>NC_134111.1:17607500-18967500 GCF_040939455.1 Microcebus murinus | reverse complement strand
CATTCACTGGAACACCATGCTTTAGTAAGATTTAGCAGGCTTTAGCAATGGAAGTGACTAAAACCCAGTAACAATATGAACTCTAATATTGTTAATGGATTCTGCATACCTTTATAGTGCCTTTACAGTGTCAGACACAAAATACCTTTACTGTGGCATACCTTTACAGTGTCAGACACAAAATTCAATCAATTCTCGGTACTTGCAGCAGTTACACTCTAAAAAGTTGCACATACATTGAAGCAGCAAATACTGAACCATTGCCTCTAGGGGAAATACAGAGTTAGGTTCCTGCAAGCCTCAAATCAGTATTTTGCCAGCTGATCAATATATAACCTTTTTATGTATGTTTAAAGATATCTCATTAATATATATTTCCTATAATAGCTAATTATATGTAGTATTTCTTGATAATAAAACACTATTTGAGAAGTGTTTAACATTTTCCCGATCTTTGGTAATATGACTGTACATTTCTTTGGCTTTAGTCTCTTAACAATGCTGTCCACTATGCTTTTTGAAAACTTTAGCATTCATCTCATGAATTCACAAATTTAGCCACTTGTCCATCTTTTCTCCATAACTTCATCATACATTCTAGATGTTACTTTAGGACTTTCCAGAGTGCCCTCACATAAACATCTGTAAATTTTCTCTTCCTTTTTCTGGATGCACCCTATTGTTGAGTCCATTAACAATGAACTGATGGGCAATAGCAATATAAGACCTGGAACACACACACCAGAGCCTTCTTGTGCTTGGGAACATAAGACAGAAATTCAGCATTATGCTAGGGGGCCATTTTAAACAAACAGCACAAAGATGTGAACAAAGTTAAGTAAGACTCTGAAAAGGATACTTGGTTACAATATGAGAACTGAAATAGGGAAGCAGAGGGTCCTGTTTGAGCTCAGGTGGGAACTGTCTCAAATTTTTTGCCATTCTGATCATGTACACAAATGACGAGAAAGTGCTGCAGGTATAAATTTAGAGTTACAAATAAATTTTAACAAATAGACAAATCTGCAAATAGAAAATCCACAAATAATGATCTGCTATACATACTTTTCTTTATGTAACTGTGAAGAATTAATGTGATGTATTTTTCATTTCTCAGCTGAGTGTTTTTGTAAAAACATAGACTTCAAATTCAGTGAGGTAAACAAAAGGATAATTTTTTTAAATCCAAAAAAGGTGTCTTTGAAGAAGTATTGGTTTGGCACACCAGAAAAGAACCAAGATGTTGATTCAGATTACACAGAAAACACAGTAAACTAATGGTATTTTATGGTTTCTTCCAGCTTTCATATTTGTTTTTTGGAGGAAGTGTCCAGTCACCACAATGATCCAGAATAGAGCACAGAACAAGGTAAGTACTAAAGGGATATGAAATATTAAAACAGATGTCACAAATTCCTTGAAGACACAATTTTTTTTTATTGTGGTAAGAATAATTAACATGAGATGTACTCTCTTAACAAAATTTGTTAAGTATCATTAATTATAGGCACAATGTTGTACAGATTTCTAGAACTTACTCATCTCGCATAAATGAAATGTTATATGCACTGAATAGTACTCCCCATTTCCTCTTCTTCTCAGCTCCTGGCAACTGCCACTCTACTCTCTCCTTTAATGAGTTTGACTATTTTACACTTGATCTTAGCCAAAAGGCCAAGAAGTGATAGAGTTTGACTATTTTAGAAACCTCACACAAATGGAATAAGGGAGTATTTGTGCATTCATGACCAGTGTATTTCACTTAGCATAATGTCCTCAAGTTCATCATGTTGTTACATATTGCAGGATTTCCTTCTTTTTAAAGGCTGAATAATGTCCCACTGTAATATACGTACACCACATTTTCTTTATCCCTTCATCCATCAATGGACATTTAGGTTGTTTCTACCTCTTGGCTATCATGAATAATGCTGTAATGAACATGGGAGTGCAAATATCTTGAGATCATGATTTCAATTATCCTGGAGACATAACGAAAGTATTTAGGATTGCTGGATCAAATGATAATTCTAATTTTTTGAGCAATCCCTATACTGTTTTCCTTAGTGGCTGTAGCATTTTACATTGCCACCCATAGTATACAAGGGTTCTTTTTTTCCACATCCTTGCCAATACTTACTATCTTTTGTTTTTTTTTTATAATAGCCTTTCTAGCAGGTATGAATTGATGTCTCATTGTGATTTTCATTTGGATTCCTCTGATTATTAGTAATGTCCAGCATCTTTTCATATACCTGCTGGCCATTTGTATGTCTTCTTTGGAGAAATTTCTATTCAAGTCCTTTGCCCATTTTTTGGTCTGGTTACTTGTTTTACTGCTATTGAATTATAGGAATTCCTTATATATTTTGAATATCAGATATATAGCTTGAAAATTTGTGATTTCAATACACAAAGTAATGGACACATAATTCCTTACACCAGTCCTATGAGGTATTATTCCTATCTTACAAATAAGAAAACCAAGAAACAAAGAAAGTAAGTAACTTGCCTAAGGTCACATTGGCTGAAGGGCAGGTTTGTTTGAATCCAAAGCCCATGTTGGTTCTAACCACATCATGCTACCCAATAACTAATGCCTAATGGCCAGAGTCTTCAAATTACGGCCCGCGGGCCACATGCGGGTGTTTTTGCCCATTTGTTTTTTTACTTCGAAATAAGATATGTGCAGTGTGCATAGGAATTTGTTCATAGTTTTTTTAAACTATAGTCCGGCCCTCCAACGGTCTGAGGGACAGTGAACTGGCCCTGTTTAAAAAGTTTGAGGACCTCTGCCTAATAGTGTAAGATTCAGTTATCAGAAAAATCAGCTTTAGACCAACTCATATCCTGATATCAGATCAGTGAGATTCCATGAAGAGCCTCAAGGAGTATAACATATATTGGGAGAAATTACTCAGATATTTATCTGAGAAAACACCAGAAATCTGACTAAGCAGTCATGCAGTTACAAGTACAGTGTGGTAAAGTAAAGAAACAAATGTAGGCAGGCTGGCAGGAAAAAATCCAGTATTTCACAGTTGTAATATTCAATGTGAATGCATTAAATTCTCTCACCACATCTCAGACATATAAAAGTGGTAATATTAAAAAAGCAAAACAAAGTTATAGACATTTTATATTCAAAATTTTATAAACTCAATTTCCTGTGCATGTGTGTGTGCTAATCAATCTCGCTCATGTTTCCACATCGTATCTGTGTTAGTATATGATTAAGTACAGGAGAAAATGAGGAAAGATACAAACCAGGATAGAAACATGGGTTACCCAGCATGTGTGTACCTGGAAAATGGTCCAGGTGGCAGGGGTGCAGAGAGAAAGGGAGGTTAGAACAACAACAAGAAACTGCCTGTATGACATGATGCCATTTAGATAAAATTATACTTATCAAGAAATTAGAAATAAAAATATAATATTTTGACTAATATTTACTAATCTGATATGCACAACAGATTAAGAGAAAAATGTAAGACAATATGTATTTCACTAAACCTACCACCCAATTCCTATGTATGTGTATATGTCTATATATTTATATCTGCATTGTTTGTACAAGCAGGAGGCCAATGTGATAGAACACACACTAGCATGTGAATACTGGTGACCAGGGGATTGGGGCAGAGTGGGGCACGATGATTAGCTTTCCTTTTACTCATCTTTGCTTTACTTGTATTAACAGCATTATTTATTTTGTAATTTTAAAAAACACTGAGGAAAAATTTAAAAAGTATATAGAGGTTATGGAAACAAAATGAAGGCCAATAATTAATGACATATATATAATATACATATGTGTAAGCTGGTCTTTGCTATTTAAGAAATATGGTCATTCAGTATGGATGTACCAAGCTCCTACTCTGTGCCAGACGCTGGTTCTAGGTGCCTTGAGTATTCAGAACAACCTTTTGCTTTTCATGTAACTATACTAAAATATGAAAGATAAAATATAATTTATATAAGCTACTAAATCTAGATTTATGAAGGAATGGCCTCTATATGTTAGCCCTTAGATGGTTATTCAATTATCTGCTTAATTAAAAACACCAATAGCCCATTTTTTAAGTGATGGTTCCACGTGCTAAAAATATTTCATATTATGGTGATTTGTCTATTAAATATTGACCAGAAGCAGAAATAAGATTTTCTGTAAAGACTGCTGTTAAATTCTGTAAAGTGCCATTAGTTAATTACAATTTTTTTTCCCACCCAAAGGGATCCTTAATTCTGTACATGACTTGACTTCTTACCAAGTAACTAGTCCAAAAGGTACCAGGGTATAAGTCTGACAGAACACACATTCCCTACTTTAGGTACAACCCATTTCATTTCTTACACATTGGTAATCTATAGTTGGAATAGAGCTCAATGCCAGTTTGCTACATGGTGACCAATTCTACTGCCAATTACAAGTACCTTACTTTAAGTTTATCTGCCTCATTTGGGTCCTGACCTTAAGCTGTGAGTAATTCCAAAGACTTTCTATGAATATTCATTTTGGAGGTTTTTGGGGAACCTCAACTATCTTTTAACGGCTGTGCTCCAGGCTATTCCTCAGGCCAAGGCTAGCTCTCCAAATTTTTATTTTCTTTGCAGAAACAGGCTAAGGGACTAAATCTATAGTTTTTCCAAAGTATAGTCACATCAGCATCCACTTGACAGCTTTTGGATTCTATCATCATGCTTAAAATAAGGCTGACGGTAGAGGCGGGTACAGAATTATGCTCTTTCACCAGTATCCACACTCCTAGGGCCAGCTCACTCAGAAATCAAGCATACAAAATCTTTTTTGTTTCAAAGGATTAACAAATATAACTGACATGGGAAAGTGTTAAACCCTAAAGCCATTTATAGGTTCTTATAGGCTTGATCTCCTTTCTTCATGAAAGCCCCTCTTCCCACTATGTAGGCCTACAGAGGTAACTTAGTACCTATTTCTCTCAGCCTCTGTTCAGCATAGGAATAATTACTTTGGTAATTTTCTCTGATAAATAAAAGGTTAAACTCTGGCTTAAAAAGCAGATAATTTGGCAATTTTCTCACCCTTCATTTCATTTACGTTAGCACAAAGAATTATGCCTCTAATTGGCAATTCAGAAACTGCTTTGGCATTCTAGATCCCAAACTTACATCTATAAGGAAAGAGCCTCAGATTGAGAGTATTTGTCCTTATTTATAGAATTTAAACTCACACAACAAATGGGAAATTTAACTCAGTACACATTTCTATTTTAATCAGATAGTAGCTCTACCTCAAAAGAGCTGGGCCTCAAAGTTATATAAATTTACAAAGCTGCCTGTGAGATTCCCAACCAACTTGCCAATTAAAAAGCCTGGGTCTCTTCAAACACATATCCCTTTTCTGAAAAACTGGTAGCCACAGAGGGAAAGAGAAGGGAAATATGAGTTTCTCTGGGAGGGGGTAGGAGGGTCTGACAACAAGGAAAATCAGAACCAAGCTCCCATCTTTATTTATTTAGTGACAGAGTCTCACTCTGTAGCTGGGCTAGAGTGCCGTGGTGTCAGCCTAGCTCACAGCAACCTCAAACTCCTGGGCTCAAGCAATCCTTCTGCCTCAGCCTCCTGAGTAGCTGGGACTACAGGCATGCGCCACCATGCCTGGCTAATTTTTTTTTCTATTTATAGTAGAGATGGGGTCTCGCTCTTGCTTAGGCTGGTCTCGAACTCCTGAGCTCAAGCAATGCTCCGGCCTCGGCCTCCGAGAGTGCTAATAAGCTCCTATTTTTAAAGCAGATTCCAATACAAGGTGTGTCAATACTTTCTTCACCCCCAAATGCCATCTGTAACCGTAACTGGTTGACAGGCAACTTCAGGGGAATGTCATGAGAATAAATGAATGGCTTTGTAACACATTCTGAACAATGGACTAAAGGGATCCAATAGGCTTGTCAGAGAAGCTTCTGCTCTTCCAAGTTTGGGTATTTGATGGAATATTTCATGACTTGCTTTAATGTAGAGCTAAATGACTTGTCATTTACTTCCCTTATATGCCTCCCTCCCCTACTAATGAAAAAAAAGCTCCCCAGAGCCTGAAAAATTCCAGCAAGTTATTTTGCTGTTAAGGTTATGTACAGGGAATACAATCTCCCCAGACTCCTACAAAATCTTAATTATCAACAAATAAACACTCTAATCTCCAAGGCTGATGGCCAACTATTACTCCATTTGGGTGAGTAAAAGGAGACTGGCCTAAATTGTAGGCCCAAGAGAGATTTGATTCTCCTTTAGTTTACATAGCAAATGCTTTGCTTATAATGATTTTGCTACAATAAATATTTAGAAATACACTGTTTTCTAGGCTACATTAGAGAATGATCTCAGGTAATGCCCCTTAGTCAACTTTAAAACTAGCAACACATGACAATCCTGGTAAACAATGAGAAGCTAGAGGATTAGGTTTCTTAGCATACTCACCTTAAATTATTTTGTTGGCCAGGTGGAATGACACTATAGTAAACGGGCATTGCTGCTGTGGGCATAGATCCTTGATTAGACTGATTTGGGAACATAACAGGCTGTTGATAAGTCTGATGGGCAATTCCTTGAGAACCTTGAGGCAGTGAAACCTAAAATTTGAAAGACAATTTAAAGTAAAAACGTTTTTAAAGCTCCACAAATGTTCATGTGTCTAGTCTCCATTAACTTTTAAAGCATCAGAAGTTAGGGATAAGCTAACTTCTTTTGGGCAGGGATACTGCCCAAAAGGCTTTCCTGATAAGTTAGCGGCAGCACTATCACTTTATTTCTATGTTCCCTTGAGTCAGCTATTATTTTTGGCTAAGATTTACCAACTATACACACTGTAGGCTAGATCCATTAGATTATGAAAAGACACGAGATATGTATCAAAGTAAGTTATTTTGAAAAAAGAAACTTTGTGCATAAGGATGACCATCTGACATAGAAAAAGTAACACAGTTTACCTCAGGGAGAGCTAAGTAAGACTCAGGCAGGGCATCAGTGAGGTATAACGGATCAAAGACAGTAAGAGCTTGGGAGCTTAAGGTATCTAGATGTGATAGCAGCTCTGTCACTTTACTATGTGACATTGGGCAAATAATATAACTATTCTGAGGCTCTTCAGTTGAAAACAACACCTCCATTACAGAGGAGGTATTATCTGCATTGTGAGATAGCACATCTAAAGGATCTAGTATAGTAGGCATTCAGTGAATGAGTCTTTCAATTCTGTTTTCCTTACTATCTACATGAAACTACATGGACATAATGAACTCTTTAATGCTCTACTTTCTACAGTTTCTAAAATAGAAACCACATAGGCATAAAGGGCTCTTAATTTACAAATGTACTATGATATTAGAGTTGGATTATAATGATTTAAAAAAATAAAGCCAATATAAAAACTTGTGCTGATGATGTTAGCAATAGTAACGATAATGACGGGTAATATTACTGAGTACTTACTACAATGTATCAGGTTCTGTTATAAGTGTTTTTGGTGTATTATCTCATTAAGGTTTCCTAACAACCTAAGAAGGTACTTTTATCACTTCTGATTCACAGATGGGTAAATTGAGGTTACATAACTTGCCTAAGATTGCATACCTAGTAAGTAGGAAAATAAGGATTCAAAACTATGCCCTCTGACTCCAGAGCCTCAGTTCTTTAACCATTCACTATTCTCTATACCTAGCTCTGCAATTTAAAAGTCTTGCCTATATGTTTCTGAAATGTACTAGTCCTCTCAAAATATACAGTGATTTCTTAATTACTTTCCTTTTGGCTCATTTATCTCAAATAGAAAATTACTGATCTGATTTATCTAAGTCTGTATAATACAACATATTTCAGACTTTTTGTCTACTAAGGCAGTGTAACTTTCTGAGATTATAATTTCTGTGTGTATCTAAGTTAATACATATGCAAGGCAGATCTGGAACAAATGATATAGCTCAATCTAGATGACTTAAACTATTCGAATAAATTTATGACCAGGTAAAGAAAAAAATACAAAGCACCAAAAACGAGAGAGCGGCTATTACTTGAAAATATACAGCCACAGAATTCACTACTAAGGACAGATGACTTTTCTGGCTTATTTTTTAGATGATCGTTTATCACTACCCAGCTTGTCTACCAAATCTGGTATGGAGCATACTATAAAGCAGGTGAGTCATCCATTGCTGGCCAGAGCAGCACTTCCTACAATTATTCACTCAACGTGAGGATTACATGAAACACCATGAAAAAATAATTTTAATTTGTAAAAATGTATGCCATAGAAATTATAACTATCTTATCTCTGGAATACTTTCAATATCCAGCTCCATTAAAAAGACTATACTAATATAGCTATAATTTATTTAAAAATGACATTTCTCTGACTAGACTGTGAGCCCTTAAAGATCAAAGGCAGAGTTTACTGAATAAAATCTTTAGCACCTAGCACAGTGCCTGGGCATCTAACAGAGGTTCAACATATTGGTTAGAGACAGCATGTCCAGGATTCTTGAGAAGTGATGATTCTAATGTTTAGCTATGGGGGAAACAGGAAGGGCAGGCTCAAGAGCCTAGAGTTTAAGCATGGAGGATAAGGAGTAAAAAACATGGGAGATATGAGAGAAAGGAAAGATGCAAAGCCTAGCTTCATGAGGTATCTTTTCTCTTTTGTAGTTGCCTTCTATCATTAAGAGGCTTCAAAAATGAGGCATACTCTTAATGATCAGTAACACTTTACAATTCCACATTTTAATTTGAATATTCTGAAAGTATATGGAATATGCTTGAATGTCTTCTTAATGAATTTATGCCCATAATTTTCTTTTAAGAGCTAAAGGTTTCTTACTTCCCAAAAGCTTTCAATATCAAGTACCTAACCTATTCATTACTTTATTTCATGATCCTCTCAGTTACTGGTCTGTATACTACCACCAATTTGTTTACGTGTCCGGATAAAATACATATGCATTTTATATTCCCAACTAGATTATTTTTTCCTTGTTAAGATGAATGAAAATGGTCTTTGGAGTTCTTAAAATTAGACTCAGCTATGAAAAACCATGAGGCTAATAAAAAGAACCCACTTGTAAGTTATTCCATAAAGATGAAAGAAGGTAAAACAGATTCTGAAAATGTGTTCTATTATACTAAAGACATCTGCTTATTTATGAATAGGTATTTCTGTTTTAGAACTATATAGATTAAAACCTATGACATTTTAAATACATGACATATCACCCCTTTCTGGGATTGAGATGGGGGAAAAAATCACTCCCAGCATGGGAAACTGTACATATTTCCCTATTCTAAGGAGCTGAAGAACAGAGTAAGACACTTGTTTATATCCATATATCGTTGGGACTATAGACAATGCCAGACAAAACTCACTTGCCAAAATCAATGTGGTTCAGATATTCTAAATATTAATGTGAATTAATATTTAGAATATTCATTTAGTGAATGAATAAAGCAATAAAATGAGGATAAAACAAAGCTGTTATGACTAATATAACTGTTAAGACTATAAATTTGCATATTACAGAAGTGTTTTCCCTCTATTAAAAGGAGAACATAAAAGATATATGGTAGTTATACATTTATTTAATTTACTCAAAATTACCTCTACCCAAAGTAGGTAAAAGAGACAACATACCTGATATGATGGCACTGTGGGATAGGGGATGACTACTCCTTGAATCTGATTTCCAATGCTGTTGGGTTGGCCACTGACTAGGTTCTGACTCTGGGGTTGCTGAACTCCAACTATTCCTTGGTAGTTTTGCTGCTGGTTGGGCATAACTTGATAACCTGTAATAGCACAATGAGTCAAATCCTGCTTTGAATTTAATTTATTTCATCTAATAAAAATTTTTAAAAAATTTTAAGCAAGTACTTTTATGTTCTGAAATGACAGAATTTTTATTAAAGGGCAAATCCCCCAAACGCTTAGATAACATTCAAAAAGTTTACTATGTAGGTAGGTAGGTAACCGAAGTCAACTATACTTTCCCCCTCTAAAATACATTTAAACAAAATGTATGTACAAATATTTCTTCTACAGTTAAGGAAAGTTATAGAGTCACACACTTAGTTATTAACACAGGAAATTACTATTCAGTGTGTTTTACAATCTGTTATGACAACTAGTTTCTGGGGAGCATGACTGGCTACATGATATGTGGGGCACAGTGCAAAAGAAAAATATGTAGGGCCGCTTGTTAAAAAATTATTACGCATTTCAAGTTGGTAGCAGAAACACATTAGCATAAGCATGGACCCTGTGCAACTGCAAAAGCTGCATGCTCATGAAACTTGCTTTGCTGAGGATAAAAAAAAATAGGTGGGGGAAGAGAACCACTTTTACAGAAAGGTTGCATGTTTGAAAAATCACACTAAGATGTGACTCCTTGTATCAGGAATGTGTCAAAGATAAAAGACAAACTGAGTTATTCAGTAATGTTTTAGATTTCCTAAGGGACAACTGTCCCTAAGCTGAAGGCACTGTTGATAATGTAAGTTGTAAATTAAGTGTATAAATTTACCTTTATCAAGTGAACTTATTTATTTAAATAAGAATCTACAATGATAAACTGAGTAGTGAATATGAATTGTATTTTGTGTTCTGATCCTCAGAGAATTTCTTTAGGTACACTAATGAGCTCAACATTCATGGAAATTACTAGAAGCTACCACAAATTCTCTTTTTAAAAAATCAAGTAAAAATAATCATCTAGCTTTAGGGCATTGAAAGGTTTTTATAATGATAAACTGAACTATAGCACTGCTTACACAAACATCAACAGATAAAAGGCAATGAAATTATTTCCCTGATAACAACATAAATATATTTTGCTATCTTATAAATGCCATTTTTCATTTACATCCTCATTAATCCCTAAAGCAACAAAAACTGCAATTTCAAGTATTGATTATAGACAACAGTATCATTGTAGTTATCTGGTATGCTTAATGTAATGATTCTGCTCAAGGACTAAATAATTGAATGAAATCTAGCACCAACTTTCTCTAAAAAGATAAACACAAAGTATATCTGATAACTAAGCACCATATTAACAACAACAAAGTAAAAATGCAGTCACAGTAAATTCTTTAACAGTGAAGATTTTTATAAAATGATGTTACTTCTATGGCAACAGTGCTTTATGGCCATGTTTCAAATGACTTCCCACCAATCTAAATTTGTACAAAAAATGTATAATGTAGTCTTTACCTGTAATACAGTGATTGATAATATGCTGTTTGCTAAAACTTTCTCCCTTGTGAATTTCCTGTATTACTTGAACTTTTAGTAAAGGAAGAGGGCAGAAGAAATTTCTTTCTTGCTTTTTAGTCTAACAATTAACATTCAACCCTATTTTCAGTTCATCAAGTGTTTCAAATTCATACCCAAAATCCCAAACACCATCAAAATATACACTGACAAATTCCCACCCCTAGGAAGATAAAGGATGGGAATGGAAATGGGATTTGAGCATAAGACATTTTTTTGTGTTGGAAGCATCACCTCTCAACACAGACACACACACATACACACACGTATCTACTGTAGCATCAGAATTTGAGCTCTACCACAGACTGGGATAATAGGTAACCCAAGTCAACTATACTTTCCCCCTCTAAAATACATTTAAACAAAATGTGTGTACAAATATTTCTTCTACAGTTAAGGAAAGTTATAGAGTCACACACTTAGTTAACACAGGAAATTACTATTCAGTGTGTTTTACAATCTGTTATGACAACTAGTTTCTGGGGAGCATGACTGGCTACATGATATGTGGGGCACAGTGCAAAAGAAAAATATGTAGGGCCGCTTGTTAAAAAATTATTAAGCATTTCAAGTTGGTAGCAGAAACACATTAGCATAGGCATGGACCCTGTGCAACTGCAAAAGCTTAAAACAGTCTTGGTAGAATAATAGTCTATTAAAACGAAAACAAACAAACAAACAAACAAACAAACTATGGATATCTGGCAGAATTCACTGTAATATAATCTGACTTAAAATACTTTTGTCTTAAATAGTCACATCCCCTTAAGAAACTTAAATGTTTTACATATCTTTTATTCAAATATATGCAAAATTATAGGTTGTCTTAAAAGCTTTGTAAAAAACAGAGCCAATTCATGTGCAAATGTAGTTCTGAATTTTTTATTTACCTTTTTTTGGAGACTCATCTTGGAGGTCTCCTGCCTAAAATTCTTTCTTATGACAAAAGACCTGAGACAGAAGGCTTTCAGTAAATAGCTACAGAAACCATGTCATAGTGGTTTAATGTAGGGTCACTTGGACATTACATCACGGAATTTGTATCATTAAATTTCCAATGGTATTTTAGATTCCTTAATACATCTAACCTCCATTAATGTCCATGCCTACTAATTGCCATACACATACACAAACACCAGGCACATTTTGAAAGTGTGACAACATGAAATCTAAAACTCTAAACATGCGATCCTAGCATCTGATCATTTGTTACAGAGGGTAGTAAAAAGGATACTATGAGCCCCGGATATGTCAGCTGGGCTATATAAAGATGAGTATGACATGGTCCTCGTCTTTGAAATAAGGCATTCTTAGCCATGATACCATATGAAGGTAAGAGTATAAATAGAGAGTGAGAAATTAATCCTGACTGATATTCATGGAGGTGGTGACATTTGAGCTTGGACTTAAAGAAAAAGGAAAAGAACATTCTAGTAAAAACCAAATGCCTGGAAAAAGCAAAAAATGAATAATATGTTTGAGGAGTAGGGAACAGTCAGGAGTGTCAGGACAAGGTATGGGGGGTGAAAGGTGAAAGATGAAGGCAGAATAGAATACCAGTGGAGAACCAAAGGTTTTACAAGTGGAAGAGGGATGAAAACTACCAGGAAGTTCTAGATTTTAAAGATTGTGAAAGTAGAAGAAACACTAACACTAGTACTTCCTTTATAAGTAACATAAATAAACTAGGAATGTGTCCTTGAACAATAGGGGAGCTATTAAAAATAAGAATGCCAAGCACTTTAAAAAGAAAATACCTTCCCTAATAAGTTCTCTTATTAATCCCCTCATGATTTTGTCCATTTTCTTATACCACATCTCATGAAATTCTACAGGTAGTATCAATGTTTTCTTAACAGTCTCTCATTGTTTGTATATGCCTTAAAAAATGCAAATGCTATGCTTTTTAAAAGTAAAGGAAGAGATTTTAACAATCACCCCTCCCCTTTAAAACAACCCACATCAACTATCACACAGCTAAGCCAAAAAGTAGCCACTTAATATTCACACTTAGTGGGTGAACAACAGGGAAAAACTTATTCTTAACAGAATGGAACCAAAACAATACATGCTTCTACACAAAACCAGAAGCTTACTATGTGCTGACAGGCTAAGAATGGTCAGTTTCTCACAGTTCACATTTAGAGAATGGTTTCTCATAAGAAAAGCTGAATTTAAATTTTAAGGTAAGATTAGTTTAGAAGGTTAAATACATTTAATCACCTTTTCATTAAAACGTCACTTAAATTCCATGAATACAAATCACATCAGTCTGGAATTCATGGATCACTCATTAAATGTCTCCTAGAAAATTATACAAGTGAATCATAGATCTCATGTAATTAACCTAAAAGTGCTTAATTGATAAGAAGGAATACAAAATTGTTTCAATTTATATCTCATATTGATATAAAGCTTAAAATGAAGATATTATTAGAGTATTTCTAAAAATGTGGACATTAAAAACACCTTTTAGAAAAACCTTATTTGGCTGGGCTCACGCTTGTAATCCTAGCACTCTGCAAGGCCGAGGTGGGCAGATTGCTCATGGTCAGGAGTTCACAACCAGCCTGAGCAAAAGCGAGACCCTGTCTCTACTATAAATAGAAAGAGATTAATTGGCCAACTAATATATATATAGAAAAAATTAGCTGGGCATGGTGGTGCATGCCTGTATTCCCAGCTACTCAGGAGGCTGAGGCAGCAGGATTGTTTGAGCCCAGGAGTTTGAGGTTGCTGTGAGCTAGGCTGACGCCATGGCACTCACTCTAGCCTGGGCAACAAAGTGAGACCCTGTCTCAAAAAACAAAAACAAACAAACAAAAAACCTTATTTGATCATAAAAAAGATTTTCATGGTGGAAAATCTGTAAAACACAAAAAAAGAAAAAGCCATTGTGAAAAAATAATCACTTATAGATCATTACCACTTACATGTTGTATATATGGCTAGCCTCATTTTCTATGCAGAGAGCAACATATATATATACTCATTTACTTTATTTACAGAAATGAGATAATATGACACATACTGTTTCAAAGCCTTTTTCCATGTAATGTTTCCACACCTGATCAATAGAGATTTTACAATCTATGGGAAGGAAGTAATTTTCTTAAAACATATTTATACCTCAAGTTTAACAATCGAAGGATGAAAAAGGAACTCAACTGATCTCTGCTATACTTTCAAGATGAAGGCATCTGTCAAGAAGCTAAAAAGACAAAAGACTAAATATTTTATGACAAATTATGTTAGCTCCCTGTGTCTGGCCTGGAATGCAGCCCAAAATTCCTATGCCTTTTCATTTAAAATACTATATAATTATCACTGCTTCAATGGCACCACAAGGCAATATTGATAGCTAACACTCATACAACATTTATTAGGTTTCAGGTACTGCATGCTTTATGTAAGTTAACACATTTAGTGCTCACAATCTTATAAAATAGGTATAATTATTATCTCCATTATTTAGATGAGGAAACAAGGGCACAGAGAGGTTCATACGTTGTCCAAGGTCAACAGCTTGTAAGTGTGTAGCTGGGAACTGCACACAGCTGTCTGAATCTTAAATTTACTTTTCTCAGGGACAAATGTTGAAATAGAAAAAGTATTATGGTAATACTGATCAAATAAGCACAACCTGGCCTTTTTCCATATTCTGAGAATTTTGGTTAATGAAAACTTATGCTGTAGTTGATATACCTAAGTTGCAAGATAAATTTAATTGCAGGAAAACAGAGAATTATTGTAAATAAAATTCAATCAACCAGGAAACTCTCTGTTCATCTGAGCTAATGATTATTTATGAGTATAAGTATTATTATTCAAAATAGGAATCAGGATGAAAGATTGTTGAGTAGTTTGTCCAGGTGGTAGTTTTATGAAAGTGGGAGCTAAGAAAAAAAACAAACAAAAAAAACAGGTCTCCAGTCTTTGTGCAATTGAAATAATGTAAAAGAAAAAAAAAAAAAAGAAGTAGTAGTTTTATTTTTAAATAAGAAAAAAAATTAAAAAAAGAAAAAAAAATGGGTGTAACAGTTTATTTATATGATCAGTCCATAATGTCTTTTCCCTGGGAGGGATTTTCCTTCACTTGTTTTGTCCACTACTCCCAAGATGTATGGTTTGATACCTATGTGACCTATTTATTTCAGAATTATACATCCTTTCCTTATTATAATTATACACACACACACACACACACACACACACACAATATGTATAAAACAACTGGGAAGTACAAGAGGAAGCTCAAATCATGATGTATTTCAGGTTCCACATTCCATGGTTCTGTCTCTCAGGACAAGTATTTCCACATTAATCTCCAATATTCTTTGGGTTTTAGCTTGGCTGTTATTTATTAATTTAATTTCAGAATATGACAGTGATGCAAACGTTTTGGTTACATAAATTGCTTTTGTGTCATTTAAGTCAAAGTTGTAAGTGTGCTCATGCCTCAGATAGTGTGCACTGTACCCATTAGGTGTGAATTTACCCATCCCCTCTTCCCCACTCCCTCCTACTTGATTTCCGATTAATGTTATTTCCATATGTGCACATAAGTGTTGGTCGATCGGTTCCAATTTAATGGTGAGTACATGTGGTGTTTGTTTATCCAGCTTGGCTGTTTTGCCTCAGAGGCTGCTTTTGCTCAAAATGTATACATCATATTCCAGATGAGTCTATAGATGATTTCTCTAGCAGAATATTCATAAAATGTTGGCTGTCTTCTCCACAAAGTCAGGTTGCTTTGTCAAGAAGTCAGACTTTACCCAGTGGGGCAATGCCAGCTTTAACCTGGACACCTTGTGTGCAAGGGAAGCTGTTCTGTTTCATGGGTGAAGTGAAACAAAGGCTGTTTTCCATTAACTGAGTAGCTTTCCATTATTTTTACATTCAAAGTAGGAAAACCCACAAGGTTTGAACCACAATGGGTAGGAAGCCATCAAGACCTGAGGAACCTTTCTAAGCTGTCACAACTAAAAGTGTCATTTAACATTTGATGCTGTGTATGACTGGTACCCAAGGACGGAAATTCTGCTAGCATTAGGACAAATACCTAATTGTTTTTTTCCAGAAGTCATGAAGAAATGTTTTACCACTCATTCTCATAATTGTAACAAACACACAACACAGCAACTGGCTAAAAAGTATATCCTTTTTGGATTATGCTCTCTAAAGAGCAGGATATTAAAGGTTACTAAAAGCTGTTTGACTTTTTTTTAAATAAAGGAGACTGTGAAATCTATGTTGGTTAAAATTATAGTCACAAGCAAAACTAGAAATATTCAGTTGGAAAGAACTGAAAACACCCCCACCCATCATTCTACTAATTGGATCAAAGGCAAGAATCTTATTATTGTCTATGTAAGACAACATTATTAATAAAATAATTATCAACATAAAACAGAATCATTTAATTGAATCAAGCATGGCTCACTTTACATACACTTGCTTAATAAAATTTACATCTTGGAAAAACTGAGTTGCTCACAAATTCCTCTGAACTTTTGTTCACACAAAGGAATTTCAGGCTGCTGAGCATGGAGTGTTATAGAATGGCACCTACAGAAGTGGCACTGTGATTCAGGTTCCTTATCTAATTATTCAGACAAAAGGAAGAGGGGATACATAGTTCTGATAGTTTCAAAAGTATAGTTTGAAGACTGCCAAGTAAGACAAAAAAAATCCAATGACCTGGAAAAGAGGGAGAAGGTTGAGGATTAGGAAGGAGAAGTAGATTCCTAGAGAACGAAAAGTACCATTAGGTTTTTTAAATGCTACAAGAGTATTTCCAGTATTCTGACACTCAGTTTATCACCAACTTGGCTACCATATAAATTATTCTTTCTTCATTAAAAGTATGTTTCTGCATATTAGAATGAAAAAAAATTCTTCCTGTAATATATCTGAATTTAACCTGGAAGTTAGAGGAAAACATGATATCTTTTATAGACACTTGTGTCAATAGTGTGGGAAAGACTCCATTATATAAAGCAAGCAATGGCAATAGTGACACCAAACAACAGAATAAACATCTGGATCTCAACATAGGTGTTTTTTTTTTTTTTTTTAACATAGGTGTTTTTTTAACACTACCATTCTCCTGGTAAAGAACTGCACTGTTGTAATATCATCACATTTCTTCTAGCACTTTCAGAGGAAAGCACAATCAATTCTGCAAGCTGAGAGAACTAGGACAATATAAATTGATGGCTCAGGCACTTCCCTGGAGGGCTCCAAAGAATATTCTATTTTTAACTCTCACTTCAACAGAGAAGAGAACAAGAAGTAAATGCAATGCTCAGCAGAAAAGTATTATACAAGCTTTAACAGGCTGATTTTATTTTATATAGGTGACCTGAGCTAGCATTTGTGATAAAGGAAAAGCATTCTTAATAACATAGATTAGACATAATCAGAAAAATAATAAAAATAATTAAAGAATTGCTTAGTTAGAATACCCATAAATCTGAGGGTCTTTCTTTCTTTTCTTTTTTTTTAGTATTACAAAAGTTTATTTAACAAAAAGTTTAATATGAAAAAGTACATGATCTGATTTTGACATCATAGTAAAACAGGCACTTTGGGGAGGGGACATGGATTTCTCTGCTCAACAGCCATTATTTAAACTTGTTCAAAGGCTTCTAACATGATCATACTATTTCCTCATATTACCACCATTCCAATATTGTTCTGTTGCCCACTAATTGCCATCTCCACACATTCATCTATTACCAGACTCATAAAGGGATCAAATCCCCATAATATTCCTTGGACTATCTAAGGTTATTTCATTTAAAAATACTACTAAATTTTTTCAAGACTGAATTTCTACAACAGAAGCACTGTGAAGGCAGTTTTTTTTTTTTAAAGAGCCATTTTACTAAATCTAAATTTATTTGTAACTAGGCATCTGCAAGACGATTTAGAAGAATTGTTCTAAATCATCAAAACCTCATCTTATAATTCTGGTCAGTCGTCTGTCTGTGGCATTATTTTAATGGGGTGGCAAGTTCAACTAAGGCTAGCCCCGCGGGTGCATTTGGAAGGAGACAGAGGTGCCATCACACCTTCGCTATCCTTTCTCCTCTATCGTCCTCTCTTCTACACCCCTCCTGTGCCTGAAATAAACATACACAAACAAAAAACAATTCTATAAAAACATCCACACAAAGGTTATAGCTCACATCTACTTAATAACTATCTCATGGAAGAGTCTATACAACTCAAGGAAATCTATGGGTACTTACCAGATATATTTGGCTCCAGATTTCAGTGGCGGCAGGTTAATGGAGAAGGGAAAAGGGAAATAGGTGGATTTGTAGGTATTATACAATGTCTGAATCTATGCTGGTCACACAATACATACTAAGAAATGTTCACAGAATCAATAAAAAAACAAAGCCAGGGCACCACCTAGTAATACAAATATAAAATTCCTATTACTTGGGTCAAAAGTTGTCAATGAGGAAATTATTGACTTTTGTGCCTTGAGTCCCTATTTGACACAACTGACTCTCCTCTCTATAAACCCTCTCCCCTGCTTACCCAATAATGTTGCTTTTCCCTTGCTTGCCTTTTACATCCAATTACTCTCAAATTTCTGCCTTGCAATGCTGCCAATGTTCTGCATACCTTAAAGACTGTTCATTCTAAAAGGTTCCTCCTACAGTGTGGTTCATCAGGTTCCTACCATAGTCTGCCAGTAATGAAGCTTAATCAATTTGGAATGGCATGGTACTGAGTTATCCAGAAAGCTAAGACTAAAGATATAATGTATTGATATTTTTTAAAATTTTTAACTGGTTGCAAAACTAAAATTATATTTAGCATCACAGAATCACTTTGGTTCCCACAGTTGTGCAGTAACATCACAGTTTGGAAAAAAAGTCAAATTATATCGTTGGTAGGAGCTCAAGTAGCTTCAAATGTACTTAGGTGTTTTAGGTCCATTTGATGGCCTGCTTTAACGTATAATAGTGTCCTTAAAAAGTTATGTAACAATAGGGAAAGAGACATATTTGACTTCTGCTAATGAGTTTGGCATGCTTAAAAGGCATTACAATTAATAAAAAAATGTAAGCAAATGTAAATACCTTAATACAGCATTTAAAAAAAAAGCAAAAAAGCAGTGGAAACCTGAGTAAAAAGAAGCCAGGAAGCAGCTGAAAAAGAGACCGGTTCACTGTGAGAAATGTAAACCTCTCAGACAGTGCTACGGCCCCGAATCCAACAGCTCAGGAACAAGGCCAATTATTGCAATATATTAAACATATATGGTGAAGCTGCAAACTTTTCAAAAGAGTCATAAGAATAAAAGCAGCTACAAAGAAAAGAGCCAGGGCTTTATAAACCTAAAATCTTTGCTATGATTACTACAAGCAGGAAAAGTTTCTTTATATTAATAGTTTACCAAACTCCTTATATGTAGTGTACTTTATAGTATTCAAACTGTATATTTCATGATAAAAGGTTAAGATAATAAATCTCTTATTATTACAACTGGCAAGTAACCAGATCTTTTGAAACAGTTGTTTACATGACTCCAGTTATTGACAATAAATTGCTAAGCTATTACAACAAATTCTCTAATATTCCACCTATCTAAACTAGAAATGACTCATATGAGACACACAGAATCATGGAATTTTAAAGTATACAGAGGCTTCAATAGACAATATAGTAAAAACTTCCTTACTTTGCAAGTGGGTAAACTGAAACCCAGTGGCTTTAAGTGACAGCTTAAAATGACTAAGGGCCGTCAGGATTCTGACTCTTATTTTGTTGTTCTTCCATGTTATACAATGCATTGTCCAAAAAGCCTAATGTATTTATAGCCAGAATTTCTTTTTTGTTGACAAGGGTAAACTCAACTCTGTTTTCAATGACCATGGTCAGTAGGTTCATATTCATAATGAAAGACTCACTCCCCAGTAGTAATATTAGCACTGAATTCAATTCTGTTCCCATAGTAGATGGAGGTTTATTGTCAAGGAGATCAAAACTACTGTGCTCCACTGGCACACACACAGATGGAAGACTCAAAGCGTTTTATCCTTGAGATATTTTACCAACTTCTTCCTTGCCTCCAAAAGAGAAAATTACAGAAAATCCTGTATTTCTATTGCCCATACCCTATCTGCTATAAGAACTCTTGGCTCAATTGGGTTTGTTAATTTAGGGTAAAATTTCTTTATATATAAACATTTAAACATTTGTGCTACAGTGAAGAAAAATTGTTCCAACACTACCAATGCTTTCACTATTTGCTGGAATAATTAGTTTAATCTTTTTATGTTAAAAAAATGCTTCCTGACACTTTGTAGGGTAGGCAAGTATTGTTTAACAAGAAATAAAAATGTAAGGGATATGACAAAGCATTTTTCATTTTAATCAGACTGGAATAATGAAATGTAAGGAAATAAAAAAAAAAATCCAAAAAGGAAACCCAGAAAGTACTATTTACATACAAAACTATAAATTGCTGACAGAGAAATTGCTATAAAAAAAAAAGAGAGAAATAATAAAATGTTCATTTCCCAGTACATTTTACTATTAAGACACAAACATAACTGTACACTTTTCTGTAGGTTTTGATATTAAAACATAACCATTAGCTCACTATAAAACAGTCTTTTATATTATAACTTTTAAAAGAGTTCAAATTTCTACTAATTCTATAAAAAGGTTCAATACAATTACCAACACACTAGCTGGCACTGGCACTGCTGAACTTTTCTTTAAAGGGAAATTTTCTATTATACTTATTAGCATAACAAAATTTTTTTCCCTTTCAGATAAGAATGCTTTGAGGATTTATTTCCCTTTTATTCTTCAAACTGAATGAAATTCAACAAACTTAAGCTCCGCAGAGGCGGGAGGATTGCTAAAGGTCAGGAGTTCGAAACCAGCCTGAGCAAGAGCGAGACCCCGTCTCTACTAAAAATAGAAAGAAACTAATTGGCCAACTAAAATATTCATATAAAAAATTAGCAGGGCATGGTGGCACATGCCTGTAGTCTCAGCTACTCGGGAGGCTGAGGCAGGAGGATCGCTTGAGCCCAGGACTTTGAGGTTGCTGTGAGCTAGGCTGATGCCCCGGCACTCTAGTCTGGGCAACAGAGTGAGACTCTGTCTCAAAAACAAAAAAACAAAAAAGGAAACAAAAAAACCCCCAAACTTAAGCTCCAAGATGAGTATACTAAATAAAATAACTGAAAGGGCACAGCCAGGTTATCAATACAAAGCATTATATTATGACTGGCTCATTAGAGTCAAACACAGTGTCAAAAACTATTCAAAGATATGATTCTCTTTTCTGTGCTTACACTAACTATCCAGATGCAATCTCATTTATTGTTTCCTTCCTTCTCATCATAACTAGCATTAGAGAAAACTCCACAAATAAAAATATCCCTGATGATAAACATGTACTGTTACACAGATATTTTGGCCCCTAACTAGGCATTTTTAGTTGTTTTTTATTAAGTGGTAATTTTTTTTTTTGCAACAATGTGTTTATTGCAAACACATCACATCAGTCCAATCCATGATGAAAAGATTTTATTTTCTAAGCAGTTTGACCATGAACAGGAATAAAAATTTTGCCATAGAAAAGAACTATAAGTTCACACAAATACAGAATAAAGAATCTTCACTTGCCTCATTAATAGGGTATACTAATGAACTAAGTTAATTAGTCACACACAAGATATTTAAATGAGTAGCGTGAAGGTAAATTTCCTTCTTTATTATCATGACATCAGCTATAATCTGTGTTATAATTTTGGAAGAAAAAATAAAGATGAAAACAATATGAAAAGGCAGTCACTTGAGGCCCAGAAAATCATTTCCATTAGAATAAAACAACAATGTATGTAAAGCCAAAGAGCAGTGTGACAACCAATGGGCCCATGTATATAAAGAACAACTTTTGAAGCCTTTTGAAATTAGAGCACATACTTAGTCTATGTTATTTGACATAGACTGTATTATTAAACTTCGGGTAAACCTGAAACTAAAAGAAGTTATATTTGAGACAGAGAAAAAAATTCTAACTTGGCTAAAATGACCAATGTTTGTACTCAGCATCCTTTGGAAGAACATTTGTCACATGTACAATACAGGGCTAGTAACATACAAAACAGGGAAGAACCTGCACACTAAGTATAAGACAACTCACAAGGGTAACAGATTAGGGAAGTTCTGGAAGTTCTCCTGCAGGGTGAACTTGGTGAGTCACAATGATCACTGATGACTCTGTACTGGCAAGGAGAAGCAAGAACACTTCTCATCAGATGGGCCAGTGCAGAGATGTTTCTCCTGAAATGGTGGTAACCCTTAAGCATTCCACACAATATCAAGAGCAATAAACTGTCTCAGTGGAGGTGGAGTTTACAGTGCTATAGTGAGTGATATTCACATAGTCTGAGAGCCTTCACTAGTGATAAGCAGCTAAAAAAGCTCTTAAAAAACCAATAGTAAAATTCTACCTCAACTCCTAGAGTTATGAAAGGCAGGATAAATACCTCATTAAACATCTGGGACAGAAGTACACATCTAGATGGAAAGCATATAGAGAAATGAGTTCATTAAAATCAGTAAGATAATTTTTTACATTGAGATCACAGTTGTTTTCACTAAATGTTTGAAAAAATTTTGAAAAGTATGTTGAGTTTTAATATATTTTATATGTCTAGTATTGGATTGTAATTTGGTTTAAAAATACTTTTCATCATACATCAACAAAGTGAAAAACAAAATAGAGAATATGCACAAGAACATCATTCCTTTTAAAGGCATTCCTACTAAGACATCAAAATACCATCCCTAGGCTACAGTTCTCAATAAAAGGTAGTTTTGGTCTTTGCTTCTGGTTAGCCATTCAGAAGATATCTTGTGCCTAGCTTTGCCTGTCTATGGCTGTTACCATAGGTGGATTATCAGGCTGCAAAGAGGGCTTCAACTACAATGGCACTGAGGACCAGGAGCCATTCAACACTGTGTGGCCTAGTAGAATGTTCCCATTATGGCTCCCAACCCTTTAGCACATAGACTTGGTAGTATCTTCTAGGGGATGCTAAGATTTGCCCACTCTTTTAAACTCATGGGTTTGCATACTGATATATATGTACATATTTAAGATACGTGACAGACTGAATGTCATAGTATCTTAATAGAAAGACTGAAATAAAGTAAGATGAAAAAAGCAATGCCCATGGCTAAGAATGTATAGCATCAGAAACTCTACTCACCTGTCTGCTGTGCAGGTTGTGGCAGTGGTTGGTTTAGATGTGAATTGTAATGGACAGAAGGGACTGGGCGATACTGAGGTTGATTGGAGTGATAGTGGCCTGGAGCGCAATAACAGGCTGGCATCTAGGACCATAAGTATTAAGGGAACAATTTCAATTTACTTGTAATAGAATTTTTTTCTGTCAGGAGTATCAGAGTTTAATGAATAAATCTTTCTAGTATCAACCACCTGAAGACTGATTTTATTTTTAAATTTAATTGAAAAAAATAAAAAAATTCAAACATATAATATCCATGAAAAGAGACACCTACAATCGTGTCTACCAATTGTATTTAATTTTAATTTTTTTTGCCATATTATAGTTTTAGTGCATTCTCTCTTGCCTTTTATAAAACCAAACATTACTGAAATAGCTAAAAGTTCACTTCATTTCCTTTACTCTACCTTCCATAGAAAAGCCATTAACCTATAGGTGGTGATTTTTATTATATATATATTATCCATGTATACATTGTGGAGTATTTAAAAAACTTACATTTATAGTACAGGCTGAACACATCCCTAATGAAAGTATCTGAAATGCTCCAAAATGCAAAATTTTTTAAGTGCTGACATGATGCCACAAGTGGAAAATTCCACATTTGACCTTAACTGAAACAAAGTTAAAATTTTTTGTTTCATGAACAATATTAATAAAAATATTGCTTCTATTATCTTAAGATTACATGTATAAGATGTGTATGAAACATAAATGAATTTGCTTTTTAGACTTGGGTCTCATCCCCAAGGTATCTCATTATATATATGCTAATATCCCCAAATCCAAAAAAATTTGAAATCTGAAACTTCTGGTCCAGAGGATTTCAGATAAGTGATACTCAACCTGTACTCTCCCATATTGAAAATCAAGTTGTAATAAATATTGTTTTTGAGACTTAATTTTGTTGAAATGTACTCCTAGCTCATTCAATTTAACTACTGAACAGCATTCACTGTACAAATAAATAATTTTACCCATTCCCAGATTAATGCATAGTTGTACTGGTTCCATTCTTTCATATTTTTTATACAGTCACATACAACATCACAATGTTTTGTCACTACAGACCACATATATGACAGTGGTCTTATATAATGGAGCTGAAAAATTCTTATTGTCTAGTTACATCATAGCACAACGCATTACTCACATGTTTGTGGTGACACTGGTATAAACAAACCTACTGACAGTCATATAAAGGCATAGCATGGACAATTTTGTACAGTGCATAACACTTGATAATGATAATAATGTTATTGGTTTGAGTATTTACTATCCTGTTATTTTTATTAGAGTGTATTTGTTCTACTTATTTAAAAAAAAAGTTAACTATAAAACAGCCTAATAAAGTAGGTACTTCAGGAGGTATTCTAGAAGATGGCATTATTGTCACCAGAGATGACAATTCCATGTGTGTTACTATCCTTGAAGATCTTCCAGTGAGACAAGATGTGGAGGTGGAAGATAGTAATATTGATGATCCCGACCTTGTGTAGGCCTAGGCAAATGTGTATGTGTCTTACTTTTGAACAAAAAAGTTTGAGAAGCAGAAAACTATTAAAAATGGAAAAAAGCTTATAGAATAAGGATATAAAGAAAGAAAATATTTTTGTATAATTTTACAATATGTTTGTTTTAGGGTATTATTACAAAAAAGTCTAACAGTTAAAAAAATTAAAACATTTATAAAGTAAAAAAATTATAGTAAGCTAGGGTTAATTTAATATCAAAGTAAGAAAAAAAGTTTTTATAAACTAAATGTAGGCTAAGTGTTCACAGTGTCTATAAAGTCTAAAGTAGTGTATAGTAATGTCACAGGTCTTCCTATTCACTCACCAGTTACTCACTGACTTATGTAGTGCACCTTCCTTCCAGTCTTGCAAGCTCCATTCATGGTAGGTTGGTAAGTGACCTATGCAGGTGTACCATTTTTATTTTATTTTTTATTTATTTATTTTATTTTATTTTATTTTATTTTATTTTATTTTATTTTATTTTATTTTATTTTATTTTATTTTATTTTATTTTATTTTATTTTTTAGGCAGAGTCTCACTCTGCTGTCCTGGCTAGAGTGCCGTGGCATCAACCTAGCTCACAGCAACCTCAAACTCCTGGGCTCAAGCAATCCTTCTGCCTCAGCCTCCCGAGTAGCTGGGACTACAGGCATGCACCACCGTGCCCGGCTAATTTTTTCTATGTATTTTTAGCTGGCCAATTATTTTCTTTCTATTTATAGTAGAGATGGGGTCTCACTCTTGCTCAGACTGGTTTCAAACTCCTTACCTTGAGCGGTCCACCAGCCTTGGCCTCCCAGAGTGCTAGGATTACAGGCGTGAGCCACTGCGCCCGGCCTCCATTTATTTTTGTTATTTTTTTTAGAGATGAGGTCTCACTGTCACCCAGGCTGGAGTGCAGTGGCATGATCACAGTTCACCGCAGCCTCAAACTCCTGGGCTCAAATGATCCCCGCTGCCTCAGCATCTCAAGCAGGTGGGACCATGCCTGGTTAATTTTCTTTTCTTTTTTGTGGAGACGAAGGTCTTACTATATTGCCATAGCTAGTCTTAAACTCCTTGGCCTCCCAAAGTGCTTGCATTACAGGAGTCAAGCATGAGCCACTATGCCTGGCCCTTATAAAAGACACTTTAAAAATAGAGGTTGCAAATAAGAGGACGGAAAAATACATGCTATTTAAATGCTACCCAAAAGAATGCTTAAGATATGTTTTTTTTTTTTTTTTTCAGAGACAAGGTCTTGCTTTGTTACCCAGACCAGAGAGCAGTGGTGCTCGTCTTCATAGCTTACTGCAACTTCAAACTCCTGGGCTAAAACAATCCTTCTGTCTCAGCCTATCGAGTAGCTAGGACTACAGGCGCACCCCAAGATGCTAGGTTAATTTAAGAAATTTTTTTGTAAAGCGCAGGCACAGTGGCTCACACCTCTAATCTTAGCACTTTGGGAGGCCAAGATGGGAGGATCACTTGAGTCCAGCCTGAGCAAGAGCAAAACCCCATCTCTACAAAAAATAGAAAAATGAGCTGGGCGCGGTGGCTCGTGCCTGTAGTCCCAGCTACTCGGGAGGCTGAGGCAGGAGGATCACTTGAGCCCAGGAGTTTGAGGTTGCAGTGAGCTATGATGACGAACGCCACCTGCACTCTACCCTGAGTGACAGAGACCCTGTCTCCAAAAAGAAAACATTTTGTGAAATGGGGTCTCACTATGTTGTTTAGGCTGGTCTCAAACTCCTGGCCTCAAGTGATCTTCTCACCTTAGCCTTACAAAAGCTAGGATTACACATGTGAGCCACTGTACCTGGTCAAGACACTCTTAATGTCAGATAAAATAGGTTTCAAGACAAGAAATAATACTATAAACAGAGAAAAACATTTCATTAATGATATAAGTCAATATATCATGAAGATATGATAAATTTAAATTGCCTAGTATAGCTTCAAATACTATCAAAAACTGACATAATCCAAAGGCGAAAAAGACAAATCCAAAAAAAACAGAATATGAAAGAAATCAAAGAAGAGTTAAGTAAATGGAAAAACATTCCATGTTATTTAAGATTGGAAGACTTAATATTGTTAAGATGGCAATAATACCAAAGAGATCTACATATTTCATATAATACCTATCAAATTCTGATGGCCTTTTTTGCAGAAATGGAAAGGCCCAAGCACAAATTCATATGGAGTTGCCAGGAACCCAAATACTCAAAACAATCTTGAAAAAGAAAAGCCAAGTTGGAAGACTCATAATCCCCAGTTTTAAAACTTACTACACAAAGTTACAGTAATCAAAGCAATGCACAGTTTTGATATAAGGATAGAAATATATAATGAAGTAAAAGTGAGAGTCCAGAAAAAAAAAACACCTTACATTTATGGTCAACTGATATTTGACTAGGGTACCAAGACTATTTGATGGGAAGAGGAAAGTCTCTTCAACAAATGATGCCAGAATAACTAGATATATACTTGCAAAAGAATGAAGCTGGGCCCTTTCTTCCTACCATATACAAAAATTAACTCAAAATGAATAAATGACTAAATATAGGAGCTAAAAACATAAGATTCTTAGAAGAAAACATGAGGATAAATTTTCATGACCTTGGTTCAGCAACAGATTCTTAGATACAACACTAAAAGCACAAGCAACAAAGGAAAAAATGAATAAAGTAAACTTTAACAAAATTATAAACTTTTATGCATCAAAAGATGTTATTAAGAAAATGAAAAGGCAACCTTACAGAATGGGTGAAAATATCTGCAAATCACATATCTAGTAAGGGTCTAGTATTCAGAATATATTAATGCAAAGAACTCTAACAAAAAAGGCAAATAATGTGATTAAAAAATAGTCAAAGGATTTGAGTAGACATTTCTCCAAAGATACACAGATGGTCAATGATCATCAGATAATGAAAAGATTTTTTCAGTATAAGGGAAATCCAAGTCAAAACCACAATGAGATACTACCTCATACCTATTAGGATGGCTACTGTCAAACAACCAGAAAATAACAGGTGTTTTGGCAAGGATGTGGAGAAATTGGAACTCTTGTATTAATACATAGCTGGTGGGAATGTAAAATGGTTGCAGCTACTGTGGAAAACAGCACGGCAAGTCTCAAAACATTAAAGACAGAATTACTATATGATCCAAGAATTCCACTCCCAGGTATTAATATATACCCCAAAGAACTGAAAACGGACACTCAAGAAATAAATTGTAGTATTAATACATATGCAATGGTATAGTATTCATACTTAAAAAAGAATGAAGTACTAATACATGTTACAACATGGATGAACCTTGAAACTATTAAGTGAAAGAAGCTAGACACAAAAGGTAACATATTGCATGATTCCATGAATATGAGCTATCCAGAACAGGCAAATACAGAGACAAAATACACAGGCAGCTGGGTGTTTGCCAGGGGCTGGGAAGAGAAAAGAATGGGTACTAACTGCTTAATAGGTATGAGGTTTCCTTTTGGGGTGATGAAGATGTTATGGAACTTGATGGAAGTGGTGGTTGTAACATTTTAAATGTACCAAATGCCACTGAATCGATCAGTGATGTAAAAATGGTTAATTTTATGTTATGTGAATTTCACTTTGACTACAAATATGCAAAAAAATCCCACAACTTCCAAACCCCAAAACAAAAAGCCACATACAACTAAAATGACAGAATACAAATTCTTTTCTAAGTGTACATGTATCATTCTAAGAGAGAATTTGTGATGGGCCACAAAATAGGACTCAACAAAATCTGAAACACTGAAATCTTAGAGTTGGTTCTCTGACCACATGTAATTAGAATAAAAATTAATAAAGTAACTAGAAAGCTCTCAAATATTTGGAAATTAACACAGTTCTAAATAAATCATAGAGAGGAGAGGGAGAGGAAAAGGGAAAGGGGGAAAGGGAAAGGGAAGGAAAGGAGAAAGGAAGGGGGAAAGGAAAGGAAAGGAAAAAGGGGAAGGGGGAAGGGAAAAGGAAAGGAAAAATGGGAGGAAGGGGAAGGGAAAGGAAAGGAAAAAGGAAAAGAAATCTAAAATCAATGATCTATGCTTTTACCTTAAGCTAGAAACAAAGGATCAAATTAAACCCCACGTAGAATAATAATTATAATAAAAACAGAAATAGTTCAAATAGAAAATAAAATAATAAAGAAAGTTAATGAAAGCATAAGTTGTTTTTTTAAGAACATCAATAGAACAAATCTCTAGCTAAAGTAATTGACAAAGGAAACAGAAGAGATCAAAGTTATCAATATCAAGAATTAAAGAGGAGAAATCATTACAGATCCTAAAGATATTAAAAGTACAATAAAAATTATGAATAATTTTATGACAATAAACTTACAACAAAATGAAATAAACACAAACTACCAAAATTGATCCAAAAAGAAATAGGACATCAGAATAGTTCTACATCTTGCTAAGAAATTGAATTTATAATTTAAAAACCTTCAAAAACCTGCAAAATAACTCCAGATACAGATGAATTCATTGGCAAATTCTAGCAAACATTTAAGAAGAAATAACATCAATCCTACACAAACTCCTTCAGAAAATAAAAGGAGAGAACAATGCCCAGCACGTTTTGAGGCCAGTACCAAAGACATTACAAGTGAACTATAGACCAATATCCTTCATGAACGTAGATGCAAAAATCCTTAACAAGTATCAGCAAATTGAATACAGCAATATATAAAAAGAATACTATATCATGACCAAGTGGAGTCTGTTTCAGAAATTAGAAGTTAGTTAAACATTCAAAAGTCAGTCAATACAATTCATCTTATTAATAGAATAAAGGAGAAAAATCACATAACTACCTTAACAGATGCAGAAAAACATTTCAAAAAACTTAACACCCTACCATGGCAAAGAGTCTCAGTATACTAGGAATTGAAGAGAAGTTCCTCAACCTGATAGAAGATATATATAAAAACTATGCAAATAATATCACATTTAATGATGAAAGACTGAATACTTTCCCCTGAGAAACAAGGCAAAAATATATATTTCCCAAACTTCTATTCAACATTGTATGAGAGCCTCTAGCTAGCACAATGAGGCAAGAAAAAAAAGGCATACAGATTGGAAAAGATTATGTATATAGAAATAATCTTGTATGTAGAAAATCCTAAGCAGTCCACTAAAAAAACCCTACTAAAATAACCAAATTAAAAAGTCTACAGGATATAAGGTCAATATGTAAAAATCAACTTTATTCCTATATACTAGTAATTAACAGGTAGAAAATAAAATTTAAAAACATTTCCCTTTAGAATAGCATCTAAAAACATTAAATACTTAGGGATATATTTAATAAAATAGGTACAGTATCTGTATAATGAAAACTGCAAAATACTATTGAGAAAAATTAAGAAAGATCTAAGTAAGTGGAACGAGTTAATATATTCCTACATTGAAGGAACCAATATTGTTAAGATGTTAATTCTCCCCAGACTAATATATTTATTCCTCAAATGCTATTATTTCATTTTTATAGTATATTTATACCACTTATTGTATTTCTCTTAGGCTAATTAAAAAATATATCTCTCAGAGTCAGAAAAAACCCCAAAGGTCACATAGTTTAATCATCCAACGGAAATGTTTTCCTGTCACATGGTTGTCTAGCATGTGCTTGAAAATCTGCAGAGGAGGGAAGATAACTAAATGCTTTGCTTATACACTCTCACAAATTCTCTCCATGAAATTCTCTCCATGAAAAATTTAAAAATAATCTCTTTGAAGTTAAAACTGATCTTAAATGATAGGCTCCCATGAGGGAGAAAAGATGAAAAAGTAATGTACCTGTGGTGATGGCTGCTGAATATATCCCTGCTGCTGGAGCACAGGCTGGCTGACAGGATGACCAGAGGCAGAATAGCCAGCAGTAGGGACTGGCTGCCCAGGTGGTAGGGGAGGAGGAGGGGGTGGTGGTGGCGGCGGCGGCGGAGGATGTGGTGGAGGGGCTGCTGTCATGATAAAACCAGATTGCTGTGGAGACTGAAGAACAACAGTGGACTGGAACATGGTGGCGTGAGGGTCAGAACCATCAGTGGATGGCTGGCGGGCAAGACTCATGTGGCTAAACTGAGACCCAAGGTTATCCTGTTAAAAAGGAAAAAAGTCAGAAATCAGTAAGCCTTTTACAATAGGCCAAACTTATCAAAGAAAAATGCCTTATATATTTAAATGAGTGGCAGTTAGCATATAATATGGAAATTATATATTCACAACAGAAATGATGTAATAGAAGAGCAGCTTCAAGAAAATAACTCTAAGGTAGGAATATTACGTGTTATTATAAATTATTTATAAAATATATCTAATGGAAATATATAGCATGCAGAAAAGTGTAGGGTACAACATTTCATGTTAAAAAATTAAAAGACATGTATTTAAGTAAAGATTAAAGGCATATTAGGATATGGAAGTGAAACTGGATATATTAACATTTTCTGAAAGAACTTCAAAGACTAAGCAGTGAGCAAGGTACTAATTACTCTATATGTGAATCTATCTCCCCTCTTCCTAGAAGGCAAAATTACTTGTAGAAATTACTACAAAATTACTTGTAGAAATTAAATACAAAAAATCCAACCACCTAGTCCTTTCTCTAATCTCAAAAATAATTTGGCTATAAATTCTATTCTTCCCTTGTGGTTTTCAGTCTGTTCCTAAAATTAGATGTTAGAAAAATGTAATCCAAATTATAGTTTCCTACTGCTTTTACTAATTGGTAGCAACTAATGGTGCCCTGCCAAGATAGAGTTATGATTTTTGTGTCATCTGATAAACATTACTCTGACTCAAGAGCAGAAGGACCAGCTCTTATTGTTCCAGAAAATTATCACTAAAATGACAATATGGGGTTAAAATGGAATTCTTCTGTTCCCAAGGAGCCATGAATTGACAACAAAATATACCACATTTTGTTGAGGTCAACATTTAAAAAAGTGACTTTACAACATTGTGGCGATTGAGTTGTCAGATCAAAGTTGACAAGTCTACAGTTTCTAGAGTCTGCTTGTTTTTGTAAAGTATAATAAATTAAGGTTGTGGAAAAAGATAAAGGATTGAAAAGGGGGAGGCTGATTTAATGACTGAAAATATTATGGTTTTACTCTTTCCAAATTGTCACTCTGACGCACTCTAGCACTGTTAGTCTAATTCAATGAATGGTTTAAAAAAAAAATGTGTAACTATTAGCTGTAATTTCAAAGTTATATGGCCAAATATTTTTTTTTTCTTTTTGAGAGAGAGTTTCACTCTGTTGCCTGGGCTAGCATGCCAATATGGCCAAATATTTTTAAGAGATACCATACCTGTATACCACTGTCAGAGTCACAATGGAAAAACGTCATTTTCTTATTCCAATAAAAATTCCATTTTCCAAAACATTTTTTTTTTTTATACTGCACAGAAGAGCTGCATCCAAAACATTTTTGAAGCTTTTTTTGCTATTCTTTTCTGTATGTTTTCAATCTTTTCAATGCTGGAAAAATTCATTCTTTCAGACTGGAAGTGATTTTTGAAAATCATTCAGAGCCAACGCTGGTAAATACGTTGTCCCAGCTCAAAAACAAACAAACAAAAACACCTCTCAAAAAGAAAATGTTTCTAAAATGTATTAAGAAAGATTTTCATATATAGGTTATAATCTGACTTGGAAAGCAATTTCAAAATGTGACAGCCATATAGTCTGAAAAATAAAAGTATCACTGGGGAAAGTATATAGGCTGTTAGGGAAATTCTTTTTTTTTTTTGAGACAGACTCTCACTTTGTTGCCCAGGCTAGAGTGAGTGCCATGGCATCAGCCTAGCTCACAGCAACCTCAAACTCCTGGGCTCAAGCAATCCTCCTGCCTCAGCCTCCCAAGTAGCTGGGACTACAGGCATGCACCACCATGCCTGGCTAATTTTTTCTATATATACATTAGTTGGCCAATTAATTTCTTTCTATTTATAGTAGAGACGAGGTCTTGCTTTTGCTCAGGCTGGTTTCGAATTCCTGACCTCAAGCAATCCGCCCGCCTCAGCCTCCCAGAGTGCTAGGATTACAGGCGTGAGCCACCGCGCCCGGCCTGGGAAATTCATTTTAAGTAAAGGATACTAACATTTATTGAATATCTACTTCATGTTAGGCACTATGCAGAAGGTACTTTACTGTCTCATATGCTTAGTAACCACAGAAGGTCAAATAGTTCAAACATAGCAGAATGAGTCAGATTTTACTGAGAGTTATAGCTTGGGACATACTTTGGATTAAAGGAGCTACCATTACTTTACAGACATAGACTAAATATCTAGAGATCTTCTTTGGAAAAAGAAAGAAGTACATTGTAACTATAAGCTACAATTCATTCTAATAACTTGTACTGAGTCTACTAGACCTACATTGCTGGGGAGGGAATACAAAGCCTAAACCCAGATGAAAGCTACCATCCAAGGACAGCACAAATCTTGCAATGACCTCAATGAGAAAAATAACTAAAACACCTTAGGACTAGTCAATCTGGAAATTACTTCATTATGAAAAAGCAGAAAAAGATTAGAGCTTAAACAATCACTATAATAAGCCAACATAACTAATTTTTTTATGGAAGAGAATAATTTATTTCTAATATGGATTAGAAACATTTTTTTTTTTTGGTATATATGTATCCCTGACTTTAAAAAAAATCACAAAAGGTTGTAAGCATTCATCACACGTCCACCCACAGAAACAATGCAGGAGGTGAATAGAAATATAGTACCACGGAGTATTGCTGGGTGGGTGAGACTGGCAGGAGCGGGGATGGGTAAGGGACTGTAGAGTACTGAACAGGCTGTGAAGAGGACTGCAGAGGACGAACAGGCTAAAGAATAACAGGTTGGCAAACAATGTTAATGTCAGAATAAAAACTTAGAAAAATTGCATAAAATGGAAATTTACACTTTTTTTGCAATATCTTTAATTACATTTAGAAAGTCATTCAAAATACAACAATACAGGAAACAACAAAAACAATACTAAGTGAAAAAATTCTACATAGTAAAACTTTTGAAAACATACATAATTAGAACAAGTTTTTTTTGCAATAAAAATACTTCTTTATTACAAATGAACTGAAACAGGTAATTCAGGTACTTTGAACTCTACATCTAACGAAGCCCCTGGGTTAAGTCAGGCAAACTGTTTATCCTTATTTCCTGGTTTTCCTAAAAGGGCTGCCTTATTTATCTATGTAATATTTAATACTAAATTATAAATGAAAAACATTATTCTTTCTTATTATCAGACTAATAATTTATATAATATCTATGCCAATTACCCTATTTGATAAGGCATGATTAAATACTCTTTTGGGGCTAAAGTCCCAAAGTTTTAGCACTTTTATAAGAAAAATGTACTATGGATACTACTAAGAATAACAGCCTAAGGAACAACACACACATACATACACACATATGCACACACATAAAATACCTTTTTTATGTATATAAAATGAAAATTAAACACTTTCTTGTAACTAAATACATTTTTATTAAGGAACGTATATGTTAGCAGCTGAGAAACTAGTTACGTGAAATCTTTGGCCATTAGTGAAATACTCCTGAGTTTCAAAGGAAAAAGAGTCTTTATGTGGGACATAAAAATTCTTTTTTAACAAGAGTGCCTGAAGGCCCTTAAAAATAAGTATTTTAAAAATAGAGAAAGTATTAATCCTGGCCAGGCGCAGTGGCTCTCGCCTGTAATCCTAGCACTCCGGGAGGTCGAGGCGGGCAGATCCCTCAAGGTCAAGAGTTCAAAACCAGCTTGAGCAAGAGCGAGACCCTGTCTCTACTAAAAATAGAAAGAAATTAATTGGCCAACTAAAAATACATAGAAAAAATTAGCTGGGAATAGTGGCGCATGCCTGTAGCCCTAGCTACTTGGGAGGCTAAGGCAGAAGGACTGCTTGAGCCCAAGAGTTTGAGGTTGCTGTGAGCTAGGCTGATGCCACAGCACTCTAGCCGGGACAACAGAGTGAGACTCTGTCTCAAAAAAACCAAAAAAGTATTAATCCCTTCTCAATCCTGGGAATATAGCTGGTCATCCACAAGCTAACACTAGCACCCAATTTAATCTCCTAATCTTATATTTTTACAGTTTATTATAAAAAGGTAATTAATATCCATATCAGCTTAAAGACTATAGTAAATCCACTTTACAGATGGCAATCAGACTAAAGTAAATTAAGTGACCTGTAGACAGCCATGTAAGCAAGCAGATAAGGATCACAGGTAATCTTATCTGATGAAAACTCTTACTTTTGTTTAAAATGCATATATATGACTCTCCCTCTGGACAGCATCTCTGAAGAGAATACTTTTATGGGAAAATTCTTACGATAACAAAGATGTATAATGATGAGTTACACTTTTACCACAAAAATCAACACAATAGTTTCTAAAAAAACCAAAAGGCCTAGATTAGCTTAGAATCCAGAAAAAAAATCTAAAATTAAGGTAAACACCAAAAAAAGTAAAAGCTGAAAGATCTATATAGTCATCTGTGGTCCCTGACAAACTTTCTGACTAGAAATAAGCGAGTTTCCTAATGGATGATGGCACATACGACACTAAATGCGGTGTAGCAGCTTTAGAACTTCCAAGAACAGCCTATTTGATGTGTTATTGAGATAACCATTAAGACATAACTTTCTTCCAGACAACTTGACCTCCTATGTAAATGTCAGATGAAACAAAAGTTTTAGTCTACTAGGGGATAAATGAAAGAGGACTATGAGTACCAAGAGTATGAATTAATGTCTCCTCGAACATCAAAAAGTAATAAGAAAACTTAGAAGACCAACTGATCATAACTTTCTGACACCGCTTGGAAAAGAAAAAAGCCTTAGCACTTCCTTTTCCTACTTGAATTGCAACGGGCTGCAAAACAACATCCACCTAAAGTAATTGGTTCTATATTGTATGTTCAAGAAATGTAGGCTAACTGAAGGCTTTGTTATCCTGTTTGGTTATTTGAAATCCCATGGATGAATTTTCTCAGTATGTGTAAATGACAGTTATTGAGCACCATTTGTTCTTTGAGTCTCTGTTTCTAGGTTTGATGAAAAATTACCTAAAACATTTGAAACAATGCTAGAAAAATCAGTCATGGAGTTTGATGCATATGTCAAAACTTCAAATTAGTGCTCACTGAAGTATCTGTTTCTAAACTAGGCTGCCTCTACTCTCATTTACAATTATCTCATAATTAAATCAAAGTTATTTCTGAGATAATCATCTGAAATACATATTCACAAATAAATCTTTAGAATTTTTTGAAGCTGCCAGATTTTTTTTTTTTTTTTTGAGACAATCTCACTTTGTTGCCTAGGCTAGACTGAGTGCCATGGCATCAGCCTAGCTCACAGCAACCAATTCTTTTATAAGTAAATACTCTGCATGTTCTTACCAGTGGAATATTTAGACAGTCTTGCAGGGAAAAAGAGTTATAACTGTATAAACTGTCTTTGACATGTTATACAACCTTTAAGAATTAGAATAAAGATAAAAGAGTTTATACTGATATGATCAAGTTCTCCAAAGATGGTGAAAAAGACTAAATGTGAAGATGTTTGTGTAAACTCTAAACATTCACACAAATTCAATATATTATTAAGAGTACTTCTGGGAATTGTAACTCATAGAATTTCTTTGTCTCCCTCTCTCTCCCTCATAACGCAGGTGGAATGAATACAGAGTACCTTGCAGAACATAAGTAACCCATCTCAGTTTCTTCTAACTGCTTAATCTGTTGAATCTTTTTCTTTTTGAGACAGAGTCTTGCTTTCACCCAGGCTAGAGTGCCGTGGCATCAGCCTAGCTCACAGCAACCTCAAACTCTTGGGCTCAAGCGGTTCTCCTGTCTCAGCCTCCCCAGTAGTTGGGACCAAAGGTGCACACGGCTAATTTTTTCTATTTTTAGTAGAGATGGGGGTCTCACCCTTGCTCAGGCTGGTCTTGAACTCCTGACCTCAAGTGATCCTCCCACCTCAGCCTTCCAGAGTGCTAGGATTATAGGAGGGAGCCACCATGACTGGTCAATCTGTTGAATCTTAGAACAACTCACTTTGCTCACTAGGCCAATAAACAATCTTATTAGTTTTGTTTTTATTTCTCCTCTTGTCCATTTCTTGCTGTTGTGAAGTAGGAATAAAATACTCACCAGAAAGGCTCATGAGATTAAAAAAATTCCCCTTTCCAATATACAATCAGTATTTATTATATGAAAAGCTCTTGAAATTAACCCTCTCATCCTATGAGTAATGAGTGGAACCTCTCTGGTGGCAGAAACTAAAGGCAGTAAACTTTAGCATTATGTAATCGTGGATATGTGCACCTGTGAGAAAATGTGATTAGCTGCTGGTTGTTGAGTTGGTGGGGGTGGCAGAGGTGGCTGTGGAGGTCCAGGCACTTGGGGTCTAACTGGTTGTTGAGTCATAGGAGGATTATACACAACTGGACTCCCATCTGGGTTTATGAAGGGCTGACCTGAAAAATTTAAAGAGGAAGGAAACAAAACAAAACAAAACAATTTACAATAGAGACCGAAAACAAGTCATACTACTAACAATTTACAAAACATGTCCACAAACCTTTATCCACAATTCCAAAACCTTCAATTTTTTGAAAACCAAAAGATTTTCTCAGCTTGGGAAGCAGCTTGATAAGATACGAGACTATCAGTAATCTTTATTTTTTTCACTTAGAGTAAACATTCAAATGTTTTACTGAAGTGTTTTACATGGGGTGTTGCCTCAGGCCCTACTGAGCTTATTATTATAATATGTAGTATTTTCTGAAAAGCTCTGAATTATGAAACACATTTTGCCGAAGGGATTCAATTGCAGGATTATGGTCCTATAGGTCTGCAACAAAATTTATATTAGTTTAAAGAAAAAATGATTGACTTTAGGATACTGGAAAGTTACTCATTTGTTTTTATTAGAGGGTGGGAAATATCTGATTTTTAGGCCACACTGCATATATTTTACTAATAAAATTAAAACCGAAGTGATTGGCCGGGCGTGGTGGCTCACGCCTGTAATCCTAGCACTCTGGGAGGCTGAGGCGGGTGGATTGCTCAAGGTCAGGAGTTCAAGACCAGCCTGAGCAAGAGCGAGACCCTATCTCTACTATAAATAGAAAGAGATTAATTGGCCAACTATTATATATAGAAAAAATTAGCCGGGCATGGTGGTTGCATGCCTGTAGTCCCAGCTACTTGGGAGGCTGAGGCAGTAGGATCGCTTGAGACCAGGAGTTTGAGGTTGCTGTGAGCTAGGCTCACGCCATGGCACTCACTCTAGCCTGGGCAACAAAGTGAGACTCTGTCTCAAACAAACAAACAAACAAAACAAAAACTGAAGTGATTGACAGCTTTAAACTGTGAACTTGATGGCACTGTCCTTATTTTATAACTTCTAATTTGTTAAAAGTTGTAATTTCTTTTTAATTCTAAATAATTTTCTATAGTATATATATATATATATATACACACACACACACATATATATATATATATTTTAATTCCAGTAAGCTTTATTCATTAGTAAGAGACAAAACTAGAGAGAACTTTAGTATTGATTTTGAGGTTTTGTCCTTATTACTCACTAATTACTGAAGGGGAAAAATGGGTATTTTATGTAACTAAGAAAAATAAATATTACTTTCTCTCTCTACAGATATATGCTAAACAACTTATTCTTATTATAATAAGTAACATTTATATTGTAGAAAAATAACCAACAAATAGAAATTAAAAAGAAAATAATAAATCTCCCATAATCTTACAATTAACATTTTGGATACCTTCTTCCAGACATCTTTTCAAGGAAGGTGTAAATAGATTCAAAGATTATTATTTTTCCTTATTATACACTGGTTTATTAAAAGAGAAAAAAGAAAGGACTATATGAAATAAACTGTTCTCTGACTTTTGATATCCACTTAGAGTGAGAAAAACTGAGAAACACAGGAAAATGACTGAAAAATGGTTTCTTAAACTGCCTTCAAAACATCCTTTCTTCCATGGTAAACCCTTTCCATTTTTTTTATGGGGGAAACTTGTGACAAATAATAAAATACTACTTGGGAGAGAAGACTATACTAGTCTATAGCTTTCAAGTAGACAAAGCCTTCCAAAGTAAAATTATTCTGATTAGTTAGCATCTTGATAATTTATGTGATGGTTATAGATAACTAAAAACAAGTTACGCTGGGTATCTGTTGATTATTAAATAATTTAGAAAAAAATGGTGCAGCAAATGTGGGTGAAGGCAGGGTCAAAAGTAATGTAAGGATTGTCTGAAAAAAGCTGGATGTATTTTAACATTGTTCTCAAAAACCAAAGACATCACATTTGGATTCATTTAAAATTAAGCATACCACTGAATTTCAGGTTGATCAATTTCTCATTCTCTCACTTTGTAAGCAACTGAATCTTTCATGTTACCCAAACCATATTAACTAATGTGTTTTAAATGAAAAATCCTAGGAAACAGTAAAATATTAAACCATCTTATCTACTGCTCCAGAAAAACAGGAAGTTTAAGTAATACAAATACTTGAAGGATACACAGATAATTATGAAGCAAAAATGGAATTTAATTTCTGAAAAATCAGTTATTTAAGCTAATTCAATTCTTATATTAAAAACAAATGTTTGAATACTTTATCTTAAAAAGAAATGTGAAGAAAACCTGAAAGTAATGAGTTCCAAATCATGGTTTTGTCTACTACAAACAAAAGGACAACGGATATTCAGAAGCTTGATACTCTCACCTATATCTGCCTTGCCCAATTCCTGCCATTATGATGTGACCCCACTGGCTAAGTCCTTGAGTTTTAAAGTAAAGTTATCAAAAGAACAAAGATTGTTTTCATTACTTTGCCAAATGATTGGGCTATGTTACTCTGAATAGAGATCAAGACTTGTGATCTTTTAAAAGATTATATTTTCTCTACATCTATATTTTCTCTAATGATTTTTTACAAAATCATTTTTGTCAAACTATACAGTGAAATATAACTGCAGTTTCTTTACCTCTCTTGAGGTTCAGTTTCATTATCTGCAAATAAGGATTTCACCTGAGTTGTTATAAAGATTATAAATATTTAAAGTACCTAACACAGTATGTGGTACAAATAAATGTTCAATAAATGTAAATTATTATTAGCTAACCACAAAGAATATGTATTATAAATATTAATTCATGACTGCCCATTTTATTTTATTAATAATAGGTCCTTCAGCTTTTCCTCAGTAGAAAGCAAACACCACATCCTAAAGGGCAACTAATTATAGGTTTTTGCCACTTTATTATATAATGAAGAAGAGCTGCTTACTTGGTCCTTCTTCATAAAATGCATACTATTTTCCTCAGGATAAAACTGTCATATCAAATAAAGCTCTTTGAAAGGTGGTTGTCTCATTTCTAGGAAATGAATTATTCTCCAATTATAGTTAGGCTATTATTTGGCCTGGAAGATGTCATAGATGTCATGATGGAAAACATACTTTCTGACATAAATATGTCTTTTAACATTTTCTAGCATAAGGGTTTTTATTAAAGTTCTCAGGAAAATGCTAACTATTCATGAAAAATAAGCCGACTACACATATACAGAAAATACATTTAATAAGTATCCTTTAATTTTCAGATAATTCCTGAAACAACTTTTTCTGGATACCAACCTGTTTGTGGGTTGATCAGAATACTGCCAGGTGGTATGCCTGCCGCTTCCAAGGGAAGCAAAAAGAAGCTAGTGCTAGGAGATGCGACTTGCCCATTTAGGCCACCATCAAAGGAAAGAGAACTATGAGTGCTGACAGTTGGATAGACGACAGGTGCGCCATGAGAAGACTGGCTGAGAGCTGTACCTGGAAGAGGCTGCTGGATGTGAGAAAGAGAGCCTGTAGATGACCCTACACTACCAGAAGACTCAGAACCTAGAAGAGGAGTAATGAAAAATATGGATTTTTTAAACCTCATATAAAAACACAAGTTTTAAAAATGTAACAATAAAATTCACATTGCATAACATGCAGTTACCACATAAAAGCATCGGCTATTTTTGATTTACTGTCCAATTTTGCTTACCCTCCCCATTACGAACAAGTTTAATACAGCAAATTGATCACATAAGTTGTCAGAAAAGTCATAGCCAAAGCATGCAACTTAAGCAAATTTATAATAACACCAGCCACAGACAGTCACAAAAAGCACATTACCCACATTCCCAAAAGGACAAAGTTATGTACATTTTTACCTTTTAGATTAACACCTAGGAATATACAGATTACATTTTTCCCCCAGGAAAAAGAACTTAGCACAGCGAAATGCCCAAAACCTCTTATATCAGAAACCCCTTATCTATAAGAACACAGAAAGATTAAGAGTAGTGTAGGAAATAACAGAAATGATAAATTCTGTATTAAAAGAAACAATTATCAAATTTCATTGTAGAATTTCATTTCTTAGTTTACAATCATAGCATCTTCCTGTTAAAGCATTAACTTTCAGTTTTTTAATCTTACCAAGGGACAGAGACAACATGAAAAATATTCCAAGTACTTACATTAGCATCAGTTTAAAATTTATTTCTCACTGTACTTAATAAACTAATTTGATAATTGATTTTCAACTCCTTTCACACCTACAATCTATTTCATTTTCTATTACACAGTGACCAAAATGTTATTTAGTTTCAGCATAATGGCTAAAAAAGGTGGCCAATGAGACAATGAAAGAAAGGGAAAAGATCTGGATAATGTATATAGTTAATTAGGTTTGAATAAGGGAGTTTTGATGCCGGGATGGAGAATTAACTTTAAGTGAATGAAATAAACAATTATGATACACTATACATTGCCTTCTGAAAGACAGCTTCTATTTTAAGTTGTGCCAAACTGACTCTTGACAAGAACTGCATCAATTTATCCTAGGAATTTAAAAAAATCATTTTTTACTTATTAAAAGAAGGGTTAAATAAAATTTCTTTTCATCTCTGAAGGGAATACAGATATAAATAGTACATGATCAAATGTTTTAATTTGGCAATGTGTCTAAATGGCTTTCTAATGATATATGAGTAGTTTTTTCTGTTATGATGACACAGTAACCATTTTTCAAATAATGCATATTTGGTACATATGCAGATTTCTTATATTCCTAAAAGTTGCCTATCTGTAGTAACATAAACACTAAGACAATTCTGATATAACCATGTTGTACATTAAAAAGGTGGCAACTATAATTCATAAGCCTTAACAATTTAAATCATTGATTCTAGTTAGGTATTAATAAATATTGTTACCTTCAAATATTCCCTTCAATTCTTATCTGCACAATACCATATGTCTAGGCTAACCCCAATAGCTAGGGAGAAACAACTATTTCTGACTTTTCATGCTTATTTTGGGATAAAAACAAACATCTATAAGGTCCTAAAAGACACCTAAGCTTCTTTAGTATTGAAGCCAGTTAGTGAAAATGAAAAGAGAAAAGGTTATGAGCCAAGGTACTCTGAAAGAAAGCAGTTTAGGAGAATGAGATTATTGAAATTTCCCATCAATTATAATAGTTACATCATATTGTTTTTCTTTGGTTTTTAAATTCCTCAAAAAACTATCAGCCATTTATTCATTTTTTGAATGTTAAATGAAGGATTTTATCATGAAAAATGCAATCAATGTTAAATAATCCTAGGTGAGAAACCATGCCTTCCAACTATAAATAAGCAATGAAGAATTTGCAATCACCTATTGGGTATTCAAACAAGAGAGGACATTCACCGAACCTACCTGATTAAGTTTATATCACCACAGACAAGAATTTTTATTTTAATTGATGTTTGTAAATCTATTTCCAGGACAGAAAGTGAATCTTAATGTCAATAAACATACCACTCCTTAACTACTCTGGAGGTTGTCAAGGAACTGCTGGTAATGATTTTACATTTTAGGGTAATTAGAAGCCATATAATAAATACAGAGCTAACAAAACACTAGGAAAATTAATGTCTTGACTGCACAGGTTTAGGTAGATATTTATACCTGTTTTTGAAAGCCTGCCTATGCTTTTGCTGCTTCCAGAACTATCACCTCTTGTCAGGACTGAGATTCCACTGAAGCTGCTGGCTTTGGTTACGGCAGGTTTTAGGTTTCGGAGAGAGCTGTCTGAATCTGTGCTGCTCCAGGGTCGTGGTTCTGAATACTTCAACTCATTCTCAGTGCTGCTTTGATGGCTATTTGTTGATCTTCCTGAAGCATCTTTATTAACTCTGTAATTTAGAAGTAGAACTTTGAAAAGCTAATAGGGGGGAAAAAGAATAAAGAAAAAGTGTTTTAATTTTTCAATACTATATTGAAAACATGCTTCTAATACCTGAATATCTGGCGCCTCTGCTGGGTACTACTAGCATCCTCATCTTGGATTCTGTTGGCATTTGAATAAGATATTTTAATTTTTATTACCATTGGTCAGACAGTTACCAAAACAGATTTTAAAAATTCCCTCACCTTTTGTCAATAATATAATTCTCTTGGGAACACAGGGACTAGAAAGAAAGAATAGATACATAAAGTTGAGCTTTTGTCAAATACGTAATGCTATCTGTAAACCAATGATGACAACAATATGAGTAATAATATTTAAAAAGTCCAAAATGGTGATAAGGATACACAAATAAGTGAAAATGGAATTTATTTCTGCCTTGGAGACACAATGCTTACTTAAAACAGATAAATCTTGAAGCCATTCATTTTGTGGTCCAAATTAATTTGAAATTCAAATATTAAATTCCAAACAAGTGAACCCATTTTCATTGTCATATATTCAAGGTATATGCCAGTCTGCAGATTCCACATCATTCACTTATTATCTGATCACCAGTGCTGTGGAAATAGCAGTGAATAAGCAGCTGTGCCTTAATGGAGCTTATAGTAAAACTCCTCCAGCACTATTAACCTAGGTCAGGCAATTATCCTTTTGTTTGTATTATTGCAACAGTCTTCTAACTCGTTTTCCAGCCAGCAATTTTTGCCCTTTTCATCCATTTTATACAACAGAAGCCACAGCAATGTCTCCTAAAATGTCAATCTGATCATACCTCTTCCCTCTTGAATGGCTCCCACATGTTTTTTAGCACAGGGGTCAGCAAACTACAGCCAGCTGCCTGTTTCTATAAATATTTATTGGAACACAGCTATGACTGTTCATTTATGAATTGTCTATGGCTGCTTTCATACTAAAAGATCAGATTTGAGTAATTGTAATGAAAATAAAGACCATATGGCTCAAAAAACCTAAAATATTTATTATCTATCCCTTTATAGAAAAAAGTGTGTTGACCAAAAAAAAGCCAAAAGTCTAACCACCTTAACAAACTTTCAGGGCCAAGTCACCTGTTTTCTGATTATTTTTCCAATCTAAACCTTTGTCACTCCTGCACCACCCAGACTATAATCTAACTACTCTGAATTTTTCAATTCCTCACAAGTGTCAAGTTCTTCCTTACCTCTGGGCCTCTGCAAATACTGACCCTCTACTTAGAACTCTTCACTCCTGTAGGTCACCTCTTGGAAGCTAACTCTCTTCATCCCCTTCCCAGTTCTAATTTGTGGTGCTTTTCTGCTGTGTCTCCTAATATACCTTCACGTCTCTATAGAAAATATACACCATATTGTCATTACTGGACGACTTACCATGGGCAGAGACCCCATCTATCTAAACTAGACAAATAGACATACATCTAGTACTTTAGCAGACCTGGGTTGAGATCCCAGTACTGTCATTTTCTAGCTGTGTGATCTCTGGCTATTTTACTTAGCTTCCTGAAATCTCAGTTTCCTCATTTGTAAATAAAAACAATGATAGTATCTACCATACGGTGTTGTTTTGGGGATAAATTGTTGTATCTGTCCATAGATATGTTCTCCAGTATCCAGCACAGCACTTACCAAAGATGCTCAATAAGAGTTGTTGAATGAATGCTATACATTATTAACTGATGGTCTGGATTTTAATGTTATTTAATCTGCATTCTAACACAGAGGAAATTTCTATCTGTGGCAGTGTTAATACACATTACATACATTTATATATTCTTCAATAGTACCTAGTACTTCAAAGAATAGATGCTAAACAAATGTTGGTAAAACCAAACTGACTCCCTTATAGTATATATGCATAAAATAGTTAATCATTTAGACCTCTCTCACATAATCACTTGTAAGGTAGAAAAGAAATAATAATCTGAAAATCAATTAGCTTTATTTTAAAAGAAGAAACAAGTTATTTGTTAAGGAAAGTCCACAAACAAGTAGGATTTAGAGATATGATTTTGTAGACAGTAGACCAATGTTCTAAAAAATCTCAAGTCTAGGCAGGGTGCAGTGGCTCACGCCTGTAATCCTAGCACTCTGGAAGGCCGAGACAGGCGGATTGCTCGAGGTCAGGAGTTCGAAACCAGCCTGAGCAAGAGCGAGACCCCGTCTCTACTATAAACAGAAAGAAATTAATTGCCCAACTAATATATATAGAAAAAATTAGCTGGACATGGTGGCGCATGCCTGTAGTCCCAGCTACTCGGGAGGCTGAGGCAGGAGGATCACTTGAGCCCAGGAGATTGAGGTTGCTGTGAGCTAGGCTGATGCCACGGCACTCACTCTAGCCAGGGAAACAAAGCGAGATTCTGTCTCAAAAAAAAAAACAAAAAACCCTCAAGTCTATCAAAAGTATGAAAAAGAAAAAAAAAAAAACAAACTATATGCTCAGTCCAATAATTTTTCAATAACTCCTATAGTACATCTGCTTCCAACTTTTATATAGTATTTTATAAGCTATTAAATTATTAACACAAATAAGACAGATCTCATTATTTCTAAAAGATGACCTTATATGTAACAAATATGATTAAAAATAAATGTGATCAGGCCAGGCATGGTGGTTTATGCCTGTAATCCTAGCACTTTGGGAGGCCAAGGCGGGAGGATCACTTGTGGCCAGAGTTTGAGACCAGCCTGAGCAAGAGCGAGACCCGTCTCCACAAAAAAAATAGAAAAATTACCCAGGCATGGTGGCACGAGCCTGTAGTCCCAGCTACTCGGGAGGCTGAGGCAGGAAGACTGCTTGGGCCCAGGAATTCAAGGTTGCCATGAGCTATAATGAGGCTACCAATTCCAGCCTGAGTGACAGAGCAAAACCGTGTCTCAATTAAAAAAAATGTAATCAATAAATTATAGGGGGAATGAGACCCTACAATGCAATTAGAATATATTCTAATATAAAAACCTAAATATAGGTTAATACATACATCTTGGGAAAATATCCGGTCTCTAGCTCTCTGGTACTCTTCTTCTCTTTCTTCTATAGATTTGCTTCTTCTGTCATCTTTCAAACGTATTCTCATCTAAAGAAAAGAGAATAATTATTTATTAGGAAAATGAACTACTGGTGTATAAGTCTTGCATCTGTAAAAATGCTATAATTGTTCTAGATTACCTGGGTGTCATCTTTGTCAAAGCTAGAGTTATCTCTCTTGAGGATATACCGTTTCTGAAAGTCTTCACCTTTATCATCCTTAATATGTTCATTAAATTTCTGATCAGGTCTACAAAAAAACACAAAACAAAGGAAAAAAAAAGATAACATGCAATATTTATAGAAAAGTCAACCATTAACATTTAATCAAAGTAGTTAAGTAATAAAACTTACCACTTATTAGCGACATTCACAGATAACTTATGTTATCTCATTTAGTCCTCACAATAATCTCATGAGAAAATACTAACTATCCCATGTTATGGTTGAGAGGCCAAATCAAATACTGTATGGGCTTTGGAGTCGGACTGCCTGGGTTCAAATATTAAGCTTTACCACTCTAGTTGCTCTATGACTTGCACAAATTACTTACCCTTTCTATTTCCCAGTTTCCTCACTTGTAAAATGGGACTTATCTAGAGTACCTACTTTATAGGGTTACTCTGAAGATGAAGGGTGTTAATAATACATGAACAACAACACATAAAACAATAAACACTCAGAAGTTTGTTATTATAAACATTATTGAAAAAACTGAGGTTCAAATGGCAAAGGGCAAGCACATCACTGAGCCATAGCCAGAGCCTAGGTCAGTCAGACCCAAAGCCTATACTTCGTTTTTTTGCAATGCTTCCTCTTACTCTATGAAAAAATTCTGGGACAAAGAAGAAAGTATAGCACTGTATCTCATATCACTCCTACAGTTCCTAGTTTGGTATCATACAAAATGAAAATAATCAAATATTTTGTAGTTGAATCAACTAAAAACTTAATGACTACTTCAAAATGCATTCAAGTTACCAACAGTTCTTAATTACAGCAGGGCACAGCTTTGTTTTACTTTAACTGAAACAGGTTAGAAAAGAGAAATTCTTTTTTGAAGGTTACCGTTATAACCTCAAACAATGATTAAGAAATCTCAGCAATACATTTTATAGTGGATTGGTCTTTCTTCTGTGGAAATGTGGCAAGTTCCACTGAGATTTAGAGGACAGACACAGGTTGTGCCCTTGGAAAATTATAATTAGATAAAATTTCACCTCTCAAAAAATACTCTCAGCTTCAGCAAATTAATTCAATCAATATCATGACTTAATATCACACCGTATTACAAAATTAGAATTACTCTTTTTTTTTTTTTTTTTGAGACAGAGTCTGGCTTTGTTGCCCTGGCTAGAGTGAGTGCGGTGGCATCAGCCTAGCTCACAGCAACCTCAATCTCCTGGGCTCAAGCAATCCTGCTGCCTCAGCCTCCCGAGTAGCTGGGACTACAGGCATGCGCCACCATGCCTGGCTAATTATTTCTATATATAATAGTTGGGCAATTAATTTCTTTCTATTTTTATAGTGGAGATGGGGTCTTGGTTTTGCTCAGGCTGGTTTCGAACTCCTGACCTCGAGCAATCCGCCCGTCTCGGCCTTCCAGAGTGCCAGGATTACAGGCATGAGCCACCGCACCCGGCCTAGAATTACTCTTTTGAAATATATGGTATACAAAAATATATTTAATGGCTATAAAGAAAATCGAATTGAACCCCCTAAGTATTACGTTTTTACATAGAGTTCAAATATCTATTACATAGTTACATAATATATGTGAATACCCTAAGTAAATTCCTAATCCAACTAAACCTGAATAATGACATTTTCAGCAAACTTCATTATATATAGGACCAAGTAACGCTTTGGGATATTTGTTTTAACCTAGTAAATTTCTTAAAAAGTACTGTAAAAGCCTCCTGTCAAATTATGCAAAAGAAGATTTAAAAATGAGAATCATCTAAGTTAAATCTCTCATAAAATAGATTAGTGAAATATAGAACAGATATCCACATACAGCTATATATATATAATTAAAGAAGAAGGAATATAAAAGAGTAAAAACAGCTTTGTGACCAAAATAATAAGAAAAAGACTGCTTTCGTCAGGGGTTTGAAAGAGTCTCTATTTAGTTCTAACAATGTTATTTTTGTTACATGACTGCCCCCCACTTACTTATATCATCTATTTTCGTAGCTGTTCAAAGTCACATTTTTTTTTTTTCAAGGAGTTTGTACTTGTGTGAGAGCTTGCTTTTTATTCTAAAGTGAACTATAAAACGCTTAACCAAGAACCTGGCAACTTTTCTAAGAGCAGCTGGATTCCCACACCAAACAGTACTGGCAGGCATTTCAGCTAACCTTAAGACTGTCTTACCTCTTTCTTTTATAGATGCCTGAATTTACTGCCCTGCAATCGCCAACTTCCCGCTCCATTGAGACACCCCAGTGGACACCGGGTTGTTGACATCCACAACACCACTGGTTCAAGGCTGGAGCGGGTAATCTCCCTATGAGGAAAAGGTAAGTTTGTTTTTATTCAATGTGGAGCAGATCTCTAAGGTTTTCTGATTTGCAACCTTCTTCATATCCCAGAAGATATAAAATAAGAATACAGTGTAACTTCAATGATCTGAAATGTCTAGTAATAATTACATTATTGACCCATACTTCTTTAAGTACATTACGAACATTTCTGTTTAGCCTAATTTTTGATTACTGTGATAAAGAGAACCCTAAAGCTTTCTGACTTCATTCAGATAATTCAAATAACTGAGGTTACACTGTATTGAAAACCTTAGAGAGTCACCAGTCAAAATGTTAGTCAAAATGCCTGCTAATGTACATGTTCCTGGGTATCCAGCAGCTCTGAGTAATGTTGAAAGGTACTGGTTAAATGAATTATAGTTCTATTCACCTATAGTTCAGGTCATACCTTAATGGTCACTATCCTACTTCAGCCATGATACAACTAATTAGAGAAAGACTAATTGATAAGGATATTTTTTAAAGACTAAGGGACAAGAACATTTAAATTTTAATGAAAATTTTTATCAGACTTGCATTTTCAGGTAACATTTAATCCCTAAAGAAAGAGAGGACCCTTTTCCAAGACATCTACTTTCATTAATTTAATTTTAATTATAGGAACAATCATTTTAAAATACTAAATATATCTACTTAGTTGATAAGAGACTATTTGAAATGGAAGAAAACCAACTTAGTTCCAGCAAGCAATATGGCAGCTATAAGGGTAAAAGGCCATTATAACAGAAGGGATGTGGATGGATTAAACATAACCATGTAAACTGAATGGTTCATAGACAAGACCATGACAGAAATCTGGCTTCAGGAAATGCATAAAAATAATAAACCAAAAAGCATTATTTATGGCATCTGAAGTTGACTGTAATTTATTATGACAGAACTGTTACTACCACATATGAAACTGATATAGAAAATCCTTTTGAAAAAACAAAATAGAAATTTTAGCTGAACTCTAACAGCTGCTTTAGGATTAGCCTTAGAAATAGGCAGAAGAGGTGCTGTGTACATTTTATAACTTGGGTATCTCTGCATTGGGCCTTCTGCTCCCAAATAACAGCACTGATGGTACTGACGACCTATCTTACCAACACTATAAAGCAGTTACTTTGTAAAGCAAATGGCTTCTCCCAACCCTTTAAAATTTTTCCTCAGTAAATTACACATAGGACAGGATGGGGACTAGCAACTGCATTATGGATGATATTGTTTTAACCAAGAGCTCACATCTTGAGATTTGTGAGAGAACAGGAGCCAAACTAGAAGCTTTTGGAAAGGATGGTAAATTGATAGACGATTAATTAAATGGGAGAGTGTCAAAGACAAATTCTGCTCTTGTTTTTTTTTTTTTTTTTTTATTTTTTATTTTTTTGACTGCCCTATGCAATGGTAAAATTCTGCTCTTGTTCTCTCTAGCTTTTAAACAAATTTGCCTTAAGATGACCATAGCTATCTAAATTATATTGATTAAAAAAAAATCCATAGGAAGGTGGCTGTCCAATGTCACTGGTACTATGTTCTCTGAGTTTTTGTTTTTTTACCATGTGCCCCAGTCCTCATTTACCTCCCCTGAGTCCAGGCTGCTATGTTTTCTTCCTAGTGAGCTGTTTTTGGTCCTATCTCACACATAAGGTTATCATGAAACTTAATTAGACTGCAAAAATTAATGTGGAAAACCTCAGATGAAGAATGCTGTAGGAAGATAAAGTATTATGACACTGATAGGTAACATTTACCTATATCTTGACACTTACATTCTTGTATTGCTAGTTTTGTTTACTATGACAGACTTCCCACTCTGATCAACATTGTGGTCTAATCCAAAGTAAGCAGCTACTCTATGTAACAGCATCCTATGGTATGATGTCATTGGGGGGAATTTTTTACGTAGAGACCTAGAAGTAGAAGAAAAACCAATTTAGTAAGCCAAGGAGAACTATGATGACAATTTGTTTTCTTGTTAAATGTCAGGACTTACTCATTATTACCAATGAAATCTAAAATTTCTTGTTCCAATTTCAGCAGCATCATTCTGTCCCTGAAACAAAGTATGAAGACTCTTACAACATTGAAGTAATCACAAATGTCAACATGTTATGACTTTAAATGCTAATTTTTTTCCCCTAAAAACTATACATTCAGGACTACCACAAGCTTGATGCTAGAATATTTACATGTTTTTCTATAAAAGTAATGTTTTAAATGAGATAATTTTCAGTTTATGCTTTTATTATGGACATTTTCATGCATACACTAATGTACAGAATAGTGTAATGAACCTTGATGTACTCATCACCCAACTTTAGCAATTATCAACATGTGGCCATTCTTAAATATATAGTATTAGAGTGTGTTCTGTAAATATACAGATAATAAAAGCATATCAGATTTTATTTCCTCGTTTAATAAAGCTGAGAGGTAGCAAGAAAACAGACATCTTTAGTTAAGCTCATGACTTTGTTATGCTGAACTCCATAGAAACAGTACTCTAAAGAACATGCAATGCCAGTTAACAACAGAAATACTCCTATGGGAATCCAATGCTAGTACATTGATGGGACAATAGCAGAAGTATGAACAATATTACTAACTCTAAATTCAGAAAAGGAGGTCTTATCAACTCATTCTGTTAATTGCTATCATATTTTTAAGTCTTTGGGGAAAATTTCTCATAAAAATCAAAGTGACCTAAAGACTTCCAACATAGAAAATAAATAAGGACTCTAAGGAATACTTGCATGTGATCCTTTAGATCACTAGGGTCCTATTTAGTGCACTTAAGCTATAACAAATTAACAGTCCCACTTCCCAAAGGACCTCCTTGCTCACACGCCAAGAACATGGCTCCAGAGTTTTCCCATACTCACTGGAAATTCCACATGTATGTGATAAAAAATACAATTGAGAACCTTAAAGCTAGAAGTAGCTTTATAGATCATTCAGTTTTGTCTTCCAAATTTTATAGATCAAGAAAAAGGGCCAAGAGGTTAATGATTCCTAAAATAAATACCATATAGTACCATACAGAAGATTTTCTAATTTTAATTCAAGAGTTGGTAGCCTCTGAAAGTGTATACATCAGCTCTGAATTTGATCCTCCCTCTGTATTACAAAAGAAGTCTCATAAAACTATGTCATACCTTCCCCCCATTCATTCAACAAATATTTAATCATACATTTTTATATTAGTTAAAAAATCAAGAGAAAAACATGACTACCTGGTGATTTCAAACCGAAAGCTGAAAACAGGATTACATTTTAACATAAATTCTAGCAACATTCAATTATGCCCTCAAATCTGATTCTCCTTTAGCATTCCTTATCAACAAGTGGCATTACTTTCTCCCTAGTATATCATACCAGAACCATGAAAATTTTAGGCTCGTTACCATCCTTTTTCTAATCTTCCTATCTAGTTAATTACTACTACAGATTTGTATCTATATTCTATTTATTTTTCCACTGCTACAACTCTGTACCCAAGCAATCAGGACCTCTGGCTTGATTATGTAACAGCAGTACACTGTCTCCTTTTATCTTTCCCATTCCCTTCTAATCTTACATGGAACATGCATGATAACTTTTTAAGAACACATATATGACCACACATCATTCCCTTGGTTAAATTTGTCACGGGTTTCCCTTAAAACTAAACATTTGTAACATGGCCTACATGACAGGCCTGAGCAGGTCTTCATCCAGCGCTAGCCTCTTCTCCTGACCCTACCTCACAAGGTTCCTATCAGCCTGTCTTATCTCTGTACTTGCTAAGCTCCTTTCTAACTTTCCTTAAACATGCTATTTCCTTTGCCTAAACACTCTCTTATATTATTTATTAGAACCCGTTTCTTTCATACTTTTTAACATTACATGTAATTATCATTACATACTTATTCAGATTATTTGTATATAAAGAGCTCAACAAATATATTGTTCATGGAATAAATTAATAAAATTATTTTATCTAGAAGTTCTTTTAATATTCTCTTTTTTTTCTGTAAATTTTTGGAGAACCTTATGAAGTAACCTTATAAAGAAGAACTTCCCAAAAAAGACTTATTTACTTAACTGTGAAACTCTCTTTCATTTAAGTTTTTGGGGTCAATTTATCTTGAGATACTATTTTTAGTAACTTTTATGATATATTTTCTCATAAATATATACTGCCTTATTTTAAAAAGAGAGACTCTGAGGCAAGCAGCTTATTTGGAGTTCACAAAACAATGCATTTAAAACGATTTTCTGTGTTTGAACTAAACAGCAGGTATAAGATATTTCAAGGGTGGGCAGTGGTTCATGTCTGTAATCCTAGCCCTCTGAGAGGCCAAGGCATGAGAATAGCTTGAGGTCAGGAGTTCAAGACCAGCCTGAGGAAAAGTGAGACACTGTCTCTACCAAAAATTAAAAAAAAAAATTAGCTGGGTATGGTGGTACATGCCTGTAGTCCCAGCTACATGAGAGGCTGAGGCAGGAGGATTGCCTGAGCCCAGGAGTTAGAGGTAGCAATGAACAATGATGACATCATGGCACTCCAGCTCAGGCAACAGAGTAAGACTGTCACACACAAAAAAAGATATCTCAAATGTTCTTCAGTGACTGTGTTGCCATTAAAAAGAAATTTCTACTCTCTTCATGAAAGAAAATAAAATCTAACAATTTTACTACCCATTAGTACAAATTCAGGCTTTTTCCCCCTTACCATGTAAATTTATAGATTACAGAGGATTTTTTTTAATCATTATTAAGCTCTTCTGCTTTTAGTAGAACTTTTAGATAAATAAAAGTGATAACTTTCCTAGGGTCTTAAGATTTACACCTCCGGACTTCCACTTGTGCGTGAGGCGAGCAGAGCTGGAGACAAGACCAGAGGCCGAACTCGGGATCTGACAAGATGGCCGGGCTGCCCTGAAGGATCATCAAGGAAACCCAGCATTTGCCGGCAGAACCCGTTCCTGGCATTAAAGCAGAACCAGATGAGAGCAACGCCCGTTACTTTCATGTGGTCATTGCTGGCCCCCAGGATTCGCCCTTTGAGGGAGGGACTTTGAAACTTGAACTATTCCTTCCAGAAGAATACCCAATGGCAGCTCCTAAAGTATGTTGCATTACCAAAATTTATCATCCTAATGTAGACAAGTTGGGAAGAATCTGTTTAGATATTTTGAAAGATAAATGGTCCCCAGCACTGCAGATCCTCACAGTTCTGCTATCAATCCAAGGCTTTGTTAAGTGCCCCCAATCCAGATGATCCGTTAGCAAATGATGTAGCGGAGTAGTGGAAGACCAATGAAGCCCAAGCCATAGAAACAGCTAGAGCAAGGACTAGGCTATATGCCATGAGTAATGTTTAAATCGATCCGATCATCAAGTGTGCATCACTTCTCCTGTTCTGCCAAGACTTCTTCCTTTTTTGTTTGCATTTAATGGACACAGTCTTAGAAACATTACAGAATAAAAGCCCAGACATCTTCAGTCCTTTGGTGATTAAATGCACATTAGCAAATCTATGTCTTGTCCTGATTCACTGTTGTAAAGCATGAGCAGAGGCTAGAAGTATCATCTGGATTGTTGGGAAACGTTTAAAAGTAGGGGCACCTCTCTGTTTTTATTCATTTCCCCCATCATGGTTTAAGTATAAAGCACTGTGAATGAAGGTAGTTGTCAGGGTTAGCTGCAGGGGTGTGGGTGTTTTTCTTTATTTTATTTTTTTGAGGGGGGAGGTAGTTTTAATTTTATGAGCTCCTTCCCTCCTTTTTATGGTGATCTAATTGCATTGGTTAAAAGCAGCTAACCAGTTCTTTAGAATATGCTCTCTAGCCAAGTCTAACTTTATTTAGACGCTATAGATGGACAAGCTTGATTGTTTGAACCAAAATGGGAACATTAAACAAACATCACAGCCCTCACTAATAACATTGTGATTTTGCTGTCGAGTATAGATTTCCCCCTTCAAAAAAAAAAAAAGCTTGTGACCATTTTGTGTGGCTTGTCTGGAAACTTCTGTAAATCTTATGTTTTAGTAAAATATTTTTTGTTATTCTAAAAAAAAAAAAAAAAAAGATTTACACCTCCTGCCTTTTATGACCTGTAGCTTAGTCTAAGCTTCCAGATTTTCAAATCTGTAACTGAGGACATATTTTGGTAATGGTCATAAGTTAAAAGTTAATAATCCTTTATAGGGGCACTACATATGAGACTCAAACTAATGGGTCTACAAATTACTTTTCTTAATGCAATTTTAAATGTTTAGCATGTGAACAAACACCTAAAAATAGACATACTTATTGAAATTGCTATCGTATAAACTTTAAAATGAACCAATATATGCTATCATTAGAGAGCTAATAAAAACAAGGATTGTCAAGTATGTTGACCAATAAACTTCTACTTAAAGTTAAAAAGAAGTGGCAGGCCAGGCACAGTGTCTCATGCCTGTAATCCTAGCACTCTGGGAGGTTTAGGTGGGAGAATAGCCTAAGGTCAGGAGTTTGAGACCAACCTGAGCAAGAGCAAGACTCTGTCTCTACTAAAAATAGAAAAAAATTAGCCAGCTGTGGTGATGTGTGCCTATAGTCCCAGCTACCCAAGAGGCTGAGACAGGAGGATTGCTTGAGCTCAGGAATTTGAGGTGGCTGTGAGCTAGGCTGATGCTACAACACTAGCTCAGGCAACAGAGTGAGACTATGTAAATAAAAATAAAAATAAATAAAATAAAATACAATACAACAACATAAAATTAAATTAAAAAGTAAAAAGAAGGGGCAACAATCTTTTAGTTACTAGTGTTTTAGTGATTATATCAAAAGTAACTTTAGAGAAAGAGTGTATAGCTGGCATACCAGTGGCAAATAAAAAAGCAGAAGACAATAATGCTTCTATCTGATCACTTTCTACCCAGTGTTTTATATGCCCTTGGTCAAGCCTGTGCAACAGATAATAAATAAAATGACTTAAACATTACTTCCAATAAAAGTGATTTTTAGACGATATTTCAAACAGGACAATTACATGATGTTTCCTAGAGCAAAACAAATTACTTTAAAAATAATCGATTTTCAACTTTAATCTATGGGGTTGTTCCCCTCCATTAGTTACCTAAAATACTTATATGTATTATCCATATTTCTTTTCTGTATATAAAATTTATACAACGTGGCTAAAAAAAATCAACATAAAAATAGGTATACAATTATGTCAGTGAGTGAAATCTCTATCAAGGATATCTTCAGGTTCCTATGTTCTAATTCAGTAATGACTGCAGTTAATAGCGTAGCCTCTGAAAATATTTCTTGCAAACAAAAGTCCAGGTTACGAGTTATTTAACATCGGAAATTAAGTTTGTTCTTATTGGACTAAGAATAAGATAAAGATTTAATGATCTGAAAAAAAAATTTGAAATGAAAATGATCCAGAAAGGAAAGACTGAATAAATTTTAGTAAAAATAAATCTACTTAATGTCTGGTGGAATTCTCTACGCAATATTCAATCCCAAAAGCTTTAGTGGGAATTTGTCATACCTCTCACTAATTGTGTGCCATGTATATCTGGCAATTACCTGTGTGCTTCACTGAGAGAATACTGAAATATTTATTAAGCAATCTTTATTTCTCATAAAATTTAACATTAACCTGAACTTCCCAGACCCATAGTGAGATTAGTATTAATACATTAGCCATTATATGAATTAGTCACTTGCATATTTACTCAAATAAAGAAGCATATACACGGAGAAGTAATAATAATATATAGTCTTTTGTGACTGGCTTTTATTCACTTAGCATAATGTTTTCAAGATTCATCCGTACTGTAGCATGTGAATCTTGAAAACATTATTCTAAGTGAATAAAAGCCAGTCACAAAAGACTATATATTACATAATTTCAATCATATAAGATGTCTGGAACAGAGAAATGTACAGAAACGGAAAACAGATTAGGCCTGGGGATAATCTATTATTACTACTACTATTATGATTATTATTATTAGCATAGGGATAGTTAAAAGGTATAGTGTTCTTTTGGGGAGATCAAAAAACTCTAAAACTGACTGTAGGGATAGTTGTACATATATGTGAATATACTAAAACCCATTAAATTATACATTAAATGCCCATGCGTATAGTTTAAAAACTTTTGCATGTGTAAAAGAAAATGTAATTGTACTATTGTGCATTACTTTCTTTTTTTTTATTTTTTTTTCTTAATGGACATATGCATGTGTATACTTTCTACTGAAAAATAATTTACAATGCATATACATGGATTTCTATTTGATAAATAACTTATTTTCCCTTGGGTAGATATCCAGTAGCGGGACTGCTGGGTCGAATGTTAAGACTGTATTTATTTCTTTGAGGAATCTCCATATTGTTTCCCATGCAGGTTGTACTAATTTGCAGCCCCACCAACAGTTTATAAGTTTTCCTTTCTCTCTGCACCCATGTCAGTAACTATTGTTTTTTTACTTGTTAATAATGGCCATTCTGATAGGGGTAAGGTGGTATCTCATTGTGTTTTAATTTGCATTTCCTGGATGATTAGTGAACTCAAATGTTTACTGCAGCACTATTCACAACTGCAAAGATGTAAAAATCAACCTAGGTGCCCATCAATTCATGAATGGATTAACAAAATGTGCTATATATATATATATATATACTACACACACACACACACACACACACACACACACACACACACACACACACATATACATCATGGAGTACTACTCAGTCATAGAAAGGAATGAAATAATGTCTTTTGCAGCAACTTAGATGGAAGTGGAGGCTGTTATCTTAAGTGAAGTATCTTAGGAATGGAAAAACAAATACCATATGTAAATAACTGGGAGCTAACTGATGGGCACACATGGACACAAAGAGAAATAAAAGTCACTGGAAATTAAGGAAAGAGGGAGAGGTAGGGGTAAAAACTTACCTATCAAGTGTAATGAACACTATTCAATAAAACACTGAATAGTTTCAGGTGATAGGCACACTAAAAACCCAACTTAAGCATTATATTAATAAAAGGTATCCATATAAAACATTTGCACTCCCTTAATATTTTGAAATTAAAAAAGGAAAAAGATAAAGCCTTGTTATGATTACAGTCTTTAAAAGTAAAATCTGATTAATCATTTCTCAAGCTGGAAATGAGAAAGAATAATCACTTTTTAAAATATACATATCTTATTGGAAATCATGCATCAAAGTGATCATTTCTTTAAAAATAAGCAAATATAGGAAAACCAGATCCTTTGAAAAATAAAAAAAAAGAGATTCCTAATCTTTGTCCCTTGCTGATGTCTTTCCTATAGGTTCACAAAGAAGAAAAACTCTGCCTTTCGAGGTTTCTATTTTGTTTTACTCACACTAGCTATGTATTTCCTGCCTTTCCACTTACTCCTCAACCGGTTGAGTTCTGATATCCACCATTCAACCCCAAATGAAATGACTTCTTCAAATAGTCAACAACTTCCTAATTTCCAAATCTAATTGTTTTTGGTACTTCTGTTTTCATCTCCCTTTGTTATTTTATTTTCCATGAAGCACTTACCCTTTGGTTGACTTCTAGGACAAGTGTTCTCATGATTCTTCTGCTATCTTTAGGACTCAAGTCTTTCCCTTCTCATCTACCTTACAAATTTGTCTCTCCACAGTTTTGTCCTTGTCATTTATTTCATTTCTGGGCAATCCCTTCCATAGCAAGCTTCATCTCTACTGATCAATGTGTAACTCCAGCCTGGTTTATTCACTTGAAAACTAGAGCCTTTTAACTGACCACAGACCCCATCTCCTGGCTCCCTGTTTGGTATACTCCATTCCATTCATGATTGCCCCTTACTTACTTTCTCAGTTATGGGGACTAGCTGCCTGTCCAGCTAGAAACATAGTGGCCATTCTATTCTACCCTACTGTACTCATTACTCATTACCTTTCCACATATAAATGCTCATCAAGTCCCATTGTGGTATATCCTAAATATCCTTCAAATGTGTCCTTTCCCCTCTATTGTTTTCTATGGTCTCCTAACCACTCTTTTAGCTTACAGTCTCCTCTGCCAAAATAATCTTCCTAAAATGCCAAAGTAATCTTTCTACAACACAAATCTGACTGTGGTAATTACTCCTTAACTCAGTATGCCATTCTCAGTATTTCTCAACTGGTACAACATTGGCATTCCAAGTAAGACAAGTTTTCATTGTTTATTGCTGCCTTCCTTTTTTTTTTTTTTTTTTTTAAGCATCCCTAGCTTCACAGTTGCACTCTACACTCTTTGGGACAACAGAAAGGTACCAGCACATTCCCCCACTGCCTCAGGGTGTCCTCAATACAACTGGATATGATCTATGCTTTATACCTCACCAATACCTTCCCTATCACTTTCCAAAATCACTTGCCACATGCCTCCTTGCAAGAGCCAGAGGATACAATTTTGTCTTCCCTTTGATACACCATTTCCCCTCTCACACTACTCTGTCTTGGCAATGCTCTTGTTTCTATATGGAATGCCCTTCCCATGTTTCTGTATGGACAGCTCCCGTTTAAAGTACTCCGAATTCAAGCCTCAGCTCAGATACTACCTTTTCAGTGAAACCTTCCCAAATCCTTTCAAACAGAGGTTGGGGTTCCCCTCTTTGGCTTTTGGATAGACCTGTTTTACAACATCTGTTCTAACTTTAATTTTTTTTGTTGTTTTTATTTGAGACAGGGTCTCACTTTGTTGCCCAGGCTAGAGTGAGTGTTGTGGCGTCAGCCTAGCTCACAGCAACCTCAAATTCCTGGGCTCAAGTAATCCTCCTGCCTCAGCCTCCCGAGTAGCTGGGACTACAGACATGCGCCACCATGCCCGGCTAATTATTTCTATATATATTAGTTGGCCAATTAATTTCTTTCTATTTATAGTAGAGACGGGGTCTTGCTCTTGCTCAGGCTGGTTTTGAACTCCTGAACTCCAGCAATCCGCCCGCCTCAGCCTCCCAGAGAGCTAGGATTACAGGCGTGAGCCACTGCGCCCAGCTCTAACTTTAATTACTTATCATGTCTTTTTCTAGCACAGAGATGGTGAATATTTCATTCAGCATCACCGATTATGTCTTGTTCATCTTTATATCTAGAATGCTTGGCACATGGTTAGGCACTCAATAAATGCCTGTTCAATGAACTAATGAATTCACCTGTCTGCTGGGGCTACTGAGGAATAAACTTGAAGTGGAAAAAAAAAGGTCATGCAGAGTTGCCTATCTTCCCTCTTACTCTGTAACTGTAATCCTTTAATTCCTATTACAAGGAGACCACTTTTCATTTTGGTGGTTCTCCCTTTGGGGTTTATATTACGTGCAAAACAGAAAATCAAGATGGTATTGAATACAATAAATCCTGAATGAAAATGAAGGTTATCCTGAAGCAAGACTGGACATGAAATAAGCCTCAGTGAGACTGAAGAGAATTGTTCATGTTATCTTCCATATGCACATACCTAGTGACATTATTTTCTTTTTACTTCAAAGTATGTCAAATAACCACCACTTTGGAAAGCTAATATCTAGAAAAGGAGTTCTTAAATTAACCTGGTGTGTTTTACCCTATGAAAGTATTGCTCAGATATTCTGTGGATAGCCGTTTTGTAGGGAGAATGCCTCAAAGTGGTTGATTGCTTGCCAAAAAGTCATCAAACTAAACTACTCATTTAGTATGTAGGCAAAACAAAGGATTTCACAATTAAACTACTAACTGAAATAAGCACCTTAACAATTTCTGCATTTAAGATTTATATTATAAACTAGCAAAAAGGAACAAAAATTCTGCATTTAACTCAGTTCAAAATCTCAATCTGAATATACTAACTTCTTAATTGGTTGAGCATATTATGGTAAGATATTTTTCTTTCTTTTCACAATTAATGGTATCTCTCTCTCTCTCTCAATTAAAAGCCTAAATATCACAGTGATTCGCTACTTCCCGAAATTCCTACAGAGAGTATGAATTATTTTTACATCACAGTGACATGCATAATGCAAAAAGATATTTATACGTGTGCATATAGTAGACCAGTATCTTAGCCCTAAGAAACTAAAATGTTTCTGGTGTACTTCAAATCTTTGCAATCTTATTCTAATACTCTAACTCAATAATGAAAACATATATAGCAAAATTATGTTACTCTAGAAGCAATGTAAACCTTATAAATTTAATTTTTACCTGGGATTGTTTTTTAATGTATTTACTAAAAATTCATGTAGATCTATGCCAGTTGAATCAGTGTATTCTTGACTGGAATCTAAAAAACAACAACACAAAAACCCAGTATAAAGTTGTTTGAAAACAAATCCCTTTCCCTTTTACACATGATATCTTAAATAAAACGAGATGTCCCACATTGAAAAAAACTGACAAAGTAGGAAAAGGCAATTTATGATGAGTCCAGATGATCACATTTTTTCTACTCTCCTATAATGTGCGTGAATTTATATAACTGTATGTCCATGTACATTCTTTAAAAAAAAATTAATCTCTCACATGTGTTAGTTTAATTTACTCTAAATTCTTTAAAGATCCTTTCATATACTTACCACATCCTTATGGTCAAAAATGCCTCCTTAGGTGAAACATTCAAATGATTTAGATAATTAACTATATTTGTAGCAATTTAGGACAGCTTAGTTCATTTATGAATATAAGTGGAAGCAATTTGGAGGTAGACAGGAATTTTAGCTCTGAAAGAATAATTTACTTAGATTTTTATCAGGTCTGTTACTAAAGACTTGCTTTCAAAATATTTTTCAAATATTCATGCTTATTTCTTCCCCTTAAATGCAATATTCTTAGCTGTTTACAACACTGATCAACATAACTGGGTTTATAAACTTAAAAAGCATTTGTATTGACCTGCAACACTAGATAATGGTGAAGACCCTCCAAACTTACTGTGAAAAATAAACATTCTAGGTTTCCAAGAATCTTCTTATTGGATACTGAATATTATGGTATCAGCTCTTTGTATCATAAAGAATTAAAGGTTACTATTGGCCGGGCGTGGTGGCTCACGCCTGTAATCCTAGCACTCTGGGAGGCCAAGATGAGTGGATCGCTAGAGGTCAGGAGTTTGAAACCAGCCTGAGCAAGAGCGAGACCCTGTCTCTACTATAAACAGAAACATATTAATTGGCCAACTAAAAAATATATAGAAAAAAATTAGCCGGGCATGGTGGCACATGCCTGTAGTTCCAGCTACTCGGGAGGCTGCGACAGAAGGATCACTGGAGCCCAGGAGTTTGAGGTTGCTGTGAGCTGGGCTGATGCCACGGTACTCTAGCTTGGGCAAGAGAAGTGAGACTGTCTCAAAAAAAAAAAAAAAAAGTTTAAAAAAGATTAAAAAAAAGAAAAAAATTACCTGTTGACTGGATGGGCATTATAAGAAAAAAAAGTATTAAATTAAATTAAAAACATTATATTTAATAATGGTTACTATTTTTCCTCATTTATACAGTAATGAGTAAAAAAGGAAAAAATATTTTAAAAAGTAATATTTTCAGTGGAATCAATATACAAATTATGATTCCAATATTTTAATAAGAGAGACAGACCAGTAAGAGATTAAGATGTTTATCTAAGCCAGGCACAGTGGTACATGCCTATAGTTCCAGCTAATTGGAAGGCTGAGGCAGAAGGATTTCTCGAGCCCAGGAATTCAAATCCAGACTGGGCAACATAGTGAGAGCCTGTCTTTAAAAAATTAAAAACAAACAAAACAAAAAACCCCAAAATAAGACATTTATCTTCCTCAGTGACTCTGGTATATGTTACAATTTTTGGTTGAAGCATCTTATTGATTGATGTACAGAACTATTATACCATTTTATCCAGATGAATAAATATGATATCATCCCTCCATTCTGTTCTGTGTCATTTTTAATATAGATACACTATACATAATTATTTGAGGAGTAAAGAATGCAATTACTGAAAGTAAAATTTTGTTTAAGAATACAAAAATAAATTGCATACCTCTTGATAACATTTTTCTGGGCAACTTATCACTGGCTTTTTCTTTTTCCGCTTCATCTTTTGAGGGCTTCTCCTCTTTTTCAAATGATTGTGTTAATGGGATCTGAATTTTCTCCTGTTGGAAGGCAAAATAAGTTATTCAATGAAAACATAAAACAACTCATTTAATACCACACATTTAGATTTTTTGAGTATTACAAAATTGTACAGAGGAAAAAAAAAAGGAAAAAGATATTTATTTTATCCAATTAGATTCTCCAAAACTAGAAAACTACATAAAATATTTTACCATTTTTATCAAAGTCTTGATTTAAAATGTAAAATTAATGTTTTTTATAATAGTTTAAGTGCTACTACTTGTAAAACTCCTGGAGGGTCAGAACTGAGGTCTTCTTAAACCTATTTTTGTAATGGAGATGTCAAGTAAAACCATGATAATTACCATCAATCATGACACAAGGAACATATGAGCATCAAGTCAATGATTAATAAGAATTACGTTTTTGAGTAGCCATTATAATTGCATATTCCTTAATTCTCTTCCCATGTAAAAATGTTAAGTACAAACATTTCCAAAACCAACTGTACATGACTTATTTGAGATTTAAATTTGACTTTCCTTTTTCAGTCACCACAAAGTTGTTTTAGAGAGATTTCAAACAAGACTGTATGTTACAGATACATAATGTTTAACCATAAAGTAACAATATTCTATAAGACTGAAATGGAAAACAAACTCCACATTTGATTTGAAAAACAGTATCATTACATGCAATTTCAGAACCCAAGGGAATTACTGGAAATTAATTCATATAGTCTGAAAAGGTAAAAATTATGTAGCTCTGCCTACTCAGGCAAAGTTATAAGAAAGTTGTAATAAATTCCAGATCATTTTTACCAAAAATAAAGGTGTAGCCTATTTTAGACTAAGTTATATTATTTTTTGGGGGGGATAAAAGACATCAATCAAATTATTACTTGGCTTTTCTGGGTGGTAGTGGTGGTGGTAGGGGCATTAAGTCAGTATCAATGGGATATAAATTTTAGTATTCTCAAATTTGCAGCCAGCTGGATTTCTATTAAGCTTCTTTTCTTCCCCGCATAAATTTTTCAAAATAATCTTCAGCAAAATTTTGATCAAATGATTTTTTACTCCAATAAGACTGCTACCTGCTATTTCTATCTCTTTCCAATTTTTGCAATTCACATCAGTTCAAATTTGTGCTCACAACATAGGGCAAATGCAATGCACTGGAAATTTTCACCAGGATGATGAACATTTGCTTTACGCTGTCTTGCTTACCAAAGACACCAGGAACTTCATTACATTCATCAACCAGTATAAGTCATTTCTCTAAATGTAATTCATTTCCAACTCATTTTCCTTATTCTTTTCATAATTGTAAAACAGATACATAGAAATGAATCTCAGAACTATTTTTCAGAAGTTCAGAGTATTTAACAAATTTTCCTGACTTGTAGCTTCTATTCTTGCTACTCAAACATAACCCAATGGAATCCAGGTTGGGAGAAAAGATTTCACCCTACTTAGATCTTCACTAATGAGCACTTTCAATGACTAGCAAATCTCATTTCTAAGTTCTCCTCCTAAAGCCATATATTTTAATGATAAATATTAAACTGTAATTTAAAAATCTAGTAGGCTTAATATACTGAGGCTGTATCTTCAGTTGGCTCTGTTTTCAGCAATCAACAAGACATATTTTAAACACTGAAGTTCTTATACACAAACTCTTCTAACTATAAATAACTGGAATAATATCTACCTCTCCACAGGAAGCTGCAATTCCCTTTACTCTTCACTCTGTCATTGACATCAGTTATTGAGGCCACTTCCCTCTCATAAGCTCTTAGATACAAGTGACATCTCTCTTTTAATTGCCTCTCAACCTTTTGAATAATGAGTTTTATTCCAGATTAATTCTTCAAAATCACATTCTGAATCAAGTAAATCAGCTAGAAAGTGTCTTTACCATCAAGGATTAGATACTAGCACATTTCATGAGAAATAATTTATTTTCCAATTCCCACTCAGGTCCAATTTAGTTAATGCAAGGCTTAGAAAAAGACTTTCTACTAAAAGAAGTATCTTTTATTCACAGAGTTTTACTCATAGGTTATTATCTAAAAAGAAAAAATTATTGTATCCAAGATAAACCAAAAAAGAATGCATTAAGTGGAATAACAATTCTGATGTAGCTCCCTTATTCCATTATCCGTAACTTATCTTTCTGAATTGTAAACACGAAAAAATTATCTACGATCAATAATGTATATATTAATATGTAACATATTCCTGATGTTATTCTTTTGCTCATATAAACTTCCACTAGCCAAATTTATGTAGTACCATAAGAATTTTTATGTAGTACCATAGGAATTTATATATTTGAAAAATATATACATTTTGGTAAATATATACATTTGGTAAATATATACATTTTTCAAATAAGGTAAAATGCACTGAAAAAAACAAAGATGATGTTACGGTTTTTCTCAAAAAGTATGCATTTTCTCTGCATCAACAGACTTATAAATGACTGACCTTTTTTCTCATTTCCTCAATCTCCTTTGACTGCTATGCCATGAGACTAAGATGATGTAACATTTTGGTCAACAGGACAAAGAAATGAATATTCAAAAAACACTGCACTGCCTACTGCTCCGCTCTGAACAGGTATACTATTAACTTTGACTTGAACAAAAGCCCTTTTTAAAACTGCTATTTCAAAAAACAATTTTACCAATTTTTTCCACAGTGTATCATAACTCTTCAGCCTTATCAACAACCACATAAAAGCCAAAGGTTAATATTTGTAAATGTTCCCCAAGTAACAACACATAGTATTAAAATATTTTGACTGTATTTCTACTTTCACTAGTCGATTTTATTATTAAAAAATGTATCTATTTTATTGAATACATATAGCTATCTCTCACGTAGCTACATTAAAAAATCACAAATGAATTTTGATCATTATATTTCTGACACAGAAAATATCTAAGGAAACAGATTTTTAAGTACTTTTCATTGACAACAAATAATCTATTTGAAAGCCTTCTTTTCCCTGCATTTTTGGATACAAAAAGTATAGAGTGCTTTTTAAAAACAGGATGTACTCTAAATATGTGACAACTATCCTTAGATTTTATGATAGGCTTTTGAGGGCATCATCTAAAGCAAGAAGTACAACAGTTTTTGCCTGAATCATCAAATGTATACTTGGTATTTATTTTCAAGAAAAAAATGTACATGTCATGACTTTTTCTAAAATCAGTCACAGCTTCTTAAAATAACCACAAAGTTGTCTCAATTCCTTGGAAACTGATTGTTTGGATATGAGGGCATTTTAAATTGTTCAAACTCTTATTAAGTAAAACAAATCACTAAGAGCCAAAGTTATCATACTGGTAAACATTGGTAAAGGGCTTAAATATAATTATGCATAAATGTTCAAATGTAACATGAGACAAAGATCAATCCATAGCTGAGATTAAAAGAAAGTAAAGCTACAGCATCATAAAAAATATAAGAGGCAAAATTATTTGCTCCAACCTCATTGTTCTAAGACAGAAGAGAAATTAGAAATATTAGACAACTATGAAGGATCCAAGCTAATATGAAAACTGGATTCACCATGCATTCAGGTTAAGTATAATAACCTATCAAGCATCTTGGAGAGTTTCTTTATACACAAGCACTAAGTACTTCACAAATTTCTAAAAATCAAAACTAAAAGGACAAATTTCATCCAATTCTATTCAATGGAAGTACTACTTTAATATTTTGTAACTTTTCAATAATAACTGTCTTAAAGCCACATTCTCAGTTAATTATATGATCCCTAAGTTTTTCCACAAGAGAAATCATTGCTGTAAATCTCAGACTGAAACAAAGAGTTTTCCCAACTTTTTATCTGTATCTTTGGGTGGCAAGTATTATCAAATCAGTTTTACTTAGTAAAAATAAAACACACAACCATAACTTATACACACAACTTTTATTTCACCATATGCAAAAATATTCTCCAGTTCCACCATGTCTTCAAATAATGATTTTTATTTATTTATGTATTTTTTACCTGGTTCTCCTGTGATATCTCTGCAGCAGGGGGTGGTGGAGATTCTTCACATACTGCAAGGCTCCGAACTAGCTTTAACTTTGAGCTCGACTAAAGAGAAGTATTTAAAATTAACACTATATTTCACAAATCTAGGGCATATCCAAAAGCCCCCTAGAAAGAGATTTTTAAGTTTCTTTAAAAATAGTTTCTGCCATGTATAAAAGTAGATGAAATGTGCAAGTTAAATATATCATTAAACACCACCAAAACCCTTTGTTAAGAGGGGAAACAAACAATTGCAGTTTTGAAAATTATAGCAAAAGCAAGAATGGGAATAATTCCAACTTCAAAACCCAAAGCATGGTGAGAAAGCAATTTTCTCTACAAAGAGCCATCAAAGATAAAAAAGCAATGCACAAAAGCGACTAGGCAAGACAAAAACCCCAAAGAAAACAAAATAAGCTTTCTGCCCCAAACAAAATATGAAAAAACTAAACTGGATGTAGTGCTATATGAAAATAAGGATTCGTCAAGCATGAAGGAAGGCCCTTGGCATGCCAGCACACCAAAATATTTACTATACCTTAGACCTTTTTCCTGTCTGTCCAAATGACTGCAATGGCCGCTGAACATATAACAAGAAAGATTTGTATTAAATTTCATACTGAAACAGAAAATTTGCTTCTTAATTCACAAACCTAAACCACAGAAAAACTGAGTATAAAGAACGGAAAATGAGGAAATCAGAGTTGGTTTCAGTAAAAGAGCATTGATTCCTCCCAGAAGCACACTTGCAGAAGATTCTCTAAAATCCTTCTGTGGGTTGGCATTTTAAGTCAGCAAATGGCCACAATTTCTGGATTAACTGAGCTCAATGGAACTCATAAGGTGACTTCCTCATAGCAAAATAAAATACTTTTTTCAGTATTTTATAGCATATTACACTTCAGCCAAGGTTAGGGGAAACACACACACACACACACACACACAAACCCTTAACAATTTAAAGTAGCTGAGCTCAGAAAAGTTCCAAACTTAATAAGGAAAATGTTTCAAAGGCATAGCAAGTCAGAGTCCAACCACCTATCTCCTAAGCCTTTTCAACAATGTATGAAGTACATCTGTTTACTAGTGAAAGAAACCTATTCACCAGGTCTGGGGAGAAACAATAAGGCAGAAAAGAGGGCAGACTTCCAATATGAATCTTCAGCATGATTGACAGATCATCAGTCACATGACTGGGGAACACGTGAGGCACGAGGCAATTAGCTCTGGTTTGTGATATCAGGCTTTGGGGAAAACCAGCTGAAGCACCTGTGAATCAGGGCCAGATAGGTTTTTAAATACTCTTTCCTCTCACTTCCTTCCAATGTACTTCTCCAACCCAAACTCAAATACTACAGGGTGCAGGTATCTGTCATTTTTACTCATTAACACAAGGAAGCTAGTCTGGTACCAAACATAAAACAGAGTCCAAAGTCCTTAATGCCAAGACTAATATATTTCACATTAAAAAAAAAAAAAAAAGGCCATTTCATTCTAACATCCAAAAAAGTTTTCCTTATAGAGCCGACAGAAAAGAGTACACGGTACCAGTATGTTCTGCCCCCATTTTGAATCCAACATTCGTCAAAGATAAGAGACATTGTATTCTTGGGATTTTTAACCCTGGATTACACAAACTACAAATCAACAACAAAAAGAAAATAGAAAAAAATGAAGAAAAATGATTTTCCGTTTCTTATGAAGAAACTGGTATGTGCGTGTGCACATGAGCAAACAACAGTGCTGCCTAAGAGGGCTTCCATATGTTGTACTGTCTTGTGTTTCTACTTTCTCTCTTCTTTAATTTGCTCAATAGGATTTCTAATTATCTGTAACTCACATCCAAAAACAGAAGTAAAACAAGTTATGCTACCATCAAGTAACGGCTTACAGGAAAAAAAAAGAGGGAGAAAAGCAATGAAAATACTAGCAAATAGAAATAAAAATACTAGCAAATAGAAATACTAGCAAATGGAAATAACTAAAAGAGTTCTGAGGAATCCGAAGGGAAAAGAATTTGATTTACTTCCATCCCCTGCTTTAATCCCTTGCAATTCTAAGTATTAATAGTATAAAACCTTCCATTAAAAGTCTTTAAAATAAAAGTGATGATTAACTGGCAAAGTAAATGCTGTATTCATACGTAGAAAAGTTGAACTAGCTTTGCTTATTAGTAGGTGACCAGGTCAAATTATTTCAGTTTACTTTTATCTGTATAAAGTTCATAATATTTGTACTAATTCACACAGTTGGTGAAAAGATTCAGTGAAAAGGTAGATAAAAAGGGACTTTGTAAATCCTAAAGCACTATATAAATGCAATAGATTGTTAAAGGTTAGGAACTAAGCATGTCCAAAAAGCAATCCTAACTGCTGCGTACTAGCCATAAGATTAAATTACTTAATATATCAGATGCTAATTTTTTAATCTATAAAATGGTAATGCCGTATATTGTCCCTACAGTAATAGTTTAGAATATTCATAGATGTATACATGCATTAACTATCTCAGTTTTTTTCTTATTTCAGCATATTATGGGGGTACAAATGTTAAGCTTATGTATATTGCCCTTGCCCTCCCTCCCCCCTACTACCTTACTATCTGAGTTTAATTTACAAGGAGCTTTTGATAAAGATGAAGAAAGATACAGAGAGGTAAAATTATCTTAATTCAACTTCATTTAACTAATAAGTTCTGGGTTCCTGCTACACACGTGACACTGTGCCACACAATGGGGCTATGAAGATGAATAAGACACAGTTCCTGTTCTTAAGGACCTCACAGTCCAGGATCACAGTTATTACATGGCCAAGCAGAACTCGAGATCTTCAGAATCTTAGTCTAGTACATTTTACATTACACTCATAGAAAACCTTTCTGTGCCAGGCATGATACCCCACAACGGTAATCTCAGTGACTTGGGATGCTTAAGCAGGAAGATCACTTGAGCCCAGGAGTTCTAGGATGCACTGAGCTATGATCACAACACTGTATACCCCAGCCTGGGTGACAAAGCGAGCTTCCCTCTCTAAAAAAACCAAAACAAAAAACCCCTTTTTATTTTGGATTAAATACTACTTGTGGTAGACAGAATTCTAAAGATGGCTCCCAAGATTCCCATCCTCTGGTTATTTAATCAGACACTAATCTAGGTACTGCCTAAGCCCCAAATCAGTTGATCTTAACATAAAGACTTAAGACTAGCCGGGCGTGGTGGCTCACGCCTGTAATCCTAGCACTTTGGGAGGCCGAGGCGGATTGCTCAAGGTCAGGAGTTCGAAACCAGCCTGAGCAAGACCCCGTCTCTACCAAAAATAGAAATAAATTAATTGACCAACTAAAAATATATATATAAAAAAAAAAAATTAGCCGGGCATGGTGGTGCATGCCTGTAGTCCCAGCTACTCGGGAGGCTGAGGCAGTAGGATCGCTGAGCCCCGGAGATTGAGGTTGCTGTGAGCCAGGCTGACGCCACGGCACTCACTCTAGCCTGGGCAACAAAGTGAGACTCTGTCTCAAAAAAAAACCAAAAAAAACAAACAAACAAACAAAAAAACTTAAGACTGAGGTGAGTCTGACCCAATCAAGTGAGCTCTATAAAAGCTGAGCGGTTTCTCTGGCTAGAAGCTAAAGGGCAAGTTAGATTCAAAGTGTGAGAAGAACTTGACCCATCATTGTTGGCCTTACAGATGGAGGGGTCATATATAGAGGAGGACTATGGGTAGCTTCTAGGAGCACAGTGGCCTTGGCTGATAGCCAGTCAGGAAACATGGACCTCAGACCTACAGCTGTAAGGAACTGAGGTTTGCCAAAAACTAGAATAAGCCTTGAAGCAAATTCTTTCCCAGAGTCTTTGGAAAGGGGCCCCAGCCGGGCTGACACCTTTGATTTTGGCCCTATAAAACCTAAAGCAGAGAACTCAGTTGTACCCACTGGGAGCTGATAAATGGGTGTTATTTTAAGTCTCTAAGTTTGTGGTAATTTTTATGCCACAATAGAAAAATAGAATACACTAGAATATAGAAAAGTAATAGAAAAATAATACACTACATAAGTAAACTATAAATTGCCAGAGTGGCATCATTATTATTTCCTTTATTTCATAATTTTGTTATCTATATGGCAGCCATATTTGGCTTTAAGTGGAATTCTATTTGATATAATTATTTTAAAAATAGGTTTTATTATTTACAGCACACTTTTCACCCTAAGCAGAATTTCATTGTCACAGAAAAAGTTTAGCAGCTTGTTTAACAGACCTTTACTAGTCCTGAGAGATGTTAATTAAATTAGAATTTAGAAGGCTTAGGAACAAAGTTCCCAATTTATATTGTTTTATACTGATATACAGGACAGGAACTAGGTCAAAAAATGGGTGCAGAATATAAAACATCCTTAATAGAATTTCAGTTTGAAACTAGTATTAATACATTGTCAGAGCTACCAGCTACACAATTTTGGGAAAAAACTAAAAAAGAACTGAACAATCTGTGTGAGCTATATATGTGTTAGCATAAAAATAACCAATCAACTATCACTGAAGAGGAAATCTGACTTATTTTTTAAAAAAGGGATTATTTTTATTTGTAATTAATAATTATTATGAAGAAAATAAATTGTAGTGACTGAAATCTTTCAACTAAGATTCAAGCTTACTAATTCTCAGTACTTCTCTAGGTAACAGTAAGGATTAATGGTAATTACGTGGAAGAAGATAATGAATTAACTTGTTCAATATCTAGCTTAAGGTCAGGGCAGTAAAAATAACAGATGCCAAGCTGCTAATTTCTAATGAAATAATAGAAAATAATATTTTCTGAGTTGGGAGAATTGACTTTTAAAAAATCAAACCAACAAACTAAACACAAATCACCAATTTGTTTTTATCATTTAACCCTCTAGGCCATAAAGCACAGACTTAAACATCCAAAGGCCTGCCTCTCAGACCCTGAAGACAAGTCCCTGGAGAAAGTCAGACTATCTGCTTTACAGTTATTCCCTATATTAAGTGAAGATAAAGGATCTCCCCATTCTACTGGTGATATATACATGAAAATCATCCAAGGAAGTAAAAATAGTATGTAAAAGCATTTCTGTATCTATAAGATGTGGCAAACATCTTTATACATGTCATAGTAAAGTACCACAAAAAGAAAACATGCTTACAAGTGCCATCATATGTGCATATAATCAAAGTTCAAAAGACACCAAATCCTAGAAATAATTTTATATTATTTTTTAATTTTTCTTTTTTGAAACAAGTTCAAAAAGTAAAGAAGTAATTTTAAAAAGTAAAGTGTACTATGGGAAGTGAAACTTAAATTTTAAAAAGTTGAACTCATTAAATATTATAAAAGTACAGCATACAGGATAGAGACTAGACAGAAACAAAAACTATTGCACTGAAATTATGGGAGCTTATGTCAAGAAAAAAGTTTTACTTTTTATTTTATTACTAAAGAAAAAAACTATTTTGCATGACAATAAATGGACAAATTTGAGAAGCCATAAAGTTGTGCTATTGTTAATAGTTACAATTATGATGATTGTAATACTATTTATAGCACCTACCATTTGTTAGGTACTATGTGCATTACCTACACTCTTTTTATCTTTGTTTGACAAATAGGAAAACAGTCAAGATTATGACTTGAATGATTTTATATACAGAGACTTTTACTCAATTCTTCATTATTTTTTTGCAACAGAGTCTTGCTCTGTTACCCTGGTTAGGGTATAAGTGGCATCATCCTAGCTCACTGCCACCTCCAACTTCTAGGCTCAAGCAATTCTCCTGCCTCAGCCATCTAAGTATCTAAGTAGCTGGGATTACAGGTGTGCACCACGATGCCCAGATAATTTTTCTATTTTTAGTAGAGATAGGGTTTTGCTCTTGCTCAGGCTGGTCTCAAACTCCCGACCTCAACTGATGCTCCCGCCTTGGATTTCCAGAGTGCTAGGATTACAGACATAAGCCATTGTGTCAGCCTATTCAATCCTTTAAAAAGAAACTTCTTTGCATGTTTCATCAATTAAAGAATTTGTTGCCCACTGCCTTCATTATTGAATTAGTGTGACTTTGTGCCTTGAGCTTTTCTGACAGCCTTATTAGATTGCCATTGTTTTCTTGTCCCTTACTTTGTCCCCATCCCCTATTAAAGAAATGCATTGGAACTAAATTGGGGGATATAAGATGAAAGATTCTCAACTTGATCAACAAAGACCTTACTACAGAAAGAGAATATATTAAATACATATTACACTTTAACTGATTGTATGTGTGGAAAATTCACTCATATATATCAGAAGTTATTCATACACTCTGCCCCACAAGACCAAGTTGTTAAACAAAAATCAGCTCTCTTATTTCCTCCACAACAAGGGTTACCAACACAATCTGGATTGGCCACCCTATTGTTAACAAAGGTTTAAGGCATTTGTTCCAAAATATGTTTTCAATTATACATATATATATATATATATATGTATATATATATATGCATACAGATGAATACCCCTGGACAAAGCATTTGCCAAGTATAAAGATATAATTGTAAAAGAATGGAAAATTTGAATTTGAGCCTTTAATAAGTAAAGAGAGCACAGGACACTTAATAAATGACTGGAAAAATCAACACAAATAATTTACCCTGAATTTAATCTGAAAAATCTATCTATGAAAAAAAAATCAAACAATAGAAGCTACATAAGTTGAGTTACACACATGAAATCAAAGCAAACAACACTCTCAAACCCATTTTAAAGATAAGAGAGACTAGTAGTCTAACAAAATACATTTTTCTGGATTTAAAAACTTGACACCCACCACCCCAACTTTCCAAATATTTCATAATCACATAAAGTCCAAAATATACCTCCAGATTCTCAACAGGAACAGTGTGTGGCCATAGAAAAATTACTAATGCACACAGATTTCTTGAATCAGCTCTGAATTATTAGTATTAGGAAATTCTTAAGAAATCCTAAAACTTCTATAAGATTATAGTTCAAAACAAAAATCTTGAATAAAAAATACAGGTAACCTTTTTTAAAAGTAGAAAGAGTGCCACACAACCAGCATTATTTACAAAAGAAAAAGAAATGGCAAAGGAACTCTTTGAGAAAATCTCTGCGTGGAACCAGAGATTTTCTAATGTCTGCTGGCCTCCCTCACTGGGTTTGATGAAATCATTTTTTTATGTAAATATTATCCTTAACAGATAGTATATAAAATCATAAGGTTTCTTTACAGTATTAAAGAGGCTATGACATCTCATTTAGAAATGACTTTTTTACTCATCAAATTATATATGTTAAATATACATTCCTGTGAACACATTGGGGCAAAAAAATATGTAGTTTTTTGTATAAATGGATGAAATGTATGCTTCTTTTGGAAGGTAAACATTTCCCTTTTCCTAACTCACTTTAAATATGACTATATTGCAACACAACAGACATAAAATATTCATGGTAGCTGATTTTCAGAATGAGAGATGAAAGCAGAGAATATCTTATTACTCTATAAAATAAAATAAAAGTTAGTTTACTCAAAATTCTCAACATTGTTTGTTACATACATCAAATTTAGGAGTAAAAATAATAGTTGCTATTTAAGATGACAACCGTTAGGCAGTATCTTAAAGGTAGCAAAGGAAGACGAAATGTCTAGTAGTATGCTATAACAGGCAACTCTGTATTAAGTTAAAAAGTAACTCTGGATTAACTAGGCACATTTAAACAAAACACTCTATTCCCTGTATATGCTTAAAACAGTTAACTTTGTGTTACGTGAAAACATAGAAAATATTATTTTTCAGTTTTATCTACTTCAAATTCCCAATTTCCATTACTTAAACCTCTTCTGTACAAGTTATTTTCACTGTATGCCCCTTGCCAGGCACCTTGGATCTCAAAAGCTCAAAGCAGAGCCAATATTTTTACATATAGTAAATTCTTAATAAACATTTGAAAAACCAATGATTGTAGCACTCAATGGATTAACATAAAATGAATTCTCATATTCTCTTTTTCCTCCTCCCAATCTTTATAGTCACCATACTAATATATGGAACAAGAGGTCAAAGACCAGACCTATTTTTGTTTACTATGGTATTTCCTTGACAAAGAATAAGCTTTCAATATATATTCAGGTAACATATGAAATTTTCCTATAGTATTAACTGGGCCATGACATGACAGTGGTCATGAGAATGTTCTTGTGCTTATTGCCAAGGTTAACACAACAGATATGGTAAGAAATGCAATAATCCAAGTTAATCATTTGTTGATAAGCATGACCTGGGAGAATGAACATTAGGTGTAGAAAAGAGGCTAAAATGAAATCTTTTATTATTTCAATGACAAATGCAATAGAATGCTAGCTGATTTCGTCTGATGCAATCAGGATGTTGGCACGCTGCCATCACCGAGTGTACTGATTACAGGCATGGCAATTTTTTGTTGTTTTAAAAAGTGCTATTACTAAAAATGACTAGGAAAATATATGTTATTCCTCCCAATTTCTTAGATAATTACCACTAGACTATACTCAATCAGTGAGGCTTACATGCTTTTTTATAGCTATAGGAATTGCTATCATTGCCTAACATAGTGTCTGACACATTACAGGGAATAAACAAAGTTTCTGACTGAATGAGGAATGAGATAACCTTTAAAAGAGCTTTCTTTACTTATCATAGAAAAGTGTAGCTATAATTTTTAGCTTGTACCCATCAAAGTCTTTGGGATATAGAAAGAATGATAGAATATTTTCTCTAACAATAGAATTCTTTAATCACAAGGCCCAAATAAAACATTTGTGTTAAAGATAATATTCTAGGATAACATTTGTGGTAGATTAAAAGTGGCTATAAATTCTTTCTACTGAGAGGTGGGATCTAATTCCCCTTCCTCTGGGCTTACTTTATTGATTTGTGTCATCAAAAGAAGACAGTGGAAGTGATGTTCCAGAACTTCCAAGTCTAGGTCAAAAGAAACCCTGCAGCTTTGTTTGGGTCTCTTGGAACATTCTCTCTGGGACTGCTGAACTGCCACATAAGAAGTCTGACTACTTTGGGCCCACCTTGCTGGGGGAACCACAAAAAGGTGCTCCTACTTCCACCTGAACCCAAGATTCCAGCCATTCCTACCAAGCTGCCAGACGTGTGAGGAAAGCAGGCCTAGAACCTCCAGGACACTGGCAAATTAAATATCGGCAAGGGACCTCTGTGAATACTTTGTTGAACAGAAAATTTACTTGGCCAAGCTCTGCTTCATTCCCTGACCCACAAATCATGAGATATTAAAAACAAAGTTGTTTTAAAACTGTCAGCCCTTCATTTCGATGTAAAAGATAACTGGAACACCTTATCAAAGAAATGAATACTACTAGAAATACTACTACTTGAAATCATTTTTATTTATCTTGAATCTGTTGGTCAACTCAATTTTCATCTATGCTTGGAATTAAAAGTGTGCTCAGTGGTTAGTTCTAAGTCATTGTACATGTGCATCATCAAATGTATCAAGTGATTTTTTTCTTATCCCCCAACCTCTTTTCAGTCAGGTTGATAGATTTGAGAAATCCCCGGGAGGCTGTTTTTGCCAACAGATCTCTGCAGTTTCAATCTCTCTATTTCCCTTTCCTCTAAGAGCTCTTAGGTTAAATTCCCAACTCTCACAGCATTGGTAGTTAGGGAATGGGTGAAATTAAAAAGTAGAAAGCCAATAAAAATGTACTGGCTTCATACAAATGAAAATAATTATATTAAATAAAATAAGCAAATCAAAGATCTAAGATTCACAGTAAGCTAATTCAAAAACCAGCTGGTGAGTATGTCGTGAAGGGTCAACTTACCCTTTTAGAATTTTGAAAAGTGACTTTTGTATGAAAAGAAACATAACTATGTATTGAAATATTTAGTATTTATATTCAGGGGAAAAAATCCTGTTTACCTGCAAATCAATATTGTTGTCAATACAACGGTCATTCTTCTCTGCCAAAATCTTTCCATAGTTTTCTGATTTGATAATATTTTCAACTCCGGTTGTATCTTTCATTTCTGCCTCCAAATCCTTCATTGTTTCAGTTTCATCTTTTATAGTAACAGTATCAGACATCCTCATCAGCAAAGGTTATTTTAGAATGAAGCCTTAGCAAGAAAGAAAATAAAAAAAAGTTTAATTCAGTTTGAAACATTTTTTACATTCAGTTTCTGCACAATATTGACCTAATACCTTTTATGTTCCAGGAATAATATTGAATATACATACATGGAAGAAAAATTCCTGGTTTCAAAGAATATATAACTTTGTGGTGGATATATTCAAACTTTTAAAAAATTGTAATACAGTGAGAAAAGAATTATAAAAAGAATAGGAGCATGTGCCAGTGGTGGGAGCCTGAAGTCCTAGCTATTTGAGATGCTGAGGGGGGAAGACTGCTTGAACCCAGTAGTTCAAGGCCAGCCTGGGCAACATAGTGAGATCCTGATTTAAAAAATAATAAACAAAAAAGAATGTAAGGTGATTTTGATGCACATATCACTCATGAAAGTTCTTAAGAAACACTGAAGAATGTAGTCAGATCGAAATGGAAAGTAACATTTGGATAGTAATATGTGTATAGTTAGATGACATTAGAAATATTTCTCTCTAAAGAAATTTATGAGTATTATCCTGTGAGAAAAATATTTTCCTATCATAGCTTTCATCTGGATTTCTAAAATTCCAAAATTTTTAAATTACCCTGAATTCCAAAAGGAAATAATTAAAAATATAATAACATTCTATACAAACCCCAGGTTGTAAATATGGGTTAACAACTATGAATATGTTCAACAATATGAAAAAAGCATCGAAAACTCTTCTGACTTATGTGATTTAATGGTCATATAACATGTATTATCAGACACTCTAGAATATGTAATCTATAGCAGATCAATATTAATACATAAGATGCCAGTATATTTCAGGCCATTAGTGAGTTTATGAAAAACACTGGGAACTTCACATTGGATATCAAATAGGAATGTGTCCTATTAAGATTAAGTCTAAAGATAGCTATCATTTTAGAACATGTATCAAAACACCAGAACTTGGCCGGGCGCGGTGGCTCACGCCTGTAATCCTAGCTCTCTGGGAGGCCGAGGCGGGCGGATTGCTCAAGGTCAGGAGTTCGAAACCAGCCTGAGCAAGAGCGAGACCCCGTCTCTACTATAAATAGAAAGAAATTAATTGGTCAACTAATATATACAAAAAATTAGCCGGGCATGGTGGCGAATGCCTGTAGTCCCAGCTACTTGGGAGGCTGAAGCAGGAGGATTGCTTGAGCCCAGGAGTTTGAGGTTGCTGTGAGCTAGGCTGACGCCATGGCACTCACTCTAGCCTGGGCAACAAAGCGAGACTCTGTCTCAAAAAACAAACAAACAAAAAAAAAAAACACCAGAACTTGATATGAACAACTTATTCTGAAATATATCAAAGAAATTAAAAGCAATGGATTCATAGACAGAGGGATAGACAAATATAGGTTAAAGCAGGAATGGTAAATGGTAAAGTGTTAATGGTAAAATCCAGGGGTGGTTAAATGGGTATTCACTGTAAAATTCTTTCAACTTTTCCATATTTCTGAAAATTTTTATAATAACACTTTGGCAGAAAAAAACAGGGAAACTTATTTATTCTACATCAATTTAGAAAATCCAAAAGTTCATTTCCTGAATGTTTTACAATTAAATATCTAAATATATTTTAGTAATTGATAAATATGTCTGAAAAGTTAAAAGAAAAAAGCCAAAGAGAAATGACTCTAAAGTCACATATAGACTAAACTGAATAAAAAGTCTTCTTTAATTATATTCCATGCCAAAGTTAAATGGTTCATTTGAAAATAATAATGCTGAAAAGGGGGGGAGTATGGAGGGAGGGAGGATACTTAAAATACTCTGGCTCCTTGCTCTTTACACATTATGATTTTGAAAGAAAAAGGGATGTGTTTTTCTGAAGTGACCAAAGAGTATTACCTGATGTGTCCTATGGATTTGGGTTTGTGGGGTTCCACAAAAATAAAATAAAATAATCCAAGGTTCCTTTCCACAGTTGTCAGCCAGGATGTCAATTGTATTGTACCATCTGTAATCTGGCAGGAGGAGTCCCATGTCCTTGTCACCACTGTAGATTCCTGGACTGGAATGGACTGTCTTGGATCAAATATATCATAACTTTCAGTGCCCTAAAAGTAAAACAAAAGAAACAATCCTAACAAAATAGCCAAGGGATATGGAATGCTCCACAGTAATTTAGAAACTAGAACTATGATTTCCAGTGTTTTCTTCCAGAGCTACAAGTCTTTAATAAAGACAAGACTGTAATTTTGACTAATAATCATCCTCTAGATTTTTAAAAGTACAAAAGAACAAAAGGTTTTAATAAGCCGTTTAACATTTTCAGTGAAACCCACATTGTTAAAAAAAGATGTCTAATAAATGGTGGAATGACTATTTTTTAATGACATTTGAAAGATAAATGCCAAAATTCTCTCTGTGTCATATCTTGAAAGTCAGTTTCATTTTATATTTATTTGGTGCAAGTGAATCCCTCATAGCAAGTAAACCACTCTAAAAAGACTGTATAGCTCTTCTTTCTTTATAATTTTGTTGGCAATCAACAGAACAGTACAATTTTAAGGTGAAATAACAGCATAATGAGCACCAAGAGATCTAGCACCAATACAGCTGAGCAATTCACATTAATATTAACTCTTCAAAAACTATTTTGAGGCTGGGTATTATGGCTCCAGCCTGTAATCCTAGAACTTTGGGAGGCCAAGATGGGAGGATCACTTGAGTCCAGGAGTTTGAGACCAACCTGAGCAAGAGCGAGACCTCGCCTCTACAAAAAAATAGAAAAAATTAGCCAGGTATGGTGGCACATGGCTGTAGTCCCAGCTACTTGGGAGGCTGAAGCAGGAGGGTTCGTTTGAGCCCCAGAGTTTGAGGTTGCAGTGAGCTGTGATGATGCCCCTGCACTTTAGCCCAGATGACAGAGTGTGACCCTGTCTCCACACACACAAAAAAGGAAAACTATTTTGAAATATAATCATTCAGAACCTTGAGATGAGCTGTCTCATGATACCTACATCTTAAATATTCTTTTTTTTTTTTTTTTTGACTGGTACTTAAAACAAATTTTAATGAAAACATTCTCATCATTTTAAATAAAAATGACTTGCATTTTTAAATCTGGAGCTACTCTGGCATTAGGACTTAATTGTTTCCTCCTCAACAGGTTTCAGATGCCACTGCACTACTAATTCCCCAGTGCTCTTGAGGCACGTATTAGACATGTTTTCTTCTGTTGGAAGTCCTTGTGGCAACTTCAGGGGCTTGATTCTTATCAAATGTTTAACCACTTTCAGTTTTGCATTCACTGAAGGGATGTTCTTGTGAACTTGAGGGGTATGTGCTTTTTGTAATCCAAGCATCTTTATTACATCTTTTTCCCAATATGGACGTCTTCTTGTACTTCTTATTCTGGTAACAATATGTAGTTTATGAGGGTTCTGTGGATCCCCACCATACTTTTCATGATCTTCAGGTGAAGGCTGAAACACTTTATCCGGAATTCTTGACCTGGTAAATTTGTGACGAATCCAGTCTGTACAAATCAGAGATTCTGCACCTTTTGTCACAGTCTGTAGTCTACCCAAGGGCCTCTGAACTACTTTGCACAAAATCCCTGCCATCAGTGTAGTGTATCTATTCTTTTCAGAGGCAGCACCCGCTGGACATTCAGCCTGAATCCTAAATATTCTTTACTTTAGTTTTTGTATCTTGATTTCACTACATCTGACAAAGGATTAATAAATAAAAAAGGAGTATTATAAACAAAGGTCAAAGTTTTTTTTAATTGACACTGTATCATCTCAATCTGACCGAGGTTCATCAGTCACTAGAGCAAATGACTGTTTTATTTTTTCAAGTTCCACCAAAAACAAAACAAAAAATCCTTCAACATAATTTTTCTCAATTTTAATTTTTCTCATAAAACAGTAGACACAAGATGGCAGCACTAACTAAGCAACCAAATTCATGTGCTCTTTGTAAAGTGACTTTACCATTTAAGCATGAATCCCTTAAATTTGAAATTCTATAAATGAAAGGCTGTAACCCATTTAAGAAACAAATATGGCACAGATAAGGCAATAGCTGCAGCAGAGAGTGAGGAAGAGGCACAATTTGAAGAGGTGAACATTTCAGAAGATCCCAAGGTCCTATAGAATCCCAAGGAATCTCAGAAACCACCTAGTTCAATATTATAATTTAGCATGCAAGTTATTAATATTAGTGCCCAGAAGTCAAATGACTTGTCCAAAGTCACACAATCAATATGTGTGACTAAAACTTGTTAAGATGTGACATCATTTGACAAAGGCTAAATAAATGAATGACTTTTGAATCAAAATGACCAATTATTGCCTGAGAAGTAGGCAATGGCATAATAGAAAGAACAAGCACACTAGTATTAGACCTGAGTTTAAATTCCAGCTCTGCCAGTTATATCTTCAGTAAAATATTAATACTAATTCTCTCTGAGCTGCAGTTTTCTGATCTGTGAAGTAGGAAAAAAGAATATTTAGCTCATTGGTTGGTTGTGAGGATTGACTGATTTAAATGTAAAGTACACATAACAGCCTCTCTCAGAATATGTTCGACCTCCTCCAAGGTCAGAATCACTCTAGACTACCACGTGGCAAAAGGCTGAATTTGCTGTGTTCTGGCCTTGCAATCTGCATGACAGTAGCCTGACAAGAGGCCCACTATTGTGCACAGTGGCTCTGCACTTCCTGTATATATACCCTACAAAGCTCAATAGAGGAGAATAAACACTAGAATCTGTGGGGTATATGTATGAGGGAGAGGGTTTGTGCTTGCCTAGGGGCATGGCCTCAAAGGGCTCTCATTTTGGGGCTTCTAATTTGAACATGAAAAATTCACACAAATTTTGCATTCTTTTCCAAAGTATCAGTGCACTTGTTTTAAATAAACATGTTTTTCCTCTCCAAATCTTCAAGTAAAAGGGATGCTCTAACTTTTGATACTAAAAGAGAAAAAAATCCTTTTATCTGGGCAAGAAGTCTATATTTCTCAGCTTACCAAAGGTTGTGTGGGCATGTGGGAGTTAAGAATAGGAAGTCCCAAGACGGACATGGCACATCATGTCTCTGCCACAACATTTAGTAGTCAATTAAATGTATCACCCTAACATAATAAATGTTGTAGAGTAAGTGAAAAAGATCAAGGAACTGACAAGAATTTGGGAAGTTTCTATAACATACAACTTAGAGGAAAAAAATGAACACAATATTGGCATTTGTTAAGTGTGTAAATCTTAATCCCTACTGTTACTGATATTTAAAAACTGAATTTCTTCAAATCTATTTCAACCCAAAAGAGATGGATATATATGCTCCAAATTCATATTCAACTTTGGAAAAACATTCTTCCAATCCCTAAAACATGCATGTTACTTTTTAGAAACAAGTCAGAGATTTTATTACGTACAATTTCTGTGCTACCAGATAGACAAGAGAAATGTTACATATATGTAACATATACATATACATATATATAATAAAACTTTCAGTTGCATATGCATAAAAAGGATGGCACCTACCTGGGATCATAAACAAAAGAGATTTATAGGTAAAATTAAAGATCATAACCTAAAAAAAGTAATAATATGAATGTACTAGTAGTATATATAGGAATTCTTTTTATAGGAGGGGGAAAGCCCTTCCTAAGCGCAACACAAAAATCTAGAAGCCAAAGGTAAATAGTTATTGAACTTAGAACAAAGTTTTAAAATTTCTCTGTGATAAAACAATAAACAGAGTAAAAGGCAAATGATATAAATGAATTTTTCCAGCTTTATATAAAAGGGTCAGAATGTTGACAGTAAAGAAGCTCTTACAAATCAAGGGGGGAAAAAAAGGAATAGGGAAATGACAGGAATAGCTAAGTTACAAAAGAAATACAAATAACTACCACCAAAAACTAATACAACCAAGTGCCTGGCCCTTTTCTAATACCTTTCATAATTAATTATTTGAAAGCTTATAACAATTCTAAGAATTATGTCCTATTATTACCCCTGTCTTAAAACAGATTAGGAAACTAAAGCACAGAAAAATTAACGAATTTGTCTAAAGTCACATAAGCTAGCAAGAGTGGGAACCAGAATTTGAATTGAGCCCACTGGTGTACCATTCCAAGCTCTTATCTACAACACTGTATCATTATTCATATGTATTATCTGATTTTGTGTTCAAGAAGGGATAATTGTGTTTATATAGTAACTTTATTTCAAGAGTAATTATGACATGTAGTAACTCCTTAATACTGGATTTAAGATACAAAGTAAATTTATCCTTTTCACATGGATAGGAGGTATGTATTTTTTTTTTTTGTGTGCAGAGGAAGACAGCACTATCAACTTTGTAATAATGGTAAGACTACTCACTACTGAATTATCAGAACTACCAGAAAATATATAACCATCCAGTTTCTCTGAATCTCCCTATCACTTGTGATGATGAGTACCAACTATGCAAAACTGAGTCTGAGTAAGGATTCAGAGTTTGTGGCTAATGAACAATGTGAAACTTAGTAGCTTATAAATGATAAATACACATGGTTAACTTTGTAGTGGTCCCCAACCTTTTTGGCACCAGGAATCAATTTCATGGAAGACAATTTTTCCTTGGACAAGGGTAAGGGTGGGGAGGTGGATCTCAGGTGATGATGAGAATGATAGCCAGTGTTTGCTCGCCAGCTGCTCACCTTCTGTTGTGCACCCCCATCCCCACTAAATTTCATAGAAGACAACTTTTCCATGAATGTGGGTGGGCGGCAGTGGCAGCCCAGAGGTTGGGGATCACAGCAGTTAAGTACCTTCTTCAATGTAACAAAATATGGCAGAATTAGGATGAACATTTGCTAATATATACACACTCTACAGAGTAGTTTCTCTAGTTAAAATTTCAGAAAGAATTTTCATCAACAAAAATGCAATATTGATACTGATAATTCAAAAGATCACTTCATAATGCCTGGGTAATGCCTAATTTTTGGTTCCATAGCACAAAACTGAAAAGTCAGGTAGCCAAAAAAATAAAATACTCCAATTTCACACAATGAAACCCAGTTTACTCTAGGTTGACAAAATATTTTAAAAAATTATTTATTTCTGGGAAAGAAATCTGGCTCCTACAGTTAAAAATATTCTTCACAAGAATACTGAGGGGGAAAAAAGAGAATACTGATGGGGGAAAAAGAGTTACATTACTGAAATTATCAGAATAGAATCTGGCAAAGCACACTGTGTTGTTGCTTCTTTATCATTACTTAGTTTCTGATACCACTTCATTAGATGGATAAAATGTTATTTCTTCCTTTACAGATACAAATATATCCAGGCAGGCACATTTATAAAAGAAATCAAATGCACAAAAGCAACAGTATTATACCAGCTTCTCTTTAAGGTTATAAGTTGGAACAACCAAATTAGTCAGAGGCCTCCAGAAAGAAAGGCAAAGAAAACGGTTTAGGCTGTATTTAGAAACAGTGGAAATTTACATTCTTAGAATCTCTCCTCAGTTGCTTGAATAAGAATATAAACAATAGCATTTCAAAATGCTAAATATCTATGTGATTTATAGATAGTCACTATCATCCAACAAAAATTTACCAAATAACCACAGAAAGCACTATAATTGCAATGAGTATTGGCTATATTTAAAAAGAATGAAGGGAATGAACTACCTTGACCTTAAAGAGTTTGTTAAACCCTTAAGATGTTAATGGTGACACTTAACAAATAATAATTTTAAAAGGATATTGTAAGAGAGGGGGAAAGATTTTTGGTAGCTGAAGAATGGGAAGGGATAATTTAATAGTCTATGAGACAAATTACTTTTATGGAAAGATTTACATGGAGAAGTAACTAAGCTGTTATGTGAATGTGTTGCAGTCTGAGGGAAGAAATGGGGAAGAAAGGAAAAAGAAGCCCACTTAAATAAGAATGTATGAATTGGGGTTGAAGACAAAACGTCTGATGATACTAAGTTGGTAAAGACATGGGTAATGGGATCTCTCACATACTTCAGAAAACAATTTTTAATATAAAATGAATTTTAAATTCCACATATCCTATGGCCCAATGTTTTCAATTCTGGAACTACACCTAGAGGAACTCATACTTATACATGAAGGGACATGTACCAAGATATTCAAATGCATGGTTTATTTAAAAGGAAAGAATGCAAAAGGCCAAATTTATTAATAGAGAAATTGATTTTAAAAAAAGAAAAAATAACTGTGGCATTCTCATATTGTACAATATCATAAAACAATTAAAATGAATGGACTGAAGCTATTAATATAAGCTTAAGCTACCAACTTAAGATCCAAGAATAATGTCAGCATGTTTAGTGAAAAAGCAGAATGATCTCTGCCATAAACCACAAAAGCATGGATGGAAAGGGTACATACCTATTTCATGTTAGTAATTGCCTCTGGAGAGGGAAAGGAAAGGGATTCAGGTGAGATGGAAAAGGGACCTCAGTCATGTATATTATTTTAAAAAAAGATCTGTAACAAATATAAAAGGTTAGTAACTGTCAATTCTGGGTGGTAAGTACTGAGTGTTATACAGGGTATCCCAAAAGTCACCATACATAGGGAAAATGGGAACTTGTAGCTAAATGTATCTTTATTTACAAAATATTCATTACAAAATTTTTCCTTTGTATGGAGACTTTTGGGACACCCAGTAATGCTCGCTTTTTTGGTTTGGACATTTTTTATTAAAAATGCTGTAAAAATAAATAAGAGATTAATATAGAAAATGTGGATACATTTGAAGTTAAGACTAGAAATTTAGTTTTGATCCCATGAGGGACAGAAAGCTTGAAAAATAGAGGAATATATTTTAAGAGAAGCCACAGAAAATGATTTCAGCTACAACATAGGTGGACTTTGTTCTAACAAGCAAAATGTTGATAGTTGTGATGGAAAGTGACTAGGGCTCAGAAAAAGGATTAAGAGATGAAAGCTGGCTCACACCTATAATCCTAGCAGTCTGGGAGGCCGAGGAGGGAGGATTGCTTGAGCTCATAAGTTGGAGACCAGCCTGAGAAAGAGCAGAGACCCCCCCCCCCTACTAAAAATAGAAAAACAATTAGCCAGACATAGTGGCATGCACCTGTAGTTCTGCTACTTTGGAGGCTGAGGCAGGAGGATCATTTGAGCCCAGGAGTTGGAGATTCCAGTAAGCTATGGTGATGCGACTGTACTCTACCCAGGGTGACAGAGCAAGACCCTGTCTCAAAAAAAAAGAAAGCTGAAAAGAAGAAAAGAGATTTCATTCATTTATTTTAATATTCTGATTGGATACTATGTACTAAGCACTAGTCTACGTACTAGGGATATAGCAGTGAAAACCAAGCAGGCAGGATTCTGGAACTGAAGGTGCTTACATTCTAGTGCAGAGACAAAATACACAGGATACTGTGTTTCCCCGAAAATAAGACCTACCCATAAAATAAGCCCTAGCAGGATTTCTAAGTATTTGCGCAGTATAAACCCTACCCTGAAAATATGACCTAGTGATGGGCGTGGCTACACAGCGTTATCTGCAAAACCCAGGCATTTCCTCCTGGAGCGGTAAAGAAGACGAGCAGCCCTTCTCATCTGCCCCATGAGAGCTCAATTGCTCGACATGAGGGATTGGGGCCAATGGTTCTAAAGGAAATAGAGTCGCAAGAAATTCAGGATGGAATTCAGGGTTTGGAGAGTTATGATGACGTTCCAGAAAAAGATGACTTAACTATATTTGAATAAATGTAGATCGTTGTACTGTACTTAAAAAAATAACACATCCCCTGAAAACAAGCCCTAGGGTGTCTTCTTGAGGAAAAATAAATATAAGATCCTGCCTTATTTTCGGGGAAACACGGTAACTGCTAATTGTAATATGTGTTTTGAAACCAATACTATTAACAGCAAACCCTGAAATACTTATTCACCAAGTATTATTACCAATGCTTTAAGTGCATCAATTCATTTAATCCTCACCAAAACAATATCATGTAGGTGCCCTTATTACTCTCAATGAAAGATGAGGAAACTGAGGCAGAGAAGATTAGGCAGCTTGCCCAAGTTAGAAAGACTATTAAGAGGTAGAGTTAGGATGCGAACTCAGGTAGTCTGCCTCCAGAGTCCATTAGCCACTACCTATACTGCATCTAGAAATGAATAGTTACACAAAAAGTATAAATAACGGAGGGAAGCTAACTCAATACAGGAGAGGTCAGGGAAAAGGTTAGGGCTGTGATAGTTTGAAGAGTATGAGAGGACACACTAAAGTATAGGTGCTACGTGCTACCCACTGATAAGGAAAGACATGAGGAGAAAAAAGGATTTACTGGCAGATCAGTGTTTTCAATTTTGCATACAATAAGTTTAAGTGTTTTCCTGACATTCAGGCGGAGAAATCTAACAGAAAATTGAGCACGTAGACCTGAAGCTCAGTAAAGAAGTCAGGGCTGAAGATATTTATTTAAGAAGAATCACTATATAGACTGAAGTTCTGAACTATCTATTTAGATGAAGTTGCCCAGGAGCCTTCGCTGAGTAAGAAAAAAAGTGGGCTTGGGATTGAATACTTAAGGAAAACTAAACCCTTAAGAGCCAAGTAGGGAAGTGAAGGACCAAAAACAATCTATGTGATTTGGTAACAAGGTTAGCAGGAGATGCAAAATTATAGGAAGACTGTTAGAATGGAAAATGTATAGGCTAAAGAAGCTAGTACAGAAAGGAGGGAGAGAGGCTGGGGTTTTAGAAGCAAAAAAGGAGAATGAGAAGGAAAATATAAAATGGGAAGAAATGAGGAAATGGAATCAGAAGGACAAATGAAGGCATAAAACTTAAAAGTATTCATTATCCTCATAAATTGAAGGAAATGTGGTAAGCAACTGAGGGAATCCATACCTAATAAACTCTTTTTCTATTTTACTTAGAACACTATTTGCTAGAAGTGAGGAAGTTGGGATGGCTATAGGGCTTAGGGAGAATGGTGGGTGAGTCACTAAGGGGGGGGGGTTTCATCAAAGCCAATACCAAAATCCAGGACTGCAGACTGAAAATTGGGGGTTTCTCTAATTCTTTGACTGAGGTCATTATAATGAGAGTAATCTAAGTGAGACAGCTCAGGAGCTACTGGGCTATGGAACAGGCTAAATGTCCTTTCATAGCCATTTCCAGGTCTGATTTTCTATCCCTCAGTGATATAGTAGTGTAAGAAATCTAACTAAAAATGACAAATCAAAACACAAAATTTGGAAATTAGGAATGCTAGAGTACTAAAAGAAATCTAGATTTATCTTTATGTAGCAGGGGTCCTACTTTGAGTCAAATCAGAAGCCAAAGGAAATGTTTCCTTTTCGCCAAAGCTGGAGTGCAGTGGCACTATTAAAGCTCACTGCAGCCTCAATCTCCTGGGCTTAAGAGATCCTCCCACCTCTGCCTCCGAGTAGCTGGGACTATAGGTGTGCACCACAGCACCTTCATTAGAGAACCAAAACAGGGGAGAAGTTGGAAACAAGCAGCTCACGGTACTCAGGTGACCAAGCCCTGCACAAAAGTGGGTTAAAGGCTTGTTCCATTTCTCTGATGATGGCATGGTGCTGGTACATAGAAAATTCTATAGAGTATGTATCCTGAAGACTAATGATGTTGGGAACTCTAAGAGATACAACCTTTAGTAGGGACATGAGCAAATTCATGGCAAGTACTAGTATAAATGGTAGTGGGCAGTGGGCCAGAGGATAAAACTGGAAGATCATGAAAGGGCTATTCATAAGCTCATGGGAGTGACCTTGGAGAATCCTAGGAGTTAACTTTGGTGAGAATCTGAAAGGGTTTAGATATTGACAGATGAAGGCAAGAGACAATGCAATAAATTCAGGACCATTAATGTAACCCCATACCTAAAGGCTATATTAACTACCTCCTAATATAGTGCTAGTGAGGGTAAAATGTATTTTACCTTAATTCTGAACCTATCATAATCTAGGATTTTACTGAGAGCTCCCTTTGTAGTAAAAGCCCTTGGCATACAGTAAAATCTCTTTTAAAGGGTACGTGAAGGAAAAAAAGAAGACTGGTCTGACCATCTCACCATACTTTGGGAAATGAACAAAGGACATTCAAAAGGTTTAGATTCCTGGAAACTGAACTATATAGGTAATGAAGATGTGAGAGATCTTAAGATAGTAATGAGGATGTGAGAGGAGAGCTTAAGATAATGGCATGGAGAAGAGAGAATATAGATTTTTTTGTGGCCATATTGAGTTTGAATTGATTATAATTCATTCTTTAAATATTAAATAGTACATTACCTGCTTAGAGAGGCTTTTAAGCTACAAAACCAGCTAGAGAGGCAACTGGTCAGAAACATCATGTATTTTGTCTTAATCTCAGAGTTATCATACAAACAATAACAACCAGAAAAGTAAATTATTTCCCTAATAGAGAACACCAAAGACACTATCAATTGAGGAATAAGATATTACCTAATGAAGAATTTGGCTAGCCCTAGTAGGTAGCCTCTAAATCCTTGGAATATGTGGAGTGACAGAAGTGTCTTTGTCATTCAAGGTAGGTCCTGCTAGCTTATGCAAATGAGGTGACTCATGGTGGACCTTTACACATAGCTTATGTTAAGGAGATGATTCAGAATGGGGACTGGTTGGAGAGACTAATCAAGTGATTAGAAAGTTGAGGCTTTGAGTCCATTGGTAATCCTATTATAATCAGTCCTATGATAATCCAGGAAGGGAAGCAAGGCTGGAGACTGAATTCAATTGCATGGTCAATGATTCAATTAATCAACCTATGTAATAAAGTCTCAATAAAAACTCTGAACACTGAAGCCTGGGTGAGCTTCTCTGATTGGCAATACTCTGCATACTGTCATACACCATGTGCAGAAAAGATAACATGTCCTGACCTCATGGGGAGAGGACAACAAAAATTGCCTTTAGGACCCTCCCAGACCTTGCCCTATGTGTCTCTCCTTTTGGCTAGTTCTGATTTGTATTCTTTTGCTACAATAAAACTGTAACTATGAGTGTAGTGCTTTCTTGAGTGCTGTGAGTCATTCTAGCAAATCAAACCTGAGGGAGTAGGGGGAACCTCCAAATTTGTGGTCAGCTGGTCAGAAGAGTGGCCTTGTGTCTGTATAGGACTTGTCTGGCCTAACTCCAACTCCAGGTTAGCTGGTACCAAAAGTCATTGCAGGTATTAACTTGATGCATAATCTAGTCTCATTCATTATACTCTTTACTAATGTATTTTGTGCTATGTTCACAGCATGATAATGTCTGTAGTTCATAGTTCATAAAGGTGAAATCATCATGAGCACAATTCTAATTTTTTTATTCAGCTATTCCTAATGCCTTCAATGAATAGGCATATGCTTTACACAGACTGTGGCAAGTGCTGAGCCATCATATAAGAAACCCTCAGTCTTTATAGCATTTTAGCTAGACTTTGATGTGGTATTTCCTTTACTCTTTCAAAATTTTATTTCATTTGACATTTTTCTCTGTATTACTAATATAACTATATGAATTTATCTCTATGTACTTTTTATCCATGACTAATGTTTCATTCTTATCATAGGGTCACAATGAAAATCCTTTTTAAGTCTTAAAGGTACAAAGCTCTACCATCAAAGAATCTTAGCAAAACTCATGCTGGGCTCCTGGCACATTTATCTAATCCATCCAACTGTTCTTTGATGGCTTAACATGTGAAACTTCACATTCTCTAGCATTTGAATCAGTAGATCTAACATGACCCATTTCCTTCTTACGCCAAAAATCTGTTTCCTTTATAGGATTTTGATTTAGGTTACAATTGGCAGACATTCTGTTTTATAACTACTAATGTGCCACCCTTCACTTCCTGAACTGCCAACTGCATTCTTTCTAACAAAAGATCACAGCCCTTTCTCAAGAAAGAACCTAGGGATTATGTTAGGGGAAAAAAGGCTCAAAAGGTTTTATTTGTTCTTTCAGTCAGAGAGCATTTCATAGTCAGTAAAAATAGCTTAAAAACAGCTTGAGGTAGAGCAGGTGTTGTCTTTCAGTTGCCATCATCTACTTTCATACTCTATAAAAGGAAGTGTACAACAAAGTGCAAACAATTTTACAGCTAGAAGGTGCTGCTGCTGGGCATAGGTGAACACTGCTGAGAAGCTCACAGTCTCTGTCTCTCGAAGTTCACACTATACACTGTATGTGTAGAGCTAGCAGATATAACTTCTCTTTAAGGTACCTAAGGTTCTGTCCAATTTAATTGGCTCAACTTCCTGTGGCTTTGCACAAAATGAGTAAATTCAAAGGGTCTAACATGTTACAGATTTGATTTCTTATGGCTTTCCTTCATTATCTCCTATATATGTCTATCACATCAAATTGTTTTAATAGTTATTAATCTTTAATACAGTTCTTTTGCTTCTTTGCAATTGTATCATTAGAGCTCAGTGGGGGCATACAGTCTTCAATTTCTATTGTCATTAATTTTCTACCTGTTAAGGGAAGCTGTGATTTAGCCAGCACTTTGAAAGTATAGGGAATAATAAAATGTTTTGCTCTCTCTCTCTCTCTGGTGATCCCATGTTGAAGTTTGACATTTGACATGTTTGGTAATCAGTCATTGCATATTTTTAAACTCCCTGAAGAGAAACTGCATGTGATGTCTGTGGATGTGTCTGCTATCGTAGGAGGCAGCCATATACTCTTCTAACCATTTGAAAACAAAATGAGAGGAAATTTAAAATTAACATAGCAGATTAATGATTTATTAACACCATAAAGCAGTTCTTAATTATTTTTAGGCCATGAAAGAATTTCTCTTGAAAATCTTATTAAACCCAAGGATCCTCTCCTCAGAAAGGCAGCACTCATATATGTGCTTACTCACAAATGTACTTTCATAGTTTTACATGTGCTTTTAAGGGTTTTTTGGTTCTCTAGAAACCTATCCATGAATTCTAGTCAACAACACTTGTTTCATGTTATCCATTTATATTACATGTAAATATATGTTTATATATGTATACTAATCATACATAGACACATAAACGTTGTATGTTATAATAAAGTGACATGCATGATATACATTTATATAATATGACAGATTTGCATTATATATTATACAATATGATGGATTTATGTAATACATATTATCCATGTCATTTTATTACATAACATATATATGTAAGATATAAAATAAAGGTTAACTAGAATTCATATACTACAGGCTTCCGGAGAACTAAAAACCCAGAAATATTTATATAAACTTGTTCTGTTCAAGTGAGAAGGTGGGGCTGGGTAGAGAGATATTAACTGAACTTCAGGCTTTTCTCTATTTACTGAAGTTAAATACTTATGAAATTAATACTTTTGAAGTACCACAAAGATACTTAGAGGAACTTAGTTGGGAAAAAATGAAAATTATTGCATTAATTGTGTTAAAGATATCAGATATCAATTAGAATGAAGGTTGGTCAGCTATGGAGGTATGGCAAGATTTAAAGAGATGATAATTTTTTGGTTGTACTTCAACCCCAATGCTCCCAATGACCAGAGGTGTGATCATAGAGCAGAGAAGATAACTAACTATAGCAGTAGAGACACCAAAAGAATGTAAAAAAAAAGAACTGCTACATAATTTCAGAGGAGAGAGAACTATATGTGAAAATGACATTTAACTCAGCTATGGGAAGGTTTTCATCTTATACATCTCTGCTTGCTTTCTGAACACACTTTACATATGTAACTTGTTACCTGTAAATTCTTTCCTGATGGCTCTAGGCTAATTATCACAAGGCCACAGTGCGATTAATATATACTATGCTTTCATCAAAGTGCTGTCTTAGTCTGCTTTATAAAATGGAATGAAAACAATATGATGATGGTTGCTAGGTATAGGTAAATGCTAAGAGAACTTTTAAAGATTTATTTTAAATACACAGACACAAGATAAAAAATCTTGAGGCAAACATTTTTAAATGTTAAAACTCTTATTTAAAAAACACCATGGAACCTCTCTGTACTATTTTTTTGCAACATCCTGTGAATCTATATTTCAAAATAAGTTAAAAACAAAAGATGACAATCCCTGCATATATCTACTGTTCACACATTTGAAAAATACAGATGGTATGAAAAGGCAATAAGTATAAAAAGTGTAAAAAATATGTTTGCCCATAATATGGAATATAATTATGAAGTGGAATATTAGCCAAGAATCTTGAAAAAGAAAAATTTGAAATTGCTTTCTATAAATCTGAAAAATTAATAGAAAAATCTTTTAAGAGAAAACCAAATACTTATGAAGTACCTTTAAATAGCCTAACATGTATATATTTGGAAGACAAATAAAATGTTTTAAATAATGATTTTAATATGTGATCATTTATAATTCATTTATAAGTCCTAAGCATAAGTTTCTAAATATTAGAAAACTGAGCAAAGGGTAAATTATGTTTGTTTAAAATACAGTATTTAATTATTTAACTAATAATTTCTTTTAGAAAGTGCAGGGTTAAATTAAATGCACAAATTAAATTAACATAAATTAAAATGCAATCAGTAACTGTTATTAATTAACCAAAAAAAAATTAAAGTCAGGTACACATCTAGGTTCCAATGGAAACTGGAAACCTGTATGAGAATGAAAATGTGGAGAGCATCTGGTGTGTGAGTGAAGCTAACAGGAAAGAGAAAGATCTAGAGGTAGGGTGGGAAACAGAGCCAAGTGCCAACAGAGGGATGGATGGAGGCAGAAAGCAAGACTGATAGAAAGAAGAGGTAGGGAGAAAGAGGCACAAAGGAGCAAAGAGAGAGTGAAACAGGGAGAAGGAAGAGGTAGGGGAGGCAGACAGAAAAGAAAAGGATGGGCACATAGAGAAACAGACAAAGGGAGAGGGAAAGATGAATAGAGACTAACAGAAAGGGAGAGGAGGAGACAGACAGAGAGGGAAAGTGAGAGACAGAGGAAAGGAGTTACAGAGATAGGAAGAGGGAGTCAGATGGGCAGAATAAGAAAGAAAGAGAAGAGAGAAGAAGAGAGAGAGATTAAGATTGATTCAGTTAGAGAGGAGAAAAGGACATAGACCCTGAGACACCAGATAAATGGACAGAAAGAGAGAGAGACTGAGACAAGATAGGAAAGACAAATGAAGACAGAGGGATAGAGGAAGATGGGGGGAGAGAAGAGATAAATAGAGGAGAGATGAATTCTCAGAAAGTTAAACAGAGAGAGAAAGGGAGGGAGGAAGAGACAGAGAGAAACAAACAGAAACCTAAAGGAAAGAAAAGAAGAGATGAAAATGAGAAAAGACATAAAAAAGAAAAAAGCAGAATGTGACAAAGGATGGATAAAAGCAGTTGTGGGCAATAATTCAGAGTATGTGTTGCTTACTTTAATTTTTTTCCTAGTTCCCAATATAAAACTTAAAATCAAAAGCTTAAAGAAAATGACGGCAAAATTCTCCTGGCATTAGGTTGAAACCATGCATCTGATAAAAGGCCCTAATTTTAATAATAGCTCTTAATATTTTCATGACCCTAATTACTTACACAGTTGGGAATCAGAAATAGACAAAAGAAAAAAAGCAATGATATTCGGCGTTGATAAAAGGCCATTCAGTGATTTTCCTCCTATTTCTTCTAAAAAGAAGGTAAATTATTTCTTTAGAATAAAATAATTTCACATATGGGGAGGTTTCAAAATATCATAGCAATTCCAAATCCTGTTAAAATTCCAGCTAATTTCAGGTAAAAGCATGTAAAATTCTCAAAAGCCTTCCAAATAATTCAGTTACACACTAATGGACATTCTTTAGTTATTTATTAGTTATTTAGTATTACCTATAAGGTGAGATTCTAGTTGTGAAGAATCAAAATATGAAGGTATATGTCAAAGTTTTCAGACTATATAACTAGACATTAGATTCTCCTTAAAAATTACAGAGTTTGATTAGCATTTGCTCTCTTTTGCAATGTGATATTTGATTATACTAATCACAGCAATGACAGATCTAGGTTTTGCTGTTATAAGCACTTTAAAAATTATTCCATCTCTTTTCCAAAAACAGGTACAAAAAAATTAACATGAGTTTTGAAAGTTAAGGTTCTTAGTTTCTTATTTCTAAAAGAAAACAATCTCACTTTCACTGTATTTGTTCTACAATAAAATTTTAAAAACTGAACAGCCATGCAGCATGTCTATTTTATGAGGAATATGAAAAAGAAGTCATTTTTCCTAGCTAACAATTTGTTCTACTATACACAAATACCAATTAGCACACAGGTAAGCCATCCTATCGGCAAGGTACAAAAAGTATTGAAAATTTGAGAGGAAAGGGATAAGAAATTGGTGATATAGCCGAGAAGTACATTACTCCTATTTTTTATTCTGTCAACCTAAACAAATATATCTTTGTAAAAATAAGCAAAAACCATTTTTAAAATGCTCTCATTTTGGATATGGTAAGGATTTTGTCACAGATACCTCTAACAAAAATTATGGCACTAGGTGAACATGAATAATTCTTCTTATATTTGATAACACATTGACAAATTGAGCAAATGAATTAAGAGTCACATACCTTCATTGTACTGGTATTTGCTTCATCATATAGAGTTAATGAAGATGTACTTTCCATAGTATCTGATCTGTAAACTGATGCTCTGCATTGCTCCTCTACAGAGCTCACCGCACACACATCTAGCTGATTAGTCAGGCATTAGGAAAGCTCGCTAGAGCAGTCTAAGGCACTTGCTGAGGAGGACTCAGAGACAATAGAAAGTCAACAGCTGTATGTTGTGATGTCAGTAACACTCTAGCCAGTCACCACCCAGAATATCTGAAATGCATCAGAAGCTATATTGAGCTCTTCATTAGCAATTCAGAAGCAATGATGCAAAAGCCCATGAAACTGTGAATGTGCAAAGACTGTCAGGATTTTTGAGATTTCTTGCTATTAAAATATTGTTGCACAACGATGCCTGACCCTACAATGATGAAAAAAAGTTGAGATAATTATGTTTCCATAATTCCCCGAAGAACAAAACATAAGGAATCTAGCCACAGTTAATACATCAATTTTTAAATAACTCCTTTTGACACTTCTAATATTACTAATAAAAAGCCTAAAAAAAAAGGCAAATCGTCACAATAGCTGACTTCCCATGACAGTTTTGCATCTTTTGACTGTCTCTGTCACCAAGAAAGAAAATGTGCATTAAGAGCACAATTCTTTATTTCTTAAACTGTTTTTGCTAAAATTAAAATGAGCTTGCTTACTCTGGCAAAAGCATTTCTTCTTCATACCAACAGATGGAGGTAGCAAAAGAGCTACGATCAGAGGACAATTCTGCCTCGTATCAGATGCTTGTTAGCTACATTAGCTCAAGTGGAGAACTTAAAAGAAAAAGAATCAACCAAAACCAAATTAAAAAAAATGTTTAATAACTATGAGAAGACAAAATAAAATGAAGAAAACAGAAAACTAATTGTGTCCATTGGGTAAAACACTGAATAATCAGATAAGTGTGATTTTTTGGATTGTTATTATTTTCTGTAATAGCTGGGTAAAGTATGTGCCTCTGTTTCCCATTTTGTTAAACAAAGATACTCCTTTCCAAAAGCACATAGGAATGCTATAAAGATCCAATCAGACAATGCTCATACATTACCAGTGTTATTTGAAGAAAAATATGTGTACTACTAAAAATACCACACTTCTCTGCCACTAAAACATTAAGGCATCTAGTGTTTATATAACCCTACAGCCTAACAGACCAGCAGTGCTCTTTATACCAGCTCAGTAAACACTAAAAAATACCAACTTTATAGTATAATTTCAAAAGATATTGTTATTGCTTTTACAAAAATAGGCTTTATTTCAGCCCTATAGATTTATGTCAAAAACCCATATAAATACACAAAATCTTCCCTAACTAGTCAAAAAACAAAGTGATAAGAGAGCTAATAACAGTGAGTCTTGTCTGAGAGGTTTCATGCTAATTTACCTAAAATTTTTGCAGTGTGCAATCCTTTACTATGCCCTGCATACCTTTTTGGTACTCAGGTTTTTTGTTTTTGTTTTTAAAGACAGAGTCTCACTATGTCACCCTAGTAGAGTACAGTGACATCATCATAGCTCACAGCAACCTCCAACTCCTGGGCTCAAGTGATTCTCCTGTCTCAGCCTCCCCAGTAGCTGGGACTATAGGCATGTGTCACGAAGCCCAGCTAATTTTTTACTTTTAGTAGAGATCAGGTCTTGTTCTTGCTCAAGCTGGTCTCGAACTCCTAAGCTCAAGCAATCCTCCCACCTAGGCCTCCCAGAGTGCTAGCATTATAGGTGTGAGCCACTGCACCCAGCCAGTACTCAGATATTTTTAAGAGGTAAAAAGCAAGTGCCAGCCTAAGTATCCATAAAACAAATACCCAAGCTGACTTTTCTATGCATAGTTACTGTTTCTACCAAAGGGTATAAATGCTTTGTCTCAGATAAAAAAAATCTGTTACTCATGAGAAACATAATTTCAAGGCAGCTTTACTTTAAAAGTGTAATAGAAACTCTTGTTGTGAAACAGAAAAGTTGATATGAAGAATAATGAAACAATCCACTTATGTTGTGGCAAAAACTAAAATGAATATTTCTATATATGAAATAATTCTATTTTTCTAAGTTTTAGAAACTGTTAGGCCTTATAAATTCAAGTAATTCTGAATTAGTGAAAAATCATAATAAAAAACCCTTAAAATGTAGTTTTATTACTGTTAAGTAGAGGCCTCCCTCTAATTCTGAATGGAAAGGACTTAGATGTTAATAGTGAGCTCCAGCAATAATAAACCTTTAATTTAGGAATAATCTACGATTTGCTAATAAAGACACAGAACCTTCATTTCAATACTGTTTGTGGCTGATACACCATTAATTATATGAGTTGACTCTGTCTCTACCCTACAAATATTTAACACAAATAGTGAAACAAATTTAGAAAGCTTTCTGATGATGCTGTGGAACTATGCTTAAAACATGCTACCAACGTCAGGTAATGAAGAAAACTTTCAAAGAATAAATACTCAATAACAGAAACTTGAGTGAATGAGATTTAACTGTATGCTTACATCTTAAATCTCGTGCTATATTTCTTAGAATGTCTGGCAATTTCCCCTGCAAAACAGAAGCATAGTGTTTAACTATAAGGTAAAAAGATAATTCCCAACTGAATCATAGGAACTGGGGCAACTACAGGACTAATATGAGAAATTTAATTGTCTAAATCTAATTACTGACAATGCTGATAAACTTTCTTCTTAATTTTCCTGGTGCCTTAGCTCTTGTGGAACTTTTAAAATACACGACCTTTAAAGGTGAAAAAACATTTGAACCTAATTATCTCACATTATTTCCTAAGACATTCTAAATAAAAAGAATAAATGATTACTATATCCATGGACCATCTTATGATAACAGATTTTTTAGAAATTTAACACATCTCTTAGAAGTAGAAAATCATTTTGGCGAGGATCATAAATAGATGACAAAACCTATTAGATGAAACTGTTGTTGAACAAGATAGTCTTTGGTTACTGATAACTTTTAATTTCAAATGTATGTTTACAGCCAGGTTCCCTTAACCAAGTGATCAAATTTAACATCACCAGTAATCACACAGGTTAACATTTCATGCTTTTTTTCAGTCCAAAAACTTTGCTGCAAAAAAAAAAAAAAAAAACGGCCGGGCGCTGTGGCTCACGCCTGTAATCCTAGCTCTTGGGAGGCCGAGGCGGGCGGATTGCTCAAGGTCAGGAGTTCAAAACCAGCCTGAGCAAGAGCGAGACCCCGTCTCTACTATAAACAGAAAGAAATTAATTGGCCAACTGATATATATATATAAAAAAAAAAAATTAGCCGGGCATAGTGGCACATGCCTGTAGTCCCAGCTACTCGGGAGGCTGAGGCAGAAGGATCACTCGAGCCCAGGAGTTTGAGGTTGCTGTGAGCTAGGCTGACGCCACGGCACTCACTCTAGCCTGGACAACAAAGTGAGACTCTGTCTCAAAAAAAAAAAAAAACATTTCATGCTTTTTGATATAATGCAACAGGGAAAAAAAAATCACCTATGCTGTATTCATCCAAAAATATTTAATCTGAATCTAATCATTAGGAAATATTCTAATAAACTCAGACAGTGGACCATTACACAAGACAGCTAGCTTAAGCTCTTCAAAAATACCAATATTATGAAAAAAATTAGGAAAAATTACAGAAGACTAGAGAGACATGACCATAAATGTAAAGTGTTATATTTGATTAGATTCTGGATTTTTCAAAGTATTATGGAGGATACTTATGGAACAACTGAGGTAGTACGAAAATGGTTAGTATATTAGATAACTGTAGCTTATAAATGTTAAATTTCTTGGGTGTGATAAAAATACACTAGTCAGAAAGAGACAGAGGGAAAAAGAGGGAGATAGAAATATTCTAAAATGTTAAGAACTGGTTAAGCCAGAAAGCTATTTGGGTGTTCATTATATACCATATTTAAACTTTTCTGTAAAACCCTTTCCCAGTAGGCCTCCTTCCATTTTATTTTTTGAGAAAAAGTCCTATTTTTGCCATAGCACTTTTTATTTATTAAGAATTTAGAACATCTTTTAAACTGTGGACAGTATAGTACTTTCATTAGGATTTTTTTTTTTTTTACAATGTTATGGGGAGCAGGGAGACTATGATATAGAAATATCTCTCTACTAGTAAATATACTATTAATACATTCTCCTTTTGAAAACTGCATACAGTACTGTAATTTCAAGTAAAAATGCCTCACTTTGAAGTATAAAAAAAAGGATGCAAAGGACATTATCCTGCTCAGGGAGGGTTCTTCCCACTACTCCATACCAAGCAGTGCGGATTTCCGGTCCTCCCCACTCCTCCCCCAACCCCATACTGAGTAAGCCAGTCTAGTCTCTCCAAGTGGTATTCTGTGATGGAGTCACACTGTCAACAGCCCAGAGGACACAAAATGACAAAAACATTTGAACCCTGGAAGTTTTCTCATTCTTTTAAGATTCAGCTGCTTTTACTGAACATAAATTTCTAATAATCTGAAAGGAAGTCAGAAATTCACTTCCTATGGCCTATTTTTATTTTTCAGTCAGAATAACCCCCTCAATAAAAACATGAATACTCAATAACTGTCAATAAATAAAAGTACAAATATTTTGAGTCTTGGCTTGGTCAGGATACTACTAAAGTTGTCTTTAGTACTAAAAGACACTAAAGTACTAAAGTTGTACTAAAGACAACTTTAGTAATGTGCTTGCTCTCTTTGATTTACAAAACGAATTTTACAGCTGAAAAGTATCTCCAAATCATTCTGTCTAGTTCACACCTTATTTTACAGTTCCAGAAACTAAAGCTCAGAAGTAAACCAATAGGATTCATGACTGTATTATAGCAGTAAACTGGTTAGTAGTCTTAAACAAGTCATCAGATTCTGCAACAATAGTTTCTACTACACATTACTTGGAAATGGCCCAAACATGAACCTGGCTACCAGGCCTAACTTGTTGGCTTGTTTGCTCTTACTGAATTTGATTAATTACAAAGACGGAGAATATAAACACAAAGGGATTATGTCCCACATGGGGTGGATTCCTTTTACCTTGTGAACCATGAAGTTCATTCCTCGACTGTTTCTCCCCATGTCCTGTCATAATGAGTCTCCACACATCCTTTTACTTATATTTAGATGTCACGCAATATTTAGCACCTGAGATTTTCACCCTTAAATGAAAATACTTTTTTAAGTGTTTTCTGTCTGATTAATATATATGTGCAGTTACATTTAAAAAATGTATTGAGTGTTTCAGTGCTTTTCACCTAAGATTAATGTTAATACACTTTTTAACCTTTTTACATGCTACCAATATGTCATAAAAATGTACCATATGTATTATGCTAGGTAGTAAGTAGTTTGAGACTAATAATTTAATTAGTCCAAATGACAACAACTCTGAAAGAGACATTATTTCTTTATTTTAAAGTTGAAAGGACAGAAGTATAAATAGATTAAGTGATTTGTCCTGGGAAATAACTTAGACCCAAAATATAAGGGTAGAGTTAAATCCTACAGCTTTTACTCTTAATTAGTACACTATTCCATCTCTATGTAGAAATTAAAGTTAAATAAATATTGGCTCAATTATATAAGACTTAAAAAAAAAGTTTAAAAATTGCCATTCTAACTTCATATGTGAGTTCATACACAATAAAGCTTGTCTATATTAAAAAAAAAAGTTAAGAGTATAAAGTGGAGAGATTTTAAAAAGGAGAATAAACCAAGAGCTAGGGAATATACAGTTACAAAGCACTCATCCATTATCTAATTTAATACTTTCAATTTTGAGCAAAAATTCACTTTACCAAGATAATTTGATATCAAGGCTTAGTGTCAACAAAATACTTGTGAATCTAAATGGAGGATAAAGAAGCAAAGAAATTAAGAAAGTAAACTGGGAGATTCTTGTAATAGTTTAGATATGAGGTGACATTGGTTAGGGTCAGTGTGTTAGTTGGGAAAGAAAAACAAAGACAACGGAGAAACACTTCGAGGCAAAACTCAAAAAGTTACAAATGACTGACAAAAGAGAAAGCTAAACTAACGATAATGCAAACACTCTAAAACTTGGAAAATTAAAAGAATGTCAGTGCTACTAGAAGTAGTAATAGAGGAAGTTTGGCATGGGAAACTGGTATGGTGCAAAGTTTATTAATTTCTTATCTACCGTTGCCCACTACCCACCAAAAGCAAATAAACAAGCCTTAAGCAAATAACTCCAAATCATTCTCCTTGACTCAACACAGAGGAAAGATTCTAGAGTGGTGAGGAATGATTGAGATATTTCCCAGTTAGTCAGATTAACTGAATCAACATTCCACAACCAAAAGGGTATCCAAAGTTTCAGCCTCAGACACTTCACAGATAATTACAGAAATAAGGATTAAGGGTAAGGTGAAATGTTCCACAGGTAGGAAATGAAGTTGGATTCACGAGTATAAGGCGGGATTCATGAGAATTCCCCTGCTATGGATCTAAAGGCAAACAGGACGAATACTACCCTCAAGGATCTTACACTACACTTTCTAAATTTAGTATCTCTGGACTCCACCCCCACTAACTATACCTTAATATAGGCAACCATTATTTCCTGCTTGGATTTCCCTAAGAGGCTTTTAGTGGTCTCTAGCCTTTAAAATGATCTTGCCTCCTTCGAATTTATTCTTTATACCACAGATGGAGGTTTAAGATATAAATATTATTATTATTATTATAGGGTAATAAGTGCTAGGAGAGGGTAACTAAATGATACTACAAAAGTATCTAAGAGGTCTTTAAAAGTCAGTCTTGGAGGGTCAAGGAACAGTTTGTGGAAGCAGTAATATTTAAGCTATCTTTTATAGGGTATTAGCCAACCGAGTAAGACAAAAGACTGGAGGAGAAAGACAGTATGAGCTAAGATCCAAAAAGCATTTGTATGAATGAATTTGAAAGTAGCTCAGCAAAGCAAGAGCTTCAAGTTCAAGGAAGGGTAAGGGTTAATGAAGACAATCCAGGGGAGTGACAGGAACAGATTTTTCACATAAAGGGTGCCAGCTGATGTCAACTGAATGTATGAACCCTCTAAAGGAGAGTACATAAAGAGAGTAAGCAAAGAGTTCATGGTTGACTCCTGGGGAATAAGAATAAATTCTATTAGAATAAATTCCAATAATATTGCAACAAAAATATATATCATAAATAGAAGTATCTCCTGTGAATCTATCAGTCTTAATTTAAATAGTGACAGTCCGGATAGCAATGGTTACTGTGTTATCAAAATGTATCTGGTTTCTGAGTTTTCAGGTAACAAGAGTTTAGGTAGCAACAGACACCTGGTACCTCGAAACCTTTACCTATTTTTTTTTTTTTTTTAGGCCACATGCTACAGCAGAAAAAACCTTTACCTATTTAAAAAAATTTTTTACTTGGAAATAATTTTAGACTTGGAGAAAAGTTGCAACAATAGCCCAGATTTCCTGCATATAATTCATTCTACTTCCCCTACCGATAGCATGTTACACAATTATAGCATAATCACTGAAATCAGAAAATTAACATTGATACAACACTATTACCTAAACTACAGATGTTAAATTCCTTAAAGCAAATTTCTCCAATTTCATAATTAGATTAAGCTCACGTGTTTTTGGCAAGGATACCACAGAAGTGAAAACTATGCCTTTATCAGTTCGTCTTATCCGAGTATACATGATGCTAAGTAACATATCTCATTACTGGTGATTTTTACTTTACTTGGTTAGGATAGTGTCTGCCATGTTTTTCCTATACAGTTTCCATTATTCTTTTTGTAATTAATAAGTATCTTATGGGGAGGTATTTGTGACCTTGAAAATATACTGCTTCTCATCATAATTTCACTGATTATAATAGCCATTGATGGTTCCTGCATGCAATATTTATTAGAGTAGTATTTTCCTAATGGTGTTTTTTATTTCCTTCTTTTCTTTTATACTAATTGGAATTCCATTGTAAGGAAAAGTTGTCCTTCCTAACCATCTATCTATCCATCTCTCTATCAATCTAACTGAAATCTTGTGTATGTGTTTTACTCTGTGGGTTATAATTCAATACCTTTATTATTTTGTTTCTCAAATTATAACCAGTTTTGGTCATTGAAAGTTCCTCCAGATTGGCTCCCGCATCCTTTCAACATACTCCCATCATTTTTGGAATTACTTTCTGGCACCTGGCACCACATGATGGCACAACTTGTATTTTTCCTGCCCCAAGCCCAGACTTGACCATTTCTCCAAAAATCCGCGGCTCCTTTTATTGGAGAATAGTATTTGGAGAATAGTATTTAGAGAAGATCTGAGCACTGATGTGCTCAATGTGATTACAGTCTCATGCTCTTTGGCTCTCTCAGGACAGAACTAGGATATGTATATATGTACAGGATACTAATAGACATATCCATGCATCTATATACTTATTTTTGTATTTAAACATCTCTATATATATATTAAAAAGCATGACTTCATATGGTTACCTCCAGTCAAAGAAAACATGGTTCAGGGCCGGGCGAGGTGGCTCACGCCTGTAATCCTAGCTCTCTGGGAGGCCGAGGCGGGCGGATTGCTCAAGGTCAGGAGTTCAAAACCAGCCTGAGCAAGAGCGAGACCCCGTCTCTACTATAAATAGAAAGAAACTAATTGGCCAACTGATATATATATAAAAAATTAGCCGGGCATGGTGGCGCATGCCTGTAGTCCCAGCTACTCGGGAGGCTGAGACAGAAGGATCGCTCGAGCCCAGGAGTTTGAGGTTGCTGTGAGCTAGGCTGACGCCATGGCACTCACTCTAGCCTGGGCAACAAAGTGAGACTCTGTCTCAAAAAAAAAAAAAAAAAAATGGTTCATATTAGCCTACTCCTATCTTTACCCATAACTTCTTTACCCAACAGTGAGAAATTTGACTTTTATTATCTACAATATATTCACTTGTTTAATTTTACTATACATAAAAGGCAGTTTCAGAATTCCTAACCAACATTTCTGCGATAAACACATTTCCTACTTAGAATATATCCTTTTTTTTTTTTTGCCTTTTTGTATTTTGTCTTAGAGTATAATCAGCTGGGTGTGATGGCACATGTCTCTAATTCCAGCTACTCAGGAGGCTGTGGCTGGAGTTTGTCTTAAGCCCAGGAGTTTAAGACCTGCCTGAGTAACATAGGGAGAACCCCCTCAAAAGCAAAATACTGTTTTCTGAAGTTACTTAGCTCTCTTCTTCCCCATTCAAGTCAGTGTTATTCACTGACTTCAGAACTCAATCCATAACTTAGTTTATAATACAATAAGTTTCATTTGTTAGTGTTTGTATTCTCTTTGGTTTCCTTTCTCCCCATTCCCCAACATCCAGGTTGATTTTATTTATTTTTGGAGGCTATGTGAAAAATTACGAGGTTTCTAAGAGTCAAAGTAATATAAAATATAGTCGAAGAAGTGCCACTCCCTTCTCACCTCTACTATCTCATTCCTATTACCTCCAATTTTTCTACCCCATTCTTGCTCAACTTTAGTTTCTAGTTTATTATTCCTATATTTCTTTTGCACACATCAGGAGGTACATGTGCCTGTATTTCCTTCTTACACGAAGAGCAGCATACTATTGATACTCTTTGTACTTTACTTATTTCATCTAATTGCACCCTAACAGTTCAGAGATCTTCCTCATTCTTACAGCAGCACAATATTGTGTGGTTGTTCTATTATTTATTCAATTATGCTCCTGTATGGGCATTTAGGCTATTTGCAGTATTTTGCAACTACACACACTCCTAAATGAACAAACTTGTGCATATAGATGTTTATCTTTAGAGAAGATTCCTAGAAGTGGGATTGCTGGGTCAAAAGATAAGTGCATATGTATTAGGCATTCTTCTTCTTTTTTTTGAGACAGAGTCTCACTCTGTTGCCCGGGCTATTAGTGATGTGGTGTCAGCCTAGCTCACAGCAACCTCAAACTCCTGGGCTCAAGTGATCCTTCTGCCTCAGCCTACCAAGTAGCTGGGACTACAGGCATACATCACCATTTCCAGCTAATTTTTTCTATATATTTTTAGTTGTCCAGCTAATTTCTATTTTTAGTAGAGACAGAGCCTGGCTCTTGTTCAGGCTGGTCTCAAACTCTTGAGCTCAAACAATCCACCCACCTCGGCCTCCCCAGTGTGCTAGGATTACAGGTGTGAGCCACCACGCCCGGCCTAGGCATTCTTTTTTTTTTTTTTTTTTTTTTGAGACAGAGTCTCGCTTTGTTGCCCAGGCTAGAGTGAGTGCCGTGGCGTCAGCCTAGCTCACAGCAACCTCAAACTCCTGGGCTTGAGTGATCCTTCTGCCTCAGCCTCCCGAGTAGCTGGGACTACAGGCATGCGCCACCATGCCCGGCTAATTTTTTATATATATATCAGTTGGCCAATTAATTTCTTTCTATTTATAGTAGAGACGGGGTCTCGCTCTTGCTCAGGCTGGTTTTGAACTCCTGACCTTGAGCAATCCGCCCGCCTCGGCCTCCCAAGAGCTAGGATTACAGGCGTGAGCCACAGCACCCGGCCTAGGCATTCTTTATATATTAGGATTATTGGCCTTTGCCTGTAGTGTATGTTGAAGACATTTTCCCCAAGTTTGTCAGCTTGTTTTTTTTACTTTTTTCATGGTAGTTTTTGCCATGTAAAATTTTATTTTTATGTAGTCACATTAAAACTTTTATAGCTTCTGTATTTTGAGTCATATAAAAAAGCCTTTTCCATATACAAAGGTCAAAGAAGAAAACCCATGTTTTCTTCTAGTATTTATATAATCTCTCCCTCTCTTTAACCTAGATCCTTAATCCATTTGGAGTTCGTTGTTTTTTTTTTTTTTGGTTACAGCTTTATTGAAATATAATTCATATATCATACATTCATCCATTTAAAGTGTCAAATTCAGTGCCTTTTAGTGTATTCAAACATTTGTGCAACCATCACAGCAACTTTTAGAACAACTTCATCATCCCAAAGAGAAACACTGTATCTTTCATGAATCACTCCCCTTTCCTCCAAACTCCCTCAGTCCCAGGCAACCACTGATTTATCCGCTGTATAGATATGCCTATTATGGACATTTCATATAAATGAAATCATACAATCTGTGGCCTTTTGTGACTGCCTTCTTTCACTCGGCATAATGTTTTCAAGCTTCATTAATGTAGCACCATTTATCAGTACTTTTATTCCTTTTTATTGCTGAATTATATTCCATTGCATGGATAAACAACACTTTGCTTATCCAATTATCAGTTTATAGCCATTTGAATTATTGCATTTTGGGCTATTATGAATAATGCTATGAATATTTGTATGCAGGTGTTGAGTTTATTATTATGCATGGAGCAAGATGTGAATATAATTTTATTTCCTTCCAAATGGCTACCAGTACCATTTCTTAAAAAGTCCATTTCTACTTCAGTGGTTGGAAATACGCCTTTTTATTATTTGTCCTTGTACCTGGGTGTTTCTGGGTTTTCTATTCCACTGCTATATTTGTTTATTAATGTGACACCAGCATATGGATTTAATTATAGAAGCTTTATAGTATATGTTTCAGTATCTTATACTCAATGGCAGTTTTTCTTTTTTAGTTTCTTCTTGGCTATTTTTCGGTTTGTTTTCCCATACAACTTAATATTAACTCGCCCAACTTCATTAAAGAAAAAAACCAAAAACAAAAAGGAAAAAAACTTGGTATTTTTGCTGGGATTACATTAAATTTAGAAATTAAGAACTGACATCTTTATAATACTGAGTCATCCTACTCAAGTCTAATTTTGTGACTTTTAAAAGTGTTGAAAAATTTTCCTCCTGTAGATTTTGTACACTTTTTACATTTATTCTTAAGTATTTAATCTTTGGTATTGTAAGTGGAGTTTTCTCTACCATTATAACTGATAACTGGTCTGTGTATATGAGACTACTGATTTTTGTAGGTTAATCTTATACCTGGCTATCTTACTGAATTCTCTGTATCATTTAGATTAGTTTTACCAGTAATGTCCTCTGGTTTTCCAGCTATACTACAGGTCAAATATCTCTTATCTGAAATGCTTGGGACTAGGGGTAGTTTGGATTTTGCATTGTTTTGGATTTTGGAATACCTGCATTATACTTACCACTTGCATCTCTAATTCAAAATCTGAAATGCTTCAATGAGCATTTCCTTAGAGCACGTTGGTGCTCAAAAAGTTTCATATTTTGGAGCATTTCAGATTAAGGATACTCAACTTGTATCATATAATCTGCTAAGACAGTCTTAACTTCTTTACCTATTTTTATGCCTCAAACTGATTTGTCTAATTATATTGATTGATACCTCCACTATAATGTTAAATTGCAGTGAAGACAGTAAGCACTTGGCCTTGTTTAGGTATAAGATTTCTGGCTTTAAGATTAAGATACAGATATTTTATCATTTAAAAATAATCCTGTAATTCCTACTTCTCAAGGGGGGATTTTTGTCATGAATGGGGGGGATTTTGTTGCAGGCTCTTTCAGCATTTATGGAGATAATTATTTTTCCTTGCAAATCTATTAATATGGAGTATTATGCTTTATGCTAATGGATACCCTAATATTTAACCAGCCCTGCATTCCTACAATAAATCTTACATGGTCATGGTATATTACTTAATAATAATATCATTATTTTATTTGGTATCTCTGCACCAATATTCATAAGGGATACTAGTTTGTAGTTTTCTTTCTTTTTTTAGTATTGTTCTTTTCAGGTTTTAATTATCAGTACTATATTTTTGTTGCATAAAAGGAGTTCAGAAGCTTTCCAACATTTTTGATGCCCTAGAACAATTTATAAAGCAGCAGGACTACCTGACACTTGAAGATTTGATAGAATTGCCCTATGAAACCATCCAAGCCTAATGAGTTTTATTGGGATAGTTTTTTAAAAATATTCTTTATTTATTCTGTAGAAATTAGTCAGTGTAACCTTTCTAACTCAATTTTGGCAATCTGCAGTTTCTTAGAAAATTAATCATTTCATCTAGGTTTTCAAATTAACTGCTATGAAGTCTGCTAAGTAGTCTCTTGTAATTTAAAAAAATGTTTTAGGCCGGGCGCGGTGGCTCACGCCTGTAATCCTAGCACTCTGGGAGGCCGAGGCGGGCGGATTGCTCGAGGTTGGGAGTTCGAAACCATCCTGAGCGAGACCCCGTCTCTACTAAAAATAGAAAGAAATTAATTGACCAACTAAAAATATATATACAAAAAAATAGCCGGGCATGGTGGCACATGCCTGTAGTCCCAGCTACTTGGGAGGCTGAGGCAGGAGGATCGTTTGAGCCCAGGAGTTTGAGGTTGCTGTGAGCTAGGCTGACGCCATGGCACTCACTCTAGCCTGGGCAACAAAAGTGAGACTCTGTCTCAAAAAAAAAAAAAAATGTTTTAAATTGTTTTCAATAGTTATTTCCCCTCATCTTCTCTAATTTTGCATATTTGCATTTAATTCCTTTCTTTTACATGATTAGATTGGCTAGTGGTTTGTCTATTTTGATAATTTTAAAAATTTCAGAATATAGATTCAATTAAGCCAACTGTTTTTCTATTCCCTACCTCATTAATTTCTGCTTTTGTCTATTATTTCTTTTCTTGTGAGCTCAGCTTACTTTGCCATTTTAAAAGATTCCTATTTTAATGGTGCCCTCTTCTGTCAGTATAGCAAAGTCCAGATATTTCAGTTAATTGTTTGTTCTGTTCTGGGGAAAAATGTTGGGTAAGAATCATGTAATTCTGTGGTTCTCTTTGTCTTGCTGGATTCTGAATTTCCTCTTTCACTTTATTTCCCCTTCACTACCCAACTGCCAAAGGGTGGGTGCTTCTCCTTACTTATGTACCTTCTTTTTCTCCCCTAGAAGCTATGCATTTTAAAGACTGCCTCTGAGAACTGTATGCATTTTTAATGGTCCCTAATATTATTTGGTACTTTTTTTTAAAAAAAGAATTTTCAGACCTAGTCAGTGAGCTTATTCTTTCTTGCTAAGTGTTTAGATAAAGATAAGCTTCCCTCTCTCTTTTGTCCCCACCTTTCTCTGCCCATGCTTGCCAGAAAGTCTTGTGGCAGGCAGGAGCCAAATGAGAGCTCCAAAGATTTGGGGAGCTTTCTCTTTTTTACTTATAGTTATACTGAAGTCTTAAATTCTCTTCAAATTATGCTACATTTAAAAATTCTGTATGGATTTATTTTTTCCTTCTTATCGTTTTGTATTTTTTGGAGGAAAATTGGTATTGTAGTAGCTGGATGGCCACCAATGTCTTCGGTTATTGGGAAGTCCTCTTTGACAATTTTTTGTAACAGCTTACTGACATAAATCATGTTATCATATAATTGCCCATTTAAAGAATACAATTCAATCCTTTTAGTATATTCATATATTAATAGTTGCATAATAATCACAATCAATCTTAGAATATTTTTATCACCCATGAAGAAACTCTGTCCTATTTAGCTACTGTCTCCTAATTCCTCTATCCCCCATCCAGCCCTAGACAAACACTAATCTGTTTTTATACACTCACCTACTCTGGACATTTCATATAAATGGTATCATACCATATGGCCTTTTGTGACTTTATCACTTAGTACAATAATATTAAGGTTCATACAAACTGTAGTATGTATGAGTAATTTAATCTTTTTATAGCCAAATGACATTCCATTTATAGATACACCATAGTTTGTTTATCCATTTGTTGGTTAATAAACATTTGGCTTGTTTTCATCTATTCACTACAATGAATATGCTGCTGCAAACATATACTGTACAAACTTTTGTGTGGACATGTATTTTCATTTCTCTTAGTTATATACCCAGGAGTTAAAATTGCTGGGTCAAATGACAACCCTGTTTTCCCAAGTGTTTATACAATTTTACATTCCCACCACTTGTGTGAAGGCTTCCAATTTCTCCAAATCCTAGCCAAAACCTATGTGTATTTTTGGTTAAAGCTAGTAATCAAAACTAATTGACCTAGTGGACATGAAGTGGTATCTCATGGGTTTCATTTGCATGTCCTCTATAGCTAAAATGTTGAATTATCTTTCCATGCACTTATTGGCCATATGTATATCTTCTTTGGAGAAATATCTATTCAGATCATTTGCCCACTATTAAACTGGGTTATGTGTCTTTATTATTGATTGAGTCATAAGGGTTCTTTATTCATTTTGTATACAAGTTATCAGATAAATAATTTGCAAATATTTTCCCCCATTTGTGAAAATATTTCACTTTCTTGATAATATCCTTTGAAATATAAAACTTAATTTGATGAAATCCAATTTATATATGACACAACTGAAAAACAATTTGCAATATTATATACTCGTTAACTAAAAAAACTAACTAGGAATTTCTGAAGTATAGACATGTTTTTTTAAAAAATGATGTATAGTTACTTTTGGGCTCAAGAGAAGTCAAAAAATGTGGATAAGGTAGTATATAGACTTTTCTGAGGGGTAAAAGGACAATTTTTGATAAAAGTCATAGAATAAATGAGTCTTTTTGCCATTAGACTATAAAAGACACACATATTGAAAACAGTTTGGAAAATATGACAAAACCAAATCAAAAACCAAAGGACTTGTAATAATGAAAATGTACATATGATGGCCCACAAGAGCAGGAAGGCCTTTGGTAATACTGGCCAGAGTTTTTATTATACATAATCTCTACAACAGTATCTAAGAATTAATACTTAATTTCTTTCTTCTTATGCTCATTTCTATAACTTTGGAAGAACTAGTTTTTTTTTTGTTTTTTTTTTAAGCAATGTCTAAGCAAGGAATGAAGAACTAGTTTTTATCCTAGGTCCTTAGATAGCTGTAAAGGGGAACTGATTCTCCAACTGGGTGTGGGATGTATAATGTAATCAATAATCCCTCCCCCCCAAAGTTATCTGTCCCTTTGGGCATATAAATCAGTTTTCCCACTGCTGGTCATTGTCTTCTTAGCTGATAATTAATTCAGCTATACAAACAGATTTCTGAGAGGCTGAATAACCACACAGTCATCTAATCACTCACTGAAAACAAATGAAAGATAATTCTTTTACAAGTACCCGGGCCACAAAGTAGAAAGCAGTATTTGCTCATACATTTCTAAATGATAGAGACATCATCACATATGTAAAATAACACTTTAGACACTGCTTTACTACCCTACATGACATTTAACATTCAGATCATTTAACTTGTGTAGCAAATAACAAAAGGTCAGAAAATTATTCTAGATGCAGGCAGTGGAACATAATCTTAAGTGGCAGAGGAAAGGGGATAACTTAGTTGCTTAAATTTAAAAATTCCTTCCTGGGCGCAGTGGCTCATACCTGGAATCCCAGCCACTTTGGAAGGCTGAGGCGAGAGGATCACTTGAGCCCAGGTGTTTTGAGGCTGCAGTGAGTTATGATCGCACCACTGCATTCCAGCCTAAGTGACAGAGCATGACCTTGTCTCTTAAAAAAAAAATTCTCATCTTAAATACCCTATTAAATCAAATAGTTGTTTATAATCAATAGTTCACTTCAAATTCATCAACTGAGGAAATAGATTTTTCTAATTCTTTAACAAAAACAACAAATGGATGAAGAGCTAACTCTTAAAAAGGGTCTTCTATGTAATAAGTATGTTCCAGGTATTCCCTATGAGGCAAGTATGATTAATACCCTTATTCCTGATTGAGAAAACTGAGACACAGATAGATTAAATAACTTGTCCACAGTCACACACTAGGCAGCGGTAGAGTGAAGATTTGAAGTGACCAGTATAGCTCTAGAGTCCATGTGCTTAACTATTTTGATCACAATCTCTGTGATTGCAAAAATTAAAAAAAAAACAAAAAAACTTCTACAGTCTCAAAAGGTTTAACTGACAAACATTACTATCTATTTTGATTTATTCCTTTCTATGGTACACAGTAGGGCAAGTCTAGTCCAGGTATTCCAATATTAAACTAGTGGAAATTAAATAAGCCATGGTAAAATTTGCAGGACTTAGTAAGGGATTGGACTCAGGGAGACAGAGAAAATAAATATGGTACCCAAGTTTCCAACTTCAGCAACTGTGTATGCAGAAGTAAGGTTTAAGATCAGGATGTATTGAACACATGTCTTGATTCTAAAGTATAAAAAAAAAAAAAAAAGATCAGGATGTCCTGAGATATAGATAAGGGAGGGGGAAGTCTTCCCGTTGCTGTCCCCCTGCACATTCTTTGGCTTTTAGGGCAGAGAAATCTCAGGACTGAATGTTTAGATCTCTTATCCACTTGAGCCTGTTTCCTATGTGGAGGCAGTTCCCTTAGCAGCCAAGTCAAGACTCTTTATCTCCTTCTTCCAAGAAGTCACCAATATTCCCTTCAAATAGAATTTCTTTTAATGAAAAACTTATTTTTTAAAAAAGTACTGTTAAACTTGTATCAATATTAGACACCATTTCAAAGGAAAAAAAAAGAAAAAGATAGAAAAACTGCATCCAGGAATAAACTCTGAAATGAGAACAGCAGATAATTCTTGGGCATGGCTTCACCATTCAATTAAAAAAAAAAGCTGTAATGAACACCATGCTAGTTTAATTTTTAATTAAAAAGATTTAACTTTACTTTTTTAAAGGGAAGATATAATACATGTATCTTGATTTACTCTAGGATATTCAGCTATGAAGGTGAGCAGGTGAGAGATACTCAGCTTGCCCATTCTCGGCAGAACATTAGTCAAGCAGTGAGCTGCTAGCCCCCTCTGCTGCACAGGTAAAAAGATCACACTTTGCAGGTGACAAGTAAAGCTTATGTGTGTATGTGCATGCACACACACAATGTAATTATCTACCTTTAGGAGTAAATCAAGTTACCTTGTTGTCAAGTTACTGACTCAAGAGTTTAACAGTACCCAAAGTAACTGGGTGTATAAACCAAAGGAGTACTAATTAATTATTTTGGTCTCTGACTGGACCAAGTCTACAAAGAGAAACAGATTGTTAGGCTACAACAGGGATTACCAGCCTATGAGCTGCAGATTGCTAAGAAATCGCTGAGTTAATGCAAGGGATTCATACATCCATCTGTGTCTCAAGCACTATTTCTGACCTTTGAAATTAAAAAGAAATTCTTTCACACTTGAAAAAGCTGAGAACTTGACCACATAGTCAAACAGTACAGCCGGCAGTGACAATCCTAGTAAGGTGGAAAGTATCTCACCCAGGTTTACAGATTTGACTGTTTCTTTCCCTAGGACAGGTATATTCCTACCAGACCATGCAATCAACTAATTTACTGTAATTTGAATCTCTTGCTCACCAAACAGCCTTCTAATTATAATTTGGCTTCCCATGCAGATTAACCTGAAGAAGAGAATATACTGGAAATGCTGACAGAAGCAGTACTCAACTCTCACAGTAAATTAATAATCTGGCATTTGGATTTATTCAGTCTCTGCAAACCTCACTAATATGTTTGACCTCAGTATGTGTTTTACATGAGTCTACATAAACAAAATTTCTGAGTTCAAGAAGTTGAGGCTTTAAACATTAGATTTCAATAACATACATTGTATCTTGTGACATCTCATGGCATTACCACTCTTAGTCCTAATTATCCCCTTTCAAATAAAGAGACTATATATGATAATATCAAGAGTTTTATAGATATCCTAGATTAATAATTCAAAGCAACCATCAAGTTTACAAAACAATAATGAACAAACAAACAAAAACATGCACAAAAAATACCCCTAGTGTTCTATCTACTTAAGTAGGGTGTGTCTAGCTCATGGAGGGTAGAAGTTGTTCAGAGTAGTCAATGAGATAAAATAAGATGCAAGAGTGAAAATCTGAATCCTAAGTTATTTAATAAAGTTTTCCATTTTACTACATGCATATTTGAATTTAAGTTTCAAATATATCTTTATTCTACAAGGCAGTAATTTAGTTTATTCTTATTGCTAAATTGCAAAAAGATCTTCAAGGTTAGTTCTGAACAGTAATTTCTAGCAATGAAAATTTAATTAACTACTCTTAAGGAAAATATTTTATTTTGCAAGCAAATAAGAAAAAGATGAATATACTTGTGAGAAATAGCCAAAGAAATAGTTATTTTACAAAAAAGAAATTAAAGATTTTTGATTAAAGAAAAGCAATTTTAAAAAGAGTATCTTTGAGCTGGGTGAGGTGACACATGCCTATAGCCCCAGCTACTCGGGAGGCTGAGGTAGAAGAATTGCTTAAGCCTAGGAGTTCGAATCCAGCCTGGGCAACATAGGGAGATCCTGTCTTCAAGTAATACAAAAGAAAAGGTAGTATTTTTCACTGGCAAGGACAGAATTTTGCCAAGTGCAAGGAGCACCCAGACAAATGTGCATTCTCAGATACCACTGATGAGTGTAAAAAATGGTCCAGACTCTCTGGAAGTCAATTTAGCAGTATGTACCAAAAGCTTTACTGAACATACCCTTTTACCTAGGATGACTACTTAGAAGAATAGTAACCAAAAGAAAAATTACAACATACATCAAAGCATTGTTTTAAAAAATTGAAAAACTGTATACACTATATAACTGGCTGTGTAAATGAAAATGTGGTACATTCAATAAAATCAGAAATTCATTTCGTGGCAGCCAAAAGGATGATGACATTTTAGGTGAAAGGAAAAATAAATCAAACCACAAATTGGTATGTACAGTATGATCTGATTTTTAGTTAAAATAAAAAAGGAATAATATTCATTTAGTGATAATTATTTGCCAGGGAATGTGGAAAATACATTTATACATTTAAAAAAGTTTGGAAAGGCCGGGCGCGGTGGCTCACGCCTGTAATGCTAGCACTCTGGAAGGCCAAGGCAGGAGGATCGCTCAAGGTCAGGAGTTTGAAACCAGCTTGAGCAAGAGCGAGACCCTGTCTCTACTAAAAATAGAAAGAAATCAATCAGCCGACTAAAAATATATAAAAAAAATGAGCCGGGCGTGGTGGGGCATACCTGTAGTCCCAGCTACTTGGGAGGCTGAGGCAGAAGGATTGTTTGAGCCCAGGAGGTTGAGGTTGCTGTGAGCTAGGCTGACCCCACAGTACGGTAGCCCGGGCAACAGAGTGAGACTCTGTCTCAAAAAAAAAAATAAATAAAAATAAAACAGTTTGGAAGGACATATACCAAATGTTAACATCAACAGCAATTTACTGGTGGCTACTTTTCATATTTTTGCTTATTTGTGTTATATATCTTCTGTGAACATATCTTACACATTTATAAAAATATCAACAAAAATCTATGTGCTAGGCCCTATATTTGTGGGAAATGTGACTCTTTTCTGAGACCCACCTTACTCTGCTCTGCACTATAGAAATTTTTCTGTACCATTTTAATCCACCATTTGCAGACTGATATTTCTCCATTCATCTCACTTCTAAACAATATTTTGCATATAGTAAGTAAGCAACTGCTCATGACTAACTTACTGCCTAGGTAGAGATATAAAATATACAGCAAAACTCATACGAGCCAAATTATAAGCATTAACAATTAAGACTGGTATTGTGTAGTTTATTTTTAGTGAATAGTCTTTTTTATCTATACTAGAGTGATAAAAGTATTCCACTGGGCTCTGGGGACTTACCCGACATCCAGCTCCAACTTATTTAAAAAACAGTAATAGCTAACATTATTGAGTGCCAGAAAGGTACTTATGATTTCACACCAAATACACTGCTAAAAATTTAAGAGGGCTAAAAAAGAGTCAAAGAGTGTACAATAAAATCACATAAATCACCTCTACCAAAAGGAAGACATATGTTGACCAAAATCACTGATACAGATACTTGATAGAGGATCAAATTTGAGTCTCATAGTCATTAACAGCAAGAGCAAAAGGGTAACAAGATAGGCACACAGTTCTCATTCTCAGAAAAGGAGAAAATATATGATGTCTGTAGAACAAAGAGGATTTTTCTTTGCTTTACATTAAAAGGCAATTCTTAAGTTAGCTTTTGGCAGTGTATCAACAAAAATTAAGTTATATGGTTCCTGCACAAAATACATGCATGAATAATTTCCCATGCTAAGAATTTGAGAGTGCCCAAGTATCATCCCATAGGCAATTTGCTAGGTGTAAGGGATAAGTGAAGAAATCAGGTTATCTGCCAAACAAAACACTTGAATTTGAGACATTTCTGCCAATCATTGTCAGAAGAATAAACGATAGAGAGGATGACCAAATAATTTATTGTCCAAACTGAGATACATTTCATAGGGAAAGAGGATACTATTATTTTTGTTGGGCAACAGGTATAAACTGGTACATGTGGTCACACTAGTTATCTACTTGATAGCAAATGGTAAAGGTAGAAAGTAAAAGGAATGACTTATTTATTTCCTTAAGAAATTAAATGAAATGAACAGTTAACACTTACTGAAGTTGAAACAGGAAGTTTACCTTCCCTAAAGCTGATTTGTCCCAGCCAGACAGGGTTAGTTTACTAAGCACACTAGGCTTTTAGCTGCTAAAAAGTATGGGACAGATGAAAAGGTGAAAGCACCTGGCTACCTAAACTCAGTTCAACTGTGCAGGTCTTCATGAACTTGAAAGTATAAATAAATCTGAGAAGGAACATTTTATACAACTAAGCAGATAAAATTTTTTGAAAGTCTAGAAATTGGTTGGTAGCTGATCTCATTTGTAAGATTAAGATTTGATACTTGGTATACAGACTGGATTATTAGAAGAAATGCAACTAAAAAGAAAATATATGACCACTAATTGTTAAAGCACTAGTATTGACAGTAAATCATATCATCTAATACTGAACATATTATTTTTTTTGATAGGGCTATGTTGATACACTACAGAGTATATGCTATATGATTTCAGAAAAACTCTTACTAAATATCCTACAGGAGATTTGGGAATGATGGTCAAACACACACTGGAAGATGCTGGCTAGCAAGATCAAATGTAAAAACTAACATTCACTTTTTGGAGTAAGTGAATATTCCACATTAAAGCTTGCAAATCTTGAAAATCTCATCTTAGTCTCACCCAAAGCCTGGCTGCCTATATGCCTCATTACTATAAATAGCCATTAGTCACCTGCTGTGAAGATACAAAAAGAAAATGGGTATAGGATAAATTTTAACTACCTGAGGATCATGAGATGATGTTCAATGGCCTATTTCTTTTTAAAACTAAATATCCCTAATTCAACCATTACCTCTGTGATATGATTTCTACACTTCTGTCTAGCCATTCGGATGACCATTCCTCTAGACCAACTTTGTCAATTTTTCTTTTAAAAACTGGTTGCCTGTTTTAAATTGATGCAGTTGGACTGGCTAGCAATATAGTAAAAAGATACCGGCCTTAAACAAAAAGCCAAGCTTATAATTCAATTCATTTTTGTCACTTTGTTGTTTTATACTAAATTGATAGTCTTTTTCGTGAACTGGGTCGTCTTCTTACAACTTGTGTAGTTGATTTTTCCAAACTTAAATGCAGCTTTTTATATTCTAGTTAATTATTAACTTTTATTTTGAACCTCATGTCTTTTGTTTTGTTAAGCCATTTGATGTTTTCTCCTAAATTAACAAACCAGCGGAGAACTAAAAACTATCTCACAATAATGAAAAGTTGCCATAAAGTGTCAACTTTATTTAAAGGCAGAACTGAAGCCAACAGATAAAATGGAATCAAGACTCTGACTCACTAAAAAAAGAAAAACTTCTTTAGACAGAGTTGACTAACAATGGAATAGGCATGTACTATGCAGATTCCTGACATCAGAAGCATTCTTCAGAAATCTGGTCAGGGAGTCAGATGAGATCACCTATGTATTAGTCAGGTTATGCTGTGATAATTAACTCCTAAAACTCCCTGGGTTAATACAAAGACTTTATCTCACTTGCACCACACATTTGTTACCACTCAGATGACTCTATAGTACAGAGGTTAGTAAACTAGGGCCAAAGGCCCTAGTTTCTGTATGTCCCTTGCATTAAAAATGGCTTTTATAATTTTTAAGAATGGTGAAAACGATAAAAGAACCACAACACAAAGAATATGTGACAGAAATGGTATGTGGCCTGTAAAGCCTAAAATATTTACTGTATGCCTTCTATGTGATGACTCAGATATTCAAGATGCCTTCAACTTGTGACTTCTGGCTTCTTTTTCTAAGTGGCTCTGCCATCTTAACACATAGCCTCCATGGCAGTCTCTTCTGCTCACACGAATGAATCACATAGCACTACCTAAGCAATGGGGCTTCAAGGTGCATTCTTTCAGATATTCAGGAAGTAGAAGAGTAGTGAGTAAGCATTTTAAGTCTCTACCCACAACTTGTATATTTTTTATTCTTAGGCAAAGATTCTAAATATTTCCACTATAATTTTTCATTTCTAGCACAAATTTTAGTGAAATGGTTTGCATAAAATGGATTCAGAAAGAAATGTATAAAACATCACAGCTCATGGTGAAGTAAAAATGCTTTTATGTTTGGGTTAGAACTAAGACAAAAGAATCTAAATATCTCCAGCATGTTTAGATTAATTCTTTACACAGCCTTCAATTTTTAGTATGCTCACGATGTTCCTAATGAATCATAAAAACTTGAAATTTTAAACATTAAATGATTTACAACAGAAAAATCGATGTCTTACAGAAAAATATGTGCATGCACTGACTTTGTAAATAAAGATCATGTAATTTTTGTGTCATCAGTGCAAGGAAAATTGGGCATTTGGTCATTTCAAAATCTCAACCCTTCTCACTGAATTGATTCAGTAAGTAATGGAACACATGCAAACTGAATTATACATGACTATAGTGAAATATTTTATAGTTTGTTCAACCATACCTACTGGACACATTAAAAGACATAAATTAGAGTATCTCTTTTTCCTTTAATTTAGTAAATGAATGTTTCATTATGTAGTAAGAAGATTTTACTATGAAAAAGCTACAGTCAGCTCCACATTTCCAGAAAGATAAATAACTCTATCAGGGCATACTTCAAACATTCATGAGAACAGACAGATCCTTCAACCAACTAGTGGTAAGAGATACCTAACTACTAAACAATTGTCTAATATATTACATTGCAGATAGTAGACAGGCAGATCATAGTGTGGGAGATAGGGAAAATGACAGGGCAGCAGGTGGCTCAGTGAAGTATCTAACAATTGATAATGTAGTGATTAAGACACAGAAATCTACATTTAGTCAAGAGTTGATAGAAAAAAAACAACACAAAAATCAAAGAAATTGGAAGAAATGCAAGATGAACCTAGTGATTTTCTAACATCCCGAAATGTTTCAAGGGGACAAAATAGCAACATAGTATTAAGGAATAAAAGATGACAAGTAATATATGAAATTATGAACATTAGTGATAAAGGTATCTTAATTCTAAGATTTCACTGAACAATTAAAACATGAAAGCAGATTAAAAAGTAGTAACCTCTAAGTCTTGTTTAATTATGACTTTCAGAGAAAAATCCTTGAAGAAAAGTTCTGCTAAAATGTCAATTAGTGGGCCACAGATATTATAGACAAAGAACTTTAAAGATTTGAGAATTATTAAAAACATGATTATCATTTTAAAGGTTAAAAAATATATTTAGCCACCTTAAAAATAGAAAATACTGACCAAATCACTGTGAAGTATAATCAAAGACCTGGTTTGATAAAAATAAAAGTTTCTCCATCTCCCTTTACACCTAATTCCAAGTTGACAACACTTATCACTGAAATGTTTGTCCCTAAATCTCCCCAAACTACATTTTAACCCCATTTTCTATACTGAGTATATAACAACATATACATTATCAATAAATGGCCCAAGGGCTACAGCTCCAAAGACATTCAATAAAAAATTTTAACTGTTGGATTACTGGTCCTTCATTTCTTTAACTCCTATTCTAAGGTGGTGATATGACAATGACAATAAAAACTAACACTTAAGTGCTCTATGCCTGATGAGTGCTAAGCACATTTACATGGATTAAGTCATTTAATCCTCAAAATAACCATTGAGATAGGTATATATTTATCTCCATTTTACAGATGTGAGGAAAGGCAGGCAAGGAAGGTTTTAGAAACTGCCAATGCCTTAAAGCTATTAAATGTAGGAGATGGGATGTTAATCAAGGTATTCCAAGTTTAGATAGATGTGCTGTCTAGTAAAGTAGCTATTAATACTAGCTACATGTGGCTATTTATTTATTTATTTATTTTTTTTTCAAACAAGTCAGTTGTCTGATACATGTGGCTATTTAAATTAATATTAAATAAAATTAAAAATTCAAATCTTCAGTTACACTAGACATATTTCAATTGCTCAGTAGCCATGTTGTGGCTAGTGGCCACCACACTGAGCAATACAGACAGAGAACATTTCCATCACTGTAGAAAATTCTATTACATAATACTGACCTCTCTGCTTAGCCATGACATGATATACCTTATGAGTATGTGAAAACTAATGTATCCACATCAGTTGCTTCTGATGTGTGCCTATTTACAGAATTGGCATTACACTTAAATCAATTAATCTATAATTCGATATTTCCAATATTTTATATTTTTCTCCCAACTCATTATCATTTATCATTATCCACCATATTGTATCTCTTAAAATATGTACCTCTCTAGCACTGTGGACCCCATGACTCAATATGAAGAATTATATAGGTCTAATACATTCAATCCAATGTCAAAAAATTACTTTGTACATTCCTTTGTACATGGGCCCATGTATTTTATTCAATGAATACTGACAATACATACAAGCTTCCGTTATCTCTGTCTATTGAGTGCTCTGCTCCTCTATTTCTGGTAATAGTATCACTCTTGTTCAGCAGCCTTGCCTGGCACTTAACTTGCAAATCCAGCCTCAGGAAGGGTAGTCATGACCTAGATATGAACTATACCACAGTTCAAGGTTGAATATGTGACTTAAGCTGGGTCATTCATAATGTGCCATAAGATCTTCCTTGCCACTGGCTCATTCCCACTGGGATCGAGACCCATAAGGACCAAATAAGCCAGTATTCATAGCAACCATTTTTCCTGGCAACATGGATGAAGCTGTCTACAGGATACCTGCAGAGAAGAAATAAGAGTCAGATTATACTATTTAAGGTCCGGACCTAGCTGTCCCTTAACTTCTGGACCTAGCATTCTTATGAATTAGTAAATTCCCCTTTTGTTAAATTACTATGCTTTGGACTTCTATCACTTATAATTTAAAGAGCAGGCGTACAATAATCAGAGATGAAGAGTTCTAAACCCCTTGGTATTATTTGGGAGGGAGAATAAAATACTAAAGATATATGCTCCTCAATCTTTAAACAGTGGCACCTTTCCTACAAGTAAGGGTAAATATATTTCTAAAGGAGACTAGAGCAGTATGATCTAGGTAATTAGGCACATCATAAAATTTTACAATCTAGAGAACCCAAGTAGAAGAATTTTAATAGTTTTTTTCCTCCCCATATGAATTCCAACAAGTGTTGCTTCAAAATGACAGTTTCAATTTTTGGCTTATTAAAGTTAGTTAATGATTCTGTCTCTCTAACTAAGATGGAGCCTAAGTCTCTTAATCATCTTTTCACACTCAATATTTAACAAAGAACCTGATATATAGCACATATGTCCACTCAATCAATTGCTCCTTCTGACCACAAATAACCAGTTTATTTTTTGATGTATGTTCTAGTGTTTTTTTAAAAACTGCTTTATTGAAATATAATTCACATACCATACAATGGTATACTATTGAATTGTATGAAAGCCATTTAATTGCTTTTAGTATATTCAGAGTAGTGAGACACTCACATCAATTTTAGAACATTATTATCCCCAAAAAGCAACCCCATTGCCCTCAGTCATCACCCCCTAATCCCCTCTATTTCTCCAGCCCTAGGCAGCTACTAATTTACTTTGTATCTCTATAGATTTGTCTATTCTGGACATTTCATATATCTGGAATCACACAGTATGTGGTCCTTTGTGACTGTCTTCTTTTACTTAGTACGTTTTCAAGTTTCATCCATATTGTAACATGTATCAGTACTTCATTCTTTTTTATTGTCATAGGATATTCCACTGCATGGATATTCCACATTTTGTTCATCCATTTATCAGCTGGTGGACATTCAAGTTGTTTCTACTTTTCCACTATTATAATGCTGTAATGAACATTCATGTACAAGCTTTGTGTGGACATAATATTTTCATTTCTCTTGGCTATATACCTACAGATGGAATTCCTGGGTCATATGGTAACTTGTATCTACTTTTAACCATTTGAGGAACAGCCAGACTTTTTCCAAAGTGGATGCACCACTTTCTCACTGGTAGTACATGAGGATTCCAATTTGTCAATGTACATTCTGTCAACATTTATTATCTGATTTCTTGATTATAAATATTTAGTGGGTATGAAGTAGTATCTCACTGCGGTTTTGATATGCATTTCCCTCATGGCTGATTATGTCTATCTGATTTTTAAATTTACTCTTGTAGGTCACAGCAGAAGTGTGTCATCAGCACAAAGGAAGAAGTTTGTCTATTTGCTAAGTTTGGATGGACATGGACCACTTCATGTATTAGTTTGTGAGAGCTTCTGTAACAAAGCATGACAAACTGTTGGCTTACACAACAGAAAATTTATTGTCTCACGGTTTTTGAGTTTAGAAGTCCAAAATCTAGGTGTTGGCAGGGCTAGTTTCTTATGATGGTTGTGAGGGATCTGTTCCAGGCCTCCCTCCTTCGCTTGTAGATGGCCATATTCATGTTTCCATGGCATTTTCCTTGTATAAATACCTGTCTCTACATTTCTCCTTTTTATAAGGACTCACCCCTGATTAACAGCCTGATTGGAATGCGAAAAAGTGCAGCCATTTTGAAAAACAGTTTGGCAGTTCCTCAAAAGGCTAAAACATATTTACCATATAACCCAACAATTCTACTCTTAGGTATATACCCAAGAGAAATGAAAACATACATCTACACAAAAACTTCTCCAAGAATGTTTATAGCAGTGATATTCATAATAATCAAAAAATAGATAACCCAAATATCTATCAACTGAGGAATGGATAAAGAGAATGTGGTATATCCATTCAATGGCATATTATTCAGCCACAAAAAGGAATGAAGTACTGATTCATATTATAACATGGATAAACTTTGAAAATATTACATTAAGAGAAAGACTATATATTGTATGATTCTATGTATATTAAAAGCCCAGAATAGGCAAATCTATAGAGACAAAAAGTAGATTAATGGATACCTAGGGTTGGGGAAGGGGAGAACATGGGAGGGGCTGTTAATGGGTATAGAGTTTCTTTTTGAAGAGATGAAAATGTTCTAAAATTACATTATGGTGATGACTGCATAACTTTGTAAATATACTAAAGCCCAATGAACTCTATACTTTAAATGGATGAACTTTATGGTATGTAAATTATTTTATTTTTTTTACAAACAAGGTTTGTTGTCATTACCCAGGCAGGACTGCAGTGGCACAATCATAGCTCACTATAACCAGACTCCTGGGCTCAAGCACTCCTCCCACTTCAGTCTCTCAAGTAGCTAGGACTACAGGCACACACCACCACGCCCAGCTAATTTTTTTATTTTGTAGAGATGAGGTCTCTTTACGTTATGCAGGCTGGTCTTGATCTCCCAGCCTTGAGCGATCCTCCTGCTTTAGCCTCCCGAAAGTACTGACATTATAGGCATGGACCACTGCACCTAGCATGGTATGTGAACTGTATCTCAATAAAGCTGTTCAAAAAAATCAGAGGAAGAAAATCAACACTGGCCAATGAATTTCAACATGATTCACATAAGTCAGATTATATAAAAACTCTTTTAAAAAAGCCCACATCACATCTTGAAATCTTCTTATAGAAATTTATAATGGTGGTTGATCAAGAGCATCTGATTAACCCATGTTCAAATGCCTGCTTATGGAAGCGAAGGCCATTCCTCATTACCTTTGGGATCATTATGAACCATATTCTGAGGCTCCTGAATCCCTGATTTCTGCAGCTGCTGCAGAAATCCTGCCTACTTAAGATCTGTCAAAAATTGGCTGGGCACAGTGCCTCACACCTGTAATCCTAGCACTTTGGGAGGCCGAGGTGGGAGGATTGCTTGAGCTCAGGAATACAAGACCAGCCTGAGCAAGAGTGAGACCCTGTCTCTACAAAAAATAGAAAGAAATTAGCCAAACAACTAAAAATAGAAAAAATTAGCCGGGCACGGTGTTGTGTGCCTGTAGTCCCAGCTACCCGGGAGGCTGAGGCAAGATGATCGCTTGAGCCCAGAAGTTTGAGGTTGCTGTGAGGGTAGGCTGATGCATGGCACTCCAGCCCAGGCAAGAGAGTAAGACTCTGTCTCAAAAAAAAAAAAAAAAAAAAAAATACACAAATCACTGCTATTTGGTTTTTGCCGTAACATGTTTACTGTGATCCTAGAAAGGAAAATAAAAAAGGAACTAAGTATTGTACTTCATTTCAGTATGAAATATACTGAATTTCCTCCCATTTGGCTGAACTTCAATTCAGAAGAACTATTTCAAATATTAAAAAAAAATAAAAAATAAGGAAAATAATCTAGGTTACCAAGAAAACTATTCATAGAACGGATGTCAAGCAACATAAAAACAAACTAGCCATTAAAATGCTCTATTTCATAAAATTTACTTAATTTAAAAAATATATCCTGGTTTACAAAATGAGTAAGAAATTATTTTTTAAAACAGTACTTCAAGTCATTACAGTCATGAAGGCTAACTTCAACAGTACTGCCAAATAATGACCTGCGTTTTTTAAGGACCAATATCTCTTATTTCCTTCAAGACATCCTTAATTAACAGTCTAAATAAATACGGCATTTTTGCCATGAAAAAGTAACTAGTGTGAGCAACCAGACTGTCAATCTCAAGCTACTCACACTTAGAAATTCTGGAGCTATGACTGACTGACTTAGTCCATAGCATGAAGAATTTAAATTTTTTATTAGATCAAGCCATCAAGTTAAGAGATATAGGTGTGCTTTTATAATGTATATTCTCTTACTATTAAATCTCACAATGCTGAAAGCAAAATCACTTGCATAGTAGATACAAAAAAACCTGTCTTTACTAAATAAACTGAAATTATTTTTCAGTTATATCATGGATAATTTATGCTAACTTTTCAATTTTGCAATTTGTTCTGAGCAGCTCAGGTTCATTTAAAATATACCCATAAACACTAGCACCAACAAATGAGCCATCATTGTCATATGAAAACATACATTTGTCTTTAATACTAGTTAAACAAAATCTAAACTTTAATGAATCAGATAATGAAAACATTTTCAAATCAGTTTTCAAATCATTTTTAACATGTTTTACTCAATTTAAACAGCTATAAAACCAGAAGAATACCTCAAAGAACAACCACTGGCAGGCATTTCATTTGAAGAGGTTCTCCTAGTACCTCACAATGCAAAAGGAAAAAACTATAAAGTACATACAACTTGGTTAAGGTGAGTTTGAAAGAAACACCAGTGTTCATATACAAAAATTCAATGTGATTTATTTTTAATCTATACTCCATTACTTGGTAATATCTTAATTATTTGGCACAAAGAATGAGTATTGCATTCTAGTGCAATAGATGACTACTGCACTCTTTTTTTTCCCCATTATTCTTTTAAAAACAGTATAAAAGCTGTAACATTGTAATATAATAAATAACCTTTGTAGGTTTTCTTTTCTCTTCTTTTTTAAGTAGGCTTGTGGACAATTTACTCCTACACTAACTGGCTCCAAATAGCGGTGGTTTTAAATTATTATACTTAATAAATACTTTTTATAGGTCCATTTCCTTCTTTGATTTCAGCTGTCAGTTCTTACTGTTAGTGCTTCTATAGTGGGCAGCCTCCACTTTCAATTTTTGCTTCTAATTTTCTAGTAGGAAAAATAGACTGTGTGCCCCAATCACCTATTAATCTAGTGCCATCACATTGGCTAGATAAAAATTTTAATGATAGACTGGCAGGGAATCACTATTCTATGTTTATTCTTAAATAAACAGTGAGTAAATTATGATGATCAGTGAGTAAATTAGAGATTACCTCAGTCACCTGTCTATAAATGAACTCTAAAATTTGTATTATATTCCATAGTCAGTTGTCCACCAGGAAGGGTCGATAGTTTTTTTCCTAACCTAAGTGACCTAATTGAGTCAATAGGAAAAGTTGTCTAAGTACTTAAGTAATTTCCTGTAGGCAACTGGCAATTCTAAGAACAACATTACAAAGTCTTGAAGAACAAAATATGGAGTTTAACGGCAGCATGCCTGAAAAGCTATCTATTGTATTTTGAAATATTCCCTAATAAACTTTACTCCATTAAATTTTGGGGCTAAAGAAAGGCACATAATCCACCTGATTCCTAAAATGATTTGTACTTGGTACAGCATAAAGTTGGACTTACCAACTTTTACTATTATGAATTAGAAGACATAAATCTCATGTAATCCTTGGGACTTCATATATCAATACTGAATTAAAAAGAACACTCATTGAGACCTAGAGCTCCTTTTTCTCAGTCCCATTTATCCTGTCCTATCTTCAAGCAAATTTGTCCAAAGCTAAGAGAAAAGAAGGACAAGTAGGAAGAGGAGAAAAAAGAAAAGGAAGAAGTTGCGAAATTTTATATTGAAATTTTGATTAAAATGGATCCCCACTAAGTCATGAGAAGAGGTATGTCTTTAAGATTAGAAATAATGTAATTAGTGGTTATTTCTGTAATCCTAGTGTGACTTTCACAAACAAGAACATCAATTATCCTTTATCTTAGTACCAGCATTTCTGTAAGCATTTTCACAAATGCCACATAAACCAAGAAGAAATGACATGAGAAAAGTCCTTTCTAAAATTACAGTATAAGTGTTAGATGTTCATAAAGTATAACCAGATATAAGCTGCATTTAACATTGCATTGTCACCTATTTATTATTGGTTCTTCATTTCAGTAGCAAGCTAAATGCAACAAAAATTTGTACAGCAGCTGTATGAAGCTCTCTAAGGCATAATATAATTTTCATATACCACAAATATAGCTTGAATACTAGACTTAAAACATACTTTATTCGTTTCTTGCTTTAATTCCAAAATCAGCATTCATCAAAAAGAAAACCAACACTCGCAAAAACTATGGAATGTGTACGCTGGGTAATATGTCACAATCTTTTGTATAATGTAGAATGACAACCAGAAAATTTCATTCTAATTTATCACATGGACTTAACAAAATCTCAGAGCTGGGAAAGACCCTCCAGATTATGAATATAAGATTTTAAACTTGGGTTTTACAAATATAAACTGTCATTCCAAAAATCATGACAAGGGAAGTGACAATCACCTTTATGAAAAAATAAAAGGCCTCACGCCTGTAATTCTAGCACTTTGGGAGACTGAGGCAGGAAAATCCCTGGAGGTCAGGAGTTTGAGACCAGCCTGAGCAAGAGCAAGAGCAAGAGCGTATCTCTACCAAAAAAAAAAAAAAAAAAAGGCAGGCACAGTAGTATGTATCTATAGTCCCAGCTACTTGGGATGCTGAAGCAGGAGGATCACTTGAGCCCATGAGTGTGAGGTTGCAGTGAGCTATGATGACACCACTGCACTCTATCCCAGGCAAAAGAACAAGACCCTGTCGCCAATAAATAAATAAGAAAAGAGGGAAAAAAACAAAAAACAAAACAACTGCCCCCCCCAATCCACTCATAACTAAAAAAGTCACGCATCTCTAATCTAGATTAAAGGTGATTCATAAGTAAAGTTAATGTCAAACTAACACTCTTTTTTAAAACTGAGGTGAAAATGAAATACATACAATTAACCATTTGAAAGGTATAAATCAGTGATATTTAGTGTACTCCCAATGTTGTGTAACTAACAGTTATCTCTAACTTCAACTTTTGCTTACTCCATAAAATGCCCCAACATCCATTAAGGAATCACTCCCTCTTCTCCTTTTTCCCCTCGTCCTGGTGAACTCTAATCTGTTCTGTCTCTGGATTTGCTGAACATATTATTTAAAGAATTCTACTTCTAAATTTCAATTACTTTATATGCTGCAAATACAAACACATTCCAGGAAAGATTCACACTTAATTACATCAAATTAATATAAAAACCTACTTACCTAAAGTCAATCAATGGACTAGGAAAACAGGTTAATTTCTGAAGTTTCAATAAGAATGTTCAAAACTTAAGAAAAAAAAGAAGGATGATTTTAAAGAATCTTCCTAACTACTCTTTATATTACTGAGAATAGCAAGAAATCATCAAAAGTTTGACAGTATCCTAGCTGTGTTATGATTTAATTTTATATTAACAAAATTTCAAGAACTAGGAAAAGAATGAAGAAGAAATGAAGGACTAACAAATGGATTTCTGTGCACTATATTGCATGTTAGCAGGCATTTCTTAGTTGAAGATTTAAAACTTATTCTCAAATAACAACAAAAACAATACAAGTGGCCATTAACAGAATGGAAAAATGAACTATATATTTATATAATACCATTCTGTAACAAAAAAGGAACTATTTATATATGTATCAAAATGGATAAATCTGAAACATGTTGAGTGAAAGAAGCCTTATACAATAAGAGTATCTACTATACCTTAGGGATTTTGAACCTAAAAAAAAAAAAAAAAGAGTATCTACTATAATATTTCATTTATATAAATCCTACAACAAGCAAACAAAATACATGGTGGAAGAGAATTAGAACTTTTGGTCATTGCTTCTTGGGCTATGGGAATGAGGGCTGACCAGGAAGAGAAAATGAAGGAACTCTCTGGGGTGATGCTAACGCTTTATATCTTGATGGATGTATGGGTTAAAGAGATGTATACAATTTGTCAAAAATGCATCAAATGGTACATTTATGACTTATACATTTTTCTTTATGCATATCTACCTTTAAAAAAACTAATCAAATACTGAATTATAGCTAATAATATGCAATGCTGAAGTGTTTAGGGGTGAAGTATACCAATTCATGCAACTTAATTTGAAGTGCATCAAAAAATAAGATGGACTGACAGATATGGGATAAAGCAAAAGAGCAAATTTAATTGTAGAATTGAGTAATCTATCAAATTTTGTGAATGTTTGGAAAATAAAATGAAAAATCAGCAGATCTCTGACAGCAGATCTCTCAATAGCAATCAAGATGTTAGATGACACTAGAGGCTGGGTGCAGTGGCTCATGCCTGCAGTATAATCCCTGTACTTTGGGCGGACAAGGTGGGAGGATCACTTGAGGCCAGGAGTTTGAGACCAGCCTGGGCAGCAAGGCAAGACACTGCCTCTGCAAAAAATGGAAAAATTAGCCAGGTGTGGTGATACACACCTGACACAGTCCTACCTACTCCAGAGGCTGAGGTGGGAGGATCGCTTGACCCCAGGAGTTCAAGGTTGCAGTGAGCGATGATGAGGCCACTGCACTATAGCTTTTTTTTTTTTTTGAGACAGAGTCTCGCTTTGTCGTCCAGGCTAAAGTGAGTGCCTTGGTGTCAGCCTAGCTCACAGCAACCTCAAACTCCTGGGCTCAAGGGATCCTACTGCCTCAGCCTCCCAAGTAGCTAGGACTATAGGCATGCACCACCATGCCCGGCTAATTTTTTCTATATATATCAGTTGGCCAATTAATTTCTTTCTATTTATGGTAGAGATAGGGGTCTCACTCTTGCTCAGGCTGGTTTCAAACTCCTGACCTCAAGCAATCCACCTACCTCGGCCTCCCAGAGTGCTAGGATTACAGGCGTGAGCCACCTCGCCTGGCCACTCTAGCTTGGGCAACAAAGCAAGAATCTGTCTCTTAAAAAATAAATAAACAGAACGCTAAGTTCAAAATCATTTTTGTTTTTGAGACAGTCTTGCTCTGTTGCTTGGGCTAGAGTGCAGTAGACTCATCATGGTTCACTGTAACCTCCAATTCCTGGGCTCAAGTGATCCTTCTCACTTCAGCCTCCAGAGCAGCTAGGACTACAGGCACCTGTCACCATGCCTGGCTAATTTTTAAAAACTTTTCATGGAGATAGGGTCTTGCTCTGTTGCCGAGGCTGGCCTCAAGTGATCCTCCTGCCTTGGCCTCCCAAAGTGCTGGGATTACAGGCATGAATGAATCACCATGCCCAGCCCTGAACTTAGCATTCTATACTATCAATCAGGTTTGATGTCAGAATAAAGACTTCAAGAATGTAATGTCTCAGAAGGTTTACTTCTTTTTTTTTTTTTTTTTAGAAGGTTTACTTCTTAAGCAACCTTTCTTAGGAAAACATCTCAGACTATTACTTAGCAAAATGAGTGTAAAAACCAAGAAAGAGGAAGGATCCATAGCACTGAGCAAACAGCTGATTCGGCCTAGGAAGGCAGTGAAGGGATGAGAGTTCTGAGCAGGACATAAGAATCCAAGAGAAACTCTCTGAGGGAAAGAGGACTCCATGAAACAGAGGCTGGATAATCTTGAGGCTATGTTGACGGTACATTATTGTTTATCAACTAGAAAAAAAGACAATTAGAAACTCCAGGAAAAGTGAAGAAAATTAGAAGAAAATCATACTTCTAAGGTGTAACAAATAACAATGTAACATTATTTTGATAAATTGATGGAAGCATAGAAAAGAATATATTTGATTTTTGGTGCTGAAACACTCTTCAAATGACTCATGAATCCTAACAAAACAGCAGATTAAGTGTAGACTTCCAATAAATTCTTTCATAGAATTAGAAAATGGGGGATTTACTATACAGTACAAATTTTTTAAGGTTGTTTTACAGTATGTAGTAATATGTATAGTTAAATTATTTTGTGTAATATCTGAACTTTATTTTTGAAACTGTTCTTTAAAGATTTATTTTTAAAACATTCCCTTTTTTTGCCTTGAATAGCAGAAATTTATTACTTTATCCTCATATCAATACGGCTAAGGGAGAGGGGTATTCATATATGTATTGTAGATATATAACTAGTTGTATCTATAATTTATATGTGTTTGTATATACTGAGAACATTTGAAGAGTAATACTAACATTGAAACTTAGAAATCTTTCACATTCAAATTTTCAACATGTCTTAATTACTACTCATGAAAATGTACATTAAGTATTAAAAAAGTTATTACACCTGTGATTATTAAATTTTTTTTTTTTTTTTTTTTGAGACAGAGTCTCGCTTTGTTGCCCAGGCTAGAGTGAGTGCCGTGGCGTCAGCCTAGCTCACAGCAACCTCAAACTCCTGGGCTCGAGTGATCCTTCTGCCTCAGCCTCCCGGGTAGCTGGGACTACAGGCATGCGCCACCATGCCCGGCTAATTTTTTATATATATATCAGTTGGCCAATTAATTTCTTTCTATTTGTAGTAGAGACGGGGTCTCGCTCTTGCTCAGGCTGGTTTTGAACTCCTGACCTTGAGCAATCCGCCCGCCTCGGCCTCCCAAGAGCTAGGATTACAGGCGTGAGCCACAGCGCCCGGCCTGATTATTAAATTTTAAACAATTTTTGTTGTTGTTGTTGTTTTGAGATGAGGTCTTGCCATGTTTCCCAGGCTGGTCTCGAACTCCTGGGTTCAATGGATCCTCCCATCTCAACCTCCCTAGTAGCTGGGATTACCAGTGCGTACCACCACCACACCCAGCCTTAAACTAATTTTTTTCCTTTAGAAACAGAAGTCTCACTGACACTGTCTGAAATTTAAAGAGTGAATAATTTAAACTTAAAACAATTTTTTGGTCTGAAAATTTATTTCATCCAGGTTTCACAATTAAGTCTGTACAAACTTTGGTACCTGTCCAGAGAAAAGTGTACATATTTAAAGTTATCTAGGTATAATTGAATAATGGAAAAAATTTACTTGCAGTGAGTTTGTGATAGCATCAATAACATTTAAGTGATTTTACAGAGGTGTTGTTTTACTCCCCTATAAAATGAATCAAAAGTAATAAAAATCTTAACATAAAAAAATAGCAGATAAAGGAATGATAATTAATTATAGACCCATTTCACTGATTTTTATGTGCATGATGTTTTGAATTTTTAAAAAGCTATTTAAAAAGAAAGTAAACTTTCTAAAAAGTTAAATTTTAGAAATATAGTAAATTCTACACTGGCTCAGTTTTCTAATCCAGTCCTCCTGCTCCCAAAATGTTTATAATGTGTAAAGCATACTGAAGGATAAACATGACGATGTATGAGTTCTATAGAGGTAGAAGTTATCAAAATTAACTGGGTAAAAACATTTACATCTAAACATCTTTTTTTTTCCCTCAATCAACTTGATTGCTATCAAAATGGTCTAAAAATAAGTTCTTAAAATGTCCTTCAAAACATTTATTTTCTGTGGTCATATCACCCCGAGTAAGACAAAACCTAAAATCACAAACATCTGATTTTCAACTACAATGCCAAAACAATTCAATGGGTCAAAGAATAAATAAATGGTGCTGAGACAAAAACTGGATAGTCACATGTAAAAATAAATGTGGACCCCTACCTCACAGCAAACACAAAAAATTCATTTTACATATTACAAAGAGCATGTCTTCCAAGCTTGTGGTCTACACTTTTACTTCTGATCTCTTCAAATTCCTTGCTTATTGCTTTAGAACATGTGTTACTTTTGTATTAAAGTATTTTTTTGTATATCTTTTAATAGGTATATGGTTATACAGTAACTACAGTGTAACTTAACAAGCACTTATATTACTCTCTTCTCCCAAATTAGTTCTCATCTGCTGCTTTGGTGCTTGACATGTTGTTACAGGGGATAAAATCTTTATTTCATATTATAGTCAGTAGGCTCAAAATATAAATATCCTGTTGAACCACAAAATGTTATTGCAACTGGACAATGAAAAATATAGATCACTGATATCAGAGTCTTTCTAGTTTATATGAAGAGGGGTTAAAAATTGAAAGAGCAGCAAGACCTAACAAAAGGAGAATGAGAATAAACTGGCATTTAGGGAAAACAAGGCATACAAAGTGAAAACAAAAACTATAACTTTGATATGTTTGGTGTACAAATATTTCTATTGTGTTCAGATACATGCTAACATGGCTTAATAAAAACAACACAAATGAACTGGATGAAATATGCAAATGTTATTCTGCAGAAGATATTTGTTTAAAAACATGTGCTTTCCTCACTAATACTATACAGAAACATTCATAGGTTGAGCATCAATAAATTGGAAATCTGAAATGCTCCAAAATTCCACATTTTTGAGCACCAACATGACAACACATATGGAAAATTCCACATCTGCCCTCATGTGACGAATCAAAGTCAAAATACAGTCAAAACTTTATTTCATGCACAAAGCTATTAAAAATAATGTATAAAATTATCTTCAGGCTATGTATATAAGAAACTAAATGAATTTTCTGTTTAGACTTGGATCTCCATCCCTAGGATATCTCATAATGTATTTATAAATATTCCCAAATCCAAAAAATAAAAAGAAAACTAAAGAGATCCAAAACATTTTTGATTCCAAGCATTTCAGATAAAAGATATTCAACCTTATATATGATATTTTTTTCTACTTGACTTTCTAGTTTTAAAATAATTTGAGTCACCAAAAGTTGCATAAAATGGTACAGCAAGGGCCCACGTACCCTTCATCCCATTTCCCCCAATGATAACATGACGAGAGTATAGATCAATACCAAAATGAGAAAACTGACACAACCTTATTCATATTTTTCACCAGTTTTACATGGACTCATTTTTGTGTGTGTAGTTCTGTGCAATTTTATCACATGTATTTACTTAAGTAACAACAACTACAATCAAGATACAGAGCTATTTTACCACCAAAACAATTCCTCATGCTACTCTTTTATAGTCCCACCCATCAGCTCCTTGACACTATCCCTAACGACTGGCAACCACTAATCTGTTCTCCATCACTACATTGTGAGGATATTAGGAATGGGATCATATGGTATGTAACCTCTTAAGATTTTTTTTTTTTTTGAGACAGAGTCTCCCTTTGTTGTCCAGGCTAGGGTGAGTGCCGTGGCGTCAGCCTAGCTCACAGCAACCTCAAACTCCTGGGCTCGAGCGATCCTTCTGCCTCAGCCTCCCGAGTAGCTGGGACTACAGGCATGCGCCACCATGCCCGGCTAATTTTTTATATATATATCAATTGGCCAATTAATTTCTTTCTATTTATAGTAGAGACGGGGTCTCGCTCTTGCTCAGGCTGGTTTTGAACTCCTGACCTTGAGCAATCCGCCCGCCTCGGCCTCCCAAGAGCTAGGATTACAGGTGTGAGCCACAGCGCCCGGCCACCTCTCAAGATTTTTATTTTACTTTGCATATAACAGTAGCTCATTTTCTTGCACTTTGCTTTATAGTGCTTGGCAGATATTGCGTTTTTTTAAATTGAAGATTTGTAGCAACCCTGAGTCAAGCATGTCTACCAGCACCATTTTTCTAACAGTATGTGCTCACTTACTATCTGTGTCACATTTTGGTAATTCTTACAATATTTCAATCTTTTTCATTACTATTATATCTGTTATGATGATCTGCGATCAGTGATCTTTGATTTTACTATTGTAATTGTTTTGAAGTACCAACAAACTGCACCTATATAAGACAGTGAATTTAATCCATAAGTGTTGTGTGTTCCTAAGGCTCCACCAACTGGGCGAATGCCCCATCTCTTCTCCCTCTCCTCTGGCCTCCCTAATTCCCTGAGACACAGCAATACTGAAATTATGCAAAGTGATAACCCTACCTGTAAGTATTCAAGTGAAAGAAAGAGTCACACATTTTGCACTTTAGATCAAGAGCTAGAATGGATTAAGTTTACTGAGGAAGGCATGTCGAAAGCTTAGACAGGCCACAAGCTAGGCTTCTGGCACCAGTTAGCCAAGTTGTGAATGCAAAGGCAAAGTTCTTGAAGGAAATTACAGGTGTTACTCCAGTGAACACACCAATGATAAGAAAGCAAGACAGGCTTACTGCTGGTACGGAGAAAGTTTCAGTGGTCTGGATAGGAGATCAAGCCAGCCACCACATTGCTTTAAGCCAAAGCCTAACCCAGAGCAAGGCTCTACCTTCAATTCTCTGAAGGCTTATAGAGGTGAGGAAGCTGCAGAAGAAAAGTTTGAAGCTAACAGAGGTTGGTTCATGAGGTTTAGGAAAGGACGCATCTCCATAACAAAAACATGCAAGGAGAAGCTGCAAGTGCTGATGGAAAAGCTGCAGCAAGTCATCCAGAAAATCTAGCTAAGATCACTGATGAAGGTAGCTACAGTAAACAACAGATTTTCAATAGAGACAAAACAGCCTTCTGTTGGAAGAAGGTGTCATCCATGACTTTCATAGCTAGAAAGGAGAAGTCAATGCCAGGCTTCAAAGTTTCAAAGGGTGGGCTAATGCAGCTGGTGACTTTAAGCTTTTGTCAGTGCTCACTGATCATTCTAAAAATCTTAGGGTCCTTCAGAATCATGCTAAATCTACTCTGCCTATGATCTATAAATAAATCAACAAAGCCTGGATGATAGCATATCTATTTATCACATGGTTTGCTGAATATTTTAAGCCCACCATTAAGACCTACTGCTAAGAAAAAAAGGATCCCTTTCAAAATATAACTGCTCATTGACAATGTACTTGGTCATCCAAGAGCACTGATGGAGATGCACAAGGAGATGAATGTTCTTTTCATGCTTGCTAACACAACACTTACTCTGCTGCCCACAGATCAAAGAGTAATTTTGACTTTCAAGTCTTATTATTTAAGAAATACATTTCATAAGGCTATTGCTGCCATAGTCAGTGATTCTTCTGATGGAACTGGGCAAAAGTAAATTGAAACCTTCTGTAAAGGATTTATCATTCTAGATGCCATTAAGAACATTGGTGACTCAAAGGGGGAGGTCAAAATAGCAACATTAATTAGAGTCTGGAAGTTGATTCCAACCTCATGGATGACTTTAAGGGGTTCAAGACTTCAGTGGAGAAGTAACTCCAGATGTACTAGAAATAGCAAAAGAACTAGAATTAGAAGTGGAGCCTGACGATGTGACCGAATTGCTGCAATCTAATGATAAAACTTGAACAGATGAGTAGTTGCTTCTTATGAATAAGCAAAGAAAGTGGTTTGTTTATATAGAATCTACTCTTGGGGAAGATGCTATGAGCATTGTTCAAATTACAACAAAGGATTCAGAGTATTACATAAACTTAGTTGGTAAAGAAGTGGCAGGGTTAGAGAGGATTGACTCCAATTTTGAAAGAAGTTCTACTGTGGGTAAAATGCTATTAAACAGTATCACATGCTACAGAAAAATCGTTTGTGAACGATTTCAATCAATGTGTCAAACTTCATTGTTGTCTTATTTTAAGGAACTGCCACAGCCACCCCAACCTTCAGTAACCACCACCCCGATTAGTCAGCAGCTGTCAATATTGAGGCAAGACATTCCATCATCAAAAATATTAGAACTCACTGAAGGCTCAGATGATCATTAGCATTTTTTTTTTTAGCAGCAAGTTAGTTTTAAATTAAGGTATGTACATTTTTTTAGACAAAGCTATGGCACTTAATGAACTACAATATAAGGTAAACATAATTTTTATATGCACTGGGAAACCAAAAAATTCTGTGTGACTTGCTTTATTGAAGTTGTCTGGAACTGAACTTACAACATCTCTGAGGTATGCCTATAATTCCTTTAGGATCCATCTAAGTTGCTGTGTCAGTATCGTCATGCACCACACAACAATATTTCAGTCAATGATGGACTGCATATACGATGGTGGTCCAACAGGACTATAATGGAGCTGAAAAATTGCTATTGCCTAGTGACATCACAGCCATCGAAGAGTGTTGGCTCAACACATTACTCACATTTGTGGTGAAACTAGTGTAAACAAACCTATTGCACTGTCTGTTGTAGAAAAGTACAGCCCTTATGTTATGTACAGTACATAATACTTGATAATAATAAATAAGTACATTATTAGTTTATGTATTTATTAATAGTACACCTTTTATCATTATTTACAGCATACTCCTATTTCTATAAATATAAAAAGTTAACTGTCAAACAACTATGGTAAGTCCTTTAGAAGGTATTTCAAAAGAAGGTATTATTAACATAGGAGATGGCAATTCTATGTGTTATTGTTCTTGAAGACCTTCTAGTGGGACAAAGCGTGAAGGTGGAAAACAGTGATAGTGATGATCTTGACACTGTGTAGATCTAATGTGTTTCTTTCTTAGTTTTAAACAAAAATGTTAAAAAAGTAAAAAATAAAACAATTTTAAAACAGAAAAATGCTTGAAGAAAAAATATTTTTGTACAGCTGTATATGTTTGTACTTTAAAGTAAAAAAGTTACAATATGCCAAGGTTAATTTATTATTGCAGAAAGAAAAATATTTTACAGTTAGTGGAATCTAAGTGTACAGTGTTTATAAAGGCTACAGTAGCCTAATGTCTTAGGTCTTCACAACTAACTCACTGACTCAACCACAGTAATGTGCAGTTCCATACACTCCATTCATGGTAAGGGCTCTTTAAAAGTATAACATTTTTTATCTTTTATACCATATTTTTATTGTACCTTTTCTATGTTTAGATACACAAGCATTTATCACTGTATTACAGTTGTCTACAGTATTCAGTACAGTAACATGCTATACAGGTTTAAAGCCTGGGAGCAATAGGCTATAGCATAGATCCTAGGTGTGTAGAAGGCTATACCACCTATGTTTGTGTAAGTACACTATATGATGTTCACACAACAGTTAAATCACCTAATGACACATTTCTCAGAACCTAGCTGATCGTTAAGCAAGGTGTGGCTATACTCCTTTTTGTGGCTATGTAGTATTCCATGGTATGGATGTATTAAAGTTTAGCCATTCACTCAGTGAAGGACATTTGGGTTTTTTCCAGTCAGATACTTATTTTTAAACAAAGCAATTCTGTAATAAGCAAGCTACTTTCCCAAGAGGATTTTAAAAATGAGGGCCCATTACAATGAGGGCCTAATGTTCATTTAAACTATTGCTTTCTACACATGCATAGAGATTTTTGATTTCACAACATTAAGACCTTTGTTGTTTTTAAATTCCAGAGCTTCCTTCCCCAGTGAGGGCCAAGGTAGCAGGTAAATCTGCAGTTAGTGAAACTTCTACATTAGACTGTTAAGTGTATTTTATTCCAGTTATGGAACTTCTTTCATGTAGAAGACAGGTTACTGAAGTTAACTGTACAACTAGCCCACAAAAGTAATTTATAATTGTCATCTATCAAACTAATGTTAGGAGATGTCAAATTCAGTACTTTAAACCCTTAGATCAGATAATATCAAATTATTGCTTTCAAGAAGAAGGGTCAAGAATATTTTTAAAAATATAGTTTATTTCCTCTAATTTTGGGGGTTAGGAAGTAGTTATAGGGAGTTGTAGATGAAAACAGTCAAGCAGACATCATTTATATGCTGTGTAATCTAATTTATGAAACAAGAAGGCTCAAAAACCTTACAGCTTGCTTAGAGATGTGAGCTTACAGGTAGAAATTAAAAAAAAAAAAAATCACAAATCTAAACTTCACAAGGCAAAGAGAGAACAACAAAGATCATAAAGTATAGGCTTTCAAAATTTTCAGAAAAAAATTAATAGGTGTGTGTCTGGAGACTAAGAACAGGTAAGAAGAGGCAAAATATTAAAAAGATAAAATCTGAGAACACAAAACCAAATTGCTGGAAAATAAGGTAGAGAATTAGCTTTGAGCCAGGGCTTAGTAGCTCATCTCTATTTCAACCCTCAGCCAATACTAATTGAATTAAATTCTGGAAATGATATACATTCATGACCATGCTAATGCCTTATCAGGTACAAGCAAATTTGTTTAATTATGTAACACTTCCTTATTTGAGAAACAAAGTTGATAAAATTTTAATCACATGATTTCATTCTTTGCACATGTCTGTATTATTAGTAAACATTTTATACAAGTCCTAGGGATTGTATAAGTCACATACAATGACTTATAAGTCAATCTTATGGAAGATTGGCTGGAAGATGGAATGACTTAATTTTTGGAATTATTGGAAGATGACTTAATTTTTTACTATTACACTGTGAAAAAAACTGAGAAATAACAGAAAAATACTGAGAAAAAACTGGCTCTATAACAGCTATCCCAGTTTAGTTATTAATATCTTAAGTTATAATAAATTATTATCAATACGTGCAAATGTGACTAAAAAAGAGAGTATTGATTTTGTGGTTTGGCAGTGCAAGAGCTATTTGAAAATTTCATTGCCATTTGTTACCACACCTCCTTGATATATGGACTTCCAACATATTTACAATAGATCATGGAAAGTGTTAATAGTGATATTTATAATTCAAAACATTAAGTGTTTATTGTTGCAATATATTCAAGAATGGAAAAAATAAAACTGTTATCAATTCTCACTACTTTATTTCTGAAGAATTAAAACTTACTCTTAACTCAAATGGATATAATTAGGTATTCTAAAATGCCAGTTCAAAGAAAATACTCATTACTTGTAAGGCATGACAACACATGTGTTCTGCATAAAATTTGACAAAACTTATTTTGATTTTATGAAATTTTCTACTGCTGCTGCCATGTAATCCCTCCTTGGAGGAGCACCCAATTGTATTGGGTTCAAAAACTTGGGAGGCCTGCCATAACATTATGTCTTGCAGCTCATTATTCAGCATAAGGTGTAGCATAATGCCTCTTCACACCTAGGCATTACTGTTAGAAAGGCTTCATAATAAAACTATTTTCACGCTAACCTTAAATTTGTTTTAACTGTACAAACACCAAAGACAAGGTTATATGTGAAGACCCAGTATATTTTAAAAAGTGCCCAGGGAAGAGAAAGGAACAATAATGCCTTGTGTGTTGTTTCACAGAAAAGAAATACTCAAGTATTGATAAATAATGAGAATTAAAAGGAACAGCACCAAAACTGTAGTTAGCATATGGCAACAATGAATTCAAATGACTTGCTTAATCTTAACTCTATAAGGAGTTCAACTGTCATGCAGTAGCACAATGAATATGGATAGCAACTATATAAACTAGATCTTGAAACATATATCAGCTAAATAAATTTGAAAGATATTACAATAGTTTACCACTACAACAAGAAGCACACTAATCCTCTTCAAATATATTCCACAAATACTTGCATTTTAATTCAAAGGCAAAAAATCTTATAAGCTGAAGAACTTTTGTGTACCTTATGACCAATTTTCCATGTACTTTTTGCTTCAAAATTGATTAGCTGCAAACTGCACTTAAGTCACTACATAAATTAATACACCCATGGTACTCCTTTTTAACAGAATATGTTCTCAGGCTGCAACACCACCTTGCACATATGAGCAATAAACTCTTTCTCCAAACATGCATGAAAATAACAATAGTTAATATTTAATCACGCAAACCATGAATCAGGTACAATGCTAGGGGCTTTACATACTTTAATTCTCATAACTCTGCAAGTTAAGCATTATCATTTTCATTTTACAGATGAGGAAACTGAACTGAGGATCATAGAGGGAGGTGAACAGCCACTAAGAGAATGGAGAAGCCTCCTATATTTTCAACAGCCCTGTCTGTACATAAATATCATTAGATTTGAAAGCATCAATTGTATAATTTATCAATTAACCGACAAGTTTTGGAAAATACTATGCTGGCAATGATTGTTATGGAAACTTTGTGGGGAGCTGAGGGGACTTACTTTCCAAGGCCATATTTCATTTTTTAATACATATCCAATATTCTCCCAGGTCCTGAATCTATGGATCTATGTCAATTCTTTATCTAGGTTTATTAGATATGGAATATAAATCATTAAGCCAGCAGTCTTCTCAGACTCTCAAGAAAAGGTCTAACATTTAGTCAAAACTCAGGTATTTTTTTCAGAATTTAAGTTTAATCTCCAACAAGTAAGGTCAGAAATGGGCCTAGAATTTTATCTCTGATTACAAGTATGTCTACCACATATTATAGAATCATTATTTAAAGACATATTCTCCCAGGCAAAAATGAAAAGAATGGTATTTGGAAAGATGAGCATTTAAAACAAAATGTGGTGAAGAAGTTATAACAGAATGCCCTAAAATATAGCAAAATATACCAAACTGTAATAAATTGAGGCATGTCCAATTACTTTAGTCATACTGGTATCCTATTAAATACTTCGCAGATTTTGTTTCAAATATTATAAATGGGTGGACTTCCCAGTTCGACTTTAATCATCTTTTCACTATGTAAAACTTCTTATAATCAATAACATTTAAACTAAAAGCAAAATGTTTCTTCAAAGTTACAATTAGGCCAACTATATAACCTTGAAGATATTCTTTGGAAAATTTTATATGCTATTTACATTAAAATCCTTACTATTTTCGAAAGCACCTCTTCACCTTTTACTTAGTTGACTTGCTATCCCAGGACAATTATACCTAAGGCATGACAGCCTCAACAATTTAAGTTTCTTTTTTAAAAAAGTTCAAAGGAGAAAGGCACCTGGCTGCAACTAATAACAACAAAAACTAGAAAACAACAAAAACACCAAAAAACTTCAAACACACAGGGATTTGGGGGGCAACTTAAGGCACAAGCATAAAAAGGTGTGTAAATCTGATCTCCAGGGATCGTGGCACTGACAGTCATTCAACTTTCCAATATTCTCACTGTGCTTTTTTCTGGTACCACAGGCAAAATGTGGTACACATTTTACCAACACACCTACAATTTACCAACCGGTTGGAGTTGGAAATTCTCCCAATGCAAGGCCAGGGAGCTGGGGCACCGGCGCCAGCCACCAAGAGAGCAAAACCACGCAAGGCACCCGCTCCTGGCAGGCCTGCTGTAGCTGGTTCCCAAGTCTCTGGGGCTGCAAGAACAGCTGTAGCAGCAGCAGCAGCAGCAGCCATAGCAGGGACTCGGGAACCTTTCCCCTGCCTCCTGCGCTAGGCCTCGAGGGGTTTGCTTTTCACATGGCCCCCGGGTGGGGGCAGTGGGCACAAGGTAGTGGCTGCAGCTACAGCCTCAGCAGCCCGCCAGGCAAGCCCTGCTCCCTCAGAACCCGACCTCCAGGTAGGCTGGCAGCAGCAGGACATCGGCGGGGCCCTGACTGGAGCGCAGACGGCTCGGCGGGGAAGGCCACCTTCTCACACACATCACTCCCCTGCCTGCCTCCTTCTCCGTTAGCGCTACCGGTTGGCGGGCGGGGGAGGGGAGCGAGGCGCGTTATTCCCGGGGAGCTGAAGGGGGGAGGGGAGGGCATCTCTTACCCGCGTTACTGAGGAGGAGGCGGCTGGAGCGCGGCGCGGCGGGGCGACGGCGGGGCTGGGTGGGTGCAAGTAAGAGTCTTACGAAAGGGAATTAACCCCATCACCAGCCCGGACACCGGCTCCAGCGGCAGCCGCGGCTGGCAGAATCCCGCCCCTTCCCACCACGCACTAGCTCCGCCTCTTCGTTCTCTTTGAGGGGCAGGCGACTAATCATAGGTTGTACATTGATGGAGTGACACGAATATCACCCAATCACGCTTGAAAAAACTACCCTCTCTCCACCCCTTTATCTCCTCCCGGGCCGCGGGAGAGCCGTGCCAAGTCTTCCTCCACCCTCTAGGGAAAAACAACCAATCCGTGGTAAGTAACAGCCCTTGAAGGACGCAACAGCCAACCAATAGTAAAACTAGGAGGACAGCCATTTTGCCCACTTGTAAAAGAGCCACCTTTTCCCACGAGTTGGAGCCTGAGGTGGGGGAGTTTCGGGAGTTTTTACTGACCTGGGATACTTAAGAGATAACCATATTTCCTCAGGGAGTATTTACAGTGCTTTGTAGAGGTAAAGGAAAATTTTCATCCATCATGTGAGGCAAAGTGAGGCGCGCTGCTTAAGGGTTTGGCTCCTCCCCTTAGCAGTAACGGGTTCTAAGCCGAACACCTGGTTTCTTCAGCCTCACTGGCGGAGGGTGGGGTGATTGCTCTTTTCAGGCAGACTACAGTTCCCAGCGTGCTTGGGCCCCCACTCCTACCCATTCCTCCGTTCACTTCTTGCGCAGCCTGACGGGAATTGTAGTTCTGAGCGGTACCGATGCCGCCGCCTCCTCGACCAATGAGAAGAGACAAAGTTTTGAATGATTTGGAGTTGGGGCGGGGAACGAGTTGTCTCAAGGCTGTAGCTTGTCCGTTTCACAACCTTAACAGAGGAGAGAAGGGATAGAAGGGTGGCCAGAAGAGTTTTCTCAGAAGACCGTATGGGTTTTACATTGCTAGTACGTATATGAACTCTCTTACTTTCAGGTTGTCCCTTTGAACGTCACTTCCGCTGAGGGGCGGACACATCCCAAATCTGTGGCGGGAGTTGGAGATTCTGCAGCGGATACACCAGGTGTGGTGGTCTGGGAGCGGCGTGGCGGGCAGGTCGCTAGTTTCTTGAGTGGGAGATAGGAAGTTGAAACGGAATTTAATGGCATTTAAGGAAGACTGGGTGAAATGTGATGGAGGAATTCTCCCCTAGTGTTCAATCCCGGAGTCCCATTTTTCTTGTCCCTCGGCCTGCTAGCTGTTAGAGTGCACCTATGTATTTGTGAAGGGTGCCTCTAATACTTTTAGCCGTTATGCATGAAAAGGCTTCATGTCTGTAGTTTAACTAAAAGGAGCTCAGAAGTTCTGAACTAACTTCTCCAACTTACACAAATACACTTCTAAAGTCTACTTTGAAGGACAAAAGCCATAGAAGGGCTCAGGATTGATAATCAAGAATGGTTCCTTCACCATTCTTTGAGTAACGCATCCATCAAATAAGTGGTGACAGGGTGCCAGCTATAATACACCGATGAATAAAGGCCTCATTAAAAAGGCTTAGGAGCCGATAGCCTATTAAGCGTAGCACATTAGGCCCTGGTTTATTACCCTTTAGGGCTAAGGGGTAATAATATGCTGTTGTACGTTACATCTGAGGCCCCCAGGAAAACCAGTTGAATAAAGGACATGGAGGAGTTACAGAAAAGGCCTTCCCTCCCCATGCCTGATGCCCTTTATTCTTAAACTCTTGGCCCCATCGTTTTGAGTGAGTCTTTCTCAGATAAATTCTAACTCAGTTTGCTCCATGGTTTTACGGAGACTTGTAAATAATCTCTTGTAAATATTTGTACTTACACTGTGTTAGGCACTACACCAGACTTAGGGGGTAGAACAGTGCCAAAAAGGATAGGCTTCTGGTCCAAAAGTCATGAGGAAGAGAGAGGCTAAACAAAACTAATGGTAATGTTACTCGTTCTTTTAATCTCCCTATAAATTCAGTCAACTCTTCATTAGTCACATTTTACTGTCTTTGGTTTCCTCCTTCCATTCTTCCTTTGGATTAAAATAAGCATATTTTTCTCTTTCCATTATTTTTACTGGAAGCACTAATCAGTCTTTGTCCACTACTCATGAGTGGTGTTCATGCACCAACTAGATGATGAATTTTATAGTGTAATCCTTCTGGATATAGGAATGTAACCATACCTTTCAGCCATACTGTTTTGCAGATCAACCAGGCAAAGTGTGCCTCTTGGTTTTTAATGCAGTTAGGATATTCAATGATAATTTAGCAATATAGTCTTCTATAGATGCTTGATTTTTGTCGTTTTTTTGTTTTTTGTAGTGAGCTATTTCAGTGTAAATCAAATTAAGTCAACAAATATTAATGATAGCCATCATTTTATGGAGTGTTTCATCTGTGCCAGAATGGTGTTATGTGTGTTAAGTACATTTTCCTTGCAACAATATGTTAAGTCTTGTTACCTGACATTTAATAGCTGAAGAAATTGGGGCTCAGTGGAGTTAAGTAAGACTTTAAGGCCTGAGACCTCTATTCAACAAATTTTCTAGCTGAGATTCATATCTAGGTCTGTCTGATTCCTGAACTCTTAACCACTGCTTATCCAGCCTCTCAAATTCATTAATCCCCCAATATGTGCCAGACACATAGTGAGAAACATAAAATTCTATCCCAGGATTCTAGAACCAATGGTGGCAGTCACTTCCTCTTTTAAGCCCTCTTTTGCCATAAATCTACTACATATTCATTGTATTCAAAAATACAGGAAAATTTTATAAAAAGGAAAGGTCATCTGCAATTCTATTACCCAGAAATACCACTGTTTACACCATCTCTTATAGGTGCAGACACAAGTTTTAATGATATACTGCTTTGCTTTTTTGTAAATTAAAAAAAAAATACTCAACAGTAGTCTCTTAGTATGACTGAATAGATATCAATATTATCATTTTGATGGCTACCTGTATTTCATTGTATAGCTCTAGCATAACCAATTCCCTGCTGATGGGTATTTACATTGATTTCAATTAATACTACTTTTTTACTGTGGTAAAAACACAGCATAAATTTTATCTTTACCATTTTTAAGCATATGGTACTGTAGTGTTAACTATATTATATACTTGTTATGCCACAGATCTCTGGAATTTTTTCATCTTGCAAATCTGAAATTCTGTACTCATTAAACAACAACTCCTCCCCACCAACCCCCACCCTCCAACCACCATTCTACTTTCTGTTTCTAAGGGGTTGACTACATAGTTTAGGTACTTCATGTAAGTGGAATCATTCAGTACAGTATTTGACTTTTTGTGGATAGCTTATTTCACTTAGCATAATGTCTTCAAGGTTCATCCATGTATAAGCATATGATAGGATTTCCTTTTTTAAGGTTGAATTCATGGTATACATATACCACATTTTCTTTTCCATTCATCTGTTGATAGACATTTAGTTTTCTTCCATCTCTTGGGTTTTGTGAATAATGCTGCAGCAAACATGGGAGTGGCTGGAAATACCTTTTCCAGATCCTGTTTTCAATTCTTTTGGAAATATACCCAGAAGTAGGATTGCTGAGTCAATTATTAAGTTTTATAGGCAGTACTGTCATGAGCTCTCTCTTTGTACACTGCCTGATTATCCCTTGAATCTAACTTTTTAGAAGTAGGATTATTTAGCCACAGATATTCTGTAAATTTCTAAGTTGCTCTTCAAAAAGAATGTGCCCATTTTCTTCCAACTAATAGTGTTTGAGAGCACCTATTTCCCACCTTTTACTCCATCTAATCCAATTGTAAAACGTGATGGCTCCTTAATTTGTGTCTAGTTGAATTCTATTGAGGTTGAGCATCTTTTATATGTATATTGTCCTTTGGTATTTAATCACTTTTGAGTATCCCATTGGTATCTATCATTGTCTCTTAATAATTTTAAAGAAATTATTTCATAGGCTATTAACTCTTTGTTACGTGAAGTCTTTATTCCCATTTTGAAATTTTTCTTTTAACTTTTTAATACTGTTTATGAGATAGAAGTTTAAGTTATTTTAGTGTTCAAATCTGTTAGTCTTTTTTTATAGTTTATTTGTGATGCTTAGAGATGCTTTCCTTACCACAGATTAATAAAAAGTGTTATATAAATTTTTTTTTTGCATTTTACAATTTATCTGTAATTTTCTTTGGTATAAGGAACAAAATAAGAACCCATCTTTTTTTGTTTGTTTGTTTGTTTTTTTGAGAAAGAGTCTCACTTTGTTGCCCATGCTAGAGTGAGTGCCATGGCGTCAGCCTAGCTCACAGCAACCTCAAACTCCTGGGCTCAAGCAAATCCTGCTGCCTCAGCCTTCCGAGTTGTTGGGACTACAGGCATGTGCCACCATGCCCTGCTAATTTTTTCTATATATATGTTAGTTGGCCAATTAATTTCTTTCTATTTATAGTAGAGACGGGTCTCGCTCTTGCTCAGGCTGGTTTCAAACTCCTGACCCGGAGCAATCTGCCCACGTGGGCCTTCCAGAGTGCTAGGATTACAGGCATGAGCAACCTTGTCTGACCTCCATCTTTGTTTTTTTAAAAGGCTAGTCACAATACCATGTTTTGAATAATTCATCTCTCCCCACCACTGATTCAAAATGCCACTTTTATCAAATCCACAATTCTCAGATATACTTGGTTCTCTTTGGACACCGTTCTTTTTCTTTGTTCTGTCTTTTCTTTGACTTGTACCATACTCATTATCTTAATTTCTATAATTTTATGTTTTGATATCTAGTAGGTAAAGTGTATTCCTACTCTCCTTTTTTGACCTTTTCTTGTCATTCTCAACTTTTCTGTTATTTTTTTTTATTTTCTGTTAGATTTCTTATTTCTGTTATTTTTTTCTGTTAGATAGATTTTGGAATCATTTTGTCATTTTAAAAATAAATCTCTGCTGGGCACAGTGGCTCAGCCTGTAATCTCAAAGACTTGATTTGGGAGGCTGAAGTGGGAGGATTGCTTTAGGCCAAGAGTTGAAGACCAGCCTAGGCAACATAGAGAGACCCTGACTCTGGAAAAAAAAAAAAAAAGAAAGAAAGAAAAAGAAAAAATAGCGAGGCATGGTGGTGTACTCTTGTAGTCCCAGCTACTCAGGAAGCTGAGGCAGGAGAATCAGTTGTGCCCAGGAGTTCAGTGAGCTATGATCCAGCCACTGCACTCTAGCCTGGGCAATAGAGACCCCTTCTTTAACAACAACAACAAAAATCTCTGCACTTTTGTGTTTTAACAGAATTCAAGTTCGACATTTATAAAGATAAATAAAACCTCTTACAGAGAGATAAATATTCCATTTCATAGTATCAATACAGAATTTTTCATAGGTATCAATGAGCCTCAATGGGTCATTCTGTGTTTTGTTCAAACATGTATTTATTACAGAGTTGGATCAAAATAGTTACAGCACGTCTTATTTTTTAAATTATATGATCACTTTTTTAATACAGAGGCTTGCATTTTATAGGTGGCTTCCAGTAGAACCTGATGATATCCAAATGCTTATGTCTAACTTATAACTATTTATCCCTCTCTACTTCACAGCCTTCTTCAAGTACTTTAGATTGAACATGTTCCAAATCTTATCCTATAATAGTTACTCCTAAATCTGTTCCTCTTCTCTATATTCTCTATCTCATTCACTTATTTGTTCAAGAAATATTTATTGAATATCTATTAAGAGAGATGATGGATAATCAAGGGGATGGGCCCCATTCTGCCTGGGTTTGATTCCTGGTTGTGCCATTTACTCATTGTGTTATCTTGGGCAGATTAGTTGAACATCTGTGTATCAGTTTCTTTATCTATTAACTCGAAATAATAAGAATATCTACTTCAGAGGCTTTTATGTGGATTAAATGACTCAATATATGTAAAACACTTAAAATAGTGCCTGGCACATAGTAAATGTGTGTTGCTTTTTTATTATTGTTGTTATTTCTGTTAACGAAGCTGATGCTAGAAGCTAGCGTGTTGTTGAAATAAAACAATGTTAAACTATGGTTCCTAACTTATAAAGGCATTCTAATCAGAGGGGAGGCATAATTTTTTTTATTATTACCTCATATTATGAGGGTACAATTATTTTTAGGGTTACATATCTTGCCCTTGCCCGAGGGGAGGCATAATTTAAGTAAACAGGTAAGAATGATTACTAATTATAATAAGTACTGTAAGGAAACCAACCAAGGAAAATGTAGGGGAGTCCAGTTCAGAGCTAATGTAGTATTACTGTAGAGGGGTGGTGATAGCTTGGGATAGGTGATAGAAATGGAACTAGAAAAAAAATTGAAAAGTTTAAGATATATTTTGGGAATAATGAATAATAAGTGTATTCAACTTGGTGGTTTAGGGAAAGGGAGAAATCAAGCATGAAACCTGGTTTGAGTAACTTGCATGGTTATGCTCTTTATTAAAGAGACTGTGCAGGGAGCACATATGTGTGGTGGAGAAATCAAGACTTTGGTTTTGTATATTTAAGCTAGAAATGTTTATGAGACATCCAAAATGTCATGTAGATAATTAGATATGGGATTCTAAAACCAAGATTATAAATTGTATGGGAATCTAAAACCAAGATTATGAATTGTATTACCTGTACTATTTGTGGTAACCTTCTAAAAGGTTATACCTACCCCCCACATCCATTCTTCTAAATTTAACAAGGTAATCTTTGTAAAATCACAATCTGATTAAACTCTAGGAACTGTTTCCAGTTACTTACAGAATAAAGTCCAAACTCTTTTAGCATTGCTTAGAAGGACCTCCCTAACTGGGCCTGTTTTTACTTGTTTACCACCTGTCATAAGCACCTTATTCTTTAGCTATACTATAAACTTCTTAAGATTTTCTAAAACTTTGTGTCTTTGCAAATATTTGGCTTCTTTCTCCCTAGAATATCCTTATCCCGATTTTCCATCTGCACACTCCACTCTTCCTTCAAGTATCTTAGAGATTTACATCAGCTTAGAGAATTACATCAAGTATTTAAATAAGGTGTACTATGTATTAAACATCTTTTTTCTCCTAAGTGAAGCCTTTTTTAATTGCTTGCTACCTTACAGAGTCAACATTCCCACTTATGTACAGTACCTTATATGTACTTCCTTCATAGCAATTATTGCATTGTGTTATCTACAGATTATTTGTCTACAGCTCTCATTTCCCTCCTCGATTGGGCTCGAGAATGAAGCTACAATGGCACAAATTCATCTTCATATGCCCAATACTTTCTGCAGTGTTTGGCACATAATAGGCACTTCTTAAGTATTTGTTGAATGATTGTTTTGGAGAGGCAGTGTTGCATAATGGCAAAAATTCAGACTTTTAAATTAGGCCAATCTGAGTTCCAGACTTAATATCACCACTTAATAACTGTTAAGTCTTGTGTAAATTATTTAACATCTCTAAACTCCAATTTTCTTGCCCTTAATGTGAGGATGATAATACTTATCTTTGTGAGTTGTTTTGAGAATTACAGGAGATCTTCTAAAATTTCCTTGTGTAGTGCCTCACAGAAAGAGCTCACCAATGAGTGGTAGTTATTTTATCATTATTCTGAAAATAGTTGCCTGTGGAATGAAAGATAGTAATGTTCTTGCTTTTAAGTTAATTGGATATTAGGTATGGCAGTTTTAAAAACCCCATAATAAGTGAGTTAAAAATATTATGTAATTCTATAATTTGCTGAAAGTGACCTATTATAATATTCAGTTTTACTGACAAAATGTGATTTCAATTTATCAAATTTAGATGATCATTTACTGATTATATATATAGTTATAAATATATAAATGGAATATACTCTTATGTTAGTATGGAGTATGTTAAAATATGAATTAGGTACATTTCCAAGTCCTGATCAAATCTGGAGAATTTCTGCAATTGAGTATATGACTTTGTGTATAATACCTTAGAAATATTGGAGTAGATTAGTAGAACTTTTCATTGACTACATTTTCAACTCACAATCACAACTGTTTGATTGTGAGAGTGATTTACTGATAGGTCCTGTAAGATGAAGACTGAGAATTTCTTCCTTTTACCTCCAATTCAGGGCTTTTACATATACTGTACCCTCTTTCTAGAATACTCTTTGATCCCTTACCTGGTTAATGCCTATTTATTGTTCAAGTCTCAACTTTGATGTATGTATATCTAGGAAGCCTTCCAAATGCCCAAATCTGAAAAATGAGTCCCTCTTGTATGCTCCCTTAACACCTAGTACTTCCTTTATAGTATTATTCAGAACTGCATCTATATATATTACTATATATCCAGAACCTTGCCTAATGTATGCTACACGTGATCACCCAAATACATATTTGTTGGATCATATGTATGAAAGAATGGAATTCAGGCAGTTGGATATTTAGTTATTTTTTAATCTGTAATTCTTTCTAGGGAAAATACGTTGACTACTTAAAATTAGTATTTTCCCTGGGATTTATCCCTGAAGCAGAGATAGAGCATTCATGTGGTGAAAAGGGAGGAAGGACCCAAATACGTGTCTTACCTCTGCTGCTAGTAAAGTTTTTTTTAATCTTTCTGGGCCTTATCATCCCAAACTTTCATTATTCATTGGTGTGTATTACGACAGAGTGTTTGTTTTTTTCATTCTTTTTTTAAACTCAAACTTTTTATTTTGATAAGTAAATGATAAATGCACAGGTAGTTGTTAAGAAATAATGTAGAGAGATTCTATGTACCCTTTACCTAGTTTCCCACAATGGTAACATCTTAGAAAACTATAGTACAGTGTCACAACCTAAGATATCGACACAGTCAAGATAGAGAACATTTCCATCTTGCTATGATTCCTCATGTTGCCGTTTTATAGCCATGTCCTCTTCTATCCCATATTACTTTAACCTGGCAACCACAAATCTGTTCTTCATTTTTAGAATTTTATCCTTTCAAATAGGTTATATAAGTGGAGTGAAATAACATGTAACATTTTGAAATTGGCTTTTTTCACTCATAATATAATTCTCTGGAGGGAAATTCATCCAGATTGTTGTGTGTATCAATTGCCCCTTTTTATTGCTGAGTAGTATTCCATGCTATGGATGCACCATAATCTGATTAACCAGTCACCCATTGGAGGATATCTGGGTTGTTTCCAGTTTTGGACTATTATGAATAAAATTGCTGTAAACATTTATGTATAGATGTGTGAAGTTTTGATTTCTTGAGGATAAATGTGCAGGAGTGCAATTGTTGGGTCATATGGTAGTTGTATGTTTCATGATTTTAGAAATTCAAACCATTCTCAAACCATGACTCTATGTATAGTATACTCCATCTTTCTGGAAGCACACATCAAGTCAGAATTTTTTTTCTTTTTAAAAACAGGATCTCATCACAACCAGTTACAGATTCCTTTGTTCTTTCTTCACTCCCACTGATTCACTTAACTAGCCTAAAATAAAAGACAGGGTCTCACTCCATTGCCCAGGCTGGAGTGCAGTGGTATGATCATAGCTCACTATCTCCTTGAACTCCTGGGTTCAAGTGATCTTCCCAGTCTCCCAAGTCACTGGGATTACTGGCATGAGCCACAGCACCTGGCCAAGCCAGAATTTTTGTGTGTTTGTTTTGTTTTTGTTTGTGTTTTAAGTCTTTGGGTGAACTTTACTTCTTTTTAGGCTTTGTAACTGTAATAACTTGCATTTGAATCCTGTCTTTTTCACCCACCATGTCATAGTTTCCTCATTAGTGAACAAGAATATGGTATTGTAATTGTTTTGTAGGGTTCTTAGGATGATTAAATGATATGGCATATGTCTAAGTTCTTGGCTCAAAATAGACACTATTATATGATAAGCAGTCCAGAAATATTAGTTCTTTCTTTACTTTTCAGAAACTATACTAGTAACTGGCCCTATTTTTACTGGTGTTCATGTTGTTTTAGTGGCATGTGGCTTCATACCACAAGTTTACTTATATTTTAATCGGTTCTGCTCTATTAACAGGGTTACCACTTCTTCGTTTTAGATCTTCTCTAATTTTTCTCAAAAATATTTAATAGTTTTCTGTATCCAGGACTTTCACATCTTTTTTATTAGATTTATTTCTGGTTTTTTTGAAATTTTTTAATGCTCTTGAGAATAGTATCAATTTTAAAATTTTATTTTCTATTTTTTGCTGGTGTAGAAGAACACAACTGATTGTGTATATTGATCTTGTATTCATCAACCTTACTAAATTTGCTTATAAATCTATTAGTTATCTGTAGATTATTTTGCTAAATACATAGTCTTGTATGTCATCTGTTAAAATTTTATTTTATTTTTCCTTTTTCTTTCTTTGTTTCTTTTGTCTCCTTTTTCTTTTGCCTTATTGAACTGATCTGCTTCTAGTATTAAACAAAATTGAAAGTAGTATAGTAGCATATTTGTGTCTTTTTAGTCTTGAATGGAAAGCTCTCAACATTTTACCTTGAGTATGATGTTTGCTGAAGGTTCTTGGTAAAGCCTTTCATCATATGAAGGAAGTTCTCTTCTATATTTGCTATGCTATGGAGTTTCACTTTGAATGGATTTTGAATTTTATCAAATGCTTTTTCTTCCCACTATTGAGATGAACATAGGAATTTTCTTCTCTACTTTGTTATTGTTGAGAATTACATTGAGTTTTAAAAAATATTTTAATTGCTTAATTGAGATATAATTCACACCATAAAATTAACTCATTTTGCAATTCTGTGGTTTTTGACATATTCACAGAGTTGTGGAACCATCATCACAATCTAATTTTAGAACATTTCATCACTCCAAAAAGAAACCTAGTACTCTGGGAGTTATTAGCAATTATTCCCTATTCTCCTCCTCTGTCTTATCCCCCCACCCCCTACTAATCTACTCTGTATCTATAGATTTGCCTATTTTGGACCTTTCATATAAATGGAATCATACAATATATAGTCCTTTGTGACTGGCTTCTTTCACTTAGCATAATGCTTTCAAGGTTCATTCATGGTGTAGTGTGTATTGGTACTTTGTTCCTTTTTATTGTCATATACTTCTCCATTTATGCATATACCACATTTTCTTTACCAGTTCATCAATTGATAGACATTTGGATTGTTTCTACTTTTTAACTATTATGAATAATGCTGCTGTGAAAATTTGTATGTGAGGTTTTGTATGGATATATGTTTTAACTTCTCTTAGGTGTATACCTAGAACTAGAATTTCTAGGTCACATGGTAACTCTTTGTTGAACATCTTGATGAACTATCAGACTATTTTCCATAGTGGCTGCCTTTTATACCAGCAGTATTCCTTTATACTTTAAAGTATACTTTTTATACCTTTGTACAAGGTATACCAGTATACCTTTATACTTTATACCTTTTCCACCAGCAGCATTTGAGGGTTCTAATTTCTCTATATCCTTGCCTATACTTGTTATTATCTGTCTTTTTTGTTTGTTTGTTTTAGCCATTCTAGTAGGTACAAAGTGGTATCTCATTGTGGTTTTGATTTGCATTTCCCTTATGACTAATGATGTCAAACATCTTTTCAAGTGCTTATTAGCCAAGTGTTTCTTTTTTTTTTGAGAAATGTCTATTCAAATCCTTTGCCTGTTTTTAAATCAAGTTGTCTTTTTAGTATTGAGTTGTAATTATTTATATATTCTGGATACTAATCTCTTGTCAGATATAATTTGCAAATATTTTCTCCCCTTGTATGTGTTTTCTTTGCTTTCTTAATGGTATCATTTGCAGCACTAACGTTTTCAATTTTGGTGAAATCCAATTTAATTATTTTTTATTTTGTTGTTTTGGCTTTTGGTGTTGTATCTAAGAAACCATGCCATAACCCAAGGTCACAAAGATTTACTCTTATAGTTTCTTCTAGAAGTTTTAGGTCTCACATTTCAATATTTGATCCATTTTGAGTTAATTTTTATATACAGTATGAGGTAGAGGTTCCGTTTCTTTCTTATATGTGGATATCTAGTTGTCTTAGCACTATTTGTTGAAAAATTATTCTTTTTCTATTGAATTCTCTTGGCACATTTGTCAGGTATCAATCGACCATAATGTAAGGGTTTGTTTCTGTACTTTAAATTCTGTTCCCTTTATCTAGTGGCTATCATTATACTAGTAGTACTACACTGCCTTGATTACTGTAGCTTTGTAGTAAGTTGTGCAACCAGGATGTTTAAGTCCTCCATCTGTGTTCATTTTCAAGCTTGTTTTGGCTATTCTGCATCCTTTGAACTTACATGTAAATTTTAGGGTCAGCTCTTCAGTGATTGAACTTTGAAAGTGTAACCAACTTTGTATTTCTGAATTAAGCCCATTTTAGTCTTAATGTCTTAGCCTTTTAATTTATTGCTATCTTTGGTTTACTAATATTTTGTTTACCTGTGAATATGAGAGATTGGCTAGTATATTGTTTCCTCATAGTGTGGTTATCAGGTCAAGTTTAGGCTGGCTTCATAACTAAGCTTGAAAATAGTATTTCTGTCATTGCACCAAATGGGTCAAGTTTGTTTATAGTGTTCTTCAGATCATCTTTATCCAGAAATAATTATAATCAGCTTGCATAATCAATTATTGAGAAAAGGGTGTTAAAATATCTTTCTATGATTATGGATTTGTTTCTGTCTAATTTTCCTTTTATTTTTGTTTTTACCTTATATATTTTGATGCTATGTTTATCTTTCTAATAAACCTTTTATCATTATAAAATGGTCCTCTTCTAATAATTTTTTTCCTTAAAGTTATGTTATCTTATGTTAATAAAACAATACTAGCTATACTTTGGTATGCATAATATGCTTTTTTCCATTCTTTTACTTTCAGTGTTTATGAATCCTTCTGTTTAAGGTTTGTCTTTCTAAAGCAGTGTACAAATATATATTTTTAGTCCACTATCAGTATCTTTTTCTTTTCATGGTCATTTTTAGTCTATTTACGTTCAGCATGTCTTCTAATACACTAATTCTTTGTCTATATCTGTTCTGCAGTAAATCCCATTCAATAAATTCTTAATTAAGTAAAATGAAAATAACAAAATTATTTCTTCAAAGTACATAACCTCCCTGACCAGCCATTTACTTATTTGCTTCCAAAATAAATCTCTTGATAGTGTATTTTAGTATATTTTAATAATTTCACATTCTCCTCAGTATAGTTCTACTGTTTACTTAAGAATGTCTCCATTAAATTTCCCAAATGATTACAGAAACATCATCTTGACCTTAAAAAAAAATTTTTTTTTTTTTTTTTTTTTTTTGAGATAGAGTCTCACTGTGTCACCTGGGCTAGAGTGCTGTGGTATCAGCCTAGCTCACAGCAACCTCAAACTCCTGGGCTCAAGCAATCCTTCTGCCTCAGCCTCCTGAGTAGCTGAGACTACAGGTATACACCACCAGACCTGGCTAATTTTTTCTATATATTTTTAGTTGGCCAATTAATTTGTTTCTATTTTTAGTAGAGACTGGGTCTCGCTCTTGCTCAGACTGGTCTGGAACTCCTGACCTGGAGCAATCCTCCCACCTTGGCCTCCCAGAGTGCTAGGATTACAGGCGTAAGCCACAATGCCTAGCCTAGACTTTAAAAATTGAAAATAAATCTTTCCTTCATTCTCTTCTTAAGTCTTGCTTATTAAGAGACTTGCTTAGAACATGAGTTCTAATAGATTTTACTTTCACTAGATTTCCCTAGCCAATAGTTATTTTGGTTTTAATAAGATTTTTTAAATTGTACATTGCTAGTTCCATTTTGATAGCCCCCGCCTTTGTAAAAGTAAATTAGTGTATATACATTGAATAAAACCTTTTTTTGCTAAATCTCTGAACTCAATACTCTACAGTTTTCATGATTAGAGAGGCAAGTACATTATTGTAATTGTTAGTTTCTTGGTAATTTAGAAAGAAGACTTAATCTAAATCTTCTGTTATTAATGTAATGTTGGTTACAATTGCTTTTTTGCAGCATTTGAACCTATATATGGCTGAACCTACATGAAATGTTTTTTATAATGTAATTTTATACTTTAGATTGTATAAATGGAAAGAGCTTTTTAAAAATTACTGCCTTTTCAGTATTAACAAAAACATTCATGTTCTATTAATTAGATTGTATCACTACATAGTAACTTCTTTATGTACTAAATATCTGTTTGAATCATCAATGAGCCACACTATAATCTCAAGTTCAACTGAAATTTTCTCTGAACATTGTCATACTATTTTAGATTTCTTTCATTTTTGTATTTGAATAATTATATTTTCTGTTATTTAAGACTCTATTAAAACACATTTTTTTAGTACGATAACTTTAGTTTTATTGTTTATTTTTACAAATATAGTGCCTGACTCAGTACTCTTAAATCATGTAAGTTGCAAAGTGACCTCAACTAGCAATTTTTGTTTTTGGAGTGTCCATTAAATTTTTTTACAAAGTAAATACTACACTTGATCATAGCCAAAATGCAGAGAATCTATTACAAAGTAAATAAAGTGTAAAGGAGTCAAAGATAACAGCAAAAAAAATTTTTTCTAACTTAGCTTCTTGCCAGTATTCCACTCTAAAATGTTATACCCCTTATATCATTAGCTCTGAAAAGCACTTCCGAAACTCCTATTATTTCTGAAAAGTGGACATGTCTTTTTCTCCTGCCATTACCCTTGCCAGAATGGATTTCACTTAATCCATATTCCTTTGAATTTTGACTTTGTAGATTAAAGTCCAGATTGGGTAAATCTGATTAGCAAACCCAGTAGCCATAAAGCAGGCTGGGAAAGTGTCTAATATTTCCAGTGTATCCAGTATCTATCTCTCCAGACTCATGTATTTTCAAGCCTACTTGAAATTTCCACTTCATATCTTACAGCCATCTCAGACTTTATATATTCCTAAAAGATTATTGATTTATTTCTTCCCAATTCATTTCTTCCATAGTCTTCACTATCTCAGTCAATTGCATCACTAACTCTATAGCTCTAGATCCACATTTTATTTATTTATTTATTTTTTTGAGACAGAGTCTCACTTTCTTGCCCAGGCTAGAGTGAGTGCCATGGCGTCAACCTGGCTCACAACAACCTCAAACTCCTGGGCTCAAGCGATCCTTCTGCCTCAACCTCCTGAGGAGCTGGGACTATAGGCATGTGCCGCCATGCCCGGCTAATTTTTTCTATATATATATTAGTTGGCCAATTAATTTCTTTCTATTTATAGTAGAGATGGGGTCTCGCTCTTGCTCAGGTTGGTTTCGAACTCCTGAGCTCTAATGATCCACCCACCTTGGCCTCCCAGAGAGCTAGGATTACAGGCGCGAGCCACTGCTCCCGGCCTAGATCCACATTTTGAGTTCACATTTCTCCCATTCTCCAAATGTACTCCATCAACAAGTGCTATTTGCTTTACCTCTGATACATTTCCTAAATCTTTCCAGTTTCACTGCTAAAGATGATTTTTCCCTCATCTGTTACAACCTGATGATAGTTTTCCTACTTTCATGCTGTCCTCTTTTGCGCTATTCTCTGTTCCTTGGTCAGTTTTGTTGTGGGTGGTGGTAGTGTTGAGAAGGTTCTAGCGATGCCCACTCAGTGGTGTTTATGAGGCCCTTATTCAGACAGGTGTGAGTTCAAAATCATTTTTAAATCAAATTGCCTACTGAAGCAATGGTGCTTTGTTGACTGGCCAAATCCTATGGCCAGGAGACATTCATCTCCTGCCTTCCTATTGGTAGCTTTGTTCCCCACTGCTAGTTTTTGAAATGTAAGTCAGAGTATGTCACTCCCTTGTATAAACCCTCCGGCAAGTGCTATCCAATAGAACTTTCAGTGAAGATGGAAACGTTCTATATCTGCACTGTTCAACATGGTAGCTACTAGCCATATATATGTAACTATTGACCACTTGAAATATGGCTGGTGAAACTGGAGAAGCGAATTTTTAATTTTAATTAAATAGCCACAAGCTAATAGCACAACTCCATTAGCTTGCCTTTCTTCTTAAAATAGAATCTGAAGTCCTTATCAAGGCTTTATGTGATTTGGCTCTTGTTTATCTCAGCAGTTCATCTTGTACCATTCCCTCCTTTGGTTCAGTCACATGAGCCTTTTTCTGTTTTTTGAAAACACTAAGACCTTTCTCAACTCAGGGCCTTTGCACTGATACTCTCTGCCGGAAGTGCTCGTTGCTTAATTTTGACTATGGCTGGCTTTTTACATCCTCTAGACCATAGGCCAATTAGCACTTCCTAAGACAGGCCTCTCCTGGTCAACCTAAAGTGGCCAATACTCTCTTAAATTCCTTGTAATATTTGTGTCATATTATAATTAATCATCTTGTTTATTTATTTATTTTTAGTTTCCCTCTCAAGAATGTAAGCCCTGTGAGGGTGTGGGCCCTGCTGCTCTAGATTGTGACATGTAGTACCTATTTGTTATTAATAAGTAAATACTTGCTAAATTCTTGAGAGTCTTAGTAGACACAGAGGTTGATTACTTTTTGCAGGGAAGGGGAGCTAAGGTTTTATAAGTGTGCATATAATTGAGAAAAATGCAAACTTTCTTAAAAGATGGAATGAGATTATATATAAACAGATGGCAAAGTGCCATCTATATACAAATCTTGTAGAGTTCTAAGAATTTACAGATACATGAAATTTTTATGTGGTAGAAAATTAAAATTGTACCTATGGAAACCCAGTGGGTGAGGAATGTGCTAATCAAGGAGAGTTTATACAGTGGATTCAGCTGATTAAAAAGAATTAATTTTAATATTTAAAAATCAATCTCAGTAGTGTTGCATTAACCTAATTAATAAATTTGGAGTTAATGTCTTTGTATTTTATAATTTTTTATTTTTATTTATTTCTTTTTTTTCTGTTTTTCTTTTTTTAGTCATTCATATATAATATTTTAGATGAAGGTTTGCCTCACTCTTAGAAAATCTGGTATTATATGAAAATGTGTATTCATAATAGGATCAATTATAAAAGAACTCATCTTTCTATAGCAAATTCATCCTTTTTTAAAAAAATTATTCAATTACTAAAAATCTAGTTGGTAATACATTTGTTGCAGTAAGAAGGGATATGGCTATATTATGGTTCAAAATGAAATAGAGGATGCTTAGTTCCTAAAGAGTGCATTAAGTAATTACTTTTGGACTTAGTGCTTTGAATTTTTCTTGTAGCTTACTTGTAGCTTTCTTGTAGCTTTCTTTTGGCAGCATGATTTATTTTAATAATTAGTTTATATCTATGTAGATAGTATGTCAAAGCTCTTTATAAGTACTTTAATATTATTATTATTATTTTTTTTTTTTTTTGAGACAGAGTCTCGCTTTGTTGCCCAGGCTAGAGTGAGTGCCGTGGCGTCAGCCTAGCTCACAGCAACCTCAAACTCCTGGGCTCAAGCAATCCTTCTGCCTCAGCCTCCCGGGTAGCTGGGACTACAGGCATGCGCCACCATGCCCGGCTAATTTTTTTTATATATATATATCAGTTGGCCAATTAATTTCTTTCTATTTATAGTAGAGACGGGGTCTCGCTCAGGCTGGTTTTGAACTCCTGACCTTGAGCAATCCGCCCGCCTCGGCCTCCCAAGAGCTAGGATTACAGGCGTGAGCCACAGCGCCCGGCCTATAAGTACTTTAATATTATTATTCATGTGTGATTTTGTGATATACTTAGTCATATCTGTTTCTTCCACCTGTCACTTTTTTGTGGTTTCTTTGTTTTTAGGATCATCATGCCTAGAGTTGAAAACATAAAAAAGTCTCTTACACCTCAAATTTCTTGTTTGACAAGTGAATGTTATAAACAGCTGGATTTTTTGCCTGACAAACTGAGAGCAAAGCTACTTCCATTCCAGAAAGATGGCATCACTTTTGCCCTCAGAAGGGATGGCAGGTAAAGTACCTTTTTTAAAACATGTTAAAAATGTTAAACTCCTGGCAAAGCTGTGTTCAAACCATTCTTTTCATGTATCCATAGTGTTTTGTTAGTAGAATTAATTGTGACTAAGTTAGCTTCCTCCATTTACTATGATTGACTTATACTTTAAGTTGAAATATATTTAACCAATTCTGATTTCTTAAGAAAGTATGTTTGGTTACCCTAAGTACTTGAGTTTCCAGATGGTCTGAGCATCTCAAATATTGACATAACTAATTTGCATTGCAATTTTATTCATTACATTTTCCAACTTAGATCTGCAACTTCTGGATGTGTCTTACTAGTATGTTATACCATTGTCTATATTTCTTCTTTTCAACTTTCATAATGGTTATATGATCTCTTCCATTAAATCGGGCCATTACATGTTTTTCCATATTTTTAAGGATAGTATTGTCTTGGTTCCATAGTCACATGTATCATATACTTTCTCCCCAACATTGTATTATGAAAAATTTTAAACATAAAACAAAGTTGAAAGAATGTTAGAGTGAATGTTTGGTAGACCCATCACCCACATTCTATCGTTAACATTTTGCCGTGCTTGCTTTATCATATATTTATCTGTTTATCCATCCCTCTATCCTTTCATCACATCAGTCCATCTTATTATTTTCATTCATTTCAAATTAAATTGCATTATTTTACTTCCCCCTATATACTTAAGTATGTATATGATTAACCAGAATTCATATTTGTTTTTTTTTCTGTTGAAGTTAAATTGAAATGCATATACTTTGACAAATGCATATACTTGTATAACCCAAACCCACCATCCTAGAAATTTCCATCATTTTTCCCCCAATCATTCATCACTGTCACAGTCAACCATTCACCTGATGTTTTTTAAACCATAGGTTTATTTTGCCTGTTTTTTTTAGTACTTTGTATAATTAGAATCGTACGATATATGCTATTTTTGAAAGGCTTTTTTTACTCACTGTAATCTTATTGAGATTCATCTGTTTTTTCATATATTAGTAGTTTGTTCGTATTGTATGCATTCGTGTTTATGGGTATTAATTGATACCTCATTTTATAAATCTGGTGCTTTTTACTTTATACCTACATCTACCTGATTTTTCTAGCCTGGACATCACTTCTGTAGATATCCATTGCTTTCATGGAGTTAGACTAGTTGTACTTTTGTATGCTGTATTCACAGTGTCAGTGGTCCTCAAATTCCTGAAGATTTCAGTCACAAGTGCCATCTTAAACTACCATCTTAAGCTTCTTTGAGGTATTTAATACTTGAGCTGTTGGGCTTGTCAGTATGGCAGAATAGAAAGAACATATACTTTAGAGTCACTATCTTTGTGATGCTGGGCATGCTTCTTTGACAGTTTGAACTTCAGATTCATCAGCTATAAAATGGATATTATAATCCTAATACAGTTACAAAATAAGACTGAGTTCCTCATAATGCTCAAATAAAATGCCTTCTCTCTTTTGCTAAGCTAAATTTAGTGATTTCCAAACATTTGTCCTTGGATTGTTAACTAATCCTAACAAAAGTGAATGTATGTAGCAAAATAAGAAAGTAAGTATTCTATTTATAAAGTGAAATTTATTCATTCTAAACAACTTTCATTTATTTTAGACTAATTTGTTTTTGTTTTTTTTTTGAGACAGTCTCACTTTGTTGCCCAGGCTAGAGTGAGTGCCGTGGCGTCAGCCTAGCTCACAGCAACCTCAAACTGCTGGGCTCAAGCAATCCTCCTGCCTCAGCCTCCCGAGTAGCTGGGACTACAGGCATGTGCCACCATGCCCTGCTAATTTTTTCTATATATATTAGTTGGCCAATTAATTTCTTTCTATTTATAGTAGAGATGGTCTCACTCTTGCTCAGGTTGGTTTCGAGCTCCTGAGCTCAAACTGTCTGCCCGCCTCGGCCTCTCAGAATGCTAGGATTACAGGTGTGAGCCACCATGCCTGACCTATTTTAGACTTATTAATAGATCTTTCCTGCTTTGGGGAGGTTAGATTGTCCTTTCTTTTATGAAAATATGTTAGCAGCTGAAATTTTTTGTTATATCATTTGGGAAATGAAAAGTTGGCAATATTGTATTGTTTCCCATTAAATTTTTTTTTTACTAGACCGTGAGATAATCATTTCAGGATTAAAAAAATAATTTCAGGATATATCTTATTTTTCTTCATTTTTCAATGATATTTTAATTGGCAATATAGGTCTGCTCTATTAGTTATTTTTTTCTTAGCATTTGAAAGGTTGTATTCTACTGTCTTCTGGCCTGTGTAATTGTCATTAAGTATACTCTTGAGTCTTATTAATAAAATACCACTCTACAGATGACTTGTTCATTACAAAAGAAAAATTATAAAATGGTCATGCTTGGTATTAGTAATAGTGGGACAGCCACAAGTACAATGTGGTACACAGGAGAGACATAACGTTACCTATGTGGTGTTACTGGGAATATTTGAGAGATAATCATGAGGAAATAGTCAAACCAATCTAGAATGCGGGACTCTTCAAAGGATTCGATGACATGAAAAACCAAGGGAAGCAGAGAGAATATTCTAAATTGAAAAAGACCTAAGAACTACAACATCTGAAAGTAATGCACAAGCCTTGATTAGATCCTGGATCGGTAAAAAAAAAAGCTTTAGAGAGACAATTTCGGGATAACTGGGAAAATTTCATCTGGACTCTATTTGGATGATGTTATTGGATTAAAGTTGATTATCGTAGATGAGGTAATGCTGTTGTGTCTGAATAGAAGAATGTTCTTATTTCTGAGAAATGCAATGATAAAGAATTTTCATAGGAAGAACTGTGCTATCTGAAGCCTACTTTCTACATTTTCCCTAAAGGAAAATGTGTATATATTCAGAGAAACTTTGAGTAGTTGAGCCAATATGTTAACAGTGTGACTCTGGTGAGTGGTTTGATCTGGTGAGTATATTTGTTGTATTATTCTTTTTGGCTTTTTTGTGATTTTGAAAACTTCAAAGTAAAAATATAAATAAAAGCAGTCTAATATTTGTTCCTTTGTACATCATCTGATTTTAAGATTTTCTCTTTGTCTTTGGAGTTCTTCAGTTTTACTGTAATTTATTCAGTATAGTTTTCTTTTTGTTTATCCAGTTTAAGATTATTGTGCATTTTAAATCTGGGATTTGCGTCTGATTCTAGGAAATTCTCAGCTATTACCTCTTCAAATATTGCTTCTCTCCTATTGTCTTTTTCTTCTTCTGCAATACTTTTTTTTTTTTTTTTCTGAGATAGAGTCTCACTCTGTTGCCCAGGTTAGAGTGCCGTGGCATCAGCCTAGCTCACAGCAACCTCAAACTGCTGGGCTCAAGCAATCCTGCCTCAGCCTCCCGAATAGCTGGGATTACAGGCATGTGCCACCATGCCCAGCTAATTTTTTCTATATATATTAGTTGGCCAATAAATTTCTTTCTATTTATAGTAGAGATGGGGTCTCACTCTTGCTCAGGCTGGTTTCGAGGTTTTGAACTCCTGATCTAGATCAATCCGCCCGCCTGGGCCTCCCATAGTGCTAGGATTACAGGTGTGAGCTACCGCACCTGGGGAATGGTAGCTTGTTTATACCAGCAGCAAAGAAATCAGAGAATTGAATATTTTTCCTTGTAGGTAGTGGTCCAAAGCCTGGAAAAAGTGGTAGTCAGTTTGTGCAAGGTCTGTGGATGACAGAGACTTTCCAAGACCAGCCATGCATTATGTGGTCGAGTGTTGTCTTATAAGAGGATTTGCGTGCCTCTAATGACCCATTTAGGCTACTTGTACAAGCATCCTCATCATTTCGTTCAATTGGTTGCAGTAAACATCTGTTGTAACTGATTGACCAGGTTTCATGAAGCTATAGTGGATCATACCAAACAGACACTATTAGCTTTTTTTTTTTTATGGATATTTGATTTTGGACTGTGTTTCAGCACTTCATCTTTATCCAACCATTGTGCTAAATGTTTGCAATTGTCAAAAAGAATCCACTTTTCATCACACGTAACAATACAATGTTGAAATGGTTTGCCTTTATGTCATGACAGCAAAGAAAGGCAAGCTTCAAGGTAATTTCTCTTCTGATGCTCATTTAACCCCATCTATCCAGCTTCTTTACCTTGCCAATTTGTCTCAAATCGTCCAATATTGTTGGAATAGTAACATCAAACCTTGCTGCTAATTCATGCATAGGTTGAGATAGATTCACTTCCACTACAGCTTTCAACTCATCATTATCCTCATTAGTCTTAGGTCATCTATGTGGTTCATTTTCAAGATTAAAATCACCAGAATGGAATTTCTCAAACCATCGTCGGACTATGCGTTTATTAGCCGTATCTTTCCAAAACACTTTATTGATATTTTGAGTTGTCTGGACTGCATTGGTTCCACTATGGAACTCATATTTGAAAATAACATGAATTTTCGACTTATCTATGGTTTGACAAAAATTGCTCTAAAAAACATTTGAAAGATAATCACAAGCTAAAACGTGTGTTTGCAAGAGTGAGGGTGTACCTTCACAATAAACATAAAACAAGAAGTGTCAAAGTGAAATATCAGAGATACCAATGTCAAACTTAGTACTTAAGAAAGTCGGACATTTCACACTTAATAACCTAATGCTCCACAATGACCCTATTTCCAGATAAGATCACGTTCTTAGATACTGAGGGTTAGGACTTCAACATACAAATTTTGTTGGGACACAATTCAACCCATGACACCGCTACACATTTTCCAAAGTGGTTTTACCAATTTATACTTGTATCAGCAGTGTATAAGAATTCCACTTCTACCCCATCCTCACCAACACTTCATATTGCCTATCTTTATTGTCATTTTAGATATTCTGGCAGGTATATAATGATGTACATTGAGATTTATACATTTTATTTATATTTCTCTGATGATAAAATTTAGTATCTAATCATATGCCTATTAGCCATTTGGACATCTTCTTTTGTTATGTGCCCATTCTTGTCTTATCCATTTTTCTATTGGGTTGTCTACCTGCCCCTTTTTCTTATTGTTTTGTAGGAGTCCTTTGTCAGATTTATATTCTGGATATGAGTCTTTTGTCAGGTATATGTATTGCAAATAAATTTTCTCAGGGTGTGACTTGCCTTTTCACTGTCTTAATGATGTCTTCTGATAAGCTGCAGTACTCAATTTCAACGGCATCTTAAATAATCTTTGTCAGTATTGTTTCTATGGTTGGCATTTACTGCATCCTATTTTAGAAGTCTTTGTCTACTATAAGATCATTAAGAGAATTTCCTGTGTTTTCTTATAAAAGCTTTATTTTTACTTTTTACATTAATTAGATTTACAATCCAGTTGGAATTGATTTGTGTATTGGTATGAGTTAGGCATCAGGATTGATTATTTATTTATTTATTTTTATATAGAGATGTCCAATTGATCCAATACAACTTATTGAGAAACTTTTTCCTACTGCATTGTAGAGTTGTATTTGTCATAAATCAAGTAATGTAATGTGTATACCTTTCTATTAATAGGTAAGTGCTAATAGAACTTTCTGCCATGGGGGAAATGTTCTGTATATGTAATGTTCAATTCAGTAGCTATTTGCTACCGCTAGTTATTGAGTACTTGAAATATGGCTAGTTCAACGAAGGACTGAATTTTTAATTTCCACTAAGTTACATTAATTAAAATTTAAATTTAAGTAGTCACATGTGTCTAGTGCCTACCACATAGGATAGTGCTATTGTAGATTCTTTGTTCTACTTGTCTGTTTGCAATCTTTGTGTCAGTACCATCCTTCTTAATTACTGTAGCTTTATAATAAATATTTTGGGGCCGGGCGCAGTGGCTCACGCCTGTAATCCTAGCACTCTGGGAGGCCGAGGTGGGCGGATTGCTCGAGGTCAGGAGTTCAAAACCAGTCTGAGTAAGAGTGAGACCCTATCTCTACTATAAATAGAAATAAATTAATTGGCCAACTAATATATATAGAAAAATTAGCCGGGCATGGTGGCACATGCCTGTAGTCCCAGCTACTCGGGAGGCTGAGGCAGGAGGATTGCTTGAGCCCAGCAGTTTGAGGTTGCTGTGAGCGAGGCTGACGCCATGGCACTCACTCTAGCCTGGGCAACAAAGCGAGACTCTGTCTCAAAAAAAAAAAAAAAAAATTTTGGTATCAGATAGTATAAATCTTTCAGCTTCATTCTTATTCAAAATTGTCTCAGCAATAATGGCTCTTTTTGCATTGCCTGTAAATTGTAGAACTCATTTGTTGTCACAAAAAATAGTACTGGGATTTTGAATGGAATTATATTGTTTCTATAGATCAGTTTGGAGGAAACTGATATCTTTACATTATAGAGTATTTCAACCTATGAACATGAATTTTTTTTTGAGACAGAGTCTCCCTCTGTTGCCCAGGGTAGAGTGCCGAGCATCAACTTAGTTCACAGGAACCTCAAACTCCTGGGCTCAAGCAATCCTTCTTTCTGCCTCAGCCTCCCAAGTAGCTGGGACTACAGGCATGCACCACCATGCCCAGCTAATATCTTCTATATATTTTTAGTTGTCCAGCTAATTTCTTTCTATTTTTAGTACCATGTTTCCCTGAAAATAAGACAGGGTCTTATATTTATTTTTCCTCAAGAAGACACCCAAGGGCTTATTTTCAGGGGATGTGTTATTTTCCCCTCAAAGCATCAGCTTGCAGCATACACAGAATGGCTGGGACCTGACAGGGGGAGCCCACCTTGTTGGTGGGGCTGCCCCCACCTTTCCAGTTACCTCTGGGATAGTAGCTGTCACAATGGGGCAGATGAGAAGGGCTGCTCGTCGTCTTTACCGATCGGCAACGAAATGCAGAAATGCACGTGTTGTGCAGATACACTGTGTAGCCATGCCCATCACTAGGTCTTAATTTCAGGGTAGGGCTTATACTGTGCAAATGCTTAGAAATCCTGCTAGGGCTTATTTTATGGGTAGGTCTTATTTTCCTAAGGAAACATGGTAGAGATGGGGGTCTTGCTCTTGCTCAGGCTGGTCGCGAACTCCTGACCTCGAATGATCCTCCCGCCTTGGCTTCCCAGAGTGCTAGGTTTACAGGTGTGAGCCACTGTGCCCTGCCTCTTTTTTTTTCTTTTAAGAGACAGGGTCTCACTCTGTCACCCAGTCTGGAGTACAATGGCACCATCAATGTTCACTATAACCTAAAACTCTTGGGCTCAAGTGATCCTCCTGCCTTGGCCTCACAAAGAGCTGGGATTACAGGTGTGAGCCACCATACCCAATCTGAATTATTCTTATTTAATTGATCTCGATTTATTTTTACCTCAATTATTTTTACTTATTTAATTTTTTTATTGAGGTTTTATAATTTTCAATAAATATATCTTTCACATATATCAATACATTTATTTCTAGGTATTTAATATTTTTGATGCTATTATAAATTGCCTTTTGCCTTTCTAACTGTTTTGAAATTTTCTCTTTATCTGACTATCCAAAAATTTTACTATGTTATGCCTTGGTGTGATTTTCTTTGCAGTTATTCTCTTGAGTCTGTGGGTTGATGACGTTCATCAGTTTTTGAAAATTTTCAGTTTTATCTCTTCAACTATTTTTGCCTCATTCTTTTGACCTCCATGGACGCAAGTTATACCTACATTAGACCTTTTTCAGTGAACTGTATGTTGCTTGTCTTGCTTTTTATATTTTGGTTTTGATATTTTTGATTCATCCATATTCTAATTTACTAATTCTATCTTTGGCTATTAATTTATTGAATTCTCTTATGGAAGAGACTGTCACTCTATATATTTGAAACCAAAACCCACTCAATTTCTTTCTTGCTAAGCAAGGGAGAACTGTGCTTATTAGACATGACTCTAAAGAAAGCAAGGAGTTGGTAATTGTATTGGGCTTTGGGAAACCTGGAGGCTTTCAAAAACAGGAGTGTTTAAGGATTGACTGAATTTCTGTGTATAGTTAAGGGACTAGCTAACTAATGTCAAAAAACAAGTTAGTCCTTTCCTTTCTTGAAATTGGAGAATAGGGACATTTTAGTTTCTGTCCTTAATTTCAGATAGCATATTTTTAAGTCTTAGAATATCCAATTCAAATCTGCGTGCTTATGTTGATAGTATCTTTTTTTTTGCCTTATTTTAAATGTCTCTTATTTCTGTAAATATTTAGAACATACTTATTTATATACTTGAAGTCCTTTGGAGGCTAATTTCTCTTTTTGTTTTGTTGTATATGATGGTTTATTTCCCAGTGTATTTGCTAATGTTTTAAATTTTACTTTAATAATTAGGTAATCTTAATTTGTGGGAATCTTGAGAGACCTAAACAATAAATAAATTCTTGTAGGGAGGATTTGCAAAATTAGATTCTTGGCTTGGGGTTTTTCAGATCACAAAGGTAATCCAAACTCAAACCTCAAATTCATTTTCAGGTAGGCTTCTTATGAATTTTGATCATTAATTTTTATCTCATGCTAAGCTTTAATTTTCCTTGTTGGCTTAAAAAAATTAGGTACAATTTTATTTAATAAAATACACAGGTTTTAGGTACACAGCTCTGTGGGTTCTGATATACTGTATACCCCTATGTTTTCAAATACCTCAGTCAAGAAATAGAACATTTCCATCACCCAAGGTAGGCCTCTTTCTGAGCAAATGCATTGTCCTAAATTAGGCAACCACTGATCTGACATCTATCATGAGGGTAAATTTTTTATAGTTACCTGATATAATCTTTATTTTTTAACCTTGTATTGTGAAATAATTTCAACCTTAAAGAAAAGTTACAAGAAAAATATAGAAACAGTTTGTATGTATCTTTTACCTAGATTCACTAATTTTTAACATTTTGCCACATTTACTTTATTATTCTTTCTCTCCACGTATATACATCCATTAGTATTTATGTTTTTTTTGTTGTTGTTTGTTTGTTTGTTTTTGAGACAGAGTCTCGCTTTGTTGCCCAGGCTAGAGTGAGTGGGGTGGCATCAGCCTAGCTCACAGCAACCTCGGTCTCCTGGGCTCAAGCGATCCTACTGCCTCAGCCTCCCGAGTAGCTGAGACTACAGGCATGCGCCACCATGCCTGGCTCATTTTATATATATATATATATTAGTTGGCCAATTAATTTCTTTCTATTTATAGTAGAGATGGGGTCTCACTCTTGCTCAGGCTAGTTTCGAACTCCTGACCTCGAGCAATCCACCCGCCTCAGCCTCCCAGAGTGCTAGGATTACAGGCGTGAGCCACCGCGCCTGGCCAGTATTTATGTTTTTATAAACCATTTGATAGTAGGGTGCATACGTCATGCTCTGTTAGCCTACAATACTATAGTATAATATGTATTTTTTAAAAATAAAGATATTCTCTTACATAGCCACAGCCCATTCTGTTGCCTTGGGCTAGAGTGCAGTGGCATCATCGTATCTCATTGCAACCTCACACTCCTGGGCTTGATTGATTCTCCATCCTCAGCTTCTGAGTAGTTGGGGCTACAGGTGCATGCCACCATACCCAGCTGAGTTTTCTATTTATTGTAAAGACAGGGTCTTGCTATGTTGTTCATGCTGGTCTTGAACTCCTGGCCACTAGCAGCCCTCCTGCCTTGGCCTTGCAGGTGTGAGCCAGTGCACACATCCAGGAATTTAACTTTTATACAATAATTTAATGGACCTATTTTTGTCAGTTATTCTCAATACTGTTCTTTATAGCATTTTTTTTCTTTAACATTAAGATCTAGTCCAGTGTCACATATTACATTTACTGATATCTTTTTGTTTCCTCTAATATGGGAAAGTTTCTTAGCTTTCATGACAGTGGCATTTTTGAAGAATATAGGCCATTCTCTTTTATAGAATGTACCTCAATTTATTTTTTTAATCTTTCTTCACAAGGGGATTTAGATTATGCAATCTTTTTTTATATTGGTACATAAGTGAGATTGAGGTACTGTCGTTTTGAAGGTATTATTTTGAGTTCTTCAGCCTGTCACTGGTAATGTTAATTTTGGTTGCTTGTCCAGTTTCACCACCATATAGTTACTATTTTTTCTTCTTACATTTATTGACTGTGTAACAAACAACTAACATCAGGAGATACTAAGACCATGCAAATATATTGTTCCTTATTCAATTTTCCTTCTCTTGGATTTAGCATCTATAGGTGATTCCTGTTCAAACCAAATTTTGTCATGATCATTTTTAAAATTGGTATTTTTTAAAATGATGATTTTTTAAATTGGTATTTTACTGTAAAGAAGAGCTCTCTGCTCAATCAATCTCTCTCTCTCTTTCTGTCTCTGTCTCTACTCATCCATCCATCCATGTTGCTGCAAATGACAGGATTTTATTCTTTTTTGTGGCTGAATAATATTCCATTGCATATATATACACCATGTTTCATTCCATTCCATATATATACACCACATTTTCTTTATCCATTTATCCATTGATTGGCACTCAGGTTGATTCCATATTTGGGCTATTGTGAATAGTGCTGCAGTAAACATGGGAGTGCAGATATCTCTTTGATATATTGATTTCCTTTCTTTTGGATATATAGCCAGTAGTGGAATTGCTGGATCATATGGTAGTTTTATTTTTGGTTTTATGGATCCTCCATACTGCTTTCCACAGTGGCTGTACTAATTTACTTTCCCACAAACAGTGTACAAGGGTATCACTTTCTCCACATTTTTACCAGCGTACTTTATTCCCTGTCTTTTTTTGAGACAAGAGTCTCGCTTTGTTGCACAGGCTAGAGTGAGTGCCGTGGTGTTAGCCTAGCTCACAGCAACCTCCAACTCCTGGGCTCAAGCAATCCTACTGCCTTAGCCTTCTGAGTGGCTGAGACTACAGGCATGTGCCACCATGCCCAGCTAATTTTTTCTATATATATTAGTTGGCAAATTAATTTCTTTCTATTTATAGTAGAGACAGGGGTCTCGCTCTTGCTCAGGCATTTCCCTGCTTTTTTGATAAAATCTATTTTAACTGGGGTGAGATGATATCTCATTGTGGTTTGGATTTGTATTTCTCTAATGATTAGTGATATTGAGCATTTTTTCATATACCTGTTGGCCATTTACGTATCTTCTTTAGAGAAACGTCTTTTCAGACCTTTTGCCCATGTTTTAATTGGAATTTTTTTTTTTTTTTTGCTATTGACTTGTGTGAGTCTCTTATATGCTGGTTATTAATTCCTTGTCAAATGGATAGTTTGTATATATTTTCTCTCTTGCAATTTAAAAATGTCTTTTCACTGACTTTAAACTAGACTGAACAATCTACTGGGTAAGAAATTTCTCAGTCTTGCTTTCTTGTCTAGCTGATGTTGTAGGCATTGCTCCACTGCTTGCTGTAAATGAGTCTGAGCGCACCCTTTTTTTTTTATTTCATCGTATTATGGGGGTACAAATGTTTAGGTTGTGTGTGTTGCCTTTCCCCCTCCATAACCCCCCCCCCCAGTCAGAGCTTTAAGCGTGTCCATCCCCCAGATGGTGCTCATCACACTCATTATGTATGTATATACCCATTCCCTCCTTCCCCCTCACATCTGCCCAATGCCTGATAAATATTATTCCTATATGTCCTCTTAGGTATTGATCAGTTAATATCAATTTTCTGGTGAGTACATGTGGTGGTTATTTTTCCATTCTTGGGTTACTTCATTTAGTAGAATGGGTCCCAGCTCTATCCAGGGAAATACAAGAGGTACTATATCACCATTGTTTCTTATAGCTGAATAGTACTCCTTGGTATACATACACCACATTTTATTACTCCACTCATATATTGGTAGGCACTTGGGTTGTTTCCACATCTTTGCAATTGTGAATTGTGCTGCTATAAACATTCGAGTGCAGATGTCTTTTTAATAGAGTGTCCTTTGTTCTTTTGGGTAGATGCCCAGTAATGGGATTGCTGGATCAAATGGTAGATCTACTTGTATTGCTTTAAGGTATCTCCATATTGCTTTCCACAGAGGTTGCCCTAGTTTGCAGTCCCACCAGCAGTGTGGGAGTGTTCCTATCTCTCCGCATCCATGCCAACATTTATTGTTTTGGGACTTTTTGATAAAGGCCATTCTCACTGGAGATAAGTGGTATCTCATTGTGGTTTTGATTTGCATTTCCCTGACGATTAGAGATGTTGAGCATTTTTTCATATGTTTGTTGGCCATTATTTTGTCTTCTTTTGAAAAGTTTCTGTTCATGTCCTTTGCCCACTTTTTGTTAGGGTTGTTTGGTTTCTTCTTGCTGATTTTCCTGAGTTCTATATAGATTCTAGTTATCAGCCCTTTATCAGATGTGTAGCTTGTGAAAATTTTCTCCCGTTCTGTAGGTTGTTTGCTCTCATAACAGTTTCTTCGGCTGTGCTTAAGCTTTTTAATTTGATCAGGTCCCATTTATTTCTCTGTTGTTGCTGTGATTGCCTTTGGGGTCTTCTTCATAAATTCTTTGCCTAGGCCAATATCTAGAAGAGTATTTCCAACATTTTTATCTAGAATTCTAATAGTTTCACACCTTAGTTTAAGTCTGTTACCCAGCATGAGTGGATTTTTGTGAGAGATGAAAGGTGTGGATCCTGTTCCAGTCTTCTATGTGTGGCTATCCAGTTTTCCCAGCACCATTTATGGAATAAGGATTCTTTTCCCCAGTTTATGTTTTTGTCTGCTTTGTCAAAGATTAGATGGCTAAATGAGGATGGTTTTACATCTGGATTCTGAGTTCTGTTCCATTGGTCTATGTCCCTGTTCTTGTGCCAGTGCCAAGATGTTTTAATTATTATAGCCTTGTAGTATAGTTTGAAGTCTGGTAAATTGATACCTCCCATTTTGTTTTTATTGCCTAGGATTGTTTTTGCTATACAGGGTCTTATCTGGTTCCATACGAAGCGTAAAATTATTTTTTCTATATCTTTGAAAAACGATGTTGGTATTTTAATAGGGATTGCATTGACTCTGTAAATCACTTTGGGTAGTATAGACATTTTAACAATGTTGATTCTGACAGCCCACAAGGATGCTATGGTTTTCCACCTGTTTACATCCTATGCTGTTTCCTTCCTCTCCCTTTTTTTTTTCTCCTTAGAAATGATTGATGTTTTTTTTTGTCTCGCTATTCATTTTAGCAATTGGGAAATAGAATATATCTTGGTATTGACCAATATGAGTCTCTTTTCCCTGGATGTACTGTATTCTTTTATTTGTAGTTTACATTTTTCTTTTATTTCTGGAAACTTTTCTTGAATTATATTGAAAACAGTTTTTAAGTTCTTTTATTTTGGTTTTCTTCTTTGAGAATACCAAGTATGCTTATGTTTGTTGATTTATTTTGGCCTGTTATCTACATCATTTGCTTTTTCTGCCTTTTTAGTTATTAATTTTTTCTCTAAAACTTTTTTGGGTTTTTTAATTCCCTTTGAATTTCCTTTTCAATCTTGCCCTATGTGTACTTTCCTGTTTTTAGCAGTAGCTGTTCTCTCTTCTGCTTCCATTTGGTCTTCATTATTTCTTCCTTCCCTTCCTTCCCTTCCTTTCTCCTCCCCACCCCTCCCTTTCCCTTGTCCTTCCTTCTTTTTTATTTTCTTTCCTTTCTTCTCTGACTTGTTGGTTCACATTTTATTTCCTCATCTTTTTAACCATAGTTTCCCTGAGCACCTGTGTCTCCTCTTTATGTTTCCTGTGTTATAGAAGTGATTGCTTCTTTAAATTTGTATTTGTGGCAAAATGTTTGAATATAATTTTCATCTGCTTGGTGGTATTTTTTTCTGTGTGTTTTTCCATTTCATTTTCCTTTTTGTTTCCTCTTTTTATTTATTTATAGTACTTTAAAAAAAATTACTGCTTATTATTTGATGAGGAACATTTTTTCCTGAGCCTGCTATTTGCAAAAGATCATCTCAGGAGGGCCATAGTAATGTTACAGACTAACACCTATTCTCTTTATGACACTATATTTGTATGTAATTGATTTCTTTTTATTATCTAGGTGTATCTCATTTTATTGCATTTCACTTTATTATGCTTTGCAGATATTGTGCTTTTTACTAATTGAAGGTTTGTAGCAACCCTGCATTGAGCAAGTCTATTGGTGACATTTTTCCAACAGCATGTGCTCACTTAAGTGTTGATGTGTTACATTTTGGTAATTCTCTCAGTGTTTGAATATTTTCATTGTTATTATGTCTGTTATGGTGATCAGTGATCTTTGACTTTGCTATTGTAATTGTTTGGGGGCACCATGAACCCTTATAAGACAGTTAAACTTAATCGATCAATGTTGTGTGCGTTCTGACTGCTTCACTTACTGGCTATTCCCTGCCTCTTTCTCATTCCTCATGCCTCCCTATTTCCTGAGACACAACAATATTGAAATTAGGCTGAGTAATAATTCTACAATGGTCTGTAAGTGTTCAAGTGCAAAGAAGAGTCATATATCTCTCACTTTAGATCAAAAGCTAGACTCAGGAGGCTGAAGTGGGAGGATCACTTGAGGCCAGGAGTTTGAGACCAGCCTGAGCAACATAGCAAAACACTGTTTCTAAAAAAATAAGAAAAATTAGCCAGGCATGGTGGTGCATCCTATAGTCTGAGCTACTTGGAAGTCTGAGGAAGGAGGATTGCTTGATCCCAGGAGTTCATGGTTGCAGTGAGCTGTGATAGCACCACTATGCTCCATCCTTGGCAACACAGCGAGACCTTGTTTCTTTAAAACAAACAAACAAACAAACAAACAAACAAACAAACAAAAAGCTAGAATTGATTCAAATTAGTGAGGAAGGCATTTCAAAAGCTGAGATAGGCTGAAAACTAGGCCTCTTGCTCCAAATAGCTAGCCAAGTTGTGAGTGCAAAGGAAAAAGTTCTTGGAGGAAATTAAAAGTGCTACTCCAGTGAACACACAAATGATAAGAAAGTGAAACAGGGCTAGGTACAGTGGCTCACGCCTGTAATCCCAGGACTTTGGGAGGGTAAGGTGGGAGGATTGCTTGAGGCCAGGAGTTTGAGACCAGCATGGACAACATAGCAAGACCCTATCTCTACAAACAATTTAAATAGTAAATTAGCCAGGTATGGTAGATTTTCAGTGAAGACGAAAAAGCCTTTTACTGGAAGAAGATGCCATCTAGGACTCTTATAGGTAGAGAGGAGAAGTCAAATGTCTCCCTTCAATGTTTCAAAACACAGGCTGACTCTCTTGTTAGGGCCTATTGCAGCTGGTGACTTTAAGTTGAAGCCAATGCTCATTGACCATTCTGAAAATCCTAGAGCCCTTCAGGATCATGCTAAATCTACTATGCCTGTGCTCTGTAAATAAATCAACAAAGCCTAAATGACAGCATATCTGTTTATAGTATGGTTTAATGAATACTTTAAGCCCAATATTGAGACCCACCGCTCAGAAAAAAAGATTCCTTTCCAAATATTACTGCTCATTGATAGTGCACCTGGTCACCCAAGAGCTGTGATGGAGATGTATAAGGAGATGAATGTTCTTTTTATGCCTACTAACACAATGTTCATTCTGTAGCCAATCAATCAAGGAGTAGTTTCAACTTTCAAGTCACATAAATTAAGAAATACATTTCATAAGGCTATAGCTGTCATAGTTAGTGATTCCTCTGATGGAACTAGACAAAGTAAATCAAAAACCTTCTTGAAAGGATTCATCGTTCTAGATGTCATTAAAAACATTCGTGTGACTCATGAGAAGAGGTCAAAATATCAACATTAACAAGAATTTGTAAGAAGTTGATTTCAACTCTCATGTTTGACTTTGAGGGGTTCAAGACTTCAGTGGAGAAGTAACTGCAGATGTAGTACAAATAACAAGAGAACTAGAATTAGAAGTAGAGCCTGAAGATGTGACTGAATTGCTGCAATCTAATGATAAAACTTGAACAGATGAGTAGTTGTTTCTTGTGGATGAGCAAAGAAAGTGGTTTGTTTACATAGAATCTACTCCTGGTGAAGATGCTATGAGCGTTGTTAAAATTACAACAAAGGATTCAGAATATTACATAAACCTAGTGGTAAAGCAGTGGCAGGGGTGGAGAGGATTGACTCCACTTTTTTTTTTTTGCAGACAGAGTCTCACTCTGTTGCCCGGGCTAGAGTGCCGTGGCGTCAGGTTAGCTCACAGCAACCTCAAACTCCTGGGCTCAAGCCATCCTTCTGCCTCAGCCTGTAAGTAGCTGGGACTAGAGGCATGTGCCACCATGCCTGGCTAATTTTTTCTATATATTTTTAGTTGGCCAATTAATTTCTTTCCATTTTTAGTAGAGACGGGATCTCACTCTTGCTCAGGCTGGTCTCAAAGCGATCCTCCCGCCTCTGCCTCCCAGAGTGCTAGGATTACAGGCGTGAGCCACCACGCCTGGTCTGACTCCGCTTTTGAAAGAAGTTCTACTGTGGGTAAAATGCTATTAAACAGCATCGTGTGCTACAGAGAAATCTTTTGTGAAAGGAAGAGTCAATCAATGTGTCAAACTGCATTGTAGTCTTATTTTAAGGAACTGCCACAGCCACCCCAACCTTCAGTAACCATCACCTCCATCAGTCAGCAGCTATCAACATTGAGGCAAGACACTCTATCATCAAAAAGATTGGAACTCACTGAGAGTTCCAATGGAACTCTCATAGAACAATCATCTGAAGGTTAAGATGATTGTTAGTAGTTTTTTTAGCAATAAAGTAGTTTTGACTTAAGGTGTGTACATTTTTCTTAGACAAACCTATTGCATACTTAATAGAGTACAGCATAGTGTAAACATTACTTTTATATGCACTGGGAAACCAAAAAATCTGTATGACTCGCTTTTTTCTGTTATTCACTTTATTGTGGTGATCTGGAATTGACCTGGCAGTTATCTTGGAGATAAAAACTGTGTCTCCTGGCCAGGCGAGGTGGCTCACGCCTGTAATCCTAGCTCTCTGGGAGGCCGAGGTGGGTGGATTGCTCGAGATCAGGAGTTCGAAACCAGCCTGAGCAAGAGCGAGACCCCGTCTCTGCTATAAATAGAAAGAAATTAATTGGCCAACTAATATATATAGAAAAAATTAGCCGGGCCTGGTGGCGCATGCCTGTAGTCCCAGCTACTTGGGAGGCTGAGGCAGAAGGATTGTTTGAGCCCAGGAGTTTGAGGTTGGTGTGAGCTAGGCTGACGCCACGGCACTCACTCTAGCCTAGGCAACAAAGCAAGACTGTGTCTCAAAAAAAAAAAAAAAAACAAAAACAAAAAAAACTGTGTCTCCTGATGCAAGAGAAATTGACACAACAGGGTAGCTGACCAAAGGTTCTCATACCTGCCCCTGCCTCAGTATGACTACTTTTTGCATTCATGGTTTGTCATTGACCCTTGCCTCTTTCCCTTCTGTAGCCACTGGCTACCATTCTACCTATCATCTTGTGTTGTTGCAAAGAAGGGATTCTTGTCTTTGCAGTAAGTGTGTTCCTTTTACTTTGGAACTGTGTTCTGCTGTTTTGTTTTCCTTCCCTGAGATGTATAGCCAAAGTATAGCCTATGTATACTGCTTCATTTTGGGAGAGGGATATTTAAAATATTTAATATTTTTGGTTAACCCATCTTGTTTTTTCAGTTGATGTTTTTAGATGTCTCCTAGTTGTTGTTTTTTTAATAATAAATAACCATTCATTAAGTCTTTGAATCTCTTGCTCTACCAAGCTTAGTGTTAGATATATTACTTAAGCATTTATTAAATGATTATTTATGGACATGTATTTATGTCTGAATATGTATATTTATGAATATATATCGCTAAAAATAAATAACAAGCTTATTAACACATGAAAGTTTTAGTATACAGTTGAACAAGATTTGTCATCTGTCATTTTACTTATTCATGTTTGAGGAGATGTATAAGAAGCCTGTCATCAAATGAATTATTAGACTTAGCATTATACACTTTCTTTGTTGCCTTTAACATAGGTGTTGTTCTGAAATAAAGTATATTTTATTCCTTCTAGAAATCCTAGCAGAGCAATTTCTTTTAATTGTCCATATAGGGAAGAGAAGATTTTGTGGTATTTAAGGCTTTTGGAAAAAGGATAAGAGAAGATTTTGTAGTAATTTTTATTCTTTAAAGGTTTCACTTCATGACAACCTAATTTCTTTCATTGTTTTCTTTTCTCTCCTAAAATTAAAAAGTTTTCTATTACTTATTTAAGTGTGCTGCTTTCGTAGTGTTATAATCCTTAATTGTTTGGCTGACTGTAGATTGAATTTTTGCATCATAAACAAAAATTTTGAAACATCTGTTACAAGAAGATTTTTTTGTTAAATTAATATTAGGGCATAAATTTCCATGCCTATTATCTCAGCTTAATAAGGTAATTAACAACAAATGAACCTTGAGTATGAGGGTAGAAAAGCCAGAAGAAATAAGTTATAAAAATTTACTAATTAATTGCATATAGCCTAAGTCATCTAATTTATGAGAAACAAGTCTTGGCATTCTGAACAGTATTAATTTGAGTTGTAGAATATTATCATTGTTTTGTCCCCTCTCCAAGCAGGGAGGATCCTGTAAGAGTGCCTAGAGAGAAACTTGGCTGCCTGTGTCTAAATGTGTTATTGATTCATTTGTCAATAGATATACTTTTTAATAAATGAATTTAACTGCTGCTTTCATTTTAAATGAACCTTCTACTTCATCAGACTTTTTATCTGGAAGTACCCTTTTACAATTCCATAGCCTGTGAATTTGTATAATAATATTAAGTTGTATTGATGAACATACATACTAATTTCTGTGGAGATACATATGAGCGACATTGCAATACCACTGCATACCCATCCGAATGGCTAAATTAAAACAAACAAACAAAAGACAATACCAGCAAAAATGTGAAACAATTGTTACTCTCTTAATCTGGTTTTTGTGGCTATAAAGGATTACCAGAGGCTGTGTAATTTATAAAGTAAAGAGGGTTATTTGTCTCACAGTTGTGCTGTACCAGAAACACAGTGCCAGCATCTGTTTCTGGTGAGGGTCTGAGGAAGCCTTCACTCGTGGCAGAAGATGAAGAGAGAGGAAGAGGTGCCAGCCTCTTTTAAACAACCGGCTGTCATGTGAACTAATAGAGAGAGAACTCACTCCTTACTGTGGGGAGGTCTCTAAGTCTTTCACGAGGCTCCCACTCAGCCCCACGTCCAGCACTAGACAGATATGCAAATGATATCACTCTCTTACACCATTGGGAGAAGAGGAAATTGGCACAACTACTTTGGAAAACGGTTTGGTACTATAGATGAACATATATGTGTTCTGAGACCCAGTAATCCTTCCCCTAAGTATGTAGGTGCATATGTTATCTCTACCAATAGAATGCTCATAGCAGCATTATTCATAATAGCTATCCCCATTGTCCATTAGCACTAGAATGGGAAATTCTGTGGTATATTCTCATAATAGAAAACTTTTAACAATGAGAATGAACAAATTATAGCTACTGTAATAGCTGGCTGAATCTTTCAAACATAGTGTTGAGTGAAAGAAAAGGTAAAATAATGACTTATATACACACATTAAACATATATATCCATTTAAAATATACTAATTTATATATAACCACTTAGGTGAAATATATATAACACACTAATCTATGGTGTTCGAAATCAGGCAGTGGCCAGCCTTCAGTGGGGCTGAGGGTGTTGTGAAAGGACAAGACCATAAAAGAGGCTTTTGGGGTTATTATATTCTCTTTCTTGAACTTTCGTGCTTCCTATATAGGTATGCTCATTTTATGAAAATTCTTAAATTTTCTTAAGCTGTACACTTGAGGTTTGTTTAATTTTCTGTATTTAATATAGTAACAAGTTTACCAAAAATGTAAAATGTGCTTTGCTTTTAAATATATCTATATATGTATCTATATTTATATATACATGTATATATATGTATTTTAATCATAAACCACTATTGATATGGTCGTAATTTGGCTACTCCATCAAAAACAAAGCAAATTCTAATAAAAAAATGAAATATATTTGTGCACATGGGAGTGGGTGTGTATATATCTCTAGACTGAATCTGTTAATACTCTATTTTCTTATGCTACTTCATTAGTCAATTCCAGCACGAATAGAGATTTACCCAAATGATCCAACTTAACAAACTTTAGTGAGGAGCTGTATCAGTGGTGTAAGGTTAAGTGAGGCAACAATTAGTTTGAGCCACCACAAAACCAAACAATAGCAGCCAGTCATTTACCACTCCCAGGCCTGAGAGGGCAGGCCTGGACACAGAGTAGCCCAGTGAGCACGAGAGCTAAGGAACGGGCTGTAGGCAGCACCTGCAGTTCTGAAGGGACCCAGCCACTACCAGACCTTCCTGTGTCATTCTCTTCTCTTACTCTGTAATCACCAGTTGGTACTTCCATTGATCAAATCCTATTTGAAGCTAGTTGGCAAGGGAATTTTCTGTAGGAGGGAGCAAATGTAGAATAATCAGCACAACTACTTAAATTGTTGAAAGCTCGTTCCAGAGAATTAGTATAGAATATAATTTCCCCCTCTTATTACTTTTTGCCTCTGAAGTTTCATTTTGGTTAATTTTCATGTTATATATACGTATCCATCCTTCTCTTTCTTTCTCTCTGGTGTATATATTTATGCACAGCAAGTAAAATAAAAACACTATATTTAAAATCACCACTAATTAAAAACAGTGTTGGGGCCGGGCGCTGTGGCTCACGCCTGTAATCCTAGCTCTTGGGAGGCCGAGGCGGGCGGATTGCTCAAGGTCAGGAGTTCAAAACCAGCCTGAGCAAGAGCGAGACCCCGTCTCTACTATAAAATAGAAATAAATTAATTGGCCAACTGATATATATATAAAAAAATTAGCCGGGCATGGTGGCGCATGCCTGTAGTCCCAGCTACTCAGGAGGCTGAGGCAGAAGGATCACTCGAGCCCAGGAGTTTGAGGTTGCTGTGAGCGAGGCTGACGCCATGGCACTCACTCTAGCCTGGGCAACAAAGCGAGACTCTGTCTCAAAAAAAAAAAAAAAACAAAAAAAAAACAAAAAAAAAAACAGTGTTGATTTATAAGCAAATATGATGATTAAGAGTTTAAAATAGTGAAGTAAATTTATGGCATTAGAAATATGGGGTCAGGCGCGGTGGCTCACGCCTGTAATCCTAGCACTCTGGGAGACCAAGGCGAGTGGATATAGCTCAAGGTCAGGAGTTTGAGACCAGCCTGAGCAAGAGCGAAACCCTGTCTCTACTAAAAATAGAAAGAAATTAATTGGCCAACTGAAAATTAGTCAGGCATGGTGGCACATGTCTGTAGTCCCAGCTACTCAGGAGGCTGAGGCAGGAGGATAGCTTGAGCCCAGTGATCTGTGAGCTAGGCTGGCGCCATGGCACTCTAGCCCAGGCAACAGAGGGAGATTTTGTCTCAAAAAAAAAAAAAAAAAAGCTAGGCGCGGTGGCTCACGCCTGTAATCCTAGCTCTCTGGGAGGCTGAGGTGGGCGGATCCTTTAGAGCTCAGGAGTTCGAAACCAACCTGAGCAAGAGCGAGACCCGTCTCTACTATAAATAGAAAGAAATTAATTGGCCAACTAATATATATATAGAAAAAATTAGCCGGGCATGGTGGCGCATGCCTGTAGTTCCAGCTACTTGGGAGGCTGAGGCAGAAGCATCGCTTGAGCCCAAGAGTTTGAGGTTGCTGTGAGCCAGGCTGACGCCACAGCACTCACTCTAGCCTGGGCAACAAAGTGAGACTCTGTCTCAAAAAAAAAAAAAGAAAGAAAAGAAATATGGAGAGCTAAATATTTATTGAATTTTCATATTTTCCCTCAACTGAGGTTTGTAACACAGTTACCAAGTATTTTGTACTAGAAAGAAAATGCACAAAGTATAGTACTGCCTTTTATTTTATCAAAACATTTTTATTTTGGAAATTTTTAAATGTGTACATAAGTATAGAGAAAAGTGTAAGGAACCCCCATATAGTTATTATACAACTTTAATAATTCTATACATTTTGCTAGTTATTGGTTATTCTGTTCCCAGTTCCCTATCTACAAACACATTTCTTTCCCTGGAGTATTTTAAAATAAATTCAAGAAACTATATTTTACCCATAAATACTGCAATCTTTATTTAAAAAAAAATTTTTTTTTTTAGGCCGGGCGCGGTGGCTCACGCCTGTAATCCTAGCTCTCTGGGAGGCCGAGGCGGGCGGATTGCTCGAGGTCAGGAGTTCGAAACCAGCCTGAGCAAGAGTGAGACCCCATCTCTACTATAAAATAGAAGGAAATTAATTGGCCAACTAATATATATACAAAAAATTAGCCGGGCATGGTGGCGAATGCCTGTAGTCCCAGCTACTTGGGAGGCTGAGGCAGGAGGATTGCTTGAGCCCAGGAGTTTGAGGTTGCTGTGAGCTAGGCTGACGCCACGGCACTCACTCTAGCCTGGGCAACAAAGCGAGACTCTGTCTCAAAAAAAAAAAAAAAAAATTTTTTTAGAGACAAGGTCTTTCTCTGTCATCCATGCTGGAGTGCAGTGGCATGATAATAGCTGACTGCAACCTTGAACTCCAGGGCCCAAGTGATCCTCCTGCCTTAGCCTCCGAAGTAGCTGGAACTACAGACATGAGCCACCACCCCTTGGCCAAATTTAAAATACTTTTTGTAGAGATGAGGTCTTACTCTGTTGCCCAGGCTGATCTTGAACTTCTGGGCTCAAGTGATTCTCCTGCCTCAGCTTCCCAAAGTGCTGGGATTATAGATGTAAGCTACCACACCCAGCTATCACTTCAGTTTTTAATCTCTAACAAATAAGGATTTTTTTTCATAATCATAATGTCATTATCACAGCTAACAAAATTGAATTCCTCAATGTATCTCATATTTGATCCATATTAAAATGTAGCCACTTATTTTAAGTGTTTTTGTGCTGTTGGTTTGTTTGAATCAAGATCCAAATAAGCTTCACACGTTGAATTTGGTTGTCTCTTTAACTTTTGTTAGATCAGCAAACTTACTAAGAATATGATTTCTTTTGCAAGTTTGCCTTATGAACCCCTTTTATTTTTTCTATGGTGAATTTACATATCCATCAACACTTAGTATTTTTTTGCGAATCCTCACAGTACTGAACTAAGCACTTAGTAACAGTGGGGTACAGCAAAAGGAGCACGGGGTTTGACCAAAGCTGGCTTTAGGTTTTGCCTATTCCATCCATTCTACCATTGTGATCATAAGCATATTCTTAAAATTCTGTAAAATTGAGCATGACAATGTGACAACCAGTTCAAAAGAGAAAGTCAAGAAGTTTTAGATTTAATTGTTGTGAGTTATTTACTTAAATATTTATAAATAGATGAATTATCTCTGCAAACCTCAGGCTTTTAGAATGACTGCAGACAGAGAAGTACATGGAGGGCTGGTGGAGGATCCTGTCTAGTAGTGAAGATATAGTAACTGAGACCCCAGTGTTAAGTGAATACTTCATGTGTAAGTGTAGACTGTAAGAAAGGGTGCTTTTTTCTGTTTAGAAACTAGAATTTGGGGAATAGTGACACAATACAGAAGAATGTGTTACCTTTCTAGCAACAATTAAAACTGGCCACTGGGAGAATAAATGGTTGATTCCATTTTTAGAAACTAAGGAATCTAACAAATGAATTATAAGGTAGAACGGCCCTTTAGTCTGCAGAACAAAAATGCCACAGTTCTTATCTGCTCATGAAGGCAGAGGCACATGGCCAGTATCCTGCTGAAAGTCCCTGTTTGAATGGGAGTACAGGAGGGGTGTATTTGGGAGTAAGATAATGCCCTATTGACTTGCATCTCAATTTTGAGTCTATGGTACCTTACTGATATCTATAAAAAAATTTTTTTTCTGTCTTCAAACAAATAACTTTGGACCCCTAAATATTTCAGCTTACCATGGTAATTGAACTATATTTAAACCACACCACAGGTATTCTTGAAAATATTTTAGTACCTAACCTCTTGTAAAAGAAAATTCAGGGCTATAGTTGTGTTTAGTCAAACATTTGGCAGAATTGAATTCATTTATGTTCTTTATTAAAACTGAAATGAAACTACTTGGTTTTTATTTTATTATCCTAGATTATTTTTTATAAATGTGTTTGCTATCAGTCAAGGTAAGGTTCTCTTATAAATGGGGATATTTTTGTATTGAGTAGGTCAGAAGCTCTGCAGCTCAGAAAGTGATGTCTACTGCTCTGGGCCACACTGCCACCTGGGGGCCAAAAAGAAAGTCAGCCAGTGCCAAAAACCTTTGACACTGACCTTGGTTCTATTAAGACAAGTACCAAGACATCATTATCTATTTGTAGACACCAGAATAATGTTGTTGGCTTACCTAATTTTATAGAATGATACAATATTATGAAAACATTTGAAAATCTAATGCATACCTACATATTACTTCTTTTCCTATCTTTCTCTGTCTACCTATTTTTTAGGATATTACTGTCTTGAGACAAAGGTAACGTACATTATCTCAGTCTTATAATGTGCATGCTGTTACTTAGTATTTATAAAGAGTATTTTGTGGGCAATATTAATAGTTTCCTATTTACACCATAACATTGATCAGTAAATGAATGTCCTTTTCCCAGCTCTAATTCATTGAACATATATAAAGGTGTTTACAGTGTTGGTATGTATGCATCACTTATATGAGGTACCTAGAAAAGTCAAATTCATAGAGATAGAAAAGGTGGTTACCAGGGGCTGGAGGCAGGGGGCTGGTCATAGAGGTTATTGTTTAATAGGTACAGAGCTTCAGTTTTTGGATGATAAAGTTCAGGAGATGGATAGTGGTGATGGTTGTACAATAAAATGAATGCACTTAATGCCATTGCACTGGCATTTAAAATTTTTTAAATGGTATATTTTATGTTATATATATTTTACCATGATAAAAAAAAGTGTACCTGTACTAATAACATTGAATAGTCTACCTTCTTAGGGCATAGTAATGAATATGTAAGAGAATGTGATTTTTAAAAGTACATATTATATGCTAGAAGCTTTACCTATATAAGGCTATGACCCTATGAGGTATATACTTATTACTAGCTATCTTTACTAAGGACTGAAGTTTGTTTATAACAAATTTATTAACAGCCTCCTGTTTGCTCAACTCTCAGCATAATTTGTCTGAAGTAGAAACCTCATAAGCTAATAAAAGAGGTAGCTGATATTTGAACCTATTTCTCCTTGACTCTTTCTGTTCTGCCAGTCTGCCTTCTATGAAAACATTGCAGATTCAAGTTACAATGAAATACTGACATGGCATTCTGTCATATCATAGATTCTGATATGTCATGATTCAAGACTGGGAAAAAAATCGAGTCATGTAGGGGAAATGTTAGAATCCTGAGATAATCCCAAAATTTATGTAACATCTGTGGGTTTCAAACAGGTAGTGTCTAATTTGAATAGACTGTATAAGATGGAAATGATTCATGTACCATGAGGTTATCTACTACAATATTTTTCATCTTAAATTAGTTTCCCATCAGATAGAAAGTTGGTGCTTTTCTTTATAATGCCATGAGTCTCTAGAGTCTCTGAGGGAAGACTCATTCTTTTAACTGTTTGTTTTGAATTGTATTCCTTCATTTCTATCTACTTTTATTTATTCATTTGGGAGATTCCTTCCTTCCAATGAAAGAAAACTGAAGTTGTTTTCTCATGGTAAATAATTAAATGGAAAATGATTCAATATAAAAATGATTCCCAAAGTCTATTTGTGGAACAACTGATTTTTGGTAATGCTGTAAACAAAAGAATTTTAGCATATACAACAAAAAAGATCTGACTATTCCTTTTGTATTTGTGGTAAACTGATTTTATGTATAACCTTTCAAATTTCCCTTCAGAAATGGAATATTTGATGTATTATGGAAAAACCCAAATCAATCCTGCTTTTCTTGAACCCTATTACTTAACTATCTGTGGTAGTCATGGAAATAATTCCCCAGAAAATAGTTACTAAATCACTGCCTAATTACTTGATTTTCTCTATATGTAAAAATAACTAATATTTGGTAAAATATCTAGATTTGTAAATAAAGTTATGATATTTGGCTATAGTGAAACAATTACAACATTCTCCCAAAACTCTTATAGTACTGAAACACACTGGAATGCTTCTTGGGAAGCTAAGGAGCTTGTTGCTGACATCATAATAATTTGGTTATTTGCACATTTTATAAAATATTAAAATGTTCTGAGTTAACATACTCTTTAAATAACTCATGGTAAGATGTTATCTCTGAAGTGTTGGCTTGTGAGTAGGAGGGAAATTATATGTTACAGTGTTATATAAAACTGACTCATGAGTGGGTGAAAGATCCCAAGAATACCAGGACACCCACACTAGAAAAAGCCAATATGTGCAGTTTCTCTTTACACTGTGTTCCAGCAGGCTGCTTAATGGAACTGTATTCATTAAAGAAATTTGTATAATTTTTTCATTGCCTTGGTGAATATCTTTCTGATTAAAAAAAGTGAATTACATTTTTTTTATCTTTTTTAAAAAAAAAATCATTGTTCATAGGACAAAAAGCTTGACTCAGTATATGAAGTAATCAACTTCTCTATGTTTCAGCTTTTTAAGTTAGTTAAAATCAAGAGAATAAAACATGTCTACTTTTGGAGTATTTTTAGAATATTTGTTAAATGCCATAAATGCAATTAAGTAACCTTTTAGCAAATAGTATTTGAAGTCTTCATAAACAAATCATGCTGTTTTACTGAAAAATATGGGAATGTTCTCAATTCAGATTCAGTCCATTAGATAATTAAATTTTTATGAAGGTAATATATTTTTTTTTTTTTTTAAACAGAGTCTGACTCTGTCTCCTTAGCTAGAGTGTAGTGGCATCAGCATAGCTCACTGTAGCCTCAAACTCCTGGGCTCAAGCGATCCTCCTGCCTCAGCCTCCTGAGTAGCTGGGACTACAGGCATGCACTACCACACCTGGCACATTTTTTCTGTTTTTGGTATTGGTAGAAATGGGGTCTTGCTCTTGCTCAGGCTGGTCTCCAACTCCTGAGCTTAAGCAATCCTCTCACTTTGACTTTCCAGAGTGCTGGGATTACAGGCGTGAGCCTCTTGCCTGGACAAAGATAATCTTTTGCTCAGTAATATTAAATATTTTTAATTGTATTTGTTATACTATCCAAAATACTGTTTTGGTTGGATATCACAAATCAGATTTTGTTTGTATGGAGAATTTTTTGTTGGTGTTTTTGAAAGAATGCTTCCTAGGTTCTTGTACCACATGCTAACTAAGCCAGGGGTCCTCAAACTTTTTAAACAGGGGGCCAGTTCACTGCCCCTCAGACCATTGGAGGGCCGTTGGAGAGTGCGGCACACATTCCACACATGCGCACTGTGGGCCTGGGGGCAAGTCAGCTGCTAAGCAGGACAGGCGCCTGCTGTGGCAAAAACAAAAACATCCGGTGGGCCGGATAAATGTCCTCGGGTGGGCTGCATGTAGCCTGCGGACCATTGTTTGAGGACACCTGAACTAAGCCTTATTGTTTTATTGGAATTTTCATTCCACTTTCAACCAACATTCTTTGTCTAAACTGAGAATCTCAACCTTTAAAACAATCATATTTTCTTGAGAAGAATGTATACTCCATTTGAAAATAGCAAAAGGGCAGCTCTTACTATGTAACAGGCCCTCCTCTACAAGATACTTTCATTAATGGTATTCAATTACTACAAGATCTGTGTGATGGTGGTATTATTCCTGCTTTTTCAAAGAGAAAGCTGTGGCTGTGAGAGGTAAAGTAATCTGCCCACCTAATGGCAAAGTTGGGATTTAAACCTAAGGATTTAAACCCTTGATCTTCAATTTTATGTGCTATAGCCATAATATATCCACATTTATATAGAAATATTTTTCCTTTCTCTCTTTTGTTGGTGTTTACATGTGTAGCATCTGTGTGCTTTCTATTTCATTTCATACTTGTCTCAGTCTCCATTATAAAAAGAAATGTAACAAACTTTCAAGGCAGTTTGTACCTGTCATCTTCACAAAACAGAATGCTATTCAAACTGAATTCTGTAATACATTAGTATGGTTATATTTTCTAGATTTGTAAAATGAATTTAAAGTTATTAATCATGTTCATAATTGATAATGATTAAAATAATCCTTATTTCCAGATTAGTTATTTGTCTTAGAATTTTCACACCCGATCATGTAACTAAAGCTGTGATCAAATAATATATTTATGAACTGTTGATTTGCTTTAGTAATGAGAAAGCATGAAAGAATTTTAAGTAAATCCTAATTTCTGTGATATGTATATTTATCATATATATGAATATACATACGTGTGTATGTTTCCATCCGCATGCTTATGTATCAGATCAAATTTTAATTAGGCTATTTTGCATACTTATAAACATATTGATTTGTAATCCTTTCTGAGCCTTTTCTTAGTCAATGGGAACTTAATTTGATCAGCAGGCTCTTCAGAAGTTTAGTCAGGGCCTGGAGCAGTGGCTCACGCCTAAAATCCTAGCACTCTGGGAGGTCAAGGCGGGGTTGGGGGGTCACTTGAGCTCAGGAGTTCTAGATCTTGTTTGTACCAAAAACAGAAAAATTAGCCAAGTGTGGTGTCTTGGGCATGTAGTCCCAGCTACTTTGGAGGCTGAGGCAGGAGGATTGCTTGAGCTCAGGAGTTTGAGGTTGCAATGAGCTATGATGATACCACTGCACTCTACCTGGGGGCAACAGAGTGAGACTCTGTCTCAAAAAAAAAGTTTTGAATTATATTCAATCATACTTGTATCTATGGAGATTATTTCTTGGATTTATGTGGCTTCTTTATTTTTCATAATTTATACTTCAACATCTATGATTTCATCATAGGTGTCACCCCTACCCTATACAGATAGATATATTGAGGTAGATAATTCTTTTTTTCTTTTTTTTAACTTCTGGCCTTAAGCAATCCTCCCACCTCAGCCTCCCAAAGTGCTAGAATTACAGGCATGAGCCCCCACACCCCAGTGAAGTAGCTAATTCTTGATAATTATCTCAGCGTTGCATAGTATCAAAAATAGAATTCAAGCTATTTATGACCACTGACCTTAGTTCTCTCCACTAAATCATTGTTTGCTAATACATCTCTCAGAACTATGAGAATTTTTTATTTTGCCTTTTTATCTTAATTATAAAAAAGTTAAGGTCTATAGGCCAAAACTCAGTAATAATCCCTCATTGGAATGACATTTTCATAGGATTGGACTTTGTTTCTTAAACCAGTGTTCCTCAAATTAGAGTCCAAATACCTTGTTTGCTTTATAGTGCCAGTTCAAATAAATATCCACTGAGTGGCTACTGTTTGGCTACAGAGAGGGGGCTTTGGAATGCAGAAATGAATAAGACATTGTCTTGTCTTCAAGAAATGCATTGCCTAGTTGCATAACATACATAAAGAAATTTTATTACAATGTAATAGATGTCACAGTGGAAGTATGTTCAAAATACATGGGGCATACTGACTGAAGAGGGAAGCATCAAAAAAAAGTGTTCTGGGAATGCTTCTCAGGGAACTAATGTCTAAACTGAGGTTTGAAGGACAAATATGCATTTACTAACTGAATAGGGTGGGCTATGGAAAGGGAATTTTTATCAGGTCATTTCAGGGAAAAGGGACACAATGTTTAGGGAAATATCATACAGAAGAGGAATCCAGAGGATGTTTTAAAGCATGTTTCTCTTGCATTTTAGGTAAAAGTTTGCAGTAATTAGAGCATTTATCAAGCAGTACTTGCACTAATCTAAACTTTCTGTCCATCTCTGATTATTGCTAAGCATTAGGGTGACACTAATGAATGATAAAATAACTGAACAGCAGGTAATAAGAGGGAAATGAAAGGATGAGATGCCTAGATTATTTGCCAGCTTTATAATGAAATGTTAATAATATGTTTTCATAATATAAATTCTGCATAAGATTCATTTATTCAACCTGTATATTGAACTGGTATCCTCACTTCCCAAGCCGGAAAACAAAGGCACAGAGGTGAAGTAATTTGCCTAAGCTTACCAATGTAAATGGAGTAGCCAGCGTACACTTTGATTCCAGAGCCAGTGTTAAGAGAACTTGCAAAATGCTCAGTGGGTCTGAAGTGCCAAGAGTGAGAAAGGCACAAAATAAGGCTCAAAATTCAGCTGTGAAAAAGTGGGAGAGAGTGGCTGGAAGCTAGAGAGGCAACAAAGTAAGGACCAGGGAGGCATTTTTGTTTGTTTTTAAGATGGGTAATGTTTAACATATGTAAATACTAATCAAAATTATCCAGCAAAAAGAGAGAATTAGAAGATACAGCTGAAAGAAAGGCTCATCAGTGCTAAAGGTATCTGAGAATAGCAGAGGAGGTGGGTCCCAGAAACCAATTTATATTAGTAGTTTGCCTAGAAGAACACTGCCCAAGAGGGATGGGGATGAGCATGGTATAGATGTGGAGTTATGGTTGGTATTAGGAAATTAGAGGTGATTAATTTATCTCGTGTATTATTAGCCTTTTGGGTTGCTTTGCTTCTGCACATTGTCCTTTAACTGATCTCTGATATGCCAGAAATAGCAACCTTATATGGTTTAAAAGCTCTCTTGGAATTCATCTGGGAATCTTAACAACTGTAAAAGATGTGGACAGGAGGGTTGATATTTGGGAGTCTTAAGGAAAAAAGCTGACTGTCTAGTACAAGGGGAAAAGTGAGATAATGCTCTGCTCCATTGTTTAAATGGAAACAGAGAAAGAAAGGCACTTGACACAGGCTCAAGCCTGGGTCTAGGAGAAGATGTCGAGGCATGTCTCTCCCAGTCCAATTCCTCTTCCTATGGCTCAGGAAGAGGAATTGAACTGGGAGAGACATACCTCCTATAGCTCATCTACCTTAAAGAAAATAAAAACCTGCCACCAGAAATAATAGTAAAAGCATCACACTTAAAGAATCTAAAGTTTTTCTAAGCTCTATTCTATGCAATAACTTTTCAGATCACAGAATCATTGAATTCTAAAGTTGAGGGATCCTTGTATCCCACTATTAACCTTTTAATGGTAAAGATAACTGAGATCCATAGGAGTTAAGAGAGTCTTCCAAGGTCCCAAAAACATCTTTTAGTGGCAAGGTCAGAACTTGAACCACAGATTCTTAACTTGAAGTTTACTGTTCTTTCCACCATACCATATTTCCTCCAAATGTGACCCTCACCTCTCCCAACAGTTTTCCTCTTATAGTAGTTTATTCACCCATTCTTCGTATCTTGTCGTTTTTAGATTCTTTGCTATCCTAGTCATTCTCTTCTGAGTCCTCATCATTTAATTTTTTAAATTTCTTTTCATTTAATTGATATTTCTCTTCAAATATCAGCTACTTGGTCTTCAAAATATCTGTAAGGTGAAACTATCAATTTTGTTATTTTGTTTCAATAAATATTTATGATGTGGTAAGGTAAATAGGCTCATTGAATATGCTATTATTAACTTAAATTTTGATTACCTTATTTTAAAATTATATCAGGATACCCTCTTTAAATTTTACTTTAACTTTTCTTCATTTAGAAATGTTTTAATGAAAACCTTTTAAGTCTAAAATTTAGGTCAAGTGACAGTTCATCATGATTCTCAGGATGTAATTAGACTGGCTATTCCAGAGGGAACTTGGTGAACAAATACAGCAATGACATTTCATATTTTTCTGAATTCCTGCTTTTTCTTTTGGTTGATTGAGTCAATTTTCAGGATATGAAACTGAATATGTATGTGAAGTTGAAAATAAATGTTTAATAACTCTGACTTGTACTCCTAGATATAGATTTCATTAAGTTGTCATAGAAACCAATGGATAGAATGATGACAGAATTAGGTAACTGTCAGTTAAGGGAGAAAGGTTTATATGAGCTTTAAGACAAGACCAGAACTAACAATTTCTGAATCTAAGATATTTTGCCTGAGTGTCCTTTGATAAGTCTGCTTATCATTGTATTCATTGACAGAATGAAGTGGTTTATCCATGCATGCAGGAATCTTTTACAGAATTCCTACCACTGCAGTATACCATTCCAGTTCTGAACTTCTTTAATTCTATTCTCCTTCTGCTGTCTTGTGGACTGAAATGCCTTCTCCCACTCCATTTTTAATTCCTCTGGGTGATAGTGTACACTCCAGGCTGAGGCTGTTTTTTAGTTCATTCTGCCTGCCCAAACTACAAAAGCTTCTAACTGAATGGCATTGGAGTAGTTTGTGTAATTTTCTTTTGAAGCAGAGCTGGTGTGCCAATACATCTAAACAGACTCCCATTTGGCAACTTGTGTCAGCTGTTAAAATATTAAATGAAAGAAAGATTCTTATAGCCAGCAGTCAAATGACTGGCATGTCCAAGTTGTGAAATAAGCACATGGCTTACTGTAGGTCGTCTTCAAAACCACCTGTCAATTTTTCTTCAAACCAACTTGCAGGCACCAGGCAGGTAACACAAACCAGTGTGGCAGGTTGATTGCAAAGTAGCACATACCTCATATCTCAAGGGGACAGCTGCTACTTAGCTCCAGCCAATTATTGCCATGCCAGAGGACCCATCCAACATTTCTGTGTTTCTTAGTTTTTCAAAGATTTTTTGTGAAATATTCTGATTTTTAAATGTTAACCACTAATGTGAATTTCCAAAAAGCACTCTGGGGCCAAAGCAAATCCTTCTGAAAACCAGACGGCCAGCTTGCAACCTCTACTTTAGGGAGAACAGTGTGACACGTGTCCCTGGGCCTCCACTGTGTTCCACCTGCCACTACTGCCATTATTACCCAGGCTCTGAAGACATTTGAGAGCTCTGGGGCTGTTAAGAAGGAGTAAGAACAAAAGGAGGTACGAACGTATTTAGCTTTATGTGTTACCTCAGCTCCTATGCTTTTTTAAGGGGAAAAGTGTTTCTTCATACTTAAAGGCCCATTTTCCTCTGAGATGCACTTTTTTCTTCTTCTTTTTTTTTTGGTAAGCTTATGTCAAAATGATAACTCAGTTTGGTTTTAAAAATTGACCTTACCTGTCTGTTGAAATTGACCATAGCACATCCTTGAGATTTTATAATTCAGCCCCCCCTTTTTTAGTTGTTTTTTTCACTTCTTGAAATTAAATTATGAGGATTGTGTATATTTGCATCTTCCACACATGCAACAAACTTTAAGATGTAGAAGCTCATGGTTTTATAGATGAATGGATTTGGAACTTTTCCTTCCAAGGTCAAAGTACTTGATTATCTCTAAATTGAACTTGGTTCCCAAGCTAGTAACTCCCAAACTCAATTTTTTTGTGTGTGACCAATTCTAAGGTATATCTCTGTCAATCAAGAGAAGCGTTCTTATACATTTCTGTGGAAAAATAGGGGTTAACTGGCAGTTGTAAGTAAGACCTAATGCATTTTCTGGAAAGACAGGAATATTACAAGTGACCCAATAAAAATTTCTAGTTACCAATGTTATTCTTCCAAAACATTGGTATAAATGTTATATATATATATACACATATATATATATAAAACATTTATAACAATGTACACATATACAATATACACATATACATACATACATACACACACAAAATAGAAGAAGAATTCCTATCCCCCACCCCTGGATTTTTAGTGACTTTTTTTTTTTTTAAGAGATGGAGTCTTGCTATATTTCCCAGGCTGGTCTGGAATTCCTGGCCTCAAGTGATCCTACAACCTCAACTTCCCAATAGCTGAGACTGCAGGTACATACCAGTACATGCAGCGTGGATTTTTTTTTAAAGCAAACCTCAGACTTATATCAATTTAACCTTAAATACTTTGGTTTGCATAATATTTCAGTTCATTTCCTTTGAAGAGGGAAGACTTGTTTGTGAATGAATTGGAGAAAAGACAATAATAGAAAGGTCGTAGTTAAGGAAAGATTATTATAACATGAAATCTACCTGAGAACAGGCTACATTTACCATGGCTTTAAATACCGTGTTTGCTTGTATATATGCATACTTTTCTTACTTACATGGAAATGTAACCATAGATTATTACCATAGCTGAATGTAGCCCTTGGGAAGAAGTTTTTAAAGTGACTCTCAGGGTTTCATTTATAGGGAAGGAGAAGCTTTGAGTACTTACTCAGCCTAAGTAGAGAAGGGTCTTAAGCTAATAGATGTGTTGGGGAAATTTTCTATCAGTTCCTTTATGGTTTTACCCAGTTCTTAAAGTGTTTATTGGTGGCACAGCAGTTTGTTCCTATGCATGTATGAGTACGTATATCTGAAGCTTGAATAAATAAGACAATTAATGTTTTTATTCTACTTTAAATTGTATTTGCCTTCTATTTTGAATTCATTTCCAATTCCCTCTGATGTTCTTTAGAACTAGTCCAACTCTGTCCCCCACCTCTAGAACTTTTAAATTTATGTATTATTAGAATTTAGTCTTTTGCAGGCTAAGAATGTTTATTGAATTCTTACTTTGCCTAGAGACTTTGCTAAATGATTTATATGTTTTAAATTATTTAATTCTGCTAACAATCTTTTGAGATGTTTACTATTGCCTATGTTTTGCTAGTAAAGAAACTAGGCTTAATGGATTTAAGGTTTCGCAGCCAGAAAACGTCAGAACCCCTATTTGAACAGGTTTTTTGTTTGTTTGTTTGTTTGTTTGTTTTTGCTTAAGAACTAGTGTCTTTTGTCATACCCCAGTGCCAAAGATCCTGCTTAGAGCAGTCTAGTTAATGCAGGTACAGTATTTTCCATTTATGAGCTCACGATTTTAGACCCATACTTGTAGTACTGAGCTATTAATTATAATTATCTTCAGCAAAAAACCTCCTTTATGAGTTTATTACCAAACATATCTTACAGGCATATTGTTTATCACTGATTTGGTTGTGAAGGTCAAACAAGTAGTTACCTGCCGTTCTTATTCATAACATAATATATGAATGATGTATACATGAGCTATCCAGGAGTGATATACATTATATAAATTTTTCATACTCATTCTTAAGGGAAATATTAGCCTTAATGATCATTTTCAGGCTTTTTTCTGTTGCTATACAATAGAATCTTTTGCAATGATAGAAATGTTTTATATCTGCAGATATAGATAACTACTATGGCAATTGAGAACTAAAAAGGTATATGGTATGACTGAGGGACTGATTTTAAATTTTATTTCATTTTAATTAATTTAGATTTAAAATTAGTCACATGTAACCAGTGGCTGCCATATCAGACAGCACAGCTCTATAGGATTATATTTGTATTAGATATAATTTATACATATTATAAAACAATTATTTTAAGGCAAAAATTAAATACTTAATTGGGTGTTGTTCTGAGAACCTTATGGGGGCAATAAGCATAATTTATTGAAGTTAGTACCTAATACTTTCGAAGAAAATGAGAAAACTGCCTTATTATAAATTCATGGAACTAAACTTTGGTTTATTTTATGTAAACTGTCATCATGCAAGAAGTTAAAAATATTACTTAATGAATAATGCTTCTGGATAAGTGGAAAATTTCAGGTTCAAAAATTATTAGACATTTGGTTAATTTGTTATTTAAGCAATAGACAGGAAAACTAAAAATTATTGGAATAGGGACTTCTTGTGGCTACATGTGTAAAACATTTGAAAAATCAATTCAGAACCAAGTCAAGAAAAACATTTTAAAATTTCACAAACCTGACCCTCTTTCCTCACCCATAACCCCTGAATTCATCACCTTTCCACCCTCTGAATATTATATGTTCTCCTTTCTGTTTCAAGTGACTTTGTATAATGGGAAATGTTACTGATAGTAGTGAGATACCTATGAGAATGAGGAAGGCAAAAAAAGACTTGTGAGGGTTTTAGACTTTAATGTTTGAGATAAATCACTGAAAGATTTGTTACTTGAAATTCTTTCTATTTTTATTTTTTAAAAAACTCTTTTGGCTGTTGTGAAATTAGTATATATAAATCAACCCACAGATTCTTTTTTCTAAATTGTTTTCAGAATTTATACTCCAGAAGAGTACATTGTCATTCTGAATAGATCCCTCTAAAGTTGACTACATTATATGGTTTGTTTCATAAGGAGAATATCTATTAATAGAGACATTAAGCCCTGAAACTGGATGAAAACTTTTTTCTTTGTTCAGGTCTTACTTTTTAAAACTCTTTATGGTTTTTTCCAATTTAAAAGGCAGATAGAGATACAAAATAATTTTTTATTATTTTTATTATTATTTTTACCCAGCCAGATTTAGCAGTAGGGGATTATTTATCAACTTTAGTGATGCTAACGTTAATAAGTTTTGATAACCTACTACCATCAGACCAGCCAACTTTTTTTTTGTTTTAATCAAAGAGACAAATATTAACATAATTCCTCAGTGGAGCAAAGGATCCTGGTTTCTTCTTTTAAGGCCTCTCTTTGACAGAATAATAATAGGACACTTATAATAAGAGGAAATTATAGTAATATTCTTCTCTGAGTATCGTAAGCTTTTTTCTTTGTCTTTTTATTTGAGTTTCAAATTTTACTGGACAAATTGGGCACTAACACTATCTGAATTAGCTGAAAATGTATTAAAATGAGATGAAAAGATGAATTTTATAAGCATATTGATGGCATCATAGTCTTAAATATCTCATGTAGATTAGAATAGTCTTATGTTTCAACCAGGAGAAGAATGAGACAGAAGCTGACAAAGTAAAATGATTATGCTTTCTGCATAACTACCATTTTTGTCATTACAGTATTAGGCCTCTCTGGACTGTGAAAATCTGGGAATCTGTCACATGTATAAGAAATAGCCATGATAATTTTCATTTTGTTTTTTTCAGTTACCCAAAAGAAGATTATAAGCAATATCATGGTTGAGGAAACGAGGGGTCGAGAAACCTAGATTATAATACCCAAACCACAGTGTCTGTTAAACTAGGAGTTAGGAGACCTAGATTCTGGTTTTAGTTTGAATATTAACTAAGTGTCTGACCCTGAGGAAGTGATTTAACTTCTCTTGATCAGTGCTTTATTTTTCCCTTTCCATCCCTTTTTAAATTTGGAAATATTTGATTACATTCAAAATCCTGAATTGTTTCTAATACAGCAAAATAATAAATTCAGCATTTATCACTCTACAACCCAATTTTTAAAATAGAACATTAAGGATACTATTGAACTTAATCCTAGGTGGGTTTGATTTTGTTTTGTTTTGTTAATAATATTAAGGAGTCAGTATTTCCTCATTATAAAATTTCCTGATTTTATAATAAATAATTTTTATTATTTTTAGCATCATTTTCTTTTGTCATCAGTAGAATTCAGTGTCCTTGAAGTGCCAATTTCATAAGTGATTAACATGGTATATAATAAGTGTGATTATTTTTCTTTGAACTATAAACCTCTTAACATCTTTTTTGCATATTAATAGACATATCTTAAATGCAACATGTCCAGAATTGATTGATATTACAAATTCAGTGCAATCTCTATCAAGATTCCAGCTGCCCTTTTTTTGTAGAATTGAAAAGCCAATCCTAAAATTCATATGAAATGCAGAGGACCCAGAATAGCTGAAACAATTTTGAAAAAGAAGGACTCATGCTTCCTGATTTCAAAAGCACTACAAAGTTATAGTAATGAATGAAGACTGTAGGTACTGGCATAAGAAAAGACATATACATGGAATAGACTGGAATAGAATAGAAAGTCCAGAAATAAATGCATGCAACTATGGTCAGTTGATTTCAACAAATGTGCTGACCTAATTCAATGGGGGAAAGAATCTTTTCCATAAATTGTGCTGCAACAAATATGCACATGCAAAAAAAATGAAGTTGAACCCCTACCTCACTATATTTACAAAAATAAACTCAAAATGGAGATTTAAATGTAAAAGCTAAAACTTAAAAGAAATCATAGGTATAAATCTTCATGATTTGTCAGTAGGCAATGATTTCTTAGATATAACACCTGAAGCAAACAACCAAGTTAAATGTATATAAACTGGATTTCATTGAAATAAAAAACTTTTGTGCTTTAAAGAGCACCATCAAGAAAGTATAAAACTAACCTACAGAACAGGAGCAAATATTTGCAAATTGTATTTCTGATAAGAGACTTGTTTCAAGAATACATAAAAACAATTATAACTCTTGGCCCAGGTGTGGTGGCTCACACCTGTAATCCTAGCTCTCTGGGAGGCCGAGGTGGAAGCTATAGCTGGAGCTCAGGAGTTTGACACCAGCCTGAGCACAGGGAGAAGACTCCATCTCTACTGAATAAAAAAGAAAAACAAAAATAAAATATACAAAATAACAAAACCCAGCCAGGCATTGTGGCATGCGCCTATAGTCCCAGCTACCTGGAAGGCTGAGGCAGAAAGATTGCTCACAGCCCAGAAGTTGGAGCTTGCTATGAGCTACAATCACATTACTACACTCTACCCAGGGACACCGAGTGACACTTTGTCTCAACAACAACAAAAAATAAACAAGAAAAAGAAATTGTAACTCAACAATAAAAAGACAACCCAATTAAAAAATGGGCAAAAGATTTGAAGAGATATTTCTCTACAGAAGGTATACAAATTGCCAATAAGCTTGTGAAAAGATGCATGGCATCTTTAATCTCACCCACTAGGATAGCTATAGTCAAAAAGAGAGACAATAATAAGTGTTGACAAGGATGTGGATTAATCATACACTGCTGATTGGAATGTAAGTGTAGACACTTTGGAAAACAGTTTGGCAGTTCCTCAAAAAGGCAGTCATAGAATTACCATATGATCCATCACTTCTACTTCTAGGTATATTATACCCAAGAGAATTGAAAACATACGCTTGTAAAAACTTGTGTACAGATGTTCCTATCACCTTTTTCAGGATATCCAAAAAATGGAAACAAGACAAATATTTATCAACTGATGAATAAATTGACAAACAAATGTGCTATATCCATACCATGGAATATATCCATGGAATGAAATACTAATACACTCTACAACATGGATGAACCTTGAAAACATGCAGAGTTAAGGAAGCCAGACACAAGTGGCCACTATAATGTATGATTGCATTTATATGAAATGTCCTGGAATTAGATAGATAGTTGCACAACCTTGTAAATATACTAAACTCCACTAAATTGTACCCTCTAAAATAGAGTGAATATTATGGCATGTCAGTTATATCTCAATTAAAAAATTATTAAATTTACCAATTCCCTCCTCAAACCTGCCTCTCCTACAATCTTTTCTCTATTTCAGAATTTAGGGACCATTTGAAGAGTGTTTCAGTGTTAAAGGTGGCAGATTCTTATATCAGGATGAGATCCAGAGACAATCAATAGAGTGATAATTTGAGGTTCTCTAGGAATGAAACTGTTTTACCTCACTCCTATATTTTCCACCTATCTAAAAAAATTTTGGTCAGGCATCAAGTAATGTAATAGTCTAACTCCAGATGAATTAGTGGGTGGCTTTCTGGATCCTTTGGAAAAATCATCACAGCTTCACATGGCTGGCATTCCCAGGATGAATGAGAACTCCCTCACCCACAAGATTAACTATTGACACAGTCTGCCTCCAAGCACCTCCCATCGCTCCTCTAAAAATATGTTATCATCAACAGTGCTTTAATAGGATGGCTATGACAAGACTCTTAGCTGTTCACCCAAAATCCATTTCTTCTTTCTATTAAGTTTATAGCTAGACTACTTTTCCCCACCTTCCTTACAGATGAGGCCATGTGACTGATTTCTAGTCAATGAAATATTTGCAGAGGATGAGTAATCACATAGAGGAGAGCTGCTTGCTAATTAGGAACACTCCTCTCCTACAGCCAAGCCTACCCTAACCAACATACAGGCTGACAGTAATTCTCACAAAAATGACAAAATGAAGAAAAATTACCAAAGCCAATATTGTGTCAGACAGAGATAGTGAACTAAACAAATAAAAGAACTTTAAGGAAACAAGCAAACAAGATTTTGTAATAATTTCATTAATCTTTTGGAGATGTGAGATATTTTATCTATAAACAATAATTAACTAGAGTTATTAGAAAGCTGAAATTTAAAAAAAATTTTTAAAAACTAGTTGGGTTAAATAGCAATATGGAGTCATTTGAAGGGTGAGTTAGAAGGTTGCATAAGCAAATCTTTCAGAAAGTGGGACAAAAGGACAGAAAGAAAGTATGAGAAGGCCTTGTGGTTCCACTCAGTGGGTGGGCACAGTGAAAGATTTTCAGCAGATAATTGACACGAAGACAGTTTTCATTTATTTATTCATTCTTCTTGATGAAGCCTAAGTTCTACCTCCTTTATGTAATTTTTCTGTTTCTGGTACCTCTTTTGTTGGTTGAAATCACAAAAAGTAATAAGACTGATCAATTTGGAGAATGGGAATAGAAAATAGGTCCATCTCATATTCTCCGTTCTAAATTGTAATGGCTCATTAAGAGAGCCCCAAGAAGTTAATACTTAGAGCTTTGTCACTGTCTGTGAAAGCCTCCTAAACAATGTTATTTCATAATTTGAATGTCTATATTTCCTATATTATCTTTTTCCCCCCTTTCTATTTCATTTTGGATGTTTCTTTTGCTATGTCTTCTAAGTTCACTAGTCTTTCTTTTGCAATTTCTTATCTGTTGTTAACCAAATTAAATATATTTTTATCTCAGACATTGGAGTTTTCATCTCTAGAAATTTAATTTGGATTTTTTTGTGTCTCCCATATCTTAACACACTAAGCCATTTTCTCTAGCTTCTTGAACATTTAGAATTCAGTTATAATAGCAGTTTTAATGTACGTATCTACGAATTCTACTTTTTTCAATTGATCAATTTTTCTCCTCATTGTTGGTCATAGTTTCCTGCCTCTTTTGTATGGCTGGTAATTTTTTATTGGATGCCGGGCATTATATATTTTATCATGTTGGTGCTGTATATTTTTATATTCTTAGGAATACTGTTGAGGTTTATTATAGGACACAGCTGCTTTACTTTTAAATAGTTTGATCTTTTTGAGTCTTGCTTTTTAAGTTTTGTCAAGTAGGATCAAAGCAGTATTTAGCCTAGGTGTAATTTTGCCCTGATGTGAAAGCAAAACCATTCTGACTACCCAGTGTCCTGGGACTTAATTCCTGGTCTGGAAATTGTTTTCTCAAATCTATCTAGTGATTCTTTTCTTGAACTTTGGTAATTTGCTCATGGCATGCACTGATCAATACTTGGTTAATGACTGAAAGCAATCTTTGGATCCATAGGTCTCTGGAGACCTGTCTGTGGGCAGCTCTCTCCTCTTTGGTACTCTGCCCTGTGAACTTTGTCTTGGCCTACCCAGATTACCAGTTCCATCTGAGTTCCCCCTGGGAGCTCTCTTAGGCATAAGCTTTGGCTATCATAGGGCTCACATCCTTTGAATTCTGTGTTTCAGGGATTACTGCCCTTTATTGCCTGGTATCCAATGTCTTAAAAACCATTGTTTAATATATTTTGTACAATTTTTTCAGTTGTTTGAGGTAGGGGGATAAATCTAGTCTCTGTTCTGGGCTGGAACTCTTTCTATAATTTTAAGAAACATGTAATAGCAATATGAGAAAGCTCTGAAGCTCGGTTGCTGGCTCTTCTGCTACTAGCTATTTGATCTTGGGTAAGTTATTTAACCTCTCTGTGTCTCAGTTTCCTAATCTGTAAAAGGAAAATAAAAATTTGTACATCATAGGGTATTTATGATAATTAAAACAGTTAATACATGTGAAAGACTTCAAACAATGCTTGATATATAAGCTCTCAATAAATGAGTTATTATTATTTTTTTTTTAAGACTAGTCAAGTGCAGTAGTGAGAAGGGGGAAAGAAGGAGAACAAAGAGTTCAATCTGTAAGTGTGAACAATCAAGTAAGATAACTCACTACCTTCATACCAGCCAATTTATTATTTTTAAATAAAATTTTTATTACAAAAGATCCCAACTTTGGAATGAGATAAATGTCGGTTTCAGTATCAGCTCTACCACTTATTGTGGCCTTATTTAGCCTCTCTTGATCTCATTTTGCTCATTACAAAATATAGATGATAATAAAACTTACTTATTTAATAGTCGTATGGATGAAATAAAATGATACTTGTAAAGCATTTGGCACAGTGCCCAGGACACATTAGTTACTCAGTGATTATTACTGTTCTGATTATCTATTGTTGCATAACAAATTGCCCCAAAGCTTAGTGGCTTAAAACAGTTCTTAAAACACCAGTTATTGTTTTATTATCTCTATGTTTCAGAGGTTTGGCTGGGTTCGTTTTGGGTTTCTTGAGCAGTTGCATTAAGTTGGTGGCAGGAACTACAGTCATCTTAAAAGCTTTCTTACTCAAATGTCTGTCATTTGATTCAGGCTCTTGGCTGGAATCTCAGCTGGTGCCATGGACCTCCCTCATGTGGTCTCTTCACTTCCTCATAATATGGTTAATGAGTTCTAAGAATCAAGCATCCCAAGAGGATAAGAATCATCTTTTATAACAGCCTCAGAAATCACGTAATATGACTTTAACTGTAGTCACAATCTTCTTAAAAGGAGAGAACATAGACCCCTCTCTTAATGAGATAAGGGTCAGTGTAATCTTGCAAGAACAACACATGTAATGGGAGATATTAGTATAGCTATTTTTAGACAATACAATCTGCCACAGTTAGTTATTGTTCATGAGCATTTTTATATATGTGAAAACATTTTACTTCCCCACTCCTTTATATGAAGTTTTCCATGTGTTTTTTGTAAGCTCTTTTGTGCATATCTCTAAAGTACCTTGTCCAGTCGGTGATGTTAGCATTCTTCTAGCGTCTAGTTGAGCCATGAGTCCTTCACCAGAATATAAAAAGTCCACCTTTGAGACTAATATATAAATTCCTTCTTATTGTTATCACTTATGGACCCTTCATCGACTCATATGTATTTATGGAAGACATTAGTAATTAACATAGGTCTTTAGTACTATTTTTTATTTGTGTTTTGTGTTTTGCATGTGACTGCTAATAGTGTGTGTTGTAGTGAATGTCTTACTATTTCCCTGACTGTTCAACTAAAATATCTTTTTTTTTTTGAGACAGAGTCTCACTTTGTTGCCAGAGTTAGAGTGTAGTGGCATCATTATAGCTCACTACAACCTCAAACTCCTGGATTCAAGCCATCTTCCTGCCTCAGCCTTCCGAGTATCTGGGACTAACAGGCATGTGACCATGCCTGGCTATATATATATGTGTGTGTGTGTGTGTATATATATATATATATATATTTTTTTTTTTTTTTTTTGGTAGAGTTGAGGTCTCATTGTCCAGGCTGGTCTTAAACTCTTGGCCTTAAGTGCTCCTCCCACCTCGGCCTCCCAATGTGCTAGGATTACAGGTGTGAGCCACTGTGCCCGGCCTTAAAAAATTGTTTTTTGCTTTCCAACAAGACTAAATTCCAGATTGATGTGGTTGAAATTTCTTTGTAAAAATTCTTTTGAGGTTTTTCATAGTAAATGTATGGCTGTTCAGAGAAAAGTAAGTATTTTCTTGATGTCAAGAATTAATTGCCAAGAATGGTTTTCATTCAAATTGGTGTACAGCTGAGAGCTCAGGAAATCTTTGTTAAAAATTTAAAGTGCCAGTTTCAGAATCATGATGCCTAGTTCTTATCTAGTCTATTTGTATACTTTCATCTCTCTTTTAATCTTGCTCAAGCAGAACAGACTAGAGATTTGATCAAAAAGAACTAAAAAATATTAAATGTATTAAAAGAGTTCAACTGTTTTCTTTTCCTTTGTAATTTAGCATATAGATTTAGGGTGTCAGATATGTTTCTTCTCAGGTAGGAAAAATATCCCAACTCTCCATCTTTGTATAGTACTCTAGAGTTTCCCAAAGTGCTTTAACTAACTAAATGGGCTTTCTAGTGAATAAATTTCAGTACAACAAAGGGAATATGGCTTCTGATACAAAATGACAGAATAAGTAACGACTGTTATCTCTCCTCCTTCCCTCTCAAAAATCTCATTAAAACATCATTAAAGTTATTGAAAAACCCTATAACAATGAAAAGACTTTGGTCATTTATAGTTGAAAAGGTTCAACAAAAATCTTTCTGGAAAACTGCAAACAGCTGATATAGAAGAGAAGTTTCAGCCCAGAGTACAAAATAGGAGAGGACTTAGTGGAGTTGGGGCTGATTTTTCTACATACCCAAAAGGAGAGGGGATAAAACACAACATGTTACCTAGAATTATAAGTTCACCCTTCACTCTTGTTAACAATGAGCCACCAGTGATCACCTATCATGAAAGGCAAATGAGTTTCTTGAAAGAGAGACTATCCCCAGAAGAAACAGATTATTCAGGTAACAGAAGAGAATTTAGAAAAAATACTATAAAAAAATAGAGAATCATAGAGAACATTGAGAAAGGCACAGCATTTATAAAATGAAAAATAGCTATGAAAAACAAGCAGGGTGAGAATAAGAAAGTGCTCCTATAAATCAAAAATGTGATTCTTGAAATTTTTATAAAGGGGTGAAATAGAGCCGGCCGCGGTAGCTCACTCCTGTAATCCTAGCTCTCTGGGAGGCTGAGGCGGGCGGATTGCTCAAGGTCAGGAGTTCGAAACCAGCCTGAGCAAGAGCAAGACCCCGTCTCCACTATAAATAGAAAGAAATTAATTGGCCAACTAATATATATATATAAAATTAGCCAGGCATGGTGGCACATGCCTGTAGTCCCAGCTACTTGGGAGGCTGAGGCAGAAGGATTGCTTGAGCCCAGGAGTTTGAGGTTGCTGTGAGCTAGGCTGACGCCACGGCACTCACTCTAGCCTGGTCAATAAGCGAGACTCTGTCTAAAAAAAAAAAAGGGGGGGGGTGAAATACAAAGTCAGGAACCCCATAAGACAGAAATATAGAGAAAATATAAAACATAGAAGACTAATCCAAGAAGTTAAATACACAGCTAAGAGGTACTTCATAAAGAGAAAACAGATCAAGACAAAAAATTAAATTGAGGGAATTATCAAAAAAAAAGTGTAAGAAAAGTTTTCACTTCTTATTTTCCCAGCTTATATCCTTTCTACCCCAACTCCAACAAATTATCAACTGTACCAGGACCTATAATTCATGTCACATTTTTCACCTTCTTTCACTGTCTTTTTTTTTTTTTTTTTTCTTCTTTTTCTGACAAAAGGAATGCATTTTCACTGTCTTGATAGCCTCTCTTCTCTTTATATCTAGGTTAAATTCCATGGTTAATCATTATAATCACTCCTTTAAATACACCCTCAAATTCTTGTTCCCTCTTGTTTTTCTGTCTTCTTATGACTAGAACCACTTTGGTTAAATCCAGCTCATTGTCAAACCTGTACCGGTACACCTTTGCTGTTAATTGTGGTTGGAGAAAAACTTGCCAGTTGGTCTAACCATTTAATTCATGCTTTGGCTGGCAATCATACTATACTGCCCTCTTACTCATTCTCTTTTTCTATCTTTGACAACTATGTCTTTCTTTCTCCCCTGTCCTCAAATGTTTAACACCTCCTCCTGCATCTTAATACCCAGCTGGTGACATTGCTTCCTAAGTTTCTAAGGAAATGAAGCTATCAAACAAGAATCATTAGAGCCTCTCTTTATCTACTCATCTCTGTTTTTTTACCCCTATACTCTATCCTCTCCCCTGTTACCCTGGATGTACTGTCCATCTGTTCATCCTACCATCTAATTCCAACCATTGCTTCAACCTGTGCATTAGATCCTATCTTCAACTACCTGCTCAAGAACATTTCCCTGGAAATTCTATAGATTTTCTCCCATCTCCAATTTCCACTCTCTACTGATCGTTGTCATTACCATATAAGCATGCTGTTTTACCCCTTAAACAATCACACAAACAAACCTCTTGACCTCACTTTCCTTTCCAACTACCACTATGTTTTTCTGCTTCTTTATTACAAAACTCTATGTGATATCTGTATTTGTTGTCTCTAATATCTTGTCTCCTATTCCTGTTGGGTTTTTTCCCTAACCATGACACCAAAATTATACTCACCAAGGCTACGAATGATCTCCATTGTAAATAAATCCAGTGATCAATGCTCATTTCTTGTTTTATCAGAACTATCAGCATCATTTGATACTGTTGATCTATTCTTCTGAAAACACTTCTCTTGGCTTTTGGGACATTTGTTTACTTCATATCTTTCTGATTCCCTCCCCCTTTTTAATAGTTTACTATAATGTAATCTCTATATAGAAACTAAACACATAACTGTGCAGTTTGATGAGTTTTAGCAACCATCACTAGAATTCAGTTTTAGAATTTCCACTGCACTAAAAAGTTTGTGCCCATTTGCAGTCAATCCTGGTTTCCACCTCCAGACCCAGGCAACTCCGTTTATCTGCTTTTTTTTTCTTTTTGTCTGTACAGTTTGCCCTTTTTTAGAAATTTCACATAAATGAAGTTATATACTGTGTAATCTTTTGTGTCTGGCTTCTTTCATTTAGCATAATGTTTTTAATATGGTTGTCTGTCTTACTAAGTTGGAAGAGTTCTTTTTATATTTTGGTTACAAATCTTTTATAAAATACAAGATTTGAAAATATTTTCTCGCAGTCTGTGGCTTGTCATTTTATTTTCTTAATCTGATATAGACTACTATACTATATTGCATTTAATTGTGTCATCTTAGTCTCTTCAATCTGTGGTAGTTTCTCAGTCTTTCCTTATCTTTCATAACCTTGATACTTTTGAAAAATACTGGTCAGTATTTTGTTGAACATCCGTCAATTTGGATTTGTCTGATGTTTTCTCATTTTAGACTAAGGTTATGGACTTTTGGGAAGAATGCCACAGAGATTCTCTTTGCATCTGTTTCTTTTTTACTTCATTTTTGTGTGTTAAACAAATGGTTTTTGTGTACCAATGTAAATATTCTTCTAGTTTTTAGCCTTTTTTAAAAGTTCTTTTTCTTAGTGGTTACTCTAGGAATTACATATTTATCTTTAACAGATCCCAATCTATTTCAGGTTAATACTGACTTAATTCTGTTAAAATATAGCAATTTTGTTGCAATAGATCTCTATTTCCTTCCCTTTCCTTTGCATAGTTATCATCATGTATATTAATAACAGTAATACTGTAAATATATTATATATAAAATATATTGTCAAAATCATTGATTATAAAATATTTTTAAAAGAAGTTAATAAAGAAAAGAGAAAATATGTGTGTGCACATGTATGTATTCAGTGTTTTATATTTATATGTACCTACATATTTACCATCATAGGATATATATTCCATCATGTAGGATAGGTCGCTAGCATCAAATTCTAATTTTGTTTTTCTTGGAATATCTTTGTTTTAGTTTCAGTTTTGAAGGGTAGTTTTACCGGATATAGGAGTCTTGGTTGATGGTATTTTCTTTTTACACTGTGAATGGCATTTCATTACCTTCTGGCCTCTGTTCTGATGAGAAGTCAGTATAGTATCATTGTTCAATGATACTAATAGTATCATTGTTCCCTGAACATGACAAATTATCTTTCTCTTACTGCTTTTAATATTTCTTCTTTGTCTTTATCTTTCAGCAGTTTGATTCTGATGTATCTATATGTGCTTCTTTTTGTGTTTATCTTACTTGGTGTTCACTGAGCTTCTTGGAGTACATGTTTTTATTTAAATTCAGAAATTTTTTACTGTGATTGTTCCATATATTTTTTCTGCCCCTTTCTCTTTCTCCTTCTGGGCCGTATGCTTGGTATGCTTTACATTGTCCCACGGATATCTGAGGCTCTGTTCATTTTTCTTCAATATTCTCTGTGTACATCAGTTTGGATAATTTCTATTGCTCAATATTCAAGTTCACTAGTTCTTTCTTCTCACATATACTCTTGATTCTTGTATTAGTTTACTATTGCTGCATAACAAATTACCACAAACTTAATGGGTTAAAACAATACTCATTTATCACTCACAGTTTTGTAGGTCAGAAGGCAGGCATGGCAAGGCTAGCTTCCCTGCTCAGGATATTACAAGGCTAAAAACAAAGTGTCAGCTGGATAAGTTCTTGTCTGGAGGCTCTAGGGAAAAATCTGCTTCCAAGCTCATTATTCTTGTTCACAGAATTCATTTCCTTGCATTTGTAGGAATAAGGTCCCTATTTCTTTGCTGGCTGTCAGCCTGGGTCAATTTCAGATCCCAGAGGCCATTCACATTTCTTACCACGTGTCCTCCTCCATCTTCAAGCCAGCAATATCATATAGTATCCATCTTGTACAGTTGACCTTTGAACAACAGGAGGTTAGAGGTGCTTCCCCTGACCCCCACCACTGTGCAGTCAGAAAGTCTGCATATATAACTTGACTCCCCGAAAGCTTAACTACTATATAGTCTGCTGTTTACTGGAAGCCTTGCTGACAACATAAACAGTCTATCAACACATATTTTTTATGTTATAGTACATGTTGTAGTCTCATAATAAAGTAAGCTAGGGAAAAGAAAATGTTATTAAGAAATTCATAAGGAAGAGACCAGGCATGGTGGCTCACACCTGTTAGGAGTTCAAGACCAGCCTAAGCAAGAGCAAGACCCTGTCTCTATGAAAAATAGAAAAATTAGCTGGTGCACTCCTGTAATCTTGGCTACTTGGGATGCTGAGGCAGGAGGATCATTCAAGCACTCTAGCTGGGGTGACAGTGAGACTCTGTCTCAAAAAAAAAATCATAATGAAGAAAAAATATATTTATTATTTATTAAGTGGAAATGGGTCATCATAAAGGTCTTCATCCTTGTCTTCACTTTGAGTAGGCTGAGGAAGAGGAAAAGCAGAGGTTGGTCTTGCTGTCTGTGGGTAGCAGAGGCAGAAGTGGACCCACATAGTTCAAACCTGTGTTGTTCAATAGTCAACTGTGCTTTGAATCTCTGATGTCTTCTGCCACTAGTCAGGGAAAACTCTCTGCTCCTAAAGGGCTCAAGAAGTGATTAGGTGGATAATCTTCCTATACGAAGGTCAGCTATGCTATATAACATCACAGGAGTAAAACCCAGTGTATTCACAGCCCCGGGGATTAGCAGGGTGTATCCATGGGGCTGGGGTGAAGTCTTGGAGAATCATCATAAAATTCTCCCTGCCACAGCCCCTTTAGGGATTTTTTTTACTTTAGTTATTGCACTTTTCAATTCTAGAATTTCCATTTTGGTTATTTTTTATTGTTTCTATATTTTTATTAAGATTTCCTAATTGAATAATGGTCATTATATTTTCCTTTAATTCTTTGAACATAGTTTTCTTTAATTCTGTGAACGTATTTATAATAGCTACATTTATTTGTTTGCTAAATTCAACAGCTGGGCCTACTCAATTTTTATTAATTTTTTTCCTGTTTATTTGCATGTCTGGTAATTTTTGGTCAAAAACTGGACATTTTAGATAATATGTTATATCAGATATGAATTATGTTTTATATTCATTCTTATCCACAGTGTATAGCCGGTGATATCTATGCTCAACAGTTTTATTCTTATTTTTATTTTTTCAGTCTAGCTTCCTAGGTGTTGCAAACACCTGATTTGTTGTCTGTATACTGTAGTCATGAGCTAAGTATTTGGGCAGAGATTATGTTTGAACTCCATGAGCTCTTAAGGCTTCCACCTTCTGCCTATCAATATGACGTGCATATGTATTTTAAATACATTCAAAATTGCACTCATTTTTCAAGTTTTCTTTAGTTTTCACGTTTTACCAGACTCTCAGTAGTCCCCCTATGCATATGTCTATAGTTTCCCAGGCATTCCCACGGGAGAGTGTAGAGAATTTATCTCAGCCCTTCTTTGACTCTCTCATTTTCAGGATTTCCTATTAAAATTTTCTGGTTTGTTTGCTGCTTGCCCCTACTAAGATTGCAGCCTTGGATGACTAGAGCTGCAGATTTTCTCTGTTCATTTCTTTTTGTCTACTACTCTTTTTAAACTTTTTTTTTTTTTTTTTTTTTTTTTTTTTGAGACAGAGTCTCGCTTTGTTGCCCAGGCTAGAGTGAGTGCCGTGGTGTCAGCCTAGCTCACAGCAACCTCAAGCGATCTTCCTGCCTCAGCCTCCCGAGAAGCTGGGACTCCATGCATGTGCCACCATGCCCAGCTAATTTTTCTATATATATATTAGTTGGCCAATTAATTTCTTTCTATTTATAGTAGAGACGGGGTCTCGCTCTTGCTCAGGCTGGTTTCCAACTCCTAACCTTGAGCAATCCACCCACCTCAGCCTCCCAGAGAGCTAGGATTACAGGCGTGAGCCACCGTGCCCGGCCTAAACCTTTTTAAAATTAAAGAATAAGTACACTTTCAAGGCAGAATGTCAACATGTTCTCACATATATATTACCAAGGTTAATGTCTAATTTTAATTCCAGTATATTTATTGTACAATGAAAACTTTTAAAATATTCTGCTATATTGTTTTATATCCCACTCTGTTATTTGCCAAAATTTAATAACTACTTTAATGTAAGTCCACTGCTTTTAAAGGGCAAAGCCATGGGGGTTTTTGTCCCCAACCTCTACATTGAGTCCAACAACTCTGGCAGCAAAGTTGCTGGTTTTCACTGCCAACCCCAAGATAGTAAAATTACTATTATTAGGGACTCAAATTCATAGAGACAGAAAGTAGAATGGTGATTGCCAGAGGTTGGGTAGGGTGGAGAAATGGGAAATTGTCATTTAATGAGTACAGAGTCTTAGTTTTACATTATGAAAGAAGTTCTGGAGATTGGTTGTACAACAATGATGTAAATGTACATAACGCTGCTGAATTGCACACTTAAAAATGGTTAACATGGTAAAATTTATGTTATATTTATTTGAACACAATTAAAAATGAAAACAAAACACTGTTCTTTCCAACAGAATTGAGAGGGTGGGGGGGCTAGTACAAATGGGGCCAGCCTCAGGCAAAAAGGCCCCAGACAGAATTCTGCTATTCTTATCTGAAGCTCTAGCAGGTGTTGAAGAATAAACATTTCTCATTTTGTTTTCTCTATCATTCTACATCCATGAGATAGTTGTTTTTTAAAATTCTGTATAGTTTAATAGTTGTTTTTGTAGGGGGACTCACTTATCTTTTCACGCCACCATAACTGAACATCACTTCCTTGGCTGCTCTTCTTAGTCTCTCTGTAGGTTTTTACTCATGATTCCTTCTTGTAATTGATAGAGTGTCCCAGAGCACAGTCCTTGGACCTTTTTCTTTTTCTTTTTTCCTGCTTTCCTAGGAGATTTCATCAAGTCTCAGCATTTTAAATATTATCTATACGCTGATGGTCCCCAAATATGTAACTTCAGACCAGGACTCCTCCTGAATCTGCAGACCTGTATATCCAACTGCCAATTTGACATCCCACTTAGATGTCTAATAGATTTCTCAAACTTAATAGGCTGAAACCGATACTTGCTGCCAAAAATTGGCTTCTTTCACAGTCAACTTAATTTTAGTTACTGATGTGTTCATTCTTCCATTTCTTCAGCCTTGGATTGATTTTTGAATCTTCCATTTCAAACTCTAGGTCCACACCATCAGAATTATCTTGTCAATTTTACCTTCAAAATATCCGTAGAATTTGATCTTCCTCTCTCCAACTTCCCTGATACCACCTGATTTCAAGCCACCATCATCTCTACCCTAGATTATTAAGTAGACTTCTAACTATTCTCTTCTAACTCTCCTTTCCTCCTATAATCTGTTCTCAATAGAGCAGAGTGATCCTATTAAACATAAATGAGATCATGTTACACCTCTTCTTACATCCCAATGGATGGTTCCCTATCTCACTAGTAAAAGCCAAAATCCCTACTGAGATTCATCAGATCCTACAGAACTTTGCTCCCCATTACCTTTCTGATCTTATCTCCTCCTACTCTCCCTTGCTCAGCACACTTTGCTCCCCCTAGACCTCAAGACATGCATCTGTCACTGAACCTTTTATTTATTTTCCCTTCACCTAGAATGATCTTCTGCCACCACTTTTATACTCATGCCTAGCTTCCTCAGGTCTTTATCCAAAATTCACTTCCTCTCTGAGGACTTCCTTTGCCACTCTGGCCAAATTTTTGCTCCTTCGTTACTAGTATTTGATATTCTGCTTTCTTGCTTTATTTTTTAACCCTAATACTTTTCACTACATAAGCAGTTATAATATAAATATAAATGTATGCACTGTGCATTTAATTATTTTGTTTACTGTCTGTGTTTCTCGCTAAAGTATTAGCCCCATGAGAGCAGGATTTTTGTTCATTTTGTACATTACTAAAACAGTGCCAAGCACATAAGCTTGCAATGAATATAGAATGTTTTTAGTGAAAAGTGATATGAATTTCCAGATTAAAAGGTCTCTGTCAGTACCAGGTAGAATGAAGGAACCACATTCTTATGAAATTTCAAAATATCAAGATTATAGAAAAGATCTCAAAAAGCTTCTAGAGAAAATAAATAGAAATTAGCAATAAAAATGAATTAGCAAATATGGATACTATAAGTGGGGACATCGATGCTATAAGACATTAGGGCAATTTCATCAAAGTTTAGAAGGAAAATGAATTTTAACCTAGAATTCTAAAGTCTGAGATCAAAGTAGTCATTTTCACATATGAAAATGTGTGAAGATAAATGATAGGATAAATGAAGTTTTTTTTTTTTTAGATAGTTTAGGAGTTTATTTAGCAAAACAAGAATGAAAACCAAGAGAAGATTTAGGATACAACAAATAACAGAACTGATGCAAAAGTCCAATGAGTATAATCACCAGATGACATCTGTGCAGTGTGTAAGAAAAGCAACCAGACCGTATGAAAGTGGGAATTCTGTTGTGTCCAAGAAAACTGGAATAAAAATTTGTTGACTAGAATTAATAAGAGGTAGGATAATATTGGACTCTGGTAAAATAGATATGTTTTTTAATCTCAAGAAAGAAAGTGCAGGAAAACAAAGTAACTAGATAAGAAATTTAGTGTCTAAAGATTAGGTAGACTAAAAGTTATATGATTTTGAGAAATTAATGGGGTGTAAGAAAAGAGACTTCTCCTGACCTTGATGTAGAATAATAAAGAAGAAATGTAACCTGAGAGCCAGCTTGGTTCTGTTCTACGAGTATATAAATTCTGAGGCTGTATATGCTGATTTATTTATTTATTTTATTTATTTTTTTATCTTTAATTTATTTTTAATATTTTATTTATTTTTTACTTTTTAGAATTAACTTTATATCCAAAGTCTAGAAGCCCTCATTATGGTTGTAGAATGTAATCTGATTTTTATCAATCTGAAAAATGTTTTTCAAAAGTACATGTGATAGTCCATTTGAGAAATTCAGTTAAAAGGAAAAAAAAAGTAGTTGTGATAGAAGTTGGGAGGGACAGGCATGGTTGCTACTATTAAAATCTTCATTCTGTGTAGTGGCTCTCAAACTTTTTTGCATAAAATCACCAGGGAAGCTTTCAAAGTCTTGATGGCTAAACTTCCCCAAACTGCATCGTACCAGTTATCAAAATCTTTGGTGTGAGGGGGTATGTATTAGTTTGTTTTTAAGTTTGCTACGTGATTCCAGTGTGTAGTCAAATTTCAGAATGAGTCATCTAAAGTTCACAGAACTAGCACTAGATGCTTAAATATATTCTCTAGAGTTACAAATGTGACGAGTGGTAGAATCATTCTTAAAACTATCATCATTGGGAAAAAAGAGGAGGAGGTAGGTGGGAGGGTGCTGGAAGTGAACCAGATTTTTTTTAGTGGGAAGCCAAATCTTTCCTAGTGGGATGTGGTAATAAATGAAGATTCTACATTTTGTTTCAAAGTTACTCTGTCAGTCATTTTATTTTACTTGGAAAGAAGAAGTGTCTCTTTAGTCATGTTCCTAATTTTATGAGAATCTGTATCATCTTTTTATATAGAGTGAGTTAATTTAAGTTTGATGAATGAGGTCATTATGAATAAATTATCTAGATGTTAAAATCAACTTCTGTGGCAAACAGAGTTGACATTTATTAATAAATAGGTAAAGTATTCTATAAAAAATATGTTAACGAATACAGTTTCCTCTGACAAATATTTTAGAAATGAGGTTATACGCTAATAGTCCTTGGAACTATCAAAATAAAACTTTAAGTATTTCAGTAGTCATTTGTGTTTTTTAGCAAAAAATTTAGGTAGAAACTCAACTTTTTGAATGGAAGGTATAGAATAATTATGGATTTGTTTTAAATTTTATAGTAATAGAAATTTAAATATATTCCAGTCTTTTCCTTCTCTGATTCAGCCTGTGTTACCCCTGGCTGTGCATTAGAATCATCTGGAGAGTTTTTAAAATATTGGTTTTGTGTTTTTATTTTTTGTTTATCATTATTATTATTGCTACTTTTTTTTTTGGAGACAGGGTCCTGCTCTGTTGCCCAGGCTGTAGTACAGTGGCACAGTCACAGCTCACTACAACCTCAAACTCAAGTGATCCTCCCACCTTGACCTTCCAAAGCTCTAGAATTAACAGGCATATAGCTTGATTTTAATAGTTCTTCATTAACAATTGTTTATTGGGGCTCACTGCTCTGGCCTCAGAGATATTTTTATAGTCAGGCTGAAATTAAAGAATATGAGCTTATGATTTTCTGTTTCTACAGAAGTGAATAGATAATGTCTATAGTTAATGAATCAATGAAGTTATGAAATAAGCATATTATTAAAGTTTGTCAAGCTGCCCTCAGGAGTAGTATTGGGGATGGGGGTGAGAAGGAATCAAGGTGAGGATGATTATTTTTCACTATAAGCTCTTCCATACTATATTCTTTTAAAAAATATTATAAAATCTATGGCTATGAACTACATTGATTAAAAAATTAATGGGCATGAAAGTATTGTTTCCTGTATTAGTTAGAGTTCTCCAGAGAAACAGAACCAATAGGATGTATGAAGATATATAGAAAGAGATTCATTATGAGAGATTGGCTCATGCAATTATGGAGGTTGAGAAGTCCCACAATCTGCCATCTGCAAGCTGGAGGCCCAGGGAAGTTGGTGGTATAATTCAGTCCAAGTCTGATGGCGCAGGGCAGAAGATGTACATTCCAGCTCAAGCAGAGAACAAGCATACCCTTCCTCTATCTTTTTGTTCTATTTAGGCTTTCCATGGATTGAATGGTGCCCACCCATACTGATGAGGGCAGATCTTTATTTAGTTGACTGATTGAAGTGCTCATCTCTTTGGAAACACGCTTAAAGATACACCCAGAAATAACATTTTGCCAGCTATCAGGACATCCCTTAGCCTAACCCAGTTGACACATTAAATTAATCAGTACTCCTTATATTTTGTAATAATAGGCTATTTTTTTGTGAGCATCAAAATTAAGAAATCTGTAAGTTAGAGTGATTACTGTGTATGGAAAAATAATTCTACATTTTAAAACCACCCTTTTAGGAAGTCTTTTACTGATTTTTTTAAGTAAACTTTTTACTAAAGTATATCATATATACAGAAAGTGTCCATATCAAAAGTGAACAGCTCCGTGAATTTTTCACAAGGAGAACAGTCCTATATAACCAACATCCAGACTGAGAAATATATATTACTCAAATTCAAACTGTTTAGGGTATGCTCCCTCCAGTCACGATCCCCTCCTCTTCCAACCACTATTTTGACTTTGGATAATTCTTTTGTTTGTGTTTTTTTGAACATTATACAAATAGAATCATATATTATACACTCATTTGTGTTTGACTTCCTTCACCGAACATTATATTTGTAAAATTTATCCTGTGTTAAGTAGTTGTAGATTATTCATTCTCATTGCTGTATAGAATTCTGTTTTGGTTTTATTTTTTTTCTTTTCTTTTTCATTTTTTGAGACAGGGTCTTGCTCTATTGCCTAGTAGAATTCTGTTTTAAGAATATGCCACAATTTATTTATCCATTCTAGTGTTGAATATTTGTACTGTTTCCAGTTTTGGTCTATTATGAATAGTACTGTTATGAAAATTCTGTGCATATGTTTTCTGTTAGTGCATTTGCCTAAAACTTAAGTTTAAGAGCTATTGCCAAGGAAAACACACACAATCAAATATTAAATGATTATGAAAATAAGTAAGAAATTAGCTTCATTTATAAAAATCCCATGTATGGTTTGGTTTTAAGAATGTATATCTAATGTGTGCCTCTCTTGTTCAGCTTCTTTATGGATACTGAGGCTTGGATTAATTTATATTCTACCTTCTGAACAGATTGGCCTGTGAAGTACACTTTATATTCAATGGCAAAGCAGGATTGATGATAGTAAATCCAGATATATAAAAATTAACTTCTGTTGCCTCAGGTTTCTCAGCAGCCTAGCTGATGATAATAGAAGATAAAGACTAACAGGCTTTGACTCTGATACCTGAACTATAAGGGAAAAACTGTGTTCCTTTAAATATTCACTTTTAGCCCTATGTTTCAAGGTGGGCCATTATACATTGATCACCATTTTAGCTGGTGGACTATGTTCCTGCTCTAGTGCTTTAGGACATTTAATCTCATTCTGTCTTGATTCTCAAATCCTAGATCTATTCTAATTTACCTCTGTAACCTTTGCATCTTCTATTTATAACCTTCCTGTTTCATTTTGGGGGCAGCTATTTGATTTTGTTCCTCTGGCTAATAAACAGCTGTGGGACTCACATCTACTTGTTAAATTTTAGAGGCATCTAACATATGTTTCCTCATGGACCAGCCTGACTTTGGACCTTAAAATGTCTTCACTTACCAAATTCATCTGGTGTTTTTAATTTGACTGAGAATTTTATGCTTCTATCCCATGGTAAACCTATCTTGGGTGCTCCCTGGAAGGAGAAAGTTTGTATATTCCATTTTTGATTGACTGCTTGTTTGACTCTGATTTGTTTATGTCAAGGTCTTCTATCTTAGGAGGTTCATTCATCCATATTCACATAGAATACCCTGTGAACTGCCTCAATTTACCTGGACCTGCCAGAGTTCCAGGCTAGCATACAAATGTTGGGCCACCAACCCTGGGTACCTGAGAAGTTCTCCCCAGCTGTAAAATATGCAAAGTCTACTGTTTCACTTAGGGCTTCTCCTTGGAGCCAGGGAGAAATAAACACTTCAGTCAAGCTTGGCCTTATTTTCCAGAAGCACAAACTCCTAAGGCCAAATAGCAACGGATATTTGGAGTTGGGTGACAGGGGCAGGGTGGCAGGATAGTATTTTTCCCAGGTTCACAGGAAACATTCCACCAGCCTCTGGAATAGGATATGGGCCTCCTATTAAGGACATAGTCATTCGACTCCAACTCTACTTTTTCTTCTGCTTCTTTCTGGCCTTGGTTAAGGTATTTTAGACAAGACTTTCCTACATTGCACACATTCCTATTTGGACTAACTGAAACTTAGAGGAGGGGAAGGGATGGAAGAATAGTTGGTTTAAAGGTGAAGATCTACCTGAGTGCCTAGTGTTACCACCTGTGAATGCTTGGCATTCATAAGTGTCATTGGTCCAGGATGTCAACTGCCTTTACCTCTTAAAACCATAAATATTATCAAACTTTATATCCATGCTGTCTTAGTATTATCAGAAAATCTTTCTTATAAAATCTCCTTTTACTCTAGTTTTTAGATTTTGGTTTTATGTTGATTGATTATATTGACTTAAAGTTTTGGAATAGAGAAGGCAATATCATTTTTATAACTTGTTGAAAGCACTAAAAAAAAATCCCTATTTTCATATAATGTTTTATATATTTGATTGAATATGTATTTCTTTTTAGAATTTCTGTAGAAATATTTGAGTCTTTATTTTTTATTATGATCTATTTGGGATTGGTTCAACAGTTAAAAAACATCCCAATTGTGTAACTGAAAGATGCTTATATGTGTTATTTTTATATCTTAACTTCCTGACAGCTTCATCATTTTGCATTCTAACATCCTCTTGTTACTTTTTTCCTCAATTTTTTTATTGTGGTAAAATATGTATAACAAAAAGTTACCATCTTAGGCATATTTAAATATACAGTTTGATGTTACTGAATGCATTTATAATGTGTGCAACTATTACCACTATCCATCTTCGTAACTCTTTACATTTTATAAAACTCAAACTCTGTACCCATTACATAATGATTTCCCATGTCCCCTCTTTCCAGGCCCCAGCAACCACTATTCTACTTTCTGTCTCTATGATTTTGAGTACTCTAAATAATCTCATGTAAGTGGAATCATACAAATTATTTTTTTTTTGTGCTTGTCTTTATTTCACCTAGCCTAATGTCCTCAAGGTTCACCATATTGTAACATATGTCATAATATCCCTCCTTTTAAAGCTGAATAATATTACATTGTATGTACATAGTACACTTTGCTTATTTATTCATCCATCAGTGGACACTTGAGTTTAGCTATTGTGAACAATGCTGCTATGAACATGGGTGTGCAAATATCTTAAGACTCAGTATATACCCAAAAGTGGAATTGTTGGTTTATATAGTAATTCTACTTTTAATGTTTTGAGGAACTACCCTACTATTTTCCATAGTAGCTGTACCAATTTTCATTCCCACCAATAGTGCACCAGGGTTCCAATTTCTCTTCATCCTTGTCAACACTTATTATTTTCTGATTTTTTGGTAGTAGCCAACCTAATGGGTGCCAAGTGGTGTCTTGCTGTAATCTTACTTTTTTAATTCTTAAGGCAAGAAGACTATCTCATCTTAAAAATTACTTGTGTACATAGAACATACAGACTTCTATAAATAATTTCAATAATTTACATCATTCTGACATCTTTATCTCTAGTACAGTAATGATTTATTTATTAAAATATTTTTTTTTTTTTTTTTTGAGACAGAGTCTCACTTTGTTGCCCAGGCTAGAGTGAGTGCCGTGGCGTCAGCCTGGCTCACAGCAACCTCAATCTCCGGGGCTCAGCGATCCTACTGCCTCAGCCTCCCGAGTAGCTGGGACTACAGGCATGCGCCACCATGCCCGGCTAATTTTTTGTATATATATTTTTAGTTGGTCAATTAATTTATTTCTATTTTTGGTAGAGACAGGGTCTCGCTCAGGCTGGTTTCGAACTCCTGACCTTGAGCAATCCGCCCGCCTCGGCCTCCCAAAGTGCTAGGATTACAGGCGTGAGCCACCGCGCCCGGCCTATTAAAATATTTTTTAAAATTAGATTTATAGAGGTATAATTTGTATACAGAGAAATTCACTTTTAAAAGTATACAGTATGGGCCGGGCGCTGTGGCTCACGCCTGTAATCCTAGCTCTTGGGAGGCCGAGGCGGGCGGATTGCTCAAGGTCAGGAGTTCAAAACCAGCCTGAGCAAGAGCGAGACCCCATCTCTACTATAAAATAGAAGGAAATTAATTGGCCAACTAATATATATATAAAAAATTAGCCAGGCATGGTGGCACATGCCTGTAGTCCCAGCTACTCGGGAGGCTGAGGCAGGAGGATCGCTTGAGCCCAGAAGTTTGAGGTTGCTGTGAGCTAGGCTGACGCCACGGCACTCACTCTAGCCTGGACAACAAAGCGAGACTCTGTCTCAAAAAAAAAAAAAAAAAAAAAAAAAAAAAAAGTATACAGTATGATGAGTTTTGACAAATTTAGACAATTGTGTAACCACCACCAAAATCAAGATGGAGAAGACTTCCATCACAGGAAGTTCCCTCATGTCTTTTGTAGTTAATTTGCTCCCCTGACCTCTAATTCTTGGCATCAGTTGATCTGATTTCTGTCCCTATAGTTTTTTTTCCAGACTGCCATATAAATGGAATCTTACAGTATGTAGGATTTGTATCTGATTTCTTTCACTGACATAAGGCTTTTTAGATCTGTGTTGTTTTGTGTCATTCCTTTCTAATGCTGAGTAGTATTCCATTGTATGATGTACTATAATTTGTATGTCCATTCACCAGTTGATGGACATTTGAATTGTTAAAAGTTTGTGATAATTACGAATAATGCTACTGAAAACATTTACATGTAGATCTTTGTGTGGACATATTTTTATTTCTCTTGTATAATACTCATGAATGGAGTTGCTGGGTTGTGTGGTAAATCTGTTTAACTTTATAGGAAACCACTCTGATGTTTTTTAAATTTAGTGTATATTTTTCATTCCTACTAGCAAATACTTGAGGGTTCCAGGCACTCTGCATCCTTGCCAGCATTTTGCATAATAATTCCTTTTTATTTTAGCCATTCTAGTAGGTATGTAATGGTGTCTCATTGTGATTTTAATTTGCGTTTTTCAGATGACTAATGATGTTGACTACATTTTCTTGTGCTTACTGGCCATCTGTCCCTCTTTGTTGGTCAAGCTTCTGTCCAAATCTTTTGTCCATTTTAAAAATTGGATTGTCTTATTTTTGAATTCTATTATAAAAGTTGTTTATATAGTCTGTATACAAGTCATTTATCGAATATTATCTTTTCTCCCAGCCTGTGACTTGTCTTTAGAATATCTTTCAAAGAGCAGATGTTAATTTTGATGAAATCCAATTTATCAGTTTTTCATGTTTTTTGTATTTTATCTAAGAAAAAGCCTAACTCAAGATCACAAAGATTTATTTTCCTATTTTTTCTTCTACAAGGTGTATAGTTATTGCTATAGTTTTACATGTAGATCTGTGGTAGATGTCTACTTAAATTGTGTATATAGTATGAGGTTTTGTTTTGTTTTTGGATGTGGAAGTCCAGTTTTCTATCACCATTTGTTGAAAAGATTGTCCTTGCCACATCAAATTTGGCACTTTTGCCCGAAATCATTTGACCCATTTGACCATATATGGGTGGATTTATTTCTCAATTGTATTATATTCTATTGATCCATATATCTATTTTATGCAAATACAACATTGTTTACATTATTGTAACTCTGTAATAAATATTGAAATTTGGATCATTCTTATACCTAGAAAACTCTAGTATTGAGCCAAAATTTTTCTATCTATAAATTTTGCCCATTGGTCTTATTTATAGACCAGTGAGTGCTCTGCATCTTAGTATATTTTTGTCTTTTTATCTTCATAGTTTATAACATATTAAGAACTTAGTGAACACTGTTTAACTGGAATGAATTGAACTCTGTGTGGAATAATTGCTCATCAGCGTCTTTGATGCAGATTCCTTAAGTTGGACATAGTGAAAAAACATACTTCGTATCATTAAGAAACCATGGCTCTCTTAATCAAGAAATGAATCTTTCTAGATCCTTGCATTTATTTAAATTGTAACTGGTTTGATTTTTAGACACTGGAATTTTTCTGATTTTACTGTTAGTTTTATATTTTATTTATTTATTTATTTATTTTTGAGACAGAGTCTCACTTTGTTGCCCAGGCTAGAGTGAGTGCCATGGCGTCAGCCTAGCTCACAGCAACCTCAAACTCCTAGACTCAAGCAATCCTTCTGCCTCACCCTCCCAAGTAGCTAGGACTACAGGCACGTGCCACCATGCCCAGCTAATTTTTTCTATATATATTAGTTGGCCAATTAATTTCTTTCTATTTATAGTAGAGACAGGTCTGGCTCTTGCTCAGGCTGGTTTTGAACTCCTGACCTCCTGCAATCCGCCTACCTCGGCCTCCCAGAGTGCTAGGATTATAGGCGTGAGCCACCGCACCCGGCCTATTTTTTATTTTTATCAGAGTTTTACATGTGCATAAAGAGTCAGTAGCTACATAATGTTCATTATTAAAACAGCCATCTTCTAGTCTCCCTCAACTTTTCTCTCTATAACTTCCCGTATCTCTAAATAATATGCTTGCATTACAAGTTTTTGTTTTTCCAGTTTGGGGTATTATATATTCACTATCCAATAAGGAAGATGAAAAATTGGTCCTCTTTCACCCCACTTTCCACATCACCCACTACTTCTTATACACATCTTCTCAGTATAGATTTATTATAATTTTAGTTAGATAAATATTCAGTGTTTACAGTATTTTGACCATGTAAAAATCTGGTCACAGTAAAGCCATGTAGTATACTATGATTTCTTTTCTTTTTCTTATAAAATATTTGTTTCTCCTGGAGTTAATAATTGACTTATTTGATTGCTTAGCTTTTTATGTTTTTATCATTTTTAACTAATGATAAACTGTCTCCTACTTGGGTAAAGCTCTTCTCAATACATTTAGACACATTAGGCATTTTGTCACTTTTATCTTCTTTCACATGTCTCTCCCAGAGACTTCTGACTTTTTCAGTATAATTTGTTAATGAGTATGCTGTATAACTGTTGCTTTGGTTTCTCTTTTCTCCACCATCTTGGAGATTTTCTTTACCTCTTGTGTGAATTTCAGGAAGCTCAGGTTCTATGGAAGATATAGCAAGTTGCATGTCTTAAAATGTTTTTATCCTACTCTGATATTTGATTGACAGTTTGACTAGGTGTAAAATCCTAGGCTGCAAATTGTTTTCCTCAGAATTTGTAGGTGCTGTTCCCACTATTTTCTAGCTTCATGAATTCTTATTCAAATCCATTGACTTTATATGTTCATTGTTTGTGTCCTTTGTATAATAGAAGATCTTTTGTATGAAATCTCTTAGAAGCTTTTAAGTTCTCCTTTTTGTTTTCATTGTTCTGAAATTTCACAGGGGTGGCTTTGGGGTTAGGGTTATTTTCAGACTTTTTGCTGGACACTGATTGTATCCATTCATTGTGGAAACTCATTTCCTTTAGTTTGGGAATTATCACTGTTAATCTTATTTATATTCTCCCCTATTTTCTTTCTTTCTACATTGTTTTGATATTAGATATCTTGGATTGGTCTTGCAATGTTCTTATCTCTCAATCCTGTTTTTCAATTTGTCTTTTTGCTCTTTTTTGTGAGAATTTTCCTCAACTCTACCTTCCAGTTATTCTACTGAGCTTCCAATTTCTGCTATTATATTGAAATTTCTAAAAGCTCTTTTTTGTTCTCTGAATATTTCCTTTTACTAGCATTCTATTCTTTATGGGTGAGCCTTTTTCTCTGAGGGTATTAATGACAGTTTTTCTTAAGTTCTTTTCTCTTTAAATCATCACTGTTGCCTCCAACTTGTTTTTTTTTTTCTGAGTTTTGAATTCTGTGTTTCATATTATTAGCTGTTTTTAAATGTCTAGTGGTCCATCTCTGTCTGCTTCAGTTTAAGAGTGATCAGAAGCACCCTGACTGAATGGGGTTGAGGGGGTCATTAACTGTGGTCTTTGCTGTAGGTTATTTGACTGAGCTGTTCTCTTAGAGGAACTCTTGGTAGTAATATATTTAGGTGTTTTATTATGGGCTGGTCTGATTCCCTAGAGAAGATACTTTCATACTTTTGCCTGAAAAATATAAGCCTAACTGCCAATATTCTCTACGTTAAGGAAGGAAGGAAGCCTGGAGGTTTTTAACATTTAATTTGCAAGCTCTCACCTATTTATTTCCCCTATTTTCAGTTCATGTCCTCCTACCCTCCACTGAGCCTGGGAGCTGCAAGTCTAGAAATCCTTTCTGTGAAGTAGGTTAAATTGTGCCCCCTGAAAAAAGTCTTAACCCCCAGTACCTAGGAATGTGACTTTATTTGAGAATAGGATCTTTGCAGAAGTAATCAAGTTAAGATGAGGCTATACTGGACTAGAGTGGACCCTCAATCCAGTGACTGGTGTCCTTATAAGGAGAGAGCTATTTAGACACAGAAAGACACAGGGAAGAATCCCATGTAAACAACAAGGCAAAGATTGGAGTGATGTACCTACCAGCCAAGGAACCCCAGGAACTCCAAGAATTCCTGGCATCCACCAAAAGCTAGGAAAGAGGCATGGAACAGTTTCTCCTCAAAACCTCCATGAAAAACCAACCCTGCTAACACCTTGATTTTAGACTTCTAGCCTCCAGAACTGTGAGAAGATGAATTTAATTTGTTTTAAGCTACCCAGTTTGTGGTACTTTGTTATGGCAGCCTTTGGAAACTAATACACTTAGTTTTAACCCTCTCCAGAGGAAAGACTTAGACTTCTAGTAGGGTGTGAGAGGACTTTGTATTGAGTAGGGGATCTGGGAGTCTCATTGTTACCTAAACTTTTAATCAATCATCCTATTTTCTTTACATTTTCACCCCAAAAGGTAGAAGTACCTTTTTCTGCCATTTTCTAAGTCCTTTGGGAGTTTATTAGTGCTAATCAGGTTGCTTTTCAGATCTATCCCCTGATAAAGTAGGGTTTCTCTTCTCACATCTACTAAGACACTTTTCAGTTGTTCATTTCCTTTCCACCTTCTGAAGTTTATTTGCCATCTTCTCCTTCTGCCCTTGTGGGTTTATGTCTTTTAAAGAAATAAGAAAGATTTCTAGTTAAAGATGGCCTTTGAACATGCTTGTGTCATTCTGCTCCTCCTTCAAACTTCTCTTTAACCAGAAGCTTTTTAAGTTTCTTCAGCCAAGACCAGTTCTAATTTAAGTCATTTTGAGGGGAGGGAGGATGCTAAAAGTAACCATTGTCTCCATTGGTAACTATGCTACTGTGATTACATGTGAGGGATAAAGCAGGCTTCCCATACCTGTCCTCTGCTATACTCTTGAAATGTCCTGCTTGCTGTGCTTTCAATATGATATAGTATTCTGCTGCTTTGTGGCCCTAGATCAAGTGACGTTGAAGTTACTGTGTAATCCTTTCTCTTACTTTCCCCCCACAAAAATATACATAGAGAAGACATATATACTTAGGATCATAGTCTGTATATGTAGCAGAAGAGGCTTTTCCCCCATATATTGCACATATATGCATTTGATATCTTTGGAGAACTACAGCATTAAGGATATGTCCATTTGCCCCCTGCATTTACATACCTATTCTTAATTTTATGTTTGAGTTTCTGACTCTTGTTTTCCACTATTAAGGGTATCAAGCTCTGTGCTACTGATTTCATTGCATCCTTTTGCCCATACTCTTCCCACCCCACTCCTTAAAAAAACACACACAAAAAAACCCCTTTTCTTTTGTCCCTTCTTTTACTGATAATTTCTCCTTGGATTTTTATGTATGAAGGATGACTTTCATATAGCTGTCTAAATGATTAAAGTATTTCCCCTAAAGTGTTGTAAAACTAATCACGTTGTATTGGGTATACTTGCTGAGTCTTTGGTTTATCACAGGTGCATTGGTTGGTTGTTTCATGTTCCAAGTGTGACTCTGGTGACAGTGTGATTTGAAAATGGACTATACCTAGGTGTGAAGATGATTCTGGAGATGATAAGGGTTTTAAAACATATTTTTCATTTATTTACTTGAATGGTAATACATGTACATGGACCAACACTAAAAAGGCACAAAAGAGTATACAGTGAAACATTTCTCTTCACTCTGTCATCTGGTCTCCTAGTCTCCCAGATCCCCTTCCTAGAAGCAACCTCTGGATTCATTTTCTTAAGTATCTTTCTAGAAGTCTATGAATTTAGAAGCATAAGTGCATGTAGATCAGAAATACAGTGTTTTTAAAAAACAACCTAGATAGCATTGGTTTTTTTAAAGTATACATTCAACGGGTAGCATATTAAGTATGCCATCAACTAAAATTCACAAGTTTTAAAAGTATGAACCACGTTGTAGGAAATAAGATGACAGATTCAAGGTTTAGAGTAAGAATTATTTACTAAGCTGTACCCAAGAAAGAATGAGGATGATCATATACAAACTGGAGTTTGTTGATTATTATATCTCAATTTTTACATCGGTTTTTTTTATAGGCATACAATTTATATTCTTAAAAGAGAGGCATGCAAGGTTAGATAGCCTATTTTTAAAAAATATTTTAAGTCACAAGATGATGATCGTAAAAATGTTATAATAAAAATATTGCTTAATATTCACTTATAATTGAATTGTAGTTTGAGTGCTATTTGTAAAGAATGCCGATAACATGCTTTTGAAAGAGAAAGATCTTGGTATTTGGCCATGGGGAGTAAAACACAAGATTCTATCAATTTGAGACTACTTTTTCTCTAACTGGTGATCTCTGTGGCATTGTAGCTCTTTCCATGTATGAGATCTGATTTGTTTTTTCACAATTATTTTGCATTTTTCTCAATTCTGATCTTATAATAATTCAGTTTTTCTACCCAAGCATTGGACTTCAAATTTTTTCCTATTAAATTAGATCATATTGATATGGGCTCTATATGTTCACTCTTCTGATAAATCTACATTTTGTTTCTTCATCCAATCTTAATAGGTTTTGTTTACCAAACCAAAGTCAGAAACTTTGGCACTGTATCAGAAACTTTTTTCAGGTTATTAATTCTAAACAGGTGGCTCATGGATATATTCTAAAGCAGGGGTTGGCAAACTTTTCAGGTAGTAAATATTTTGGGCTTTATAGGCTGTACAATCTCTGTCACCTATATTCTTGTACCACTAAAGCAGACATAGACAATATGTAAATGAATGAACAGGGTTGTGTTTAGTAAAACTTTATGAAAATAATTTGTGGGCCTGATTTGGCCTATATGCAGTAATTCGCAAACTCTTGTTTTAAGGGACACAGAATTCTCTTAATTATTAAGTGTTGGGCCTTCATTTGGACTAAAATCCAAAAAATATTACTATAAGTATATTCTGGGTCATCTGGACAACTACTTTAAAATCAGGCATACATATATTTGGTGGTCCCTTTTGCATTTAGGATTGCATGAGAATTCCCTCCCCATACACCCACACTAAATACTTTTATTGTGGAATGCTGAGTGTTTATAATAGTTCGACTAGAGAAAAGCCGAATAATTAAGACATCACCTGGCATGCGTGGGTGCATGCATGCAGAACATCATACTCATGAGGGAACTGATTTTTTTTAGCTTTTAAACTTTAAACCTGCATTATTAATAACTATGATAGTAAATATGAAATGAAGAATTTTTATCTTCTTGATTACATAGTTAGATACTTATTTCATACAGATTCCAAAAATGCCTCAGAGCCTACTTGATCTTTATGTGATAGAGGTGGCTGTAGTGCTTCCAAATCACCCCTCATAAAAATTGGCCTTGGAAGCTGTGGCAGAACTTGCTGTTGCTTTCCCAAAATCCCTTCTCCTCTTTCCCACAACGAACACACCCTGTAGATGTGGAGGTCTTTGCAACTAGTTAAAACACTCCTTTTCCAATCTTCCTATCAACTAAGGGTGGTTATATGACAAAGTGTGGCCAATTAGGCCTTAGTAGAAATCACTAGGTGGTGATTCTGGGAAAGCTTATTAAAATAGTTTTGACACAGTTGGCACACGTCCTTTTGTCCTCTTCCTTTCTTCCTGCATCAAACAATGATGCCAAACCTGGAACTGTAACAGCTATCTTATGATCTACCAGGCAGGCAAGGACAAGAAGATTGCATAGGTATGTCTCTGACATTCTTGGCTACTGCTCATGCTGTGGACATCTACCTTTAAACGTCCTGTTAATGAGGGGGGAAATAGTCATATAAGTTTTAGCCATTATTATGTACAGCTAAACTTGATTCCCCATCATTACAAAAGTAAATATAGGATATGAGTCGGATGCAGTGGTTCACATCTGTAATCCTAGCACTTCAGGAGGCTAAGGCTTGCTTGAGCCCAGGGGTTTGAGATCAGCCTGAGCAACATAGTGAGATCCTGACTCTACAGAAAATAGAAATATTAGCTGGTTATGGTGGTGTACTCCTGTAGTGCAGCTATTTGGGAGCCTGAGTCGGGAGGATCACTTGAGCCTAGGAGTTTGAGGTTGCAGTGAGCTATGATGACACTGCTGTACTCTGTTGCCTAGGCAACAGAGTGAGACCCTATGTCCAAAAAAACAAACAAACAAAAAAAGTAAATACAGGATATGGATAAAGTTTAAATATTAAATAGACATAGCTATTTTCATAAAACTCAATGGCATCAATTTAGTTTCTGCAAAATAACATCATCTATCATATTAAATTAATATTGTTAAATTGAACTGTTTTTATTTTGTGGCTTATTTATTTAATTTTGTAAATGTGTTCTCATTTTATTAATGAAAATATTTTCTAAATGCTGTATGTTTATAGAATTTTTACCTCATTTTGGTTTGTACATATTTAGCATAATAAAAACATTTTAAACAAACAAGGAGGCCTTCGGAGAATATTTTCCTTTGAAGTGAATTTGATGATTATTCCTTATGAGGATCTGCTCTAGGGTGATGCATTAACCTTGAATCCAGCCAATATTTTACTGGTTCAATATGTCTTTCCCATTATAACCTTTATTGCACATCTGGATAAAATAATTACACCATTCTTCTGCCTCTAACCAAATTTTTACCATAACATCAGTAACATTTGGTACACTTATTTATTCATATGATTATCTTTTGATCAGCTAAGTGCTTAGCATTATGCTTGATGCTCAAAAGTATGTTTGATAAATGACTAAATAAATAATGTATACTTAGTATTTATTGAAATTGAAAAACAATTTTTGATAGACTTTACCTAATTGATCCCCATGTTTCCACAAGACGGTCTGTAACCAAAATGCTGATGTTTCTTAACATATAATTCAATAAATCCAAAAACCAGACTAAAAAGCCTGATTAGTAAAGAAAAGGTTGGTGTCCTATTATATTCTAAAAGAAATGCTCAGTCCTCCATATCTTTATCAACAGTTAAGTATCAATTATGTTCATATCTTTATTAATGAAGCAATTTTAATACTGTAAATTATTTTTACTATTTATGAAATCGTTATAGACTAGATCAAACAGACCTGGCTTACTTCTTTGTTGCTTTTTAATATAAACTATATTTTGTTTAGAACTCCAAGATATTCTACCGAATGTCATTGTCTAATTAAGCCCTAAAAATTCTCTACTAGTTGCTATAGGCATTATCAACTTTTTTGACCTGCAGTTTTATAAATAAGAATAAATAATTGTGTAAGAGCTAATATGTGAAATAATGGCTCAGTGGAAATTATTATACATACTGAAAACAATAATTCTCTCAAAACAGCTGAGATACACCTTTTATTCCTACCCATCTAGTAAGATACAGAGACTATTTCCTGTTTTGTTCTTTATTAGTAAAAGTTATAGGGCAATTTTATGCTAATGGAGTCAGACTAATGAAGCATAATATTTTCAAGATATTATCAAGCATTAGAGACTAGTTTAATTTTTTTAATGCTTATGAGTATAACAAACAATTCTTTTAAAAAATTCGTTAGGTTTTTTGTATACAGAAAGGATTTATTTGTATTACTCCATATCTTTTATGTCCTTCGACATTATTACAGGCTTTTATGTCTTTCCTGTATATGACTGATCCTTCATAATGGATAAAAAGAACTAAAACAAAACAAAACACTAAATGTTATTTTAACTTGTTTTTCAAAGTTATAACATATGCAGCAGATGTGGGTTGCTTTACCTAAGTCCTTTCTCCTCTTCCATTCCTGTTAACAGACTCCAGAATTCTTTGAGTATACCTTCCATGTGCTTCTGAATGAACATTGGTGGGTAAGGATATGGTGTCTTGAGCTGCTAAGGATGGCAGTGCAGAAAGATGACATGAGAAGGCTGCTGAATTAACCAACCCTGGAGCCATCCCATTCTTGTTATGTATTATGTGATATATCATAATAATTCCCTTTAGTGATTAAGCCATTTTGAGTTGGCTTTCTGTTATGGTACTGCATCCTAATGGAAATAGTGTTTATAAGATCAGTTTTAAAGTCAATCAGATTTCTTTCATTTTATAACTGTTACATTTGAAACTACCATCCTCTGTAGTTCCCCTGTATATTGCCAATATTTATTTGTGACAGTGAACATAGTTATTTGGTTTATATTGAACAGAACTTAATATCACCGGTCATAACAATAATAAAGGTTTTAGGGTACCATTCCATGTACAAAGTACTTATCTTATTTGATTACAGCTCAGTTTACTTGGCTTAGTTATTTAACAGATGAGACTAAGAAATTGGGTATAGAGATCTAGGATATTTATAATTATATGCTTGCAAATAAGAGCAATGCTTTAAGCCTTTACAGAAATGCAACAGACTGATTCAATAAGCAACCAAAATAAATGCATTTGACCCTCCATATCCACAAGATTCAACCAACTACAGACCAAAAATATTTTTTAAAAATATAATAATGCTACAATAAACAATTAAAAAAAACAAATGAAAATGCAGTGTAACAACTATTTACATAGCATTTACATTGTATTATTTATTATAAGTAATCTAGAGATGATTTAAAGTATATTGGGGCCGGGCGTGGTAGCTCATGCCTGTAATCCTAGCACTCTGGGAGGCCAAGGCAGGTGGATTGCTCGAGGTCAGGAGTACGAAACCAGCCTCAGCAAGAGCGAGACCCCATCTCTACCATAAATAGAAAGAAATTAATTGGCCAACTAATATACATATAGAAAAAAAATTAGCTGGGCATGGTGGCGCATGCCTGTAGTCCAAGCTACTCGAGAGGCTGAGGCAGTAGGATTGCTTGAGCCCAAGAGTTTGAGGTTGCTGTGAGCTAGGCTGACACCACGGCACTCACTCTAGCCTGGGCAACAAAGTGAGACTCTGTCCCCCAAAAAATAAAAAAATAAAGTATATGGGAAATTGTGCCTTGGTTATATGCAAATACTGTGCCATTTTATAACAGGGACTTGAGCATCTGCAGAGTTTGGTATATGTGGGAGTCCTGGAACCAATCCCCTGTGAATACTAAGAGACAGCTATCCTATCATTGTATTGTAGTTTTTATTTTAAACAAATTTCTTACCCAGAAGTAAAAATCACAGTCTCAAGCCAATTGTTTAATCCGTTTAGAGATTTTTTTTTTTTTTTTTTAGTCTAAGGCTTAACCAGCTTTAGTTTCAAATATCAACATGCATTGTATATTTTAATAACTTTAGAATATTTAGAGGAAAAAATGCTTGAAAGGAGGTTTTCAGTGAGGATCTGGAGCATATACTAATAGCCTAGCATACAAATTTGTACTCATATATGGGTGGTACTTAAAACTATAGGAATGGATGATAGTTTAGGAATTTAAGTGGAACAAGAAGTGAAAATAACTAAAGATTGAACACCAAAGATGGTGGGCAGAGGAAGAGGTACAAGGAAAAGAGGCAGAGGAAAGAGCTTGGAGGAGAATCAGGAGCAGCTGAGAGGCCAAGGTGAGATTTTCCAGGAAGTGGTGGTTCTATATGAGACATTACAATGAGCCTGAGCTAGATAAAAGTTAAAGCTAAAGATTTCCTGACTGTATATATTAATACTTGCCATTTGCCAAAGCAATGAAAACAAAGGTTCTTTTTTTGTCATTTTCAACCAAAGTTTTTCTCCTTTTTAACTTTCATGATGTTATAGTACTATTTGTGTACCTTTTGTGTACATTTTGGGTTTTACTGAAGATTAGGAAAGGTATAAATCATTATTTGTCACACAGACACACACGCATGCACATGCGCACAGAGAGAGAGAGAGAGAGAGAAACTAAATTAACAGAGAGCAAGACTCTAAAAGAAAGTGATATTTGTTTAGAAATAGACAGTGTAATGAGAATATGTGTGCCATAGTAAACTATGTGTGTATTCAGGGAGGTAAAGGAAGACAAAGGTTTTTAAAGGAAAAATAAGGAGGATTACACACATATGCAAGTCCTAAATGAGAAATTGTTTTGAGATAATTATCCTTGGCCACAAGGATCAATAAGGAGAATCCTTCCTTCATGGCCTTCCCTGGCTCTGTTTGTCAGGGTTTTCAATACATGTGACTCCATTTTGATTCTGACAACTTTCACTATATATGTAAATAAAATAACTTGTTCTTATAGAGAATATTTCTAGAAGGCTACACAAGAAATTGGTAACTTTTTGTCTTTAGCGTGGCCAGTATCTATACCCTTGAGGAATAGGGATTGGAGAGAGCCTTTTTACTTTTGTATCTCTTGAATTGTAGACATATGAATATACCACCAATTCAAAAATTAATCTAATTAAAACTGAAAAATAAAGGTCATTTTATCATGTTGAGCTTTTATAGTTATGGGGAAAAATATTGGAAAGAATATTTTTGGCTGGAAAGAATATTGTAACTTGGTCCACTGAACCCAGGATCTGTGTAGCCGAGTCTGTAGGGGGAGTGGGTCGAGTTTATTAAACTAACATTAAGTTACCATTGGTCAAATATGCCATATTAAACAATAGGTTGTGACTGATTCCTACTTATGGACAGATTACATGTGAGTGTCCAAAAGGCCACTGTTCTTCTAGAGGTAATAGCCTACTTCTGAAGCTATAGCATGTTATAATTGATTAAACACATCCTATTTTTGTATACCATGTCCTGAATCCTGTACTTAAGATTCCAAATAGAATAAGAGGGCTTGTCTTATATCTGTACACCTCATTAAATTCTCGGTGTAATCGAAATATTCTCTTGGAAAGTTCTGTTTTCTTTTTATAGATATGATTTATTCAAAAGAGATATGGTGTTAATTGTAGAAAAGGTGGTTTTTTTAATGTAAAGAAATTAAAAGCTCCAGGTTGGACACAGTTATTCAGTTCTCTGGGTCTTTGAATAGAAATTTAACTGGTGTGTAAAATGATTCTCGGAAAGGTATAATGCCATTAAGTTTTCTATTTTCTATCTGTGTCAGAATTGGGTTTAAAAATAGCAAACACTGAGCATGTGCATCCCAAGATATGGATGCTGCAAACACTGGAGTATGTATGTATTGATATTATAAGTGGATGATTAATGTAAGAAGCCCCAAGGTTTTGGAAACAACTCACTGAAATGGAAAGTTGCTTTTTGATGTCTGCAGCCAAGCTGGATAAATTACAATTGAAGCAATTAGCAATGAATTTGGAACAAAGAATATTATTTGTTTTTTGTAACTATGGAAAACAGAGCTGCTTGTAAAATTCAGATAGAATTGTATAGCTGTTTGCACATCACACCAGATTTGGTAAATACAATGGATAGTCTTTAAAAAATGAAGGAAGTTTTCTTTTTAGCTGTAGGTTAAAGTCCCTATAACTAGCATCCTATGTGCCATTTTCCAATGGGAGAAAACTACTTTTATTTCCATGGGCTGGGATTATGGATAATTCTCCCATTATAAAGTAGACTTCAGTTTTAATCAAACATGGTATTAAATTTTTATAGCAGGAGGAATTTTATTAGCCATATTTTCCCTTTTTAAATTATATAATAGTAGCTCTTCAAGGTCTCCATCAATCATCTTTCTTACTTTCCTTCTCCCTGTTGACTCCTTCCTCACTCTTAAGGTTTCCAAAAAATTCTATAGCTACTGTCCTATTTTTAACCTTTTCTTTGCTACCAAAATTCCTTTCTGACTATATCTGTTGCCTTCACTTTTCACTATCCACAGTCTCCTTAATCACTTTTGCATGATGCTTACAAATGACCTGCTAATTACTTAGTATGGTAGCCTTTTAGTTCTGTTTGTGGCATTTGACACTGTCAACCCATTTAACTCTGTGGTAAATGTCTTTCCCCTGGGCATCTTAAACTCAAAACCTTATTCTCCTCCTTGAATACTTTCATTTCCTTCCTATGTTTTCTAAAGGAGAATGTTTCCCAAGGTTCTGGACATGAAAAATTCCCCCATCCCTATCTATAATTTATACTTGATAACTCCATTCATTTCTACTTCTATTATCATCTTCTTTCTCATAGCTTCTTTCTCATTTTTATTCATTGTCTTGAATTGATTCCAAAGTGCCTGATTCAGGTTTTTTTTCTTACTGCCAGATGTCATACTTATAGAGTCAATAAGATACTTGTTGGGTTATCTATACATTTAAAATTTTTTTTTCTCTTCACCCTAATTTTCCTGCCAGCTACTCCCATGTTTCTTTGCTTCCCCCTAGGATAACTTCCTGAGACAGTAACCTGTACTCACTGTCTCTCTTTTATCTCTTTGCTTTCACTCATGTGAGGCTTTGTCCCCTACCACCCTGTCAAAGTTACTCTTGTCAAAGCTATGAATGATCTCTTACCAAGTCAAATGGTAATTTCTTAGTCCTCATTTTATTAGACTTCTCAGCAGCATTTGCTACAGTTGTTTATTCCTTCCTTCTTGAAAGTTTTATTTACTTGGTTTCTAGGGCACTATGTTCTTCTGATATCTGTTTACATAACTGGACATTTCTTCTCATTACCCCTTTCTGGATCCTTCTCCTCTTTGTGACCTCTCATTTTGGAGTGCTCCAGGGCTCAGTCTATAGCTTTCTCTTCTTTATACATTTTTTTCCATTGTGATAAAAAAAAAAAAAACACATAATGTAGGTCAGGCATGGTGGCTCATGCTTATAATCTTAGCACTCTGGGAAACTGAGGCAGGAGGATCGCTCAAGGTCAGGAGTTTGAGGCCAGCTTGAGCAAGAGCTAGACCCCTTCTCTACTAAAAGAATAGAAAGAAATCAGCTGGACAAGTAAAAAAAAAATATATATATATATATACACACACACATATAAGTAGCCAGGCATAGTAGTGCATGCCTGTAGTTCCAGCTACTCGGGAGGCTGAGGCAGGAAGAACACTTGAGCCCAGGAGTTTGAGGTTGCTGTGAGCTAGGCTGATGCCACAGCACTCTAGCCCAGGCAACAAAGTGAGACTCTGTCTCAAAAGGAAAAAAAAATCATAAATCGTAAAATTTACCATTTTAACTATGTAGTATAGTAGTGTGTGGACCTTGTTATGCAACAAATTTCTACAGCTTTTTCATCTTGCAACACTGAAACTCTAGACCCATCAAATAGCTCCCCTTTTCCTCCTCCCTCCTCTCTGTACTCCTCCCTTCCTAGATCTCATCTAGTCTCCTGACTTAAATATCATCTATTTGATATTTTGCTCCAGAATACTTTCAGTTTCCCCTCTCCTTACCTCCCTTCAGTTTTGCACATTCAGATTTTCAGATTGTGTCCCTTCTGTTTCTAGAGTCCTTATTTAGAATACACATCATCCATTAAATTCTCACATATCAAGCTTTATTGCTTACCAGATTCCCTTTTCATCTTCTCCCGTCTTGAATCTGTGTTAAGATATGTTTTTTGTTTAGTTATTTTCTCGGGTATTTTTCCTCAGATGGTTTGCTTGAATGTTGTAATATTGGAGATCTTGGTTAGCCTCAAATATCTTTTTGTCACCTCTTACAAATAAGGAGTATCTCATCTGGGTTAAGATTCAAGACTTCTGTTTTCCTTTTTAGTAGTCTAGATCCTCTTCCATTGTGTTCTAGCTTCTAGTGCTGATGATATGTCCAATACCAGTTCTTTTTTTCCCTTTATGGTTAATTGTTCTTTCTGTCTGGATACTTATAAGATGTTTAGTATCTTTAAGATAAATGAATTTTATAAGTATATGAACAGATATTTGTCTTTTCTCTTCAATCCAGCCTGAAACTTGGTTTCACTTTTCACTTATCCACCAGAGGTAATTCTTCCACTAAGAGAAATTTTCCTTTATTATTTACTTAATTGTTACTTCTTATCCATATGGTGCCTGTTCTCCTTGTGAACACCTATTTTCCACATATTAGGTCTTCTGGGTCCGTCCTTCAAGTCTTTTTTCTCTTCCTTTGCTATTTCCATTTATTTAGCATTTTGTTCTGTGCTTTGACATAATCCTTGCATTGCATCCTCCAGTCTACTAATTTAGCTGTTGATTATCTTTAAAAAAAAAATCCATGTACTCATTTTGGTTTGAATATTACAGTTTTAAGCTTTAGGAATTCTGTGTGTGTGGAATCAGAATTTACTTAATTATTCCTGCAGTTTTTGTGCAGCTATTTGTTTCTTTTTTAGCTCTTTTCTTTTATCAGATATGTGCTCTGATTATTCACTCATTCTTTCCTTTCAAATGTTGGGGCCTCTTACATGGTTAGTTATTTTTCTCAGATGACTCATTGGAAATCAGGCCTGGTTACTGAACTATTCTTAACAGCAGGAATCCCAGAGGTTGGAATAGGCGTAGTGCCTAAAGTTTAAGAACAGTCAATATCACTGGAGATACCTAAAGGAAGCCTAATGCTTTCTGATCTACTAGAACTCTCCTAGTTTCCAAAGTAGAAAAGGCCTACCTGCTTCATGTTAGGAAAATCCAGCATAATCAGAGGAATCAAAGTTGATCTTATTCATGGGGTCTTCAAGATAACCTAAAAACCAAGCTATTTAGTTATCTACAGCCCTCAATTTTTGTCTAGGGCTCTGACATTTTTTTTCAATCATAGCCACCCACAGGGCAATGCAGCATATCAGTTTGTTCTGAAGGTACCCCACAAAAAGGCTAAGTCTTATCCAGTAGTTTGCAGGTCTCAGAAGTTGCTTAACTTTAGAAAGTTAAGGAACTTAGTTTGGGCATAGAGAGGAATAAGCCACAGTCAGGTTGTCATGTTTAAGAATACTGTGAATCTGCACTTATTCTAATGCCATTTGCTTTCTTTTTTTTTTTTTTTTTTTTTTTTTGAGACAGAGTCTCACTCTGTTGTCTGGGCTAGAGTACTGTGGCATATGCCTAGCTCACAGCAACCTCAAACTCTTGGACTCAAGCAATCCTCCTGCCTCAGCCTCCCGAAAAGCTGGGACTATTGGCATGTACCTCCATGCCTGCCTAATTTTTTCTATATATTTTTAGTTGGCCAGTTAATTTTCTTTCTATTTTTAGTAGAGACGTGGTTTCGCTCTTGCTCAGGCTAGTTTCGAACTCCTAACCTTGAGCAATCCTCCCGCCTGGGCCTCCCAGAGTGCTGGGATTACAGATGTGAGCCATCGCTCCCAGGCCCATTTACATTCTAATGACTCTCAAATTTATTACATCTCCAATCCCTACCACCTAACTCACATATTCAGTGGCCTAGTCAGCAGTCTGACTTGGATATCTAATAGATATCATAGTAGTTACATGCTGAAACTGAACTTTTGATTGTCATCCAAAGCTGTTCCTCTCCCATCTCAGTAAATGGTATCACCATTATTTTTCACATTTATTTTTTTTAAGCCAACATCTTAAGAGTCATTCTTGACTTTTTTCTCTTTTTACATATACTTTTGTATCTACATCCCCATTGATCAGCAAATATTAATGGCTCTACTTTGAAAGTATGCCCTAAACTGCCTACTTCTCTCTATCTCCACCTCTCCCATTCATCCATATATTATTGCTTCTCTTCTGGTCTTCTGCTGTGACTTCCTGAAGCTCTCCATGCTTCTGCTCTTGCCTTCTACAGTTAATTCTCTATAAGCTAGAGTCATCTTTTTAAAAAATAAAGCATTGCTTACCATCAAAGGATTTTAAGAAAATATATACTCCATGCCATTGCTTATAAGACTCTGTGATCAGGGCCCCAGCTGCTTTACAGCCTTTATTTTCTACCACTTCCCCTGCTCACTGCACTTCAGCTACATTAGTTTCCTTGCTCTTCCCTAGCTACCTAATAGCCATCTTACCTCAGGGCCTTGCACTTACCAATCATTTTGTTGAAAATACCCTTCCTCCAGATTTCCTCATGATTCCCTTCCCCATTAAATGTGTGTTGCTCAAACCTGTTCAAATTGCCTTATGAGAGAGGCAAGCACCTAACCACTCTAATAATAATAAAAATAAATAATAAAATACTTTCTTTCCTCCCCTACATTCCCTATTCTTCCTTACCCTGTTTTAGTTTTTTTAATAGCACTTATCACCACTTGAATCATATATTTATTTGTCATCTTCTTCCAGTTACCCTCCATGAAGAAAGGACTTTTTTTTTCTTTTCTTTTTTTAAATAAATACAGGACCTCAACATAAGGAAAGGACTTTTTTTTTTTTTCGGCATATTATGGGGGTACAGATTTTAAGGTTTCAATAAATGCCCCTTTCCCCCCCTCCCCCCAAAAGTCTGAGTCTCCAGCATGACCATCCCCCAGATGGTGCACATCTCACTCATTATGTATGTATATACCCATCCCCCTCCCACCTGCCCAATACCCTATTACTGTAGTACCTATGTGTCCACTTAGGTGCTACTCAGTTAATACCAGTTTGCTGGAGAATATATCTGGTGCTTGTTTTTCCATTCTTGGGATACTTCACTTAGTAGTATGGGTTCCAGCTCTAACCAGGAAAATATAAGATGTGCTATATCACCATTGTTTCTTAGAGCTGAATAGTACTCCATGGTATACATATACCACATTTTATTAATCCATTCTTGGGTTGATGGGCACTTGGGCTGTTTCCACAGCCTTGCAATTATGAATTGTGCTGCTATAAACATTCGAGTGCAGGTGTCTTTTTTGTAGAGTGTCATTGGATCATTTGGGTAGATGCCCAGCAATGGGATTGCTGGATCAAATGGTAGATTCACTTGTATCGCTTTAAGGTATCTCCATATTGCTTTCCACAGAGGTTGAACTAGTTTGCAGTCCCACCAGCAGTGTAGGAGTGTTCCTCTCTCTCCGCAACCATGCCAGCATTTATTGTTTGGAGACTTTTTGATAAAGGCCATTCTCACTGGGGTTAAGTGATATCTCATTGTGGTTTTGATTTGCATTTCCCTGATGATTAGAGATGTTGAGCATTTTTTCATATGTTTGTTGTCCATTCTTCTGTCTTCTTTAGAAAAATTTCTGTTCAAGTCCTTTGCCCACTTTTTAATGGGGTTATTTGATTTTTTCTTCCTGATTTTCGTGAGTTCTAAGTATATTCTAGTTATCAATCCCTTATCGGATGCATAGGATGCAAAAATTTTCTCCCATTCTGTAGGTTGTCTGTTTACTTTCATGACTATTTCTTTGGCTGTGCAGAAGCTCCGTAGTTTGATCATGTCCCATTTATTTATTTTTGTTGCTGCTGTGATTGCCTTTGGGGACTTCTTCATAAACTCTTTGCCCAGGCTGATGTCTAGGAGAGTGTTTCCAACTTTTTCCTCTAGAGTTCTAATAGTTTCATACCTTAGGTTTAAGTCTGTTATCCAGTGTGAGCTGGTTTTTGTGAGAGGTGAAAGGTATGGGTCCTGTTTTAGCCTTCTACAGGTGGCTAACCAGTTTTCCCAGCACCATTTATTGAAAAGGGATTCTTTTCCCCAGCGTATGTTTTTGTCTGCTTTGTCAAAGATTAGATGGCTATATGAGGATGGTTTTATATCAGGATTCTCACATCTGTTCCACTGGTCAATATTCCTATTTTTGTGCCAATACCATATTGATTTAATTACTACAGCTTTGTAGTATAGTTTGATATCTGGCATATTAATGCCTCCCATTTTGTTTTTGTTGCCTAGAATTGCTCTTGATATTCGGGGTCTTCTTTGGTTCCATACGAAGCGTAAAATTATTTTTTCTATATCTGTGAAGAATGCTGATGGGATTTTAATAGATATTGCATTGAATCTGTAGATCAGTTTGGGTAGTATAGACATTTTGATGATATTGAGTCTGCCGATCCACGAGCATGGTATGGATTTCCATCTGTTTACATCCTCTGCTATTTCCTTCCTCAGTGTTTCATAGTTCTCCCTGTAGAGGTCTTTTACGTCATTGGTTAAGTATATTCCTAGGTACTTTAATTTCTTTGTTGCTATTGTGAAGGGAATTGAGTCTTTGATTTGGTTCTCAATTAGATTGTTGTTGGCGTATATGAATGCCTCTGATTTCTGTGTATTGATTTTGTATCCTGAGACTTTACTAAATTCATTGATCAGTTCCAGGAGTTTCTTGGTTGAATCTTTGGGGTTTTCTAGATACAATATCATATCATCAGCAAACAGTGAAAGTTTGATCTCTTCTGCCCCTATTTGGATACTTTTGATTCCATTTTCCTGTTTGATTGCTGTAGCCAAGACTTCCAGCACTATGTTGAGCAGAAGTGGAGATAGTGGGCAGCCTTGTCTGGTTCCAGTTCTAAGTGGGAATGATTTCAATTTTTCCCCATTCAGTATGATGTTGGCTATAGGTCTGTCATATATGGCTTGTATCATTTTTAGGTATGTCCCTTCTATGCCTATTTTCTTAAGTGTTCTTATCATGAAAGGGTGTTGAATTTTGTCAAAAGCTTTTTCTGCATCTATTGAAAGAATCATGTGGTCTTTGTTTTTGCTTCTGTTTATGTGGTGAATTGCATTTATAGATTTACATATGTTGAACCATCCCTGCATCCCTGGGATGAAGCCCACTTGGTCGTGGTGGATTATTTTTTTGATAAGTGTCTGGATTCGGTTAGCTAAGATTTTGTTGAGAATTTTTGCATCTATATTCATTAGGGATATTGGTCTGTAGTTTTCTTTTTTTGTTGCATCCTTTCCTGGTTTTGGTATCAGAGTAATATTCGCTTCATAAAAGGTGTCGGGGAGGTTTCCGTTCTTCTCCATGTTGTGGAATAGTTTCTGCAAGATAGGTACTAGTTCTTCTTTGTAAGTGTGGTAAAATTTGGGTGTGAAGCCATCTGGACCGGGACTTTTCTTTTTAGGGAGATTTTTTTTTTTTTTGAGACAGAGTCTCGCTTTGTTGCCCGGGCTAGAGTGAGTGCCGTGGCGTCAGCCTAGCTCACAGCAACCTCAAACTCCTGGGCTCGAGTGATCCTTCTGCCTCAGCCTCCCGGGTAGCTGGGACTACAGGCATGCGCCACCATGCCCGGCCAATTTTATATATATATATCAGTTGGCCAATTAATTTCTTTCTATTTATAGTAGAGACGGGGTCTCGCTCAGGCTGGTTTTGAACTCCTGACCTCGAGCAATCCGCCCGCCTCGGCCTCCCAAGAGCTAGGATTACAGGCGTGAGCCACAGCGCCCGGCCTAGGGAGATTTTTAATTGCTGTTTCTATTTCAGCTGTTGAGATTGGTCTGTTCGGGGAATCTATTTCTTCCTGGTTGAGCCTAGGGAGGCTGTGTGTTTCCAGAAATTAGTCCATTTCCTCCACATTTTCCAGTTTGTGTGCATAAAGATTTTTGTAGTATTCATAAATTGTATCTTGTATCTCTTTGGGATCAGTTGTGATATCTCCTTTTTTATTCCTGATGGAGCTTATTAGAGATTTCTCTTTTCTGCTTTTCGTTAGCTTAGCCAATGGTGTGTCAATTTTGTTTATTTTTTCAAAGAACCAACTTTTTGTTTTATTAATCTCCTAAATAGCTTCCCTGTTTTCAATTTCGTTTAGGTCTCATTTGATCTTGTTGATTTCACTTCTTCTGCTGGGTTTGGGGTTGGTCTGTTCTTCTTTTTCCAGCTCTTTGAGTCGTTTCATTAGATTGTCTCTTTGTAATCTTCTTGTCTTTTGGTTATAGGCATTTATGGAGATAAACTTTCCTCTCAGAACTGCTTTAGCTGTGTCCCAGAGGAGTTGATAACTTGTCTCTCCATTGTCGTTTTCTTCATAGAACTTTTTTATTTCCGTCTTGATTTCTTCATTTATGAAGTAATCACTTAGTAGGAGGTTGTTTAATTTCCACGTTTTTGTGTAGAAATGTGAGTTTCTGTTAGGGTTGATTTCTAGTTTTATTCCACTGTGATCTGAGAAGATACATGGTATGATTTCTATTTTTTTAAATTTCTTGAGATTTTCTTTGTGTCCTAGGATATGGTCAATCTTAGAGAATGTCCCGTGAGCTGATGAGAAGAACGTATATTCAGTGGATTTTGGGTAGAATGTTCTGTAGATGTCTGTCAGACCCAATTGTTCTAGAGTTTTGTTTAAGTTCATTATTTCTTTATTAATTTTCTGTTTGGAGGATCTGTCTCGTGCCGTCAGTGGGGTCTTGAAATCTCCGGCGATTATGGAGTTGCTATTAATCCATTTGCTTAGCTCCAGTAAGGTTTGCTTTATGAATCTGGGTGCACCTAAGTTGGGTGCATATCTATTTAAAATTGTTATCTCTTCTTGTTGGACTGTGCCCTTCACCATTATATAATGACCCTCTTTGTCTTTTACTACTTTTGTTGGTTTAAAAACTAAATCGTCTGAAATTAGAACTGCCACACCAGCCTTCTTTTGGCTTCTATTTGCTTGGAATATTGATCTCCACCCTTTTATTTTTAGTCTATATGCATCCTTGCAGGTTAGATGTGTTTCCTGAAGACAGCATATACTTGGCCTGTATTTTCTTATCCATTCAGCCAGCCTATGTCTCTTGAGTGGAGAGTTTAAGCCACTCACATTTATTGAGAGAACTGATAGGTAAGGTAGATTACTGATCATTCTGTTGGGTTGGATGTTGTTGCTATGATTTCTGTCTTGAGCCATTGTAATATCTGGCCTTTAATATCTTTGGGTTTTGGTTGTTTTTATATTCGTGGGTTATTATTATGATGTTCCGTGCGTAACGCTGTTTTAAGTACTTCTTGTAGGGCTGGTCTTGTCTTGGTGAATTCTCTGAGCCTTTGCTTGTCTGAGAATGTTTTTATTTCTCCTTCATATACGAAGCTTAGTTTTGCAGGGAATAATATTCTAGGCTGGGCATTGTTTTGTTTCAAAAGAGTGAGAATGGGGCCCCAGTCTCTCCTTGCTTGTAAAGTCTCATTAGAGAAGTCTAGTGTTATTCGAATTGGCTTTCCCTTGTATGTTACTTGCTTCTTTTGTCTTACAGCTCTTAGAAGAGCCTCTTTAGTTGATACTTTGGTCAGTCTGATGACTGCATGTTGTGACGTCTTCCTGTTTGCATTGAATCTCCCAGGGGTCCTCTGAGCTTCTTGAACTTGTATATCAAGATTTTGAGCAAGGCCTGGGAAATTTTCTTCTATTATATCTTCAAACAGCTTGTCCAACCCTTGAGTGTTGTCTTCTTCCCCTTCTGGTAAGCCTATGACCCTCACATTAGTTTTCTTCACATAATCCCACAGCTCTTGTAGGCTTTGCTCTTTTCTCTTGTTTCTCTGCTCTATTTCTGTGACTGATTTATTTAATTGGAGGGTGTTATCTTCAAGCTCTGAGATTCTTTCTTCTGTTTCATCTACCCTGTTCTTGAGACTTTCCACTGTATTTTGTAGTTCCTTGAATTGATTCTTCATTTCCAGGAGTTTGGTTACACTTTTCTTCATTGTGTCTATTTCTTTTCCATATCCCGGAGGGTTTTTGTGGTTTCTTTATGTTGGTTATTGAGTTGTTGTTGCAGCTGGGTGAGTGTTCTTATGATCCACATACGCAATTTCTCTTCTGTCATATTGGTTGCCTGATTTTGGTTAGTGTCCGTTTCTAGGGGGCTGGTGCTCCTCTTTCGGGGTGTGTTTTCCGTTTGGTTCTTCATATTTCCTGAGTTCTTTTGCTGATTTCTTCCCATGTCGATCAGTTGTTGTTTCTTTCCTTAAGTTATTGTTTGGGTATTCACACACCTTGTTTAGTTTCTGAGGCGTTAGGTGGTGTCTGTGGGTGAAATTGGACCACTCCCTGTATAGTGAGTCAGTGGATGCCGTGGAAAGGCTGTGCAAGATGCCGTCCCTGTCAGTAGGTGGCGTTTGCTTGGAGGAACAGGCTATGCTGTTGATTTTGTGTCCTGTTATCAGCTCTTGTTCTGGGTGGAGCTGGGTTGGGTAAGCCTGCCCTCAGGCTGTTAGCCGGGATCAAAGTTCTGTTCTCTGCTTCCAGGGAAAGCTGTCAGGGCGGGGCTGGAATGGTCCCGCTCAGCCAGAAAGTCTGGGTGTGGGGGTGGGGCTGTCTGAAAGTCTGGGTGTGGGGGTGGGGCTGTCTGAGACCCGCAGTCTGGAGTGGGCCTCGCTTCTTTCCACCCTCCCCAAGTCCGCAGCTACTCCTGGGCCTCTGCCAGCAGGCCAGACCACAAGCCACCAGGCCTCCCAGGACTGTGATGTCAGCGGGGAGGTTCCCTGCACAGGAACGCCACCTGGGTTGGGCGCATGGCCTCCTCCTGGGAGGAGGGTTGCCCTCTAGGATGCTGATCCGCCCCTGGAGGCACACACACCTCAGTAGGCTGTTCAGGTATAACCCTTCTGTGCCCCGGGCAATGCTAGCCCTCGGTGCAGAGAATCTGGTCTGCAGGTCCGACCTCTGGGTCCCAGAGTTCAAACTGTATCCCCACCAGGGAGAGGATTTCCGGTCCCAATTCACGCACAGGGAGCCCAAGCTTGGTCTATGTCTCTCAGCCTCTGAGTCGGCACCATTCTCCTGGGAATGCCGTGCCAGCAGCACCTGGGAGGACGGGCGGGTAGGGAGCTCACAGTCTGAGTTCCCCTGAGTCAGCTGTAGGGTCCCAAACGGGAAGGTCCCGTTCCCTGGAGGTGCCTCCGGCTGGTGGCTGTATTGTCTCTCTGGGCAGCGGCGGGTAGGGTCAGCGGAGGGGAGGAGGAGGAGGCAATATGGCGCCTGCTGCGCGGCTCGGGTCTGTGCACTCGGAGGTGCCCGGAGGAAGTTGGGCACCTGGTGCCACGTCTGCTACAGGCTCACCACTGGCTGGCGGTGGCGGTCTCTGGGCTGGTTTCCGCAGGTCTCTCCACCCGCTGGGGAGCCCACCAGCAGTCCCAAATGCAGGGGAGGGGAAACAGCAAATCCACCTACCCTTGCGGCTGGTCTCCGGGCTGCTCCAGTGGTCTCAGCCTCCAGTTCTCCTCCGCAGCCTCCTCCCGTGGAGTCTCCCGGGGTCTCAGGTACCCCTTCTCCCGGCCCTTGTCCGCTGTATGCTCGCCTTCTTGCTTCTTTCCTCTAATTTCTGCTAGAATCTGTCTTTTCTGCAGAGACCCTCTGTCTGGCGGTGTTATTCGTCCGCCATCTTGCTCCCGGAAAGGACTTTTTAATTTACTGTTACATCCCCAGCACTTAGAACAGTAATATAACTTCAAGTGACATTGTTACCAAATTTGACTTGGATTTTAAAATGAAAAAGTAGGTATATACATGAATCTTCCTGGGGAAAAGTGATGTTTTTCCAAGTATTGCTTTTTGGTTTTCTACTTTCTCAACTAATTTTTCAAAGAATGTAATAAATTTTTTACTCTTACATATTTTAGGTTTCAATTAAATTATTTGTAATTTATTTTTTCTGTAAAGCTATTTATTATGTAAGCTGGTATCTTTTTCTTTTGTAGAGCTAAATTCCATTTTACCTTTAACTTATTCCTTGATAATATATTTACTCCAAATTTTTAATTTATATTTTATGTAAAAAGAAATCTTGTAAAATTGTATGTCAAGACCATTGAGAATAAAGCGAAGAAGAAAATAGAAATAAAGACTTTATTCGTTGCCCATTTTTATAGTATTCTAGTACATTTTTGGATTGCCTGGAAATCTTCTCAGTTAAAAGATTGGTTTTTCCTGTATGATGTACTTGCTGTCTCAGAGGGACCCTGGTGATCCTGACCATGTCTGCTAGTCTTTCCCTTTGCTTTTTCTTCTACTTAGGATTTCAGTTTACGCCCTCTATTCTTCTTGATTTTCACTGGATAGAATTTACTTCCATAGATTAATTGGAAACAATAGAGAAGAGAAAGTTTAGCAAAATAATAGAAATCAAATCTTAGCTTGAAAATAGGCTTAGCATATATACTATAGGATATATAGTTACATGTTTAAGTTATGCTAATATGTGGTTGACACTTAATTTTCCTATACTTTAATGCAACATTCTTCTAATTTCTAGGGAAGACCAATCTTAGGGTTTAAGGATTAGGAGGGAAGTTATTGGTATAATCACTTGCCATTTTGCTTACATTTTTGAAGGGTCATTATAGCTGTCTTTATGGGTAGGCTGTGGGAAGCTGAAGCTCTAACACTCCCACATAGCCATATGCCTTTGGCATCCAGAGAGCTGTATAAAATCAACACTGGCCCATGTTCTTATGCACACTTATAAATACCTCTCTCTGGCTTAGTACTTTAGCATTTGTGAACTATTTTGTGGCAAGCTACTTAATCAGAAGTTTTAAAGTGGTTGACTTTGATAATTAAGAAATTAATTTGGTTTTGTTTTTATTTTTTTCAGGTGTATGGTGGCTGATGAAGTAAGTGTTTTCATGGTATTTATGTCTTTTATAAAATTATACAACTTGTTTTTAGTGTCTATTATTTTCCATGCACTCTCTGTCTTTCCATATGACTATATGTTTATATATGGGGAGAGGGAGAGAGAGAGGTGGGGGTGGTGAGAGAGACGGAAAGAGAATGAGAACGAGTGTGTGTGTGTGTGTGTGTGTGTGTATGTGTGTTTGCGAAACATGCATCTGGAACATATGTTAATATTAACATTAGTGATCCAAAATTTTATATTGTTGCCTAAGATGCAAGCGTATGTTTTGAAATGCAGCCCCTCTAAAAGCTGAACTCTTTTTCTACATAATACTACTTGTTTAAAAGCTAAACTTTTAAGATTTTGCTCTAAAGGTTATCATTAACTATTTTCTATGAGTATGGAACATAGTAGTAAAATGGTATTTTATTATCACTAAACAATTTGATACATTTAAGTGGCATGTACTTATATATATATATCCATAATCATATTTTCTTATTGACATGGAAGCTCTTGTTACATGAACTATGATTCTCTTTATATACATTGTCAGAGAAGTATTTGATCAATAAATAATTTTAATAGCAGTTTGAGAAATATTGCTGTTTTTCATGATGCCTTTAAGAATAACAGCAAAGCATATTAGAAAAAGTATATTTTCAAAATATATTAGAAATGAAGGAAATGGAAACTGAATTTTTAAAAAGTAAAAGTGAAATTTCCATTAAAAAACTCCCAATTAAGTGTTTTTTAGTTTTAGTTGCATTTAGACTCCCACCAATCTCTTATCTCCACCGTCTCCTTTTTAGGAAAAAATGAATAGAGTATTAATGAATGCTATACAAAAATGTTGATATAGGATTTCTCAGTTCATGCCGATTTATCATTACCTAAGTTTCTCCTTTTGACTATTCATTCAGTAGGCATTTATTTAGAGTAGATATTATAGTTAGAAACATAGTCATTGCCTATGTAGAACTTGAGCAATATTATTGGAGAAACAGGATATAGACATTTGGGAAACAGTTAATACTAATTTATCTTTTAGAACAGGATGAGTTCTAAAAGGCTTTTCATAAATTAATTTGAGAGTCCAAAATGACTGAAAGAGGCTTGTGATTTTAGTCCCTCAATATGTTTTCACCAGATGGAAATATGAATTCATTCTTCAGAACTGTAAAACAAGACATAACCATTTCTTGTTACATATATGTATAGCATATATATATGATATATTTATGTGTATATAAATTTTTTTCAAAACAGACCACTTTTATGTCAGCAGAAATTGTGTTATAAAAGATAACACCATCCTTTATGATCTCCACAATAGGTCTTGGGGAAAGTCTTAGCAGCCTTAGTGTACCATGGGTACCTTTGTCCTCACTATGATGATGTAGAGATTTGAATGGGTTTTAAATCTATGGAATCATCCATGGATTGAGATAAACATTTGATCAGCACTTTAACCCTGCGTAACTCTTATGTTCTCCAGAAAACTCCTATCTTCTCAATTACCGAGTGTGCAAAGTTCATGATGAACCCTTAGCCACTATAAGTCTTTTCATTATACCAATCTCTTATTATTTATAATTTCATAGCATTTTTTTTTATATTGCTGTCCTCTATTTTTTTTTTTTCAATTTTTTTTTTTCGGCATATTATGGGGGTACAGATTTTAAGGTTTCAATAAATGCCCATTTCCCCCCTCCCCCCACAAGTCTGAGTCTCCATCATTTCCATCCCCCAGATTCATAGCACTTTTCACATGTTGAATAATTTATCATCTTATTTCAAGACTATTCTTATTTTTTAATTTTAATAAATTTTAAAGATCTAATATTTCCTCAATACTTAAAAAAATCTTCCACTTTCATGTCTGCCATAATTACTTCTCTCTTTTCACCAGCATTTTGAAGACTCATTCATTTATACCTAGTTGACTTGACAGAGTTTATGATGTTAAATTCTATTAATAATGTTAGTTAAGAAAAATAATCCTCAGCTTTACACATGAATACAAAAAAACAGGCTATAGAAGTAAACAAAATGACATACAAGTCTAAGATTACAGCTCACAACCACTAATATTCTCTTTAGTAGTGGAGTTGAAATTCTGTTTTTATAGAATCTTACAGAACTGATGTGGAAGAAAGCTAGTAAATTAAAAGTGCTGAAGTAAAAAGAACTTGTATATATGTAAATTACATGAACTCTGGTTTGACCTTCATTCTATTTCCTAATACTGTTCTCCTTCTCTTACTCTTATCACAAAATGGTAGTGAAGTTGGAGAACGGAGTACAATTTATAACTTGAAGGTTAACCACTTTTTGATTTTTGAATTAAAAAATATATTTTGATGTGATGACTATTTGACTCACCAAATAGCTAAAAGCCTTAGGAGAGCAATTTTGCATCTGTGTTATTGAACCTGCTTTTTTTTTAAACACTTGAATACCCACTTGGAGTATTGTGTAATTTAGCTGTCTGCTGTGATCTTTTCTCCCTAGCTTTAAAAACAAATGACTTGCTTCACTGATATTACTCCCCCTTCTTTTATTATTTTTCCATTATTATATTTTTCTAATGTATTCAATCTTTGTAGAACTATATAACCCATCTACTGTATATAAGATAGTCATTAACTTAAAATTGCAATGATGATTTAAGTTCTGTTTAATTGTGTGACCATCGTATATCTGAATTATAGAGCTATATTTCAGATAACAAAGCTGCAACTTTTAATAAAATGAACTTTGCAAACCTAGCTTAACCTGTTCTAATTACTTCTTTTTTTCCTTCTGTTTGTGTAACTCAATTAAGTATTGTTTCAAGGACTATGTAGTGAATATACAGAAACTTCTGTGAACTAGTTGTATTCCATAATAAATGGAATTCAGACTACTGTCTGTAGTCAGAATCTTGCACTATTATATTTTATATGGTTTTTGTTTTTTTTTTTTTTTTTTTTTGAGACAGAGTCTCACTTTGTTGTCCAGGCTAGAATGAGTGCCGTGGCGTCAGCCTAGCTCACAGCAACCTCAAACTCCTGGGCTCGAGAGATCCTTCTGCCTCAGCCTCCCGAGTAGCTGGGACTACAGGCATGCGCCACCATGCCCGGCTAATTTTTTTATATACATATCAGTTGGCCAATTAATTTCTTTCTATTTATAGTAGAGACGGGGTCTCGCTCTTGCTCAGGCTGGTTTTGAACTCCTGACCTTGAGCAATCCGCCCGCCTCGGCCTCCCAGAGAGCTAGGATTACAGGCGTGAGCCACCGCGCCCGGCCTGGTTTTTTAATAATTATTTTGAAGTACTGTTCTTGTTCTGTTCTTTGTTTGAGAATTATTGAAAATGTTTATTCATAAAAAGATATTTTAAACATGAAAAATAGTTTCATATTGACATCAACCAGGTACTTTTTATTTTCTTTGTCAAGCATTTTAGGGCTATTATTCTTTCTAGAAACTTAGTATTTAGAGAATTTTTATGTTAGTTTTTACTTAAGAAGATGGGATTAACACCCCAAATTTACATGAATAGCCTAATTTTGTGTCATAATAGACAAAATTTTGTCAGTACATGGATTTTGTCTTTTCTATAGTATCTATCATCAAAGTCAGAAGATTCTTGTTTTCCTCTTATGTAACGCTTTTCATTAATTTTGCGATTTAGCCCTGCCAACCACCCTCGCCACACACACATAATGCTTTTTTCAGTTTATTTCCTGTTATTTGGGGGGGGGGAAATGGTGGGGAAGGTGGTACACCAAATGAAGGATTGCTTCCCTTTTTCAAAAACAAAGATAACCTTTTGTCAAGACTGAGATAATTCTCGGCTTGGCTTACTTGGTGGCTATTTTGTAACAAATTATTAATAGTAGGTAAATATTTGGAACAGAGGCCCTATACTCACCATTATGGAAGCTTTTCTTTTAGTCAAGGTCCTTCTCTGGAAGAGGAATTTGGAGAAGAGAAGCTATAGGATCTGTTCAGTGCTGGTAAAAGTTATTTCTGTAAGCTCAAGTCAGGTTTGAAAAGTTCTATCTGTTTCTTTACAGTCAGAAATCTTCAGGTATCTGGAAACACTGAAGAACCCCTTGGAAGGTTATTTCTGCTGGGAAGACCTTAAAATTGAGATGGTGGGCTGGGCGTGGTGGCTCACACCTGTAATCCAAGCACTCTGGGAGGTCAAGGTGGGCAGATCACTCAAGATCAGGAGTTCGAAACCAGCCTGAGCAAGAGCCAGACCCCGTCTCTACTAAATATAGAAAGAAATTAATTGGCCAACTAAAAATATATACAAAAAATTAGCCAGGCATGGTGGCGTATGCCTGTAGTGCCAGCTACTTGGGAGGCTGAGGCAGGAGGATTACTTGAGCCCCGGAGTTTGAAGTTGCTGTGAGCTAGGCTGATGCCATGGCACTCTAGCCCAGGCAACAGAGTGAGACTCTGTCTCAAAAAAAAAAAAAAAAAATTAAGATGGTGATATAACATTAACTTCATAGGTTTGAGGACTAAGAACTTAAACTAGAGATAAAGAATTTTAGTTTTCCTTTTATGTAAACTTACCTTTGTTTGGCAAAGTGAGCTAAGATTGCAATTTTTATTTCATTTCCTTCTATAGTTCCTAGTTTTCTTTTACCGTGTCCTATTTGAATTTAACATTCTCTCCTTTGAGCTCTTACTATTTCTGATTCATAACCCTTCTTTGTTGTTCGTCCATGTTTGCTGAATGAATGAATAACTGAATAAACTGATTAATTAGGTAACACTTAACTCTCATTTGTCAGGTTCTGTTCTAATGCTTTATATGTATTTATTTAACCTTGTGGGAAGAACTTTATTGACTAGAGTACAGTGCTTATGTATAGTTCCTTTTGACTTTATTCTTACAGATTCCATTCCATTCATTTTCAAATTACTCTGGTCAGCACCTTCTTCCTCAATTTCCTTCAGTGAAGGTATTTCACATTTACGATACTTTTACATTCTTTTGTCACATTCTGCATTCCATCCTGGGATTGCCTGATCTTCTAAATTATTTCTTAAATATTTGCATTCAAGTTTACTCTTTGTGCTATAACGTTCTGTGGATTTTCACAAATGTTTAATGTTTTGTATTCACCATTACACTACAGAATAAATAGTTTCACTGCCCCACACAATCCCCTGTGCTTCACTTACTCCATTTCCACCAGGCCTAAACCCCTGGAAACCACTGATTTGTTTAATGACTTTATAGTTTTACCTTTCCAGAATGTCATATAATTAGTATTATATATTATATAGCTTTTCCAGACTGGTTTTATTCACTTAGTAATATACATTTAAGATCCTTCCATGTCTTTTTGTAGCTTGATAGCTTTTTCTTTTTAGCACTGAATAATATTTCATTATATGGATGTACCACAATTTGTTTTTCCATTCACCAAGATGAAGGGACATCTTTGGTTGCTTTCAGTTTTTGACAAAAAGGCTGTACATCCACACAAAAACCTACATGAGAGTAAGTTTTCAAATCAGTTGGGTAAATATCTAGGAATATAATTGCTGAATTGTATAGTGTATTAGTTTCCTAGGGCTGCCGTAAGAAAGCACCCCAAACTGAGTGGCATAAAATAATAGAAATATTTCCTCTCATAGCTGGAGGCTAGAAGTCTGAAATAGGTATCAGCAGTTTCTTCTGAGGTCTCTGAGAAATAATCTGTTCCATGTGTCTCTCCTAGTTTTCAGTAAACACCAGCAATCCTTGGCATTCTTTGGCTTGCAGATACATCACTTCATTTTTCTGCCTCCATCTTCACATGGCATTCTCCCTGTCTGTTTGTCTATATCTCTTATGAGGATACTAGTCAGATTGGATTAAGGGTTCACCCTACTCTAGTATGACCTAATCTTAACTATTTACATCTGCAATGAACTTATTTCCAAATAAGGTCATACATATCCTGAAGTAGTTTAGAAGTTTAATATATTTTGGGGGGAGGGGGTTACCCAATTCAACTCATAACATATGTTAAGACTATATTTATTTTTGTCAGAAACTATCAAACTGTCTTTAATATTGTCTGTACTGTCTTGCATTCCCACTAGCAATGAATGACAATTCCTTTTGTTACACATCATCACTAACAGTATTGTCATTTTCTTTCAGCCATTCTAATGGGTGTGTAGTGGTAACTTGTTTTAATTTGCAATTCTCTATTAACATGTGATGTTAGAGCATCCTTTCATATGTTTATCCACCATCTGTATATCTTCTTTGGTAAGGTCTCTGTTCAGATCTTTTGCCTTTTTTTTTAAGAGACAGGGTCTCTCTCACTCTCTTGCCCAGACTGGAGTGCAGTGGTACAATCACAGCTCACTGCAGCCTTGAACTCCTGGGCTCAAACGATCCTCCTGCCTCAGCCTCCTAAGTAGTTAAGACTACAGGCATGTACCACCATGCCTAACTAATTGGCTCACGCCTGTAATCCTAGCACTCTGGGAGGCCGAGGTTGGCGGATTGCTCGAGGTCGGGAGTTCAAAACCAGCCTGAGCAAGAGCGAGACCCCATTTCTACTATAAATAGAAAGAAATTAATTGGCCAACTAATATATATAGAAAAAAACTTAGCCGGGCATGGTGGCACATGCCTGTAGTCCCAGCTACTCGGGAGGCTGAGGCAGCAGGATTGCTTGGTCCCAGGAGTTTGAGGTTGCTGTGAGCTAGGCTGAAGCCATGGCACTCACTCTAGCCTGGGCAACAAAGTGAGACTCTGTCTCAAAAAAAAAAAATTTTTTTTTTGTAGAGGTGGGGTCTCACTATTTTACCCAGACTGATCTTGAACTCCTGGCCTCAAGCAGTCCTCCTGCCTCAGCTCCCCAGAGTGTTGGGACTATAGGTGTGAGCCACCACACCTGGCCTGCCCATTTATTATTAATTGAGTTGTTTTGTTTCTTTTTTATTGTTGAGTTTTAAGAGTTCTTTGTATGTTTTAGGTACAAATCCTTTATTAGATACGTGTTTTGCAGATATTTTCTCCCAGTCTGTGGCTTATCTTTTCATTCTTTTAACAGTGTCTTTCACAGAGCATATGTTTTCATTTTAATGAAGTTCAGCTTATTAATTTTTTTTCTTTCATTGATTGTCCTTTTGGTCTTGTGTCTTATTGTCAAACCCTAGGTTACCTAGATTTTCTCCTATGTTATCTTGTAAGAGTTTTATGTTATGCATTTTACATTTAGGTCTATAGTCCATTTTGAGTTAATATTTGTGAAAGTGTAAAGGTCCATGTCTAGATAAATTTTTTGCAGGTATATGTCCATTATTCGAGCACCATTTGTTGAAAATATTATCCTTTTTCCACTGGATTACCTTTCCTCCTTCATCAAAGTGGTCCATGAGTACTGAATGTCTCTCCATTTATTTAGAATTTCTTTGGTGTTTTTTTTTAACAATAGTTTTCCTCATACATGTCTTGAATATATATTGTTAGAGTTATATGTATTTCATTTAGGAGGATGCTATTATAATTTTTTTTTAATTTTCAAATTTAAATTATACCTACTATATAAGAAAGGAATTAAGTTTCATATATTATTAACTTTGTATTCTGTGACCTTGCTATATTCACTTATTGGTTCCAGGAGTTTTTCTGTAGATTCTTGGGATTATCTACATGGGGATTATCTACATAGGCAATCATGTCATCTGTGAATAGAAATAGTTTTATTTCTTCCTCCATAATCTGTGTACCTTTTATTTCCTTTTGTTGTTGTTGTTGTTGTTGTCATCTTATTGTACTATCCAGATCTTCCAGTACAGTGTTACAGAGTAGTAGTGAAAGAGGACATCTTTGCCTTGTTCCCAGACTTGGGGGAAAGGCATTTAGTTTCTTACCATTAAGTATGATGTTTATTGTAGGTTTTTTATAGATGCTCTTTGTCAAACTGAGAAACTTTTCCTCTATTCCTAGTTCTCTGAGAGTTTTGATTATGAATGAATATTAGATTTTATCAAATGCTTTTTCTTCATCAAGTGATATGTTCATATGACTTTTTTCTTCTTTAATCTGTTCATGTGGTGGATCATATTGATTTACATTCAAATGCTGAACCAGCCTGCATACATAGAATAAATCCCACATGGTTGTGGTGTATAGTTCTTTTAGTACATTGTTGAATTAAATGTGCCAATATCCTGTTAAGGATTTTTTTGTATCTATATTCATGAGAGATTGGTTTGTTGTTTTCTTTTTTATAATGTCTTTGTCTGATTTTGGTGTTAGGGTAATGCTGGCTTCATAGAATGAGTTAGGGAGTGTTCCCTCTGTTTTCCAAGGGCCAGAACTGAATCAAAAGGAAATAGCCACTACATGCTGCCACTAGAATTATTAATATATTCCTAAAATCTACATTTCTCCCTGTCGCCTATAGTGTAAAATACTTCACAAGCTGGCCATTGCCTGTTTCTTCCATTTTCTTCTTCTGCTATTTTCTGATAGAATTTCTTGTGAAACTTCCATCTCTTTATTTATTGTAACATCTACCAATTACTTACAACATCAAATTAGACAAGTTAATTATTAATAATCTCTCTGAGCCTCAGTTATCTTGTGTTTAAAGTAGGCAATAATAATACTTTTCCCATGAGATTACTTATGTAAAGCACAGGAGGAATATATCTCAGATACCCAATATAATAGTTTTCTTTCTTTTTTTTCTGTTTTCAAACATTGTGACTTTTTATGCTTTGTAATTTCTATGTATTTCTTTTTCTGAGGAATTCCATTCCTTCTGTATCCCATCCTTTCCTCAAGTCCATCTAAAAGGTCATGATTCACAACCTTTTTCAGCTTTCACTACTTCTGTATCGCCATCCCTGGTTTCCTTTTGGCACCTCTGTGCTCTCACTTCTGCTGTAGTTTGAATCATGTTCTACTGTACTTGTCTGGTTGTCTACACAGATTGGAACTCCTAGAGCTGGAACCATGTATCCCTAGTATAGTGTCTGAGAGTGGAGGAGTAGATTTCCACTTAATGCCCCTGAATGAATGAATGAATGAATGAATGGAAAAAAAGAGAACTCCTTTTGTCTTATTAATTTATTGTTGTTGTTGACTTAAAGACTATTTGAGCTAGTCAAGAAAGATCTCTTCACTTAGACTTGCCTATCAGTCACCAGTGCTTTAAATCAGGTCCATGCCTATTACCACTCACCTCCAATTATTCTAAGCATGAAGGTAATGGAAAAAAGATTCCTTGAAGTGGGTTCTGGGGTTTGGGATTGTCTTAGTCCTCTCACGTTGCTATCACAAAAATACTGTAGACTGGGTAGCTTAAACAATAAACATTTATTTCTTACAGTTCTGGAGGATGGGAAATCTAAGATCAAGGCACTGGCAAATTCAGTGTCTTATGCGGGCCACTTCCTGCTTCATAAACAGCCATCTTTTTGAGGTGTCCTCACATGGCAGACAGGATAAGAAAGTTCTTTGAGTTCTCTTTGAAAAGGACACTAATCCCATTCATGAGGGCCCCACCCCCATTACCTAATCACCTCCTAAATCCTCTACCTCCTAATACTATCACATTGGGGGTTAGGATTTTAACATGAATTTGGGGAGGACAAAAGCCATTCAGTTCATGACAGAAATCTTTTAAAAAACTGTATTGAAATGTCTGGTATAGTGTCTTCCTTGTTTCCTAAGTAAGTTCAAGTCATCCCTCAGTCTGAAAATTTTTATCTTGAACACTAGCAAAGTACAAATGCAATTGATTGCATTTTCAATTTTAAAGGAATCTTCCCTGATTTCTTTGGAGGCTAATGTAATTTTGTTCAGGGCTCCTGCTGTTTTGCACAGCTAGGTTATTGCAATGTTCTCTCATAGCCCTGGACAAAATTCAAAGTGAAAAGCGGAGGTGGCAGTGATGGTGAGTTGAACCCTACCCAGATAGAGTCAGACACAAAGCATCCTCCCTAGACTATCATCTTTACAATTCACATAAGCATTTGAAAGGCACAAAGCACTAATAGCGTTATCTCACCCTAACCACTGTTATTATACGTTAACACTTTTGAGTGCATTGTAAGGAGGATGTTGCAAACATTCCTGCCTCACCAGTTTTTATTAAATGGGATGTCCTTAATGAATAGAAATTGTTTTAAAATGGGAGAAGTGGTTAAAATTAAATATCATCCCATAGTCTGCTTTTCCTTTTTGAGTAATGGGCTTAAATTTCCACAAAACATAAAAATGTAGAAAGCTGTATTGGCCCCTTTCCACAGCTGTATAATTGTGATTATACATAAAGACTGCAGACTTTTTATAGAGAGTAGCTAGGGAATGCTATCAATACAGGCCTTATTTATTTATATTAAAACATGTTAAAGCCAATTTTTCCGTTGTCCATTCATTAATCTACCTTTTACTCCTATATTCAACAAATAAATACTATTGAGTCTTCTATTTGAGAAGTTCTTAGGAATATGAATTAAAAAACACATCCTCTTTCTTTCTCCTCTCCTCTCCTCTCCTCTCCTCTCCTCTCCTCTCCTCTCCTCTCCTCTCCTCTCCTCTCCTCTCCTCTCCTCTCCTCTCCTCTCCTCTCCTCTCCTCTCCTCTCCTCTCCTCTCCTCTCCTCCTCCCCCCTCCCCTCCCCTCCCCTCCCCTCCCCTCTTCTTTCTTTCGACAGAGTCTCACTTTGTTGCCTAGGCTGGAGTAAGTGCCGTGGCGTCAGCCTAGCTCATAGCAACCTCAAACTCCCGAGCTCAAGCAAACCTACTGCCTCAACCTCCTGAGTAGCTGGGACTATAGGCATGTGCCACCATGCCTGGCTAATTTTTTCTCTATATATTAGTTGGCCAATTAATTTCTTTCTATTTTTAGTAGAGACGGGGTCTCGCTCTTGCTCAGGCTGGTTTCGAACTCCTGACCTTGAGCAATGCGCCCGGCCACATCCTCTTTCTAATCAAGTAAGAAGGGGTGGAGGTGTATGTCTCTGTGTGGTATCTATAAAATGTAGGTACTAGGAATGTTAGGAGTAAAGTTTACAATGTAAATTCTATGGCACTGTTGTGGAAGGAACCATTAATTCCAGCTTGATTAGGTCAGAAGGAGGTGATTAAGTTGTGGACGAGGTACACTGGAGGTGGGCCTTATAAAAGAAGTAAGTAGGAAACCAGTACTAAGAAAAAGAAAATTGAGTTTATTGATGAGACCACCCCCAATGGTTTGCAGGCCCTATTTCATAGAGCTGTCTGTCACAGGACTGAGGTTGAGACTGGGAGTATGGGGGACTGTGAGGTCCCCACTTTATGCCAGCTATAGTGTCCTTACTTTCTCTGCTTCACAAATGTCAAGTTTCTATATAACATTGCTTTGAAAAGTTTTAAGTACAGTGAGGTGAAGTATGTTGCTCTTAACCTTTATCTAATTTTACTCATCATTGATCCAGAAGTTTGGCATTCTCTGCAAGTTCTAATCTTCTCATATTCCTTTCAACCTCTTTAAAGTTACTTTAGAAAGTTAAAGTAGAATATATTTTTAATAAGGGCAATGTTTTACTGTTGCTTTGAAATTTTATACATTTAAGAAACAAGATATTTCTAGAGAGTCAAAATTTTTAAGATAGCCAAGCATTCAAAATTTTTTACCATAACAATTTTGAAAGGGAGATTTTTTTCAAATGTTTTATATTTATTTCTGCTTCTTTAAGCATTGTACACTGAATATAGTTTAACCTTTTTTGTTACTCAAGGTTATCAAATACTGAGACAAGTTAGGCCTTTTACTTAATATCTTAAGGTGTTTTAAGTTTTGCATCTGCTCCTTAATCGTTTTTGCAACTCCAAAGTCTTTTTCTTTTCTATCGTAAGTGAGTTTCCAGGCAAAATAAAATGATTCTTTATCTGTTTTTATTAATATTGGTTGCTGAACAGAAAGAAAGAAAAATCAGTGGAACTCAAGAAGGGGTGAGGGGGCTGGAAGCCAGAGGTAAAAACCTTCCTAACAGATGCAGTGAACACTATTCATGTTATGGGCACACTTACAACCCTGACTAAAGCATTCTAAAAGCTGTCTATATACAAAAATATTTGTGTCCTCTTAATATTTGGAAATAAAAAAATTAAAAAATATATTGGTCCTGAGTTTATTAAAGATAAATGATATTAAAAAGGTAAATGAATAAATGCTGTCTGCTGGATTCTCCTGTCACTTTTCAACACATTTTTATTTGAAATCCATATTTTAGGTTATTTTATAATATGTCATTAATTCGTAGATTAAGTTAGCTACTTTTTTATTCTGACATTGATTCTAGCCTTTATTACCTTTTTATTTAAACACTTTCATAATATTTTGCTATTTTCTGTAATTTATTAGTTTGTGACGTAGTGTTAAGTATGAGTTTAATGAACTATTTTCACTACTCTTAATGTCACCTCAGTAAAATAAAATCAAGCCCAGATTAGGTCTTAACATATGCACTTTCCTATAAACATTAACTTTTATTATTTATTGTTTATAGTTATTAATACTTTGTAAGTAACATTTAGTTTAAAGCTTAGCCCAATTTGAAATTTATTTTCTAGGAAGATATTTTCAGATAACATTTCCATTAAATTTTCTGAAGCTCAGATGTATCTCATTTTCTCTAGTCCACTGGTTCCACAAAACCAGAGTCTAGTTTTTACTTTGACATAGACAATATTAGGTCATTAAGTATGAAATGGCCAATTCCCTCAAGGATTGTTTGACAGTCGATATTTCTGACATTTCACTCAGACACTTATGGTTTTATTTTTATTGTGAGGGTACCTCCTCACTCTTTCAAGTGCATGGTTTGGCTTGTGATTATCTTTCAAAATTTTTTTAGAGCAATTTTTTTGAAACTATGGATAAGTCAAAAATTCATGTTATTTTTGATTATGAGTTCTATTGTGGAACCAATGCAACACAGACAGGTTGAAATATCAACACAGTGTTTGGGAAGGATGTGGCTAATGGCCACACAGTCCTCGATGATTTGAGAAATTCCACTCTGGTGATTTTAATCTTGAAAATGAACCACATGGGTGACTTGAGACCAAGGTGGATCTTGATTAGCTGAAAGCCGTAGTGGAAGCAAATCCATCTTAACCTACACGTGAATTAGCAGTAAGCTTTGATGTAACTATTCCCACAATATTGGACCATTTCTTGACTTGGGTGGGGCAAAGGCAATATATGTAACCTAAACATTTGTATTACTGTAATATGTTGAAATAAGAGAGAGAGAGATGATAGTCAACAGAAATATCTAATATAAAATGGTTAATTCATTCAATATCTATTTCATGTAAGGTTATATGGTATTAAAAACAATGATTAAAAATATTATATAACATCTTAGATGTCTGTTCATTTCATATTATTACAGGAGTAGATGGGTTGCACAAAAAATATTGGACCATTTGACACAAATCAGCAAGGTAATGAAGCTGGATAGATGGGGTTCCACATGAATTATAAATGAGCATCAGAAGAGAAATGGTCTCGAAGCTTGCCTTTCTTTGCTGTCACAACATAAGGGCAAACCATTTCTATACTGTATTATTAAGTATGGTGAAAAATAGATTCTTTTTGACAATTGCATGCATTTGGCACAATGGTTGGATAAAGATGAAGTGCCAAAACAGAGTCCTGAAACCAAATATTCATCCAAAAAAGCCAATAGTGTCTGTTTGGTGGTGTAGTGCTGGTATTGTCCACTACACCTTCGTGAAACCTGGTCAATCCTTTACAGCAGATGTCTACTGCAGCCAATTGGATGAAATGATGAGGGTGTTTGCAGTTAAGCAGCTGAGATTGGTCAATAGAGGCAAGCCAATCCTGTCTCTATTGCAATCCATTGCAAGACAATGCTTGACCACATGTCACACAAACGACACTGTTCAACTGCAGAGGTTGAACTTGGAAACTCTCTGTCACCCACCATATTCACTAGACCTTGCACCAATTGACTACCACTTCTTCCTGGCTTTGGACCACTTCTTACAACGAAAAATATTCAATTCTAAACAAGCTGTAGAAAATGCCTTTGATGATTTCCTTGCCACTCACTCTCCAGGCTTCTTTGCTGCTGGCATAACAAGCTACCATTAAGATGTCAAAACTGTGTCGATAGTTTAGGCTTATAGTTTGATTGCTTGTTTGAGATATAATAAACTACACTTTTGATTCAAAATCCGACATTTCACATTTAATGACCTAATAATAAATGAGGAATGTAGCTAGCATATGATGACATTATCATAATTTTGACATATCTCATTTCTTTTTATAGATTAAAATTGAATTCCTTAAGTAATAATTGATGGACTATACACTTTTTAGCCTATTCTCCACATAGATTCATTTAAGAAATTTGAAGCCATTATTAATTCTACTAGAAGACAAAGGAAGAGAAAGAACAAGAAAGTTATGCAATGATATATTTAGTTATATTGGGAAAACAAGGGGCATCCCTATCCAATAAGAATGTCACAAACCAAATATATTTTACCCTGTATAATACAACCCTGGAGTTGATAGTGACATTTCATTGTATGAAAAATTTTCTGTTAGTGTGTTTAATACCTGTACAAATCCTACCCTAGAAAAGAAAACTACATAGTTTGGACCCAGGAAAATCTACCTTGATATGAAGAGGTTGCTTTTTAGACAAAAATTCATCTCTGGAAATATTCTCTAAACATATAAAATTAATTTCTAAGTAACAAGTACTTTAAAAGAATTGATGGGGATTTTCTCTTCCTTAATAGTCCTGGTTCTTTATTACCTAAGCCAATTTAAACAGCAAATTTTATTTTTATAACATTCCATATATTTTTCATAGAATAACAAATTGATTTTGCAGCCTCACTTGATTCACATTCTTGTTTCCATTTCCACATATATTAATATTAATAATATTCCAGCCTATCAAGCTTTGGTGGCCTTTCTTCATTTTTATTTATTTTATTTTTTAGAGACAGGGTCTTGCTCTGTTTCCCAGGCTGGAGTGCAATGACATGATCATAGTTCACTGCAGTCTCAAATTTCTGGCTCAAGCGATCCTCCTGCCATAGCCTCCTGAGTAGTGGGGACTACAGGCGGATGCCACCATGCCTGGCTAATTTTTCTCCTGTTTTAGAGACACGTTCTTACTATATTGTCCAGGTTAGTCTCAAACTCCTGGGCTCAAGCGATCCTCCTGCCTCAGCCTCCCAAAGCACTAGGGTTATAGGCATGAACCCCTGTGCCTGGCCTATTTTAATCTATGAAAGCTATCTACCCAACTCGTTAGGGTTCTGGTTTTAGACAATTGTGATATTTTGGCACCTACTAGAGGATGTGTTTACTAGCATTTTGTTTTCTTCTTGCTTGTTTCCTTTTTCATTTTATATAACCATTTAAGTAAGTTAATTCTCTTCTTTTATTAATTAAAAAAACTTACAAAGGTTTCATTTCTACTCCCTTTATAATATATACAAGACCCATTTTAAAAGGGTCTAGGTTCTGAGTAGTGAATCTCTGACATTGCTTAATTAACATTTCTAAAAATTACTGGATTGAGATTTTGAGTTCTTTCTAATGATTCTAAAGTGATTGCTGTGTGTCAACACTTGAATTGACACATTAATCCAAGTACTTGTTCAACTCAAGACATCCTAATAAACCACAAATATTTTGTGAAACTGTTGATTGATTTGCTTTTGATTGACTTGTATGGGATTCCTTGTTTTGAAAGCAGAAATAAATTTCCTTTTGTCACAAATAAGTGGTGGCCTTATTTATATACTTCATTTCCAGCATAATTTTTATGTGTCATTATCTAACTGCAGAAAATATAATTTTAATGTACTAACTGAATTTCAACATGAGATTCTTAATTCTGATGTTGTCTTCAAATTAATTATAGTGTTGCCACATAAAAAAGAATGTAAAGCATCACACTGTAATTATTTATGATGCTAAGCAAGGGATTTATTCATTTTATCTTTTATAAAATCTCTAGCTGAACTGATCATGATTGTTAATGGCAATAATCAAGTTTGCCAAATGCAAATGCTCACTGTCTGCTCTTTGTTTCCTAATCCTTACTTTAATATACTTTTAAAAAACGCTTTTGTTTACATTTGTGATCAGTAAATTAAGTGTTATTATACAACATAGATAATTTTGCATTTGTCATTTTTCTTTTTTTAAGAATGCATTATACTTGGTTTCTTTGAAATTTTAGTGGTGTAAGTTATTCTTCCAATTGTTAAACAGTTACATTTTGATCATTGCGGCTTAATTATAGCACTTTAATTGATTACCTGAAATAATAGATAATCAAAGCAATGTGCAAATTAGATTCTCTTTCAGAGCCTTCATTAAACTTTGAAATTAGTCTTTTTCTATTAAATTATTACTTCATCTGAATGGATTGTGAGGCTAGAAGCCAGATTCTGTTTTTGATAAAGTTATTCTGCATACAGTATAGCAAAATAGAAAGCACTGTGGTTTTTTTTTTTTTTTATTTCCGCATATTACAGGGGTACAAATGTTTAGGTTATGTATATTGCCCTTGCCCCACCCAAGTCAGAGCTTCAAGCGTGTCCATTCCCCAGACGGTGAGCACTGCACCCGCTAGGTGTGTATGTACCCATCCACTTCTCCCCCGTCCCATCTGCCCAACACCCGATGAATGTTATTACTATACGTGCACTTCAGTGTTTATCAGTTAATACCAATTTGATGGTGAGTACATGTGGTGCTTGTTTTTCCATTTTTTGGGATACTTCACTTAGTAACATGGGTTCCAGCTCTATCCAGGATAATACAAGAGGTGCTAGATCACCATTGTTTTTTGTGGCTGAGTAGAACTCCATGATATACATATATCACATTTTATTAATCCATTCATGTATTAATGGGCACTTGGGTGTTTCCACATCTTTGCAATTGTGAATTGTGCTGCTATAAACGTTCTAGTGCAGATGTCTTTTTTACAGCATGTCTTTTGTTCTTTTGAGTAGATGCCCAGTAATGTGATTACTGGATTAAATGGTAGTTCTACTTGTACCTCTTTGCGGTATCTCTATATTGCTTTCCACAGAGGTTATACTAGTTTGCACTTCCACCAGCAGTGTATTAGTGTTCCTATTTCTCCCCATCCATGCCAACATAGATTGTTTTTGGACTTTGTGATAAAGGCCATTCTCACTGGAGATAAGTGATATCTCATTGTGGTTTTGATTTGCATTTCCCTGATGATTAGAGATATTGAGCATTTTTTCATATGTTTGTTAGCCATTAGTCTATCTTCTTTTCAAAAGTTTCTGTTCATATTAATAGGATTGTTTGATTTTTTTCTTGCTGATTTTCCTGAGTTCTGTATAGATTCTAGTTGTCAGCCCTTTATCAGATGTGTACTATGTGAATATTTTCTCCCATTCTGTAGGTTGTCTGTTTGCTGTCATGATAGTTTCTTTGGCTGTGCAGAATCTTTTTAATTTGATCAGGTCCCATTTGTTTATTTTTGTTGTTGCTCTGGTTGCCTTTGGAGTCTTCTTCATAAATTCTTTGCTGAGGCAAATGTCTTTAAGAGTTTTTCCAACATTTTCTTCTAGAATTCTTACAATTTCATGCGTTAAGTTTAAGGCTGTTATCCACCGTGAGTTGATTTTTTTGAGAGGGGACAGGTGCAGACTCTGTTTTAGGTCTTCTACATGTGGCTATCCAGTTTTCCCAGCACCATTTATTGAATAAGGATTCTTTTACCTAATGTATGTTTTTGTCTGCTTTGTCAAAGATTAGATGGCAATATAAGGATGATTTTATATCTGGGTTCTCAGTTCTGCTCCATCGGTCTATGTCTCTGTTCTTGTGCAAGTACCATGCTGTTTTAGTTACTGTAGCCTTGTATAGCTTGAGTTCTGGTAAATTTATGCCTCCCAATTTGTTCTTTTTGCTTAAGATTGCTTTTGCTATATGGGGTCTTCTCTGGTTCCAACGGAAGTGTAGAATTATTTTTTCTAGATTTGTGCAAAATGATGTTGATATTTTAATAGGGATTGCATGGAATCTGTAGATCACTTTGTGTAGTACAGACATTTTAACAATGTTGATTCTGTGGACCCATGAACATGGTATGGTTTTCCACCATTTACTTCTCTGCTGTTTCCTTCCTTAGTGTTTCGTAGTTTTCCCTGTAGAGGTCTTCTACCTCCTTAGTTAAATATATTCCTAGCTCAGTTTGACTGTTGGTGTATAGGAATGCTACTGATTTCTGTACATTGATTTTATAACCTGAGGCTTTGCTGAATCTGTTTATCAATTCCAAAAACATTGTGTTTATACTGCCTTAGAATTGTAATTGAAGATCAGTCAAGGAACAGGATACCCCAGAAATGATTGACAAATTCAAGAATAAAATCATGAAAGTGTTTTTTCTAGTTTCAAGGTTTTTTTCTCCTTATGAGAAAATGGCCAAAAATTAGGCAAAGTTCTTCTAAGATTTTTTTCCCAAAGTTTAGTCATTAGAGTAGTTATTCTTATAATGCGGCCTGAGAGCCATTCACATGAGATTCACTTTAGGGGTCCTTATTTAAAACTCTAGTTCTACTGAATCAGAATTTGGGGAATTGATGCCCTGAAGTCTGAATTTTTAATTATAGTATCCAAAGGATGCCTAGGTATAATAGATTTTAAGAATTTAGAGCATAACCAAAATATTGGACTTTTTTCTCCCCATTTCTTTTAATCCGTTCCTTTTCTTTCCTTTTCCTCAGCATCTATAATTGTGTTTTCTGGGTTGGGTTGGACTCTGAATTTCAAGAAATTGCTTAGGTACTGATCTGATACTACACATGGAGGAAATGACTGAAATCTTAATATAATTTCTTTACCCAATTTTAATTTTGTAAAACAGATTAAGGAAACCAAAATATGGAAAGTTTATTTCTGAACTATTAAGAATTACTGGTCTATATTATGCTGTCATGAGCATTTATTTATTAAAATTTTACCTTAAGAGTGGTATTGTTTGAATAAATAATACATATGTACCTGAGCAATTCATATTATAGTTAAATGTTTTATTTTTTACTATGTCTTCTGACTGTTTAAGATTAAATATTAGCTGGGTGTAGTGGTGGACACCTGTAGTTCCAGCTACTTGGGAGGCTGAGGCAGGAGGATCCCTTGAGCCCAGGATTTCAAGAAGTCTGCCTGGAAAACATAGAAAGACCCTGTCTCTAAAATTTTTTTTTTAATTTTTTCAAATACTAAATATGAACATTACTGAATATTTTGAATAGGGTAAGAACAGATTACTATTCACATTAGAGATACAACTTAAAAATCTTCTAAAATATTATAGTCTGTGTTCAGTGTTGTTTCATGTATGTTTTGAAATTCACAATATTGAGATTTTTTTTTTACTTTTAAAATTTTTAATTATTGTGGGTACATAATAGCTGTCATAATTTCTCTTAGGGAAACTATTTTTCCCCAGGAAACACACAAATTATTCATTATACATCTTCTCACCTACTCCCTTGAAATGAAAAGTATAATATACAGTCTCCACATTGTTACAAATTAAAAATCCAGACATATTAAGGAAAAGTGACTTGTTCTGAGTCTTAACCTAATAATCAGTAGAAGTAGGATCAAAATCATATAACCCTAGGATTCTCCCTTTTTTTACCTCTTAAGTGTGAGTTTGACCAATTTTTTTTTTTAAATTTCTTCTTTTATTCTATACTTAAATGTATGTGTTTGATTTATGTTTCTCCCTTTCCCCCTCTTCCTGCCCTGTGCCTTCTTCTCCCTCATTTCCCTTCTCCCAACATCAGGAACATTAGTATACTGTGACTATATAATAGGGTCACAGTTGCTAGCCAGAGTTCGACATAAACACTAATCTAGTACCCAGAAATTTGCTACTCCTCAAAGAATGTCTTGGACATATGTAAAGGAAGTTTTCTGTCTTTTAATGCATCTTGCCTTAAGGTAATATTTATTCAGAGAGGAATGTATACACAATATGGAAGACTTAATCTAAATTCAGTTTGTATTTTGCTTTTCTCCCTATACCCTCCAATGGCAACACTGTTAACAGATTCTTTATTTTTTCCTTCCTTTCTTTCTTCCTTTTTCCTTCTTTTATTCTCTTTCTCCCTCTTTCTCTCACTCAGTACTAACTGGATCAGATTTATCATACTATTTTTCTTTTCAATATAATATTTTACAGCTTATGATTTACTAGTGTTTTCACATCAGCATATAGGTCTACCTCATTTTTTAAAATTGTTACTAATATTTCACTGTATGGAGATGTACCATAATTTATCTAATTAGTGTCATATGTATGGATTTAGTATACCGTTCAAGTGTAATCCTTGAATAAATTCAAAGCACTAAACTTAATGGATTGCCAAATCAGTATTTATTTCCACAACAGTGTATAAATGCCTATTTCTCTAAACTTTCTTTAACACGGTTATCAGAGTTTTAATTTTTGTTAATCTTCTTTTATAGATGAAAAGTTGTTTCTCATAGTTTTGATTTGTCTTTAACTATGGCTGATATTGAGAATCTTTTGATGTTTATTGGACATACTTCTTTATGAGTTTTTTTTTTATATATTGTCTCCATTATACTATTGGACTGTGCTTTTTTCTTCCTTTTTATAGGAACATTTTGAAAATTGAGGAAATCAGTCTTTTGTTATTTATGCTATAATTTTTTATTTCTATTTTTTTAATTGTCTTTCTGGGATATAAATTTGAAATTTTAATTTAGCTTGATTTATATTTTTCTTTATGCTTCCTGGATTTTATATAATGAATAAAAATGTCATTTTAAAATTTTTACTTATCTTTTTTTCCTATTATGTATTTCTTTTTAACATTTAAGTGTTTGATCTATCTGGAAATTGTTTTATGGTGAGGAATGAGATAGAAACCCAGTTTTATTATTTTAACAAATGATTAGCCAATTTTCTTAGCAGCATTGATTGAATAAACCATCATTTATTGGTTAAAATGTCATTTTTATTACATATTCAATTTCCATGTGTATTTGACCTGTTCCTTTATTCTCTTTCTGTTTCATAGTTCTGTTCTGATGATTCCTTCCTAAGTACCAAACTTTTTCATCACAATTTGGAACTAGCCACTTACCTAAATTATTTAGATAATAGTTGAGTAGTATTATTAATTGTTTTTCTATTGATTTTTTTTTAAGGTTTTTAAGTATTTGGTCTCATATCTGCAACTAATTCTTTTTTTTTTTTTTGCCTCCTCTTTTCTAATGTTTATATCTCTGATTCTCCTGCTTTTCTTGATATTAATATATTTTCTTTTGATATTAATTGAAATGTTTTTTTCCATTACATATGGTATAGTCTTTTTGGTTGAGATACATACTTTTTCTCATGAGAAGAGATTATCCTTTTAATAATAGTAATAAAAGGCCTTTTATCAGGAATGAAAGCTAAATTTTGTTAGTTACCTATTTAGCATTTATAAATTATTATATGACATTTTTCCTTTCATCTATTAATATTATGAATTATAGTAACATTTTCTGACATTGTTTATCCTTGGACTTGAACTCTTCTTGGTCATGATATGTTATTCTTTTAATGTTCTACTGAATTCAATATTCTAATAATCTGCTTAAAATGTTTGTATCAATGTGAGTTTGATTTTATTTTTTGTGCTGCTTTTCATGTTTTAATATCAATGTTATATTGACTTTTTAAAATAGTGAGAAGAATTTGGAAATTTTTCTTCTTTTGATGCTGTCTGGAATAATTTACTATCATTTCTTCTTGGTCACTCCTTTTGAAATGTAGAACAGCCCTCTTGTCTTTCCTCAAGACACAACTGATACTAGGTTATAGAACTGTAACTTCTTTCTTTCCGCTTTTTATTTGGAAATTATTTCATACTTATAGAAGAGTTGTAAAAACATGAATAATACAAAGAACATCCATATACCTTTTACTCAGATTTATCTGTTGATAGCATTTTATCCCATAGCTGTGATTTTTTAATAAAACTTTCCTAGAGACTTGAGGAGAATAAAAGTACCACATTTAAAGCCTGACATTTTTTTTTTTTTTTTTTTTTGAGACAGAGTCTCAGAGTCTCGCTTTGTTGCCCAGGCTAGAGTGAGTGCCGTGGCGTCAGCCTAGCTCACAGCAACCTCAAACTCCTGGGCTCAAGCAATCCTGCTGCCTCAGCCTCCCAAGTAGCTGGGACTACAGGCATGCACCACCATGCCCGGCTAATTTTTTCTATATATATTAGTTGGCCAATTAATTTCTTTCTATTTATAGTAGAGAGGGAGTCTCTCTCTTGCTCAGGGTGGTTTCGAACTCCTGACCTTGAGCAATCCGCCCGCCTCGGCCTCCCAAAGTGCTAGGATTACAGGCGTGAGCCACCACGCCCGGCCTTAGAAATGGCTATTCTTAAAGCACATTTGTTCATATCCAGCCTTTCTGTCCTTTCCAGAGCCTTCTCCCTACTTTGGTTTTTCCTAGCCTCCTCATAGATATCTCCAAACCATTCTTTGGACTATAGGCCTACTGGAATTCTGCCACCATCCCCAATTCAATGTCTTGTATCGAGAGAAAGAACTAGAGCCTGCTGCTGTCTAAGGCTCATCTTTTTAGCTTCCCCTGATCCCACTGCATTCTTATCAGGAGAAAGCCTGTGCCTGCCCACAGGGACCAGACAACCATCAGGAAAGTATGACAATGCATTTCTCAATGTGTGCCCTCTTCAGTCTTGAGTAAAGAGAAAATCAGACCTGTATTCATATTCCTATAGTCTGTTGCTTGCTTCCAGTCTCCCAAGAGACAAGAACACATGAATAAAATATACACACATACCCCATTATAAGAACAAACAATAATTTTCATACATACCATCTAAAACTCTCTATTGGAAAGAAAATTATAACTTAATTTATAAGAACAAAGAAATGGCTCTGCTAAAATAAACAACCACCCTTAACAATAATAAATAATAGAACATAGGTTTCAGTCTGATATTTCCTATGTGGGTTTTCTTACTTAATTTAGATCCTCACTGAGATTTTAAATCTGCATACCTAAAGGAGTTCTTCAGAGGAGTCTGCTCTAAAACAAATAGGCCACTGATTTTAAAGACAAACCCACATCTCTACCCTGAAAGGAACAAACTGCTTGTAACCTTAAAACTTGAAAAATTTCCAGTTTCAAAAAATTCTCATTAGCTGGCATCTTTTATAATACATATATATATATATATATTGCTGTATAATAGCAATCACAATATAAAAAATTGAAACTGAAATTGTGTCAGGATCATTGTTGTTAAATTGCTTTTCATAATTTTATGAATAAAACATTTAGAAAACCTAAAATTATTCTCCTAAGTAAAATGGTGATTTACAATTTTAAAAACATTGATGAAATGTACTCTTGAAGTTAACATGCTCTGTTTAATTCTTCTTATGTAGCTATCTAGACGTTTGTACTATTACTGAGTTAAGGCTTTGGTTCTTAATCAGTGATTTCACCTTAATTGTGATGAAACATTAGAGGGTTCCACTCTAACAAATTCCATTATAGTTAGAGATGAGAGCTTTGAACCACCTACCTATTGAGTGTGGTTATTTTTGTATACCTAAATTACTTGAAGTGTGTTATTTTTATAATTGAATGCTATACTATTTTCAGTTCTTCTCAAAATACTGAAATAAGTACATCTTTTAAAAGTTTATTTCTAGGGAAAAAATGGTCCTGGACTATTATTACCTTTCTGTTTACAGATTTTATCTAGATCTCAGTTATCCTATGCTATATCATCATTCCTTTCCTTAATGGAAGCATGAGATTTCACTAATATACTTTTATTTTCTAGCTTGGAGCTGTGTTGTCTTTTAGTCTGTCCCATTAAACTTTTTCTTCTATTTGGTGATGGCCCCAAAATGAACAACCAACAATAACTAGCTAAGGAAGAAAGTTAGTGACCAAGCATTTTATGATCAAATTCTGAGAGTTTTCACTCTAGCTAATAAAGCTCGAGGAAATTCTTTCATAAAACACAATGCCAGTCTATTAACATATTTTGTGAGATGGCTTCCCTTTGTTATGGTCACCCTAAATAGGCAAAATGGACCTTTCCAACCAAAATTTGGTTTGTATATCGAGGCTAATGATGCTACACAGACACTATGAGGGTGTGAAGAGATTTATTACCTAAATAATATAGCCATCTGGGGAGAGCAGGGAAGGCTCCCAAGTAGATAAGAAAATGGCTTGAAAAACAAGGAAAGGAGACTGGCTTGGTCTGTTACTGGGTTTATAGGGTAAGGCTAAGATGAGGGTTCTTATCATGTGGACCAGGGCCAGGACTTGCATGGCTTGAATTCCCACTAGTACCAAAGGAAGTAGCAGTCACACTTTCTTACCTGCTTGCCCCAATTTAGGGCAAAAGTACAAGGGGGCTTGAAAGCTGTCAGTACTTAAATATCAAAAATGGAGTCAGAGTCTTTATTATACCCGTTTGTTTGTTTTCATTAGTTACTCTTATATTCAACATATCATCTCCTTAGCTAGACATATCCTTCCAGGAGTTATACTTAAAACTTCTTAACTTGGGAACCATTTCTTAATTAATACATAGTTGTTTTAATAGTTGCATCCTTAAAAGGCAGTCATTTTTGAAGTTATTAGGGAAGAGTGTGATAAGATAGCTGGGAATGGGAAAAAAATGTTAGAATTTACCAAACCTAAAAAAATAGTATGTTCATAACTCCCCAAATTTGCTTTCTTTTCTTCTACAGCTGCTTAAATTTATCACTGAATGTTTAATTCTTTTTCTTCTTAAAGCCATAAGCAACCTAGCTCAAATAGGCTGATTATACCTGTTTCTATCACAGACTGTTTTGTCTAGCTGTTAAACTATTCACTGTGCCATTGAGACATGAAGAAGTCTCAAAGAGGAGGAAACTTGAGAGAAAGACCCAAAAAACTTGCATATACATTACCCTCAAGTCATTGGCCATCTCCTAAATTGTATATGCACAGAATGAGACCCCAGGAAACCCAGCAGAAATTTAGAGTTGGGAGGATAAAGAACTAAGCTAAGATTTTAACAGTGTTGTGGTAAGAAGACAGATATGGAAGTTGAGCTTTGTTGTGGTAGAAGATGCTTTATAAATACTCTGTCTGGGCTTCTGCTGACCCCTAGAAGGGCCACTTTCTAGTAATCAATACCAGGCCCTGGGAATATGGGCCAAACTGAAATAAACATGCCCTTAAAAAGCCTAAAGCCAAGTCTTAAAAGGAATGAGGTATCTGCCATTACCTGCCTGCCAAGGGAGATAACATCATCCAAAGCTTCTGTAATTTTTTTTCATCCATGATATCTGGTATTAAATCAGAAAATATAAGGGATTCTGGAAAAACAGGAAGAAAAGGAAATAAAAAGAGCCCATATATGTTGGGGTTAACAGAGAGGGACTTTAAAATAACTATGATTATGTTAGTCAAGGAAAAGACAGACAAAAGAGATAAAAAGATGGTAAATTTCAATAGGGATTTTAATATATTAAAAAGAATCTTTTTTATTAATTTCAGCATATTATGCTGAAATGTTTAGGTTACGTGTGTTGCCTTTCCTCCACCCTCCCCCGCCCAGAGTCAGAGCTTCAAGTGTGTCCATCCCCCAGATGGTGCACATCGCACTCATTATGTATGTATATACCCATCCCCTCCTCCTCCCTCCCATCTGCCCAATGCCCATATTAAAAAGAATCTTAAAAATTTTTAAATAGATTCTAATGGACATTTTAGAACAGAAAAATAACATCTGGAATTAACTTATTTAATAGGTTTGATAGCAGATTAGATATAAGAAGACAGCATCAGGTAACTGAAAGACAAAAATATTCAAACTTCTAATCAAATTAGCTTCCCAGCATATCAGGATTATTCTAATTCTTATACCAGTTACCCTTTTTTCCTCTGTCCTCAATTCAAAGCTTCTCTTTGTCTGATTGTCTTTTTCTTTTTATAAAACACATTTATTTATTTTTGACCATGATAACTGTATTCATTCATTCATTCATTCATTCATTAAACATTTATTGGAAATCTATTTTATACCAGACACTGAGAGGGATATTGGGAATTCAAAGATGAGTAAAAAAGAGTCTCTGAGGTCAAGAACCTCCCAGTTTAGAGAGAGAGATAGACTTGTAAAGAGTTGAATTATATGACAGGTGGTATTCCACTTATATAATATTCCACCAATTCAAACAGATAGAAAGCAGAAGCTACCAGGGACTGGGGAAGGGAAGAATGGGGAATTATTATTTAATGGGGACAGAATTTCAGTTTGGGAAGATGAAAAAATTCTGGAGATGGATGGTGTGATGGTTGCATAACAATGTGAAGGTACTTAAAAATGTTTAAAATGGTAATTAAAAAATAATTTTTTTATTTTAGCATATAACAGGGGTACAAACGTTTAGGTTACATATATTGCCTTTGCCCCACCTGAGTCAGCGCTGCAAGTGTGTCCATCCCCCAAACCGTGTGTACTACTGTTTGTAGGTGTGTATATACCCATTCCCTCCTCCCTCCTCCCATCTGCTCAACACCTGATGAATGTTACTACTATATGTGCACTTAAGTGTTGATCTATTAATACCAGTTTGATGGTGAGTACATGTGGTGCCTGTTTTTCCATTCTTCTGATACTTCCCTTAGTAGAATGGGCTCCAGCTCTATCTAGGATAATACAAGAGGTGCTAGAGATCACCATTGTTTTTTGTGGCTGAATAGAACTTCGTGGTATATATGTACCACATTTTATTAATCCACTCATGTATTAATGGGCACTTGGGTTGTTTTCACATCTTTGCAATTGTGAATTGTGCTGCTATAAACATTCCAGTGCAGGCCAGGCGTGGTGGCTCACGCCTGCAATCCTAGCTCTCTGGAAGGCTGAGGTGGGCGGATTGCTTGAGGTCAGGAGTTCGAAACTACCCTGAGCAAGAGCGAGAGCCTGTCTCTACTATAAATAGAAAGATATTAATTGGCCAACAAATAGATATAGAAAAAATTTAGCCGGGCATGGTGGCGCATGCCTGTAGTCTCAGCTACTCGGGAGGCTGAGGCAGGAGGATCGCTTGAGCCTATGAGTTTGAGGTTGCTGTGAGCTAGGATGACGCCACGGCACTCACTCTAGCCTGGGCAACAAAGTGAGACTCTGTCTCAAAAAAAAAAAAAAAAAAACATTCTAGTGCAGATGTCTTTTTTATAGAATGTCTTTTTTCTTTTGGGTAGATGCCCAGTAGTGGGATTGCTGGATCAAATGGTAGTTCTACTTGTAGCTCTTTGAGGTAGCTCCATATTACTTTCCACAGAGGTTGCATCCTACCAGCAAGGTATGAGTGTTCCTGTCTCTCCTCATCCACACCGACATTTATTGTTTGGGGACTTTGTGATAAAGGCCATTCTTCTCACTGGAGATAAGTGGTATCTCATTGTGGTTTTGATTTGCATTTTCCTGATGATTAGAGATATTGAGCATTTTTTCATATGTTTGTTAGCCATTAGTCTATCTTCTTTTGAAAAGTTTCTGTTCATGGCTTTTGCCCACTTATTAATAGGGTTCTTTGATTTTTTTCTTGCTGATTTTCCAGAGTTCTATATAGATTCTAGTTATCAGCCCTTTATCAGATGTGTACCATGTGAATATTTTCTCCCATTCTGTAGGTTGTCTGTTTGCTGTCATGATAGTTTCCTTGGCTGTGCAGAAGCTTTCAGGACCCTTTTATGATAAGAACACTTAACAAAATAGGCATATACAGGACTCACCTAAAAATACAGCCAATATCATATTGAAAGGGGAAAAATTGAAAGCATTCTCACTTAGAACTGAAACCCTACAAGGTTGCCCTCTATCACTGCTCCTATTCAACTTAGTGCTGGAAGTCCTAGCCAGAGCAATCAGACAAGAGAAGGAAATCAAGGGCATCCAAATGGGAGCAGAAGAGGTCAAACTATCACTCTTTGCAGATGATATGATCTTATATCTAGAAAACCCCAGAGATTCTGCCATGAGACTACTGGAATTGATAAACAGATTTGGCAAAGCCTCATGCTACAAAATCAATGTACAGAAATTAGTAGCATTCCTATACGCCAACAACAGTCAAATTGAGAACCAAATCAAAGACTCAATACTCTTCACAACAGCAACAAAGAAAATAAAATACCTAGGAATATATTTAACTAAGGAGGTAGAAGACCTCTTCAGGGAGAACTACGAAACACTGAGGAAATAAATATCAGGGATGTAAACAGATGGAAAAACCATACCACGTTCATGGGTCAGCAGAATCAACATTGTTAAAATGTCTATACTACCCAGAGTGATCTACAGATTCCATGCAATCCCTATTAAAATACCAACATCATTTTTCACAAATCTAGAAAAAATAATTCTATGCATCCTTTGGAACCAGAGAAGACGCTGTATAGCAAAGGAATCTTAAGCAAAAAGAACAAATTGGGAGGCATCAATTTACCAGACTTCAAGCTATACTACAAGGCTCTAGTAACTAAAACAGCATGGTACTCGCACAAGAACAGAGACATAGATCAATGGAACAGAACAGAGAATCCAAATGTAAAACCATCCTCATATAGCCACCTAATCTTTGACAAAGCAGACAAAAACATAAACTGGGGAAAAGAATCCTTATTCAATAAATAGTCTTGAGAAAATTGGATAGCCACATGTAGAAGACCGAAACAGGATCCACACCTTTCACCTCTCACAAAAGTCAACTCATGGTGGATAACATTTATTTATTTGACAAACAAAAATTATATATGTTTATGATGTACAGCATGTTGTTTTGAAATATGTGTACATTGTGGAATGGCTAAATTGAGCTAAATAACATATTACCTCACATGCTTATTTTTTCGTGATGAGAACAATTAAAATCTACTCTCTTAGCAATTTTCAAGAATATAATACATTGTTATTAATTATAGTCATCATGTGGCACAACAGATCTCTTGACTTTATTCCTCCTAACTGAAATTTTGTCTTTTGTTCTACCTGTTGTTTCAAGTCCCATTTCCACATATTCTTATTGAAGACATACATCCCTGCTTTCAGCATACAGTATTAGGAGATTTTGATAAGTGGTTGTCTTTGGAAGGGAGGTGCCTGGCAGGCCAACATAGAACACTGTTAGTCAGACTACATGAAGTGCACAAAATTATAGGTAGACAGATGATTGAGACCAAGTAAATTTAGCTTCAAGCAGATAAGGTCCTAATGATAGAATCTGGGTCACAGAGAGAGAATTCTACTTCCCAGAAAATTAGGAAAGCAAACCAGACCTGTATTTCCAGAGAAATTGAAATTAAGAAAATAGGTTATAAAACTATGGCAAGAAACAAAAAAACAGGGACTCGCAACTGTAGAATAAAGTTAGTGGTACAGTCTACACACAAAAACTAAGACCATGTCTAAGTTCGTGGAACTGTGTTTATGGTTAGAGTTGTTGAGGTAGAGAAGCAGCAACACTCATGAACTCTAGCCAGGTAAAGATCTGTAATTATTAGATTTCTACTCTCTTGGAGCCAAGTTGGTACCAGAATTCAGAGATATTTGAGTGATTTCAGGTATAAGAATTGGAGGGCTTTGAGGAGAGGGAAACTGACTAGTTATTATACTGTATATTATTATATAATTGCTCTTTGTTTCATGTTTACAAAACCAAGTTATATAAACTTTTGTTATTTAATCTTAGATCGGTGTCTACTACCATTAGGTAAATTTTACATTTGGATATATAGACCTAAAGGTTAGGTTGTATGCTATTCCTTGAAAAGATCTATAGGATATTAAAGTGTTAAATTATTTAATTTTACAGTAAAATATGTGGGTTCTCTGTGTGTCTATCTCTAACCCACCTGTTACCAAGCCCCGCCTAAGTTAACCTCAATTTTATTCTTAAAAGACTAGGTGGAAAACAATTTTTATATTCAAGTGGATTTTGTTTCAATATCAAAAGCTTTTAGACTTAGCTTTGCTTCTATATACTTGCATGTTATGTGGCTCAAAATTTTGAAATGGTGACTAGTATTACTGCTCTTTTGGACTAAAAGCTTTTCTGTTACCTCCCTTTCCCTTTTTAAAACTGCAAATAACTTTTCTGCTTCTGGGTCTTATCTATTTTAGAGAGTGAGTCATTCATTCACTCATGAATTCAAATAATACCTGAGCACTAAATATATGCCAGGTTAAAAACACAATCACTTCCTAAATTCAATTTGCTTTGTTAACTTCGGCTAGTCTTTTCTCCATTCCAAAGAACATTTTCTTAAGCAAATTATACTATTTCTCATTTTTATTTTAAGTTTGATTGGTATAAATGTAACTTTGCTTGAATTATTCTAAGATTGCTTTTTTGTGTTTAATAAAAATACATAAACAAAATGAGGTTTTGTCAATGGTGACTTCAAAACCTCCTTTTTCTTTAATTTCTTTCATCATTTAACACTCATTGTGTTAGGTTTCTATGTCTATCTTTTTTCCCTTTGAATAGTCTGGTAAGTAGGACCCATTTATGTCTCAGTCTTTTTCCTTCCCATTGTTTGCTATAGTATTAACAATTACTTTTTTTTAAAAAAAAGTAAGGATTATTGAGATATCATTCACACTTTTGAGTAAATTCACCCATTTTTAGTGTACAATTCTATGAGTTCTGACAAATGTACACAGTCATGTGATTGCTACTAAAATCAAGATATAGACCAACTCCATTCCCCAAAGTTCCCATCTACTGTTCCCCTCCACCACTTCCAGCCCCTGGCAACCACTGATCTGCTATCAGTCCCTATTCTTTTACTTTTTCCAGAATGACATATAAATAGAATCATATCTTAATAGTATGTAGCTTTCAAATCTGGCTTCTTTCATTTAGCAAACTGCATTTTAGATTTATTCATGTTGTCACAAATTTGCTTCTTTTTTATTGCTGGATAGTATTCTGTTTTATGGATATACCACAGTTTTTGATACACATTTGAATTGTCTTCAGTTTCTGACCATTATGAACAAAACATTTATTTGGTAACTGCTTTTTAAATGGGAATAGCTTAGAGATAGGACAGCTTAATGGTCTGAAAACAGTCAAGTGGGAGGATAACCAAGTCCTAGGATCTCATACTAGTTTTGCTTCAGTTAGCTATGATTTAGATAATTTAATCTGTGCCTACTTCTTCTTTTGTAAAATGTGCTAATATTACTCAAGGCTTATTGTAGTTTTAAAATAGAAAGATTTTGTGCTATATAGGTAAGGAATTTACTACTGGGTTAAGAGGATAAACTATAAATGGTTACATACATTTTATAAAACTATGTTATATAAAATCAACATAACTACTATTTAAACTTAGGGGTCTTTTTTTTTCAAGTTCAATCACAAATGGTTTGAACATAATATAATTTGCCTAATTTCATAGGTCCTGTAATTTCAAACTTTTTATTAACTGTGTAATCCAAGTGTTTTTACATTAGCAAATTATTTTGACTGAAATATTTAGTATTTATATTATTTACTTTATTTAAAAATATTTTAGACTTTAATTTTAACAAGTATTTATTTATTTTTAATTTAGATGGGTCTAGGAAAGACAATCCAGGCAATTGCAATTGCTTATTTCTATAAAGAGGAATGGCCTCTTTTAATAGTGGTCCCTTCATCTCTGAGGTACCCTTGGACAGAAGAAATAGAGAAATGGATCCCAGAGCTAGGTCCAGAAGAAATCAATGTTATTCAGAATAAAACTGATGTCAGGTAAGAACCACTCTATAATCTTTAAGGAAAAAAAGTCTTTCTTGGGTATATTTAGTATATATTCATGTTTAAAATGAAATTACCTACAGATCATAATTTAGAAGTGTATAGTATAGAGAATTTTATTTTACATTTTAAAATATGAATTATTTATCTTAAATCCAACAGTGTATTTAATTTCTTTTATGATATATTTTAAGGTAAGTGTAAAATATGCATACTTTATAGATATATGTAATATCTACTTTATATATACCTTAAATATACTTTACTATTTTAGGGGTCAAAAATAAATCTCACAACTTTTTAATGATTAACTTGAAACTTTGTGATCTTTTATTATCAGCAACCATGGTAGATTTTTCTTTCTAAGTTGTTATCAATAGTTAATGTACAAGTTTTATATATGACACTAGTATTAATAAGTTTGATTTTCTTTATTAAGTTAATTTATATTCGTAATATTTTAATTTTTTTAAATTAATTAATTTATTTTTTAGAGACAGGGTCTTGCTCTGTTGCCCAGGCTAGTCGCTAACTCCTGGCTTCAAGTTATTCTCCTGCCTCAGCCTTTTGAGTAGTTAGGATTACAGGTGTGAACCATTACATCTGATTAATTTTGATAATTTATGTTTTTTTTATTTTAGAGCATTAATCTTTTATATCTTTAAAATATTTGCTATGTGATTATTTGAAGTCCTTACTCTAAAAATCTATCACAATGTTGCTAGTATTTTTTTCCTCATTTTGCTTTCTAGCTACTGTAGTAAAACAACGAATTTGAATATTGATAAGTTATTACATCGAATATCTAGAAGAATCATGCAAATTATCATGTTTCCAGAGGTTCAAAATTATTTATTTCTGAGCCTTAAATAAAAAGCAATGTCTTTTTCATGTCTACATGAAATAAATATCTATTAATACATAGGTTTTTTTGATTACAGTATTACTTTCTATATTGTATTCTCTAAGACTGTTAACATAAAGAGTATTTGTACAAATAAAGTTTGACTTTGTGAATGTGGAAAGATGAAATAGGCAAAATAGATGGAAGGCTTTTGCTGTTTCAACTTTGCAACCCTAATTCAGTGAAATACATCTTTATGGGTCCAGAAAAATATGGACACTATTTACATGGTTAAAATAAAATATAGGCCAGGTGTGGTGGTTCATGCCTATAATCCCAGCACTTTGGGAGGCAGAGGCGGAAGGATCTTGAGCCCTAGAATTTGAGACTAGCCTGGACAAGACTCTGTCTCTACAAAAAATTAAAGCGTTGGCTGGGCATGGTGGCATGCATCCATAGTCCAAGCTACTTGGCAGGCTGAGGCAGGATAATTGCTTCAGCCCAGGAATTTGAGGTTACATTGAGCTATGATCATGTCACAGCACTCTGGGCAACAAAGTAAGACCCTGTCTCTAAAAAAAATTAAAATAAAATGTAAATAATAATTATAAATAAATCTCCTCTCTAATAAAACTGCATAAAATTGAAAAGACTTAAGAATTTAGAGAATGTAGAATTTAAGACTTCCATAACCCTTTTCTGTTAGCTAATAATTTATTTAAATGCTACATTTAAATTGTCTTAAAATATGTCTCTTCTGTCATCTTTTATAACTTTTAGGTCATCTAGTTTTTATTATTATTTTGGAAATACAGTCTTGTAATTAAATAGCAGCTAATATTTTTATTTAGGATATGTTAAATAGGACTACACCCCCAGAGTATAAGTTTTCTGAAGGATATTAGCTAAAGGGCAGAAAAACTACTGTATATTTTCCCGGTACTTAAAGAAGCAGGTTTAGGTATATATCATCATGTGTTTACCACAAATACACATGCTTCCTTCTGGCGTATACCAATTACGCCCAGACCATTCACTAGTTGAGACATGGCAGGATAGAAGTTAGAGACTGCTGCAGTGGCCTTTGAAGTCATTATCTTCTATATGTTGTTCTCAGTATATTTAAGTTAGTAATATTAACCCTGTACTTTTTTTCTGCAGGCTCTTCTGGTGTTTTAGAACAGTGAGAAAGTCATGGGTCTTTTATTAAGTAGATTTATCCAGGGCTTAAAATACAGTTTCCACTTTTTAAAATATGCAGTTGCCATGGTGGTACTGGCCACTTAGGAGCTCTGCCTTTTCTGTTAGAAGATAGAGAATTGCAGAAGACTGACTCTGTGCTGTATTTTTCACTGGTGAGATAGAAAATGCAAAAGTGGTATGTTTTAGTGTTCATGAATTCAGTTGTCTAATTATTTCATTCTATAAACTTTCATTGGTAGCATAGCATTGTATGAATATATACAAAAATGAATAATACACATTCCCTGCCCTCACCAATTTCATGATACAGTAAGAGAGATAAATATGTAAATGAATAATTTCATGAACAGTAAGATAAAGAATATTACAGATGTATGAATTATAGAAATCAAAAGATCAGGGATCACTTTAGCTCAGTGGTTCTCTACATGACATGGTACCCTCTCCTCTTGTAACTAAACTTCATTACCCCAGGGCCAGAGGCCTTTCTGTTGTCACAGTGACTTAGGAGCTCCAATGGCCTTTAATGGGTGGAACAGGAAGTGAAACGCCCTGCAGTGCACTGGACCAGCCCTGTAATACTAAGTATTATCCTGCTCAAAATACCAATAGCACCCAAGTTGAAAAATTGCTATCCTATTTGTGTGAAGGTTTCATTGAAGAGTCAACTGATATTTAAGTATCTACGTTATACATGATCCTAGGTGCATAGAAACAACTATTGTCAAAAAGTAATTTTTATATCATAGTAAAATGTGGCTTGCTGGATGCCAAAATCTTCCAAAGATCATTTGAGCAAAATTTTGGTTTAGGTTAAGCAAAATTTTAAATTTTGGATCCAGGTTTATTATATTTAGGGACTATAAAATCTTAAGAGAAATTGAGTTTCAGTAGTAATACCATCTCCTTTTATTTTCCCCCTTTTCTCCTGCTCTGTATCTCTCCCTAAAAGAGTTGTATTGTTTATGATAAATTGGTTACTGAGATATTTTTTAAATACAGGGATTTTCTTTTCTAGGAGAATATCGACCAGCAAAGTGACAGTTCTGGGTTATGGTCTTTTAACCACAGATGCAGAGACTTTGATAGATGCGCTGAATAATCAGAACTTCGAAGTAGTTATAGTGGATGAATCACATTACATGAAGTCCAGAAATGCAACTCGCAGCAAGATTTTATTGCCAGTAGTACAAAAAGCCAGACGAGCCATTCTTCTTACAGGAACTCCAGCTTTGGGAAGGCCTGAAGAGGTATTAAAATCCTTATACTTTGGGCTTAAAAGAAAAAAAAAAGGAAAATTGGATCAATCTCCTGTTTTTTTTTCATTTTTAATTTCTCAAATGCCTGAAGAGTACATTGGGAATTTCTAGGAAACTATTAATGATTATATCTATGTTTTATTATGACGGTTTTTATCTATTTATGTGTAAACCATAACCAAGCTTGTAGATATGTACAAAAACTATTAATAGCTTTTACCTTTATTTTAAAGCTTTCATGTTTAGTACAAGTAACATTCTTCATACATGTGCTTGAGGTTTTTCTATGGTCTAAATCTTCATTTATCTTAACTATTTTACATTATAAGCTCCTTAGGATTGTGGTTGAATATCTACTTTATTTCTTTTATACTACATTGTAGAACTTCTCTCTGTTCTTCTTTCATTTCAAGACCCACATTTGGGAAGGTAGAGAGAAACTAGAGCTTATGTGCAAACTAGATGAGATATCTATTTAGAATGGAAGAATAAGGCATTTGTTTGATACCCCATTTAGCTTTTGCCACTCTAAGAGGTGGATAATGTATAAAATGGTTAAAGGATGGGGAATAAGAAATGATAGATGAAACTCTTATGAGTCTGTGTCAGTGTTCCCTAAGGAATCTTGGTCCATGAACACTGAGTCATAGAAATAACATAGGCTTGTTGTCTTATGGAGTTGCGGGAGAGTTAAAGAAACTGTTACTTTGAAAGTACCTAGCCTTTGGGCATAGTGGCTCATGCCTGTAATCCTAGCACTCTGGGAGGCCAAGGTGAGTGGATCGCTCAAGGTCAGGAGTTTGAGACCAGCCTGAGCAAGAGCGAGACCCCGTCTCTACTAAAAATGGAAACAAATTAATTTGCCAACTAAAAATATATACATAAAAAAAAAATTAGCCAGGCATGGTGGCACATGCTTGTAGTCCTAGCTACTCCGGAGGCTGAGGCAGAAGGATTGCTTGAGCCCAGGAGTTTGAGGTTTCTGTGAGCTAGGCTGATGCCACGGCACTCTAGCCCGGGCAACAGAGTGAGTCTCTGTCTCAAAAAAACAAACAAAAAAGAAAGTACCTGGCCTTGTGCCCTGGCGCATAGTAAGTACATAACATATGGTAGCCATTATTATTAATATGTTAATTATTAAACCAAGCCTGGGCGATAGCATTATCATTGCATCTCTAACACTATTACCTAGGCTCTCCTTATGAATTCCACCCTGGAAATCTGAGATACACATAACAATCCATATATAGCAATGGTAAAATGCTTAATTTTACCTTTTATTTATTTACTTTTTTACTCTTGAATACCCATTGGCAGTAGGAGTGTAGACCCCAAGTAATTTACTTACATTCTAAAATTAGGTCATTGAATAATAAAGGTGATTCACAATAATATGAAATGTGTCATTCAAGACAGAGTATATAAAGGATATATATTTTTAAATGATAATAATAAAATGAATACTTACCCAGCATAAGAAATAGAACATTAACAATACAGTAGTGGCCCTTGTGTCCCACTGTGATCATGTCAGTACTTTTCACCCCTCACCCAGGGTAGCCATTATTCAAAACAAGGGTTTGGGACCCCGGTTTTACCTGTCCTGAAAATTGTACAATTTATGTTTGGGGTTCTTTAAGAAAAAGAATATAACCATTTGAGTGCAGGTGTCCCATTTGTAGTGTCATTTGATAGCTGCACAGTTCACAATCACAAAGGTGTGGAAACAACCCAGGTGCCCATCAATATATGAGTGGATTAATAAAATGTGGTATGTGTATACCATGGAGTACTATTCAGCTTTAAGAAACAATGGTGATATAGCACCTCTTGTATTTTCCTGGATAGAGCTGGAACCCATTCTACTAAGTAAAGTATCTCAAGAATGGAAAAACAAGCACTGCATGTACTCACCAGCAAATTGGTATTAATGGATCAACACCTAAGTGGATATATAGGAATAACATTTATCGGGTGTCGGGCGGGGAGGAGGGAATGGGTGTATACAAACATAATGAGTGAGATGTGCAACGTTTGGGGGATGGTCACGCTTGAGGCTCTGACTCAAGGGGGGAGGAGGGCATGGGCAATATACGTAACCTTAACATTTGTACCCCCATGATATGCTGAAATAATTTTTAAAATGGAAAAAAGAAAAAGAATATAAAATTACAAATTCTAAGTTTTCAAATTGGGAAATGTGAGTTTTCCAATTTTGTTTTTCTTTTTAAGGATTATTTTGGGTATTATGAGTCCCTTGAATTCTCATATGAATTTTTTTATCAGCTTTAAATTTTTGCAAAGAATCCAGCTTGAATTTTTGTAGATACTGTGTTGAATCTGTAGATTACTTTAGGAAGTATTGCCATCTTTAACAACATTAAGTCTTCCAATCCATGAACATGATATATCTTTCCATTTATTTTTAGGTCTTTAATTTTTTTGCCAACAGTACTTTGTAGTTTTCACAGTGTAAATGTTGTTGTTTTGTTTTGTTTGTTTTTTTTAAAGAGAGACAGGATCTCACTGTCTCTCTGCTCTGGTTGACGTGCCAGTGGCTCAATCATAGCTCACTGCAGCCTTGAACTCCTGGCCTCTGCCTCCCAAAGTTCTGCGATTATGGCCGTGAGCCACCATACCCGTCCATAAATGCAGTTATTTTCTTGTTATTTTCTTAATTTCATTTTAAATTGTTCGTTACTAAGTATAGAAATACAATTTTTTTTTTTTTTGGTAGAGACTGTGTGTTGCCCAGGCTGGTTTTAACTCTTGGCCTCAGTTGCTCCTCCTTCTTTGGTCTCCCAAAGCATTAGAGGTACATACATGAGCACCATGCCTGGCCTAGAAATGCAATGGATTTTTCTGCATTTATTATTTATCTTGCAAACTTGAATTCATTTATTAGTTAAAATACTAGTTTAGTGAATCCCTTAGGATTTTCTATATACAAGATCATGTCACTTGCAGATAGAGATAATTTTACCTTTTCCTTTTAAAATCTCAATGACTTTTATTTCATTTTCCTATGTAATTGCCCTGGCTAGAACCTCCAGTATAGTGTTGAAGGGAAATGGTAAAAGTGAGCATACTTGTTTTGTTCTTCATCTTAGAGGGTAAGCATTCAGCCTTTCACCTTTAAGTACTACATGATTTGTGAGGTTTTTCTAGATTTTTTTTATCAAGTTGAGGAAGTTCCTTTCTATTCTTTTTTTATTAAGTAATACTTAAACTTTACCATGGGCATGTATGTACACTATCAGAAAAAACATAATATTTATAGGGTTTCATGCATTCCATGGTTTCAAGCATTCATGGAGGGTCTTAGAACACATGCCCTATGGTAAGGGGGGACTACTCTACTAATTCAGTGTCTTAACTGGTATATGTCTATTAAGATTGTTTTTTTTCTTCTTGAGTCAGTTATAGTACCTTATGTCTTTCTAGGAATTTGAACATTTCATCTAAGCTAATTTATTGGCAAACAGTTGTTCATAGTCTTTCCTTATGATCCTTTGTATTTCTGTGAGGTTGATAGTAATGTCCCCTCTTTCATTCCTAATTTTAGTAATTTGAGTCTTCTTTCTTTTTTATCTTGGTCTGTCTAGCTAAAGTTTTATCAATGATGTTAATCTTACCAAGAACCAACTTTTGGTTAAATTGACGTTCTCTATTGTTTTTCTATTTTCTATTTCATTTCTTTCCATGCTAATCTTTATTGTATTCTTCCTTCTATTTGCTTTGGGTTTAGTTTGCTCTTCCTTTCCAATGTCTTAAGGTGGAAAATTAGGTTATTGATTTGAGTTCTTTCTTCTTTTTTTAATATGGCCTTATGCAGCTATTAATTTCCCTCTAAGCACTACTTTTACTGCAACTCATATGTTAAATATTGTGTCCTCGATTTCATTTATTTTAAAGTATTTTCTAATTTCTAATTTCCCTTGTGATTTCTTCTTTGATCTACTGGTTATTTAAGAGTATGTTGTCATATAAAAAGGATATAAAGCACTGAAGTTGCTTTAGAAAACACTTTAGCAATTCCATAAAAAGTTAAACATACAGTTACTGGGTGACCCAACAGTTCCATTCCTAGGTATATACCCAAGAGAACCAAAAACATATGTTCACAAAAAATTGTATACAGATATATCTAGTAGCATTATTCATGATATTCAAAATGTGAAAACATGTAAAATATTCACCAGTTGATGAATGTATAAACAAATAGAGTATATGTGTGTGTGTGTGTGTATATCCATAAACTGGAATATTATTAGGCCATAAAAAGGAATGAAATCCTATACATGCTACAACATGGATTAACCTTGAAAACACTATGCTAAGTGAAAGAATCCAGACATAAGAGGCTACATATTGTATGATTCTATTTGTATGAAATGTCCAGAATAGGCAAGTTCATGGAGACAGAAATAGATTAACTGTTGCCAGAGTTGGAGGAAAGAGAAAATGGAGGAAAGAGATAATGACTACTGAGTGTGGGGTTTCTTTTGGGAGTGATAAAAATATTCCAAAATTAGATAGTGGTGATTGATGCACAATTTTGTGAATAAGCTAAAAGCCACGAAATTGTGTACTTTAAAAGTATGAATTTTATAGTATATGAATTATATCTCAAAGTTGTTATTCTTAAAAAGCATATTACCATATCAGTGAGATACTGCTATGTGCAGCCTATAAGAGTTGTAAATATGAAAAGATTTCATAATACTATTGATGGGAAAGTAAATTGAGACAGTCTTTTTACAGGGCAACATGGTAATATCTATCAAACTTTAACAAGCATATACCTTAAACTCAGCTATTATATTTCTAAAAATATAGCCTACAACCCCTCTAATAGAAATGCAAATAAATAGAGAAATAGATAGATGATTAATAGATATAGATGTAGATATATATACCTACACCTATATATATTCATATATACACACACAGTTATATCAAAGCATTAACGTTTATAACTTCATAAAAGCTAGAAATAGCCTGTATATCCAATATCAGGAGTCTGTTTAAATATTTTACAGTACATTTACATAATAATGGGTTGCTATTCAACCTTTAAACAATATTATTATTGCTTATATAATTTTTTAAACTATATATAAATAGATTTAGCTGTACTTTAAAAGTGTCTAAGACATGTTTTATGGGACAAGATTCTAGTTGTGTGACAGTATGTGTAATAGAATCCTCTTCATGTGAATAAAAGATAATATATACATAGGCTTATCTAGACATAGAAAAATGTATAAATGTATATTTATGAAACAGATAACAGTTATCTGTGAAGAATAGAATGGCAGGGATGGGAATGGGGAATAAGAAGGAACCTTAAAGAAAGTAGATTTTCTTTTTTCCTTTTCATTATTAACTGGTTTTATCATCATCATAATTTACTTGGAAATATTATAGCATATTGAGAACACTTGTATTGTTACAGCTTTTCATGCAGATTGAAGCTCTCTTTCCACAAAAATTTGGATCATGGACTGACTATGCAAAACGATACTGTAATGCACGTATCAGGTAGGACAAACTATTTTCCATAAGCTTGTATCCTCACATAGTTACTGTGAACATTAAGCTTTCTAAGTCATTCTTTATTCCAGTGTTTAACAAACTTGTGGTAACTATGGAATAATTTCTTCAAGTAAAAGCTTGTGTGGTTAACCTATATGTAAAATAAATAAAAGGCATAGGTAATGGCAAAGTTTTTCTTTATTTTTTTTTCCCTTCAACTTTTTATTTTTGAAATTATTTAACTTATTTTTATTGACTACATATACATGTACATTATACAAAAGTGAAAAGTAAGTATTCCTTTTACTCTTGTCTCCCAGCTAACAATTTCCCTTCCCAAGTAACCAGGGTTGCAGTTTCTCAGGTATCCTTCTGGAGATACTCTGTGCATGAATAAACACATATGATTACACATATGTAATATTTCATTTTATTTCTACATATATACTAGCATAATGTGTACATTGTTTTGCAGTTTGCTTTCTTCATCCAAAACGTACTGGAGATTTTTCTGTATCAGTTACTGACAGAGCTTTGAGATTCATTTGAAATGCTGCATGTATTCCATTGTTTGGAATTTATTTGTGCAATTCCTACATAAACAAATGGACATTTGTTTGTAGTATATTGCTATTGCATACAATGCTGCAGTAAATATCCTTGTGCATGTTGAGAGGTAGTATATTACAGTTGTTAAAAGCATGAAAATTTAGAGCTAGATCACCTGTGTTTTATTTTCACATATACTACTTACAGATGTTTCATTTTAGAAAGGTAACTTTACTTCCCCATACCTGTTACTTCAGCTCTAAAACAGAGAATAATTATGTCTGCCTCAGAGAGTTACTATGAAACATATATTAGCTAATATTTACAAAGAGCTTGAACAGTGACTGTACATCGTGAACACTCAATAATTGTTAGTTATTTTAATATTTCATGTCACATATATGGGAAAAGTTCTAAGATAAATTTATAGAAGTGAAATTGCTGGTTCTAAGAGTAGGTGCATTTTGATATTATTAGATTTTTCCAAATCATATTCCACAAAAGTTATAGCAGTTTGTATTTCCACCAGCCAGGTATGAGTGTCTCTTTTCCCAACATGGTGAAATATAAATCATTTTTTTCTTAGCAGTCTGAACTCATAATAGCTTTATACACATTTGCCCATTATATAGTAAATGCAATTGAGGAGTTTTTCATACATATATGAGTCATTGTATTTTTTTCCTGTCAGTTGTCTACTTTTGTTCTTTGCCCTTTTGTCTACTAAATGTATTGGCTTTTTTTCTTGATATTTTGGAAATATTCATATATTATAGAAATCATTTCTTTGTATGCGATATGAGTCTCTCATGTTTTTTCCCCAGTGTGCATCCTTTTGGGATTTATTTTTCCCCCTTTCTATAATTTTTTTCAAATAACCCCACGTGTGCATGGTCTTTTGATGCTTTTTAAAGGGTTCCAGAATACAGAGGTAGAAAGAATCTTACCAAATTGTTTGTATGAAGCCAGTCTAACATTGATACCAAAATTAGAGAAGATTAACACAAAAAAGAAAATGAGGCTATTTCTCCTTATAACTATAAATGTAGAAATCCTCAATATTAATAGATTAGTAGAATCCAGAAGCTCGTTAAAAGACCTAATATTGACTATAAGCAAATGGATTCATATCAGTAATTCAACCATAGTTTAATATTAAGAAATGCATTGGGCCGGGCGTGGTGGCTCACGCCTGTAATCCTAGCTCTCTGGGAGGCCGAGGCGGGCGGATTGCTCGAGGTCGGGAGTTCAAAACCAGCCTGAGCAAGAGCGAGACCCCGTCTCTACTATAAATAGAAAGAAACTAATTGGCCAACTAATATATATAGAAAAAATTAGCCGGGCATGGTGGCGCATGCCTGTAGTCCCAGCTACTTGGGAGGCTGAGACAGAAGGATCGCTTGAGCCCAGGAGTCTGAGGTTGCTGTGAGCTAGGCTGACGCCACGGCACTCACTCTAGCCTAGGCAACAAAGTGAGACTCTGTCTCAAAAAAAAAAAAAAAAAAAAAGAAAGAAATGCATTAATATAATTAGCCATGTTAATAAGGAAAAACTTCATTATCTCCATATATGCCAGGAAGTCATTAGATAAAATTCACCATCTATCCTTGATTACAGTTTTTAGTAAATTTAGGATGTGTACGTACACATTTATATATATGTGTATGATGTATCTTTCAAGCCCCAAACCACTCATGAAACACTAAAATCTCCTGAAACACTCATGAAACACTAACATTTAGGCAACGGATGTTCACTTTTACCACAGTTTACCTTTACTCTAGAGATACTGATCAGTTCCAATACCCAAAAGAAAAATAAAAGGTAAAATTTGGAAAGCAAAGGTGAAATCATCATTATTTGCAGCTGATATTATTTATTTGGAAGATTAAAAGAATAAATTGAAAAATGTTCATAACAAAAGAGAATTCATTAAGGTGTTCTAGCACAAGGTTACTATTAAAAAGTTAGTTGTCTGTTTTTACACAAATAATAAATATTTCTAAAATATAATGAAGAAAAAAGGTATTATTTACAATAACAAAGTATAACAACAAAAAATATACTACTGAAGAATAAACTTAGAAATCTGTAAGATCTATACATGAAAAACTCAAGAGTATTACTAAAGGACATAACAAAAAAAGATGTATGCTCTTAATTATTGAGAAGACTTAGTATTATAAAGATTCCACTTTTTTCTGAATTTAGTTATAATATATCCAGGAAAAGTTAAGAGGATTTTTCGCTTAGATCCAGAAAACTGATTCTAAATGTTATTTGAAAAAATAAACAAGCAAGAATTGTCAAGAAAATTATGACAAACTAGAGTATTAAAGGAAGAGAAGGGGATTCTTTTCTCTATTCTTGCACACAAAAAATACTCCAAGTGAGTCAAGTGTTAAACATTATTAAACCCCAAATGAAACATAGGGGAATTCTTTTATAACTTTGTTATAGGAAATTAATAAAATATGAATATATTTGACTGCATTAGAACTTAAAAGATATTTTCTAAAATATCTTTTAGAAAATACAACATCTAAGTTGGTCCGAGGGTTGTGGGTTATTGTTAAGCTGATTTAACATTGTCTCCCCCCACAACCACGCTTGACTAGCTTTAAAAAAAAAAAAAAAAAAAGAAAATACAACATCTAAAAATAAAAATAAAAAAAGAAAATACCACATCTAAAGTCAAAAGCAAAATTTCTAACTAAGGAAAAATTATTCTTGTGTTACAAATTAAAGAGAAAGCTATTTTCAACAACTGAGAAAAATGTACAAAAAATATATACAAACCATTGACAGAAAAGGAAATGCAAATAGATTTCAACTACATAAATCTAACTTATAAAAGAAATTCAAATTGAAACTACAATAAAACATAATTTTTCACCTAATATAGTTATAAAAATTAGAAAATTTCATAAAACATTATATCAATGAGCATATGTAGAAACAGGAATCTCTCTTACATTTTGGTGGGAATGTCATGGCTGAACCATCTATTGAAAGCAATTTTACTATATCTGCCGAAGTTTTAAGAGCCCATCTACTTAACTGAGCAATTAACATCTGAAAAGTTTATCCTATACTTGTTTATTTATGCTATTATATATAATTGTTCATATATATTCTTATTTGTGTATGTTAGTCACACATATATATTATATATACAAAACCATATAGGTATACATATACAAATGCATGTATGTGCATAATTAATATTGCTTGGTTACTAAATAATAAATGATTGACAACAAAGATATCATTAGGCAACTGATTATATAAATTATGACACATCCATACAATGGAATACTATGCTATCTTTGACAAAAAGGATGTAGCTCTACAAAGAATTTCTAAGATATATTGTCAAAAGAAAAGGAATTTTGCAGAAAATTGTGTTATCTTTTGTATAATTTTAAAAGGTATTTATACACATACTCAAAGACATATATACATACAGATTTTTTTCTGGATATCCCAGGAGTGTCAACATGGTAGCCTCCAGTAGCCACTGACCCAATTTATAGCCTCTGAGACTTTGTAGAAGCCACAGGATACTGTGGAGTCCATTTTGCACACTGTTAGTTCAACTATTCACCTTACTATGAGTACCCAGCAGGATGGAGATTTATAATGAAATCACCTTTCAGTGGCATGTGATCAGCAGCAGTCCCCAACCTTTTTGGTACCACGGACTAGGTTCGTGGAAGACAATTTTTCCACAGAGTACCGGGGAGGGGGGGGGACACATCTGCATACTGCTCCCTAAGAGGCTGGTACTAGTCCGTGGCCCAGGGGTTGGTGACTGCAGCATTAGAGAACTTAGCCTGCATTATGTTCTCCTTTGGAGTAAGTTACTAGCTAGAAGCTCCTTGAGGGTAGAACATTTCCCTTTTCCAGTGTTATATGCCCAGTGTCTAGCACAGTACCTGGCGCATGATATTCAGTGTTCATTGAATCATTGTATACTAGATCTATCTGTTCTAAACTAAAAAGTTACACAGGGCTGAACTAAGTGATTTGGATAATCTTTTCCAGCTCAACATCTGGTTTTCTTTATATTGACTTTAAATCATGAGCAAAACAGGGATTCTTATAATCAATGAACTACTATGAGGAATTCTTATATAACTGACACCATATCATTTATTTTGCTACTTTTATGTTAAAAAAAATGGAAATCATTTGGCTAAATTCTCTCAAGAATTTTAAGTTAATATAATTTTCTGGTATATCACAAGGTAACTGAGGGCTTAATTACTATACAAAACAAAAATAATATAATATAATATAATATAAAAACTAAAATAAGTTTTGATGAAACTAAAAATCCATGTGAATGCTGGTTTGTCCAAACTCATTAGTTTTTACCACGTGATTTTTTTTAGCAATGCATAGAAATGAAAATTACAGTGATATTTTACTATAATATCCCAAATTAATGTTCCCCCCCTTCTACTCAGAAATCAACAGTAGCATCTGTTTTGACTCCTGTTAATTGCCAACCTTCTACCTTCCATTCAGATAGAATCCTGATTTAGTTTAGGGGTGTGTGTGGAGGGGTGTAGGAAGTTGACTTTGTAACCCATTTCACTGGTGGATTCTGATCATTCTAAGCCAGTTAGCATGATATTCTTCTGACAACTGTTATTTGTCTAGGGTTGGTCATGTCCCAACCATTTGAAGAGAATGGCTTTATATCAAGGTTGGAGGACAAGATGCTTGCTCTTAAGCTGAATGTGAACAAAAAAACATGCTATCCAATTTGCTGTTAGAGCTGTCTTCTAACTATGTGGGGTATCAGATTTAGATGGAGCCAGTTCTTTGATGGCACAGGGAAGAGGTACAAAGAACCTGGGATTCAACTAATCCAGGAGCCTTCCTGGACTCTGAATTCCTCTTGTGTATTATACTATATTTTTTTTTATTAAGCAATCTTGATTCAGTGTTTCAGTTCCTTATAGTCAAAATTGTGTTCCTTGATACATCATTCCTAAATTCATTTTGTTCCTATCACAGATCTGTTTGATATGATGCTAGATATTGTTGGGAAGCCCTTAATCACAATACTTTATTTTTTATTTATTTATTCATTTTTATTTTTAGAGATAAGGTTTTGTTCTGTCGCCCAGGCTTGAATACAGTAATGTGATCATAGGTCACTGCAGCCTTGAACTCCTGGGCTCAAGCAATCCTCTCACCTCAGCCTCCCAAGAACCTGGGACTATAGGTGCATACCACCACACCCAGCTAATTTTTAATTTATTTGTGGAGATGGGGGTCTCACTCTTGTTGCCCAGGGTGATCTTGAACTCCTGGCCTCAAGTAATCTTTCTGCCTCAACCTCCTAACATGCTGGAATTATAAGTCTGAGCTACCACACCTAGCCTTAATCACAATTCTTATAGACTGTAAATGCCAAAAGTTTGCCTATGTAAAGCAAACAGGTTTATTGTATTTACCTTTTGGAGACTAAAAAAAATCTAAGTGGTCACTAAGCAGTTCTTTTTTTATTTTCTGATTAGGACTTGTCTTATGACAATGTAAGTGTATACCTGTCCCTTTCGTACGTATGCAAACTCTGTTTCAAAGAAAGGTCCATCTTTGTGAAATACTTTATGATTGTACAGATTATGTTCTCTATTTTCTGTTTTCCAGAGAAAGCCATTTCAGGCTTTTCAAAAGGCATTTTTTTTCAGGTTCCATTTCAAAAGTTTTATGTTATTTCTTTACTTCTTTACCTTGAAAGCACTGTGATTCCATAGACTCTGATTCATATTAAGGCACTTCCTGGCATTTTAAGTTAGTCTGTGGAATGCTATATTTTTTTCCATAATGTTTTGATTCTCTGAAGGTGTCATTTTCACACTATAATTTTGCAGAATGCAAATTATGGTTAGTTATTCAGTTCTAGACCCATATTTTATATTTGAAATGTCATGACTGTATTCAAAATAAAGTTAAGTAAAGCTTCAGCAAAAATATAACTTTGCCTTTATAAGTTTATTAAATACCTATTTCATGGCAAACAGAATTGTACTAATGTAAATGTGTTTCAGAGATGAGAAATCAGGGTATAGGTAACCACCTACCTGGTTTGATTTGAGAAGAACAATCAAAGTATTACTCAACCTGAACATTTTTTATTCAAAATTACTTACATCATTTACTTTACTGGGTTATATTTAGAGGAAGCTATAAATATGATTTGGAGAAGGCAGCCCATTCATTTGTCAACCATGAGCACACTGAATGATCAATTGTTAGAGCTAGAAAAGACTTTAAGAGATTACCTAGTCCCCTCTGTCATTTTATAAGGTTAAATGGCTTGTTTTGTATCTGACTTTCTTTTACCATTTTTGGTAAAAATTATACTACATTTAAGTAATAAAGACTTAGGGAATGGCAAATTTCATGGATATTATTTTACATAGAAAAAGAAGGCCCATAGATAACCAGTTGTGTTCGTCTGTTTTGTGTTGCTATAAAGGAATACCTGAGGCTGGGTAATTTATAAAGAAAATAGGTTTCTTTGACTCACAGTTCTGCAGGCTGTACAAGAAGCATGGTGCCAACATCTGCTTTTAGTGCGGACCTCAGTTAGCTTCCACTGATGGTGGAAGTTAAAGAAGGAACAGGCGTGTCACATGGCTAGAGAGGGCGCAAAAGAGAGAGGAAGGGTGCCATACTCTTAAATAATTAGCTCTCCTATGAACTAATAGAGTGAGATCTCACCCATTACCAGGAGGATGGCACCAAGCACATCACGAGGGATCTACCCTCATGACCTAAACACTATTCCCCAGACACCACTCCAACACTGCCAATCAAATTAGTCCTCCCTAATGTTAGGCTTAAAGGTTAGGAACATTCCAGAATATCTTAATAGTAATTTATAGAATTTTCTAAACTTTCGTTGTCATTGATATTTTGTGCCACTTCTACCTCTTAGGAGAATTAGTTGTCTAAATTTTTATGAAGAGGAAAATGCTGGGTGATAATACACATTAAAGATGTTTAAACATTCCCAAAGAGTGTTGATTAATGGGTCATTGTCAGATTCAAGAAGTGTTTCTTGTGGAATTGCACTGTATTTTGTCTTCACTGTTGCATTTAATGTTCTCACCCATGGCTACATAGAGATCATGTCTATTCCATTCGCAAATGGGTAAAATCTGAGAAAAACAAGTATTATGCTGGATGGCAGAGATAAGTCTAAAAAATAATTAGATAAAAATTGATAGGATATATTCTCCATTTATACATAGAAAGTCAGCTTGTGTGAAAGGGATTTAAGAAAGCCTCAGGTACTATCAGTAGTTCAGTTAAAAAAGACTTCTGGTTTTGAATAACCATAGGCTAAATTGGAATAAAGGATGGTTCTACTCCACTTATCGATTAGATTAAATGTAGAGTGTGGTTTGAGCTTGCATTAATCCATATATTCCAAAAATATTTTGGGTGTCTATTATATGCTGTGCATGTGCTAACCATTAGATATGCATTAGGGAATAAGACCCACATGGTCTAGCCTTCACTGAGTTTTCAACTCAAGCAATAGCCAGATAGTTACAGTTGTGATGAGTGTCATGAAAGGTAAGTAAAGAATGCCACAGCAGAGTGAGGCAGAATGAACTAATCAAGTCACAGAGGCCAGAAGAGGTATCGTATGAGTAAGTGATGTTCATTTGCATTCCAGGAAGAGAAAATTTTATGTGCTAAGGTGCTGAGCAAGAGAAGTGTTAGGCCTTTGAGTAATTAAAACATGTCTGGTTTGCCGAATATTCTAGAGCTAAAGGAAGAAAGTCTCAAGACAATGATGGAATCCAGTAGGAGTCATATTATACAGAATCTTGCTCTTCATCATAATGGCAGTCAAAAGGCATTGTAGCATGTTTTTTTACTTATCAGTAATTGTGGGGTTTTTTATTGCAGTAAAATATAGATAACAAAACTTACCATTTAACCATTTTTATGTGTGTAGTTTAGTGACTTTCAGTACATTCTCCTTGTGCAACCATCAGCCCTTTTCACCACTAGAACTTTTTCATTATCCCAAACTGAAACTGTGTACCCATTAAACAATACTCCCCATTTTTCCATCCCCCAGCCCCTGCAGTGTAAGGTTTTAAAGCATAAGACATTCCTGGTTAGATTTATAATTTTTATTTATTTTTTATGACACTATTTTCACATGGTTCAAAATTCTAAAAAATTCTATCGAAGAGTGTATAAACTGAAAAGTTCCTTTCACCTAAGTTCCCTTCCCTACATGCAACTGTATATAGTTCTTAATATCTTTCTTCAGAAACTATGTGCATATTTAATCAAATTCATATGTTTTACAAATATGGTGATATAAGCATAAACATTGTTTTGTACTTTCCTCTTTTGTTGTCTTTTTGTGTACATAAATGACTCTTTTTTATGGTTGCATGGTTTTTTATGGTTGAGAATATAGCATAGTTTCTGAGGTGGCAAGAAGTTGAGGGAGTTTGCAATTTACAACTCATATTTTCACTGTGAAATGGGAAGAACAATTATATATTCAGAGAAATGGAAAGGTAGAGGGTTAAAAGTTTGATGAAAGTTGACATGGTTTGAAATTTTGCCAAGTGGGAATGAGATAACAAAATTAGTGTGGTAGGATTGTTAGCAGTACTGAGCGACCATTTGAGATCAGCAATTCTAGATTTGTAGCAGAACCAGTCTTCTCTAAGGTGTTATTTACCCAGCCACACCCAGTAGCCAGGAAAAAGGCCTGAAAAAGGCTTACAGTTAGAGCCATTCAAGATTGGATTTTTCTACCAGCTTATGATACAGGAACTGTGGGACAAGGGAATTGAAGCTGTATTAATAAGAACAAAGCTAATGTATGAACTCAGAAATCAAAAGGGATGAGGAAGGATGTGAAGACAGGAAGGATATTATGGATATGGAAGAAAATAGAGCAGTCAACTGACTAAAATATACGATGAGATAGCAAAGACAAAGAGGGTGTAAATGAACAAGCAACCTGGAAGGATGCTTAAGTAGAGAGTGGAATGTCTGGATTTACCAGGTAGACCTGTTTTTAGGACTGGATTTTAGCCATAGGAATGCTTGGAGTAGATTTTAGAAGGTCATTGGAGACAAGCAGTATAAGGAACTGAGAGACAACTAGAAGTTGTATTTTAAGAAGCATTTTAACAAATGAAAATGTATCTGGGAAAAAGTGACCAGAATAATGAGAGGAATCTCATATTCAGCTCTACAAATGCCTAATATTATTGATTGCCTACTATATTTAAGACATTATTTCAGAGCTGTGTAAGATGAGTAAGACATAGTGCTTGATCTTATGAAGCCTGTAGGAATTTGAAAAAGAGAAGCCCTTGGGGGAACAGGTTTTTAAATATTTAAGAATCTGTCATGTCTTAAAGGAATTAGACTTTTGTCTTTGTGGCCTCCAAGAGCAAAATTAGTATCAGGGAGTGGAACTTAATAGAGAGAGAGAGATTTTGGCTTAGTCTGCGTAAGAACTTTTAAAATATACATACTTAAATATGTATCACTATAACAATAAAAATAGAAAGGAAAAATACTATAATCCTACTATACCAACAAATTGTTTTCATTTTTTCTTTATTTCTATTCCTGTCCATATATTTGATAATTTTTCCATAGGTTTAATCTAGCTTACATGTAATGCTGTCAACTGCTCATTTTCACTTACCAATAAATGCTTTAACATTGTCTTTACAAGTTGTTCTGTTTCCTTACTTATTAAAGGTATAATAGCTTATTGCTTTTGGAAAAGTGATTCATACCTATTTTAACAAACCACGCAAAGAGAAAACATTTAAAAATATGTAAAAGGCAGTTGAAATCTCTCTGTCCAGAGATAACTGTTACTGATGTGTTTTGGTAAGTTTCCCTCTACATCGCTTCTCTGCTTAAGTACATAAGGGTGGATGGATGGATGGATGGATAAGTAATTTTATAAAAACAGGGCCATATTGTGCATACTTTTCTATAATATGCTTTTTTCGTTTAATACTATTTTTAGGACATTTTTCTGTATCAGTAACTAAAATACATAACTTTTATTGGCTTTATTCTATACCTTATATATAAGATACTATACCATGTGTTTTAGATGCATTGTCTTTTTTTTTTTTTTTTTTGAGGCATAGTCTTACTCTCTTGCCCTAGCTAGACTTCAGTGGCATGATTATAGCTCATTGCCACCTCAAAATTCTGGACTCAAGTGATTCTCCTGCCTTAGCTTCCCGAGTAGGTGGGACTATAGGTTCGTGCCACCATGCCCAGCTAACTTTTTCTGTTTTTAGTAGAGATGGGGTCTTGCTCTTGCAGAGGCTGGTCTCAAACTCCTGACCTCAGTGATCTTCCCACCTCAGCCTTCCGGAGTACAGGATTACAGGTGTGAGCCACTGCACCTAGTTTAGATGTATTATCTTTAATTCTTTCAATAATCCTATAAGGTAGATGATAGTATATCCATTTTATTGATGAAAAAACTGAGGTTTGGAAAGGTTAAGTAACTTGTCAAATTACATAACTAAAAAGTGAAAAGAATAAGAATTTAAACATCCTTTGCCACCACTTTTCTTCCATTCTCTTTCCAATATTTTAATAATTTGGTAATTCAATGTATTTTTTATGATATTGACTTAGTAAATAAATCAATGGACTAAATTAACAGTATTCTCTAATAAATCAAGTAGTTGTTCCTTTCTTGGTCAACTTTTGTTTACCTTATAATTAATTATTTCCTTGTTTCCCATCTATTTGGTTTTCCATATAGCTGTTTTCTATGTTGCTGTTTGTTTACTGAAAGATTCCAGTAGATCTGTCTGTAAACTTCCTACAGATCTTACAAGCACAAAAAATAATCCTTTTTTCTTTTTCCAAGGGCTTCCCTCCCACAGTCTTCTGTTATGCTCCAGTCTAGACTGTTTTTTCTTTAGGCCTGGTACAAAGCTGTCACCCTAAATTTTCTTGTGCCACTCCTCTCTCATGGATCCCTACATTCTTGGATTCCATGACTTTTGTTTCTTAGTTTATTCCCTGGTATTTAAAATATTTTATTACTTAGAAAATTCAATAAATACAAAAGTAGTTGCTATATTATAATGAACCCCCATGTACTCATCACCCAGTTTCAACAGTTGTCAACTCATGGCCAATTTTGTTTTAGCTATGCTCCCATCTATCTCCCCTGCCCTGTGTTATTTTGAAGGAAATCCTAGACATTGTATTTTATCCATAAAATATTTCAACATATGTCTCTAAAGAGTAGGGAAGAATTCTTCTTAAAAACAATGAATTATAATAGTGTTATCACACCTTAAAAATTAAAATTAATAATCCCTTAATATGATCAAAAAATCCAGGAAATGTTCACATTTTCAGTTGTCTTCTGAAGAGCATAATTTTACAGTGTTGAGTTTTTTAGTTTCCCCCTTATAGTTTGTTTGAATCAGTACCCAGATAAGGCACACATTTCAAATGATAAATGCCTTTGGGAGGCCAGGTGGTAAGATTACTTGAAGTCAGGAATTAAAGAACAGCAAAACCCTGTCTCTACTGAAAATAGAAAAAGTAGCTGGGTGTGGTGGTGCATAGCTGTAGTCCCAGCTACTGAGGAGGCTGATGCGGGAGGATCACTTGAGCCCAGGAATTTGAGGTTGAAATGAGCTCTGACACCACTGCGCTCTCTAGTCAGGTTGACAGAGCAAGACCTGTCATTCATTCATTCATTCATAAATACATACATACATATATATATAAGCCAATAAAAATAAAAAGGTGATTTACAAAGTCAAAAGTTAACTCTGTGTATGTGTGTGTATGTTCATGAGTATGTGTTCATGAACACAAATAAGCATACATGTTCTTGACCATCAACTTCCTGTTTTGTCATCATAAGCTAAGTACCTCTTGGGAAATGCCTCTATTTAAATTATGTATGATCAAAAAGGGAGATTAAAAAGTTTATTCTTTTGTTTGGAAAAGGAGAAATGAACTTTTATTTACTTTGTAATTCTGAATGAGAAAATACCTATTCTAACCCCTAAAAAAGGGGGTTATACCCCTTTCATGTTTTATACCTTCTTTAGAGACATTTGCAATTTTTTTGTTGTTAATTTTAGTTTGTTAGGAACTAAGGGTCCTTTAGGTTTTGTTTTGTTTGTTTTGTTTTGTTTCGAGACAGGGTCTCACTCTGTTGCCTAGGCTAAAATGCAGTGGCATCATCATAGCTCACTGCAACCTTAAACACCTGGGGTTAAGAGATCCTCCCACCTCAGCCTTAGTTGTAGCTGGGACTACAGGTGCATGCCACCACACTCAGCTGATTTTTCTGGTTCTTTTTGTAGACAGGGTTTTGCTGTGTTGCTCAGGCTAGTCTTGAACTCCTGACCTCAAACAATCCTCCTACTCAGCCTCCCAAAGTGCCAGGATTATAGGAGTGAGCCACCACTCCTGGCCTTTTTTTTTTTTTCAGAGACAGGGCGGAGCTCTGTATCCCATACTGGAGTGCAGTGGCATGATCATAGCTCACTGCAGCCTCACACTCCTGGGCTCAAGCCATCCTCCTGCCTCCGCCTCCCGAGTAGCTAGGACTACAGGTGTGTGCCACCACACCCAGCTAATTTTTCTTATTTTTTTGTAGACACGAGGTCTCACCATGTTGCACAGACTGGTCTCAAGAACTGCCTCTAGCAGTTCTCTCATTTTGGCCTTCCAAAATGCTGGGACTACAGGTGTGAGCTACCATGCCCGGCCCCTTTTATTTTAATTCTATGCAAACTGTACTGCTTCTACTTTGTCCTTTTAAAATATTTCTTTTTTTCTCACTCATTTATACTTTTTTATCTATACACTTTACCTCTTTGATATTGTACTTAAAAATTTGTTTTATAATTTTCTTTTATTGCCACAAAACTAATGAACCTTAAACTTCAAATCTCTCACTTTTAGTTGGGTATGATGGTGTGCGTTTGTTGTCTCAGCTACTCAGGAGGCTGAAGTAGAAGGATGACTTAAAGCCCAGGAGTTCAAGGTGCCTATGAATAGCCACTGTACTCCAGCTTGGGCAACATGGTGAGACCTCATCTCCTTAAAAAAATGAAAAACCCTATTTCATTTTTATAGGTCATTTCAAGGCCTTCAGAGGTTTTGGCAATTTTTATAGGATCATAAGTCCTTATCAAATTTATAGAAGTGAGCTACTTTAATCTTAATAGGTTAAAAAATTGCTGTTCAGTCCAATTTCCTCTCTTCATATATATATTTTTTGCATTTTGTGGTATTGGAATGTCAGCATACATTTTGTTATCAAGCTAAGAGGAAACTGCTTTGGGGATACATTTAGTTTGGGTTTAGTGGGCTATATTTGTGTATATAGTAAGGTTATTGCTAGCTCACCTGGTATAGGAATGGTTTTCAGGAATGATCCTGGTGCAGGGCTGGCAGATACGGTGCAGCATGAACATGTCCTATGTGAGTAGTGGAAGAGAATCAAGGTTGAAATGTACAGAGCCACAGAATAATGTATAATAATCCTTCCACATCTTACAGCTCATATATGACAGAAACATGAGAAGTATTTTTTTCCAAATTTGATAATTTTAAAAAAATTTTATAGAACATAGCAATGAGTTGAAACTCTTAAAAATTATCATTAATAACAAAATTTGATCATGCTGAGTAAAGACTGAATTATCCCATTTCCCTATAGAGAATATAAGTCATTGTCACCTGAAGAGGTAGTCAAAGCATAAGCAGTGAAAAATGTAAGGCCGGGCGTGGTGGCTCACGCCTGTAATCCTAGCACTTTGGGAGGCCGAGGCGGGCGGATTGCTCAAGGTCAGGAGTTCGAAACCAGCCTGAGCGAGACCCTGTCTCTACCAAAAATAGAAATAAATTAATTGACCAACTAAAAATATATATACAAAAAATTAGCCGGGCATGGTGGTGCATGCCTGTAGTCCCAGCTACTTGGGAGGCTGAGGCAGTAGGATCGCTGAGCCCCGGAGATTGAGGTTGCTGTGAGCCAGGCTGAGGCCACGGCACTCACTCTAGCCTGGGCAACAAAGTGAGACTCTGTCTCAAAAAAAAAAAAAAAAAAAAAAAAAAAAAGAAAAATGTAGAAAAAGCATTGTATATGTATGTTAATAAAAATATGTTATTTTTCTGGATTTGAAAACATCTGTAAGCATTTATAAACTTCTTAAATTGTGTAATTTGTTGTATCTTTTTTCTCATGTTAAATATTTTTACTTAATTTTTTATTTTTAATTCTGTGTAAGTATTTAAAGTGACTAACTCTAAAATGGGCTTATTGTATCTTTACCAGCCAAATTTGTCTGTCAGGTCATGCTCTTGCTTGCTGGGCACTTGCCAGTCTTCTCAACTTTTCATACACTCTATTTTAAAGCATTATTTTCTAGCATATTGCCAATATATGTTTGTTTTTTGTAAATTATATTCATGTTACTGTTCTAAGCATAATGTACATTTAAAACCTTATATGAAAGAAACACTAATTAAAAACTGAGATAAGAATGCAGTGTATAGAGAGTTTCTTCCTGAAGCTCAATGGGTTGACTTGTGCTCCTCTAGGGTATACCTATGCCCCTACTTTGAAGACCACTGCTCTGTGAAGTGGGGAGCCATTGAAAGTTTGTGTTTTTTAAAGATTTTTTTTACTTAATTAAATTTTATTTGAATTACAAAAGCATGAGTTATTTTAAACTTTCAAATAGACAAAGTAAAAACAAAATGGGGTAACAAAACCTCAGTTTTTCCCTTAACCTTTTAAATCCCCACCACCATCACTCTCAAGGTAAACAATGTCATTGTATCTTAATGCAAATTCTTTGGGAGCTGTTTTCATTATTATACAGATATACAAATGCATGTACATATTCTCACATATAATCCTTCATACCGAACATTACTCTGCAACTTTCATTTTTCATATAACATATATCTTTCAACTTTCCTCTTTTTTTTTTTTTTTTTTTTTTTTGAGACAGAGTCTCGGTTTGTTGTCCAGGCTAGAGTGAGTGCCGTGGCGTCAGCCTAGCTCACAGCAACCTCAAACTCCTGGGCTCGAGCGATCCTTCTGCCTCAGCCTCCCGAGTAGCTGGGACTACAGGCATGCGCCAACATGCCCGGCTAATTTTTTTATATATATATCAGTTGGCCAGTTAATTTCTTTCTATTTATAGTAGAGACGGGGTCTCGCTCTTGCTCAGCTGGTTTTGAACTCCTGACCTTGAGCAATCCGCCCGCCTCGGCTCAACTTTCCTCTTATTCCATATGTAAAGACCTAACTGGTTCTTATGAATAGTTGTTTAATATTCCATAGTTGGCATGCCCTACATTTTATTCAACTACTCCCCAAACAGTGGACCTTCTCACTTTATACACGTAGAAATTGAGGATCAGGAAAATAAAGGCCAAGCCCTAAAACGAGGAATGTTTCCTGGTCTCAGGATCTCCTGCTTTTTTTCCAGCCCTTCCCCACCCCACGTGAACTCAGGCATAGTAAAATTATCCCAAGAACCACACTGAATATAATTTTGACATCATTAGATAAAAGTTTGCTTTTAGTTAAGCAGGACTTTGGGGTCAGACTGCCCAGGTTCAAATCCCAGCACAACCATTACCATCTGTGAGATGTTGGGCAAATTCTTCAACCTTTCTATTAATATATACCTCAGTTTCCTCATCTATAAAATGGGGATAATACTGATACTTTACCTATCTCATAGAGTTGTAGGGCTAAAAGAATTAATTCACAGAGTATACTTTACTATAACTTATCATTGGCCTTGATGTTATAACTGTATAGATATTTATTGATAGAGGTTTTTTTGGTATTTTGGAGCCAATAATTTATTCTTTTTATTTTGTTTATGAGATTTTAAAGACATCTTATAAGCCTTTGAAAATTCCTAGCCCTAGGCATTTAAGAGGCCCCCAGCCCGATATCCCATGCATTCTGAAACCATTGTAAGTATGGCTAAGATCTATAGCCTCAGTGGATAGGGGTGGGGGATTGTGAGAATATGAAGGGCAATGACAGAACTAAACAAATACACACTACTTTTTGTTTTTGATTAGTAAATAAACTGTATTTTTTCAGAGCAGTTGTAGGCTCACAGCTAAATTGAATGGAAAGTAGATATACCCCGTCTCTATACATGCACAATTCTCTGCCCTTCACTGTCAACATCCTGCACCACAGTGGTATGTTTGTTACAATTTGTGAACCTGCTTTGACACATTATCACCCTATGTCTGTACTTGACATTGAAGTTCATTTTTGGTGTTTTGCTTTATATGGATTTTTTTTTAAGACAAAGTCTTACTCTCTTGCCTGGGCTAGAGTGCCGTGGCGTCAGCCTAACTCACAGCAACCTCAAACTCCTAGGCTCAAGTAATCCTTCTGCCTCAGCCTCCTGGGTAACTGGGACTACAGGCACACACCACCGTGCCTGGCTAATTTCTTTCTATTTATAGTAGAGACAGGGTCTCGCTCTTACTCATGCTGGTCTCGAACTCCTGAGCTCAAGCAATCCTCCCACCTCAGCCTCCCAGAGTGCTAGGATTACAGGCGTGAGCCACCGCACAGGCCTCTTCCTTTATGTAGATCTGAGTTTCTTACCTTTATCTTTCCTTCTCAATAAAGAACTTCTTTTAACATTCCTTGCAAGTCAGGTTTTCTACCAACAAATTCCCTCAATTTTATTTGTCCATGAAAGTGTGTATTTCTCCTTTACTCTTGAAGAATAATTTCACAGGGTATATAATTCTAGGGGTTTTTTTCTCAATACTTTAAAATTTCACTCTACTCTTCTTGCTTGCATTGTTTCTAAAAAGAAGTTTTGTTTTTTTTTTTGAGACAGAGACTCATTCTGGTGTCCAGGCTAGAGTGAGTGCTGTGGCGTCAGCCTAGCTCACAGCAACCTCAAACTCCTGGGTTCAGGCAATCCTGCTGCCTCAGCCTCCCGAGTAGCTGGGACTACAGGCATCACCATGCCCAGCTAATTTTTTCTATATATATTAGTTGGCCAACTAATTTCTTTTTATTTATAGTAGAGACAGGGTCTCGCTCTTGCTCAGCTGGTTTTGAACTCCTGACTTTAAGCAATCCGCCCGCCTTGGTCTCCCAGAGAGCTGGGATTATAGGCATGAGCCACTACGCCTGGCCAAAAGAAGTTGTATAATTCTTTTATCTTTGCTCCTCTATAGGTAGGTAAAGTGTTTTTATCTTCTATCTTCTTTCAAGATTTTCCTTTTATCTTTGAGTTTCTATAGTATAACTATGATAAGCTTAGATGAAGGGTGTATTTATTTATTTTTATTATCCTGTTTGGTGTTTTCCAAATATCCTGCTCTATGTTTTTGTATCTGACATTAATTTGCGGGAAATTCTCAGTCATTATTGCTTCAAATATTGCTTTTGTTCCTTTCTCTTTTTCTTTTTCTGGTATTTCCATTTCATGTATGTTATATCTTTTGTGATTTTCCTACAGTTCTTCTATATTCTGGGGGGGGGCGGGTTGGTTCCCTTTGCTTTTCAGTTTTAAAAGTTTTTATTATCATATTTCCAACCTCATAGATGTCTTTCCTTGGCCATGTCCAGTCTATTAATGAGGCTATCAAAGACAATTTTCATTTCTGTTACAATGTTTTTGATCTCCGTCATTTCTTTTTGATTCTTTCTGAGAATTTCCATGTTTCTGCTTACATTCATCTATTCTTGTATGTTATCTAGTTTTTCCAGTAATCCCTTAGCATATTATTCATATTTTTAAATAATTTCTGGTCTGATAATTCCAGCATCCCTACCATACCTGACTCTGGTTCTAATGTTTGTTCAGTCTCTTCAAACTATGTTTTTTTCTTTTTAGTATGCCATGTACTTTTTTGTTGAAAGGTGGACATGATGTATGCATAAAAGGAACTTTAGTAGACCTGTAGTAATGTAGTGCAAAGGTGTAGGGGGAGAAGAGTTTGATAATCCTATTGATTAGTTCTCAGTCTTTTGGTGAGCTGGTGGTACCCCTGGACTGTGAACTTCACTAGCGCTTCTCAGTTTTGTTTTGTTTTTTCCTTATTAGGTGGGACAGGAGGGATGGGGGTGTGTGGGTGTGGGAGGAGCTGGAGTTGGGTATTTCTCTTCCTCCAGATAAGTTTGGCTCTGGTAAAATATTTTCTCCTGAAGGCAGACGTTGTTAAGAACAGAATACTCTGGTGTCTTTCAAAGTGGTTCCTTTTCTCCAACCTTTCCTAGAGACATGAGGGAATTTTTCACTCGTATTCACTGTAAGGACCTGGTAGAGCTACTATAGGTAAAAACTTACAAAAGTATATGGTTCCCCATGACTGGGTTCCCTGCACTTCTTAACTCAAGAGTTGTCCACACGGAGCCTCCAGCAATTGATTAATTATAGTTCAGATTGTTCTACCCTGGCACTGATTTTCATGGAGATTTCTGCCCAGGGATTTCTAATCTGATAACTTGTGACTCTGTATCTACCTATCTGTCTCTCCCATTTTAGGGGCATCAATTTGCCCTGTGACCTTACTCCTCCTACAAATCTAAGAAGAGTTCCTGGTTTCTCAGTTTGTTTAACTTTATTTCTTGTTGGGATGGAGTTGTGACTTCTAAGCTACTTACATCCTAGACCAGAAACTTGAAGTTTCCCATTGAATGTTTTTAAGCAAGGGAATATTATGAATATTTTAGGAAGACCGTGCTAGCATTGTGTAGGAGAGATTAGAAATGTGGGAGATGGAGTAGTTCAGAACTACCAGCTTACCCTGGCATATACCCATTCAATTGAAGAGAATTTGACTTTATGGGTTCAATTTAATATAGCTTTTAGCTTATGATGCATTCATTTCTTTACATTTTATTTACATTGATAAGAGTCACCATTCTATCATATTTTTGGCTATACAGTGTTGCATATTGTGTTAATGTTTACCTTTCAAAATACTTTTAGTTTTCTACTTTAAGTCATTTAATATCTTGTATATTTCATCTTCCTGAATGTAGGGGTTGGGGGGTGGATTTATTGCTCTTTGGGGGCTTTTGTTTATTTACTTTGTTTTAAAGATTGAATTACATGAATATTAAATACCTTTTCCCCCCACAACTTAGTCTCATATATTTATTATATAATAGCTATAAATTAGTATAAGGAGAACAGGCAAGCAGTCATATTGTAGAGCGGTGTTTCTCAACCCTATCAACTTAGTGCCTACTTTTCGTAATAAATGTTTTATAATTCTCCCCTTATTATATTGAGGTGAAATTTATAGCGATATTAATCTATGTCTACATATAATTTCAAAAATTAATGGAACCCCAGCATAACATAGAAGAGAAATAAAAATTAAGGAAACTATTAAATATAATAAAATATGTACTTAAATATGTAAATAGATGGGAATGACTATACCAGAAGATAATTTGAAATGAGTATATTTATATATTATATTATATTGACTCTAAGACTTCATTTATTTTAATATGTACTATTTTTTTACATACCACCAAGGTAATGCTACATTTACACTGATACACATCTTTGAATTTCAGAGATATATGTGGGAAAATGTGAATCACAACATTGTTGAAATTTGACATATGTATAGAATCATTGTAAACACTTCTTCCACAAATGCAAGCTAAGATGGCTGTGTGTATTTTTAGTTTGGCTACCCCAGTGCCATTAGTGTTAGGGGCATGATTTGCTAGTGGTAAACCACTCTGGGTTAAATTTCAAACAAAGCAAAGTATCCCTTTGAGGTAACGGCATTTACAATTCCTAGAAAATTCACTGTATATCAAAATTGTACAAAAAAAATACTTTGTCCCTACAACTCTTGAGTTCTTCGCTCTCGCTGCCTGTTCTTAGACATAAAGCAAGCATATTCATAGCTTCAACCCTGTTCTCTTCTTTATATTTTTGTTCTGTTTCTGGGCCACAGAGACATTTCTCTTGGTCTTTGTCCCTAAATGTGAATTTTTGGTTTTTTTTTATATTTTATCTATCCTGAGTTTGAAGCAGGGAGGAGATATCAAAGCCTGAACTTTGTATGGGAGGCTTTTTATCTGGTATTTTAAACTATATGTAGGTATTGCTTTGATAAAAATATTCTTTAAAAATATAGTTCTATTAATAAAATATAAAAAGAGCAGCTAAATGCTGTAGGCAGCCATCTAGTCAAAAGTAAGTTCTGGTGGCTACCACAAAGAATACCAAGTAAACAGATCTTACTAAGGAAAAACTGGTCAGCTTTTTTTTCCACAGTATGCATCATTCTTACCAATATCAAATAACACACTATGAGCATCCACGTCTAATGTTATGATACACAAGTTATAACATTATAACTTAACATCTGAAATAAATGATAATTTAAGCAAACAAAAGAGGTGGTAGGAACAAAGAGATAATCTAAGAGCAAATATTCATAAGCTTCATGATTATGAGTCTGGGGCTAAAGATTGAGAAAGTGTAGGATACTGGGAGGAGAAACTGACAACTAATTTCTCTTCATGAAATTTTGTGAATACCCTCTAATATCATAAAATTGGTAAAGCATGAGAAAATACTTGGTGTAGGCAGTGTTTCCAAGCCAAGTTTTTAAGTACACTATACTTCTGTAAGAGTTTGTGGTACAGCCTGGGCATAGAGGCTCATGCCTGTAATCCCAGCACCGTAGGAGGCTGTGGCAAGAGGATCACTTGAGGCCAAGAGTTCAAGAACAGCCTAGACAACATAGTGAGACCGCATCTCTGCAAAAACAAAGCAAAAGAAAAAAAGGTAATAAAATTCTACTCTTCTCTAGAGAAACAGAACCAAATAAATAAATAAATAAATACAAAATAAAAGAGTTCATGGTGTGGGTTGGAGGGAATCACCATTGCTCATATTTTACTTATAAAATAAATTTTTAAATATACATATAATACTAAATATGTGTGTACATTTTTTCATATTTTATAATTTTCCTTTTAGAAATGAAAAATTGATGTGCATAGTTTTCATAAGTGACTATTATGCAATCACTGGTTTATTGTGTATCTTGTTTGATAATTGGACTATGTTTGTGATATCTTTATTGAATATAGGTATATAAATCAAAATTATTTCAAAAACTATTTTGTGAAACCATTTTTATTGTCTTTAATCTAAGCATGCATTAGGACTCATAAATTCCAGTGGGGTTATACCAATTCAAAAATTATATTTGAACAGGCCAGTGATTTGGAGGAAATTTTGTTAGAGGGAATAATAGGAATTATTTCTAGGGTGGCAGAAGAAAAATGACCATCTTTCCTTTTCATGTTTTCCTCCGTCACTGACTAGTTTCAGCTGGCTTTCTGGCTTTAACTACAAAACTCACGTGGCATCTATATCTCTAGCCTACTGTATTCTTCTAAAAATTCAACCAATACAATGTACTAGGAATCTTCAGTGTATCTATATAAGTATATAAAACATATTCAAAACTGTATTTAACTTTCCCCCTGAAAAACTGTTCTTCACTCAGTAGATTCAATCTTGGTTGATTAAGATTCAGTCTTACAAGTTAAAACCTGGAAGTCCTAACTGCTGCTTATACTTTACCACTGGCATCCAGTTACCATGTCCTGCAGACCCTGTTGTTTTAACACTTCTCTAATCTGTATCTAGCTTTTCTCCACAGCTACATCCTCAGTTCAGATCCTATTTATCCTCTTTATCTTTTTCCTTAACCACATCAACACAGTCTTTGTCTGCCAATGTAAGGCAATTTATTTCCAAAAAACAATTCAAAGGCTAATTCTCAAATGTCAAAAGTATAATTACCAACATTTTCAACCTGATAAATGGCATTTACAAAACAACCCACAGGTAAAACCACACTTAATAGTCAAAGACTGAATACTTTTCTCTAAGATGGGCATAAGACAGTGATGTCTGCTATCACTACTTCCGTTCAGCATTGAACTAGAACTTCTAGCCAGAGCAATTAGGCAAGGAAAAAAAGATTGGAAAGGAAGAAATAAAACTGTCTGTTTGCAGAAGACATGATCTTGTGTATAGAAAATCTTAAGAAATCCACTAAAAAACTATTAAAGCTAATAAATTAGCAAGTTTGGAGGATATAAGATCAATATACAAAAATTAATTATATTTCTATACACTTGTAATGAACAATCTCAAAATGAAATGAAGAAAATTGTATTAACAATAGCATCAAAAAGAAGATATTTAGGAATAAATTTAATAAGTGATATGCAAAATTTATATTCTTAAAATTATAACATGTTGAAATAAATTAAAGAAGATCTAAATTAGGGAGCAGACAGCTATGTTCATGGATCGGAAAGATTCAGGACTGTTACAGTGGTAATATTCCTCAAACTTATCTACAATCCCTATCCAAATCTCAGATGACTTCTTTGTACATTGACAAGGTCATTCTATAATTTATATGAAATTTTAAGGAACCCAGAATAGCCTAAACAATCTTAAAAAAGAAAAATATGTTTAGAAGGCTTGGTTACAATTGTAATCAAGATAGTGTGGTACTAACACAAGGGCAGATATCTGGATCAATGGAATAGAGTTGATAGTCCAGATAAAACTACTGTACTATCAATGCATTCAGATGGTTCTGGGACAACTGGATAGCCTCACAGAAAAGAATGAATTTGGACCATCACCTCACACCATATATAAAAATCAACTCAGAATGGATCAAAAAACTGAACTAAAAGCAAAAACTAGAAAACCTTTAGAAAACATATAGATAAATCTTCATATCTTGGATTTGGCAGGATGTTTTTAAATAGGACATTGAAAGTACTAGTAACAAAAGAACAACCAGATAAATTGTACTTCATCAAAATGAGTAACTTTTGGACTTCAAGGGGTACCATCAAGAAATTGAAAAGATAACATATAGAATGGGAGAAAATATTTGCAAGAAATATATTTAATAAGGGACTTGTGCTAGGACATATAAAGAACTCTTACAACCCAATAATAAAAAGACAACACAATTCAAAATCAGGCAAAGGATTTGAATAGACACTGCTCTAAAAAAGATATACAAATGACAAACACATTTAAAAATGCTTAACATCATTATCAGGAAATGCAAATCAAAACTACAATGAGATACCACTTTATACTCACTAGGATGACTAGAATCAAAAAGGTTGGCAAGGATGTGGAAAAATTGGAACCCCCATAAGCAGCTGGTGGGAATGTAAACTAATCCAGGTGATTTGGGAAACATTCTGGCCCTTTCTCAAATGGTTAAACATAGAGTTATTATATGACTCAGCCATTCCACTCCTAGGTCTATACCCAGGAAAAATGACAATATATGACCACACAGAAACTTGTACATGAATGTTTATAGCAGCTTTATTCATAAAAGACAAGAGTTGGAAACAACCCAGATGTCTATCAGTGGATAAATGGCTAAACAAATTGTGGTATATCTACACAATGAAATGCTACTCAGCCTTAAAAAGGAATGAAACACTGATACATGATATAACATGGATGAACCTTGAACACATGCTAGGTGAAAGAAACCAGTCACAAAAGACCACATACTATATGACTTTACTCAGGAAAGTCCATAATAGGGAAATGTATAAAGATAGAAAATAGATGAGTTGTTGCTTAGAGCTGGGGAGGCATGACAGAGGTTTGGGGTGATAAGGACACAGGGTTCTATCTTGAGATGATGAAAATGTCCTAAAATTTACTATGGTGATGGTTGCACACATCTGTGACTATACTAAAAACCATTGGATTGTACACTTTGGGTGAATTGTATGGCATTATAAATTCTATTTCAATAAATCTGTTTTAAAAAGTAAGATATTTGAAAAAGTATATATAATTACTATCTAATTTAATGAGAAGAGACCAGCTTTTTACATATGATACCTCTTCTACTGCTCCTTATTCTCTTATTTCTCCTTTGCACCCTAAACATGAGGTTGAGAATTCAGCAAATAACTGGTCTTTAGAACAAATGCTACCTCTAGCATTCCAAGTTCCAGCTCAAAGAGATGGGGCAGTGAGAAATAATTCCTCTGAACCATGGTTCATTCCAGACATATGGCTTCTAATCAACCAATGGTAAAATGCACAGGAGGCAGCTAGCTAACTCTTCTCTCAATAGTGTGCCCTCTCCTGGAGGAGTGAAGAATCCTCATCATTACACACCTGTATTGGTACTATGGCACTCCAAAATCAGATTGCTGAGACTTCAAAACACATCTGCACTTCTGGGACACAGATATTGCTGCTCTGCAGGAGGCAGTGAGGCCTATGTGGTAGGCCTATTTGAAAACACCTGTGTGGTGTCTGAGCCAGCATGTAACAGTCACACCAAAAGACCTCCAGCTAGCATGTTGCACACCTGCAGAATGTCTTACATAAGTGGGAAGTGTGCTTAAGAATCTATTTTAGTGGCAAATATTTTGTTTAAAAAAAAACCCATAAACAAAACACAACCTACCAACCTCTCCATGCCATTATTGGTAGTTCTGAATGTTAGATTTTTTTTTTAAACCATGAGGTCAAAATGTACCTAAGTATATGAATAGAAAAATGGGTGACAGAATCAGATATTGGCAAGTATTTTTTCATTTTCATTAGTGTGTGAATTTTTAATATAACGACATAAAGCATTAAAGGAAGTCAATTCAATGAACAAGTTTCATCAATTCCATTTATAACAGTTATAAATAAACGCATTAAAAAATTTTTTTTTTGAAATAGAGTCTCACTTTGTTGCCCAGGCTAGAATGCCGTGGCATCAGCCTAGCTCACAGCAACCTCAATCTCCTGAGCTCAAGCAATCCTTCTGCCTCAGCCTCCCGAATAGCTGGGACTACAGGCATGTGCTACCATGCCTGGCTAATTTTTTTTCTATATATATTTTTAGTTGGCCAATTAATTTGTTTCCATTTTTAGTAGAGATGGGGGGGTCTCGCTCTTGCTCAGGCTGGTTTCGAACTCCTGACCTTGAGTGATCCACCTGCCTCAGCCTCCCAGAGTGCTAGGATTACAGGTGTGAGCCACCACGCCCGGCCCCATTAAATTTTTATACAGTGACACCACTAATGACAACTGAATGGTGTCAGTATCATTGTATCATACATTACTTTTCTAATCAAGTCTACATACAAATACATATTTTTAATGTGTGTACTATTTCTGTGTGTTTAGTTTAATACATTAAACTAAAAGAAGTTAATGTTAGCAAGTACTGAGTTTCTCAAATTGACACCTATTTTTGCTAAAATACACCACATTAAAATGGATATTTACTTAAATTATTAATATTAGTAATCATAATTCAACCTAATAGGAATATTATCTTTAATTATTCTTTAACAACTATTTTCACTAGTGGTTAGTATGAGCCCCTAGGAGATGTTTGAGAATTTTATGGGGTAGTATTTTTATTGACACAATGATAGGGGGCTGTTATTGAGCCAGATGTCCTGATGTATAAGTTCAATTGATCTGCTAGATTTTAACTCTTAACACTTGCTCACAGTGCTTGGTGCTTCCCAACTGCTGGTCTTCTCAAAATACAACTTCTCAAATTGTATTTTGCAAGTATTTTAAGTTGTTGCTTTCTTTCTTTTGCCGAGTCAGTTACCAATTGTCTGTCTGCGTTGTGCCTTCTAAATATTTCTTGAAATTTCTTAATCTCAGGTGTCTCCTATCTCATTCTCTCTTTCACAGTGGATTTCTGTGTGTTTTAAATTCCTTGCTGTCAACCTAGTGCTTTCAAAGGAAGATGAGACCACCAAATAATCAATCTGCTATGCTTAACAGCTCAATTAGAGATGTTAATAATATCTCATCCTAGAGGGTAGAGAAAATGTTCTAGGTATTTTTGGTTATGACTGGCTGCCATTCATGTCTAGTTAGGGGCCAGATCTGCTAAACGCACTATCCTGTGAGAGCCCACCCAGAATGCCAGTAGTGCCCCCACCGTACTCAAACTATGGCCTGTGGGCCACATGCAGCCTGCTGAGGACATTTATCCGGCCCACTGGGTGTTTTTGCCGAGCTGCCTGTCCTGCTTAGCAGCCGCCCACAGTGCACATATGTGGAATGTGCACCACACTCTCCCACAGCCCTCCAACGGTCTGAGAGACAGTGAACTGGCCCCCTGTTTAAAAAGTTTGAGGACTCCTGACCTAGTGCAATTCAGAGTTATCAGTTCATCTCAGCCTTGCATTAACTCAGTATATAAACAGTATGTTTAGAGTGACGCTAACATTTTCGCTAGTTGAGAGTAATGTCCAATCTTATTCATTACTATTTCTCAGGCTGAGCTTTTTGAAACGAATTTTCATTCAGAAATAACAATGAAAATGGGTCCTTATCATTAAAAGGAAGAATACACTGGATAAATTATTTTCTTACTCTAGCATTCAGCTTTGCTACATGTTTTTTCTTCATATTAATAGATATTTTGGGAAAAGGCCTCAGTGGGATTGTAGAGGGGCATCAAATCTTAATGAACTTCACCAGCTATTAAGTGACATAATGATTAGAAGATTAAAGTCTGAAGTTTTAACCCAACTGCCCCCTAAAATTAGACAACGTATTCCATTTGATCTTCCGTCAGCAGCAGCCAAGGTGAGAACCCTTGTTTGATTGAAAGTCTTACTTTAAATCATTTTAAATTATATTATTAAAGATTTTACATATTTTATATTTCACAGAAGGGTCTGGTTTCTTAAAATAGGTTTAATTAATAGAGCATATGAATTGGTTTTATATCATTTCACGAACAGAGCAAGAACTTAATTTTGATCATTAAATATATGAACAGATATAGTTTCCTAGCAATTAAAAATAGTTTTGCTGAATGTAGAAAAAAGTACTTCAGTTGCAACAAAGATTTAATATTAAAAATTCTAAATATCTATGGGTTATAAAACCCAATAATTAGCAAGGAAAATTGTGTTTCTTGCTCTAGGGATTTTTTGTTAAATATAAATTGCTGTCTTCTAGAATAACTTGGTTGTAGCCCTATTCTTGAAATCCTAAAACTCTGTGATCATGTTGTAAGAGGTGAAGTTCAACATATCAGAAAACCAAAAGTGTGTTTTACCTAATCCATATCCATATTTACTTTGGGGGCATGTTTATATATTCTCTGAAATTTCTTCGAATCTAGACAGGACTTTGTTGACAAAGAGTTTTTCATTGTTTTATCTTGAAAGCTTAGAGTAAGCATTTTGTAAACATTGAGCAATATGTTATTTTAAAAATGAGAATGATCTCAGTTTCTTTATTATTTTAGCATTAGAAAAATGAAATGAAATCAGTATATGATAATATTTCATTTATATTTAACTAATATGCCCCAAGTCTTTATGCTTATTTAAATAAAACCATATTTTTTTATAAAAATACTTTGCTACCATGTATATTTTTACTATCACTCTTTCTTATGGATGTAAATTTTTATGTTCACTTTATAAAATATATCTCCTTAAGAGGAAGCTGTAATTGTTTGATTTTATGATGTTAGCAAAGGGCTTTTTTTCCATCCACAGCTTGGCATTGGTGTCTATAATTAGCATGAACATGTGACTGACCTACCTCTGCATTGATGTTTTTAAATGAACACATTGGCATCTTGGGAATTTGCTTTTTATATCTTTCTATACAGAAAAGAAAAAAAGTAGGACATGATTCATGACTGCATTAATTGTTCTGTCCTTTATGCTATAGTCCTAAACAATGTTATTTTTTCCCACATAGGAATTGAATGCCAGCTTTGAAGAGTGGGAAAAATTAATGAGAGGTCCAAATTCAGGTGCCACAGAGACTGTCATGGGGTTGATTACTCGAATGTTTAAACAAACTGCTATTGCCAAGGTACTCATTGCTGGACCATCTTGTATTTATCTTCATACAAATTATTCAATGTATTTTGATATTTTTGATAGCACACTATTTATATATTATAATATGTCTTTGCCATGTTTAACTATTATGGAAAAAATTAGACATATTCAAAGTAAACAATAGCATGACAAATACCATTATATTCATATATTGATCATTTCTAAATATACAGATATACTTTGATGAGGGAGTATAATGTATATACATAAAGGATATAAGTATATTCAACTTTATTATCAGCTTTTCTCATGGTTTTACTACATAATTACTGCAGATAATCTTTTTTTTTAATTTCAGTCAATCATCTTCCATTGCCATTCTGTTTGCAATATCCTACAGAGGTAGATGGGCTCACAATGTTTGTCTAAAAGTGAAAAATAGAGGATTTTAGAGTTTAAATCTTATTTGACTATCAAGTAAACTCATCTTATAGATTGTTGGGGTTTTTTTTACCCAGCATGGTAGAACTTGTAAATACTAATGAGTGTGATTTTTTTTTATGACATAATTTCTTAAAGTGAGGATTGTTGGAGTATATTTACACAAAATGAAATGTGCCCTTTTGAAATGTATGATTAATTTCTTAAGTGAAACAGCTTAGACACAGAAAGACAAATACCTCATTTTCTCACTTATAAGTGGGAACTAAATAACATATACACATGGAAGCAGAGTGTGGAATGATGGACAATATAGACTCGGAGAAGAGGGTAGTAGGATGGGTATGGCTGATGGGAGGTTGCTTGGAGGGTACAGTATGTGTTGCTTTGGTGATGTATGCACTGAAGGCCCTGACATCACCTCAGCGTGATATATCAACATAGCAAAATTGCACTTGTACCCCATAAATACATATGGGGTACAGTAAATACAAATAAAAAATAAATGGAAAAATAAATAAATAAAATATATGGTTGGATGAGGTTTGACAAATGTATGTAGTTATGTAACCACCACTGCCATAAAGATACAGAATATTTCCATCATGCCAAAAAGTTCCTTCATGGACCTTTATACTTATTTCCCTTCTGATCTCTATACCTTGGTGACCACAGATCTCCTTTCTTTCGATATAGGTTTACACTTTCCATAATGTCACAAAAATGGGATTATACCATGTAAATTTATGTCTGGCTTCTTTCACTTAGCATAAAACTTTTGGATTTCATTCAGATAGTCATTACTATTTTCCTTTTTACTCCTGCCCTTATATCCTCCAATGTATGGGAATACCAGGTAATGGACATTTGGGATATTCCCAGTTTGGACTCTTATGAATAAAAGTGAAATAATCTTTCATATACAGGCCCTTGTACAGATATGCATTTTCATTTTCCTTAAGGAAATACCTAAGAATGAGATTCCTGGGTCATAAGAAAATTGTAAGTTTAACTTCATAATAAACTGCCAGATTGTTTTTTAAAGTAGCTATACCAATTTGCATTCCTACTGGCATGCTGTGAGAATTCCAGTTGTCCCACATCTTTGTGAGCAGATCACTTGGTATTGTCATCTTTTTAATTTTAGCCGTTCTTGTGGGTATATAGTGATATGTAATTGTGGTTTTAATTTGTCTTTTCCCAATGACCAATGATGTTGAGCATATTTTCATGGGCTTTTTAGCTAGTTATTTTTTTTGAAGTTATCTGTTCATATTGAATCCATATTTATATTGAGTAATAAGAATTCTTTATATATTTTGGAAACATACAAATCTTTTACAAATATTTCCTACAAGTCTATGGATTCTGTTTTTCTTTTCTTTTTTTTTTTTTGAGACAGAGTCTCGCTTTGTTGCCCAGGCTAGAGTGAGTGCCGTGGCGTCAGCCTAGCTCACAGCAACCTCAAAGTCCTGGGCTCAAGTGATCCTGCTGCCTCAGCCTCCCGAGTAGCTGGGACTACAGGCATGCGCCACCATGCCCGGCTAATTTTTTCTATATGTATTAGTTGGCCAATTAATTTCTTTCTATTTATAGTAGAGACTGAGTCTCGCTCTTGCTCAGGCTGGTTTCGAACTCCTGACCTCGAGCAATCCACCTGCCTCGGCCTCCCAGAGTGCTAGGATTACAGGCGTGAGCCACCGCACCCAGCCTGTTTTTATTTTCTTAACATTGTCTTTCAAAGGACAGAAGTTTTTCATTTTTGAAACAGTCCAGTATATTTTTTTGTTTGTTTTTGCTTTTTGAGTCCCAAGAAATTTTTGCATAAGCCAAGTTCACAAAGATATTCTTTTTTGTTTTCTTCTAAAAGTGCTATAGCTTTAGGTTAATACAGTCATGTGCTGTATAATGATGTTTCAGTCGATGACAGACCACATATACAACATGATCCCATAACCTGAAAGCTTATCCTATAAGAATTACAACAAGACAAGGATGTCCACTTTTTCTACTCCTATTCAACATAATGCTAGAAGTCCTAGCCAGAACAATAAGGCAAGAGAAAGAAATAAAAGGCATCCAAATTATAAAAGAGGAAGCCAAATTGTTCCTCTTTGCAGATGACATGATCTTATATTTAGAAAAACAAAGATGCCATCAAAAAACTCTTAGAACTAAAAAACAAATTCAGTAAAGTTGCAGGATACAAAATCATACAAAAATCAGTAATGTTTCCATACAACAATAATGAACTGGCTAAGAAGAAATCAAGAAGGCAATCCCATTTACAATAGCTACCAAAAAGATAAAATACTTAGAAATAAAATTTAACCAAGAAGGTGAAAGAGGTCTACGATGAAAACTACAAAACACCGATGAACAAAATTGAAGAGGACACAAACAAGTGGAAAGACATCCCATGCTCATGGAACAGAAAAATTAATATTGTTAAAATGACCTTGTTAACAAAAGCAATCTACAGATTCGATGCAATCCTTATCGAAATACCAATGTCATTTTTCACAGAATAGAAAAAAATCCTAAAATCTGTATGGAATCAAAAAAGTGAAGAGACAGCCTGTTAAATGGGAAAATGTATTAGCAAACTAGTCATCCAGCAAGGGACTAATAGAATATACAAGGAACTCAAACAGCAGCAAAAAAAAAAAAAAAGATCCCATTAAAAAGTGAGCAAAGTTTCTGAATAGACATTTCTCAAAAGATGACAAATAATAGCAAAGATATGGAATCAATCTAAGTGTCCATCAGCAGGTGAATGAATAAAGAAAATGTTGTGTTTATACACGATGGAATACTAGTTGGCCATAAAAAAGAATGAAATCCTGTCCTTTGCAGCAACATGGATGGAACTAGAGATCATTATGTTAATTGAAATAAGGCAGGCACAGGAAGACATATAACACAAGTTCTGACTCGTATGTGAGAGCTAAAAAAGTTGATCTCAGGAGGTAAAAAGGAAAATGATAGATACCATAGGCTGGGAAAGGTGTAGAGGATGAAGAGAGTTAATGGAAACAAACATATAGTTGGATAGAAGGATAAAGTTCTAATATTTGATAACACAGTAGAGTGACTATAGTTAGCAACAATGTCTTGTAAATTTTAGCTGGAAGAGAGGATTTGAAATGTTCTCAACACAAAGAAATGACAAATGCTCCAAGTGGTAGATATCCTAAATACCCTGACTTGATCATTACATATTCTATACATGTATCAAAATATTACATGTACCTCAGATATATACAAATATTGTGTATCAATAAATATATTTTAAAAAAACTGTAAGAATAAGTTAACAGAAGGAAGAAAATTATAAAGAGCAGAAATCAATGAAATACAAAAAGAAAATAATAGAGAAAATTAATGAAACTAAACACTGGATTTTTGAAAAGATGAATAAAATTTATAAAGCCCAAAACAAAAAAAGTAGAAACTGATTTACCCATTAAAGCAGTGAAGTAGAATAAAAAAACTATTCCTACAGACCCTATAGGCATTAAAATGATAATAAGGGACTATCATAAGCAATTTTACATGAACAAAGCCAATAAAATTCAGAGGAAGTCTGGGCACGGTGGCTCATGCCTGTAATCCTAGCACTCTGGGAGGCCGAGGCAGAAAGAAATTAATTGGCCAACTAAAAATATATAGAAAAATTTAGCCAGGCATGGTGGCACATGCCTGTAGTCCCAGCTACTCGGGAGGCTGAGGCATGAGGATCGCTTGAGCCCAGGAGTTTGAGCTTGCTGTGAGCTAGGCTGACGCTATGGCACTCTAGCCCAGGGAACACAGTGAGACTCTGTCTGGGGGGGGAGGACAAAAAACCTCAGATGAATGGCTCAATCCCATAAATATCATAGGTGACTCAAGAAAAAATTAAAAATATGAATAGCCCTGAATCAACTAAAGACATTTATTCTATAATTAAGAATCACCATATCCAAAGGTGTCTCCTATAATAATAAAAAAAATAAATAAAAAAAAATAAAAAAAAAAAGAATCACCCTTTAAGGAAAATTTCAGGTCTCAGTGGTTTCACTGCTAAATTCCATTGAACATTTAATATAAAATTAAAACCAATTCTAAAATTTTTTTAGAAAACAGAAAAGTAAGAAATACCTTCCAACTAATTTTTGTTCAAGATCAATAACAGACTTATATCTAAGACATGAAACCATAGGAATTCTAGAAGAAAATGTTGAAAAAAACCTTCTAACTACATTTATAAAGCCAGGATTACTCTGCTACCATGACCAGACAGATACATCATGAGAAAACTGCAGGTTGATATCCTTCATTAATGTCAAAATCTTTAACAAAATATTAGCAATTGCAACCAATAGTATGTAAAGAAATATTTATATCAGCAATACAGGTGTTTTACACTGGATTAATCAATCACTGTAAAACACCACATTAACAATATAAAACTATAAAAGTATATGATTCTCGAATCATATGAAAAACCATATAATTATCCCAATAGAAGGATTTGACAAAATTCAATATTCATTCATGATAAAACTTGTCAGCAAACTAGGAAGAGAAAGGGGCTTCCTCATCTCAATAAAAGGCACTTATGAAAACTTACAATTAACATCATACTTAATGCTGAAGACTGAATGCTATTTCCCTGAGATCAGAAACAAAAAAAAAAGAGTCTGTTCTCATCACTTCTGTTTAACATTATTCTGAAGGTCTTAGATGTGCAATAAGGATAGAAAAAGAAATAAAAAGGATACAGATTGAAAAGCAATAAGTGAAATTGTCCATTTTCACAGATATTACTATCTACCTAGAAAATTGAAAAATACTTTAAGCTATTAGAACTAACGAGTGAATTTATCAAGGCCATAGAATTCATGTTCAGTATACAAAAATCATTTCTAGTTCTATATACCCACAATACAAAATCGGAAATTGAAATTTTAAAAATATAATTTATAATAGCATCAAAAAACATGAACTAATTTAAGGTAAGGTAAATAAAATATATACAATGAAAACTATGAAGCATTGTTTTAGAGTAAGTAAAGCAAACTTAAACAAGAACATTCACATTTATGAATCAGAAGATTCAATATTGTTAAGATGCTAGTTCTCTATAAATTAATTTATATATTCAATGGAATGCTCATCAAAATCCTTATAGTATTGATTATAGAAATTGACAAGCTAAATATAAAATTTACGTGGCGATGTAAAGCACTTACTATTGCCAAAACAATTTTGAATGAAGTTAGAAGACTCACACTACAGGATGTAAATACTTACTATAAAGTTACAGTAATCAAGACTTTGTGGTAGTGGCATAAGGATAGACATAGAGATTAATGAACCAGAAAAAGGAGTCCAGAAATAGAACCTTACATAGATTATCAGTTGATCTGTTGTTAAGAAAGGAGATGATAATTCAATGGTGAAATGATGGTTTGTTTAACAAATAATACTAGGACAATTGAATATCCATGAAGAAAAAGAGGCATCTTGACCTTTAGTTTACACCATACATAAGAAATTAACTTGAAGTGAGTCATAGAATTAAATATTAATATAAAAGTTAAAATTGTAAAACTCTTAGTAGCACACATACATAAAAATATTCCCAACCTTTGAGTAAGACAATTTTTTAGATAGGATACAAAAAGCACAAACATTACAGGGAAAAAATGGAATTCAAAAGTTTAAAACTTATAGTGGTTTAAAAAAAAAATGTATGGGGTATGAAAAACACTGTTAGGAAAATTAAAATGCAAAACATAAATTGTAGGAAAAGATTTATAATACATCCCCCTGCTCCATTTTTCCATATCATAATTTTTATTTTGATCATAATTTTTTATTTGATCGGTGTTCATGCTTTACAGTTTAATTACTCTCTTAAACATTTCACAATTGAGCTATAATTATATTTATTTTCTTTGACAACTATTCTTTTTCCTAGAGTTAATAACTATCTTGTTTTTTGCCTGTTTGCCTAGTCACATAGCTTTTTTGAACTTAATATCAAGTACAGAATGCTTGCATAAGGGAAAAATATATATATGAGAACCTTTTAGATCATTTCTCATCTGTGTTAAGAAACCCTGGATGGAAGTCAGTGTTGACAATCAATAGTAAGCTAGCATGTAATTCCCAGGATCCTTGAAGGAAAAGAAAGGAGATAAAAAGTCAATTATCCCCAAATTGGGTCATGTTCCCAAAGATTAATGGTCACAGAAGGCCAATCCCTGTCACCCTAATTCCCTAGAGTTTTTAGTAATTTTTTATTCCCTCCCTGCTAGAACCTCTATCCTCAACCACCTATGTAAATTGGAATTGTGAATTTCTATTCCTGGGCTGCAGCCAGAAATAATTAGTTCATGGCATTACCAAATTCCAAATTGAAATTCTTAATACATTTTTCCTAGAAATATCATTTATATTTAGTAGTTAGAGTCCATAGGAATTGGCAATAATATAGTTCACCTACATTATAGTTTAATAGGCTTTGCAGGAGGTAGCCAGTTATCAACTACATTTAATATTGTTTCTATGAGAAAATGTGTTTCAGAGTTCTATAGTAGTTTGAACTTGAAATACTACAGATTATAATTTGGTTGTTATGTTGTATGCATGTTAGTGTTGAAGTTTCCTTTCTTTGGCTAATGTTTTCCTGGTTAATTCAATAGATATTTACTGAATGTCTACTGTGTGGCAAAGTGCTAAGGAGGCATGGTGAACAAGACACAGTGTCTACCTCCCAAGGAAGTTGGACTCTGTTGGGAAAGACAGTGAAATAAATATTCAACCACAGTATTTAGCCAGACAAGAAAGGAAGGAGTGGGGCTGTAGGAGTGGGGAAGTAGATGGGGCTGGTGGTGTATTTCAGGCAGTTGAAGCAGTTTGTACAAACTCACACAGATTAACCAGAAAGGGCATATTTAGGGAACCAAAAGTAGGTCAACGTGGTTGAAGCTTAAAGGCATACAGTGTTAGGGAGGAATTCTGACTGAGACTAGGCTAGAGATCATTAACAGCCATAACTACATCATGAAGTTCAGAGTTCATAGTTTTTAATTTATCCTAAGGGTTCTTAGCAATTAGGTACAGTGGAGTGAAATGATCAGATGTGTGTTTTAGAAAAATAACTATAGCTGTGGGTGAATGGATTGGAAGGAACAAACCAATAGGCAGAGAATCCATTTAGGATGCCTCACGGGTAATCTAGATTAACAGTATTGGTGATCTAAAGCAAGGTAATGGCTATACCACATCTTAACTAGAAAGAAAGGAATAATTTCAGAGATATTAAGAGAATACAATCAATAGACATTGGTGATTGACTGAGTATTGAGGGTAGGGAAAAGTTAGATTCTAGATTTCTTGCTTCGTGTCTTAGTCCATTTGTATTGCTTTAAGGAATACCTGAGGCTGGGTAATTTTTGAAGAAAAGAAGTTTATTTTGGCTTATGGTTCCACAGGCTGTACAAGAAGCATGGCACAAGCATCTGCTTCTGGTGAGGGCCTCAGGAAGCTTCCATTCGTTGTGGAAGGTTAGGGGAAGCAGGCATAACATGGTAAGAGAGGGAGCAAGAAGCGAGAAGATGCCAGGCTCTTTTTTTTTTTTTTTTGCCAGGCTCTTTTTAACAATCAGTTCTAGATGCAGCTAACAGAGCTTGAACGGAGAACGACACTAAACCTTTCATGAGGGATCTGCCCGACTCAAACACCTCCTAGGAGGCCCCACCTTCAACACTAGGGATCAAATTTCAACTTGAGACTTGGCAGGGCCAAACAAACCATATCCAAACCATAGTGCTTGGTCAGCTGGATTGATGTTTGTGATGTTCATCATCAAGATTGTGAAATAATTGGAGGGACATTTTGTGTCCAGACCCCCATTAAGTAGGATTTTTGTCAAACTCAGCAAGGCACAAGCTTTACATTAGAGAATGTAAGTTTTTTTGTACTCTTGCAGCATCATTTTAGAAATACCTTTCTTTTCATTGAAGCATTTGAACCACTCTGTTGAGGAATTTAAAGATAATTTAAAACTATCTAGTCCGGGGCGTGGTGGCTCACGCCTGTAATCCTAGCACTCTGGGAGTCTGAGGCGGGCCGATGGTTCAAGGAAGGGCAGGAGTTCGAAACCAGCCTGAGCAAGAGTGAGACTCCCGTCTCTAACTAAAAAATAGAAAGAAATTAATTGACCAACTAAAAATATATATACAAAAAATTAGCCGGGCGTGGTGGCACATGCCTGTAGTCCCAGCTACTTGGGAGGCTGAGGGAGTAGGGTCGCTTCAGCCCAGGAGATTGAGGTTGCTGTGAGCTAGGCTGACACCATGGCACTCACTCTAGCCTAAGCAACAAAGAAAAAATAAAAATAATAAATAATAATAATAAATATATAAATAAAAATAAAAACTAATGGTGGTTTATCTAAATTTTGAAAATCTTGATAAGCGTAAGGAGGAAAAATGTATAAGAGTTTTTAAGTAAATGTATTTGTGTGACTATGCAGCTATATATAGGATATACTGTTTTAAGGGCATACACTTAATTATTACCTACTGTACAACGAATTCTTCATTATTTGTGGTATTTAATTTTTAACTATAACTCCATAATTAATAAATTAATGTGTAGAGTATAAAATCTTGTTCTTGTCAGATCTGAGGAAATGAATACTTTCCCTATGCTCTTTTGTGACCATGTTAACACTGTTCATTAATTGTGCTAGGTGTGAGAGCATTGAACCTAGAAAGGACCTCTGGGGGTCGTCTTTCTTCTTCCTACGCTCTAGGCAGAGATATATCTGAAGCCTTCCAGGCTAATGAATCTCCATCTGTCTTAATTTTATAGATTTCCAGGATAGAAGGTTTCTTTCTCTAGTATAATCTTTTCTCTTTTTTTCCCTTATAAGCTACAATGCCTTCTAGGCAGACAGGAAGATAGTATCAGTGCTTCAAATTAGGCCATGTCAGCAAATTAGGTCATGTCGCTATGATACATTTTAAAATATACAGTTGTGTACTATAAAATTATGGTATTGGTATACATCATCCATGTGCAGTATAAACATTTATGTTGGTCTACCATTTGAGGTACTTCTTAGGAAGACAGAAGTAAGCATGCTTTAAGTATATTTTTTATCATCTCCTTAGTGCTGTTATTACATTATTGAGATCTCTTTTTCAGATATTTTTTAATGAAAAGAAATATAGTAATGATAATAATAAACAGTAAATAGGAATGATGAATAGTAAACAAAGGAAGTGAGCCTAAAATAATCAATGTTCCTAGGGCCAGGCGCAGTGGCTCACACCTGTAATCCTAGCACTCTGGGAGGCCGAGGTGTGTGGATTGCTCGAGGTCAGGAGTTTGAAACCAGCCTGAGCAAGAGCAAGACCCCATCTCTACTAAAAATAGAAAAGAAAAAATTAGCCAGTCAACTAAAAATAGAAATAAAAAATTAGCTGGGCCTGGTGGCATGTGCCTATAGTCCCAGCTACTCAGGAGGCTGAGGCAGAAGGATCATTGAGCCCAGGAGTTTGAGGTTGCTGTGAGCTAGGCTGACACCACGGCACTCACTCTAGCCTGGGCAACAAAGCGAGACTCTGTCTCAAAAATAAATAAATAAATAATCAATATTCCTAGTAAAAAAAGTCAATTAGTGATTATCTCAGATAATCAGGAGAATTATTTTTCTTGTTCTATATCATTTTTATTGCTTTTTAATATTTCTTAAGAATACAGTGGATGAAAATGAACTGGTTCTTCATATTTAGTATCAGCATAATACTCTCCTAGAAAAAAATAGATACACTTGATATGTATGGTTTAGCCAGCTCTCAATTATTTTCATTGCATTGCAACAATGCAGGGTACATTGCAACAATATCTCATTTTTATAGAAAACAATTTTAGGAGAAATACAAGTTACTTTTTTATGAAAATGATTAAAACCAACCCATAATTAAAATTTCCTGTCACTTTGGGGATGGCAGCATTCCTCGGTGCCTTAAAAACTTTCCAGAAGACAAATTACTTTAAACATGTTTCCATTATGCACAAAATGTTTTTCCTTTTTAATTGCTTCAGTAGCTTAACACAGGTGGAATCCTATTTATAATATACAGTGAGGTATAATGAGGCCATTGCAATATTCCCTGATGCACAGCGCCTGTGATGATCTGACACTAAAGAGTGTGTCGTCCTGTGCCAGTTCTGTTGTTTAGGAAAGGGTCCCTGGCTCTGAACTGGGGACGGTCTGCCTCCCGTCCATTAGTAAGAAATGGTCAGTAATAGCCAGTAAAGTGCAAATAAAATAATGTTATCATGTTATAGGAGGAAAGAGATAGTAGGCTTGCTATCTGGAGATGTGGAATGGAGGAGGGCTTTATTAAAGATGAAGAAATATCCACTTGAGAAGGGGGAATGTTACAAGCTTTTTGATGTGGCAGGAATGGGTAGGTTTGGAATCAAAGGTAGAAGGATTTGCCTTAGAGAGGACAAGAAATGCCTCTCTTGTTACAAAAGGAAAGGAAGTGAGGATAAGTAAAAGTAAGGAAAGGTAACAGAATTCTCAGATGATTCTATTTTCTCTTGGCAGTAGGAGGTTTGAGAGCCAGGAGTCACAGGTTCTGATTTTGAAAAAAGTGGAACTGGTTGAAATTGCTTTTGTAATTTACTGGAGAAACATGCAAATAATAAGAGATAACACTTTTATAATGTTTACTGTGTGCCAAACACTATTCTAAGCATATTTCATGCACTGAACTCATTTAATTCTTACCACAAGCCTATGAAGTGTAGGTACTTTTATCTCCTTTTATAGATGGAAAAATTAAAGCATAGAGATTAAGTGGCTTGCTCAACATCTCTCAGATTGTAAATGAGGGAGCCAGGATTTGAACCCAGACAGTCTGGCTCCAGTGTCCATGTACTTAGCCATTATTCTGCTAGGTTAGCTAAATATTATAGTATTGGTTAGTGACCATAGATTAAGGTGGTCCCTGTTTTCCTATTAGTGATTTTTTTCAGCATCCCTGTATAAGCATGGAAAAGATATAGAATTTAAAGTCTGTATAGTCTATGTATTACAATTTTTAACAAACAAATAAGGTTTATTCATGTTTATACTTTAGTAATAAAAAGTTGATTACCTAATTAACATGACTACTGAATGGAGTTTAGAAATCAATAATGGTTTATAAAATTGAATTCAGTTTTAAAAGAATTAGATTAACTGATTTGATCAATGACTTTTATGATCAGACTTCCATGAAAATAATTTTTTTAAAGTTCATAATACTATTGGCTTTACTTTCTAACTTTGTCAAAATTTGGGTAAACTCAATGGCATTATGTCATTCATGGGGATATTCTTTTTCATCTATTTTTGCCAAATTGATAGATTAGATTAGATTGAATGATTGCTTTAATATAACTTGTTCCAAAAAATTTATGGAATGATTTAGAATCCCAGGCTCTTTAGTAAAATTGTATTGGTTAAGACATTAAATTGGAGTTGCTCCTTTCTCAGGGTATTGTATCCCATCTACTTCTTAATGTACTACATGTAGAACTTGGTCAGTGTCAAAAGATTAAGTGCATTAGGAGTGTTAGATTTCTATTTACAGATATATTCATGAGGAAATAAAACATGCTTTGAGATATGAAAATAACACTTTTGATAGTTTGGCTGAACCATCTTTTGAAGTGAAACTATTCTTTTCTATGGGGAAATTTTGGCATGGGTCTCTGTAAACATGTCCAAAACCCTGACTTTACAGTATGGAACTGCCAGTCTTCCCCTGAAGGCTGTCTTCTATCAGATTTGAAAATCCTTTTTCAGGTTGATGAATAGTTTCTAAATTAAGAACCATGGGCAAGGGGGAAGGGATAGTGGAAGACAAATTTCTTGCCTTTCTTTTGTGGTTTGCTGCAGAGGACAGGTGGGATGAATAAGCAATGCATATTCTCCTTTGCTTTGATACTTTGCTTTCCTTACCTATAATTTTAAAGGATAAAAGGTAAATCAACTATCACAAAATAAATAAGTTAATAAGAAACATTATAAGGCAAGCTAGATAAATGAATAAAAACAAGAGAAGTAGAGAGATAATCATTGATGAATGGATTAAAATGCATATATTCATACAATGGAATATTACTTAGCATTAAAAAAGAAATGAAGTATTCATGCATGCTATAACATGGATTGTCAACCATTATGCTAAGTTAAAGAAGCCAGTCACAAAAAACACATGTAGTATGATGCCATTTATATGAAATGTCCACAATAGTCAAATTCACAGAGTGGATTAGTGTTTGCCTAGAGCGGGGATTGAGGAGGCATCTGAGGGGTAATAGCTGAGAGGTGAAGGAATTCTCTTTAGGGTAATGACAATGTCCTGAAATTGATTGTCATGATGGATACACAACTCTGTGGATATACTAAAAGCCATTGAATTGTATACTTTAAAAGGATGAATTTTATGATATGTGAATTACATCTCAATAAAGCTATCTGCTCCTTGCTGCCCCAGTTCACTGCTCACCCTCAACAGCTCCCATGACAGCCCCAAGATGACTGCTGCAGTGCCTGTATATCAGATATCAAGTGCAGGCCATAATGTTCAAAGCAAGGAAAAGTGTTCCTAAGAGTCTTTTTGTCAGTGAGGATGTTTTTTGAAGCCCCCAGCTGACTTCTCAGATATCTGATTAGTCAAAATCACTTGCAGGGTAAATGGAAATGCTAGGGGTCAACTCTGTTGCAGTAGGGAAGAGAGGTTGGGCTCAATTCCAAACATGACATGGACAAGTGGGGATTTATAGCCGATGAGTAGATTGAGGTGGTGGATGTATGAGGAACTTGATCAGATATCAAGGGTGGGGGGATTCTCACCAAGACTGGGCTATGCAGTCCTGGCAAGGACAGGATGGACAAGGCAGGCCAAGGTGAAGGCTTGTGGAGAAGAGGACTCAGTGGAGCATAACTAATGTTTGGTCAAAAGATAATCTTTGTCCTAGATAGGTTTGATATTTTTTTCATTCTTCTCTTATTATTTGATTAAAAGCCAACAATTTAAGTAACTTTCATCAGGTGTTTAATGCAGTGTAGGTTTTTCTTTAACTGCTTTTATTTCAGAAAGTATGTGTTCCTCTTCACTGAAAAAAGAAAATTACAGCATATTTTCATTTCTGTATTTCTTTAAATAATATGTAGTGTATGGTCTTCATTAATTATTTAAATTAGACCTTCAACTAACAGACCCATTACTAATAGACCAATTCCAGTAAAGTAAAATAAAGTTTTGAACATATGTATTTTTTTTTTTTTAAACAGAGTCTCGCTTTGTTGTCCAGGCTAGAGTGAGTGCTGTGGCATCAGCCTAGCTCACAGCAACCTCAAACTCCTGGGCTTGAGCAATCCTTCTGCCTCAGCCTCCCGAGTAGCTGGGACTACAGGCATGTGCCACCATGCCCGGCTAATTTTTTATATATATATATCAGTTGGCCAATTAATTTCTTTCTATTTATAGTAGAGACGGGGTCTCGCTCTTGCTCAGGCTGGTTTTGAACTCCTGACCTTGAGCAATCTGCCCGCCTCAGCCTCCCAGAGAGCTAGGATTACAGGCATGAGCCACCACGCCCGGCTGAACATATGTATTTTCTGCAACTTCTGCAAAATAAAACCAGCAGAACCAAGATGCTGATCATTAGCAGAATCTGCCATTCCACATACTATGCACTTAAGATAATTTGGAAGCAAATTGTTATTCAGATGATTTAAAATCTGACAATGCAGTGACAGTTTTAGCGAGATAAAATCAAGATAGTTAAAATGCATGTATAGTGCATTTTAAATGCAAACCTATATAACCCCAACTTAAGAACCAAAAAAAATCTTAAAAGTTCATTTGTTACATAGATATTTTGATACTCTAAACACATTTTCTCCCAGGAGGCAACAGCACAAATGATAGTTAAGTTGCTAGGTTAGTTCTAAGAACCTGTTTAGCCAGTTATGTAATTGAACTTTATAATATTATTAGTAACCATAAGCCTTTCTGAAGCAGTAATGGGAAGGAATAGGGAGCAGGGGGCTTGAACTTTGGTATTAGCAGCTGTGGTTGTGATGAGGAGGGAGTGATATCAGTGGAGGAGACTGGCAGATGTAGCTCACTTGGGAAGAGGAAGGGGAATGCATCTGAAACTAGAGGTACAGCAATTGTGTAGTTGGTAGGTGCAGACTGGATAGTAATGAATGTACCTTAAAATACTCCAACTTGACATGTACATTTTGAAAGGCTTATCACAGTAAATATAGCTCTTTAGGCAAACATGCACTTTATTAAAGTGGTTTAGTTGCTATGACAACATATCCAGAATTTATAGCTCCTTGTTTTGAGAGGGCTTCATTTCCACTCTCTGAAGCACTGAAATCCAAGGCTAAAGTTCTTAACAGCTTCCAGTCTCATTGTAGGATAAATTTCTGTTGTTTAGAAAATTTAGACTTGCAAAATGAGGCTTGCATAATCAGTCTTGTGACTTTACAGTCATATGCATGAATTTTAGATAGGTATTTTTTAGTTTTGAAATGCCCCCATTTAAAAAAATTTTTTTATTATTACCAAAGCTACATAGTATCATAGTTTAATGACCAGAAAGAAATAGCTACAACAAAAAATAACAGTCCCCTAATCTTATTCCCTAGAGACAAACACTTTCTATTCTTTTAGTTGATTTTTTTTTTTTTTGGTATTTATTTCAAATTCCTCAACACCGTGCTTCTGTTGCTACTTATTGTATATTACTGCTTACTTTATAATTTTAGCTGTCATCAGTTGGCTTCTCAGAAATTCATAAGTCTGTTTGTTAGTATACAGGGTAAGAAGGCTAAGAGAGAGGGGCAGATCTCAGCATTATATAACTTTTATTTAATCCCCATGAATTTTGTAGGATACACCTACCATCAATATGGGCTTCCTCTATCCAAATACCCTCTATTTTACTCTCTCCAGTGAATAAGTCTCTAGTTTTCTACCAGGATGGTTAGGGTAGTTATGTATTATACAGAATAGGTAGAGAGAAGATATGTAGCAGTGCTGTATGTAATCAACTACTTAAGCATTTTTTTTGGTAAATCCTCATGTTCTAGCCACACTCCTATCCCCATTTCAGAAGTGCCATTTCCTGAGCCTTTTTAAATGACTACAGTGGAAGCCAGGTGCTTGTCCACTTTCCATATTGCCAGCTTAGGGTATGTCAGATTGGTTAATCAGTTACCAGGCATTATCTACTTATTAACTTCCAAAGTTTGACCTTTCTCCAATTCTTTTTGTCCCTATTCATTTTACTATCATTTAAACATAGCATTGAGAGAGAAGAGGGAGTAAATATGTTCAGCCTACCATCTTTTTGCAAAATTTCTAAATAACCAGTTTTCAACAGTTGAGATATTCATGTTTTAAATTTAATTCATGCTATCATCTTTAATTTTAATTCTTATTTAATTCATCCCCAAATGATTTGTTACTCTTAATATGCAACTTGGCCTCAAGTTAACTAAGAAAAGCCTATTCAATCTGAACTTTCTTGATTTTCTTCCTTCTACCTCACAATTTTTCTATTAATATATCTCCCCCTGTTATCTTAGACCTTACTCTTGATGTCTAGATCCCTCATTCCAGCCTCTCCTGTAATCTTCTCTATCCCAGAGACAAGCTAAATACCTTCATTTTCCATTTCTCTTAGCTTATCTACCCCTTTGCCTATTTATAAGTTTACCTACGTTTCTTATGGTAAAAAAATTAATACACCAACTTTCCTTAGACCTTAAACTTCAGTCCCAGATTTACTTATTCTTTTTCAGTCTTCCCTTTAAAAAATACTATTCATCTGATTTTTGTTTTGTTTTTTGCCTTCCATTTTCTTCTTAATTCTATTCTACTTAGTCTTCTATATAAACTTTTTTGAAAATCACCTTCTAAACAAAACTACCAACCTCTTGGCCATAGCCTCCTTTCCACTGAGATGCTTTTCTTGTCTTTTTTCTTTTTTTTTCTCCTAATTCTTGTCTTGTTCTCATTATACCTTTCAGGTTTTTTTCCCCCTCTTGTCCCTCTTCTTCCATATGCCCTTACATGTGAGCTTCTACTTCCTTAGGCTACCTAGAGAACAAATTTGCTAAAAGTTTGTAGAAACTTACTGATTTTTAAGCCATTTTTCTTACTTTATTAAAAGTGACATGTTTTTTCATAAATATTTTTAAGACATTAATAAGGTTTAACTTTTAATATTTAGGCAGGTGCTGTAAAGGATTACATTAAGATGATGCTTCAGAATGATTCACTTAAATTTCTGGTTTTTGCTCATCACTTAAGCATGCTCCAAGCTTGCACAGAAGCAGTCATCGAAAACAAGGTATGTTGCCATTTTTCTATAAAATACTTTTTAGAATGCAGGTATTTACTAAACCAAACATCAATTGTAGTCTCATAGTTGAGGGAGTTTTTTGGCCTTCTTTAGGTAATGGTATATAAATTATTAGATATTTTGCTTGTAAATTATACTACTATATTACTATTATAATAGACTATTAAATTTTCTCTCTCTTTTTTAACCAATCTAATAATTTTCCACTAATCAGATTATTTGGATTTATTAAAAATATACTACCATGATATTCAATAATGTGAATTCTGTTTTTATTCCTAGGTATACTGTTTGAGAGTGGTGTAAGCTGTTGCAAGTTAAAATTTTTATTTATATGTATGGCAGCTTTGAATGTGGGTGACATAGAGGGGAAACAAAGAATGAATTCAGCTAATTTTAATACCCAGCTGCAATTATACCTTTTAAACTTCCAGCAGAATAGTTGATAGAAAATGATTATTAAATTATAGTTTAGATGAATTTGAAACATGTAGCCCAGCTAATTTATCCACCAAATCAGCTGGCCTTACTGCATTTTCTTAAGTCCACCTTGATTTCCAAGAGTCCTGTCAGTTACAGCATTTTCATTTTTTTCCTGTCAAACTTTAAAACTTAGTATACATTGTTTAAGTATTAGCTAATATGTTTATTTATATTACCAAAAAATAATTCTATTATTTTCTTTATAAACAGATTTATAACATAACGTAATAAAGTGCTATACATTAAAAAGTGTTTTCATTGGTTATTATATCATAGCTGAAAACACCCTCTAAGAGTTAATTAACCTAAGAAATAACTTTTTTCTTTTTTTTTTTTAACGTAATCAAGATGTTTGTAAGAAATAACTTTTAAAGACTGAACAACAAAATTAGATTCACAATAGTTTCTAATTCTGATTATATTATACCTTAAAACTACTGGAATCTATTACAAGTATAGCAATCTGTTTCTTTTTCCCACATCCATTTTACTGATATGTTTAGAATCCCATTTAGCTTTACTAAGAGTTAAAAATGTCAGTATTCATGGAGTTGGAAGTGAATTTCTCCCAAACTCTTCTTACCTTAACAATGTATTTTCTTTAGAAAGACCCTCAGAGTATTTTATAATCTTCCTTAATAGATATTAAATGGATCACTGGTCAGTTTATATTTGATTTGTGAAGACAGAAAGTTAATTAGAGGTATTCTATTATATTTAATGATTAACTTGGATATTCCCTTATAAAAGTGAATATTCATATGTCTCAACTATTTAAGGCTATGTTTTCTATAGAAGAGCATATATGAGTGAGACTGTTTGAAATTATGGCTTACAATTGTTTTTAGAAGTTGAATAAGAGTTCTTTTTAGCTATTCTAACACTCACGGATTGTTCCCTTTTCTTAAGTCATTCTTAAAAATGACACTGTTCAGTTTAACACCTACTGTTTCCCTACTTTTTAAAGATATGTGTGGGTGTTTCAGTTCCCCACCTCAATGGAGATGACCATATAACATACATTTTTTAAGTTTAATAATATGAAAAAATAGAACTCAAATGGCAGATTAAAAGTGCTACTTTCCCAGTTAATATTTGAGATATTTCAGAAATAAATGCACTACTCTTATGAATTCTTAATATTTAGAATCATTTTTCTCCACATCTGGTTTATTTTTACTTTGGAATTAGTGATCCTATAACTTTAAAGTTAGTCTGATCCATCATTTAAAATTTGAATATCAATTTACATAGAATTTTACTGAAGGCAACATTAGCTTAATTCAAAAAGATTTGTGGGCTTTTGCTATATGCAAGGCATTGCTCGTGGCATTGATGGGATAAAGATGAATTAGACATAGACTCTACCCTCAAGTAGCTTAAAAGATTAAAAAATAAGAAATTGTTATAAGAAGCTATTAAGAAACTTGATTAAGAATCTTGTATAACATTTACCAATCTGTCATCTTAACCAGTTTTCATTTTTTATGTGACCATAAAAGTAAGCTGTAAAATATATAAAATAAGATTGTTATATAGGGGTTTGTCCTGATTTTGCCATTTCCTTTGTTGATGCTAGACTCGTTATATTAGAATAGATGGAAGTGTTTCATCTTCAGAAAGAATACATCTGGTTAATCAGTTTCAAAAGGATCCTAAAACACGTGTGGCTATCCTAAGCATTCAGGCTGCTGGCCAGGTAAGAAATTTTAGGTCTGAATTTGATAATGCAGTGTCATTGAAATCATGAAAAGGCCATTACCCATAATTTTGGTTTATAAACTTATAACTTTATATGTGGATGTCTAGTGTAATAAATATTTATTCTACTTCAGCAAGTGCTAGGAAGTATAACAGGAAGAGGCCTCGACATCTTTGACTCAAGTCTTCCTAAATTTTCAGGGAAAGAATTTTCCACAAGAATATAGCTCATTTGATTATAATACTTTCCCATGACCGTTTTTCCTTCCTTTGAATTTGCATAGACTTCTCTCCTGCCTTTCTTAAGATCCTTATCTTACTTGGTTGTGTTACAGCGGGATCTGTGAGGCAAGGTGGCCTGAGGGAAAAGAACTCCTCTGTCTCAGGACTTTTTATGGAGTGCCTGTTGTTTGCCCTTTAGAATTAAGTTTTCTTTGCTTTTACTGCAAGTAAATGAAAACTCATATTTAGAGTGACTTAAATATATAAGGTTTCATTCTCTCATGTAGATAGTCCAAGCCTAGCATGGTGGTTCCATGAAGTCCTTAGGACTAATACCCTTCTGGCTTTCTGCTTTATCATTCCTAGCAAGTAGCTCCTATCTAAGAGGGCTGCTAGAGCTCCTTTATCGTATCTGTAGGCCAAGCAGCTGTCTAGATAAAGGCACACCACATCTCATTGGCCTGCAGTAATAACATGGCCACAACTAACTTCAAGAGAAACTGGGAAGAGTAGCCCTTATTTCAGGTATCCTCTCTAAAAATCAGGTGTTATATTTATTACAAAGGAATAAAAGAAGAGATATTAGGGAAAACAATGGCAGTCTCTGCCACACTATATAAGAAGGGCTCCTTCTGAACTTTTTTTTGCTAACATTTTAAAATATTTTGATGTAAATGTCTAAGTCAGGATAGTTAACATGGCGAAAAGTATTAATAATTACTCATACTGCTGTGCGACCAACCTGGTATATGGCAAAGATCTGCTTTTATCCAGCTAATTGATATATATAAAATTGTATATATAGAGAAACTCCATGAATATGAAGCAGTTCTAGAACTTACTAAGAGTTCTAACAAAAAAGAAGGTTGTGTCAACACTTCCTTATGTTGAATTAAGCTCCAATAATCTGAGTTTTATATCTGTTAGAAAATTGCAGCTATAGCGAATATCATCACAAAGAGCTTAAAATTAGTAATGATAGTACTCAGAGGGGGCTCACACTGGTTCTGTCGGGGGCCGATAGTAAGTCTGTGCTGGCCACACACGCTGTCACAGAGCGCAGAGGCAGCCACTGACAACAGGGGGACAGATGGCCGTGGCTGTGATCCAGTAAAACTTTATTCACAAAAGCAGGTGGTGGCAGAGCCGGGCTCTGCCTGCTCCAGGGCACAGGTGGGAGCCTCCCACGGCAGCCTCGTTGGGGCGTCAGCCAACAGGCAAGGTGTCCAGGGGTCTCTGAGCTTTAAAATAGAACGTGGCTCATGACAGCAGGGCTTAGTGGCCTGCCTGGGCACAGCCCTTTACAGGTGGCCATGCCTCTCCCCGAGTGAGTGCGGCCGCTGCGCTCCGCCTGCGTGCTCGGCCCACGCCACCCACTGCTGGGAGAGCCGGGCCGTCGGTTTTGATTCGGAGATCTGTGTCTGGTGGAATCTCCTGAGGGGTCGATGATCGGTCCAAGTGGAGCTTTCCTCCGCAAGTCACCAAGTAGAAAAGGTGTAGTCAGTTATGGTGGCGCGCGCCTGTAGTCCCAGCTACTCAGGATCGCCTGAGCCGGGGAGTTTGAGGCTGCGGTGAGGTGTGATTACGTCACTGTACTCCAGGCTGGGCAACACAGACCTTTTTCTCTCAAACCATTTTATTTTTGTTTTTATTTCAGCATATTATGGGGATACAAATGTTAAAGTTATGTATAAAAAAAAAAAGATAGTACTCAGAGAAGGGGGAGGTGATAAGTAGGAGAAAGCCAGACACAGGAGAGTCTAGGACTTTTTGAAATTCAAAAAAATAAAAAAATAAAAACCTGACTTTTTGAAATAAAGAATGTACAGGGCATTCACATTTTATTCAAGGCTATATTCCTGAAGACCTTACATAATTCAAGACTCATATATTTGAATATTAATATCTTCATAGGAATAATGAAAATAGAAAGGTCTTTATTCTTGCTGTGAATCTCACCTTATAGTTTAGCAACTTCTTAGAGTAATGTTGACCTTGCCAGCATATTTTCTCTCTGTGCTTGTGTAGTCATATGATGCTTTTTATAAGCTTAAAGATGTCCGTCTTTAAATACTGCTTCTTATTTTTTCAGCATTAGCTCTAATATTTTATGACGTTTTGTTCCTAATAACTGCATGGTTTAGCATCATAGTTGTTTGGCTCTGTCCATGTTTTGATTACTTTTAACTTCTTTTCCAAAGTGACTGAATTTCAGTGAATTTTTCAGCCCCAGAGTTAGTGCCACCATTTAATTAATGCTAATATGGCTTTGTTATGAGATATGTAAATATTTTAAGTTAAAACAATGTATCAAAATAATAGCATATCAGTCACAAAAGTCACTCACCCACAGAAGTTCCAGTGCATGTGAACAACAGCATGAATTAGAAGATGTTCCCAAAAGATGATAGTTCTGTTGACTACCTGATATCATTTACTATGATATGGCAATAACATAAGCATGTTCACATTTCATTCAGCCTACCAACTTTAAAGTCGTGCATTTTTTTACCCGTTTTTCATTTGAGGATATTTATATTATTTTATATATTAGTTATAAAATAAGACTTAGTTAATATTTTTATGTCACACTATTTCAAACTCATGAAAAGACAATTGAACAAAAAAATACAATTGTAGTATGTATATTGAGACATAAGGCAATAAACTTCAGGTCTTCGGGATACAGCATGAGAAATTTTACAGGAAGAAAAGACTATGACCAAAGACATGATTTTCTCATTTTATAGCATGGCAATATGAATTAAATCAAGAGGATGTCAATGCTCTCTGCCCAGTTGCTATGGATACCATGTGTTAGGAATTATATTCTCATTTATAATGTATTTTATTAGATTTTCCAATGGTAATGTGAATCTAGTCTTCATCAGAGGATAAAGTGATTTAGTTTATGTAGTTCCATCAAGCTGACTTTGAAATACTGAAATACCTTTTATATATGTTTTTTGTAGTTCACCGGGCTGTCTTGCATTAAACTATCTTCATTTGCCTTTCATGAATTAAATCTTCTTAATCTTGCCTAAAATGAATGACTAATTTGTTTTTAAACCTTTCAGTGTTCTTTTTACCATTTAACATATTCACAAAGACTTTACTATATATGGCTCTATGATACATTCTCAATTAATTTGCATCTCAATTTCTTCACTTTATTTCACTTAGGGATTAACATTTACTGCTGCAAGTCATGTTGTATTTGCTGAGTTGTATTGGGACCCTGGACATATAAAGCAAGCAGAAGACCGTGCTCACCGAATTGGACAGTGCAGTTCTGTGAATATTCACTACCTCGTTGCAAATGGGACTCTAGATACCCTTATGTGGGGAATGTTGAATCGCAAGGTAAAGCTTGTATTTAAACCAAGTTAGCAACTTATTCATTATCATACACATAATCCTTAACTGGGCCTATGTGAGTTAAGAAAGAGGCTGAGTTTAGTGTTTCCCCCAGGGAAAAGATACTTAAGTTCACCAAGATAGTGATGATAATAGAGACCAAGTTCAGAAAAGGCTTCAATTAATAGTACCATACCCATTGTCCTCTGTAATAGGAGCATTAATTTCCATGAATTCGTATTATCTTCCCAGCCCTTCTACTACTTTAGAGGATAAAAGGATAGGGTCAGCTAGCAAAGAAACATAATGTCTCAAGCCCCAAATTCTTTTATAACCTAAAACTAAACCCTTTCCAGAGGATTCTTGAATTCCCAACTAATGCTGGACAGAAGACAGCTTGTACCTAGACTCAAGAAATTGTAGGAATGATGTAGCTTCTTCTGTCCTCTCAGCTGTCTCTTCTTCTCCCCAACCTTGAGAGATGTTAATAGAAAGGACTTGACTGTGGATTAGATTTTTTTTCTTAGTTTGGGCTGCTGTAACCAAGTACCATAGACTAGGTGGCTTATAAGCAATAGAAATTTATTTCTCACACTTCTGGAGGTTAAAAGTCCAAGATTAGAGTGCCAGCATGGTCGCTTCTGGTGAGGACCCTGTTCCATATTGCAGACTACTAACTTCTCCTTGTATCACCACATGGTGGAAAGACCACAAATGAGCTCTCTGGAGTCCCTTTTATAAGGGCACTAATCCTGTACATGAGGGTTCCACCTTCATGATCTAATCACCTCCCAAAGGTCCCAACTCCTAATACCTTCACAATGGGAGTTAGGATTTCAGAATATGAATTTTGGGTAGACATAAACATTCAGTCCATTGCATTTCACTCTCTAGCCCCCCAAAATCTATCTCCTCACTTGCAAGATGCATTCATTCCATCCCAATAGCCCCAAAAGTCTTAACTCATTCAAATATTAACTCTGAAGTCCAAAGTCTCATCTAAAGACTGTCTAAATCTGTTATAGGTGAGGCTCATCCTGTGTCAAAATTCCTCTCCAGCTATGGACCTATAAAACCAAGCAAGTTATGTGCCTCTAAAATACAACTGTGGGACAGGCATAGGGTAGGCATTCCCATTCCAAAAGGGAGATATATGAAAGAAGAGGGTTTGTGGTCCAAAACCTAGCAGGGCAAACTGTGTAGCATATTAAAACTCAAAAATAATCCACTTTGACTCCATACTGTGCACTCCAGGCCCACTGAAGTGGAAGACCTGCCTTCCACATCCACTTGGGTAACTTCTAGACCTATGAGGGTGCCAGTGTCACCCTCATAGCTTGGCTAGATACCATCTGGTCTGGCTCTCTTTCATGGCCACACCCATGGTATAGCTCTCTGTGGGGTGGAGATCATAATCCCAGGTTACCCTGGGCAACTCCACCCCAACAGCTCCACTGTGCCTTCAGCATACCCTTTGAAATTGAGGTGGAAACAGATCATTTCCCCTGTGGCAGGAGTGGCAGCTCTGAATCACCCTTGAAGTCCTTCTTCCCTTATCTTGAAGAATAGCATTGGCCAGGTGTGGTGGCTCATCCCTATAATCCTAGCATTCTGGGAGGCCGAGGTAGGAATATCGAGTTCGAGACCAGTCTGAGCAAAAGTGAGGCACTGTCTCTACTAAAAATAGAAAAATTAGCTGGGCATGGTGGCACATGCCTATAGTCCCAGCTACTTGTGAGGCTGAGGCAGGAGGATTGCTTGAGCCCAGGAGTTTGAGGTTGCAGTCAGCTGTACCCAGGGCGACAGAGTGAGACTCTGGGTCAAAAAAAAAAAAAAAAAGGAATAGCATGTGTTTGCAGTTAAATAGTTCTATGGTCCATCCTGTACGATCTAAGAAGTCTTACAGTCTTCCTTCATTTTGTCCCATTGTCTCTGTTTTCTTTAGTCCCACCTGGTAGGGTTTCTGTTGGCTTAGTATAGTCCCATCTCTATTCCTGGCTTTTGTTCAGATGGCTAGTTAAATCCGTGGATCACATCCAAGCTAATCTCCTTATCAAACAGTCACTTTGTTGCCGAAAGCTCCAGCACTTGTCCCCAAGGCCACATCAGAAGAGCCAAGACAAGTGGTTTTAGGAGGAAAGAGAAGTTTATTAATTTGCCAGCAAATGAGGAGGGTGGCAGATTCCCCTGTCTTAAAGTACCAATGTCCTCCCTCTGAGCAAGAATACAGAGCTTTAAAGGGGAGGTTTTTTTGGTTTTTTTTGAGACAGAGTCTTGCTTTATTGCCCAGGCTAGAGTGAGTGCCATGTCATCAGCCTAGCTCACAGCAACCTCAAATTCCTGGGCTCAAGCAATCCTGCTGCCTCAGCCTCCTGAGTACTGGGACTACAGGCATGCGCCACCATGCCCGGCTAATTTTTTCTATATATATTAGTTGGCCAATTAATTTCTATTTATAGTAGAGACGGTTTCGCTTTTGCTCTGGCTGGTTTCGAACTCCTGACCTCGAGCAATCCACCTCGGCCTCCCAGAGTGCTAGGATTATAAAGGGGAGGTTTTTAGCTTCAAGCTATTGTTGTTCAACTATAGTTGATGGTTCTGATTTATCCCATCTTCAGCTAAAACACTCTTGTGACCTCCCCCACTAGACCCCCCACAATTCCCTTTAGTCATCTCCTGCTGTACTGAGAACAAAGAATACTCCCCTGCCCCTCCGGACCACTGGCCTGGGACAGGGATACAGGTTTTAATTCTCAAGAAGGACATTCCCTGCCCCTCCCAACCATTGGCCTGAGGCAAGGATGCAGGTTTTAATTCCCCAAAGGAGTGAGAGAGGTTTTAGAAAGACAGAAAACATTTTTTACCCTTTTTCAGGCTATTCTCCCTGTTACAACTTGGCCTCACCCTTATTGTTCTCTTCCAAACACTCTCATTTGTTACAATATAGATAGGCTGAAAGTTTTCTAAAACTTTGACATCTGGTTACTTTTTGCTTAACAATTCTGTCTTAAATCATTTCTCTCTTCTCTCATTTTACTATAAGTAGTCAGGAGGAACCAAGCTGCTTCTTCGACACTTTTCTTAGAAAACTCCGTAGCTAAATATCCAATTTTATTGTTCAAAAGTTTTTTCTTCCACAAAACACTAGAACGTTAACACAATTCAGCCAAATTCTTTGCTATTTTATAACAAGGATTGCCTTTCTTCCAGTTTCCAATAACATGTTCCTCATTTCCATCAAAGATCTCATCAGAATGGCCTTTACTGTCCATATTTCTACCAATATTCTGTTCATGATTATGTAGGTATTCTCTAAGAAGACATAAACTTTCTCTATAGTTCTCTTTTCTTTCTGAATTCTCACAAGAATTGCCTTTAAAATTCCATTCACAGCAACCTACTAGGCCTTTACTAGTATGTATCTACCTTTTCCAGCCTCTACTCATTTCTTAGTTCCAAAACACATCCACATCTTTACATATTTGTTACAGTAGTAGCCCCACTTGTTTGCACCAGTTTCTCTCTATTAGTCAGTTTGGGCTACTATACAATAGAAATTTATTTCTCATACTTCTGTAAAATAAAAGTCCAAAATTAAGGTGCCAGCATGGTTGAGTTCTAATGAGGGCCCTTTTAAGGGTTGTTGCTACTGACCTCTTGTATCCTTATGTGGTAGAAAGAGGGCAAGAGAGCTCTCTGGGATCCCTTTTATAAGGGCACTAATCCCATTCATGAGGGATATACCTTCATGACCTAATCACCTCCCAAAGGCCACACCTCCTAACACCATCACATTGGGAGTTAGGATTTCAACATAATGAATTTTGTGGGAACATAAACATTTGGTCAGTTACAGTGGTTTTTAAGCACTGAGTATAAATATTCAAAATGGCCAGTCACATATAGGTTAAGTTTCAAACCCTATAAATATTAAATACAAGTTTTTATGAGAAAAGCAAATTGTATAACTTCTCATTAGACCTGTTTTTCATTAAGCATAGGAATCATTGACTTGGTAATTTGGTTATAATTTGGAGTAGCTATTGCTATAGTTTGATTGTTTTTCCTCTCTGAAACTCATCTTGAAACTTAATCTCCAATGTGGCAGTTTTGAGAGGTGGGCCTCTAAGAGGTGATTGGTTCATAAGGGCTCTGCCTTCATGAATGGAATAGTCCATTCATGGATTAATGGGTTATCATGGGAATGGGACTGGTAGCTTTATAGGAAGAGGAGGAGAGACCTCAGCTAGCATGCTCAGCTGCCTTACCCTGTGATCCCCTGCAATACCTCACAACTCTGCAGAGAGTCCCCACCAGCAAGAAGGCCCTCACCAGATGCGACCCCTTTACCTTGACTTCTCAGCCTCTATAACTGTAAGAAATAAATTCTTTTTCTTTATAAGTTACCAAGTTTCAGGTATTCTGTTGTAAGCAACAGAAAATGGACTAAGGCAATTATATTACTAAAGCCCATGATATATTGGAACAGTAAGATTTTCTTAGTGAATACTTTGTGATTTAAATGCAAAATCAAGTTACTACTTAGTGAATGTCAGCTGTGAAGTGGACTGTTGTAAAATTCATGTGATTTTTCATCTTACAGGCTCAGGTTACAGGGAGCACATTGAATGGTAGGAAGGAAAAAATACATGCTGAGGAAGGTGATAAGGAAAAGTGGGATTTCCTGCAGTTTGCTGAAGCTTGGACTCCAAATGACAGTTCTGAAGAGCTAAGGAGGGAAGTCTTGTTCACTCATGTAAGATTATATGACTTACTCTTTTCTATTTTTCTAATATCCAGAAACTATAACTTTATCATATTGTTTTAAATAGCAGCTCTCAATTATTTATGATGTTGGAAAGAGACTTCACATAAAACTGTAAGCCCTTTTAGGACCAAAACTTAACATTGATAGAAGGAGGATACTACAATGGCTTATCTTTGCTAACAGTTTCAGTACTCACTGTTTAGCTCCTTAGATAAACAAGCTGAATAGAATCCAACCTTCATAAGAAAATATAGAAAGCTATCTTTATGCCCCCAAGGATAAGGAAGGATGTATTAAATTTGCGCTAAAATGCACAAATAATAAAGAGATTAAGATATTTGACTACATCAAAATAAAAAATTTTGTTATGCAGAATTTCTCATAAATAAGTCCCAGACTCAGTAAAGATATTTGCATTACAATGTACAAAATATATGAAGAATTTATACAACTCAATTAGTAAAACACAAACAAGCCAACAGAAAAATAGGCAAAGAATGTAAGCATTAGAGGAGACTTATATATAGCCAATAAACATGAAAAGAAGTTCTGCCTCACTAAAATGAGGCAAATTATAAAGATACCTTTTCCCTTCTACAATTAAAACAGTAAGTAATCTATGGTGTGATAATTCCAGATCATGTGACTGTCCTGTTCTCAAAACCTTTTACTCAGTGGTTTTAGGATTCATTGATGATCTTTGCCTGAATCAATTTTGAAACAGTAGTTTTTCTAATTCAATCATTGCTTCTATTTTATTTTTCTGGGAAGAAAAACTTTACTTCCCTCTTTTTAAAAAAAATCACTATGAACTTTGGGATTCTTTTATTATTGTTATTATTGTGTAATGCATTAGAATCTTTCACCTTTTTTTTAAGCTTAGATCTGGCTAGTGAAAGCTCTTTTAAACTGGCTTTTTGTTTTTTGTTTTTTGGTTTAATTTTTAAACACATCCCCATTCTTCTCTAAGTGTTTCCTTTCTGGCAAAAGATATATTCCAGGTTCACCTTACATTTTCTTTGCCCTAGACCTGGAACTGGCCGTTTCTTTAAAAAGCCCTGATTCCTTTTACTGTGGAATGATATTTAGAAATTAGGATTTTTTTTATTCCTCTGAGATATCATTATTTCTAGGCTCTTTTTAACATACAGAAGATATTCTTATGCATATATATATAAGGATACATGCACCAGGATATTTATTGTCATTTTTTAGAATGCAAAAAATTATAAATAATCAAAATGACCATAAATAGTAGAATGGACTCATAAATTGTCACATAGTAAGATACTATTTAGAAGTTAACATGAATGAATTAGATTTATATGTATCAACATGACCAGATCTTAAAAGCATAAGGTTTCTTTAAAAATGCATAATGTACATAAACACACATACACACAAGTATATTCTATACTTATGAATATGTATATGTGTAATAAAATACATAAAAATTGATGGATTGGAAGAATATATATCAAATTTATAAAATTGGTTACCTCTGGGAGAGGAGGAGAATGGACCTGGAGAAGAGTTAAAATGTGATAGCAACTCCAGCAAAAATGTTTCATTTATTTTAAAAAAGGATCAGAAGTAAATATTACAATATTAGTATTTGTAAATTTTGAATGATGGGTATATGAATGTCTGTTATATTTGCTGTGCAATTCTGAATTTTAAACTCCTAGTCCTACCTTTAACAAATGCTATTTAGAGGCCATATATAAATTCAATAGGAAATAAAATATTAGAGGAGTTTATAATTCATACTATTTGCTGTTTCTTAGTTTTTTTGAAGCAATATGATGTAAGAGTTGAGACAATATAGAGTGAGAGTTACAGAGTTTACTTTTAATTTTCCAAAGAACTGATCAGAAATTATAGGAATAAAATTAAAGTCTTTACACTTTTTCTCATAATACAAAATTAATTTTTTAATGTAAAAATTCTATAAAATATATGGGGAATCAAATTAAATTTTTAATTCTTATTTGAAGGGGTAGTATTTTTTTTCTAGAATACTAGAATACCATTCTGTCAAATATTGCTAAAAAATAGATTATTTTTAAACTTGAAAAACTAATTTTCTTTTAACAGTGTTTATTATATTATATTTTGGCCCACAAAAAATTAATAGAAAGCCCAAGTATTTAAAAATATATACAAATAAAACTGTGGATTGTGACTATTCTTTCTCTAAAATTTCCCCACTATTCCTTAAAAATAAGGAGTTCATTTCTAAAATAGCTATTGAAAATTTGGAATACATTCTCCTATATATGTACATGTTTACTATTTTTAAATGTTTGTCTGCAGAAATATATATATCTATGTACAACATTTAAAAAAAATCACCTGTACCAATGTTACATTCTTGAGTTAGGCATGGGTCTTTCATAATTTAGTGTTACCTTACAGAGTTGCCAATGCATGTCTGTATATATACACACAGTTTGATAGAAATTGTAATCTTAGAATTGTAGGGATTCTTTGTTTATTTTGATTTGTTTTGCTTTGTTGGTATGTGTTTGTTTGTTTGTTGCTTGGCCAGCAAGTGAAATATGCTTTTTTTTTTTTTTTTTTTTTTTTTAAACCATGTTTGGAGCTCAATTTTTTTTTTTTTTTTTAAACCATGTTTGGAGCTCAAGAAATATGCTTTGATTGACTTCAGGTGGGCACACCCTCTCACCACTGTGTCTTTACACCCCCCAGCCTCATGTATTTTAAGAAATGTTCAATTTGTTGAAAGATCCTAAAGAAATTTAATCTAATCAAAATAGTTTTCTTCTGAATATTGCCAGAATTTCAGCATTTCCAATGGGAATTTTTCTGTTTACACTGATTTTTTTTCTGATCCTTTAAAAAAGCCTTTAAATAATTTTTTTCCAAGATTGAGCATTTTTAGGATGCCTCCAATTTTGTCAATAAAACTGCCAAATTAACCAAACTGGCCATTTGTCATCAAAAACTTTTTTAACTAAAAAGTTTGTAGCAGTTCTAATTGGATGGTTTTTAACAGCTTGTAGATATTTCTGTAGTGTCAGCATTTTAAGGAATGTTCATTTCACCTCTGTCCCAGCTCCCTGCTGCTGTAGCTGGAGGGAGCTGGAGCAAAGAAGAGGCGTGCTCCACTATGGGAAGAACAGCTTGTGTGTGTTAGTCAGCACATGACTCAGCCCAGCCTGTCAGCCCCACAGATGGGGAGACCAAGAGGCTCAAAGAGGAGGAGACTCACTAGTAGAAAGTGAGCCTGAAGGGCAAGAGGGATAAACTTAGAGCAGGACAGTCTGGAGGACCCAGCACCCTGGATCTCTAGTTCCCCATAGTCTTCTTAACTCTGCCAATCTATCATATTCAAAATGCTATGAACCTTATAAATGATTTTTAGAAAACAAATGAATTTGGTAAATTTGACAAATTGATCTTCAGTGAATTGGATTTCAGGTGAATTGACTTTTAGCATATTGTTTACTGACCAAATAAGTCACTTAGTATATGGGCTTTGGCAAATTGGTTTTTTGTGAATTGACCTAGGGCCAAATAGTAGTATGATTATGGGTCCTGGGAGAGCTGTGGTTAAGAAGAGGAAGAGTAGGAGATGATAAAAAATTTTCCTAGATAAAATTTTTATATTAGTTTCAGTATCTGCTGCCTTCTTTCTCCCCTGGTGTTCATTGCCCTTTAGAACTGCAGTATCTTTTCTTTCCTCCCTCTCTTAATCAGAATTCTTTTTTTGCCACATAACTAGCTATTGGGATTTAAAAATATATATATGGAATCAGGCCTAATACTCTACTAGGGTACACCAGTGTCAGTGTATTAGTTGTTAAAATATTGAAATATTTTAGTAGTGGTTGGCAAATAGCCATTCTGTAATCCCCACGCGCTCCCTCACCTGCCAAAATAAAACTCAAATTGAAGACCAGCTCAGATGAAGAGAAAAAAATTTCAGGACCACAAGGAAAGATTCATTTGCACAGCACAGTTGGCTGCCCCCTAAAGTGAGCTCTCCTGCCTAGGAGTCCATTACCAGGGTCACTGCCTCAGATGTGGTCAGTCCAGATTCCACTATTTCTTCCTTTCTTCTACATCTGAATGTGTATGACTTCTAAGTAACTCTTTCAGTCTTGAAGTGTTTTAATTTCCCTACAGTGTCTTCCATTGAGTGATAATGTAGGTAATCTCCAGATGGAAGGAGAGAAAGATCCCTTCCTTCAGCTCTAGCTGTGGGAATTTGGGCCTTTCCCTTAACTTCTTTTGGGCCTTTTCTCGTCCTCTTTTTCTCCTTCTCCACTATTGGATATTCAGCAACATCACTTATCTAGCCATTTGACTCCCTAGATTACTAGATGGCTTCGAAGCTCCTTTTTATCCATTATATACAAATGTAAAGTATCCTAAGAGAAACGGTACATAAATGATTCATAGGTCAGCAAAGGAAAGGACTCTAATTGTGGGTAATAAGTCCAGCTTCTGCTTAGAACATGTCTGCTTTCTGCTTGGCTTTTCTTCTAATCTTAGAAAGCCTGAGCTGCTTTCTTTTTATTACTTCACACAGTATTTATTTTTCCATTTTGAAATTAACCTCTAGGAAATTCCCAAGTCCAGCCAGAACCACTACTCCTGGTCATTTCTTGGCAGCTCTTGCTTCCCCCCAAACCATAGTGTCTGCTTTCCCTTACCAGTTGTTTTCATTTTATGTTCTCTTAGTTCAATATCTTCTAGTGCTCCTGCCCCTCCTTAGCCTCTCTGTTACTGCCCCAACTGGGTTATGTTGCCCACCTTATAGAAGGAAACTAATTCACTGAGACAGCAGAGGTTGCAGCAGAGAAAGAGTTTAATATTGCAGGGCACCAAGCGAGGAGACAGTAGAAATTTCTCAAATCCATCTTCGTGAGTATTTTGGGGCCAGGGTTTTTAAATATAGTTTGGCAGAAAAAGGGCTAGCTAGGGAATTGAGTCTGCTAATTAGCTGGTAATGAACTCATAGGGTTGGGAAACAGAAATTGTCTTCTTATGCTGAATCAGTTTCCAGGTAGAGGGTCACAGGACCTTTTGAGTCACTTCTTAAGCGTGCCACTGGTCTGGTTGGCATCTGGTCCACTCCAGTGCAGAGTCTGGAAAATATCTCAAAGACCAGGCTTAGGTTTTATAATAGTGATGTTATCCATAGAAGCGATTTAAAAAGCTTCAAATCTTATGACCTTCAGTTCTGTGACTCCTGAGTAGTAAGCAATTATAGGAAAGCAAGCCAGGAAACAATGGTTGGTTATTTTTTCCCATGCCTTTGCAGAGTTCAGGCCCCTACCATAGTTCCCACCATGCAGCCCTTTATTAATTTTATACAGGGCAGTTTCATCCCCCTCCTTAGTTTCCTTTCTACCCTGTTTCTGTGTCGGTATCTTTGGCTGGGCTCACAGCACAGTCTTTTTCTCCTTCACAACCAGATGTAAGTCCTCTGGTGGGCTGTCCTTAAGGGCTTCTAGTCCATCTTTTACCCAAAGCAAATTTACATTTCAAACACCCACATTTGCATTCAAAATATATAGGATGGTTGCTGGTCTGCTACAAAAAACTGCATGTAGTTTAAGAGTACTCTTCAGTATAACTATGAAATTTTAAAATATGCCCTCAAAATTCAAAAACAAACTGCATTTTTCATTAAATGCCAACATTGTATGAAGTGCTTGTTTTGCTGTGGACTAAGGAGTATAAGTGAAAAATTATCTCATACATATAAAAAATAACTTTTTTTCCTACATATTGTCTAGTAGAATGAATGGTAACAGCAAAAAGAAATTTGACCACAGGAGCTATGCCATTCATGAAGTCCAAATTTCTCTTGTCCAGAATCTCTTATATCTGCATCTGCTAAAGGGCTGGTTTCTTGGGGCTAATGAATCTTACATAGAAATATATAAACCAGGCTCTGGGAGCACAGGACAGACTACCTGGGGCATTGAGGAAAGTTTTCCTTAGGAAATTTCTGAGCTGGATTTTGATGGATGAGTTCAAGGGCAGTTGGTCCTATTTTAGGCAAAGGGAACATCAAAAGCATGCTAAAAGCACAGTGATATCAACAGGTATCAGTTGTTCTGGGAATGGGAAGTCTATACAAATGTGTGAGCTTAGGGCACACAAGAAGTGAATTGAAGGAGGGGAAGCCTAAAACTTTGGCACTAATCAGATGGAGAGGAGCTCACACATGTCATACCTAAAAGGGTAACTTTATTCTGGAAGTGTGCTGTCATTAGAAATTTTTAAGCAGATGAATAACTTGATCGATCAATTTCTGTTTTCAAAAGATAATCCTAGCAATAAAGTGGGAAAAGAATGGGAAAGAGATGAGACAAAAGTTCTTAGATGCAGTGGTATTGGGGAACAAATTACAGTCATACACTGCATAATGACATTTCAGTCAACTACAGACCACATATACCATTGTAGTCCCATTAAGATTATAATGGAGCTGAAAAACTCCTATCCCTTAGTGACAATGTATTTGTCATGACATCATAGCTCAATGCATTACCTTTTCTGTGTTTAGGTATGTTTAGATACACAAATACTTAACCATTGTGTTACAGTTGCCTACAGTATATTCAGTACAGTAACATGCTGTCTAGGTTTGTAGCCTAGGAGCAATAGGCTATACCATATAGCCTAGGTATGTAGTAGGCTATACAAATTAGGTTTGTGTAAGTACATTCTATGATGTTCACGGGAAAATGAAATCGCCTAACAATGCATAATGTGTTTCTCAGAATGTATCTCCATCATTAAGCAACTCATGACTGTATTTCTGCCTAGCTTCCCATCCAGTTTCGGGGATCTCCATCTCTCCTCTCCTTCCATGGGCTTTCTCTTGAGTTTTCAAAGACTGAAAACGTGGTTGGGCCAGTTCAAAGTGAGTAGGTTACTCTTCCCCCTTGAGGCATGTCTCTCCTGTGCTTGCTGCCTCCACCTTGAACAGAGAGAGATAGAGACTGCCTTGGCAGGTCCTCCGGCCTCCTCTGCTGCTAGATTTGGGGTGAAAAGTAGGAAGTTCCATTTTTGCCTTCAGTTCTAGCTAGGTTCTTTAATATACCTTTTACTGAAATTTTACTTTAGTGCTATCAGACACTCACAGGTGTGCTAATAAAGGCAGTTTCTTTTTATTCATGAGGCTATTAGTATGTATAAGTCTCCTTTGTCAGGGATGTCCAGGGGGGATTTGGGGCATCACACCCACCCTGAACTCCTAATAGCCATAGTGATAATAGAGAGGAAAAAAATTCCAGACATTTCAGAGGTAGGATCAGCAAAATGAGGCCTGGGTGAAATCCTGTCTAATAGCATGTGCACAAAGAATAGAAGGGATGGAAGCAGGCATTTAAGGAAAATACCACAGCCACAGGCATGCAGGTAGATAAGGAGAGAATAAATTGAAGCAATGGCAAGAGATCCAGTTTAGTCTAAAACTGAAGATTCTAAGCAGAGGACTTTATAGTTAATTTGGATAAGCAGTGAAGAGCCAAGAGATTTTGAGCGTGGGAGAGGTGCTAGCTTTAAGAATAGAGGTGAAGAGTTCACTCAGGACGTCATGAGTTTGCAGTGCCTCTGAATCTCAGCTGATGTCCAAGAGGCATGTAGAGGTAAGGCCTAGAGCTTAAAAGAGAAATTATGGCACATAGGCACACACTATTAATAGATATTAGTTGATTAGTATAACCCTCTGAGTTATATTCTGGTCATCCTTACATTATATTATATAATATTGTGCTATAAATTCTAATTGTCCTTATTGGAAGAGACATTTGCATGTGCTGTTTTTGATGTCATTTTTTAAATAAGTAATAACATTTTCTTTTTTACCACTTTGTTTTTTTTTTTTTAACCAGAGTGGCATTTTATTTTGTTTTGTTTTGTTTTCTCTGTGCCTGCCGAGAAAAACTAGTTGTGCCTAAGAGTAGGTCACTGTCAATTTTATTCAACTATATGAGAAAGAACATTTTAGAAAATCTGAAAAAAAGTTAGTCATTTCTTTTTTAGGATAATTTAAATCATTTTTTTAGAGGATTAAAACTCTACTTCTGTCACTCCATATCCTTTGAAAACAAACTCTTTTTGGCTTGATTACAAATGTTAGTGAGGGCTTGTTAGTTCCAGCTCCAATCATCAATCATCTGTGGTTCAGGAGACCAGCATGATGTCCCAATCACCCATTTGTAAAACAAGTGTATTAATTCTGTTAGGAACAAGAGCCGAATGACATGAGGCAGTAATGGTTCCTACCAGAGCTGCCCTTTGATCAAAGTCTATTAAACCTGACATTTGCTTTTGTTGGTGGCCTGTGCTTCCCTGGAATAGCACCAAGCTTTGAAGTGCTTTCTTGTTTTTTATGAATTTTACTAGATTTTGTTCCCCTCTTCTTCAGTTCTAATAACTGACTTTTAATCCTATCATCATAACCAGAGGATTTTTCTCTAAAGACCAGTAGTTATACCATGGTGCAAAACAGAGCGAACAGATTAGGCCCCTGAACCTTTCAGATAAAAACATGCATTTTGCCATCTTAAGCATTTTGAAATTTTTATTCCCAGCATTTCTCACCAAAAGCAATATTTTTCTTTTGTTTTACAAAAACAATATTGAACAAAAGACAGAAACACAATAAAGGAGTGTCTGCTGTATAACTGAAGGGAGGAATATGTTCTTCTGTCTTCCACACTCATGACATAGGCATGTTATAACTGTATTTTTCTCCTAAGCCTTGTGATAAAAATTACTATAGGGTTACATTGCTACTTCTATTAGAAATACTTACTTATAAGTTCCTTATTTATCATATATTAAAAAGATCATTTAATAAAGTTATTTCTTTACAAGGGCAGTAATGGTGAGTTGGGAATGTTTGTCCATAACTTGTTACTATAATGTCTTTTCTAAATGCAAGAATGCAGTTACAAAAGACTTTTTTAGCTTAATCTTGCTATTTAGTAACAAAGTTTTACTAGGCCTTAAAAATATTTTGTCTTTCTGTGTTTCCTGCCTATCTTTACATCTAGTAAATGCTAATAACAATAATAATTTTAAAAATAACCAGAATGCTATGGGCACTGAATATTTATCTATCAATATGACTATTGTAATTTGAGGATTCTGGTCTATTTTGGTGAGACTGATAAAGCTTAAAGGCAGGAGCCTTTAAGGGGCAGGGAATCCCTTTTTTGACTGCATGAACACTCCATGTGTCATTTGTGCTCTTATGAGTTGCTGTTCAGAGTCCAGTTACAGTGATAAATGAGCTCAGCTAGCACATTTCATGCTTGCACAGGAGTTACTCTGTGTTGGTATTCCATTTTTAAAAATTATTATTTGAGAGAAGCCAGATGGATTCTCATGACATATGGAAGAGAATTCATGTATTTATTTCTCCTTAAAAAGAGTGAGGTTCACCACCCATATATATATTCCCATATGAACTCTCAATCCCTCTTTACCTACAGAAAATTAAAGAAAGAATGGAGCTATTAAAACCACAAGTGCATCTTCAGATGTTTTATTCTAATCTCTTAACCTTTGTTGGGTCCTGAATCCCTTTGAGACTATGGAGAGAGTAAAGAATTGCTCCCCCAAAATGCACATACAGTGCAGACTACATTGATAGGTAATTTCAGGGACTTCCTAGGCTCACTGATTGCCAAACTAGGACTTATGAAAAGCCTATGGACCCCAAGTTAAGAATTCATATTCAATAAACCAGTAACCCCTCTCTGTTCCCATCCAGCAGGTATAATTATCTTTAGGGTGTGTCAAAGAGATTTTCTCATCTGTTTTTCTATTAGTCATAGCTACTAAATGTCAAAAACCTCATCAACCAACTTCCTGCCCATTTGCCCAGAGGCTACAATCAGAAAGCATAACTGATGACATGGATCAGTTTCTCACTGATTACCTGAGAATAAATCTTTATTCCTTTTAGGCCTTCTAGCTTCTGGCAGCCCCATGGCCAGGCCACTAACTTGTAAGGTTTACTACCAGTGACAGCTTCATCATTGTCTAATTTAGCCACTGTAACATTAGCTAAAGTCATTGCTTGCCCTCTCCTTTTGTTAACATTGTATCCCTATGGTATCCTTTGGTTCACAAAATTATTAAAATTTTTTCCTTTCTTAACCACTCCCTTCTTTTCTGGATTTAACATGCTATATTTTCAATTTATTATTACCGAGTGGCATGTGCTTTTACAACAACACCTATACTCATTACTCCAGTGCCCTGTTAGTAAACTCCCACAGTGGCAGAGGTATAGGTCAATTTCTGATTACTGTCAGTCTCTGCTAACCTTTCCTCTCAACCTGCCTCTGGCACATAATGAGAATTTCTCAAATGCCATTTTCCAAAATTAGTCATTGCTTAAATAGTAAAAGAAATTCTTGGCCGGGCGCTGTGGCTCACGCCTGTAATCCTAGCTCTTGGGAGGCCGAGGCGGGCGGATTGCTCAAGGTCAGGAGTTCAAAACCAGCCTGAGCAAGAGCGAGACCCCGTCTACTATAAATAGAAAGAAATTAATTGGCCAACTGATATATATATAAAAAATTAGCCGGGCATGGTGGCGCATGCCTGTAGTCCCAGCTACCCGGGAGGCTGAGGCAGGAGGATCGCTTGAGCCCAGAAGTTTGAGGTTGCTGTGAGCTAGGCTGACGCCACGGCACTCACTCTAGCCTGGACAACAAAGTGAGACTCTGTCTCAAAAAAAAAAAAAAAAAAAGAAATTCTTTTAAAATTGGCTTAAATAACTTAATTAAGAAGATCAACTGTAAAAGCTGTTATTTGAAGGGCTAGAGAATTCTCCTTTAGAAGATTTCTTTAGTTGTTTTGTTTTGTTGGGAGGGTCGCTTTTGTTTTATTTTTCTCATGGGGAGATGGAGAGGTTAGTCATTAAAGAAATAAATTCTTTAACTATGTACAATGGGACAAAAGATTCTGATATTATTTAAACAGTATTCAGTGTTTGTGACAGTAGCCTATTGCATATTTTATGTTTTCTCTTTTTTTTTTTTGAGTCAGAGTCTCACTCTGTTGCCCAGGCTAGAGTGCTATTGGCGTCAGCCTAGCTCACAGCAACCTCAAACTCCTGGGCTCAAGCAATCCTTCTGCTTTAGCCTCCTGAGTAGCTGAAATTACAGGCATGTGCCACCATGCCCAGCTAATTTTTTCTATATATTTTTAGTTGTCCAATTAATTTCTTTCTATTTTTAGTAGAGATGGGGTCTCGCTCTTCCTCAAGCTGGTTTCAAACTCCTGGCCTTGAGCGATCTGCGCACCTCAGCCTCCCAGAGCACTAGGAATACAGCGTGAGCCACTGCGCCCAGCCCATATTTTATGTATATAGCTATGCTGACCTCAGTTTGTTTTATTGGCTTCTCTTTAAAAATATTTTTTAAAGTATATCTAGGAAGAAAGGCAATTGAGAGAGTGTGTGAGGCACCAAATCGATAACAAGCAAGATTAAGAAAGATTCCTTAATTAATGGTGAAATCTTTACCACCTTTGTCCAATCAGCTCCCTGTTAGCTGGCATTGTATCCTCTTTGGAGAAACTGACTGGACCAAGAAAAAACTCACAGAGACTAAAAGGGATCTCTCAACAAAACAGTCAGTGATGACCCTATAGTGAATTCTCCCATATGGAACATCAAATAGCATTTTCGTGTCTTATAGTTAAATATGAGTGGACAGCAAAAGGCCTCCAGGCATTGAGAAAAGCTTCTCATGAGAAAAACAGACCAAAATGAACATAAAAGCCAAGAATGGGGTACAAAAGAAATAGAGACAATGTAATAAGGAAGGAAAGGGAGATAATGAAGAAATCACCCAGAATGTAGAACACATAAAGAGATGGAAAAAGAAAAGAAAATCAAATAATCTGTTGAGAAGCTTCTTTCCTAATAAGAGATTCAGAAAGAGAAGACAGAGGAATAAAAAGTAATAAAACTCCCAGAACTGAAGGACATGAGTTTATCTGATTAAAAATGCCTACTGAATGCTGGGCACGGTGGTGGGCACAGCTATAATCCCAGTTACTCAGGAGGCTGAAGTGGGAGGATCTCTTGAGCCCTGGAGTTGAAGGCCTGCCTTGGCAAGACCTCGTCAATTTAAAAAAATTAATTAAGAAAAAAAAAGTGCCTACTTAGCACCTAGTATAATGAATGGGAAACCAAGACACATACTAAAACCCCTACCCTTCTGATTTTTCTTTAAGTTTTTCTTCTGAATCTCTATTGCACATTCCATCCTTCATGTTGTTTCCCTGCCTTCTGTCCTTGACTTTTACCTTTCCTACTTGCTTAAACTATCTCCATGTGTCATGACATCCAATTTCATGATTTTATGTATGTCAGTGATTCCCAGATAGATATTCAGTTGACTTTTCCCTTGGACTCCAGACCTGCTTCCTGGAACTCTCCACTCTGGTAGCCATCAGTTCTCATACATGTCTAAAAGTGAACTTGTTTCCTTGTATCTTTTTGCCTTCTAATGAACCTATTTACCTTTCTATATTCCCTATTGCAGTAACTGGAAAAAAAAATTAGGACATTAAATATGAAATGTCCGATCTTTAATAAATAGTTATTATATCTTAAACAAGAAAAGCACTGCAATTAATCATAAGTATTCATCTAAACAATCAACACAGTTTGGCTATCTTTATGGTAGCTTATTTATGCCAGCAGTGAGGAAGCCCACAAAGCTTGTGGCGATGAAATCACAAAAGGCATTTTCCATAGCTTGTTGAGAATTAAATATTTTTCCTTGCAAGACATGGTCCAAAGCCTGGAAAGAAGTGGTAGTCAGTTGGTGCAAGGTCTGGTGAATAAGTCCAGCTTCTGTAGTTTGAGCAGTGTAGTTTATATGACATATGGTCGAGCATTGTCTTGTAAGAGGACTTGCTTGTCTCTATTGACAAGTCTCGACTATTTAATCGCACCCTCCTCATCATTTCGTCCAATTGGTTGCAGTAGGCATCTGCTGTAATGGATTGACTAGGTTTCATGAAGCTGGTCTTTCTATCTCTATGAATTTTCTAAATATTTCTTTCTTACACAGTACTATGAAGAAGTACAAATAAGATTCATTATGTAAAATATCTCTTTACAATATATGGTATTTTACTATCATTATCTACAGTGTCTGTTTTAGGAATTTCTCTAAAACTCAGTGCCTTAAAACAGCAATAGCCATGTATTATTTTTCATAGTTTCTGTGGGTACAGGATTCAAGGACAGGGATGGCAAGTCTACTCCACAATGACTATGCCCTTTGCTGGAAGACCCTGGGGCTAGGGCTGGAAATATCTGAAGGCTTGTTTACTAACATATCTGGCAACTGATGCTGGCTGTCACCTGGGGACCTTTCTGGGGCTATTAGCTGGAACACCAGACATGATTTCTCCATGTGGCTTGGGCTTCCCATACCATGATGGCTAGGTTCCAAAGGCATGCATCTCAAGAGAGAAAAAAGGGCAAGAGAGATAGCCACCCAAATAGAAGTCATACTATGACATGTGGTCCTCCAGATCCTCAAGTGTGGCCCCTCAATCGAATCCAAACTTTGAATTCAGTCAAAAGGCCGCACTCAAGTATCCAGAGGGCCAGAGGTTCCCCATCCCACTGTAACTGCATTCTGTTGGGTGAGACATTTACAGAAGTTATAAAGATCCACTCAGCTTCAATGGAGAACATGGACCCCACCTCTCAGTGGAGGCACGTCAGTGTTACATTGTGAAATGAGCACGTGAGAGGAGATAGGAGTTGTGTGGCCATATTTGGAAATGTAGTCTGCCATAGTGTGTGTCCAACATAGTTCCCAATTTCACTACTAGAAGGATTTCTCTAAAATTAACTCCTTTAATTTACCTTAACTGATGGTTAATCAATTGAGAAGAAGGTATCCTACTTTCTCTAATTAGGAAATTGAGATGTACTCATTGAAAAGATGAAAACCATGAGATAATGATGTAGCTATTCATAGACAAAAATATATACATGTTTCTTGAAAACAAGGTAATTAGTAAAATGTGTCTGTTAAAGAAGCTGTTCTAATTAATAGCTTTAATGTTTGAAAAGTGCTTCCTGGTCAAGTAAACATTTTAATATGAATAACATTGTTATGAACATTGTATTTATAGTTTGGGTATGAAAGCATTTTTCTAGGTTCTTGATTGACTTGAAATATTTTTTTTTTTTTTTTGAGACAGTGTCTCGCTTTGTTGCCTAGGCTAGAGTGAGTGCCGTGGCGTCAGCCTAGCTCACAGCAACCTCAAACTCCTGGGCTCAAACAATCCTTCTGCCTCAGCCTCCCAAGTAGCTGGGACTACAGGCATGTGCCACCATGCCCGGCTAATTTTTTTCTATATATATTAGCTGGCCAATTAATTTCTTTCTATTTATAGTAGAGACGGGGTCTCGCTCTTGCTCAGGCTGGTTTCGAACTCCTGACCTTGAGCAATCCGCCCGCCTCGGCCTCCCAGAGAGCTAGGATTACAGGCGTGAGCCACCGCGCCCGGCCTGACTTGAAATATTTAAATACATAATTGCTTCCTTTCCCTAACATATATACCTAGGGTAGATAGGTTATGAAGTATATTTTTATTATATAAATTCTCTAATCAAATTACCTCTCTAAAATATTAGTTTCCTCATCTGCAATATGGAAATAATAATAGTACTACATCACAGAGCTGACATGAGCATTAAATGAGTTAATGTATGTAAAGTGCTTGGTACCTAATAAGTACTAAGAAAAAACTTAGACATAGAAAGTACATGGATGTGTTAATGATATTTTATATGTATGTATATATGAAAAGCCATAGCATTGAATTCACTTTCAAAAAGGTATTCAAAGGATAAGGCAACATAGTTAATGAAATTATTTTGTCAAGTTCTTTCATTTAAGAAGAACATATTGTTTCTTACTTTAATTATTTGCTTTTTTCCTAGTTCGAAAAAGAAAAACAGCATGATATTCGATCATTCTTTTTACCAAAACCTAAAGAAAGACAGTTGGTGACCTCCTGTGATGAATCAAGGATATTCCAGGAGAAAAAAACTGTAGTGGCATCAGACCACAGAAAAATAGTTGCAAGAGATACCACTGATTATGAAAATGATTTTGAATCTGAAGCTAAAAGATTGAAATTGGTTGCCACCAGTGACCACTGCAGTCCCCCTGAGGAGACACCATCATGGCCCAGGCAAACCATAGCTCTACTCATGGATGGTGTCCACGAAGCCCAGTCCCAGTCAACCACCCTAGCTGTTCCTAGAGAAGGCTGGCAGTGTGGTTTCTGTACCTATATCAATAATTCAGTGTTACCTTATTGTGAAATGTGTGAGAATCCTCAAGGCAGTGCTGGTGAGTACACAGAAGGTGACCATGGAGGTGGGGGCTGACAGTGGTGTCTTTGGATAACCTGTGTTTTAGAGACTGCTGTTATCAAAGGTTAGTGTGACTCAGCACGACTTTAGCTTTTAAACTGGAGTAAGAACTTCACATAGTGAAGACTGAATTTATCCCTTGTGGAATGTGAAAATCTCCCAGTTCTGTCAAGAATGTATATCCCCAAGCGTCTGTGATATGGCATTAATTTGGCACAAATGGACATTTCTGATTAATGTCAGCAGGATGTGAATTCAGTGGGTAGGAAAAGAAGCTCTGTTGCTATAGTAGCAAATATGCCTTATAGTCATAGACCTGCTGTTTTCTTTCCTCTGTAGATAATACTTGTTTTTAAGGAAATTATAGATTATTTTTACATTTAAATAGCAAAATAATCCAGTGGAGCTTCTTTGCCTAGTCAGTATACATTGTGCCATTTTTCTTGCTTGACGAATCATCAGAATTCCTTTATAGATCTTTTAAGAGCCAATTTGATGTCTGTTTTATGGGTTCATTTGTTTCTAAAACAAAGTCAGAAATCATAAACTTACCTCAGGTATGTTTTTATAGCATGATATGCCATTTCCTGATGTTTAATTTCTGAAATGGTTATTAATACCCATGGTTGTTACAAAAAAAAATCATTAGTGTTCTTTTGTTTCCAATTTTAGATAGCATTTTTATTGTAATGAAACATGCCAAGTTGGCAGTTTGGGAAACTGGATGTACTCATTTTATTTTATCATAATCATTGTACACATCTAATTTTCCATCATCCATTCTTCAGAATATTGACATTGACCAAAGCTCAGCTAAGATGTAAACTCTGATATTGCAATTCCTCCTTCCTGTTTGCTTTCCTCTCTGTCTTAGTTCTGATCTGAAGGAAAATTTAATCAGGAGCTGAATCTTCCCTCTTTCATTTCTGGGTGCTCCTACCAAAATTGACAAGTCTGCCATCTGGGTGGTTATATTTGTCATGTGGACGCCTGTTGTCTATGAACTAAATTGGAATCACAAGCTTATTCCATGTAATATCCCTACCACAATTAGCATGATCCCATGCAATTCCCAACTGCTACAAGCAATAAAAATAAAGTATATCGTGACTATAAAATAATATCAGTTCACATTAAGTATATACCTTGAGAGATTTACCAACAAGAATCATAGTTTAATATGGGTTTTATTGTTCTGACTTTTCCTCTGTGATACCAAGAGCAACAATGAAAGTTCCTAGATGCATGATTTAATAAGCAACCTGTCAAGCAACTAAAAAAAAACCTAGGCTGGGCGTGGTGGCTCACGCCTGTAATCCTAGCACTCTGGGAGGCCGAGGCGGGTGGATTGCTCAAGGTCAGGAGTTCAAAACCAGCCTGAGCAAGACCCATCTCTACTAAAAATACAAAGAAATTAATTGACCAACTAAAAAATATATATACAAAAAATTAGCCGGGCATGGTGGTGCATGCCTGTAGTCCCAGCTCCTTGGGAGGCTGAGGCAGGAGGATCACTTGAGCCAGGAGATTGAGGTTGCTGTGAGCTAGGCTGACGCCACGGCACTCACTCTAGCCTAGGCAACAAAGTGAGACTCTGTCTCAAAAAAAAAAAAAAAACCTGACTACCTTTTCTGAATATAAAAGTCTGATTAGAGAGAAACATTCTAAGTAACAGTGATATTACTATATGTAAAAATTATAACTATTAGACTTACATTACTCTAAATTGGCAACCTTGATTTGGATGTACCCTAACAGTATTGAAAAGTGGAATTAATTCTAATTCATCTAAATTTTTAAGTAATGCCTTTCATATAACACTTTGAGGAAAGAGTAGAATTCAGAAACTTAGAAGAGCAATATTAGAATGTTACAGACTAGGAAGGTTGCTAATACAGTCTCTAGTGCAGTAGAGAAAATTCAGTTTAATATATATTGAATGCTAATATTTGTCAATATGTAGCACTTCTCTTGTGCTTTGTTCTTAACATCTGTATTTCATATAACATCTTACACCTCATATCGTTCAAATTTATATCTTTCACTTGAATTCCAGGCTGGATCTAGCCTATGTAATATCTTCGCCTGGATGCCCAATGGATCCCTCAAGCTTAACAGGTCCAAAATAGAACTCTTGGTTCTTCACCACTGCCACATTTAACACCCAAATCTTCTCTTCTTTGATCTTTACTACATCACACTAAAAACCTAAGCAGTCTCCTTGATATCTTTCTTGACTCCTACACTCAATCCATCAAGTAACCTCCAGAATAAATCTTGATTCCAGCCACTTTACTGCTACCATCCTACGCAAGACACCGTCATCTTTCTTCCAGACCTTAATAGCTTCCATACTAGTCCACCTCATTGTGATCCTTCTGTGCACAGCAGCCAGAGTGATCCTTTAAAAACTTAGATTATTATTATTCCTTTGCCTAAAACTGTATAATGGCTTACAGTTACATTTATAATCTACTCCAAGAATATAGGCCCCAAAGCCAGGCTTCCTGGGTTCCTGAACAGCTCTCAAATCAAATGGAACTCCTGAGAGCTTGGCCCTTATGGCTTTTGCAATGGTAGTACTCCCTGCAACCCGTTGCTCACAAAACTTTAGTTGTGTTGTTTATTTATTTGTTTACCTTATTGTCTGTCTCTGCCACTTAGAATGGAATCTCCAGGAGGCAGGCACTTACCTGTCTTCTTCTTTGCTGTCTCTTCAGCACCTGGACTAGTGCTAGGTGTATAGTAGCCTCCTGATTTATGTTTTAAAAGAAGGAACAAACATTATTAACTTTGTTTCTTTTTGTAAGACATAGCTGTGACTTTTTAAACTGTACTTTTAAATGTAAATTATTGTTTGATTTTAATAATTGTACATATAGATAGCCTCAACCATATCCAGGATAAAAACAAAAGTAAGAAGGATGATTCTCAGAAAAATAACTCCACAAAAGTTCAAACTAGCTCAGACTGTGAAAAACAAGTCCTTGCACAGTCAGAACCTGACCAGTTGGCTGAGAGCAAGGAGGAAACATCAAAAATTGAAAGGGAAGACAGACTTACACCCCAACCAGGTAATGGTAAGTCTTGTTTCCATTTCCAGCATCCAAATAATAGCTACTTACTTTAATACATAATACTGTTATTAGATTTGCAATTACTACCTTGTTCCAGGTTCCTTTTATTCCTTTTTATTATATTAAAAATACCAACCATTTGTAACCACATACTTAAACACCAGATGGCTGGAAGAGCTGAGTGTGTCTGTTGGCATTCAGACATTACACATAGAGCAAAACCGATAAATAGCTGCATGTGCTGCCACCAGGCCTGCTGCCCAGCCTCAGCTAAGCCTAGCCCATTCACACAGTGAGGGTGCTGTTTTGATATTTGGGAGGTGCTTATGGACAAAACAGTAAGATTGACAGATGATTAACAACCACTTAGCATATCGTTAATCCTTTACACAAAAATTCTTTTAGATGGCTATACTTAATTAGCATATTTTTTAAAAGTGTTTTTTTTTTTTAATTTTTTTAAGGAACATAGTTTCAAGGCTATATGAATCATGACTGAATTTGGAACCAACTATATAATGTTTCACATTTATTTACTTTTTGGTTGATTCCATTCATTATTTATAGCTGTGATGGTTAGCAAATACCAGCCTGTATGGCATATATCACTGTCTTTTATGGGCCAGCTGGCAAAAGCCTGTGAGTACTTTTGGGTTATTTTCCTTGTTACTCTTTTAGTGACCACAGTAACCTACAGATAGATATTCTTATTAAAACAAACCCAAAATTGTTGGGATGAGACTATTGAAGTTTTTCTTCTAAGTTATTAATAGTTGCTTTTAAATACTGATAAAATTTGGAGTCAAATTCATAGCCTTAAAATGAAATGTTGGACAGGCACAGTGACTCACACCTGTAATCCCAGCAGTTCGGGAGGCTGAGGCAAGAAGATCGCTTTAGGCCAGGAGTTTGAGACCAGCCTGGGCAACATAGCAAGACCCCATCTCTACACAAAAAAATAAGAAAATTTGTCAAGCATGGTGGCATGCACCTGTAGTCCTATCTTCTTGAGAGGCTGAGGGAGCAGGATCACTTGAGCCCAGGAGTTCAAGGCTGCAGTGAGCTATGATCATGCCACTACACTCCAATCTGGATGATAGGACAAGACCCTGTCTCTTAAAAACAAAAAGAAAAAACAAAACAAACACATCATCATAGATTTCTGCATCTGAGAAAGCAGTTAAAAAGGTCATGGAGGAAGTATGACAGAGGTTAAGAACATAGGCTCTGGAACCAGATTATTTAAATCCTCTTACTACTGGTGTGACCCTGGGCAAGTTAATGTGCCTCAGTTTCCTCTTGTGTAAAATGTACTATTTATGTCTAAGAAGTGTTAGTATATGTACTTAGAACGGTGCCTAGCACATTCTATATCTTGCTAAGTGTTAACTATAATTATTATTTAGACCAGCTTTGATAATCCTTTCTCCCTTGCAGAATAAATTAGACAGTAAGACTGAGAAAGGGCTAAATAAGAAGAGATTATTAGAAAAGAAGCTTGTCTACTCATCTCCTTTTGTGAATGTGCAGCACCAGGGCTTAAGGAATCAGGCATAAGTTGGCCCTCAACATAGCTGTATTGCTGCTGATAATCAAAATGGTGTCCATTCAGTTTCAGTTTAAATCCGCCCTAGCAAAAGGGATAGATTCTAAACTCCTTCAAGACAAATAACAACTCTGTTGACAAGAAATCCTTCCTATGTTTAACTTGTATTTTTTTCAGCTAATTCTGAATCTGTTTGTTTCTTGTTAGGTCATTAGCAAAAATGTGAAGCAACTAGTGCCACATAAGCTGATATGTTCTTAGATTGCCTATCACAGTAGTTGTATTTCAAGCCTAGACACACATTCTTTGTCAAATATATTGATATTTTTTACATAGCTATCTCATCATTCTAACCTACAGAAGATTAAAATAAGCTATTTTAGATAGCTTCAAGTTCTCTTTTTTCTTCTTTGTTAGAACAGTTGAAGAGTTCAGATGCTTTTCCAGTGTATGACACCTTAATGTTTTGTGCAAGTAAGAACACTGACCGGATTCACCTCTATACTGAGGTAAGCATCATGCAATTCTGTAGCTTGAAACATAAAAATGACTTCCTTTTTTCATTTTTTAGTGGAGATTTTTAATTTTGTTAACAATGAGACAAGCATCTAATTATTTGCCTCCATAAAGGTAATTTCTAAATTCCTGTGTAAAATCTAAAGACCATGAGAGACAAAACAAGGTAGTCATTAAGAATACAGATCTCTCCGGTGAGTTTGATCACTTTTTGGCCAAAAAAAAAAAAAAAAGAATACAGATCTCTCAAGGGCAGACTATGTCAACTCAAATCTCTTACGAACTGTGTAATCTTGGAAACATTGCTCAAGTGCCCTGTGCTTCAGTTTCATCAACTATAGAATGCGGAGAGGATCCTTTGCAAGGATAAAATGAGCTGAGTCCTGTGAAGCACTTAGTATAGTGCCCAGCCAACATGAACTCTCAATAAATGTAGCTCCTGCACTGCTTGTTTGTAGGCAATAGGAGCAGCAGTAGACCTGCTTATTCATATTGAGTAAAATTCTAGGAAGCTTTGTCATATGATTGCTGATTCCTGCTATAGCTTACATTAGCAGTGCCTGAAATTTTTATTTGTCTGATTTAGAGACAGGGTCTCGCTCTGTTGCCCAGGCTAGAGTGCAGCGGTGTTATAGCTCATTGTAATCTCAATCTCCTGGGATCAAGGAATCCTTCCACCTCAGCCTACCAAGTAGCACACCACCACACCTAGCCAATTTCTTTTCAGTATAGAGACTGGATCTTACTATGTTTCCCAGGCTGATCTCCAACTCCTGGCTTCAAGTGATCCCTTCTTCAACCTCAGCCTCCCAAAATGCTGAGATTACAGGCATGAGCCACTGTGCCCTGCCCCAGAGAGCTTTTGTTTATATGAGTTATATCTATTGATGTTTTCTGTATTTGAAGTTAAAATGGAGGCACTTAAATATATTCATTTATTCACTTAAAAGTAGCATTAATAAAACCCATTTTACATTTATATAAACATTTTATTAAAAATAATTATCTTTTCTAAGGCAAAATATATTTAGTGAGAAGAGTATTATTGTTTTACATTTAGCAATTTTCTCTAAAGTCTTAATAGAAGACAATGGGATTCTCATATCTGCCTCTGCATTCAGTTTGTTGAGATATCACATCACGTACTTACTGGAAAAACTTCACCATACATTTGTGAGAGAATGAGAGAGAAAAAAGCAAAAATAGTATTAATATCTTACTATTAATATGAAAATACTTCTGACTTTGTGGCACCTCTGGAAGGATCTCAGGGATCATGTACGAATCTTTGGCCTAGGTAAACTAGTGTGAGTATTTGAGGAAAAAAATGGCTGAGATTATGAATCTATTATTTGATCTATAATTGCAAATTTCTCATCTTTATAAGTATAATATTTGTAACTTTTAAAATTTGTGGCCCATTTTATTGATATGTGAAAGGATAACTTATATTGGAGATGACCAAACTTTCAGTTACAGGTTTTCCACTAAACCAAATATAGATGTAGATAGATGATGTGCCATGTAATAATCTTCATTTAGGAGGAAATGGCTAGGATCATGAATACCAAGATCCCCCTGCAGCCTCCAGCATGGGACCAAAGCTGAGAGAAAGGCACCAAGAACCAAGCCAGGCACAATGCTCCTCTGGTAGGCTTGGAGCCCGTCTGCCATGTGAAGCTCCTAGACTCCAAAAGTGACCCAGACAATGGAGAGTACCAGTCATTCCTCTGCTCAGTGCCTGAGCCACCCTTATCGCTCATGTGGGAGGAGCTGTAGGCTGTCCTTCTTTCTCAGACCATCACATGAGAGGAGCAGAGAAGTGGTCCCCAGATGACCTTGAAGGTAGATAGGCCAACAGCAGACACCTGATAGAGCACACTACAGGAATTCAGAAGCCCTTAAACTCCTTAGGGAGTTAACCTGTACTCTGTATTGTGAAACCTCTGCCTCCTGGATCATCTGGTCAGTGTTTTATCCCTCTTGGGGTAGAGCTAGGGGAGAGAAACTGCAAACTCCAGGTAGAGGGTAAAGCATGCCTCCTGCCAAACTAAACTAGAGCAACAGCCTCACTGACCTGTATTCTGGCTTTGCCACCCCGCCTGTGCAACATGGGCCTCCACACCTTCTTGACATTTGTTAATGGTCTCAAATGTATTTTTATGACTGTTACACATCCCTGTATCATAAAATGTTATCACTCATTTAATTTTCTCAACACAAGACTCTAAGTACATGAAATGTTAACCTGTCTTTTTGTAGGTATGGTGGAGTTGAGATGAAAACTTTCCTTTTCACTTAGAAGAGCTAACGTAAAATCTAGAAGTAGAAATTTGGATAAAAAGCCTAGCTTACTGCCTAAAAGAACACCCCTTAAAAGGAAGAGCAGTAACAGACATTTAGCATCCTGTGTTGTATTAAAACTATTTATTTCAGCCAAACTCCCAAGTCCAATTCAGGGTTTAGAACTATATATTATAATTATATATTTAAACTTTAATCAGTATGTAAGTACTTTTTGTGTTTTTGTTTTTTGTTTTTTTCCAAATAGTGGGAGTTGTAGCATTTCTTTTTGGCTGAGAGAATTAGAATATGAGTTCCACTATTATTCATTTAACAGATTTTCATGTGAGTGGTTCTTCTTCCCCTTTATAAGAGAAACAGATCTACTTATGTTTAACTGACTACAGCCCTGTATCTGGTTACTTTTTACACTTAAGATTTCAGGATATTGTACAGCTGATCGTTAGAACCTAAACACACTCCTACTTACTCTCCAGGTGGTAGATTGGCAGAGTCCTCATGGACTAACTTTGCAACATTACTTTCGGGAGCAAATTTTAAAATAATTTCTCTAGAATTATTCTTTCTACCTTCTTATTTCCTTGCTCTGGAACAATGGACAGGTACATGAAAACCCATTTGGGGAAGGTTATTCAGATTATTCCTTGATGTCCTTCTTTGATGTAATACTTACATTGTCAATGATTACAAACGTGTTTATTTGAGATTTGGGAGTGGACATGCTACTGTTAACTTTTAAAATGTAATATTCTTCTGTATTGATTTGCAATGTCCAGTTTTATTGTTTTGATACTTGTTAGTAGAGAAGAGTATGACAGGGTAGTAAACAGCATTCCAGGCTGAAGGCATAGGCTCTGGTTAGGCATGGGCAGTGGAGGCACAGAGAGCTCAGCAGAGAGCCTGCCTCCTTCCTGGCTCACCGCCCTTCAGGGGAGCCCTGTGGGATAGAGCTTGTCTAGATAAACCGTAGTTTGTCTCTTGGGAGACTGGGCATATAATACCATAATATAATTATTTTCTTTTCAAATTGTTACAACTGCCTACCCAAAAATGGATTAATAATGTCTCTGTAATCTATAATCAGGATGGAAAACAGATGAACTGTAATTTCATTCCTTTGGATATAAAATTAGACCTTTGGGAAGATTTACCAGCAAGCTTTCAGCTGAAACAAAATCGCTCATTGGTAAGAATAGTTTTAAGTAATTAGCTTCATATGTTTTAAATAAAGTTGTTTTAGTAATTTTAATGATCATTTTTAGTTTGGTAAAAAAGTACTTTGTGGCCTTTTGCAGAGTCAAATCACTTGGTTGCATTTTCATCAATCCAGGCAGTGCCCCCTAATTACCCCGGTGCTAAGAATAAACATAAAATCTGCTTCCTTGGCAAATGATCACACCTAGAGTTGCTGTTTCTGTGGATAGAATCATCCTCACATCATTTAATTTCTCATTCACAGGATTAGCAACTGTGATATTTGTATCTGACAGAATCACATTTTATCTTTTAAGGTTAAACTCTAACAATGACAAATTCTGAGAGCAGGAATAATACCATGTTGGGTAATTCTTGATTCATTGTTAGAAGCACCAGCATGCAGCTCCAGGCCAAGTACCTGCCAGGGAGGCCTTAATTCTGATCTGCAGCTGATTTACCTTCACTGCTGAGAAAGGTCGTCATATACAGGGATTGACCCAGCATGCAGTATACCATTTTTTACAAGAAAATAGTGATTACTTTTTTACCCTTTGGGTGGAAATGAAGCATTACTCACAGGTCGTCTGCACCTGTCTTAAAGGAAAAAGTAGCAGTACCTGTTTTCTTTGGTAATATCTAATCCTGATTCTCAGACTCCTTGATAATAGCCAGTTGTGTGTAATTGACTAGTAAGTGAGAGTAATGGTAAGCCTAATAAAAATGTCCCAGATTTGTTGATGGCTTTTTCCTATGGTAACTTAGGCATCATTTACAAAGTGGTTCTCAGATGCTTCACTGTCATTCTGTCACCCAGTTTTGCCTTTGCCTTCACTGCAGTATGTGCTTCCACCCCTCTTCTGGTCTCAATGAGCACATTATCACTGTTGGTCCCTATGTGTGTTAAGGGCATACATCGTATGTCCTGAAACATGTCTTCAGAGAATCTTTGAATTGAAAGAGAGCTCTTGAGAAATGGCCATAGACAGTTTACAATAAAGATATGAAAACTGCATCAAATTGAAGAAAGCCTTAAATTGTGGAATTCAAAAGCCTATATTGGGAATATAACAAACATCAGTTTCCTGATGTTGTAAATAGCCTCACTTTCAAAGGAAGATGCCTGTTAAGCTGTTAACTCATTTTATTGTCTCATTTTTCTGCCAGATTTTGAGGTTTGTTCGAGAATGGAATAGTCTAACTGCCATGAAGCAAAGGATAATCAGGAAAAGCGGGCATCTGTTCCGTAGCCCAATTCTTGTCTTGGAAGAGATCGCAAAGCAACAAACCAAACAAAATTGCACCACAAGGTATGAGTTATCTTTCTTTTTTATTTTGTATTATATTGCTTTTCATGGTTCTTTCTTTTTTTCTTTTTTAAAAATAGGGTCTCGCTTTGTTGCCCAGGCTGAAGTACAGTGGCACCATCCTAGCTCACTGCAGCCTAAAAACCCTAGGCTCAAGTGATCTGCCTCAGCCTCCTAAGTAGCTAGGACTACAGACATGGACCACTACGCCCAGCTGCTTTTTCTATTTTTTGTTGAGACTAGGTCTCACTGTGTTTCCCAGGCTGGTCTCGAACTCCTGGCCTCAAGCAATTCTCCTGACATCATAGTTATTTCTACGTGGGATCTCTGGCATCTGGGACCACTAATGAAATTCCAAAGAGCTAAGAGAAAACTATACGTAAAATCACAGCTATATTATTTTATAGCAACATCATTAGATATTTAGTGAATTTGATCAAATCTACTGAAAGAGATCAGGCTGTCCAGAATCTTACTCATATGAGTCCCACTCATCCACAGAAAGGTCAGCACCATGAGTTGGCACAACATGTGACCTGCCAAGCCTTGGACACATTTTTTTTTGAGACTGAGTCTTACTCTGTCACCCTGGGTAGAGTGCAGTGGCATCATCGTAGCTCACTGCAACCTCAAACTCCCAGGCTCAAGCAATCCTCCTGCCTCATCCTCCTGAGTAGCTGGGACTATAGGTGTGTGCTACCTATTTTTAGTAAAGACGGGAGCACTTTGGGAGGCCAAAATGAGAGAATCACTTGTGATCAGGAGTTCAAGACCAGTCCGAGTAAGAGCAAGACCTCTTGCTCTTGCTCAGGCTGGTCTTGAACTCCCGAGCTCAAGCAGCCCTCCCACCTCGGGCTCCCAGAGTGCTAGGATCATAGGCATGAGCCACCGCACCTGGCCCCTGGGATACTTATTAATGACGGGAAGACATTTCACTCTTAGAAATCAGAGCATGCCTCTGGACCCCGGTCCCCTGTGGGTGAGCATGGTACCACACAGCAGGGGAGATGGTTCTGTTTGAACACACTACCAGCCAAATAGTCGAAGGAAACTGTAATCGTATGCATGGCTGGAAATGAGATAAAAGGAAAGGTTAACTCTTAGACATTTGTGACTGTTTTGCCTTTATCTTTACAGGTCCCTTTCTAATCTTTGTACACTTACTTTCCTTTCTTGGCATGACAATCATCTTTGTCTCACTCGAGTATCGCCTTGTGTGATCTCAAATCCCCATTCTCTGTAGATGCTTTTCTTAACATGAAGCAAGGATTATCAGGAAAAGCAGTCAGCTGTTCTGTAGCCCAATTCTTGTGTTGGAAGAGATCACAAAGCAATGAACCAAACAGCAGCATCGGCAAAGAAAGCCCTTTAGTGCTTGCTGTCTCCATACACCCAATCTCTCTTTGTCCTCATATTCCATTAGCTTATGGTCTCCATTGTCTAGATTTTTCCATTCACACAGTCAGAAAAAAAAATTTATCAGTGGTATGGGGGAATGTACATGGTTGATTAAATAAGTTATGTTAGTCCCATTCAGTGATAATATCTTTAGCTGTTTCAAAGTATGGCATATGGTACAGTTGTATGAAAGAACAAGGAACAATACTTGTAATAAATTGTTAAGGGTAAAAATAAATATTAAAAAAAAGTGATAGAGGCCAGGCACAGTGGTTCACGCCTGTAATTGGAGCACTTTGGGAGGCCAAAATGAGAGAATCACTTGTGATCAGGAGTTCAAGACCAGTCCGAGTGAGAGCGGAGACCTCTACAAAAAGTATAAAAATTAGCCAGGCATGGTAGCACACTCATGTAGTCTCAGCTACTGGGGAGGCTGAGGCAGGAGGATCACTCAAGTCCAGAAGTGTGAGGTTGTAGTAAGCTATGATGACACCCCTGCACTCTAGCCTGGGAGACAGAGCAAGACCTTGTCTCACAACGGGGGGGAGGGGCAGAGGGAGATACAAATATATAATTGCTATTATTGACATAGAAATTGTCTAGGATACCTTAGAAACTCTTACCAGAGGTTTCTCTAGAACAGTGGTTCTCAGCTGGGGCCCATTTTGCCCCCAGGGTTGCAGTGTCTGGAGACATTTTAGATTGTCATGACTAAGGGACATCTAGGGAGCATCTAGTGGGTAGAGGCCGAGGATACTGCTGAAAATCCAGCGGTGAACAGGACTGCACCCCAAACCAAGTACTATCTTTTTCAAAATATCTGTAGTACCACTGTGGAGGAATCTTGCTCTAGGGCATAAGATTAGGGGATTTGTGGAAGTGGTAGGGACTTTATGCCAGAATTACAAACTCATATGACTAAAAATAAAAGAGACCATGAGTAAATGAATGAGGTCAGATGTAAAACTAGAAAAGGATGGTATATGAGATAGGACCATGGCAAATTGGGAAGTTTGGAACCTATCCGAAGTCATTCAAATTCAGATTTAAAAATAAAAAAATACTGTTCTGGAGGCTGAGGTGGGAGGATCATGTGAGCTCAGGAGTTGGAGACTAGCCCAGATAACATAGCAAGACTCAGTCTCAAAATAAAATAAAATAATAAAATAATAACAAAACTGTAGAAGTCTAATAAGCCCTTTGATTAATTGGATTTAGCTATGATTTGCCAGTTTTGGTCTCTGGCCTAAATTCTTCTGTAATGGTTGAATTTTTCCCATGAGCATGCATCACTTTACATAAAAAATACATTTAAAATATATGTATGTATATATTTATACATATATATACACACATAAATATATACACACATATCAAAAAGCACAATGCCTATTTTATGTTTCTCACTACTTTTTACAGTCCTCTCCATTTTTCTCATTTTTATAACCACAGTCTTTGCTGAAGTATTGATCTTCTCTTTCTCACGTGATCATAATTCTTTTCATAACTAAATTTATAGCCTACTCTCACTATTTCTAGACATACCCTATTATTTCTTCTCCATCGGACATGGATGACCACTTAAGGTACCAGCTAAGATGACTGATCATGTGTAAAAGCAAAAGTCAGTTCATAGGTCAGGACTGACGATAGGAGAGCTAAAAATAAAAAAAGAAAAATAAATTATTATATAATATATTTAAAAAAAGTCAGTTCATAAAATCAATACAAACCAAAGTCAGACACACAATGTTATTTATAAAATTATTTACAAATAATATTTTAAGTATATTACTTGTGTTAATAAGCAGATTAATTATCAGATTTGTATTTTTAAGAGCTAACTCTGGTAACAGTTGGGAGATTAGATCAAAAATGGCAAGAAGGGTGAGGAACCTGCGGCCCCAAGGCCCTCTAGATACCCAAGTACAGCTCCTTGACCAAATCCAAACTTCACAGAACAAATCCCTTTATTAAAATGATTTCTTCTGTAAAATTCAAATTCAGTTAAAAGTATGCATTCAAGGATCCAGAAAGCCTTAAGGCTGTAAGTTCTCCACCCCTGCAGGGGGCGGTGGCAGCTTTGGGCATGGTGGCCCACCTTGATCCAGCACTTCGGGAGGGCAAAACGGGAAGATCACTTGAGCCCAGAGTTTGAGACCAGCCTGGGCAACATAGTGAGACCCCATCTCTACAAAAAATTTGTTTTTAATTAGCTGAGCGTGGTCTTATGAGTTTGTAGTCTTGGCTACAGGGGGCTGAGGCAGAAGGATCGCTTGAACTCATGAATTCGAGGGTGCAGTGAGCTATGATTGTGTCATTGCACTCCCGCCTAGGCAACAAAGAGAGACCTCATCTCTTTAAGAAAAAAAAAAAGCAAAACTCAATGTGGGGAAAAAAGTTACATTTGTTTTCTATTGCTGCCATAATAAATTACCACAAACTCAGCAGTTTAAAACAGCACAAGTTTTTATCTGACAGTTCTATAAGTCAGAAGTCCAAGCTGGCTCCTACTAGTTTTGCTGCTCTGGATTTCATAAGGCTGAAGTCAAGGTGTTGGCCAGGTGGGCTCTAATTCCCAGGCTTGGATAAGAATCCACCTCCAAGGCTGGGTATGGTGGCTCACGCCTGTAATCCTAGCACTCTGGGAGGCAGAGGTAGGAGGATCGCTCTAGGTCAGGCGTTCAAGATCAGCCTGAGCAAGAGTGAGATCCCGTCTCTACTACAAATAAAAGGAAATTATCTGGACAACTAAAAATATATATATATAGGGGAAAAAACAAAAAAACCTAGCCAGGTATGGTGGTATATGCCTGTAATCCCAGTTACTCTGGAGGCTGAGGCAGAAGGATTGCTTAAGCCCAGGAGTTTGAGGTTGCTGTGAGCTAGGCTGATGTCACGGCACTCTAGCCTGGGCAACAGAGCAAGACTCTGACTCAAAAAAAAAAAAAAAAAAAAAAAAAGAATACACCTCTAAGCAGAATCCACTCCAGATTGTTGCTAAAACTCAGTACCTTGCAGCTGTAGGAATGAGCTTCCCATTTTTTGCTGGCTGTAAACTGGGGGCCACTGTCAGCTCCTAGAGGCATCTCTCTGGTCCTTGCACATAGGCCCCTACACCTCAGACTACACCAAATCCCTCTCCATTAGGAATTTTTCTGCCTTCCTTTTCTGCTTTCAAGGGTTCACGTGATTATATTGATCCCACCCAGTCATCTTTCTATCTTAAGGTCAGCTGATTAGTAACCTAATTACACCTGTAATGTCCTTTTATAGCATTACCTAGATTAGGGATTCATTAAATAACTTGGGGACAGGAATCCTAGGGGATATCTTAAAATTTCTGACTACCACACAAGTTAAAAGACTATTGTGGTAAACCTGGAGAAAAATGTTAAAGATCCATATGAAGTCATTAGGAATGGGAATAGAGGAAAGAGAATGAAAAGAACTGTCAAGGAGATATGTCAGGAGACCTTGGTAACTGATTATGGAGAGGCAGAGAGAAGGAGGCCTTCAGGGAAACTGACTTAGCAGAGCCATGAACTGAAATCTATATGCCTGCAGAGGGGAGATGCTATTAGGGAGCACCCTAATTCTTGCTGTGGAACCCCAGTGAGTGTCAGTGTTTTGGAGTAACCAAAGCAGGTGTGAAGGATGGGGATGAACAACAACATCAATTGGAAATCTGTTTAAGGACAAGTTGAACAGTGGATCCCTTTCCCTCCCACTGTTTTGTCAGTTTCCTTTCTAGAGATACTGAACCAGAGAGCCTCCAGACTTAGAAACATCAGGCTCACTGGAGATAAAGGGAGAGGCATCTTATTGAAACCTGAAACTCCCAAGACCTCTTTTTTTGCTCAGCTTTCAGAATGACAACAGCAGCTGCACTTTACTTCCTAGGCAGGAGGTTATAGGATTTCTCTCTTAAAAACATTGAATGTACCCTATAAATGTATATATAACTATTATTTACCCATAAAAATTAAAAATAAAAAAAAATTTAATTGAATGGCTCCATCAAAAAGGTATATAGATACTGACTTTGAGGATTCCCCCCAAAACAATGACAAGGTCACCAACCAGATTATCCTCCAGTGATGTCTGCCAGTTTGGAGGCCCCATCCAAGCTCAGAGCTTGCAGCCAGCTTTTGAGTAGCTCACTCTTCACTTTGAATGGAAGCCAAGATCACCAGCCACTGTTTTGGTTATTGAGTTACATTCCTCAGAGGCAGGCCTAACTCAGTTGGAGCCCTGTCATGTTTAGGCTGCCAACTCTTTAATCGCTAGCCATAGCTCATCTCCAAAGCAGGTCAACAACCCAGAGCCCAAGATTGTGTTCATTGATGTGTGCCACTTTCCAACACACACTCGTCTCACAAAAATTGCCATCTTCTATTCCCTTCCCTATCCACAGGAGTTACCATAATCTTTTTGATAGTCAGTATACTTATGTGAACTTCCTAGCAAACCTTAATGGAAAATTAAATATTGGCACCTTGCAACTAGATTTGAAAGTTGTCAACTTCTTTCTTTGGAACTGATTGATCTGTTTCTTGTGGTTGCCAGAAATGTATGCTTAAACCTCTTTTAGGAAAGCAAGAGGTTATTTTTAGTTTCTAAATCTCTGACTAGATTTCTCAGCATCTTTTAAAGTTACTGAATTAGGTTTCTAAGCTTTTAAACATTGTATAATACCTGAGGCAAGGCTTAATATCTCATTGCCCCTCAAAGCTAGGGAGCTTTTGAGTTCATTGAGGACCAACAGAAATACTTTAGCAAAGTGCTTTTTTCAAAGGAATAAAATGGTTGAAGAAATTGTTGGGGGAGGTGGATAGGAGGAAGTTTAGGAAATAAAAGGACAAATTGAAGAACTCTAAAGTATTCACTATGATTTTTTTTTTTTGCTTTAAGAAAAACAAATGAAAATGCAAACATAAGAAAAGATATTCACATTTATTCTTAAGAGGAGAAATGCAAACTTAAATTTATTATGAGATACCTATCACTATTAGCAGAGATTTTTTTAAATGGCATTGTGCTACTGAAAATGTGAAGAAATAGGTACTCTTACCCATTGCTAGTGGACAGGTACACTAGCACAACCTTAAAGGAGAGAAATTTGTCAAAATCTACCTACATTTAAAGCACCTAAGACCTTTGACCCAGGAATTTACTTATGGAAAGTTATTCTACATATACTTAATGTGTAGGAAATATCATGTATAAGGATATCTATTGCAGCATTGTTTCTTAAAGACTGGAAATAACCTAAAGGTCCATTAATCAGAGACTGGTTAGATATGTTATATGATTTATCCAAATAATGGAATAATGTCAAACCATTAAAAAGAATAGGGAAATTCTGGGTATCCTAATATGGAAAGATCTCTGAGATGTATGTTTAGGTAAAAAGAGCCAGGTGAAGATTAGTATATATGCTATGCTATCATTTATTTCTAAAAAAGTGAATGGGAGTGACTGCTAATGGGTACAGATTATTTTTGAGGTTGATGAAAGTGTACTGGAATTAGTGGTGATGGTTGTACAACTTTGTGAATATATTAAAATTCACTGAATTATGAAGTTTAAATTGGTGAATTTTGTGACATGAATTATATGTCAATACAAATGCAAAAATAAATAAAAAGTATACACCTATACTCAGAAAAAATAAACTATTTCTAAAAGGATGTATAAAAAACTAGCAAAAGAGGTAGTTTCTGGGGAGAAGCAGAAGAAGGATGGGAATGGGAAGGAAACTTACACTTCACCATATACATTGTTGTTTGCCTTTTGAATTTGGAACTATGTGTATGTATTGCCTAATCAAAAGTTAATAAAATAGTTTGTAAAAAGAAGGCAATCTGTTTATTTGTAAATCTACCTTAATAACTTACAAGCAAATTTTTAAAATTTTACCTACAATTGCACAAGACCATTGTGATTGGAGTTTAATTTTATTGTCAAGCTACCAAATGAAGAAGTACTCAAAAATATGAAGAAATTCATACTTAAACTAATTCCAAAAAAAGGCTACAATAGGTGTAAACTACCAGAGAAATAGGCCAGTTAATTAGAAGGCATTAATTGGGTAATTGCATTTCACCTACTTAAATTCCCTAATCACCTTTAATTGAAATAACTTTCCTCTTTACTTCCAGTCCCTAAACCATCATGTGGTATTGTTAGTGTTGTGTAATAGGTTCTGAATCCCACATCAAGAGTGGTTTTATTTCAGTGAAAGGTTCCATAAACCCTGTATAGGCTAATAATAATGGGAACAACCTTGAGATTATAGAAGATGTGATTGAACCTGGTTAACTGAAAAGAGAATTGCTTTACCCAAATCCACTGATGCACTATATAAATGATGAAGGTAATTTGGAGAAGCCTTGAAGGGAAGGGCAAGAGGGAAGTAAAAATGCAGTTAGAGATTTTCTGCACAGCTTGGTGAGCAGTTTCCTTAAGGCTGTCGGTTATACATGTATTCGATCATTTCTTATTCTTACACCCACTCCTTTTTTCTCTTGAATGAAAATTGGTCCAAAGGATATTTAGTGACTCTTTTTTTTCCATTTTTTTTTTATTTCAGCATATTATGGGGGTACAAATGTTAAGGTTATGTATATTGCCCATTCTCCCCCTCCCTGCTATTTAGTGACTCTTGAATTTCTTAGAAAAATAAATCATGAGAAAACTAATTTGGAACAAAGAGATGTATTTTTCACATAATGGATATCATGTAAAGAGAGAAAATTTCATTTTCTAACTTTAATATTAGCACAATGAACAGAATTGTGTCTTTTTCTTCTATTGCTTTTGCAAGGAGCAATGTGAATATGAAATAGAGAAACTCTTATATGAAAGACTGGGAATCTTTTTAATGTGTCATTGTTTTAGATATATAACCAAAGAAGATGTTGCTGTGGCCTCAATGGACAAGGTGAAGAATACTGGGGGCCATGTCCGTCTGATCACAAAGGAGTCCAGGCGATGGGATCCAGCCACAAAGTAAGGTTTTTCTACAGTTAGGATACAGCAGTACTAAGACTACTCCTTTAAATTTATGTATTAATTTTGTAATTATGTCTCACCTTTTGTGGCCACGTTAGAGGTTACAGAGAGCTTTCACTGTATGGTAGCTGTTCAGTCTTCCGAGTAGTCCTTTGAGTCACGTGATGCTCTCATCTTTGAAATTAGAGATGAGGAAGGACCCTGAGACCAGGAGAACTAAGTGACCTGCCCCAGGGCTTACTGGTAGATGCCAGGAGACCTGAGGTCAAATCTGGGCTCTGCCCCCCATTCTTGAGCTCTTTCTATTAAAAGAAATCTTTCTTTTAACACTTCTAACAAATAGCCATGGAAAACAGGCAAAGCAGCTGTTATTACTTCCCATGGAGGACTTATCAACATAACTAAGTAGCATACTTTTTTCTCTTATTCTAAACAAATTGAGCACATGTCCTATCATGTTTCATTTCTAATTTTAATTCGATTAGCTCTGAGTTTACTTGTAGGAGACACGACATTGAGCAAATCTGTTCTAATTCCCATCAGCACTGTCAGCCCCTGTGCTCTGTCACTGTGAAGATTCCCTGTTTCCTGTTAGCCAGCAGAGGCTGGAGGAGAGAGTCCGTAATGACCTCTCTGGCTTAATGAGGTGTGTGACTCTAGCAGAGTAGCCACCAATCTTTACTTGGGATTTTACATTAGCCTGTCCTTTCCCAACCTAAAGAAGCGTTTTTCTAACTTCTCATTTTCCAAATTCTCCAGATGTTTCCAAGTCTGATTGTTTAACATAAAAGCATCTAAATTCCCATGAGACAGCATATTTGTAGTATAATTAATTCTTTTAACACATTTTTCTTTCTTTATGTACATGGAATATAGAGTGCTGACTATAGCTATTTCATTCCTACACTATGATCTGTGTTTACCGTTTGTCAATATAGAAACTTTGATAATCTTTATGAAGCAATGACTATTTAGACTAATCATTCATTAGTTACCTATTCAATGTTTTGTTCCATTATAGAAAGTTTCTTGAAGATGGAGCCTGTGTCCCATTTCTAAATCCCGACACAGCCCAAGCTGATCTCACTGTGAAGCCTTCTACATCCAAAGGCTATTTGCAAGCCGTGGATAATGAAGGAAATCCACTTTGCCTTCTCTGTCAGCAACCCACTTGCCAAACTGAACAAGCTTGTAAAGCCAACGCTTGGGATTCACGGTTTTGCTCTCTGAAATGTCAAGAGGAGTTTTGGATTCGATCTAATAACAGTTACCTGCGAGCCAAAGTATTTGAAACTGAACATGGTGTATGTCAGCTCTGTAATGTGAATGCACAAGAACTCTTTTTACGTGTGAGAGATGCCCCTAAAAGTCAGAGGAAGAATCTTCTGGATGCTACCTGGACTACAAAGCTTTCATTAGAACAGGTAAATTATAATCATATGACAGGTAGAAGGCAGCCTTGTACTAAGTGATGAATATTTATTCACTAACTTTATTTTTTAACTTTTTAACAAGGGAATTTTCAAATATACATGCAAAATAGAATAATGAATCCATATACCCATCACCGAGCTTCATAGTTTTCATCATTTTTCTATTTGTTTTCATCTGTCCTTTGACTCACTTCTTTTTTTCTCCTGGAATATTTTAAAGACAACATGCATATTCCAGATAACACTTCATTTCCTCCTTAAATACTTTCATTATATCTCTCACAGGTAAAGATGTCCTTCCTTCCTCCTTTCCTTCCTTCCTTCCTTCTCCCTCTCTCTTCCTCTCTTTCTTTCCTTCTTTCCTTCCTTTCTTTGAGTTATCATACCCGACATAATTACAATTCCTTAATTATAATAAGTGTGGTTATTATGTTTGGTTCCCCATATTATCTCAAAAATATTTTTTTCCAGTTGCTTTGTTCAAATTAGAGTCCAAAATATGACCCATATATTGTATTTGGTCATAATGCCTCTTATGTTTCATTTAATCTGTAATAACACTATATCCCTTTTTTGACATCAATGACTGTTGAAGAAACTGGATCATATGCCTATAGGATTTTTTACATTCTGGATTTGTCTCCCTGTATCATCATCATGTTGTTTGACATGTTTTTCTATCTCCATAATTTCCTGAATAACGATTATAAAATCTAAAGGCTTAATTAAATTATGATTCAGTTATTTTGGAAAAAGATCTTAAAGGTGGTGCAGTACACCAAGAGGTACCTATGATCTGGTAGTTCTAATTTTTATGATGTTAATATTGACTAACAAGAAGGAAACAGATAACCCCAAAAATGGAGTTCAATGAGAAGGAAATATATATATAGATTTATATATTTATTCCATTGTAAAATATAATAGACCACTTTATGATGAAATATTACTTATAGCACACTATAATAAATGTTTACTTTGCTTTCTAAAACTCAGATTTCTAATCTTATTATCTAAACAATTCTAAATTTCAAACTGAAGCATAATGTGTAATATTATAGTGTGCATAATTTTAAAAGGATCACTCCTGAGCCACTTTTTGCCCACTAAAATATCAGATGAATTCCAGCTAATTAGACAACTTATGTATTTTTATTTACCTAATACAGTATTGCTGAATTATGATAGAATTAATTAATAAGAATCTCTGCAAAGATGAATGAACATGCTTTTCAGAAATACACTATTTCTGTAATGATAGCCACAGTTCCTGAAAGATCCTTTGGTCTAATTGGTGAGGAACATATTGTATTCATCCCAGGGATGTCGGTCAGTTTCCAGCTACTGCTGCCTCAGTGTGAAGGCTTCCAGAAGACACACAGTGAAATGACTCAAGGTCATCTTGAAAGCAACCTGTCCAGAAATGCAAAAAGTAACATCAAAAAGCAGCCATCAAAAACGAAAGTACTCTGGGATAAGGAGCACTGTAGGGCTCAGACTGGGGAGGACCCATCAGAAAGGGGATGATTATTTCAAGAGATGAGTTTAGGATATTGAAGAGTGGCCTCGAGTGACTTGCTATGCAATTGCCAGGAAAAACTAAAGAAGCAGCTTCTGGATCATTGAGTTTGTCAGAGTGGAAGCTGTTCAGAGAGAAAGAACTGGATATAAAAGGCAGAACCAAACTGGATTTTTTCCCTAAGAATGTGCCATTTGCTTGATGCACAAAACTGCCATTTATAGTGGCTTCTAACAGTATCAACCTCAGAAACAAAGTTCGATATGTGTCTTCTAGTGGAAGTTGAGAAGTTCAGCACAGAAAGTAAGGCAGGCAGTCACAAAGGTCAGCTGGACAAAGTTTACTGCTCCACCTTTCTGCCTCTTGTGGCTCCTCGTGAGCCAGCACTGTTGATCAGGTCACTGTGCCTGACAAGTTTTCTTAAAAATGCTTCAGAAGTATTCATGGGTTCCCATGGCAAGTGTCCATGAAGTTGATTATAATTTCTTCATTGTCCAAGACCAAGGAAATAGAAACAAGTGTCATTCTCACCTTTGTGTTATTTAAACAACTGCACTGCCATGGTATGAATAGTAAAACTCTACCTCAGGTAAAATGTTAAAATACATCCCATTTTAATGTAAGTCATCATTGGTTAAATATAAAGTATGTATATACGGACTGAGCTAAATAGCAGCTGCTTTAAATGGACATCTTTGTTTATTCCAAATATGCAAATTATAGAGGTTTGTTCTAGAAATCTCGTCCTAGTCCATGTAACTTGGAAAGCTCTCTAGAGTAAAAGTTACAGGTGATAGCTATTGATATTAAACCGTAATTGATAGACTGACCAATGCATTTAGGTCAATAATTAAGGATTGTTTGAGTCAGTAATATTGAGAAGTTTTTTTTTTTTTTTTTTTGGGAAGATTCTAGAAGCATATTGAGAAGTTTTTAATTTCTAATCTGTTCTTATTCTTTTCTCAGTTTTGGTTTAGTGAATATATAAACTAACTTAAAGGTACAAAAAGCCAATTTTTCCCAAACTGTCAGAGATCTTGGTATTTTATACTTGCTTGTAATTCTTTCAAAATAGATTAGGTAAGCAGAAAAAAAACATTTTCAGAAACACATTTTATTGCTTTCAAATTGCTAACCTAGAGGGTTTTTTCTACTCAAAATAAAAGCTGTAAAAAGCCATCCTAATGTATTTTTCCCCATGATTTTGCTGTATAAACATGATTGCGCAATGCAAAACCAACAGTTCCCACATGTATGTTGAAAATTGCTAATCTTGTGTTCTTACTGCAGCTAAATGAAATGATAAGAAACCCAGCAGAAGGACATTTTTGGCAGGTGGATCACATCAAGCCAGTATACAGGGGAGGGGGACAGTGCTCCCTGGACAACCTGCAGACTCTCTGCACAGTCTGTCATAAAGAGGTCAGTGAAGCGCACAGACAGCTTTGCCTGAGAAATCAAATGGGAAATTGTGCATACAGGTCTGGATGATTACGTGGATGAATCTATATCCCTGGTCTGCGAGCATTTCATTCTTTTCATCACCTCACACTGCCTTTTCTCTCAAGGCCTATGTAAGTTCTCAATCACAGCTATAAGAGAAGCTGTTTCCCTTTTAATTCATTCTAGGACCAAGACATTTTCACCACCACCTAGAAAAAAAAAATGAATACACCTTACATATTGCACAGTCTTGAAGAGACCCAGACCCTCAAACTGGAAGTTTGGTGAATTGGGGCATTGACATATGTTTGCCTGTGGCTAAGGGTGTCCTGAAATATCTGAAGACATTGATAAGTTATATCTAGGACCAGCTTGGCTCAACATGCAAAGATTGTATTACTGGCCAAAGTATGAAACCTATTCATAATACCTTGGCGCATCTTTGAGCAATTAATTACCTGTTGCATAAAATGAAGGGGAAAAATTGACATAGTATTATTTATCTGCCAGGATGAATTTTTAACATGTAGTCCAGCAAAAAGTAGTAGGATCTACCTCAGGTGTCCTCAAACTATGGCCTGCGGGCCACATGCAGGTGTTTTTGCCCGTTTGTTTTTTTACTTCAAAATAAGATATGTGCAGTGTGCATAGGAATTTGTTCATAGTTTTTTTAAACTATGGTTCGGCCCTCCAACGGTCTGAGGGACAGTGAACTGGCCCCTTGTTTAAAAAGTTTGAGGACCCCTGATCTACCTGTTGAGATAATCTTAGAAAGAAGCATACATTTAACATGCAACTTTATATCCAACTTTTTTCCTACTTGTCACAGGATTTAACCATTTCCCCATGTTCTCCTACCATCCATGATGTATTTATCTAAAATACTGCATAATATAGTATTCTATTGAGTATGTCACTGCTGTAGTTTACTTAGCCATTTCCATACTGATGAATAGTTAAGTTGTTTAAATGGTTTTGCTTTTATTCATAATACCACCAAGCACATTTTTATAAACAAAACTGCTTCCTGCTTTTTAAGGTCATTCCTTAAAATAGGTTCTCAGATGTAAAAAAAAAAAAAAAATCACTGAGTCAAAAGTATTTTGATATTTTTAGCAGTATAGGAATTGACCACCAAACTATTTTACTCATTTATGCCCACTAGTGAACAGGGTGCCCATTTGACTGCACCAGTGGGTACTGATGTGGTGGGAGAAGAATAGGCTACTGTTTTGTTTACTAAAGACACAATGTTTTTAAAACATGCTAATTAATTATACATCTAGTTTTGAGAACTATTTGGATACTTTGCTAGTGTTCATTTTGTATGAGCTCTTTATTAGCCTTCTTTTTTTATTTTATTTCAAGAAAATATGAAAATAGGAACATTTTGGTTACATTATATATCTTTGCCTCTCCCTAGCAAGGGTTAGAGGTATGCTCTTCCCCTCCACAATGCTCGCCACATCCCTCAAATGTGGGTCTACCCCCCCAACCCCCGAATCCCTGGTGAACACCACCTTCATTTGAGCACCATAGTGTTAATCAGTCAGTACCAATTTGATAGTGAGTAGATGTGAAGCCCATTTTTCTGATCTTGTGTCACCTCACTTTGGATAATGGGCTTAAACTTAATCCAGGATGATATAAGTGGTGTTAGCTCACTGTCGTTTCTTAATTGAGTAATATTCCATTGTAAAAATATACCAAATTTTAATAATCCACTCATGAATTGACGGGCACTTGGGTTGTTTCCACGTCTTTGCAATAGTGAATTGTGCTGCCATAAACATTTGGATGCAGATGTCTTTATAATAGAATGTCTTATGCTCTTTTGGGTAGATGCCTAATAATGCTATTGCTGGGTCAAATGGTATTTCTATTTTTAGCTCTTTGCGGTATCTCCAAATTCTTTTCCACAAAGGTTGCACTAATTGGCAGAATCAATATCATTAAAATGTTAATATTACCTAAAGTGATCTACAGAATAAATGTAATCCCCATCAAAGTACCACCATCATTCTTTACAGATCTAGAAAAAATAATTCTTCACTTTGTATAGAACCAGAAAAAAACTCGTTTTGCCAAAGCACTCTTAAGTAAAAAGAACAAACTGGGAGGCATTAGTCTTCCTGACTTCAAGCTGTACTATAAAGCAATAATAATTAAATTAGCCTGGTACTGGCACAGGAACAGAAGCATCGATCTTTGTAATAGGACTAAGATTCCAGAGATTAAACCATCTGCATACAGTAACCTAATCTTTGATAAAACAGACAAAAATATACATTGGGGAAAAGAATCTCTCTTCAATAAATGGTGCTGGGAAAACTGGATATCTACATGCAGAAGAATGAATCAGGATCCCTACCTCTCACCTCTCATAAAAAGTCCCCTCAAGATGGATAACAGACTTAAGCCTAAGATATGGAAACCTAAGCCTACGAAACCTTAAGAATCCTAGAAGAAGATGTTGGGAAAACCCTTTCAGACATCGGCCTACGCAAAGAATTCTTGAAGAAGACCCCCAAAGCAATTACCACAGCAACAAAAATAAACAAATGGATCTGATCAAATTAAAAAGCTTCTGCACAAGGCCAGGCGTAGTGGCTCATGCCTGTAATCCTAGCACTCTGGGAGGCTGAGGTGGGCGGATTGCTTGAGATCAGGAGTTTGAAACCAGCCTGACCAAGAGCAAGACCCTGTCTCTACTATAAATAGAAAGAAATTAATTGGCCAACTAGTATATATAGAAAAAATTAGCCGGGCATGGTGGCACATGCCTGTAGTCCCAGCTACTCGGGAGGCTGAGGCAGCAGGATTGCTTAAGCCCAGGAGTTTGAGGTTGCTGTGAGCTAGGCTGATACCACGGCACTCACTCTAGCCTGGGCAACAAAAGTGAGACTCTGTCTCAAAAAAAAAAAAAAAGCTTCTGCACAGCAAAGGAAACTATTTTTAGCCTTCTTTTAATATTTTAGATTCCACAGTTTCTTTGCAAATATTTTTACTTAATGTCATGTAGGCAGGTTTTTTGTTTTTGTCTTTGTTTTAGTTTTACCCTTCTTTTTTCTCCCAGCCTTTTCCACCTGGATCACCTCACAACTGCATGGACTTCAGTTGAGGGGAAAAAATCATCTGATTTCTCAGCTGTGCAAATTATTAGTAAATTTAAGACCTATAAGAGAATTTAGAAATAGCCCAAGAAAATGTAGCCCCTTCTATGATTACTTTTTCAGTGTTTCGTGAAAATTTTTATTTGGAGGATTAGCAAAAGAATCCAGTTCTGGTCTGTCTCATTTTATTTTCTATATCCTGTCAGTCTCATTTTATTTTCTACATCCACTTGTCTGTTTAGTTGGGAATGGTTTCTGGGCCCAGAAAATAGGAAGTTAGTGGGCCTTCCACCCACTGCACTCTGGGAAATCCCAAGATGCCTTATGAGCTCCCACTGCAGGAAAAGAATCATGGCTTTCCCTAGTCCCCAAATGAGGGATTTTTTTGGTCTTATTGAGTAGTAAGACATCCCCCAAAGTTGTGTGTTTTCTCCTCCCAGTGTAATCCTAGTGAACCTAGGACCTCAGGGCACTCTCCAGAGCTTCTGGGATACTCTGCCTTATGGTTTGGGAGCTCCCCTAGTGACCAAACACTGGTAAATGGGTGTAGTGACAATGTAGATTTTTCCAAACTGACAATACAAGAGTTTTTGAGCTTCTATAGCCAGTGCTTTTTTCCTAACATATACCGATGCATATTTTTTTATTTTTAGAGAACTGCCAGACAAGCCAAGGAAAGAAGCCAGGTGAGAAGACAATCTCTCGCATCAAAGCATGGATCAGATATCACACGATTTTTGGTAAAGAAGTAAAGTAGAAAAATACATGAATGAAAATATGTATATATGAATGGGTGACAGACAGTATACATGTGGAAGAATTTAACACAATATTTTCCATGTTTAAAATATTAAGAGTAAAAATTTTCAGAACAAAAGTCAAGAATTCAAATTCTGGTTTTATTCTAAGTACTTTTAGTGTTTAAATACCTTTATGAAAGTACTTAACAGAAAATGAGATCCAATACTGAACATTTCTTTGGTCCTGTTGATTTTATACAGACTCTCAATTATGTTTCAGCAAGGTTTTGTTAAGCGTTCATTTCCCCCAAACATGGCTTAATCATTGTATTGTGCATAGACTGTGTTTGAAAATATACTCTTAATTACCTGAAAAATGCTTCTGGATTATTGGTTCTGGACTGCCATAGGTATAAAGGAACATTGCAAAACCTAATGGGAAATTTCAGAGGCAAATCACCATTATGCAGGAATTCGGGGCCAAGCATGACCAGCCTGCTTAGGGTTCAAGAGAGACTTGTTCACTAAATGCCTCCAGAATAGGCTGGGGTACACATTTTGGGTGTTGCCTTTCTTGCCTTATTTCTTAGCCAGTCATCTTTATCAAAAAAATCCTTTTGTAAATGAACTAATTATGCCTATGGTGTTTGTGGACAATTTGGGAGTTCTGAATAAAGTAATTGTTAAAACTATTAACTACTGAAAACATAAAATGTAAAATGCCACGTAAGCTTATTTTTTAGGGTTTTTTTTAAATGCATAACACTAGGCTTACTGTCAAAACAGTCTTTGTCTCCTAGTTCTCATTTCTGTTTTTAAAACTGTGTGTTATTGAAAGTGTATTTCTGGTATTTCTTTTAAAAAGAAGGATGATAATAAAACTTTACAGGAAAGCAAATCAGATGGTTATATACGTTTAAAATACAATGGTAACATTAAAATGTAATTGGCATTAAAAAGAAAAAAAGACTGGTGATGAAACAAACCCAGGGCCTGATCCTGCAATATGTGAGAATCATGAGAGCAAAGGGTGGAACCACACAAAATACAGGTTCAAGGAAGAATTACTTTCCCCAAAGGGACCTGTTTGTAAATACTATCTAGATATAAACATCTTTAGTTTGAGCATTTTTAAATTTTAATTAGTGGCTGGCATTTTATAATGTAGAGGACTTGTTTTTAGAAAGAGTATACAATCTTGAATATTCCTTTGCAAGTTGTTACTCAGTTTCTAACTATTTCATTATATGAGATCAAATACTATTGTTTGTTTTATAAATGAGGTTGGGCATTCTTTGGCCTCCTTTCTGCTTTGCTGGTCAGGCTCTTTGCAGTTTTCTGCCTCGTTTCCAGGGTAACCTAGGATTCCTCAAGGTGGAGAACCAAGAAGCCAGGCAGGCAGCCTTTCCTCCAGCGTGTGGTGTTAGCAAGCAGGGGTTCAGGCTAAGTAGGTCAGATTTGAGGGAAACTTGCTCTTGAGATCAAACTTAGCTGGTAATTCCAAGGAGAAAGTTTTTAGGTGTAAGAACTGTATGATGGTTTGAAGTGAAATGATCCATGAAGATGGTCTCTCTCTAAGCCAGGTTTCAAAATTCTGACCAATTAAAAACACTATAGGGAACAGTGAGCATTTGCCATAATGACTGGCTCATCCCCATCACTTCGTGACATGTCTTAGAGCTTTGTGTCCTGCCTTCCTTTGATATGATCTCTATTACTTGTGGGCCACATGGAGATGAAGAGTTCTGGGACTGAAAATAAAGATAGAGATTGTTCTAATAACCAAGACCACAAGGCATCTTAGGGAGGCTCTTCTTTTATCTTCACAGTCTGAAAGAAAAGCTACCCTCTATGGATTGCACATGGGAAGTTATGCCAGAGGGACGGAGTGTCAGGGCAAGCAGTGGGTCCTGTGTGCAGAGGGAGTGCAGAGGGCCCCCAGGGAAGAGCATGGCTGCTGCCGCACAGGAGAGGGAGATGAAGTGAAAAACAGGGGGTATGGTGAGTGTAAAGAGGACGGGCCCCACTCTGAAAAGACTCAGATCATGTGTTTTTCAGCAACATGGATGGGACTGAAGGTTATTATCCCAAGTGAAATAACGCAAACAGTCAAATACCACATGTTCTCACTTACATGTAGGAGCTAAACAATGGGTATGCATGGACATAGTGGAATAATAGTCATTGGAGACTACAAAAGGTGGGACAATAGGAAGTGGGTGGGGGATAAAAAATTCCCTGTTGGGTACAATGTACACTATTTGGGTGATGGGTACACTAAAAGCCCAGACTTCACACTACGCAAATATACCCATGTAACAAAATTGCACCTGTACCCTCTACATTTATAAAAAGAAAACAAAAAGACTCATGGAAGTTAGGAGATGTAGTTTAGGCTGAGAAAAGGAAAAAATAGGCTCTGAAAATGGGACAGAACTGGGCAGGGGTAGCTGGGGAATGAATGTGCAATGTGGAACTGTGTGCACATATGCCTGTGCTGAGACACGGGGCTGTGCTCTTGCCCGGTGTGGGGAGCACAGCTGATTTCTGTGTGCTGTGGGGAGGACTTCCTGAGCAGGGCGAGCTCATGCACCCACACCGTGCACACCCAGTGTCAGACTGGCCGGCCTTCCTGTTCCCCTCACTGAGTGACATTTATCCAAGGCACGCTCTGAAGACTGATAAAGTCACTTCCAGAGCCAGGAAGGAGAATTCAGATGGAATTGTTAAAGAAGCCCACTCTCAGTGTTAATTACAGCCTGAGGTATATTTCTTGGGGAGATTTTCCTATGACAAATGAATACCCTTCTACATTTTCTTAACTATGGATGGGAAAAGGATTTTCTGCCCACACATCTTGCTCATAAATCAAATCTCTTCTTCAGATTCTTGAAACATTTAAAATGTAGTTTATTCAGAAATGAAAGTATGGGGCACTTTGAATTCTATGTCAAAGAAGTCAACACTCGAGTTCTTCAGAGTAAAATGGAAAGACTGTGTTTACTTACAGGATACAGAATCATGGATATCAAACATCAAAAATAAATTGTGCAAATAATATCTCATTTTCTGTTGCATATTATTAGCCTGTCTCACATTCCACCATTTATTCTTTTGAACTGGAAAATCGTGGGCTAGTCATACTGCACTGATCTATTTGAATGTCCCATCACCAGAAAAAGTCACATCCCCCCTTGAGTTTGTCAGTTAGTTTATATTATCAAGGGTGTTTTGCCATCCCTGGTTGTGTTCATATTCACTATCGAGAAATGGCAGTATTATTAAAATACATTCTGGGTTTCAATGCCTGCTTCTCTGCTTCAGCAATTTCGCTCTTAGTTCTCTCAAATCACTGACTAGCGTCTTCTCAGTAATAGGAACTAGCAATGTTTGAAAACGGCCTACGAACACCTCAAAAATATTTTTACTTATTCCACAATTGTTGAAGCGTTTGTACTTCACTGTCCTTCTGCTCTTATACATCTGCCTTGCCTCCAACCAGATGTCATCATTAGATTGCAGAACCTCCAAACTTGTGTCCATATGAAGCTAAAGTCTATTTAGGAAAAATCCCGACATGTTTTTTATTTGGCCTACAAAATATGCTGAAGAAAGCAGTCTCATGATACCTGAACCTAGCAAGTGCTTGGCATGTACGGTTCACGCACAAACGCCACACACACACAGCCCTATCTTATTGGTTGTAACTCTGGATTGTTATGCTTCAGCTTTAGAGCCACCTGTGCAATGCTGCAAAATGTTTTACCTGCTTTCCACATAATATTTCCTTACAGAACTACGACTTATACCATGGCTTTCATCAAATGAATATTTAAAAGAGCATACATGAAACATTGCGACCGTTTCGTGTTTGTTGTTGTTCTTAATCTATTGAAATTTGCTCTTAGGAGGTGTAGGGAAGATAATTACTGATGCCTCTCTCCTCACATCAAACTGAGAACCAGTTGAGAAATGAGACACAGGAGTCAGACAGATGGAATCCACAGTGTCAGTTTCAAGGTTCATAAAGTAGGATTGGAGGCCGGGCATAGTGGCTCAGGCCTGTAATCCTAGCACCCTGGGAGGCCGAGGCGGGCAGATTGCTCAAGGTCAGGAGTTTGAAACCAGCCTGAGCAAGAGCGAGACCCCATCTCTACTATAAATAGAAAGAAATTAATTGGCCAACTAATATATATATATAGAAAAAAAATTAGCCGGGCATGGTGGCGCATGCCTGTAGTCCCAGCTACTCGGGAGGCTGAGACAGAAGGATTGCTTGAGCCCAGGAGTTTGAGGTTGCTGTGAGCTAGGCTGACGCCATGGTACTCACTTTAGCCTGGGCAACAAAATGAGACTCTGTCTCAAAAATAAATAAATAAAGTAGGATTGGAGATCATGGCAGGGATCTGCAGCCCCCATCAAGCTAACACTTGGGACTTCCATGTCCGGTTGAGACGCTGGGGCAGCCCCCTGCAGGAGAGCAGGAGTCAGTCTATCCTGGAAGACAAGCACCCTCACCCCAAAACCTAGCCCCACAGTCACTTGGCTTTATCTTGGGGACAATGAGAGAAGGAGGCCTAACTTTTTTTTGAGACAGCGTCTCACTTTGTTTCCCAGGCTAGAGTGAGTGCCATGGCGTCAGCCTAGCTCACAGCAACCTCAATCTCCTGGGCTCAAGCAATCCTCCTGCCTCAACCTCCCAAGTAGCTGGGACTACAGGCATGTGTCACCATGCCCGGCTAAGTTTTTCTATATATATATATATATATTAGTTGGCCAATTAATTTCTTTCTATTTATAGTAGAGATGGGGTCTCACTCTTGCTCAAGCTGGTTTCAAACTCCTGACCTTGAGCAATCCACCGTCTCGGCCTCCCAGAGTGCTAGGATTACAGGCATGAGTCACTACACCTAGCCTAAGGAGGCCTAACTTTAGGGCCTGTGTCCTCAGCACATAAAAGTGGTCTGTCCTATAAACGGGCTGATGAGAAAGAGAAGAGCCAGGTGTTTTCATCCTCCATGGCTTCTCCTAAATCCACCAGTGGGATAAGACACTCTGCCTCCTTCAGGGAGGAGGGAGTAAGGGGACAGAGAGAGGCCAAAAGTTTCTTCTTTTATCAGAACATGAGGTGTGAGGAATGTTTCATGTTTTATTACTATATGCCATCTTCCTTATGTAGCACAATGACAAAGTCAGTTCCTAGTGAAATACCATTGCTCGAATGTTACCCTGTCCTTGTGAAGAACTAGGTGTTCACTAATTCTTAAACTCACCATGGGCATCAGAACCATCTTCCACCCTGACATCAATGCCTGCCCTTTCTCAATCTCAGTGTGCAACTCTGAGACCCGTTAAGTACCCTGTGCCTGGTATCGCTTATAAGAATAACTCCCTGGCTTAGTGTGCTGTATTCCAGTGTGGTTTCACATCAGCCGGTAAGTAGAGGTCAATCACTTGATTTTGTTCAAATAAACCCTACCAAAATGTTTTCTCTTTTTTTAAAGGTAGTTGTGAATTATGACCACTAATTATAATTAACTACAAACATACTGAGTTTCTAGACCAGTGCCATCCAACAGAAATATAAGCCACATATGTAGTTTTTGTTGTGGTAAAATATACATAACATAAAATTTACCATTTTAAATCATTTTTAAGTGTACAGTTCAGTGGCATTAACAGTTGTATAATCATCATCACTATCTATCTCCACAACTTTTTCATCATCCCATGCTGAAACTATGTGCTCATTAAATAATAACTTCTTCCCCAGTCCTTGGTAACCACCATTCTACTTTCTGTCACTATGTAATTGACCACTCTAGGCACCTCATGTAAGTGGGATCATATGGTATTTGTCCTTTTGCATTTGGTTTATTTCACTTAAGCATTATGCCCTCAAAGTTCATCCATGTCAAAGCATGTGTCAGATTTCCTTCCTTTTGTAAGCAGAATAACATTCCCTTGTATGTATGTGCCACATTTTGTTTATCTATTCATCTTTACATGGACATTTGGGTGGTTTCTACCTTTGAGCTGTTGTGAATAATGATGCTATGAACATGAGTATGCAACTATCTGTTGGGGACCCTGCTTTCACTTCTTTTGGGTATGTACCCAGAAGTGGAATTGCTGGAACAAATGATAATTCTATGTTTAATATTTTGAGGAACTGCCATACTGTTTTCCACAGCAGCTGCAACACTAAAATGTTTATTGTTTCACACCAGCAAAGCACAACACTTCCAATTTCTCTACATCCTCAACAACACTTTTTGTTTTCTGTTTTTATAATAATAGTCATCCTAATGGGTATAAAGTAGTATCTCATTATCATTCTAATTTGTATTTCCCTAATAATTAGTTGTATTGAGCATCTTTCCATGTGCTTATTGGCTATTTGTATATCACTGTTGTAGAAATATCTTTTCAAGTCCTTTGCTCATTTTTGATTGGATTTTTTGCTTTTGTTGTTGAGTTTTAGGAGTTCTTTATATATTCTGGATATTAGTTTCTTATCAGATATGTGATTTGCAAATATTCTCTCTCATTCAATGGATTGTCTTTTTACTCTGTTGAGTGAACTTTACACAAAAGTTTTAAATTTTTTATGAAGTCCAGTTTGCCTCCTTTTTTTAATGTTGCCTGTGCTTTTGCTGTCAGATCTAAGAATGATCTGACAAATGATTTGCCAAGTCCAACATCATGAAGCCTTTCCCTTATGTTTTCTTCTAAGAGTTTTATAGTTTTAGCTCTAACATTTAGGTCTTTGATCCATTTCATGTTAATTTTTGTATACGGTGTTAGCTAAGAGCCTAACTTCATTGTTTTATGTGTGGATATCCAGTTTTCCCAACAGCATTTGTCGAGAGGACTGTCCTTTGCCCTTTGAATGGTCTTGGCACCCTTGTCAAAAATCATTTGACCATATTAGTAAGGATCTATTATCTGGGCTCTCTATTTGATTCCATTGGTCTTGTATGTCTGTCTTTATGCCAGTACCATACTGTTTTGATTATTGTCTCTTTGTAGTAAATTTTGAAATCAGGAAATGTGAGGCCTCTGACTTCTTTTTAAGATTGTTTTTGGTATTTGTGATCCCTTGGGATTCTATATGAATTTTAGGATGGATTTTTTTATTTCTACAAAAATATCATTGAGATTTTGATAAGCATTGCATTGAGCCTATAGAATTTGAGTAGTATTAACATATTAACAATATATAGACAACCTACAGAGTGGGAGAAAATACTTGCATGCTATACATCCAATAAAGGGCTAATAACCAGAATCTACAAAGAACTCAAGCAAATCATCAAGAACACATCAAACAACCCCATTAAAAAGTGGGCAAAAGACATGAACAGAAGCTTTTCAAGATAGACTAATGGCCAATAAACATATGAAAAAATTCTCAACATCTCTAATCATCAGGGAAATGCAAATCAAAACCACAATGAGATATCACCTAACTCAAGTGAGAATGGAGTTTTTTTTTTTTTTTTTTTTTTTTTTTGAGACAGTCTCACTTTGTTGCCTAGGCTAGAGTGAGTGCCATGGCGTCAGCCTAGCTCACAGCAACCTCAGTCTCCTGGCTCAAGCAATCCTACTGCCTCAGCCTCCCGAGTAGCTGGGACTACAGGCAGGCGCCACCATGCCCGGCTAATTTTTTCTATATATATTAGTTGGCCAATTAATTTCTTTCTATTTTATAGTAGAGACGGGGTCTCGCTCTTGCTCAGGCTGGTTTCGAACTCCTGACCTTGAGCAATCCGCCCGCCTCGGCCTCCCAGAGAGCTAGGATTACAGGCGTGAGCCACCGCGCCCGGCCGAGAATGGAGTTTTTAATCAAAAAGCCCCAAGCCAGGCGTGGTGGCTCATGCCTATAACCCTAGCACTCTGGAAGGCCGAGGCAGGAGGATTGCTCAAGGTCAGGAGTTCGAAACCAAAAAAGTCCCAAAACAACAGATGCTGGCTTGGAAACTGAGAGAAAACAACACTTATACACTGCTGGTGGGACTGCAAACTAGTAAAACCTCCATGGAAAGTAGTATGGAGATTCCTCAAAGAACTAAAAGTAGAACTACAATTTGATCCATCAATCGCACTACTGGGTATATACTCAAAGGAAAAAAAGACATTTTATTAAAAGGACATTTGCACTCGAATGTTTATAGTGGCACAAATCACAATCACAAAGATGTGGAAACAACCCAAGTGCCCATCAAAACATGAGTGGATTAATAAAATATGGTATATGTAAGCCATAGAGTTCCACTCGGTCATAAAAAAATGGTGAACTGATACTTTTTGTAACAATCTGGAGATCATCCTTTTAGGTGAAGTATTGCAAGAATGGAAAAATAAACACCACATGTACTAACTACTAAATTGGAACTAACAACACTGTGCACATATGGTAGCAAAATTCAAAGGAAACCAAGCAGGTGGGAGCAGGGATGAGGGGTTAGGTAAATTCACACCTAACGGGTACAGTGTGAACTATCTGAGATGGGTACACTTGTAATTTTGACTTAATTAAACTGTACAAAAGCAATTCATGTAACCAAAACATTTGTACCCCTGTAATATTCTGAAATTTTTAAAAATTAAAAATAATGTAAAATTTAACAAAATATAGAATTCAATTCCTCAGTCTCAGTAGCCACACACAGCAATGGCTACTGTTTTAGCAGCACAACCCTAAACACCCACCTCCTAAATAGGAGATTTGTGAGGTAAGGTTTGGTTTGCTTTTATTTTCTATTCTTTATTGAAGGGTGTTCTGTTCCTTGTTTTTTTTAAATGCCCACTGGGCTAGTTTGGACCCTTCCCATGCATGGCAAGCATGCAATTTGTAGATGGCTGGGAAGTTGCTATTGAAACAGAAGCCTCCACAGGGAATCCCTCTATCCCTCTTAGAGACTACCCCTCTACATGTGAGTGCGTGGCTATATCCTCCCGGCAGAAGGTTCCAGCAGGGATGGCAGTGTGCACAGTCATTTGGTACTTGTCTCTGTTCTGGAAGCAGCAATGCTTTCATGCTCAATGCAGCAAGGAGCCTGCTGCTTCTGATAAGAACAGTGTTGGCAGCAGCTTCAGCTTCATGTTATAACCCTGAGAGGTTCTGCCTGTGTGTGGGGATGCGTGGTGCCAACATCCATGCAGTGGAATGCCAGCTGCCTCAAGGAAGTTGTTTTTTTTTTTTGTTTTTTTAATCTTCAACGACTTGCTGAAAGGGAAGTTGTTTTTAATAGAGCTGATTGAGCAAGACAAAGAGGACTTTGCATTTTTTAGGTTTTAATTTTTTTAAGACAACTAGCACAAGATGGTAAGCCTCAGGAAATGCAGATTGCAAATACCTCACTATGTACACTAGAGAAACTGTATGTGCATAAGGAGTCACCCCCCGATTGTTCACAGAGCTCTGTTTGTAACAGCAAATGTCTGGACAACCCAAATGTTCTTAACAGAAAAATGGATAAATTGGATATAGTCATATAATAAAATACTATGCAGCTGTGAAAATGCAGTTACGTTATGTACATCGACGTGGGTGATGTCACAAACAGAAAGCATAATACAAACAAGTCAGGAAGAACACATGCTCTGTGATTTCATTTATATGAAGGTTGAAAACATGGAAAACTTGATAGGCAATGTATTGTCTAGGAATACATCCTGTGTGGCAAAATATAAAGAGAAGCAAGATGCCGTTTATCAGAAAACTCAGAGGGTGGTTCCATGCCCTGGGCTAGAGGAAGGAGCGTGAGATCAAGGAGGGACCACGGGCTTCTTTAAAGCTACAGCCATGCCCTAAACCAGCTTTCAAGTCGCAGTGATCGCGAGCATTCTGTATACCTTCTAGCATACACATAGTTGGAAATCCGAAGCATTTCATAATAGACACAGTACCTAGCTTAGGTAAAAGAAATTAAGTAAACCTTTTCTGCTGGCTCATCCACATATGCAATTAATTAGTCAGATGTCATGTAAGGGTCTGATGGATTAAAGAGCAAGGTAAATAAAACCTGGTTCCTGCCCATCAGGGATTTGCCGAGTAGATTCGGAGAGCGTGGCCATCTGGGGCACAATGTATCCTGACAGCCGCAGCGGCCTCCTCTGTGCAGGCAGGAAGCGATTCATTAGATTAGCGAGCACAAAGGCTCTGAAGGATTAGGAAAGCGTAGTGGGGGGCGGCTCGCGCACACGTGGGGGTGTCTAAGGAGTGGGCCTGACCGGTGGGTAAATTGGATGATTGGTTTGAAATGGCAGGATTTCAAATACATGCTTCCCCCATTGTGTAGTTTTACTGACATCAGCCCTGAATCTTAGGAGTTCTATTGCAAATAATAGACATCGTATCCCCATTTTGCCACTGGAGGAATTGAGACATTTTCCTGATTACCCTGTTCAGAAATACTCGGTGGCATGGAAATAGCCTAGAGAGCACTGAGGGATTTATACTCCGCTTTGTTCTCTCCGCGTGTCCTGGTGTTTAAGGGCTGGGCATGCTCACCGTTGGGAAATGCAGGTCTCCCTGGACGGCGCTGGCTTCCAGGCCTGCTGGGGGCGTCATTTTGGAGTCGACTCCATTATTTTATAGGTAACTTTTTCCTCCAGCATCCAATCCTACTTCCCCCAAACCCTCACTGATTCTGAGCAGCCACGGTCCAGGCCCTTGTGCCCAGCAGATAACTTCTTTATAGGTATGTTGCTGGCAAGTTCATGAACACGTGGACCTTTGAAAGGAAACTTATCAGGGTAGCTGGGTAGCTCAGGAACAAAAACACCAATTCCAATTCTCAGCAGATGCCATTTATAAAATTCCTACTGAGGCATCTGTTCTATGGACTATTCCATCGATCTGAATTAACAGAGTGATCAAATGAATTGTCACAGTTCATCAACATGATCCCTCCCCTCACTTGTATTATTCTATTTTTATAGTTACTTCCATTAGAAAGAAACCTATTGTTTCTAGTAAACTTGAGATGGATGGCGAATATCAAACTTAACAACTTAGGATGTTCTCCCAAAGAGTTTTCTAACTATTCCTCTGAAAAATGAGGGAGCATTTTTATCCCTAACTTCCTTCTCTCCCTTCCCATGACAAGGCACAGAATTGTAAGAACAGATATAAATATCTTTCAGCTGATTAAATGGTGTCCTGCCAAAAGCAGATTTGTTTTGAGTCTTGGATGATCTTCTAAAGGAGAATGGTCTTTCTTTAGATGCGTGCATGGAAACCCAATAACAGTTTCTGTTTTTTTTTTTTTTTTTTTTTTTTTTTTTTGAGACAGAGTCTCGCTTTGTTGTCCAGGCTAGAGTGAGTGCCGTGGCGTCAGCCTAGCTCACAGCAACCTCAAACTCCTGGGCTCAAGTGATCCTACTGCCTCAGCCTCCCAGGTAGCTGGGACTACAGGCATGTGCCACCATGCCCGGCTAATTTTTTTATATATATATCAGTTGGCCAATTAATTTCTTTCTATTTATAGTAGAGACGGGGTCTCGCTCTTGCTCAGGCTGGTTTTGAACTCCTGACCTTGAGCAATCCGCCCGCCTCGGCCTCCCAAGAGCTAGGATTACAGGCGTGAGCCACAGCGCCCGGCCTACAGTTTCTGTTTTTTAGAGAAGGGTAACAAAGGTATTATCTTCCTGCCGAAATCAAGAAATTGAGGTCCAGAGAATCCCAAGCTGTTCCTGACCCTATGGGGCACCAGCTGATAGCCCCTGGTTAGAATTTGGCGTTTTCTCAGCAGCATGCGTAAAACAGTCGAGCCCAGGCACCATGCGTCATGAGGTCCATTGCAACCTTCAGAATCAAATCCTGCAAAGGAAGGTGACTATTCCCATCCTCTCTCCAAATCGGTGCATGTTCTCAAAGCTCAATTTTGGGATAATTTGAACAAGCAAATCCTTATTCCTCACCCAGCACATTCCCGGAGCCTGGCAGGAGCTGGGAGCCCTGCCTCATCTCTTCAAAGTCCACCCAGTCATAGGATCCAGAACCGCGCCCATCAGGATGTCAGCCGGCATCTGGTCTGCATGGCCCCACCCCGTGTGGATCTCACAGCCAGACCCCAGGACCAGGCCAGCAAGCTGACAGGCTTGCTGCTGCCGCTGCACCAGGTGCTCAGAATGCAAGCGCTTCCTCTGGGAGGGCAACTTCTAGTTCCCACTTCAGGATATAAAACTATACCATGATTTAAAAAGAGTAAAGTGAACAGCAATAAACCTACCACTTAGGTTAGGAATAGAATAGTCCCCACACCTTCAAAGCCTGTCCACGCCTCCCTGATTACATCCTCTTTCCTTCCCCACGACAGAGCCACTCTCCTGAATCGTGTGCAAAGCAGGGAATTCCTGCTTTTCTCGATGGGAGCACTACCTATGTGCATATTCCAAAACAATTATTGTTGAGAGTTGCCAGGTTTTGACCTTTTAGATAAATGAAATGCTGCACGTGTGCCTCCATGGCATGCTTCTTCCACTCGGTGTTATGTCTACTCATCCATGGCGACAGTGTGAAGGTGGCTCATTTCTTTTCACTGTCCTATGGCTATACCACAGTATAAGTATCCTTTCCACTGCCAAAGGACATCAGAGTTTCCAGTGTGCGGGTTTTATAAAGTGCTGCTGTGACAGTTCGTGTTCAGGTCTCCTGGTGCCCACATGTGGCTCTCAAAGTTGAATATGCATCGGAATCACTTACTGAAATACAGAGTGCCACCCCGGCCCCAGAGTGTCTGGCCCCCTAGGTCTGGGTGGCTGGGGAATCTGCATTTCTGACATGTTCCCACGTGATACGGATGCTGCTGGCCTGGGGACCACACTTTGAGAACCATTGCCCTAACCTACATAGCAGGAGCAGAGTTACTGTGTTGCAGGGTATGTGTGTATTCAGACTTCATTAGGTAATGCAAAATTATTTTGCAAAGTTATACCAATTTTCACTCTTGCCAGCAATGGATAAGAGTTCCTGTTGCTCGAAATCCTTGTCAACACTTGAATATTGTCTAACTTTAAAATTTGTGCCCATCTGGTATGTGTGAAATGATGTCTCGTGATTTTGATTTGCATTTCTTAAATTGTTAATGAGGTTGAACAACTTTTCCTAAGTGTTTTGCTCATTCTTATTTCCTCTTCTATGATAAAATTGTTCATATCTTTTATGCCTGTTTTGCTATTGGGTTTTTAGTCTTTTCTTACCGATTCAAGGGAGGAACACTAATCCACGTTGGTCGTAGATGTGCAAATATCTTTTTCTAGTCTGTAACTTGTCTTTTCACATTCTTTATGGGCTTGTTGAACAGAAACCCTTAATATTAGTGTGGTCAAATGTACCAGTCTTTTCCTTTATGGCTCATGTTCTTTGTGTTTCCTTTATGGTTCATATTTTTTTATATTTAGACCTCCCTACTCTGAAATTTTAAAGCTCCTTTCCCATATTTTGTTCTAAATGTTTTATGTGTTTGCCTTTTACATAAGAGTATTTACTCTGCCAGAAATTGATTTTTGAGTAGGGAGTGACATAGGGCTTCAATTTCATTTATTTTCCCTCTTGGGATACAAGAAAAACCTCTTGCCCAAGCACGGTTTATTGACTATCTCATCTTTTCGCCACTGCTCTACTTTGCTGTCTCTGTCAGAACCCAAGCTTCCTTATAGGCACAGGTCTGTTTCTGAACTCACCATCTGTTCTAGTGGACTACTTTAAGTCAGCACCATACCTTTTTTGTTAAGTTTTTTTTTTTTTTTTTTGAGACAGAGTCTTGCTTTGTTGCCCAGGCTAGAGTGAGTGCTGTGGCATCAGCCTAGCTCACAGCAACCTCAATCTCCCAAGCGATCCTCCTGCCTCAGCCTCCTGAGTAGCTGGGACTACAGGCATGCGCCACCATGCCCGGCTAATTTTTTCTATATATACATTAGTTGTCCAATTAATTTATTTCTATTTATAGTAGAGATGGGGTCTCGCTCTTGCTCAGGCTGGTTTTGAACTCCTAAACTTGAGCAATCCACCCACCTCAGCCTCCCAGAGTGCTAGGATTACAGGCGTTTTGTTTTTAATTGACACATAATTGTGCATATGTATGGGGTACAGTGTGATGTTTCAATATATGTGTACATTGTGTAAAAATCAAATCAGGGTATTTAGCATATCCATCACCTCAAAGATTTATCATTTCTTCATGGTGAGAACATCCGTAATCCTCTTCTAGCTATTTTGAAATACACAGTATAATATTGTTAACCACAGTCACCCTACTGTGCAAGAGAACACCAGAACTTATTCCTCCTGTCTGTTGCTTTGCACCCATTGACCAATCTCTCCCTCCCCTACTCCCACTCCCCTCCCTGTAACTATCCTACTCTCCTTCTATGAGATCAGCTCTTTTAGCTTCTGCATGAGGGAGATCACTTGTTTTTCTGCACCTTGCTTATTTCACTTAGCACGATGCCCTCCAGGTTCATCCATTTTGTCACAGATGACAGGATTTCATTCCTTTTATGGCTGAATAGTAATTCATGGTGTATATGTATCACATATTTTTAATTCATCCGTTAATGGGCACTTAGGTTGATTCCATATCTTGTGTATTGTGAATAGTGCTGCAATAAACACGGGAGTAAAGATAACTCTTGGACGTATTGATTTTATTTCCTTTGGGTATATGCCCTGTTTTGGGATTGCTGGATCATACCCATAGTATGTACTATGTACCATACTCTTTTAACTAGTAGTGCATTATGATAAGTCTTAATATTTCATAGAGTGACATCCACTACCTTACTGTTCTTCAAGAATAGCTTAGAGCAGGCGTGGCGGTGTGTACATGTTGACCCAGCTATTAATACTTGGAGGCTGAGGTGGGAGGATTGCTTGAGGCCAGAAGTTCAAGGCTGCAGTAGGCTATGATGACACCCTGCACTCTAGCCTAGCCGACAGAGTAAGACTCTGCCTCTAAAAAAAAAAAAAATAGAATAGTTGGGTTGTTCATGGTCTTTAGCTCTTCCATATACATTTCAGATTCAACTGTTCTAGTTCCACCAAAAAACAAATGGAACAAATAAACCCCTCTTGGGATTTTGTCTGGAATTATATAGGTCATTGGGGTGGGATGGATGTCTTTGTGATACCTGGTACTGTATCTTTCTATACCAGAATGATGGCATGTTGACATTTTCTCTCCATTTATGCTTTTAAATTTTTTTCAACAAAGTTTCATGATTTTGTCCCTTAAGCGCTTGCATATCTTTTGCCAAATGTATTCCTAGTCTTCTGTTGTAAATTATATCTTTTTTAAAAATTAAAATCTGCATAGTATGCATAAAAAGATTTAAAATATTTTTTTCCAGTATTTCACTGGCTGTAGGTCTGGTTTTTCAGAGTAATTAGAATGCCGTTTTCTTTCTCTACCTTCAAATTTATTTTAAATGGATTGATTTTGTCATATGCAATAAAAATATCAATAGCTCTCCCCATGTCTTATGGAGACAGTTTAAACTTGAAAATATATCTCCTAATTAAAAATCTATCTCCTAACTCAGGTCTATGGCCATTTTGACAACTTCTATTCTGAGAAGCGACCCAACATAGCTTTTGTCTTTTCTCCCCATCAGAACACACAGAAGGGGGCACGTTAAGTGGGCAGCAGAGGAACGGGGTCATTTATAATTTCCATGTAACACAGCTTCATTAAAAAGCAGTCTTAGGCCGGGCGCGATGGCTCACGCCTGTAATCCTAGCACTCTGGGAGGCCAAGGCGGGCGGATTGCTCAAGGTAAGGAATTCAAAACCAGCCTGAGCAAGAGCAAGACCTCGTCTCTACTATAAATAAAAAAGAAATTAATTGCCCAACTAATATACATAGAAAAAATTAGCCGGGCATGGTGGTGCATACCTGTAGTCCCAGCTACTCGGGAGGCTGAGGCAGGAGGATCGCTTGAGCCCAGGAGTTTGAGGTTGCTGTGAGCCAGGCTGACGCCACGGCACTCACTCTAGCCTGGGCAACAAAGTGAGACTCTGTCTCAAAAAAAAAAGCAATCTTAGAGAACTAAAATGACAAAATATTGGTAATAGGTGAACCTGATAAAGGATTTATAGGACTTCTTTGTACTTACTATTCTTGCAACTTTCTAAGTTTGAAATAACTTTCAAATAAAACATTAAATAGAAACCCTCAGGAATAACTGAAGTCTTGAAGAGAGCCTTCCCAGAGCAGCTGTCACACCTTCTGAAGGATTTCCCGTTCGTGGCCCTCCCGAGAGGGCAAAGAGCATGTCACATCCGTGAACATTTCCCAGTCCCAGTTGATGGGCCAGTGGCCCCAGCTTGCGCCCAACAGTCTGGATGACAAGATGAAGCGGGCAGCCACACGCTCCGGCAGGGAGCTGGGAGACGGAAAGGGTGCACTGGCGAGAGCGGGGCTGGTGGGCAGGCGCCCAGGTGGGAGGAGAGAAGCTGCTGGAAGTGCCGGGGATGAAACTATGAAAGAGGAGAGCAGCCGGCTGGTCCCGGGACACAAAGCACGTCACTTGGAGCCAAGTCACATTCACAGTAATATGCGAGGGCGAGAAGCTGACCCCAGTCCCAGTCCATCCTCCGGGCTCAAGACTCCACGCGGCCAGTTTCCTTTTGTGGCCCTCACTGCTCCCCGCAGATCCTTCCTTGAGCTGGTGGGTCTTTATTCCTTGCAGTTGAAAGAACCAGGTGAAATCCCTCTAAAAGAACCTAAGTCGCTGTAAAATTAAAAACTGTCAGTGACCTTTAATGATTCTGTAAATACAAGCCAACAGCCATTTATAAAGTTCTGCCACTAGACGCTACATTATATTCATTGTATATAACCACGTCACTAACCAACCAAAAATTGGAAAACCACTCTTTATTTATTTATAGACAGAGTCTCACTTTGTTGCCCAGGCTAGAGTGAGTGCCGTGGCGTCAGCCTAGCTCACAGCAACCTCAAACTCCTGGGCTCAAGCAATCCTCCTGCCTCAGCCTCCCGAGTAGCTGGGACTACAGGTGCGCACCACGACGCCCGGCTAATTTTTTCTGTTTTAAGTAGAGACAAGGTCTCGCTCTGGCTCAGGCTGGTCTGGAACTCCTGACCTCAAGCAGTCCTCCTGCCTCAGCCTCCCAGAGTGCTAGGATTACAGGCTTGAGCCACCCGCCCCACTCTTCAATTTAAAACCATCCTTTTATTAACTCTCTTCTTTTCCCTTTCAAGCCTTCCTTACAGGGCCTATTGCTCACAAAGACCTTATTGTTCCCACCAGAAAGGCAGGTGCTGGCCGGCGAGATTCACTCACTAGCCTCCCCTCCTGCAGGCACTGTCCAAACCCGCGTGTCAGCCGCACTGCAAAAGGGCCTCCTGTCATGTGGCCACATGCTGCATCCTAGACCTGCAAGTGCATGTGCCAGGCCGCTCTGCCGGCTGCTCTCGCAGCCCAGCTGCGCTGGCCACCTTGCTGGCCCCTCCCATCACTACCCGCGAGGGCCCGTCTGATGCTCGCAGACATCCTCAGAGCCGCCCTCCCCCAGCAAGGTGGCTGGCGGAGAGGAGAACCCCTGACCCGAAGGCAGCCCCCGTGCATTTCCTCCCGGCAGGGGCAGCTCACCGGGATGAGTGTTGAATGAGCTACCGGGCTGTGTTTCCAACTGGGCTCCACCAACTTTTCTCCCACCCGGAGTCTGAGGATGGAATCTTAGAGGTCTTTGAATTCTGCAGTCCTTTTAAAAGTGTTTTTTTCATTTCCTTGATCGTCTATACAAATGACTACCAGCTCTTCTGGCTCTTCTGAAGATTGAGGCGCCACATTTACAGGTGAGATGCCTATCACCTGCTGAGGAGCGATCCAGAGATAAAGCCAGACTGCAAAAAGCTGTCCCTGGAAGAGGCAGCGTACATTATTCATGCTTGAAAAAGTCTGAATTAGCTTATTTAACGGCGAGAAAACTACCTGCTCTAAGAGCATATATAATTTGGATATTTGCAAAGGTCTCAGATGAAATCTTCAGTGTGGAGGGTCACCTCTCTCCTGACTCCGTCAGGATTTTTGGTTGAATTATTTCCATTATGACCAAGGTAGGTCCTTATTGGACTCCTGCCAGCGGCCCCCAGGTGCCTGGAGGTGGGTTGGCTTTTCCTGCGGGTTTGCAGGACCCCAGCTCCCGGGACATGCCTGGGCATCTGAGAAACGCACAAAAGCAACATGCATGGCTCCCAACCAGATGGCCCAAAACTCCTGGCCTTTGTGGGACAGGTTTGTTTTGCTGCGGGCGGCACTCAGCGCCTCACGCACCCGTGGGGGAAGCTGTCACATCACACCCAGCTCAGCTACAGGAGGGCCGGGAGGGAGCTTTTCACACTTACTCAAAGCCATTTGCTCTCCTGGGCACGACCCACTGCAGGACTCTGCCTCCCACTCAGAGCCTAGGAAGAGGGGTGTTTGGGGAAGGAGCAAGAGGAGGAAAGGAAAGCAGAGTATTCCTGGGCTCCGGGAGCCTGGTGCAGAGGAGCCGCCTGCCCCGGGTCGAGGTGGGACAGGGTGTCCCCACCCGCCTCAGAGGTGGGAGCCCGGGACGGGGACGGGCTCAGCTGGCAGGACGGACCTCCCGCTACCGGCCTCTCCCTGACGTCGTGACTGCAGGCCCAGAATAGTTGAGAACGTCTGGGAAATTCACACTCTAAAAATATCTCCTTTCTCATGCAGTCAAGATAACGCAGGAGAGCGACAGCGGCTTACTAAGAATGCGGTTCCCTCGTTATGTAACGCGGGCAAAAATAAAGTGTTCTGGGCCAGCGCGGGGCTGGGAGAGGAATGTGAAGAAACAGCGGGGACAAGTCGTCATTTCCTCCAGCTGTGGCGTGGCCCGAGGGCCTGGTGTGGCATCGTGTGTCCTCAGGTGTGACGGCCCCGGCGCAGGTGTCAGTACAGGAGGGGCAGCAGCAGGACTGGAGACTGCTGGGCTCAGCGGGGACAGGGTCACCTGTGGACACCGTCCACTGCGAGGCACGTGCCGGGAAGGGCCCGTTGCTGCCAACATGGGCTGTGTGTTGGCAGAGCCCCCTCACGACAGCAGCTGCCCCTCAGGGTCACTGGGACACCGTGGCTCACCGTCCACCCCCAGCCCTTCACCGAGACCTGCTGATGTCACTTGCTCAGTCCCTCCCACATTGTCACTACTGTAGGTCAGGGCCACCGCCAGCGCTCGCTGGGCTCACTGTGGTGGCTTCCTAGCGGGTCTCAGGGGAGTCTTGCTCCTCTCGTTGCAGACCTTCCCGAGCTTCTCCGCCCTCGCGGAACACGGTCCCCCCTCAACAGTACACACGGCTCTTCCAGACGGGCTGTCGCCTGCTCAGCGTCCTGCTCCCCGTTCTCCCCCACCTCTGCCTCGGCCTCCGAGAGCCCCTGTGCAGCTCACTGCCGGCATCCAAAGCCCACTCGGCCTTTGGCTGAAACTTCCTTCTGTCACCCACGGAGGGGCAAAGGGATGAAAAGAGGACGGGTCATTTGGTGACATGCTAGGAGACCTAGGGGATTTGAGCGGTTCTCTCTGCGGACACCAGAGAGCTGGATGTGTCCCCATGTTAAAACGGTGCTTGTATCCCGCAACTCATCATTCTGTCGTCCGCAACTGTGCCGCTGAGTACAGTTGAACAACTAGTCGTTATTACATTTAATAAATATGATCTTAATTTTTATAACAACCTGTTGGGTACTTATTTGTGTCCCCCTTGGGCACAGGAGAAAACGGAAGCTCAAAGTGGTGAGGTGACAGCCCAGCGTGTGCGGCTGGCGGGGGAGGCCGGGGTTGGAAACCGACCTACCCAGAGGCAAGGCCTGGCTTCTCTGCATCAGGCCCTGGCTCAGCCCCAGCACAGCTGGGCGTCCCCAAAGGCTGGACGGCTTTTGTTCTTTTCTTCTTTTCTTTTCTTTTTTTTTTTGAGACAGTCTCACTTTGTTGTCCAGGCTAGAGTGAGTGCCGTGGCGTCAGCCTAGCTCACAGCAACCTCAAACTCCTGGGCTGAGCAATCCTACTGCCTCAGCCTCCCGAGTAGCTGGGACTACAGGCATGTGCCGCCATGCCCGGCTATTTTTTTCTATATATATTAGTTGGCCAATTAATTTCTTTCTATTTACAGTAGAGACGGGGTCTCGCTCTTGCTCAGGCTGGTTTTGAACTCCTAAGCTCAAACGATCCACCTGCCTCGGCCTCCCAGAGTGCTAGGATTACAGGCGTTGCCACCGTGCCCGGCCTCTTGATGGCTTTTGAATGTGGCTATTGGGGTTGAATTGGGCCCTCCCCACCCCCACAAAAAATGGGGAAGCCCTAACCCCCAGCACCTCAGAATGTTTCCTTGTCTGGAAGTAGGGTCACTGCAGAAGTCATTAGCTGAAGGAATGTCACAGTAGAGTGGGGGGGGGCCTAAATCTACAGGACTGGTGTCACGAGAGAAGAGACAGACAGGCAGGGAGAAGGCCCGTGACACAGAGGCGGGCTGGGTGGGAGCGCTGCAGCTGGAGCAGCCCCCACCTGCACCCCGCCGTCTGGCCCGTGGCCCCCAGAACCGCCACGCAAGCCGGCAGAGCGTGATGCGGTGCTGCGGCGGCTGCGGGAGACTCATGCAGTCACTAAATCTTTTTTTCTCTCTTGGGAGATACCTTTCCCCACAGGCGTCAGCTCGCGGGCGTGGAGCCGGCCGGCCTGCACCGTCACCGCGCGGGCACCCCGCCTTCCTTCGCGACAAGGGAAGACAGACCTGCGCGTGTGAACGAAAATCAAAGGTGCTGTGCGGGTGTGCGTGAAGAAAAGTCCATCCTTTTTTGCGTCCTGATAGGGAAGAAATGTAACTTCCTTATGGAGGCTCCTGCAGCTGGAAGGCCCGGGGCGAGCGTGCCTGGGAGCTGTCGCAAGGCCACCCGCCCGCCCCCTCGCCCTCTCGGTAGGAATGGAGTCGGGTCCTCTGGCCCCGCCGCCTTCCCCGCCGGGCAGCTCGCCCCGGAGCGCCCCCCGCAGGACGCGAGATGTTCGCCCGGGAGGCATGTATCCGAGGCCACCTGTCAGACATGACAAGCTCCCGGTGTCCCGGTGACCCTGAGGGGCAGCTGCTGCCGCGAGGGGCTCTGCCAACACCAGCCCGCGGCGGCAGCAACGCGCCCTTCCCGGCGCGCGCCGCGCAGTGGACGGTGTCCGCAGGAGGTGGCCCTGTCCCCGCTGCAGTCTCCCGTCCTGCTGCGGGGAGGGGAGGGCACGCCCCGCGGCCCCTCCTGTACCGGCACCTGCGCCGGGGCCGGCAGGCCTGAGGACACGCGATGCCACACCAGGCTCTCCGCCGCCCCGCGGTTTGGGTGCTGGGGAGGAAGTGGGGACGAGAGCTAGCCCGAGTGTGTGTTTGGGCGTTGGCCGCGGCTCCCTTCACCGGCCGGCCGAGTCCGCTTCCCGGGGCGGAGAGGTGCAGGCAGCACTCCGGCCTTCCCGGAGCCGGCATTCTGGAGTGTTCTTGTCTCAGGCCGCCCAGTGGCTGACCATCAAACAGGCCAGAAGATTCAAACACAAGGGTGGGGCTGCAATCCTCGCACCCTGGGAGGATCGCTTGAGGTCAGGAGTTCGAGACCAGCCTGAGCAAGAGCGAGACCCCATCTCAACTAAAAACAGCCGGGCGTAGTGGTGCCCGCCTGCAGAACCAGCTACTCGGGAGCCGGAAGCATGGCCGAGCCCAGGAATTTGAGGTTGCGATGAGCTATGATGATGCCACTGCGCTCTAGCCAGAGTGACAGAGTGAGATGCTATCTCAAAAAAAAAAAGAGTGGGGCTTCTTTTGCCATAGCAGCATTCATTCGTGCATTCACTCACTTAGCGGTTGTTGGCCCCACGCCTGTCCACGAGCGCGTGCCCAGAAGGGAGCTGGCGGCGGGGCGGTGGAAAGGGCACCTGTTGGTTTGAAGCAGACTGGATGGTGGCTTCGTGGTCTTCTCCTCTTCCGTTTCCTGCCCTCCACTGCCTGGCACGGAGCAGTGCCAGCAGCCCAACCCCATGCGGCTCGGGGCAGAAGTTTCCGCTGTGCCACCTGCGCTAGGGAGACCCTCCTCCCCTCGAGGCAGCCCCTCTGCGTTCCTTCCCGACAAGGGTCCCCTGGCTCCGAATGCGGCTGTTGCTCTGCACACACGAGGCACAGCAGTCAATGGCATTCGACACAGTTGACCGACTCCCGCCTCGAGTTTTGCTTTTTCTTTTTAAGACATCACACTTTTGGTTTTCCTTCTGCCTCAGCAAATACTCCTTTCTCGTCTCCTCTGCCGGTCCTCCTCCTCCTCCTCTTTTGCTCAATCCTGACCTCTTCTCTTTGCTATGAGATCACTCCCTAGGTGACCACGTACCCCGTGGCTTATGTACTACCTACATCCCCAATTTATAACCTAAGCCCCAATCTTGCCTCATATAACCAACCGCTTGGGTACTAGTTATCTACTGCTGCATACTATTAATACATTACCCCCAAACGTCGCAGTTTAATACAAGCATCTTACACGGTTGCTGAGGGTCAGCAATCTGGGAGTGGCTTAGCTGGGCTGTCCTGGCTCAAGGTCTTGGGTGTGTCACACCAGCACTACTTCCGTATCGCGCCCCTCACAGGGACTGAGCCCGGTACAATGGGCGTGGGGCTGGGCCTGCACTGGGCGTGTGGGGACTCCCGGAGGCCAGCGGGGAGGTCACTGGGGCTGTCCTACAGGCTGGCCACACAGGTGTCTAGTTGACATCTTAACACTAACATGTCCTAACTCAAAATCTGTCCTCACCGCAGCCCCACAACTTGCTCTTCCCTCTCTTTCCCATGGCAGTGACAGCGTCGTTCCTGCGGCCCAGACCTTCAAGTTGTGAGGGGTTGAGTCATTGCACACCTGCAAGGCCCCACGCCCCAGTGAAGCCAGAAGCAACATCCGGGAAGGCTGACCGAGATGTCTGCTTCTGGAAACTGTTGCTTGCTTGCCTGCGCCATGAAAACTGTTGCTTGCCAAGTTTGCATTGTTCGAACCCTGTATAGTGGGGCTACCAGCCAACCAATCATGCTAAAGGTCAATGCATGATCCACGCATGATCAGCCACTGCATAGCGTATGCACCATAGGGATAAAAGGCACGCTGCAACCCCGGTCGGGGTCCTTGCCTGCGAGAGTGGCCACTGTGTTGGTGCTCTGGGGCTTGGACCCTGGCTAGCCAGAAAATAAACCTCCTCTTGTGTGATTGCATCCTCAATGTCTCTGCTTTTCTGTCCGGTGGGGCTGTGGAAGGTCGGTCCCTAACAAAGTCACCCTTGACTCTTTCTCCTTCCCTCGTCGAATCCACCAGCAATTCTGTGCCTTCTGCCTTCCAGATCCGTATCTAATCCAATCCCTCCCCACAAGCTACCACTTTGGTCCAAACGCCTCCCCCGGCCCCTGCAGCGCATGCCACCGAGGAAGCCAAAGGGGTGACTCCTAGATGTCACATCAGGGCACTTCCCTGGTTCAGAACTCTCCACTGCCTTCCGCTCTCCATCAAGAAAACAGATCTCTTGAGGTCTGGTTTTTTGGGCTGCAGCATGTAGACAGCAAAGGTTATTTTTAAATGAATAAAAAAAGAAAGAACAAATCCCACCTCCTAAGGCTTCGTGTACCCTGCCCTCGCCCGTGCACGGAGCACTCGTGCGACTCCACTGCAGCCTCGCTGGCCTCTCTCTGCCTCCGCGCCGCGGGCACTCCCTGCGGGACTCGTCTCCCACACACTGCGTGCGCACGAGGCCCGCTCGCTCGCTTCCTTCAGGTCTCTGCCCACAGCCACCGCCTCCCAGCCTGCCGTGACCACTTTCTAGGAAGTGCCCTGCCTCCCGAGACAGTTGTGCAGACTGGGTGTCCCTCACTGCCAGCCCCACAAGGGCACAGTCTTTCGTCTGTGCCCTTCACTGCTGTCTCCCCGATGCCTAGAACAGTACCTGGCACACAGCAGGCACTCAAGAAGCACTTGCTGGAATAACGAATGAAATATAAACATACATGCCTGGAGGTTTTGAAAATTCCAACCTGAAGAAAACTCTGATTGTGGTGGTGTAGGAATGTGTAGGCGCGGGAGGGCCCCAAAGTGGGGCCATTTCATGTTGCTTCCACAGGCATTTGTGCACCTCTTTGGAGCACAGCACCAAGCACAAAAGGAAGATAAACACTGACGCTATGATTGCCACCTTCCTTCCAAGGGGCTTACAATTTAGTTCAGGATCTAGGACTCGTGTATACTTTGTCAGCTTCTCCACTCCAGCCGCCCTGCTACAGTGTGGTATAACCCCCCGGGTCTCACTCCCTGCAATGACTCACCACTGCCCTGAAGGTAAAGCCCGAACTTCTTGCTGTGGCTTACCCAGAACTTCTTGGTCCTGCCTCAGTTTACCTCACCACCTCATTTCTCACCCCATCCCACTCTGGATACCACACTTCAACCAAATTGAAATGCTGGCTGTTGCCTAAATAGACATTTTCTCTTATTTCTGGGTTTCTGCCCATTCTGTTTCCTCTGCTTCTAACACTCTTCCTGTCCCCTCCTGTCGGGTAACTTTTGCTGCATGACACAGCACCCAACTCTCCGCAGCTTTCTCCCGCGGCGGTCAGGGCTCGGAGGGAAGGGAAGGCAAGGCAGGCCCCGTGCCCGGTGCCCTCCAGGTCTCTGCCTGGGTCACCCTAGCTGATGTCCCGCTGACCAAAGACAGACTCCGCTGAGTCCAGACTGAAGACGTGGAGAAATAAACTCACAAGCGCCCGCGAGCACGCCGGGGTGGGGCACTCACGGAGGCTCTTTGCAGACAAACGCCTGGGCGGCTCCCGCCCCTTCCCCAGCTCCTGCTCATCTCCTGGGCTCCAGACACCACATCCTCTGGGGTGATTTTCTGGATCCCCAAAGCCTGAGGGAAAACCCTTTCCCACAACACCTCATACTACTGTTACTGCATTAGTACTAACATCAATCATGAGTGATCGACTGGATCTGTGTGACAAATGCCGGCCTGCAAGCCACACAGCTGCCTTCACTATACATCTTACGGTCACGTCACGTCAGTCTTCCCTTCGGGGAGTGCGTTTTGGTTTCTGTTTTATCTTCATTGCCAGTATAGCACCTGATACAAAGTGGGTACTTAAAAATGTCTGTGTAATAAACTAGCACATAACAATAATAAAAATAAAATGGGATAATTACCTTTAAAAAGGCACAAAGAATGTTCTCCAGACTCCTGTTCTGCATAACCCAGGAGGCTGCAAATACTTAGGGAGCTCTGAGACAGCACAAAACTCAGTGAAACAGGCTGAAATGCTCCTCAGAGGGGGGAAATAAGAGAAAATTAGCCACAGAAAGCAACACTCTCCTTTTTATTAGATTCACAATGCCTTTTTAAAGTCCGACTTCTCCTTTTGTAGAATGTTTCCTTGTTAGAAAGCAGACAATCTCCGACCTTGAAAGAAACGTCTTCTCCTTGGCCCAGCGCCGTCCTCAGGCCCGCGTCTGCACGGCGCACCGTGGCGGGGGTGGCTCACCGTGGCGGGGGTCCCGCAGCGCAGAGGAGGCGCCGCGAGGCTGGCGCCGTCAGCCAGGTCTCCTGCTTCGCACGCACACACGGGCGTGTGCGTGTACACACGCTTACTGTATACACACATTTTTAAAATTGTTACAAAAATAATATAACACAGGGCTTGCACAGCTCTATCAATTCCTTAGAGTTACACAGGCAAGTTTATGCTTCGGTATAGCCATTTTTTACTTTGGATTGAAGTGGGTGCTTAGGCCTAAGAATACTTCAGGTCAGCAAACAGAGGCCATACAGCAAAACAGGCTTAAGACATCTTGATCTTCGCATAACTAGAATATGGTGGTTATCCCTACACTGAGTGCTACACATCCCCACCGATTATTTTCATTTTTGACTAAAATACAAAAGCAAAATAGCACATTAAAATAATCCTCTACTCATTACATTAGCATATATACCAAATTATACTAATTGCATGATAATCTCTGTGTACCAAGACTGTATTTTTAGCATGTCTCCTCTCAACTTCATTAAGACAGTGCCCAGCCAGCAACCACGGGACGAGAACGCATGCTGCACGGCAAGGCAAGGGGAGAGCGAACGTTTGCTGGCTGGTAAGCTACATGGTGACCAAAAGGAAAACAAATCTTACAAGATACATAAAACTAATCTGCCATGACGTTGTATAGTTTTGTCAGAGGGAATATATCTAGGTCACAGTTACATGGAAAAAGAGAAACTGTGAAATTCTAGGCTTCCTCCTAGAATATTCAAAATGCTCATGAAAAGTTAATTAGTATAATAAAGAGGACCACCAGGTGATTGAATAAACAGAGTGTCTGTCATGTGGCATTTTAAAAACACAGATTCTGGGACTAGAAGCTACCACCAAAATATCCAGAAATTGGAGTTAACGGATACTCTATTTTGCATACTTGATACTAATAAACACAACCATTAAGTGTTTACACAGACTATGAATGCAGGCAGTAGCCTGGAGGACAGTCACAGAAGAGAATAAAATGAACATTATCCTGCCAGAGTGAGTACAGAGAGCTTCTGCTGTTTTTGGCCCCCTCTCTCCCCCCTGTTTACAAAGGCCATCTCTTCCAGGCAGAAATCTCCCAATTGCTCAAGCCCATTTTCTCTGCCTCCACTAAGAAACAGAGATGAGCCTGGTGCCGGCAAGTCTTTCAGATGCTGGTTTGATTCCTGATCACCCCACTGCACGGCCCCCAACGTGACCTCACGGGCTCTCCCCGGCACACCCTCCCTCTCGCAGGAGGGCAGCACTGTCTCGGGAGCCACCGACGAGGTAATGCCGGAAGAATTAAAAGAAGGAGGTGTCGGATGAAAAGGCACCTGCAAGTCTAAAATCCTCCTTGGTGAGCACACTGTACATGCGCTGCGGCAGCGCTTTGGAGTAGGGAGCAGGGCGCGGCACCGTGGTGCGCAAGATGAACTCCCGGCCAGCAGGGGGTGGGAAGTCTGACACCAGGTTCTGTCTTCTTTCCTCTGGGGAGCCCAGTCTCTTCAATTCCTCCTCTGGTGGAGCCATGGCTGCAGCCTTGAATAGAATCAAATGCTAAATTCAAAAGCAAGGCAAATGCTAAACTCAGACACTTTTGGAGGACAGATGAATAAACATGATAAATACATAAAAATGTCCTACATTACTCAGTAATGCAGTCAGCTATTTTATGATTATTCAAAAAAAAACATAACACAGAAAATGCAAGAAGCTTGAAACACTGCATGAACAGCCAGACTGGTGACAGAGACAGAAGGGATAATGACTGCCAGGCAATCTGCTTTGAAAAGTGAGGGCCGTATTCAGACATCTGATGAAAAGGGATCATGAAGCTGTACGGGTTTCTATACGTTTCTTCTAGCAATGACTCAAGTCTACATCTGATGTCTTCAGTCCAGCAAGGAGCCGTTTCTCTCCAGAGTCTCAAAAGATGATATTCATCTTGACTCTTTCAATCGGCTGCTTTAAGGTTCACTTGCCAAATTAAAACTGGGAGCATCGATTTTGTTTGCTGGGCAGCTTATGTGGAGACAGTGGTCCATATAGCAATGGCCACAAGTTACAGGCATTATTTTTTCATAACAAAATTAAAAATCATTATAATAGGCATCTATTTTTTCATTAAAATTGCATGGAATACATATTCATTCATAGCCTTCATTTTTAAATCTGATCACTATGCTTCTTTCACAATACCATCAGTTTGGGAAAAAATAATTGTTTTGGCAATGGAAACATGAAATCATGTTAATATAAACATCTGCAAGAAAGGTATGCCAAATCCAGACTGTTAAAGAGGTGGTTAGTTTTAATGACCTTATGAAGTTAGAGGGATGGGAAGGAACAAGGAACTATGAGGGACAAAGGCTATTTTTTTACCTCATCAGAAGATTCAGTCAGCTTGAGAAAGGGTGAGAAAAGAAACAGTGATGAAAGAAAAACAAGCAAGATGGTTTAAAAAGGGCTAGACAAGAGATTTCAAGGTTATTTCAGAGACAGCATGCACTACATTAAGGAACATGAGCCTATCAAAAGAATATTCAACACAAATAAAACCACAGCACAAAGTACAACACACCCAGGGGTCAAACTGAGCAGACATACCCCACTACTCATGCATCTAATGGTGTAACAGGTGATGTACAGAGTGTCATTTAATGGAGAAATGATTGGACAAAAACCTAGCTCTCTTACTGAAGAATTAAGATGCTGAAAAAAAGTGTTCATGGCTTAAAAAGTAGATAATCCAATGAATTTAAGAAGAGGTACCTAAGAATTATTCAATTTAGCTAGTCTGAAGCAAAATCCAATCAGCTGTTTATTTGCTGAATTCCATTTAAATATGTACATACCACAGATACATAATCATGATGAAGTTTATCATTTATAATTTTAAGTTCTAAATATATAAAATTACTACATAACATAAAATATTCCTAGCAAAATTTCATCACTTTTTGAAAAATGTTAAAATCTTAATTAGGAAAATTGATATAGTGTCAGCTAATTATAACAAGAAAAGTTATATGAATAAACTTTAACAGTTTACTTTAGCCAGACATTTAAGAACTGAGTTTAAAAATGTACCAACCAGATGCTTGTTATAGGATTACAGTGTCTACCAATTTCCTAAAAATATTCACTACAAGTTCTGAAAGTTTGAAATCTTTCTTTAAATTACATAATGTGAGATGAATGTACAATTTCAGTATCCTTTAAAGGGAATTTGGAAAGATATCTTAAGTATATTAAGTGGAAAACAAGAATAACAAAGTTATTATATAACATAGCCCTAATTTTTAATAAAATATATATTTGCATATACTAGACATTAAATGCTGACAGTGATCATCAGTAGGTAGTGAAATTATGTGATTAATTTTTTCTTTATAATTTTCTATATTGTCAAAATCTTTATAATAAGCCTCTATTTATTACTGGTGGAGGAGTAGCGAGGCTATTTCTATTTTGGGGAAAATAATTTTGCTTAATTATCCAAAACAAGTAATACTCTAGCACTAAAAATATAAATACTTTAGATTTTTAATCCTCTTAACATACAACTTTTAAAAAATGATCAAAGAAGAGTTTTTACACTATGGGGAAAATTCACATTGGTGGTTAACAAGGAAATGTGCTTATAAGCTTTTGGGTGGTGAGCTGGCAAAGATAGTATAGGATGCAAAAACAAATTCAGTTCTTGGTTCCATGCCAGAGACAAAAATGAAATAAATCAAAGAAAGTATCCATTGTTTTCTAGAAATCTAATTTATAAGGAAATAAAATATTTGGTTATTAAGTTGGAAACTTAAGTTTAGGGAGCTATATCCCGTAAATCTCTCTCAGTTTTTAGCCCTGGCTAAAAACTCTTAGCAGTATGTTTGGCTATGATTTTGAATATATTAACTAGTTGTACTCCAGACCAACTCAACAGAAGTTATCAAGTTGTTATTTCAGATGTAGATTCACGAAAATTCTTTTTCGTATTTAATTCTGAAAATTATACTCTCAAAAGTATGTTATTCTAGTGCCATCAGAGTAACAGGTAAGGGAAAATTATATTTAGGGCACATCATAATATTTTTATCAGAATCCCTAACAGCAATGAGCCCTGACATGAAATCATCTGTGGGATGCCAGCGCTTCTTAACCAGTAACCAAGGGACTTTATAATTATAAAACCTTTACTTTCACTAGTAGAAGTAATGATAATGATAATTTTTCAAATTGGTCTTTTTATCTGTGCTAGAGTCTAAGTTTCCATAGTCCTTAAAATACGAAATCTTCCTCTTCCTTTCTGGGGAACCTCTAAAGTTAGATCTCTTCACCATTATAATAACAGGCAGCAAATGGATTTCAAAGACTCAGAAGTCAGAGAGTCTTCAGTGTTCAAACCCAATGCCCAGACTTACTTTTGGTTACCAGCTGTACAATTAGCCACGTGTGGGAATTAAAACAGCACCTTCCCAAGTAGAGGTCTGTAGAGCTCATGATAAAGTCAATAATGAATCTCACATACCCTCTGAGCATTCACAAACAACTTGTGAATGATCCTGCCAGCATGTCCTCTTCCTGCACCGGTGACTAACACTTCAGGCTGCTCCAGCAGGCAACTCACAAACCTAAAGGAGAAAGGCAACATGAGGATGGAGAGCAAGCTGCTCGGGCTGCCTAGTATCCATCCTCCCATGGGAATTTTATTGACAAGTCCTCCAATTGATGGCTAAGACTGGCTAAGACTACTAAGACTGGAATGGAAATTTTATAGAATAGATTGACATGTGGAATTAAAATCAACTTAGTTGACAATCTTCCTGCTTTTTCAACTGTTTTTATAAAATTTTTTAAAAAGTCTATCTCTGTCAAAGTGTTAAGAAGAAATAGTCTATTCTTAATAAAACATGAAAATAATTGGGGGACAATAGAAGCTAAGTGTTATTTATTCAGTAAAGCAATGATCCATATTTGTTTTTGTTTTTTTTTTTTTTATTTTCTGGCTAGCCAGGGTCCAAGCCCCAGAGCACCAACACAGTGGCCACTCTCGTAGGCAAGGACCTGTTTTTGTTTTTTTAAGGTGTGTGTGTGAGTGCCCATATGCTTAAATACATGCTGTGTTGGTCAAAGTCGCAATTGTAAATTGTGCATTATGTGCTGGAAATACCGTACTTCCAAGTACATCACAGAGAATGTACGTGGAACAAACAGAGTCGAAGGCACAGAGCCACCAAGCCTGCACCACCTGCTCACTAATTCATACTGCTATTTCAGAAATGACTCCCTTGATTAGAGCTTATTCTTCTCACTTAAAAGGAAGGAATTTTTAAGAGCAAAGTAGGCTGGGAGAAAATTTCATTCAACAAAAGATATAAAATTCAAACAAGAACTTGTTAAAAGCCATAACAAATGCCTTGTCTTATAATATTAATTATTTAGCTTCAATAATGCCATTTCTCATGGAAAGGCTGATGAAAATTTTAAAATGATGGCAAATTTAAACTACTGAATAAGCTAATTTAGAAACACTTTATTACACACTAAAACAACATTGTCCTTTCAAATAACACAGGCAAAAACTGGCAAGGGATTCACACTGATGTAGGCTCCACGGGTGATGGCGTCAAGGCTGCTCATGAAGGGAGAAAGACTACTCCAATCATTTGCCACTTCTGAGAGAAACCATCTGGTCACTCCTTCCACGTATACCTAATACAAGGTACATAGCATGTATACCTTTGCTATCACAAATATTGTTTAAAATAAAATAAATAACCAGGAACAGTGAGCACATATAAAGTCTGAGCACACGCCACACTGTGGTCGTGGACCAGTGAGAGTGGAGAGCAAAGTTCCAGGGCACTGTGAGCAACAGAGCTAACAGCTCCTCCAAGGAAACGTCAGGCACCACATCTCCAAGGACAAAGGAATCCCAGAAAAAGAGGCTCTCGTAGACTGTTTCTAAAAGTGGGAGGAATGGAAACACCTGGCAGAGACTCAGAGATAGCACGGAGGCCAAATCTTGTCTCTGTCTCTAGTCAACGCTTATTTCAAATAATAAATGAGCACCACAAAAGTCTCAATATCCTATTACAATTTTTCTTTCTTCTTTTTGAATACCTGGGCTCAAGTGATCCTCCTGCCTCAGTTTCCTGAGTAGCTGAGACTACAGCTGCACACCACTATTCCCAGCTAATTTTTGGTTTTTTAGAGATGGGGTCTTGCTTTGTTGTCTCAGGCTGGTCTCCAACTCCTTGCCTCAAGCAATCCTTCCACCCTAGCCTCCCAAAGTGCTGGGATTACAGGCCTGAACCACATGCCCAGCCTATTAGAATTTTTCTTAAGAGAGTGGTGGTTGTTCCTACTGCAGACAAAACTGAGTTAGCCAAATAGCAATTACCTTTCAAGATCTTCCTTTTCCTCCTCCTGTTCACATTTCTCAGTTCCAAACTTGGCTTTCAATGACCGGGCTCTAGCAATTTGAGCTTCCACATTAGTAATCTGGTGGATGATTTCCTAACAGTGGAAAAGGAGAGACATACGTTGGGAGACAGCAAAAAAGCAAAGCCTTTTAAAAACATATCTTTAAAATAGCTATTGCCAACTGGGGAGAACACTTGGCAAGATTCTGACACGACATCAAACTTACTTCCAATTTCTTGTCTTCTGGACTGGGGAAGTGCAAAACTTTACTGGAATGGGATATTATCTGCTTTATGATCTTCTTAACTGAAGAAATGTTTTCCAGACTTTCTATTTTTAAAAAGATCAAAGCAATCATTAAATAAAGCAAAATATAATTTTACTTTGGAAATAAACTAATGACTAATCAAATATGACATTTACCTTCTTCCTTTACCTTGAGGACAGCTGCATGAACCACACAAGGTAGCAGGTGCCGAGCAAGGTCTGCAGGTTTCTGGACTGCCAGATAGTGCAGCACCTGAAGGAAACAAGTTACATAAATGCAGGTGTCACAGGACAAAGCAGCCATTTACAAAAGTACAAAATCCATAACCACTCATCAACCCCCATCTTTACCAAGAGAGTAGAAAAGAGTTCTCTCTACTTCTCTTAGTACCTAACCCCTATTCAACCAGGTAAGTAGCCACTATGCCCAAAGTTAAGAATAATTATTACTGAAAGAACCTAGGAATATCAATCTTTAATAATGATAAATATTCTCATAAATTTTCTGCTTCCATATGTAATACATGCAAATTGAGAAATACAAAGAAAATAAAAACCATTTGTAAATTATAATGCCCAGAGATAACAATAGGTAAAAGTGGAACACTTTCATTCCAGGATTTTTGAAGATATAGAATACACATATTAAGGACACTAATATTAAATATGTACAATACTGTTTGGTAACTTGATTTCCTCATGTAATATATATATATTTTTTGAGACAAAGTCTCACTCTGTTGCCCTGGCTAGAGTGCCGTGGCATCAGCCTAGCTCACAGCAACCTCAAACTCCTGGGCTCAAGCAATCCTACAGCCTCAGCCTCCTGAATAGCTAGGACTACAGGAATGTGCCACCATGCCTGGCTAATTTTTTTCTATATATTTTTAGTTGGCCAATTAATTTCTTTCTATTTTTAGTAGAGACAGGGTCTTGCTCTTGCTCAGGCTGGTTTTGAACTCCTGACCATGAGCAATCCTCCCACTTCAGCCTCCCACAGAGCCAGTAAGCCACCACTCTCAGCCTCTCATTTAATATTTTTAAACATTGTTGGTGACCTTTCACAAATTTCTTTGGTTTATTTACTTGTTTTGGTTTATTTTGTTTTTTTTCCAAATCATTTGTTATTATAAAAATACAGAAGTATGCATAACACATGGACACTATCTTTAAGCTCCTTATTTAACAGCAGTAAAGATAAAAGTATAATCCTATAAATATGTATAATTGTGTACCAATAAAAAATTATTTTAAAAGTATAATCTCATAATGTGTCCTGACTGATAAATTATCCTTGATTTAAAAAATAAAGAGAAATATAATGCAGAAATTCTCGTGAAATCCTACTTTCTAAAAAAACCCCCACATCTCTGTGTTTATCCTCTCAGACTTTTTTCTATGCCCATTTAAACATAGATATAGGTGTAGATGTAATTTCTTAACAAAAATCTATAATTTATATACTGTTCTGCCATTTGTTTTGTTCATTTAATGATTTGTGGTAGCTTTTTATTTTTTGGCTTGGAGTTTTATGTGATTTGAAAGTTTTTTAAAATTAAGAAATATACATACTGGAGTACTTAAAAACAGTAATAGAAAGAAAATATGAACATCTGTTTACCTACCAACCAGCTTAAGAAACAGAATATTACCAGTACTTTCCAAGCCCCCCCAGTCAAATCTCCCTCCCCTACCTTATCCCTCCCACTTCTTCCCTAGAAGTAACTAAGAATCATTTTTCTGCTTTTCTTTATAGTCTTCTCAGATATGTAGCCCTAAACAATATATTGTTTAGTTTTATCTGGTTTTAACCTTTATATAAATGGAATGTTTCTATTTATACCCCTCAGTGACTTGCTTTTTAAAAATTCAGCATTATTTTTGAGATTCATATATGTTGTTGCATGCTATAATTTATTCATTTTCACTGCTGTATTAAAATGTTCCTCCACATGTTGTGTACCCCCACCCTGATTTTCGGCTATTACAAATAATGTTTCTATTACATTATTACACCTATTTCCTGGTGCACATGGCACATATAGAAGAATTTCTTTAGGGTATATACCTGAAAATAGAACTAGGATATGTACAAGACGATGCCAAATTATTTTACAAAATGTTTCAACAGATTTACACTCTTATCTGAGTTCCCATTGTTATACATCCTTACTAACATTTACTATTCTAAATTTTGTTTTCACTCATGGAAGAATAAATTTGCAATAACAATATAAAATATATGAATACCCTTCATCTAGATCCACTTCTTACTAACCTTTTACTGCCTCTGTTTTTGTTTTGTTTTGTTTTGTTTTTTTGAGACAGAGTCTCATTCTGTTGCCCGGGCTAGAGTGCTGTGGTGTCAGCCTAGCTCACAGCAACCTCAAACTCCTGGGCTCAGGCGATCTTTCTGTCTTCAGGCTCCCAAGTAACTGGGACTACAGGCATGCACCACCATGCCCGGCTAATTTTTTCTATTTTTGGTAGAGACGGGGTCTCGCTATTGCTCAGGCTGGTATTGAACTCCTGAGTTTAAAGGATCCTCCCACCTTGGCCTCCCAGAGTGCTAGGATTACAGGCGTGAGCCACTGCATCCAGCCTACTGCCTCTGTTTTTAATCACCTGCATCTCTCCTCTCTAGCTAGGCGTGTGTATACACTATTTACATAATTTTCTGAATTATTTCAGAATAAGTTGAATACAATATCCCTTATCACCAAATATCTCAACATGTATTTCCTAAAATTAAAAATATTTTCTTATGTAATAAAATGTAAATAGTTCTGATTATATAAAAAACAAATTTAACACTGATAAAATACTTTTAATTTAACCTATTATCCTTATTACAGTTTTATCAACTGACCCAATAATGCCTTTTATGACTTTTTCTCTCCATCACTATAAGCTCCAGTTAAGGATCATCCATTGCCCCTAGTAGTCATAAGCTCAATCTGCAAGTTTTTTACTCTTTTATAAAAAAATTGTCATTTTGAGTATAGCCTCCCCTCCCTCCCACCTTTTTGATTAACTACAGTCCATACTTTATTCAGATTTCCTTAGTTTTCAAAAATTGGGATATAATTCATATAACATAAAATTTACCACTTTAAAATAAACGCTTCAGCAGTTTTTAGCATTTACAAGGTTATAACCATCACCATTAACTGATTCCAGAACATTTTCATCACCCCAAGAAGAAATCCAATACCCAAAGCAGTCACTCCCTATTCCCCACCCCACAATCCCTATCCCCTGGCAACTACTTATCTAACTTACTGTCTCCGTGGACGTGCCTATTTTGGGCATTCCAAATAAATGGAATGATGCAATATGTGGCCATTTGTTTCTGGCTTCTTCCAATTAGCATAATAATTTGAGGTTCATCCATACTGTTACACATATTGGTACTTCACTCCTTTTTATGGCTGAATAATATTCCACTGTATGGATAGACCGTATTTTGCTTATCCATTCATCACTGACAGACATTTGAGTTTGTTCTACTTTTTGGCTATCAAGAATGCTCTCAACATTCGTGTATTCAACTTCCTTTAGTCAAGAATGCTCTCAACATTCGTGTATTCAACTTCCTTTAGTTTTTATCCTTTTCCTAGTGTGCTTCAATTACTCATTTTGAATATGTAGAACATTAATGTTCTTCTGGAAGTGAAAAGTATACAGAAAATATACCCTTATCTAAGTGGCCCATGTTCCTTCTCCTCTATCTTTCCCTCCCTCTTCTATCCTTATGGCTAACTAACTTCAGTGTTTCCTGGTTTATCTGGTTAATCCTTACTGAGTTTCTTTTTGTAAAGAAAAATATATGTTTTCTTGATTCCCCATTTTCTTTTAAACACAAAATGAAGCATACTATATATATATATATATATTTTTTTTTTGTACTTTTCTCTTAAAAACATATCCTAGACACCACTTCCTGTTAGGTAACTGGGATCTTTATTTTTTTAATAGTTGCACAGTACTTCATTGGGTAAATGAACCACAGTTTATTCAAGAAAGCTCCTAAATTTGGACATTCAGATAGTTTATAATAATTTGTAATTACAAGTAATGTGGCAATGGACAAGCACATGCATTTGTATTACTGTACCTTTGAAAATATTAGAGTGAATTTCTAGAAGTGGGATTCCAGGGTAGAAGGGTAAACACATAGGTAAATTTTGTTAGATATTACCAAATTCCCTCCCTCCCACAGGAATTGTACCATTTTGCCTTCTCACCAGCAATGTACAAGAGTGCCTGTTGCCTCACAGTCTCACTAATGGAATAGTTGTGCAGCTTTTGAAGTTTTGCCAATCTGATATGTGAGAAATAGTGTTTCAGTAAAGTTTTAATTTGCATTTTTCTTACTATGAAGTTGAACATCTCTTGATAGGTTTAAGGGTAACTATCTTTTTATGGTGAGTTGTCTACTCATACCTCTTGACCACTTTTCCACAGTATTCTGATCCTTTCTCTAGGATACATATATTTCTCCCAGTTTACAAATATTTCTCCTAATTTATCATTTGCCTTTTGAATTTCACTTATTTTTCTTTTTGTCATGCAAAAGTTTTTTATTTTACACAGCCAAATTTAAAATTGCATCTGGATTTTGAGTCCAAATTAGAAAGCCTTTCCCTATATCCAGATAACAGAGGAATTCATCCGTATTTTCTTCCAGTATATTTATGATATCATCTTCAGTGCATTCTTGTGTATGGTATGAGAGACAGAGCTAATTTTACTTTTTGCCAGCTATTCCAACACCATTTATTAAAAAGGCCATCTCTGCCATTGTGATTTGAGATGCCATCTTTATCATGAACTAGACTTCTACACTGTTTATGTACTGTTTCACTGGGCTATTTGTGCGTTATCATCACATTATTTAAACATGTAGGCTATGCACTATGCCTTAATATCTGGTAGAGCTAGTCCTTCCTCTCCCCACCAAGGCACTTCCTTTTCAGTCGATTCTCAGCTATTCATGCATGCTTTTTAAAAATAATTTACCCATGCAAAAGTGTATAAATTAATGGTTTTAAGTATAGTCACAGAGTTATACAACCAAAACCACAATCAACTCTAGAATATTTTCGTCACCCCCAAAAGAAACCCATTAGTAGTCACTCCCCATGTCTTTCCCAACCCAAATCCTAGGATGGAATGTTTCTTTTTCCATATGAACTTTAGTTAGTATCAACTTGTCTGGCTCCATAATGAAACTTTTTGGTATTTTTATTAGGATTGCACTAAAGTTAGGAATAAACTGATTTAGGGAGAACTCACCTTGATGATATTGAGACTTCCTAACCAAGAACAAGGAATAATCTATTTGTTCACATGTGTCTTTGAGGAATGTTTTATTTTCTTCATTCAGATTTCAAACATTTTCTGTTACGTTTAGTCCTAAATATATTACCTTTTCTCTCCTCTTATAATGAAGAGAAAATTTTATTTCCATCTTCTGAATGGTTGTTATTAGTGTACATGAATGCTAATTACCTTTATATCCTGCTGCCTTGCTGAATTCTGTTGTTTGAATTGGTTTATCATTGATACTTTGGATTTTTCCAGGTCTATTGTCATATCATCTGCAAACAGAGTTCCTTCTCTTCAACTCCTATGCCTCTGCTTTCTCTTACCTAATTACATTGTCTAACACTGCCAGTATAATGTTTAATGGCAGTGGAGGGAGTGGGCAGCCTTGCCTTGTTCCTGACTTTAGTGACCTCTAGGGCTTACCCCATTAAGATGCTGTGTTCAGGATTAAGGTTTCTATACATTTTCTCATTTTAAAAGAAGTAGCCAATATATATTTTCTCAAGTTTTTATTAATGAAGTGAATTATATAAAAAGACTTCTAAATAATCATTCTCACATTTGATCAACATGCATTATTTTCTTTAAGTAGTAGTAGAGTCTCATCACTTAGAATTTTTGCATTGAATTTCTTAAGTGTTACTTGGTTTTGTTATATATTTTTTTAATATATCATCTTTATCAGGTTTCAGTACCAATGTTATAGTTGCTTCAAAAAAGAATTTGGAAGTTTTATTTAGCATTGGGCCTATATGGTTTCTTGATATTTATTTGAATTTCCCTGTGAAACCATCTGGGCCTTGTTCTTTTTTATGTGGTAGAGTTCCTTGATAACTGTCTTTATAGAGACTGGTCTGTTTACACTTTCCATCTTTACCGAGATTGTGTTTTGGTAGGAATTTGCTTAGGAAATTATCCAATTCAACTTGGCTTTAAAATTTGTATACTCAGAAGATGTACAAAGTAGTTTTCTAAACATTTCCTTCATATCAGTGGTTATTTGCCCCTTTTGTCTTTCTTATTTTGTATATATATGCCATTCCCTTTTTTCCTGATTGAAGTAGCTAACAGTGTCTATTTTGTTGTTTTTAAAAGAACCAGATTTATTCAAAACCAGCCTGAGCGAGACCCCGTCTCTACCATAAAAATAGAAAGAATTTAATTGGCCAACTAATATATATAATATAAAAATCAGCCGGGCATGGTGGCTCGTGCCTGTAGTCCCAGCTACTCGGGAGGCTGAGGCAGGAGGATTGCTTGAGCCCAGGAGTCTGAGGTTGCTGTGAGCTAGGCTGACGCCACGGCACTCACTCTAGCCTAGGCAAGAAAGCGAGACTCTGTCTCAAAAAAAAAAAAAAAAAAAAAAAAAAAAGAACCAGATTTAACTTACTAATCTGATCTCTTTTTCTATTCTATATTTCATTTTATCTTTATTTCCTTCCTCCTGTTTTCTCTTGATTTTACTTTGTTGTTCTTTTTCTAGGTTTTTGAATTAGGAATTTACATCATTTATTTTCATTCTTTTGTTTTTATTGATATAGGTGTTTGGGGCTATGGATTTTCCTTTGATCACTTCTTAAATATATCCTATAGGTTCTAACTTGTAATATTTTCATTATCATTTTTCAGAACCTATATAATTTCTCTTTGTATTTCTCCTTTCACTCAAGCATTGTTTAAAAGAAGGTTTGTAAATTACAGGATGGAAGGCCTGGGTTTTGTTGTTTCATTTTTTTTTTTTTTGAGACAGAGTCTCGCTTTGTTGTCCAGGCTAGAGTGAGTGCCGTGGCGTCAGCCTAGCTCACAGCAACCTCAAACTCCTGGGCTTAAGCAATCCTACTGCCTCAGCCTCCCGAGTAGCTCGGATTACAGGCACGTGCCACCATGCCCGGCTTGTTGTTTCATTTTTAATTTCTAGTTTTAATACAGATATCAGACTACTGGTTATAACACATTTTTATTATAAAGCCTACTGATGGTCTTTTTTGTGCCCTAATAAATTTTTATGAATGGTCCATGTATGCTTGAAAAGAAAATACATTCTATATTATCAAGATGTAGTATTTGATATACATCTAAAAGATAAAAACTTACTGAATATCTTGTTTAGATCTTTATTTTTGATCACTTGACTGTCTTATGCAGAGAATAGTATGTCCTCTCTTCTTACAGTGTTTTGATCTATTTCTCCTTGCAAGTCCTGTAGTTTTTGTTTTATATGGGTGGTTACCATGTTATCTAGTGCATGAATGACTGTTAGATCATCATTGTGAAAAATAACTTTTAGATTATAAAATAATCTTTTTTTGATCTCATTTAAGGCTTTTTTCCTTTAATTCTATTTTGTTTGGTACAAGAATTGTGACCTCTGCTTTCTGTTTCCATTTACCTGGCAAATCTTTGTCCACCATTTAATTTGTCGCCTTTCTGAATCATGGCATCTCCTGTTTACAGTACATAGCTGGGTTTTATATGACTATCTTATGATTATTCTGTGTGTAATATGATCTTTATTATGTGTGTTTCTCTATTTGGTGTGTTTGCTTTTTAAAAAAACTTCTCTTGGAAGTGAATCCCATGGAGGGAGAGAGTAGAATGGTAGCTACCAGAGGCTGGAAAGGGAAGGGGGTTGAGAAGTTGTTTAAGGGGCACAAAGTAGAGTTAGATAGAAAAAATAAGTTCTAGTATTTGATAGAGTAGGAAAATTATAGTTAATAATTGTTATTTCAAAATAGTTAGAAGAGAAGAACTGTCATGTTCCCAACATAAAGAAAAGATAAATGCTTGAGGTAATAGAAACAAAAACAAAAACTTTTGGTATTTGGGAAAATTTATATTTGTATTCTTTTTTTTTTGAGACAGAGTCTCGCTTTGTTGCCCAAGCTAGAGTGAGTGCCGTGGCGTCAGCCTAGCTCACAGCAACCTCAATCTCCTGGGCTCAAGCGATCCTCCTGCCTCAGCCTCCCGAGTAGCTGAGACTACAGGCATGCGCCACCATGCCTGGCTAATTTTTTGTATATATATTAGTTGGCCAATTAATTTCTTTCTATTATAGTGGAGACGGGGTCTCGCTCTTGCTCAGGCTGGTTTCGAACTCCTGACCTTGAGCAATCCACCCGCCTCGGCCTCCCAGAGTGCTAGGATTACAGGCGTGAGCCACCGCACCCGGCCTTCTATTCTTATATATATTCTCACATTAATACTTTTTACAGCGCCCTTAATTCCCTTATATCTTTAACTGTTTTACACTCTGGTCTGAATTTTAAATGGCATCCTCTGATTACTACCTATTATCTGTGTAAGAACCAATGATTTATTCTACTTCCTTCCCCCTTTCTCCCTTTTCCATCCCAATTTTTTAAAAAGTTGTACTCTTTCTACTTTGTCTAAACATATAATTTTTACATCTTCTTCTTCTACCATGTCCCATGTTTTAGAGCTAAAACAAGAGTCTTCATTCTAAAATTAAATAAATGAAATACTCACTGTTAAGTCCTTTGCCACAGTTTCCCCAGCTATCTCTTAGCTGGATAAAGTTTATCCTCCTACACTATGCTATTCAATAAGGTAGCCACTATAAACACATAACCATTTACAAATTTAGTTCCTATGGGTTCCCCCCTCCTTTTTATTTAATTCCTATGTTATATTAGTAACATTTCAAGTATACAATAAAGCCACATGTGGCCAATAGCTACCATTTTGGATGAAATAGTAAAAAAACATTTCTAACAATCCAGAAAGTTCTATTGGATGTAGTTCTAGTGGATTCCTTAGGAAGGGCATATGTGTATAGTATTATATGGGCAAAAACTCAGGGAAAAATGTTTTCTTATAGCCTTGATACTTAGATATCTTGGCTGAATATAAAATCCTTGGTTCACACTTTTTCCTTAGATTTCTTGAAAATGTCGCTCAATGTTGCCTTGCTTTGTAATGTTGCTTTTGAGAAATATGATGCCTAATTCTCTTGCCTTTTAAGTTATTTTCAACTTTTGCCTAGAGGTCCTAAAGACTTTCCTTTTTAACAGTTAGGATCTAGTAGTTTTATAATAATGTATGTTAGAGCTTGTTACACCTGGTCAATTTTCCTCTGTACTTGGTGAGCCCTTTCAATATGTAGATTCAGGTTTTCTTGGATTGCAGTTTGTAAATTCAGTCATGCACCACATAAAAATGTTTTGGTCGACAACAGATGCATATGTGACAGTGGTCCTGTAAGATCATAATACTGCACTTTTACTATACCTTTTCTATGTTTAGATATGTTCAGATACACAAGTACTTACCATTATATTACGGCTGCCTACCGTATTCAGTTCAGTTACATGTTGTACCAGTTCACAGCCTACGAGCAGTAGGCCATACCATATAGCCTAGGTATGTGGTAGGCTATACCATCTAGGTTTGTGTAAGTACACTCATGATGTTTGCATGAAGACGAAATTGCCTAATGATGCATTTCTCAAAATGTATCACTGTCGTTAAGCCATGCATGACTATGTTAGTTCTGCCTTAGTGCTCTGATTTTTTTTTTTTTACATAATTATTTTTATCTTTAATGTCCAGAGTGTGTAATATAAGGGCCAGAACTTCCTCCCAGACTCAATTTTTTATAAATTCTCGATTGGCTGGTGGGGCCAATAGGGATACTTCTCCTTGTCTAATTTGGTTTCCGGAAAGACTTCATTCAAGTCCTCAATGGTCATCTGATCAAATGGAATTATGTTCCTCACCTTCTCCAGCTCTTTCTCATATTCCTCAATCCTGGCCTTTGAGAGAGACACAAACTCAGCACAGGTTTTCACATCCTCCTTTTCTTCAGCATCCACTAGGGCAGTATATTTATCCTCTGGTACAGGAACCTTTAGGGCATTAAACTTCTTTTCAAAGTCATCCACCAAGCCTGCCTTGGCCACATTGGCCTTATAGTAAGCCCAGTCAATAGCTGGTGGATTCTCAGGTAGAACAGCCAACCTGGAGGTGAGGGTCTCATTCCAAGATTTCAGGTTATTAGCAATAGCCTTTTGGTTTTGAGGTATGATCTCTCCAAAAGCTACCCAGTCAATGGTTTTTAGAGCAAGTTTTCGCCCAGCCATCTTCAGATCCTTCACCGACCCCCTGTGCTCTGATTTTTATTCTTCAAGGACACTAATAAAATGAATATTATTCCTACTCTTCTTACCTTGCATTTCTACTTTCTTTCCCACTCCTTTTATTCCTTTATCTCATTCTCCTGGTTTTTTTGCTTTTCTTCAGTGCCTTTTATTAAATTTAAATGTAAATCTCTCTCGGGCCCCTTGTAATTTAGCTTTCATTTTCAATATGGTCGTCTTTTTCTTCTACTTCTATTCTGAGTTAAATCAGCTGTGACTTCATTTTTGTGGGCTTTTTTAAAATCCATTTCTGTTCTTGGTTTTAGTATTTCTGATTAAGCATGATTTTTTGTTTCCATCATAACTGTTTGAGGATATCTGATTCAGTATGGAGTGTCATGTTATAATTTTCTTTGGCTTTGTGGCTGATATTCTGAGAAATATTTTCATTAGCTGAAATGATTCAGTTAGCATTTCTGTTTTTTAAAGTCATTTTGTATGGATGTGGTCTGTTCTCTTCTATTCCTAGTAATATCACAGACAGTGTCCTCTTCTGCAGTTTCTCTAATGGTTAAAAGGACTGCAGGAGGTTGAGTGTCTTCTTTCTCTTTCATTTCTACAGGATCCTTAATTTTCCCCTCTATTCCTTCTTTCCCATCATTGCTTTACCCCTACAGCGTGTCATTCCTTCTCTATATATTTGATTCTCTCCCAGGCTCCACTTCTAGTCCTGTTTACATTCAAGCCCCTTCCCTATAGCCAGCACCATGAACTACCAGTTTCTACCTGTGTCCAGTATTTCGGCATACCATGTTAGGCTGTCTCTTTCTGAGGAGACTTTGTCTTTCATCTAAGTCCTCTGCATCTCTTGGCTCTTTTTCTTTCCCTGCCCCCACTCGCTACACCCACAGGCTTACAGCAGCGGGAGCTCCACTGGAATTTGGCTTATGTCTCTATTTACTATTAATTTGAAGGTCACTGTAATCTCTATGTCCTGGTAATGCTGAATGTATGGACTTGTTATTGATTGCATGCGGTTTTCTTAGGGGTGGAAAGGACAGGAGGGTATGTAGGGCAATTGATATCAGGTAGGTGTCATTATTCTCCCTAACTCCATATGTTTCTTAATAGTTGCAAAGCAGTCCACTAAATGAATATAGTATAATTTATTGAACCAATCCCCTACTGTTGGAAACTGCAATTGTTTCTACTTTTTCACTTAAGGACTTTGTTGAATCTCATTCATGTAAATAGGTTTCTGTGTAATTCCTCATTATTTCCTTAATAAATTTGTTGGTAGAATTAATTGTTAGGTCAAAGGACATGCCCATTTTTAATGTTTTTAACATATCCTGTGAGACAGTTGAATGGTAAACAGTCTGCACAGACTATGCACGTTTTTTCTTTGGCCTATTTTCAACTAGTTCTAAAATCTTAAATGTGAATGCTAGATATATAGAAGACTTACTGAATTTTAATGCTTTGCTTCGCAAGTGGGTCCAAAGCTCCCATGTCTATAACTGAGTTTCTAAAATGCAAGAATTATAGTTAGCATTCTAGTAGTAGAAATTCAAACTTCAATTACCTTTTCTGCTTCCCGTGTATCGTCAAAGAGTCTCCTTTGCCTTCTAGCAGGAATTGGCTTAGCTGTTTCCCAGGCTTCTACCCACATATTGCTTGGAATCTTCATTCGGGCACTCAGTTCTCCTTTCAGCACCATGTTGCCCTTTTCATCAATCACCTCCTCTTCAATATAATCCCGGGGTGAATACCACCTCACAAAATCTTCCAGACAACAACCTGGATTAGCAGCCTAAAATAAAGACAAAAAAATTCAGCTGAATGAAATAAAATCAACAGTTACTAATAAGCCTGTTTGCAAAAGTCATACTTTTAATTTCACAAAAAGCCACTCTAATCTTTACAATATAACAGGTAAAATGAGTTTGGGTGTTACTTTTAAAACAGATCAGATGCTGAAGTCTCAAAAGCATTTTATTTGTTTTTATTTGGAAATAAAAACTTGATGTAAAGTAAAAATCATTTTCTTAAACAGATTATATGGTTCCATAATTTAGTTTAAAATTATAATGTAATAACTACTCAATACTTAGGAAAGTAGCACAGAAGCTCAAGTCAAATAAATTAAATAATACACAACATGATCAGAATAACACAGTGATGGAAAAGTTCTGCCTCTCTTTTCCTCAATAAATCAATACTGGTATTGCAATAAACACCAGCTAACCTAAAAAATGTTCTATTCAGACATCAAATTCTTGTGCTTTATATAACAAATTACCATCACATAAATTGGTTTTGTGCTGTTAAGGAACTGGAATTCAAACTATTGTTTTTCAGGCTTCTAGAAGCAAACTAATTAAAGTTTTATTCAGTGGCTACCGGTAATTCTATATAATTAACGATGATGCCTGCCAAAAACCTTTCAGTGATTCTACTTAAGCCTAGAATAAAAGAAGAGGCTTCATAGCGTTAGTGGTAAGTCATGAAGATCTGTTTGCAAAAGTTCCAGTAATGTACTAGTAGAGTACTAAGGATGAGCATAAAAACCAATATAATGAGAATGGCCTGTCTTAAATGTGAAGGGAAAAACTGCCAGTTTCTTCTCATTGGACTCAATGGCTACCAACTTCACTATTCCAACCATCTCAGGAAATCCTCTGAGGGAATGAGGATTTGGAGGAAGGCCATTTACTGTCAACATAAATTTCTAAGGGTTTATGAGAACTGCTGTGAATTGCAATGGGTCACTCAGTGACTCAGGATTCATGTACAAAGATCTGGATCTTAACCAGACAACACCATACTCATAAGAAAACATTTTGGGAAACTAAAGCAATAAGTCCTGAGTGAAGACAACAAACTTAAAAAGAAAATAATATTCAACTCATGCATTATAGATTAAAGAAAGACCTTTCACACCAGAATTCTTCCTTCTGGTTGTCCTTACTATGCCAGGCTACTAGTAGAGGGTCAAGGCTCACTTCTGCTACTGTTTATCTTCTTTTTACTCTTAAAGGTATGTGGTACAAGGGCATGCTCCAGAATCTGCCCTGTCCTTCTGGAATTGTGAGATGTAGGTGCTTCGGGTACATATTAGCATTTATCTAATGCTCTAGGGACTCTCTTAGTATTTCTTATATCATCTCTATACAAAAAGGTAAAGGCAATCATATCTGTTTTACAGTGATTATGTATTTCCTTAAATATATTATCTGATTCCTACACAGGGACAGATGTTTAAGTTGGCTGTCTGAACTACCATCTACTTTCTGATTAAAATGATGCTATCCATGATTTGTGCCCAGGTTAGTCCAAGAGAATCTAATGATCACAGTTGCTGAAGCACAGTATTATATGATCTATATAGAACCTTACCATGAGGGATCAGTATATTTCCATGGGGAAAAACTTTCACAGCTCCTATTTAGAATCTCCTCCTATACATGCCTCTGCAAAGATACTACAGCAGGACAGGGACAGATGAATACGAAGGCAGCCAGACGTCAGGTAGAAAACAAGTGCTGTGGAGGCTGCTATTTCCTGCTGTGCACACACACCCTAATTTGGTTTTACACGTGCCTTGAGAGCCAAATGGCTTCTCTTTGTCCATCATACCAACTATTTGTTTTAAAGCAACATATCTTTCTCGTCACATGGCAGAATAGAACTCACAGATTTTCTGTATCTTTTTAGTCTCTAAGGAAACCATATAGCTCTTAAGAGGTTTATTACAGACTTTTCCTTTTAGTAAAGATGAGTAAAATAAGCAGGGAATAAAAGGCTCCCTTTTATTGTTACTTAAATCTGCTAGAAGGGAAGGATGAAAGTGGCATAGGAGTTCATATAGAGTTTTATGTTTAAAAAGAATACACAAGTATTTCAGAGAAAAATCAAACTCAAGCTAGCCTACATAGTACAAAAGCAGGACTGAGTAAGGGTTGGGGACTGGGAAGATGGAGGCCACTACGGGGAAAGGAAAGCCTGGGCGTGGGACGTAGTTCAGAGTATCAGCAGTAGGAAAGGAGGCCCTGTGGCCCACTGGGCTACCCACTTGGGGTTTTGTTTTGTGTTTTTTTTTTTTTTTTTTTTTTTTTTGAGACAGAGTCTCGCTTTCTTGCCTAGGCTAGAGTGAGTGCCGTGGCGTCAGCCTAGCTCACAGCAACCTCAAACTCCTGGGCTCAAGCGATCCTCCTGCCTCAGCCTCCCGAGTAGCTGGGACTACAGGCACAAGCCACCATGCCCGGCTGATTTTTATATATATATATTAGTTGGCCAATTAATTTCTTTCTATTTTTATGGTAGAGACGGGGTCTCGCTCAGGCTGGTTTTGAACTCCTGACCTTGAGCAATCCGCCCGCCTCGGCCTCCCAGAGTGCTAGGATTACAGGCGTGAGCCACCGCGCCCGGCCTTGTTTTGTGTTTTAAATATACAAGGTCTTGCCTTTGTTTTCAAGAATAAATAATTCGAAAATAAAAGTCTTTTCTTCATTCTTGGATTTTTGAGCAAATAAGCCAAATGTCACCATTTCCTGAATCCCATATGTTCTAGATACAGGTGGATAGCTAAGCCTAAAATGTTTGTTTTTCGGGTAGTGAACGCCTACTCATCCTAAATGGTGACTCTTCGAAGAAATCTTCCATGACTTACTCAGCAGAGTCAGTCACCTTTTTGATCTTGCCTTCATAAGAGAGCTCATCACATAATAATTATTTACATATATTCTCCCACAACTTCAACAGACATTAAATGAGGGTAAAGACTGTATTTCTTAACTCATCTAATCATAGCACAAGGCACATAGTAGGCACTCAAAAGGTTTGTTGAGTGAAGCAACCCACGTTAAAACCTAAGGGTTTCCTAAAAGCCTTGCATTAAATTGGCTAGACACACACAAAGGAAGAAAGCATCCCAAAGCACTTTTAGAAATGATTCAATTTTAAACTTTCAACTATTAATAACAGATTGGTTCTTTTCCTTTTTTAAACTTAGGTTTGACATAGTTTGACTATGTCCTTTGGGGGATGGTGGCAAGGTGTTATAACTAATAATGAAATCCAAACACTTAACAAAAAAAGACATTCAGGCCTTCATACCACTTTATAGAGTGACTTTCACAGTTTCATCCCAGAATAGCTCAAAATAGACCCCAGAGCTCTGAAAGTGTGACCCACCTTAAAAGACTCCATATCTGAGAGCAGACAGGCACTCTGCATGCGTGCTCGAAGGTGAGCCCCTTCTGCCGATGTACCTAATTTAGCTAAAACCTCAGACTGCTCTTCTAGCAGATCTTCTGTCATAGGTGCTGGTTCCTGTGAAGTGCAAAAGGACAAAGCTCACGAATATCCCTTTTTAGACAAAGCACAACTATAAAAATAGAATAAAGACAATTATTTTAGCTGTAGCAGTCACAAGATATGTATATTTTTTAAATTGAGAGAAATGCACAAGTTTTTTAGAACCTATGTTAAAAAAGTAACAAATCAAGAAGAATAAATATGGTTTTCAGGCTTCTTCCCCCTCACGGATAAGATTACCACATTTCCCTTGACAAGGATTAACGCTAAAAGATAGAGGAATTTGGGTCCACTGAACAATATTTTCTTGCCTACGAATAATAAATAAATGAAGTCCTAAGGATATTCATATATATGTCATCACTAGCTGCACCAAGGTTTTTCGTTATACCTAACAGAAATGGTTTGATATAGAAAAAAATGGGAGGGGATTGCTCAAATAATGATCATTCTTGGTTATGGAATTATAAGTTTTCGTTTTCTTTTCTCTACAATGAACATAAACCACTTTTCACTACCCAGAAAATACCAAGCAAGAGTCTCACACTGATACTTAGGGTGAACAATAATCAGTAAAGGCAGTATGGCATACTGGTTAAGAGCTCAGACTCCAGAAACAATGTGCCTGTGTTTGAATCCCAGCTTTGTGACCTTGGACAATCACGAAACCTGTCTGTTACTCACTATTCTGAAGAATAAATTCTGGCACATGCTCAATACACACTAGCAATTAAAGACAAAATACTTAGATTATATTAGGAGCTTCACCTTCTACTTTCTCTTTGACTACAGGAAGGTATGCTTATCAAAATATCTGAAATTCACAAATTATATGAATCTCTGATGAAGCAGTACACTCACTGTTCATTCTTTCTATGAACAAGGAGCTATTTTTCATTGGCCTCTAGCCCTGAAATCAGAGGATGACAAGAAAGGAAGATGTTGAGAAGACACTGACTATCCCCTCCCACATAGAAATCTCAGCCATCTGTAAGCAGATAATAAAGAAGAACATGATAAAGAGGAGAAGAAGCACAACATATATGATTTTCATATATACTACTTCTGAATGCCCAAGGCTGCTTCATATACATGATCTCAGGTGATCACTAAAAATAAAAAGGAAACAGAGCATTTTACAAGCAACAAAACTGAGGTACCAAGATAAAGTACCTTGCCCAAAGATCACCCAGTGATCACACACGTGGCAAAACTACCAAGCGGCAAACTGAACACAGAATCCAGGACACTGTCTAATGCTGACTTTAAGAACTACTATCTTGGTTCCAATCCTTTGGCTACAGATTCCTGTTCTAACAACGTCTCCACATTTTTTCCTTCTATCCCTGAATCTAGAATATTGGGTAAAGGCTTTAAACTTTTTCTAGTCATAAATTTTAGGTTGGCTTAAGTCTACATGAATGGTACGCAGGAGTATATTTGAATTTTTATGAAGCAAGGACTTATATAAAATCTTATTTTTTTTTGGTGAAGTGGGCAACTGACACACTTAAGTTAATTTCTAAAGCTTGAAATTATATTGGTTTCAAATGAGATCATTTTGAATTCCAACCCTTTCATATAAGTAAATTTATAATGGCTACAATTCAAATAAAATTAACTTTAAGGAAAATAAAATGGACTAAAAATTTGCCTAGATCTACCTAAAAGTAAAATATAAAATTAATTTCTAAATACATAAGATGTATTGTTGAAAGAAGAACTTTAAATACATGCAGATTTAGACTATAAATTCAAATATGAAAATTCAAGCATCTGAAATAAATAAGCATAGTCTTTTATGGAAAAAAAACCACTAAAATAAAAAGCATTATTTTTTCATTTCAAGAAAAAGTCTGAGCTTCCAGAACAACTTTCTCAGATTATTTATTAACCCAATTAAGCCAAGGAAAAAATAAAGCAATTAGCTCATTAAAAACAGGGACTATTATTAATTGAAATTTGGAAGGAGGCTGGGCATACGTGGCTCACGCTTATAATCCCAGCACCTTGAGAAGCCACGGTAGGAGGATCGCTTGAGGTCAGGAGTTTGAGACCAGCCTGGGCAACATACTGAGACCCCATCTCTACAAAAGATTCTAAAAATTAGCCAGGCTTGGTGGCACATGTCTGTAGTTCCAGCTACCAGGGAGGCTGAGGCAGGAGGATCACTTGAGCCCAGGAGTTCAAGGTTACAGTCAGCAATGATCACACTAATCACACTCCATCCTGGGTGACAGAGTGAGATCTTGTCACTTAAAAAAAACTTCGAAGGAAAAAGGACACAGAAAAAATTACCTTTTCCTGAACACACACATGCCAAGTGCTTTCAAATATAATATGTGATTTAATCTTGAACAAGCCAGAGTAATACAAGCTATTATTACTTTTTAAGTATTCAATATTTATACTAAACAATAGGTGAGGTTTTAAAATGGCAAATATGTCAGAGTAAGATAAAAATAGAAATACTTTCATTTTTTCTCTTTGTTAAGGATTGATCATGTGACAACTTAATTTTTTAAACAGCTTTTTTGACGTATAATCAACATACAATAATTTAAAGGGTACACTTGATAAGTTTTAACATATGTATATACCCATGAAACAATCACCATAATCAAGATAATGAATATATACATCTCCCTCAGGAATTCCCTTATGCTCATTTTTAGACTGTCTATCAACAGCAAATGGATAAACTGTGTTATTTCCATCCAATGGGAGACTACTAAGCAACAAAAGTGTATGAACTACTTATACATATAATATGATGTGTGAATCTCAAAATAATTATGCTGGGAGAATCCATACATGCACACAAAATACATGTGTTATTCTATTACATAAAATTCTAGAAAATGCAAACTAATTTATTATTGTTTTTTAAGATGAGAAAAGGCTCAGAAAGGAAACATAGCTTGTAGTAACAACAATGTTAATAAATGGTGGTGCCAGAACATACATCCAGTTCTACTAGGTCTCAAAACCCAGGCCTATAACAAGACCTCAATATCAACTGCATTCTCTGTGACAAGATTAGAAAAAATACAGATTTGGTTTCTAGCATTAGAAGATTCTATTATTAATATTAAAATTTAACAAAGAAAAATCTAAAATCTAATTTACTTTTCAAAAGATATAATAAAACAAATAGCATAATGGCTGTCCACCAAAAAACTAATTTAGTAAATTATATCTAGCAAAGAAACAATATGAGCATGGCTAATAAAGTTAATAGAATCCATGTTTTAAATTATCACCTATCTCACTGTAACTAATTTATTAAAATCTATGATTAGTAGAGCACATTATCATATACCATAAAAAAGCACATATCCCACTGTACAAATATTACAATTTATCAACCCATTTCAGAATATGATGACTAGTTACAAAAACTGAGTAATCTTTGCATCCTGAGCAGCAATACTAGCCACTTACATAAGATAGTTCTGAGAAGAATAATAGCTAAAAATTAAGTGCTTATTTTTGACTAGACACTGTTGTTCACTAATCACATATTATTTCATTTAAAATCCACAATTATCTAATTGTGTAGGTGTTACTATGAACCCATATTGTAGTTGGAAAAACTAAAGCAAAGAAAGATTAAATAACTACTCTAAGTCACACAGCTATTAAGTGGTAGAAATGGAATTTAAACTCAGGCAATCTAACTCCACCGTGTTCCTAACCATTATATGCCATATGACTCCTTACAGGTTTGGTGGTCTTAAAATAAACAAATAAAAATAAGAACTAGAACAGCAGTTCCCAGAGGCTGGCAAGCGTGCATGCGTGGTAGGGGGATGAAGATAGCTCAGTTAATGGATAAATGTAACACATGAGAAAAGAAGGGTCAAATATCAATTATCTAAGCTTCTAATGCAAGAAGGCAGAAAAATAGCAAATTAGTTCCAAAGAAAGTAGAAGAAATAAATATTAATCAATGAAACAGAAAAAAAAAATCAACATAACTAAAAAGTTTCATAAAATTGAAAAGATTCATAAAATTGATAAAACTCTATGACTGATCAGGAATAAAAGATAATATAGAAAATTCGAATTTTAAATATTAAAACTGCAATATTATAAATTCTATACTATTTAAAAGATTTAAATAACTCTGAAATAATTTATGCAAACATGAAATTTAGAAAAATCCCTTGAAAAACATTATGTATCAAAACTGACATAAGAAAAAAATCAGAATAGTTCCTTTATCTTTTTTTTTAAGAGACAGAAATCTAATGTAAAATTAATCCTATAACTGAAAATATAAACAAAATAAACAAAACTGCAGACTGTGAGTAGCTTCACTGGTGAATTATGTTCAACATATAGGAAGCAATAAAACCTATTTTATACAAATTTCCCAGAGAATTCAAAAAGAGGAGACCCTTCCCAGACAAGAACATAACAAAGGCCAGTATCTCTGATATATGGATATAAAAATCCTAAAAAAAGTAAAATAAAATAAAATCCATATATATAAAAAAGGAGAATGCCCAAGTGGGATTTATATAAGGAATATAAGAATGTTTTTAATACTCAAAAATGAATCAATGCAATTTACCACATTAATAGAATAAAAGAGAATAAAATATGATTACCTCAATATACAGGAAAACCATTTGATAAAATACAATCCATACCTGTTCATGATAAAAAATCTCAGCAAAGTAGGAACAGAAGAGACTTTTCTTTTCTTTTTTTTTTTTTGAGACAGAGTCTCACTTTGTTGCCCACGCTAGAGTGAGTGCCGTGGCGTCAGCCTAGCTCACAGCAACCTCAAACTCCTGGGCTCAAGGGATCCTCCTGCCTCAGCCTCCCAAGTAGCTGGGACTACAGGCATGTTCTTCTATATATATTAGTTGGCCAATTAATTTCTTTCTATTTATAGTAGAGACAGGGTCTTGCTCTTGCTCAGGCTGGTCTCAAACTCCTGACCTCAAGCAATCTGCCCGCCTCGGCCTCCCAGAGTGCTAGGATTACAGGCGTGAGCCACCGTGCCCGGCCTGAGACCTTTCTTAATATGATAAATGATTATCTGTATCAGATGCCCTCAATAATTATCATATGCTTTCTTTCTGAGGTTGGACCCAAGACAGAAATGCCCACTATTCAACACTGTACTGGAAGTCCTAGCCAGTAAAGTAAGATAAGAAAAATAATTAAAAGGTGCAAAAGATTGGAAAATCAGAATTCAAACTATCTTTATTAATAGATGACATGACTATAATCATGTAACATATAGAAAACCCCAAGTAATCTACAAACTACTAATACAAGTGAATGTAGCAAGATCGTTAGACCTAAGGTCAATATAAAGAAAACAACTGTTTCTATATATCAATAAACAAAAACCAACTGTTTCTATATTATCAAGGGAAGCAGAAAATGTAATTTTAAAATATCACTTATAATAACATTTAAGGAATTACAAATACCTTGAAATACATCTAATAAAAGATACGCAGGACCTCTACACTGAAAACTGGACCACTGGTGAGATAAATTAAAAGAAACTTTGAGTAAAACAGAAGATATTTCATAGACTCAATATTATTAAGACATCAATTCTCCAAAAATTGATCTATAAAATTCAATGCAGTATGAATTAAAATCCCCATAAGATTTTAAATGTGTGTATATATGAAAATTGACAGGCCGATTCTCAAATTGATATAAAAATGCAAAGGGTTTAGAATAGCCAAGATAATCTTGAAGGAGAACAAAGTTAGAAGATTTACACTACCAGATAGACTTATTATAAAGCTACATGAATGATGACAGTATATTATTGGCATAAGGATAGACAGAGACCAATGGAATAAACAGTTCAGAAATAAACCTACACACATACAGTTGCTTGATTTACAATGAAGACATCACTGTCACTCAGTGGAAAAAGGCAGATCTTTTCAATAACGGGTGTTAGAACAACTTGATCTCCACATAGGAAAAAAGAAAATCTTAAGCTCCTTCTCTGACCAAACATAGAATTTACTTGAGATGGGTTATAAACATAAATGTGATTAGTAAAACAATAAAACTTCCAGAAAAAAACAGAAGAGAATATCTTCAGCACCTTGGTAAAGATTTCTTAAATTGGGGGCTGGGCGCGGTGGCTCACGCCTGTAATGCTAGCACTCTGGGAGGCAGAGGCGGGAGGATTGCTCAAGGTCAGGAGTTCAAAACCAGCCTGAGCAAGAGTGAAACCCCATCTCTACTAAGAATAAAAAGAAATTAATTGGCCAACTTAAAATATATAGAAAAAAAAATTAGCCGGGCATGGTGGCGGCATGCCTGTAGTCCCAGCTACTTGGGAGGCTGAGGAAGGAGGATCGCCTCAGCCCAGGAGTTTGAGGTTACTGTGAGCTAGGCAGATGCCATGGCACTCTAGCCCAGGTGACAGAGTGAGACTCTGTCTCAAAAAAACAAACAAACAAAAAAATTTCTTAAATGGAACAAAAAAAAAACACTACCCATGGAAGAAAAACATTGGTAGATCAGACTGAATTAAAATTAAGATTACTTTTTCAATAAAAGGCACCATTAAGAAAGTGAAAAGACATGCCATAGACAAGGAAAAAATATCTGTAATGCAAATATCTAAGGACTCATATCCAAAATACATAAAGAATTCCCACAAATCAGTAAGGAAAAAAGACAACTTTTTTCTTTAAATAGGCAAAGGCTTAAAAACAGGTACTTTGCCGAGAAGATAATGGGCAATGAATACATGAAAATGTGTTCAGTATTAACATCTACCAAGGAAATGTGAAAACATGAGACTATCCTTCAGAAAGGCAAAAATTAAAATGACTATTAAAAGATAGCAAGTGTGCAGAAAAGAGTTAACATAGGAAGCCTAAGACTGTCATCCTAAAAAAGGCCTATTTGCAAAGTTAGCCCTTCACTAGCATCTGGGAACTTGGATTTGGGGAAGATCCCCACCATTTCCAGAACTGATAAAAAAAATTGGCTCACTGTGCTTAAAGTTTTTGCAAACAATATGCATTTGTTATGTATATTGTTTATGCACCTGATTTCTTTCTGGGAGTCTGGAATTTTGGAATTAGGCAAAGGGAAACTTTTTTATGTATGATCATCCCCCTAATAAAAACCTACGGTGCTGTGCTTGTAAACAATCTTCCCTGAAATTCATACACGTGGTCACAATTCGTTGCTGCTAGAATTAAGTGTGGTCTGTGTGACCACACTGAGAGAAGATATTTAGAGGCTCAGGTTTTATTTTTTCCAAACTATGTCTCACATGCTTTTTCCCTTTGCTGATTTTCCTGTAATAGATTATAGTCATGAATGTGATAACATGCTAAATCCTGTGAGTCCACCTAGCAAACCATTAAGCCTGGCAGTGGTCTTGGGGACACTCAGCACATCAAGTGGGGGGGGGGATTATATAGAATAACTACACTACTATACACTGTTGGTGGGAAGGTCAATTAGTTCTACCACTTTGAGAGACTATTTAGATATATCTTCTAAAGCTAAAACGTATTTCTACCATATAGCCCAACAACTGTTAGGAATATATCCAAAAGAAATTGAGTGCCTGTGTCTACCAAAGACATAAGAATGTTCCCAGTAGCTTTATTCACAGTAGCCCAACATGAAAACAATCCAAATGTCCATCAACAGGTGAATGGATAAACAAATTGTGACAAATTCATACAATAGAATACCACAAATTAATAAAAAGCACAAATACTAATACATGCAACAGCATGATAAATCTTAGTAACTGACTGAAACAAGGCCAACAGTATACAACATATGATAACACAATGTATGAAAGAGTACACAATGTATAATTTATGTATAAAAGAACAAAGTATGATCTCATTTATGAGATTCAAAAACTGACAAAACTAACCTATAGTGATAAAAGAGAAAGTTAGTTGGAGGGAGTACTGGGCTATACTATCCAATACATCTGGCTATTTGGATTTAAATAAATAAAATTTAAAAATTCAATTCCTCAGTTACATTATCCATATTTCAAGCACTCAGTAACTACATGTAGGTAATGGCTATAGTACTGGATGGCAAAGATAGAGAATGTAAAACATTTCCATCTTCACAGAAAGTTCTATTATATTAATCAGCACTGTTCTAGGATGATGAGAATTTTCTATATCTTGATCCACAAGGTAGCTACATGTGTGTATAAATATGAAAAATTTCATCAAGCTATACACTTAAGATTTATGTGCTTTACTATGTTAAGTTATAACTCAAATAAATAAACATATAAACATATATTTTAAGAATCACTAGCAGAAAATACATACAATATGTATAACTGAGGATTCTTATCTAAAATATGAAGAATTCATAAGAATAGGACAGCAATATAAAAGAAATATCACAGGTAATTCACAGGAAAGGATGGCCAATAAACATATTAAAAGATGTGTACGTTCATCAAAAGTCATGGAAATATAATTTAAAACATCGAGATACTACTTTTGACTATAATGTTGGCAAAAATTTATATGATTGGTAACATCAATTATTTATAAGAATTTAATAGAATATAAGTACCATGAGTGCAAGAATCTTACTGTCTAGTTTGCTACTAAATTCCCAAGGTTGAGAAGAGTGATTGGCGTATATTTGTGAAAGTGAGGAAGAAAAGTTGGGGAGAGAATGACTATTTCTTTACTCTAACATTCACCATTGATGGGAGTGTAAAATAGATGCAGCCTTTTTTTTTTTTGAGACAGAGTCTGGCTTTGTTGCCCAGGCTAGAGTGAGTGCCGTGGCATCAGCCTAGCTCACAGCAACCTCAATCTCCTGGGCTCAAGCAATCCTCCTGCCTCAGCCTCCCGAGTAGCTGGGACTATAGGCATGTGCCACCATGCCTGGCTAATTTTTTCTATATATATTAGTTGGCCAATTAATTTCTTTCTATTTATAGTAGAGACGGGGTCTCGTTCTTGTTCAGACTGGTTTCGAACTCCTCACCTTGAGCAATCCCCCCGCCTCGGCCTCCCAGAGAGCTAGAATTACAGGCGTGAGCCACCGTGCCCGGCCGATATAGCCTTTTTGAAGAGGAATTTGGTAACTTGTATATCCATTTACCTAGCAATTCCATTTGTTATCTCCCTTAAAGAAACACTCATATGTGAACACACAAATATGCAAAAACCTGTAAGAATTTGTATTGCAGCACTGTTTGTAACAGCAAAAACTTGCACATAACATAAATTGTGATCAAAAGGGAATGGTTAAATAAACTATAGCTCTTCCATGTCATGGAATATTATGCGGTAATTAAAAAGAAATGAAGTAGTAATGACATGAAAAGATCTTTAAGACATATTAGCTTAAATAAAAAGTTGCACTCTAATGCACATATTTAAAAACAAACAAATCTATAAAACTATGTATCAATATATACATACATACATGTATTTCGATGCATAGAAACAATTATAAGAAATGTAACCCAAACCAGTAACAGTGGTTACTCCAAGGGATAAGAGTTGAATTAGTGGGTGGTGGCTTTCACTTTGTCCAGAGTAGAATTTTTCACAATAGAATGTACATATTCCAGTATTACTTAATCAAAAACAAACCATCAAAAACTACTGTTTCTGTTATTGGGTTGTTGCTGTTCTATATCCTAATGATGTAACATGGCTTCAAACTGCATTTTTGAACAGATAAAAACTAATCACATAACAGAAAAAATTTTTTTTTTGAGACAGGGTCTTGCTCTGTCATCACACAGGCTGACATGCAGTGGCACCATCGTAGCTCACTACAACCTCAAACTCCTGGGCTCTAACAATCTTCCTGCCTCAGCCTCCCAAGTAGCTGGGACTACAGAAGCAAGCCACCACACCTGGCTAATAATTTTATTTTATTTTTTATAAGGGGTCTCGCTATGTTGCCCAAGCTGCTTTCCAATTCCTGGCCTCATGCAATCCCCGCCTTGGCGTCACAAAGTACTAGGATCATAGGTGTGAGCCACTGCATCTAGCCTGTTGGAGGGTTTTTACTTTTGTTCTCTCCTCTCCGTATTTTTGGATTTTGTTAAACATTTGAGTATTTGCCATTCAACTTAAGAAATAATAGATCACCTTATACATGATGAGCTACTATTTACTTACACTTCAGAATACTTCTCAATTTCAGAAATAGTAAACCTAAACCTATGTAAACCAAAAGTTCACATAGATTTCAAATCTTTAAGTGTCTCTAAACATAAACTTTTTAAAGAATTTCCCCCACCTAAACCATCTATCTCTTACTAGAATAAAGTTACACAAACAACAAAATAAATTAAAATTGAAAGAGCCTGAGCATCCTACCTGGGTTACTGGAATGTAGAGAGGTTCTCCATTGTGTAGTAGTGTAAGATTCCCATGCTGATAGAGGCGTCCTTCTGGCTTTAAATTTGCCATCTCCTTAGGTCCTCCTTTCTTGCCACTCTCTTGTCCATTTCCTTTAAGTTCTTCGGTATCACTTAGGCATTCAAAAAATTCTTCTTCACTGTCACTCCAGGAATCCCAAGATTTTCCCACCTCTCCTTTTTCTTTATCTGTATCTTTCAGATTATCTGGCCCCAACTGGTCTCCAGTTTTTCCAGCATCCCCTGGATAAGTATTAGTGACATTATCTGAAGTACTTGTCTTTTTCCCCTCATCACGTGCCTTCTTTCTTTCAATACAACAATTTAACATCTTAAGAAAACAGAAATAACATTTATAGTTGAATTAGTTACAGCAAAATAAAAATCTATCCACTGTTTGAATATTTAATTTTCATTCTCCACTTCTCAGGACCTTGTGATTCACAGTGACTACAAGCACCCTACAGCAGGATGACGACACTAGGCTACAACCCATTATTACATTTAGATTTAGAACAGCTCTAATTAAATCAAGACTGTATATATAAGTCATTGGAAAATCTTTACCTGTAGTTTCTGGTGCAGTAAACAACACCTTAGATCTGGGGGTCCACTTGCTAATCTATCAAATAAAGAAAACAGAAAGCTTAGTTTTAGTAAAATTGCTTCAGATATGATTTTTTCTATACTACCATAATTTTTAGTTATATTGATAACAAATCAAACTAATATCTATATAGGTAAGGTAACTGAGTTCTAGAGGGACAGTACATATGATTAAAAGATGAAAATTTATTTTATATACCTAGCCCACAAATCACCAATAGCAAATGTAATAGATACTTTAAAACACAATAGCAGTTGGGCATGGTGGCTCAAGCCTGCAATCCCAGCACTTCAGTAGACTGAGGTGGAAGGATCACTTGAGGCTAGGAGTTTGAGACCAGCCTGGGTAACATAGGAAGACCTCATCTCTACAAAAATAAAAAAAAATTGCCAGACGCGGTGGGCTCTATTAAATTGGAAGATTAGCCAGGCATGGTGGTGTGCACTTGTACACAGCTACTTGGGAGGCTGAGGCAGGAGGATCACCTGTGCCCAGGCATTTGAAATTGCAATGAACTATAATTGTGCCACTGCACTCCAGCCTGGGCAATAGAGCAAGATCCTGTCTCTTAAACACACACCCACAGACAATATAATAGTAAATTAGTGATAGCTTTTTTAAGCTAACAGAAATGTAAAGTGAGAAAAAAATCTCTAAATCCACCCCAGGAAGTAGCTTGCATACAGTATTTTACACCATACAAAATAAATCAGTCTATGTATTTAGTTATAAATTATTATAGTGGATTATCGCTATAAAAACCAAGATCTCCATCTCTATTTCAGTGGTATCCCAGACTGATTCTAGTTCTAAGCCACCGGGTTCCCGGCAATCAGCCAAAGGTACTCTTGTCATATTCAACATGCTTCTGGATCTGTAATAACTTCCAGAAAAAAAAAAGATTAGAACCAAGAGAAAATCCAGCTAAGCAGAGATTGACAAATGACATAAAAGTAAATAGTTCTGGATCAATGACTTTATATTACTCATAGTCATGATTCTCCTATCCTTAGCATGAGAAGATGAGTGCTAAACTATGTAATATTAACATATATGCCAACTAAAATATTTTATGTGATTATGTGAAATGTCGATATAAATTATACCAAAAATTATAGGTAATGTTTAATATCTGAACTTATGATGAACTTTAAAGATGTTTTCCTTCCATTTACAAAATACATGTTTATTGCAGAAGACTTAGAAAATACACAAAAGTATAAAGAATAAAATAAAAATATAATTTCACAACTAAGAAAACTCTGTTAGCACTTGGCTGTATTTCTTTCCAATCTTTTTTCTATACATTTATATTAGCATAATTAAAAGTACTCTGAGTACAAATTACTAGATTCTACTTTATTATAAACATTATGAACAGTTTATGTTATTAAAGATTCTTGGGGAAAATATTTTGTAATGGATCCATAATTTCCCATATAGAGATATAATTTATTTAACTATTCTTTTTGTTTAATATTTAGGTTTCACTTTTATTTCCTATTATAAATTTGCCATAGTGAACACCTCTGAACATAAACCATATCCAAGTTTCTTACCACTTTCTTAGGGCAGATTTCCTAGAAAAGGATAATTAACAGGTCAAAAGTCAACTGTCTGCTAACAAATAAAAATCCTATCTAAAAAAACTAAAAATTGAAAATATTACCCTGGAATCATAAAGTTGTTTTCCCATCTGAAACGCATTTCAAGAACAAATTCCTGCCAGAGGTGTGCCACTCCTTTCAATCCTCCATGGTAGAAATTAATCATACAAAGACACAAAGCCAATTTGTATGTTAAACTGTCAGATGGTGCAGATTTGAATTGATTGTAGAGATTCTAAATTTAACAAAGTAGAAACAAAGCGAAATTTATTAGCAACATATTTTATAAATATGATCAAAAAGTGTATATAGGCCGGGCGCTGTGGCTCACGCCTGTAATCCTAGCTCTTGGGAGGCCGAGGCGGGCGGATTGCTCAAGGTCAGGAGTTCAAAACCAGCCTGAGCAAGAGCGAGACCCCGTCTCTACTATAAATAGAAAGAAATTAATTGGCCAACTGATATATATATAAAAAATTAGCCGGGCATGGTGGCGCATGCCTGTAGTCCCAGCTACCCGGGAGGCTGAGGCAGAAGGATCACTCGAGCCCAGGAGTTTGAGGTTGCTGTGAGCTAGGCTGACGCCACGGCACTCACTCTAGCCTGGGCAACAAAGCGAGACTCTGTCTCAAAAAAAAAAAAAAAAAAAAAAAAGTGTATATAGAGAGATTTTAATACTAAAATTAACCTATCCTACCAAAAGTAGCTTTTATCAAATGTTTACTACACTATTGCATAAATTATTCTTAGGGAGTTCCATGTATTTAAGATTTCTACTAAGATAAAAAAAATGAGGCTAAAGTTATAGCTTTCAATTTCTTCTATGGAGTCTTTAAGATGTATTCTAAATTTTGTGTGTTGTTTTAAACATCTTTTAATTACAAATGAGTATATACTTGTCAAAACAAAAAAAAGGGAAGGAAATCAGAACTCTATTAACTGAAAATGTAAAAGATGGTGCTTTTCTACCTCATTTCATGAAATCTACTTCTCAACAACTACTGTAAACAGTTTGATATATCTGTAGCCCTCTTATTTAAAATTTCTCATTTCTTAATTTCTCAAACACTAGACAAGGAGAATATGAAAATTTTACATATTTTACTGCATTAAAGAGTTTTCCACTCACAATCTAGTTTTGAAGTCTAGAAGAATCTGTTGCAAAACATAAATTCAATGATTTCACAAAATCTCTAAAATGAAGGAAATCCTATCTATACACAGTGTATTTACGCTATTTTTCACTGTTTCTGGAAAAATTCCTGCTACCCAAAATACGTATCTATGCCAATATTCTGTACCAGGTCATTATCTGAGTGGTGGCCATGATCTTCATTCAATATTCCTAAGGTGATTTTCAAAACAAAAGGACACTTAGGCTATTAAGCTAGAAATACAGAAAAAAACCCTAGAAATTCAATGTATTTAAAATATTGTAATATTAAACTCCCAACTTACATAGTCCTCACTCTCTGATGCAGGATTATTATCTGTTGAAGTAGTAGTTCCATCTAATGGTCTCTCAGAAGCAGCATCAGGGAATAAGAACTTGGAAGAAAGAAAATAATCGCATTTTAGAACACATTTCCTATATTGATTTTTATAACTCATATAAGTACTATTTAACTTTTTAATGATTTTGCTTCTAAAACAATGAGAATATTCCTACTGTACTGGCCAGTTGGTTCTACACTATTTCAATTTTTTTCTGTTTCTCTTTGAAAATACAGAGGGTTTCAGTGACTAGCCAATTTTAGAAATCAGGCTATTTTCTTAAAAATAGCCACCTAATTCTGTGTTGAACAGTATAAAAGTAAAATCTCTTCACTGTGATTTGATGCTCATCCAAGGCCATCACATATTTTAAAAAGTATTAATGCTATTAGAAAGAGAAAACTATAAAAGACAATTAAAACACCCACATAGTCATGAGGATCTGTAGAGATATCATCCATAGGTTTCCATACGTGGAATACACAAAGGTATTTAAGACCCACACCTTATTTTGTGAGATATTCCCAGAAAGTGGGAAGCAGTCTAAACCTGTAGTAACCAATGTATCTTTTCCACATGCTTTCTCTCTCTCTCTCTCTCTCTCTGTGTATGTGTGTGTGTGTGTGTGTGTGTGTGTGTGTGTAGGGGTAGTCAAAAAAACTGAGTGTATATGACAACTGAGCTACATAATTTGAATATAATCTCTAAGGATACATTCTTAAGAAGGAGTCTTCTTTTCAGTCATTTTATTGCTGTCCATCCCAATTGTTTTGTGGTACTGCTGATCATGGTTCCTCTTACCATATATACTTTGCCATATATTATAGAACATTTTCAAAATACTTTAAAATTAAAGGACCTACTATGTGCCAAATGCCAGTGCTAGGCACATTTATAAACATTATCCTATTCTTATACTGCTGTGAGCGCTAAATATCACTGCCCACATCTTACCATGTAGAAGCTGAAAATTTAGCTAAGAGTCCTGTTCATATAAATGGCAGGGATAACTACTGGGCATCTACCCAAAAGATCAAAAGTCACTTTATGAAAAAGACACCTGCACTCGAATATTTATAGCAGCACAATTCACAATTGCAAAGCTGTGGAAACAACCCAAGTGCTCATCAATTCATGAATGGATTAATTAAATGTGGTATATGTATACCATGGAGTACTACTCAGCTTTAAGAAACAACGGTGATATAGCACCTCTTGTATATTCCTGGATAAAGCTGGAACCCATTCTACCAAGTGAAGTATCTCAAGAATGGAAAACCCAGCACCACATGTACTCACCAGCAAATTGGTATTAACGGATCAACACCTAAGTGGACATATAGGAGTAACATTTATCGGGTGTTCGGAGGGTGGGAGGGGGGAGGAGGGGATGGGTATATACAACCATAATGAGTAAGATGTGCAATGTTTGGGGGATGGACATGCTTGACGCTCTTACTCGAGGCGGCAGGGGGGCATGGGCAATATAAGTAACCTTAACACTTGTACCCCCATAATACGCTAAAATAAAAAAAATAATAAATAAATAAATAAATAAATAAATAAATAAATAAATAAATAAATAAATAAATAAATAAATAAATGGCAGGGACAAAATTAACATCTAGTTTCCAAGTCCAGTTATTCTTTTCATTATACTACTTTTGAAGTTTCTTCCCCAGATTGTCTTATGCACATATTGCCAGGAGTGTGATTATAATAACTACAATTAGAGTAAAAATAGCTATCACTTATCAAAGGCCTATTATATACCAGGCAGTCTCATAGAAGGTCCTTTAATTCTCACAATAATCTCACAAGGTTTTGTTAGCCTCATTTTATAGATGAAGAAACTGAAATGTCTAGTTCAAAGGCATACAGTAATTCATGCAGGGATTAAACTGTAGTATGGGTAGCTCCCAGGCTGAGCCATTCCAACACACTACACCTAGGAGACACTCTAGCCCTCTACTGTATCCCCCTCTCATCCTTACTATAAAGCTTTTTCTAGACTATTATCAAAGTGATCTTTCAAAACTACAATTCTGATCATGTTGATCTTCTGCTTAAAACAGTACTAAACTGCAAGATAAAATCCAGCACTTCAGCATGGCAGGTTACCTGCTACCTCTGCAGCCTTGATCCTGGTCACTCCCTAGTAAGCACCCTACAAAATACCAACTGTTCAACAGCTCTCAGGCCTCTGCTATTCCCCTGTTTCTAAAGCCTTTTCTTCAAGATTCAGCTCAGGTGTCCCTCTTTATGGAAGCCCTCCCTGATTCCCACTGCCCAGACAGAGACAGATGTACCCTCTGCTTTGTCCTCACAGTCCTTCTGCCAGACTATTCAGGTGCAACAGGGTATTTTAACTGTTGTTTACTTTCTTTCTTCCCACTGTACTAGTGGGGATTCTCTGAATGTGTAGACTTTGTTTTACTCATTTTATATTCCCAATTAAGTGCCTGTCACATACATAGAAGGGACTAAATGTAAAATGAATAAATGAGTATGCATACAGACCTATAAAGACAGAACATTTAGTTACCAGGAGAATAGTATTGAGGACATCATTATTCAGTGGTGACTCTTCTGCACCTCTGTGTTTTCGTATTTTCTTCTTTGCAGTGTGTACCATATTTGATACTGATAATTTATGAATTGGAACTGGTGCTGGCTCTGTCAACTTTGACAAAGCATGAGTTATATCAGCAGTTTCTATAAAAGGAATAGAAATGAATATAAATTATATCACCAACCTTAGTAGGTTAAAGTGATGAGTAAGTTGATGGTTATATAGACTATTTTACTCATTCTTTTCACTAGTGTTACATGGTCTCAGAATTATTAGATTTTAATCCACATTTTCAGCTTTACATGCAAGCATAAGTGAAAAAGGTGTCATACAAATTATTTCTTCACAGGAGACTTCAAAAATAAACCTCTAAAACTCTACTTTTCAAAATATCTTACATTTTTGTTTTTGGTGGAAAGAACTTATTAAACGCACTTAATCTCTTAACAAGCTCTGGGTATAGCCTAAAAAGGAACGACAGCTGTCTAATCCACTAAAACTTGCTTCTCCAACTTAATTCAAAATGAGAAAATACATGAAAAGTTGCCTTTCTAAAGAAAATGGTAAAATTTGCAACTAATATTAAAAAAAAGTTGATTACCTCTTCCTTCTTCCTCAAATGAAGATCGTCCAAGAATCTCATCAGTTGACTCCTTTCGACGGCAGATTTTAAAAAATTCAGTGACAAAATCACCTACATAGAAAATAAGTTACTCATTTTGACACTTAATTGAAAAAAAATCAATCTTATAAATTAAAATATGTCTTCTCACAAAAACTATTAACTAAGATATGGTAGAAAATAAAATCATTCAGTTTTTCCATGAAAGGAAAAAATTAACCCTATGTCACAGGTAGCCTTGTTCTTCCTTCCTTTCTCTCCATGTCCCGGGATATTAAAAGTTTTTCCTTAGAATTCCTTCTAGAATGAAAGAAAAAATAATTGTACCTAATATTAAGCATTTACTATATAACTCACTGAGACAAAAGGTATCCATCATCAGTTATATAAATAACAAGAACATTACTGTATGTTTATAGTAGTCTTCTTTCCCCAACTGCTATCCTACTAGAATCTAAATCCATTAAAAAAAATAATAAAAAAGAAATTCTAAGGCCAGGCATAGTGGCTCATGCCAGAAATCCTAGCACTTTGGGAGGCCAAGGCAGGAGGATTGCTTAAGGCAAGGAGTTCAAGACCAGCCTGGGCAACATAACAAGACCCTATCTCTTAAAAAATATATAAAAAATAAGTGGAGTATGGCGGCACAAACCTATAGTCCTACCTACTCAGGAGGCTGAGGCAAGAGCACCACCTGAGCCCAGGAATTCGAGGTTGCAGAGAGCTATGATCATGCCATTGCACTCTACACTTGGTGACAGTGAGACTCTATCTCTGGGGGAAACAAACAAACCAATCAACCAACCCCAAGAAATTCTAAAGATATGTTTCTAGAGGATTATGTTGGATAAAGGCGTTTCAGTTTCTGATGTATATTAATGGTATGTTTTGTCATTAAGAGGGAAAGGGGTCTGCTATCTTCTAAAGAGCTTCAATGAGGTGTGTTTCCACAAAGAAATTAATGCTTAATAAGAACTGTCAGTACTAAAGTACATCTAAGTTTTATAATTTAACAACTAGTTCTGAATACACCTAGCACATTTTTGGACTTTCTGAGAAAGGTAAGAAAAGTTTATACATAATCTAGTCATATAAAGTAGTCAAAGAGGTAGGGTGAGATCATGGACAGTAACTTAAAATGAGAACACTTTCAATTCTTTCAATTCTAAGGTCCTCTGGAATTATCATAGAAGTCAGTGGATGAGGTATAAGAGGAAACAATTTAGTAAGTACATTTTAAAATGTAATAATTCAATGATTAAACAATAGAAACCATTTACTGTTCATTTACTGTAAGAAAGACATTGTGTTAAATGTAATATACACATACACACAGGTACATAACCTTATTCGATCCTCCCAATAACCCTACAAAATGTATACTTCTGTTATCTCTATTTTACTGAAGGACTGTGAGGTTTGAAGAGATTAAGAAACCTGAGCAAACTAACGGATCTAGGATTTGAAGCAATGTCTATTCAACTCTAAGACTCTTGATATTGACGCTATACTATTTCCCTAAAGCCCCAGACAAATTTGCCAATGGCAGGAATTTTACCTTTATACATATTTGTTTTCACTATTATATAGTTAGCACAAATGGCAATTGCTAATTATTAATAGCATTTGACAAACAGTACATCATGAATGATAGAGAGCCTAAGAAAATAATGCTTTAGAGAAATGTATCATTACTGTCATAATAAATATTTAGTAACTCCATCAGTTGAATGGTAATATATCGAGTGATATGGAGTGAAGGTGGCATGAACAAACATAAGAAATGGAGAAAATATTTTCATGTGCACTAAATATAAGGAGGAAAAAGATGAAAAGGCACATTAAGGAGATGGGTTCAGAAGACTTCATGAAAGAGATATACCTATAAAAAAGGGAAAGAATCCCAGACATGAGATACAATAATACTATCTAAACAGCAATTAATATTTTTCAAAGTACTTCCATTTATGTTACTTCGCTTGGTTTTTCAAATAACCCTGTGAGGTGGGCAAGATTATTTACATCTCTTTTCCCATATCAGAAAATAGGTTTGCAGATGTGATACGCCTCTAAAGAAGAACTCTAATGCACACTGTCAAGAATCAGTGCTCTTTCTCATTAGATAACACAGGTCCAGGGGGAACAACAGAAAGTAAAAAGGGCTCCACTAACAGGAAGAGAAGATACTGTCTATACTACAGGAGAAAGAAAGGGGAGTAACATAAAAACATCAGAAGAATAAAACTGAGATAATTAGAATATAATGGATAATTCTAAAGTATAGCAGGGTATAGACTACTACAGTTACATAAAACTGAAAGACAAGAAAAATCCTGCTAGTGGTATTCAAAAAAGGATTCACTGCTGTTAGCAAAGATTTTTACCACATGATGTTAACTGAGGAGGTGACAAAAATTAAAAAAAAAAAAAAAAATTTTTTTTTGATAGATGAAATAAAGTGTAAAGAATGTATTCAGTGTTCCTGATTTGGAAGATAAGCAGTTTAGTGGTATTTCCACAGAGGAACATAATATATCTTACCTAGCAAACACTGAGGATTATCAGCTTTTCTTACTCTAACAGACCAATGGGGAGCTTGAAGAGGATCCAGATCACTAAAATGCAAAACAATAAATATAAGATCCTAATTAAAATAATCTGCAAGATTCATGAACTTAACAAAATGCAGTCTAATGAAAATTTTATATGGAAAGACAAGCAATTCATTTAGTCACCCTTAAACTAACGATTATCCAAATACACAGGCCATATGGTTAAGTTTTTTAAAAATAGTATCGTAAAAAAAAAAATCAAAGTTCTTAGACAAAAAAAATACAAAAGGAAACACCAAAATCAAAACAATCAAAAAACACATATAAAAATGATTCTGAGCAGCCAACATACACTAATAACCTAATGAGAGAATAATACTTTAAGAATATACTTTAAGAATAATATAAAAAGGAATGAGAAACAAGCAAATATGAACAATTATCTTAAACAACCTGGTTTTAATATCACTTTTAATAAAAAAAAAAAAAGAGTATGGAAACTTGCATAAAAATGTCCTATTTTCTCAATTAAATAGATGAGGGTGCATCCACTTAATAAAATACTATGGAGCAATCAGAAAATGACAACAAAGACCTCCAATGTCTGGCATAAAAGATGTAAAATAATATATTAAATGAATACAGCAAATTAATATATAAATTTAAACTTTAAAAAGATATACACCAAAATGCTAATTGGCTACTTTTTAAGTAATGGGATTATAATTAGTTTTAGGTTCTTCTTTAAACTTAAGTTATCTGATGAAGAAGCACTCGTGTTACTTTCACCATTAGCAAATACAAGAAATTTAATTATGAAAAGAAAAGGTGTACTATTTCTCACTGTTCTACATCAAGCACAAGAAGGTACTAAAATTGCCTTCCTTTTTCTCCACATTGTTCCTAGATAATGCTTACTGCAATTTTCAAGTTGTTTCCACTGCAAAGGAGCATAGGGCATGGATGTTTTATTATTTCCAATATTTAATAATCAAATATTATTCTTATACATCTCTTCAAAGATCATCATCTTTGAAGACAAACATCATCTCTTCAAAACACTTCAGTAAATGCGTTTTACCAGCTAAGAGTAGTTCAACAGAATTATGTACTGAATCCCAAACTGCTTAAGAGGTATCTTCTTTGCTAAAATATAATAAAATTTAAATTACTTATTATCCCTGAACTAAGGCTCTCACCTCTACAACTACCAACCTAAAACACATCTCTAATACATATTAATCAGTCCAAAAAATAGAAAACTCGACCAACCTTATCAGAAACTCATATAAACAAAAAGGAAAATTGCTAGCCACTTGGCACTTAATTTACTCTACTGAAGTTTTTCAATTTCAATGTATTACTCTTAACATACTTACGAATAAACATCATTATCCACTATGATCCCCTCGGTTAGATGAGGCCATGTAGTTGCTAAATGGAGTTCACTAAAACATAAAATATATTCAAAAGCTTTAATACTGTACATATATCTTCTGACTCAGCAATTCTACTTCTAGAAATGTAACCTAAGAAAATAAAAGTCTGTTAAAAGTGGTGCTATATTTATAATACAATAAACTAGAAACAACTGGTTCAGCAAACGGTAGCATCTCTTTATGAAGCTAATGCTTTGCAAACATTGAAAAATCGTGTTTATACATAATGGCCAAAAAGTGTAAATAACCCACCAACTGATGAATGGATAAACAAAATGTGGTATAACCATACAACGGCACATTTATAGCCATAAACAGCAATAAAGTACAGTAGTCCCTCCTTATCCACAGTTTGCAGTTACCTGCAATCAATTGTGGTATGAAATATTAAACAGAAAATTTCAGAAAAAAAAATTCCTAAGTTTTAAATTGTGCACTGTTCTGAGTAGAACCATCCTTTTGTCCAGAGTATCTTCACTGTATACGCTACCCACCCATTAGTCACTTAGTAGCTGTCCTGATCATAAGATCGACAGATTACAAGAAGGGTGAGTATAGTACAGTAAGGTATCTTGACAGAGAGAGGGAGACAGAGATCACATTCATATAACTTTTATTACAATATATTATTATAATTATTCTATTTATTATTGTTGTTAATCTCTTACTGTGACTAATGTATAAATTAAACTTTATCATTGGTATATATGTATAGGAAAAAACAGTACATATAGGGATTGGTACTATACAGAGTTTCAGGTATCCACTGGAGGTCTTGGAACATATCCCCCAGGGATAAGTGGGGACTACTGTTCTGATTAATGCTACAACATGGATGAACCTCAAAAACATTATGCTAAGTAAAAGAAGCCAGACACAAAAAGCCACATATTGTATGATTCCATTTATATGAAATGTCCAGAATAGATATTAATAAATTCATAGAGACAGTTTCTTTTGGAGGTAATGGAAATGTTCTGGAATGACATAATGATTATGGCTGTACAACTCTAAATACTAAAAACCACTGAACTGTACACTTTCAAATGATAAATTTTATGGCAGGTATATTAAATCTCAACTTTAAAAAATCATGTTATAAGTTCACAGTGGGCAAACTTTTTCTACAAAGAGCCAAAGAATAAATATTTTTAGGGTTTATAGACCATGTATGATCTCTGTTATATATTTTCTTTTGTAACTCTTAAAAATGTAAAAACCATTTTAAGCTCACTGACCATACAAAAATAAGCTACTGGCCATACAAAAATTGGCTACTGGCCAGATTTGGTCCACAGGACATAATTTGCCAAACTCTTATTATAGATGAATATTAAATTTCAGAAGGTTTTCGTGTAAAATGAAAAAATAAAGAAAGCAGGTATAGGTCTTTATTTCTAGTAACTACATTCATCTCAGCAGACTACAGTATCATAAAGCACAGTAAAATCAGTATCAGTATAAATTTTAAAAGCAAAATAATTCACAATTCAAATGGTAGATTGAAATTCTCACCTAATAGGATCCTCACAGGCACCAAATGGTAACTTGCCAAATTCCAGGCCTCCAACTTCTCCTCCTACAAGGGCATCTATATCTAAACAAAAGAAATAGTTTTCCATTATTTGGCAAAAAAATATAGAAATAAGAATCTAATCTAGTTAGGTTAAGCCCTTTGGAAGATTATAGCTTTATAAGTGCCTATAACAGAACACATGTAGCAAGCTAAAGTAAGTTATAGCACATATAGCAAATATTAAGGACCTCCCCTGAGAAAATTAGGGTTAAAAGGACATGCTTATTTCCAATTTACTCGGTATTTCACCCAAGCCATGTATTCTAAATTTTACCCTTCTGAAATATTCCTTGAAAGAATATTATTTCTGTAAAATTTGTTTGTATTTTCAAAAAATGTGATTAATATGACATGAAATATTACCCCTGTATTAAAACAATTAGTCACCAACCTACATTCATCAGTTTTGCTGTCAATAATTTCCTAACAGCAAATTAGCAAATTTGTTACCAACAATAAGAATTATATTCTGGTTAATAATAGATGGAAATATTTAAAAGTTCAGGAAAGAACCTCCTTTCCATTATGAATGGTCTATGAGACTGGAGGAAAATTTAGAGGGAAGATCACTCTTAGCTCTATCCCTCCTGAGGAAGTAAAAAACACTTCTAAAAAACATTTGCTAAAATCATGCCTGATAATTATCTACACCCTAACTAAATTATTAAAATTAGTCATTAAATATGGATTACCTGATTCAGTAAATTTTCTCAAGTCAATTCATTCCATTTTTCCAACTAAAGAATGCTTACAATAAAGATCATAACCACTAACATTATTACAAGATGTGAATTTTTAAGAGCTATAAAATTATAATAAGCCCATTTTTATAAAGTAGTAAATTAAAAATTATTACTAAAATATAACTGTGCAAAGGTTTTAGCTGAATTAAAAGTTGAAAAGCAACACTGTGGAATGAAAACCATGGGAGCCTGACTAGTGTTTGAATGTAAATTTTACCACTTGGTGACCATGTGATCTTGAGCCAGTCCTTTAAGAAACTTAACAATCTCTAAGAAACTTACATCTCTAAGAAAGATAATGCTAATCTTGTAGGTATATGTGAATTACACAAACTAGGATATAAAATGCCAAGACAGTGTCTAGGGCATATTGCCTAGTATGTTCAGTCCCTCCCCCTTATAAGAGAAAATGTTAAGAATTTGTATGGCCTTCAATCCACTGAGATAGGAGGTTAGTATTTTTATTCCCATTAAAAAACTTGGCAATACAACATTAACAAAGACCTTTTTTACAATCAGAATTATAATGCTAAGATTCTAGTTCTTGGGCTTCTTCTTAGATCATCAGCAGACCATACAACCTTGGGAGATCTTTTAAAATTGCTTAATAGTAAAGTGGCCTTGGGAAAAAGAAAGAGGAGAGTAAGAATTGAAACTTCTAACTAGAAGTAGCCTACAGATTGTCCAGTGGGTATTGTTATCTGAGAACTAAAATTACTAATACAAATATTTGAGTCTTTCTTCTAATATAACTCTAAAGCTTAGCTTTTATTTCTTAGCTGTAATTTAGATAGTCTTTTTACCGTACATTAGAGTTTCAAATTCTTCAGTGGTATACAAAGTAAAATAGTAGCAGTACTCTTTTAACTCCCTAAAGCTAAGGATGTATTACAGTAATTTTTATATCATCTCATACCTATCAATCCTTATTTTCAATCTTATTAACTACTTAGAACAAAAATAAACAGTAAAGAATATTCATTTCTTTCTTTTGGGGGGAGATAGACTGGAAAGTGTTTTCAAGCTAGTAAAATTTATATAATTATTTATAAGTTTGTATTAAATTTCTTATTAGATGTACTTGAAAATAACTTACACACGTGAAAGAAACACACAGGAATCAAAACCTCACTTTATTAGAAGATTGTCTATAAAGGTGAGCTTTTCTAAAACTTAATGTGCTATTCATACTTCTGTCCTTAGCACAACCTGGCCTATTACAGGCTAATAATTAATGAATGTTGAATGAATCAGTTTATTAATGGCTAAGCAGGCAAACTGATTTTGGTTACATTTTTATAAAACGCAAGTTAAAATATTCTATCATTTTCCCCATAAGTGTGTGTATATACACACATATTTTTCTTCTCTGCTTTCCTTATTTAGTCTTCTTAAAACTCTAAGGTTTTCTGCATGTCTGTTTTCAGCTTATGAGTGTGACTTCTCTTATTATATTCTAAAAAGAGACATTTTAATCATTCACTTCATAGTAGTTTACAGCACATGATGTTCCACACAGGGGATGTCTTATAAATAATATCAGCTTTCAAAGACAGATTGTCAAATATAGAACAGTACTGTATCTAGAGAAAACCTACAGAATTTTTCTATAAGAGAAAAAATAATAATAAAAGTGATGAAATCAGCAATATTACACCTAAATTACAAATACTGTTAATGTGAAATACGATTAAGTATAATAATTTTAATTTTTGAATATATTTTCTTTCCTATTTATACTCAGTAAGTTAAATATTGTTCTAAATGACCTCACCTGGAGGTTGCTGGGGCCAAAAATACTGCTGCCAATCCTGAAGTACATAGGTAAATCGAATAGCAATACTAACTGGAGGCAATGGAGTTAAAGGACATCCCTAGAAAATATATGCAAAACAATACCATGTAAATAAATACTCTTGTTCTATTAAATTCAACATCAAAATTTTGCACTTATGGAATGGATAAAATATTACCTTTATGAGCCCTGGATTTTCACATTCTAGTGTTAGACAACAGCATGCATATTCTGACCATTAAAAACATACGCTATTTTAGCCATTCCACAGGAAAAATAAGTCACTGACATTAACATAGCCACAGATGCAGAATTTAGGAAATCATTTTCATGGAAGAAATTCTCATAGGCCAAAAGCTCAAGAGGTGAATCAGGGATGATCAAGAGGAAAGATCCTATAGTAATGAACGGTACTGACAAATGTTAGACTGGGCTTTAAAAAATGGAAAAGTAAACTCTGCAAAGAATCACTGTATATTTATCCATGTATTCGGGTATACACGAGACTCCCATAATTTCTGCATATTGCTTCCACAAATGTTTTCATTTGATGTAGCTTTAAAAAAAAAAAGTAAAACAAGGCCAGAGGGCAAAATGCTTTAAAATAAAGTTGGTTAAACTACTTATAAAGGAGATATTAAATTCTGTTAAGCAAAATACTTTTTCAAAATATCTTATAATTTTATTTATAAAATACAATTCTTACTATTCACCTCAGGCATTAAATATGGAAAAAAGGTGATTCACTTTTCAAATAAGTAAAACTATTAGGTTGGGGACATGATGTCTTTTCTTTTCTTTAAATGAAAATAAACACAAATTAAAGTCAGTCTCACATATTTAACCACAGCTTTAGACTAACAAATGGTCATTCATAAAAAATAGATTAATGAATCAGTTAACAAAAGAAAACTTACAATTATCTGTAAATTCACTAAAAATCATAAAAAGTAATACTATCCTCCAAACATCATCTTATGACCTCAGCTTCCCTTCATAACGCTCAACCTACACTAACATAAAATAGGACTTAAACATGCATAGGAATCTTTACCTAGGGAACTTGGGAAAATGCAGATTCAATACTATTATGCATGTCTCACCAGCTTCCAGGTGTTGCTAATGCTGCTGGTTAGGAGAAACCACACTCTAAGTAGCAAAGGAGTAAGTGACATTTACATTTAGCTCAGCAGTGGCATCTATAAATGTCACTAGAATCTTTAACTGAATACAAACTCAATCTGAAGTCACAATATAAGGTGGCTGCCCACAAAAAAGTTAAATCAATTTTGGGCTGCTGTGTCCTAGACAAGCAAGGGTAAGATTTTAGATGGTCAATATATCAATTTTTTAGTCAGGTCAAGATATCAAATGAACATTTACTCATAAGGTGCAAATGGTTTAGAAGCCGTAACAAGGTCACTCTGACATATAACCTCTGATCTAGTCACACAGTAATATAAATACAGAAAGAGATAACCAGAAAGAAATAGCTAGGATAAAAAATGACAGAAATATCTATGTGGAGCCTAGAAAAGATACAGAAAATCAAAAGGGATATGTGGAGTTCAGGGCACATGCCTGATGAGTTCCAAGTGTGTAGGAAGGCACTGACAGCCTAGGATGACAGACTGCGTTAAATGAAAGCAAAAGAACTCAGTCCAGAGTAAGGGCATTACAAGACTTTCTACTTAAGCCAGGCAGCCCTAGGGTAGGGCACTACCAACGACAACTGCTTGATACTTGCTTAATGGGAAGTTAAGGGCCAGAGGTTATTGTGTGAGGGGAAAAAAAATCTTCATTCTTTCGTAAACAAGCAACTCAAGATTCTAAGACTAGATCTCAAAACCCCCAATGTCACCACATAGCAAGAGGCTCCAAACACCATTTTAAGATTTGGTTCTGGCAGGGCATGGTGGCTCATGCCTGCAATCCCAGCACTTTGGGAGGCCAAGGCAGGAGAAATGCTTGAGGCCTGAAGTTAAAGACCAACCTAGGCAACCTAACAAGACCTAGTCTCTACAAAAGATAAAAAAATTAGCTGGGCATAGTGGCACACACCTGTTGTCGCAGCTACTAGGGAGGCTAAGGTGTGAGAATTATTTGAGCCCAGGAGTCTGAAGGCTGTAGTGAGATATAATCGCACCAATGCACTTCAGCCTAGGTGAAAGAGCGAGACCCTGTCTCCCAGAAAAAAAGACTTGGTTCTAAAATATTCTTCAATTGTAAAATTATAAAACCACTAGAAAAGATGGATGGGAGAGAAAGTTAAGTTTTAAAATAAAACTCTCATTCAAAAAGAGCCTGCAAACTAAAATTCGTAAAACATGAAAAAAAAATGGTTCTAAAAATAGTTCTATCATATCCAAATCAACAATCACAATATAAAATCATGAAATGTAAAGAATATCTGAAAGAACTAAGAATGTTTAAACTGAAAAAGAAAAGAAGACTAGGATATGAGAGAGATTTCAAATATTTAGATTATGGTAGAAGGGGATTTAAACTTAAATTTTATGACTCCAAAGAGCAAAACTGGGCCTCCTGAATGAAGCCTTTGCTAATGACAAGATCTCTGTGAAAATGAAATAAACTGCCACTAAAAGGTGAGTGCCCTGAAGCACATGAAATGTTAAAAAATAATTTTTATAAAGACAGTTTTATAAAGATGTAGAGGAGAGTCACATATTGCATAGCTTTAACTATTATAAAACCTCTAAAATATCCAAATCAGATCTTAATTAAGTTCAATTCTTCTCAAATCAATTTTGAGAGATGTTTCATATCAGAAGAGTGAGTTTCATTAAAGTTTTGATAGATGATGTTATAAAAACTGTTTTTTAAGTACAGCTAATAAATAGCCTACATCAGGCTCCACAAATCAAGCATGTCCCTACTTTCAGTAAAGAAAAGTTGAGCTACATGGAAGAGTGACAGAAAAGACCCCAAAATAATGTTCATTAATGTTTTCTTAAGAAGCAATAAAGTATTAATATTTGCATCTGACCAGAAATTTGATCTAAAAATTTTAGTCATTGAAGACTTTTGGTAGGAGAAAAGGAAAACTAATGGAGATAGGAGAAAAAGAAAACTAATGGAGATATTAACACATAGTTGCCTTTTTCAAAAATTTCCCAAAATACTACATGTAAAATTAAGCAGTACTTCTGGCATTTGAACCTAGAAAGTTTTTTTTTTTTCTTTTTTGAAGAAAGGGTCTCACTCAGCTGCCCAGGGTAGAGTTCAGTGGCATCAGCATAGTTTACTGCAACCTCAAACTCCTAAGCTCAAGCAATCCTTTCACCTCCGGTTCCTGAGTAACTGGGACTACAGGCATGTGCCACCATGTCTGGTTAATTTGTTTTTTATTTTTTGTAGAGATGGGGTCTCACTAGGTTACCCAGGCTGGTCTCAAACTCTTGGCCTCTTGCCTCGGCCTACCAAAGAGCTGGGATTACAGGCATAAGTCACCGCACTCAGCCTATGATAGTGTTTTTATAGTATGAAAAGATATATTCAGCAAGTGTTTTTATAGTACAAAAAGATATATTCAGCAGGTCCCATTTAACCCTGCTGCTCTCAGTACTAGGAACATGAAAGGGAGGGAGGGAGGGAGGGAGGGAGGGAGGGAGGGAGGGAGGGAGGGAGGGAGGGAGGGAGGAAGGAAGGAAGGAAGGAAGGAAGGAAGGAAGGAAGGAAGGAAGGAAGGAAGGAAGGAAGGAAGGAAGGAAGGAAGGAAGGAAGGAAGGAAGGAAGGAAGGAAGGAAGGAAGGAAGGAAGGAAGGAAGGAAGGAAGGAAGGAAGGAAGGAAGGAAGGAAGGAAGGAAGGAAGGAAGGAAGGAAGGAAGGAAGGAAGGAAGGAAGGAAGGAAGGAAGGAAGGAAGGAAGGAAGGAAGGAAGGAAGGAAGGAAGGAAGGAAGGAAGGAAGGAAGGAAGGAAGGAAGGAAGGAAGGAAGGAAGGAAGGAAGGAAGGAAGGAAGGAAGGAAGGAAGGAAGGAAGGAAGGAAGGAAGGAAGGAAGGAAGGAAGGAAGGAAGGAAGGAAGGAAGGAAGGAAGGAAGGAAGGAAGGAAGGAAGGAAGGAAGGAAGGAAGGAAGGAAGGAAATTCAAAACCCAAAGGGTTCCAACCTTAAGGAGCTCACAATCGAAGCCCCAAACAAACTACTACCTGAACCCTGCTAAGCTGGGAGATTGGCAATATTACTTTTTGAGGACAACAAATAGGAGAGAACACCATCGACAAATATTAACAGATTGAAAAAACAAATCAGTTGCTTCTTTAGCATTAGTACACTCAAACTATAATTGAGTATTTTGTCTCTTTAAACACACAAAATAATCTATATAGTCAAGTACAGCTTTCTTCTAAGAAATGTTATAGTATAGAGAAATGTTTCTATATACTCAATAAAATTACCAAATCATTACTTTTACCTGGACCTCAGATAAGATCGGCAATGTCAATGCCAACTTACAATCTTTGATTTGAAGATATCCAGCAGACCTGATAAATGAGTGTACTGATTTGGTGCTTTTCGAAGATGAACCATTTCAAAATCAGTCCGGACACCAGGACCTTGACATTCTCCCACATACATTCTTCGCCATTTGTGATGAATCTGCACAAAGAGTGGCACCTGGCTGCAAGATATGATTAAATACGAATAGAATGCAAGCTTAATAAACACTAAATAACTCCTAAACCTTAACATTTTCCCATATGAAATTATTTTAATCTCAAATATTTAAAAGCACTGAACAAGGAACACTACAAAAACACAGGTTTCTATTTTATAACAAAAACATTCTTAGCTCCTTTTCTCTTTATACTGTTAAACTGAAGAAACTATCATCTAGTAGCACTTTGGTTAGTCAGAAAATTGTTCTAAAATGGCTAAGGTCAGGAAACAACAGAATGAAAATTATCTTGAATAAAAGCGAGATTTGTCCCAAATTAATAATAAAACCTAATCCATAGGTATTAATAATAATTAAACCAATATTTTAGTGAAATATTTCACTTTATAATTTAGATTCAAGCTTCATTATTCACAGATTTCCATATTTGCAAATTAACCTACTAAATTTATTTGTGACCCCAAAATCAATACTTGCAGCATTTTCACAGTCATTGCAGACATGTGCAGAGCAGCAAAAATTTGAGTCACCCAACTGCACAAGTTCTCAGCTGAGGACAAACAAGGCAATGCTCAATCTGCTTGTTTCAGCTCTTATACTATAAACAAGTATCTTTTTCATAATCTTATATAGTACTACATTTTTTTTTTACATTTTTGTAGTTTGTGTTGGTGGTTTCATTCTTTAAACAGCCTCCAAGCATAATTGTAAGGTAGTATTCCTAAGCAAAAGAAGATTGTGATGTGCCTTACAGAGAAAATGTGTGTGTTAGACAAACTTTGTTCACACGAGTTACACAGCTGTTGGCTGTAGGTTCAATTTTAATGACTCAACAATATATATTAAATAAAGTAACTCTTTTTTTAAAAAGAAACTCACATAAAACAAAGTTATGTATTAATTGATTGATAGAAGCGTGACTAGAGGCTCACAGGAACCTAACCTTGTATTTCTCCTAGAAGTAATGGGTCAGGATTTAATAATTCAGTGTTTGTGGCAACTTCATAGTTACACATATAACTACCTTAAATAACAACAATGGACTGTACAAACATATTCCCAAATTAATAATGCTACATTACTAAATAGACTAACCATTCCTTAAGAAAGTAAATCCCAATTATTCACTATAAAGTACATCTACTGTAATACATTCATTTTTTCTCAGTAAGTTTACAGTTAGTGTCTACTGGTCTACTTTATATGCAAATGAAATAAAACTGAAAATAATAGAATAATGATTAATCAAATTTCATTTCTTAAATACTTCCATTTAAGAATAGGGCCTAATGATACTTGAAAATAAGTTTTAAAAAGTTAATCCAAGTAATATCTAAAATTTCTGAAGTTCTAAAATTAGATTTTATAACATAATTTAAATAACTAAACATTTGAAAGCACAAAAGGATAGCAAATTTTTTCATTTTAAATATACATTTAATATTTCCATAAGATTCCCTTTAGAAATGGCCTCGATATAGGTTTTGTTAATTGTGTCCTTATATATCAAATTCTAGTATAATAATATGCAAGTATAGGCCAGGCATGGTCGCTCACGCCTATAATCCCAGTACTCTGGGAGACCGAGGCAGGAGGAGTACTCAAGGTCAGGAGTTCAAAACCAACCTGAGCAAGACCGAGACCCCATCTCTACTAAAAATAGAAAGAAATTAATTGGCCAACTAAAAAATACATATATAAAAAACATTAGCCAAGCATGGTGGCACATGCCTGTAGTCCCAGGTACTCGGGAGGCTGAGGCAGAAGGATTGGTTAAGCCTAGGAGTTTGAGGTTGCTGTGAGCTAGGCTGACGCCACGGCACTCTAGCCCAGGCAAAAGTGAGACTCTGTCTCAAAAAAAAAAAAAAAAAAAAAATGCAAGTACATTGTTAAAAGAAAAATTTTCAGGCCAGGTGTTGTGGCTCATACCTGTAATCCTAGAATTTTAGGTGGCTTGAAGCCAGGAGTTCAAGACTAGCCTGGGCAACATAGTGAGACCCCCATCTCTACCAAAACAATAATTAAAAAATTAGCTGGGTATGGTGGCGCATGCCTGTAGCCCCAGTTATCTGTGAAGCTGAGGCAGGAAGATCATTTGATCACTTGAGCCTAGAAGGTCAAGGATGTAGTGGATTATATTAATGCCACTGCACTCCTGCCTGGGCAACAGAGCACGACCCTATCTCCAAAAAAAGAAAAAAACTTTTTTTCCAACAAATTACATTTAACATAGTTTATGTCAGTAAAGAACAAGTTGAGAATTGGGCAACTCGCAGAACCAGAAGAGGTTCAGATAAAGAGCTCTGCTTTGTAGCAACATGGGTGTACAATAATTATAGACAAAAAAGGGAAGTGAAGTATAGAAACAGCTTAATTGGTTACAACTCTCAATTTGTCTTGTTTGGGCATGATCTGATCAGGTGGCAACCCGTGACTGGCCAAACCTCAGCTGCTGTGATTGACTAAGACTCAGCTAGTTGCTCCAAAAGGATACCCCTAAATTAGGCTTTCAGTTTGTTCATGAACTAAGTTACCTAGCAGTTCTTTATAGCAAGGATGCAGTTACAGAGGTAGTGAATACATATTTACTAAATTGCTAATTATAGTAAAAAACCTAACATTTAGTAACCATTTTCCTTCATAAATTATCAGTAAAAATAGTTTTAACTTATTGTCTAGGTTTTCTGAAATGTCCACGTACCAGCCAGTGTTTCCCAAAGCAATAGAAACAGAACTCAGAAGAAGGTTGCACTTAGATTCACTGAGAACAGCATCACTGTGTGCAGCAGGGGCAATCACTAGGAACTCGCGCAACCCATACCTTAAAAAAAAAAGAATCACTGCATTAAACTGGGGAAACTTCAGAATGTAAAAATCCATTATTTAAAAAACATGACAAAATTTCCCTACAGGAAATGTTTAACAAGTCAGGTTTGAACTACAGGTGTTCCTTTTTTTAAATGGCAACCGAACCTACAACAATCTGAATTTTCTTTAAGAAGTATTTCCATCATCTACGTACTAGCTCCCCTCTATTCTTTACAAATTAAAAATAATTTACTGAAATCACAAAGGAAAGATCATTAAACAAGTTTTGCCTTAAAAGTTAAGTTTACAAGATAAAAGAAGAAAGCAAACACTGAAATCTTGCTGTAATGAATGACAACATTAAGTCTACCAATGGAGAAAGTAAAATTTTGATAGATTCACTAAATTGGAGGAAAATATCAGTCATGATGTACATGTGCTCTCTAAAAGTGAGAACACAGTTTACTAAGTATCCTAGTTAAGGAATTCTTGTATTCAATAACATACATTAGGCCAGGCGCGGTGGCTCACGCCTGTAATCCTAGCTCTCTGGGAGGCCGAGGCGGGCGGATTGCTCGAGGTCAGAAGTTCGAAACCAGCCTGAGCAAGAGCGAGACCCCGTCTCTACTATAAATAGAAAGAAATTAATTGGCCAACTAATATATATATATATACAAAATTAGCCGGGCATGGTGGTGAATGCCTGTAGTCCCAGCTACTTGGGAGGCTGAGGCAGCAGGATTGCTTGAGCCAGGAGTTTGAGGTTGCTGTGAGCTAGACTGACGCCACGGCACTCACTCTAGCCTGGGCAATAAAGTGAGACTCTGACTCAAAAAAAAAAAAAACAAAAACATACATTAGATAAAAGTCACAAAATTATCATAAAACTGCTTAATCTTGTTACAATTATCTACATTTAATGAAAACATCTCATTTAATTGCCACATTCTTTAAAGTTACAAATTTTCTGCCAAATTTTACCAAAATATAAGGTCAAGTTAGTGATCTTGCCTACTGAAAATTCCTGTCCTATCTATTCCTCAATGTATTTTGAATTTTTCAATTTAATTTTATTTAGTTAAGAGACACGTCTTGCTCTGTTGCCCAGGCTGGAGTGTAGTGGTACCATTATAGGTCACTATAACCTCAAACTCCTGGACTTAAGCAATTTTCCTGCCTCTGCCTCCCCAGTAGCTGGGACTACAGGCATGTGAGGCATGTGACACAAAGCCCAGTTAATTTTTTAATTTTTTTTTTTGTAGAGACAGGGTCTTGCTAAATTCCCCAGGCTGGTCTCAAACTCTAGGCCTCAAGTGATGCTCCCGTCTTGGCCTCCCAAAGTGCTGGGATTATATAGGTATGAGCCACCTTGCCTGGCCTATTTTTAGTTAATATTTTTATAAATTATTAATGAAAAGAATTACTTATTTGCCTAATAATCTGTGGATATGTAAAGTTATAAATGTTTATTTTTATGAACATTCTCCTCAAAAAAATCCCTCAGACAGCAGTAAAGATGTCTTTAAAAAGTCTAATTCGTAATCTGTTTATTGTTTAGATGACAACAACTTAGTGTATTTCCTCACCTCTCCTCTACCCTCCTACCCCTGAAATCAAAATGAGTTATGCAGAGCAGCATCAAATAACGGAAAGAATTCAGAGCTTTGAATTTTAAGCTCTGAAGGTCTTTTTTTTTGAGACAGAGTCTCGCTTTGTTGCACAGGCTAGAGTGAGTGCCGTGGCGTCAGCCTAGCTCACAGCAACCTCAAACTCCTGGGCTCAAGCAATCCTTCTGCCTCAGCCTCCCGAGTAGCTGGGACTACAGGCATGCGCCACCACGCCCGGCTAATTTTATATATATATATTAGTTGGCCAATTAATTTCTTTCTATTTATAGTAGAGACGGGGTCTCACTCTTGCTCAGGCTGGTTTCGAACTCCTGACCTCGAGCAATCCGCCCGCCTCGGCCTCCCAGAGTGCTAGGATTACAGGCTTGAGCCACCGCGCCCGGCCAGCTCTGAAGGTCTTTAATTTAAAACATAGTTCTCTTTTTTTCAAATGTCCTTGGAAGCAAGAAAACAAAATGAGTACATTCCCCCATGCCATCCTCCACACTAGTGTGAAACCATCAACAGTTTCTTGTTTATTTTTCCAGAAATGTTTCATCTGTCCTTGTAACCACTTTATCCCCAAATAAGATTATACTATATGTATATAATTTCTATACCTTCTTTTCAAAGGGCAATCCCCTACTGATCAGTATTTTGTTTCAAGTTTTGTGTGGTTGCAATAATACTGCAATTGTCTATTTCTACACATACATTTGCATAACAAATTCCTGGAAGTTCAGTGTCAGATAAAAGAACATATGCATTTTTAACATGGATGGTTACTGCCAAACAACTCCCTCGCTGTACACACACACACACATACACACACACACACACACAGTGCCAGTGTATACTCCCATTAATGACAAATAAGCCAAACTGAACTGCTTTCTATTTATCTGCAATATACCTTCTATGCCCTATGTATTTGTTCTCTCCATCTAAAATGTCTGCCTCTCTGCCACTCTACCATTACTAAATATCCAAATCCTAATGAACCTTTTTTTTTAAAGATTTACCTGAAATACCACCCTATCACCCATCAAATGTGCTCCCTTCTCTGAATTCTAACATCTTTTTGCTACTGCTATAATCTTTAAAATGTCAATATAAGTAATAGATTTACTTTCCCTAGCAGGTCTACTTGAGGCCTGAGAGCATGCTTTCACAAGTAAACTAACATTAAGTGGAGGCTTAAAAAAAAGAACAAAAATCAACGATAAAAAAAGGAACAAGACTTTTAAATGAGCAAAGGATCTGAACTGACATTACTCCAAAGAAGATATACAAATGGCAAATAATTACGTTAAAAAATGCTCAATATCACTAACCTTAAAGGAATGTAAATCAAATGTACTATGAGACAATCACCTCACCCTCATTAGAATGGCTATTATCAAAGAAAACAACAAGAATGTTGGCAAAGATGTAGAGAAATTGGAACCATTGGACACTGATAGGAGGAATGCAAGATAACTCCAACAGTGTGGTAGTTCTTTAAAAATTAAACACAGACTAACCATTTGATCCAGTAATTCCACTTCTGGGTATGTATCCAAAAGAATTGATAGTCGGGATTCAATTAGAAATTTGTACACCCACATTCATAGCAGCATTTTTCACAATAGCAAAAAGGTGGAAACAACCCAAATTTCTATCAACAGATGAATAGATAAACTAAATGAAGTATATACATACAACAAAATATTATTTAGTCTTAAAGAAGAATGAAATTCTAATATATACCATGACATAGAAGAACCTTGAAGACATTATGTTAAGTAAAATAACAGCTAGTCACAAAAGGGCAAATGTTATATGATTCCACATATAACAGGTACCTAGAGGAGAATTTAAAAAGGCAGAAAGTGGATTGGTGGTTACCAGGGCTTGGATGGGAGGATGTAAGTTATTGTTTAATGGTTATAGAGTTTCAGTATGGGACGATAAAGTTGGACGTGGACAGAGTGATGGTTGCACAAAAATGTGAATATACTCACTATCACTGAACTGTACAGTTAAAAGTGGTTAATGGTAAATTTTGTTATGTTTCACCACAAAAAAATATACATAAAAACTGAGGAAAAAATGGTATACATTTTAAAGATTAAGAGATATAAATGACTAATGTCTATGAAAAGGTGATCAATCTCACTAGTTACTAGGAAAATAAAAATTAAAAAAAGATATCCCTGTCAACCTACTGGCAAAAAACATAAAATACTAATAAGCTCCAGTGTTGGCAAGAGTCTTGGATTACCACAGGTGGTGATATAAACTTTAAGAACATTTTTAGAGGGCAAAAGGGCAGAATATATCAACATTAAAATTAATAAACCTCAAACTAATTATATTGCTTCATAGCTATACTGTAAAAAACCACTGATATAAATGCAAAAAGATATGTGTACAATGATGTTCATTATAATATTTTAATTATAAAAATCCAGAAGCAACTTAAATATCCTTCAATAGAAGAGCGAGTACATAATTACCCACTCAAAACACATACTCTATGGAATATTTACCAGTCATTAAAAATGATAAGGTATATCTGAATGTACTGGCATGAAAGCTATTGTGAAATGTTGAAAAAATATATTTAAGAATATTTACGGTAAAATCACATTTAAGAAAAAATACATATATCTGACAAAATATACACAAGATCTGTATAAGGAAAACTAAAAATCTCTGATGAGAGATATAAAAGAACTAAATTTTTAAATGGAGATATTCCATATTCATGGACAGGAAGACAATATTATCAAGATATCAGTTCTTTCCAACTTGATCTATAGATTCAATGCAATATCAATAAAAATCCCTGCAAGTTATTTTGAGGACATCAACAAATTGATTCTAAAGTTTATGCGGAGAGGCAAAAAACCCAGAACAAAATAGCCAACAAAATATTAAAGAAAAAGAAAAGTTGGAGGACTAACACTACCAAACTTCAAGAACTATTATAAAGCTACAGAAATCAATAGTGTGGTACTGGCAAAAGAACAGACAAATCAGTGAAACAGAACAGAGAGCCCACAAATAGACCCACATAAATATAGTCAACTGATCTGCAAAGTCAACAACTGAAAAGTAGCAAAGGCAATACAATGGAGAACAGATAGTCCTTTCAACAAATGGTACTGCAGCAACTGGACATGCACATGCAAATAAATGAATCTAGACACAGAGCTTACACCCTTCACAAAAACTAACTCAAAATGGGTCACAGTCTAGGCACAGTGACTCCAGCCTGTAATTCTAGCACTTTGGGAGGCCAAGGAGGAAGGCTCATTTGAGCATGGGAGTTTGAGACCAGCTTGGGCAACAAAGCAAGACCCTATCTCTACCAAAAAAAGAGAGAGAGAGAGAAAATTAGCCAAGTATGGCAGCAATGTGCCTACAGTCTCAGCTACTAGGGAGGCTGAGATGGGAAGATCACTTGAGCCTGGGAGTTTGAGGCTGCAGTGAGTTATGATGACACCATTACACTCTAGCCCAGACAACAGAGCAAGACCTTATCTCAAAAAAACAAACAAACAAAACAGCTAATCACAGATATAATTACAAAATGCAAAGCTATAAAACTCTTAAAAGATGACTCATGCCTGTAATCCCAGCACGTTGGGAGGCAAAGACAAGGGGATCCACTTGAACCCAGAGTTCAAGACCAGCCTGGGAAACGCAGGAGTACCCCCTTACTATATAAAATTTAAAAAATTAGCCAGGCATGGTGGCACAAGGCTGTAGTGACCTATAATTGCGCCACTGCGCTCTAGCCTGGGTGACAAAGCAAGATCCTGTCTCTTATTAAGAAAAAACAAAAAAACACAACAAACTCCTAGAAGATAATGTAGAAGACAATCTAGATGATCTTGGGTTTGTTGATGACTTTTTAGATGCAACACCAAAGGCATAATACATAAAAGAAAGAATTGATATGTTGGACTTCATATTAAAATCAGAAATTTCTGGCCAGACGTGGTGACTCAAGCCTGTAATCCTAGAACTCTAGGAGGCTAAGGCGAGTAGATTGTTTGATCTCAGGAGTTAGAGACCAGTGTGAGCAAGAGCCAGACTCGTCTCTACTAAAAAAACAGAAAGACTGGACAACTAAAAATATATAGAAAAAATCAGCCGGTCATGGTGGCGCATGCCTGTAGTCCCAGCTATTCGGGAGGCTGAGGCAGAAGGATTGCTTGAGCCCAGGAGCTTGAGGTTGCTGTGAGCTAGGTTGACGTCACGGCACTCTAGCCTGGGCAATAAAGTAAGACTCAGTCTCAAAAAAAAAAAAAAAAATCAGAAATTTCTGCTTTGTGAAAGACATTGTAAAGAGAATGAAAAGATAAACACAAACTGGGAGGAAATATTTGCCAAAGACTTATCAGATAGAGGACTATTATATAAAATATACAAAGAACTCTTAAAACTCAAAAACATGAATGTAGTCAACCCAATTTAAAACAAAAGGGCCAAAAACCTCAAAGACACCTAAGCAAAGAATATATATAGAAGGTAAATAAGCATATGAAAAGATGTTCCTCATATATAATCAGAGAAATGCAAATTAAAAGAATAAGATACCACTACACACCTATTAGAATGGCCACAATCCAGAACATTGACAACACCAATTCTGGCAAGGATCCCATAGAGCAACACTGCTGCTGGGAATCCAAAATGGCACAGCCACTTTGGAAGACAGTTTGGTGATTTCTTACAGAACTGAACATAAAATCCCGCAGTCATGCTCCTCAGTATTTACCCAAAGAAGTTGAAAGTTTATGCCCACACAAAATCCACACATGGATGCTTATAACAGCTTTATTTATACCGTGTTTCCCCAAAAATAAGACCCCATCTCTACTAAAAAATAGAAAGAAATTAGCTGGACAACTATATATATTTATAAAATATTAAAAAAAATTAAAATTATAAATAAAATTAGCTGGGCATGGTGGTGCATCCCTGCAGTCCCAGCTACTCAGGAGGCTGAAGCAGGAGGATTGCTTGAGCCCAGGAGTTTGAGGTTGATGTGAGCTAGGCTGATGCCACGGTACTCTAACCCGGACAATAGAATGAGAATTTGTCTCCAAAAAAAAAAGAAAAAGAAAAAAGAAATGAACTATGAAGCCATGAAAAGACACAGAAGGAACTTAAATACTTACTAAAAGTGAAAGAAACCAATTTGAAAAAGCTGCATACCAACTTACAACACTCTGGAAAAGCCAGAACTATGGGGACAGTAAAAAGATCAGTGGTTGCCAGGGGTTAGGAGGAAGCAGGGATGAACAGGAAGAGCATAAAGGACTTTTAGGGCAGTAAAACAATTCTGTATGATAACCATAGTGGTGGGTACCTGTCACTATACACTTGTCCAAACTCACAGAATGCCTAACACCAACAGTGAATCCTAACACAAACTATGCACTCTGGGTGACAATGTGTGTCCGCGTAGGTTCATCAACTGTAACAAACGTACTACTCTGGTGGGGAATGTTGATGATGGAGAAGGCTATGCATGTGTGGGGAAAGGGAGTATATCAGAAATCTCTGTACCTTTCCACTCAATTTTGCTGTTAATCTACTCTAAAACGTAATCTATTTAAAAAACAAAACTTATATCATAAGGTCTAGTTAATGTGGAAGTACATCATAAAAGAGATGACAATAAACCATAAGCAACCCATCCAAAAAAATACATATATATAATTCATATACTCATAAAGACTTATATAATCATTAGGCTTAGCATTAATCTGGGAGGTGTTTGAAATAAAAATTGAAACTAGAAGATCTCAAAATATTAATAGTTATAGATCAATAGATAAACTACCAAAATTGAACACTTGACAAAAATGCCAAAAATCTATTTTCTAGAATTTGACATGGAAAAGTTAATTTAATCACACACTGTCCCATTCTGACAAGGTCAACATATACTAATTGTATATTTTTGGTATAAATGAGTATACTGTAGAATAGTTTTCAAATTTGTACTGCCATTGCTTTAGTATTAATTTTAGCTTCATAAAAAAATTTATAGGTGAAAACTTGTGTATGTTATTATGCAGTTGCTAAGCATGATGAGAAATTTGCATCCTTGAAAATTTTGAGAAATTTAATTTTTAACTATTATAATAAAAATTCTATGAATAAAATAACAGTGTGAGAACATTAGGAACTCCTTTTAAGATGCCTGGTTCACATTAGTCCTAACTACATATGAAAGTTCTTCTAATCTTTTCCCATTCACAACGCTCTGCTGTTATACTCCGGGCTTTCCAAACTTGCTACAGTTTTCAAAAGTTCATTTAGGCATCATCACCTCTACTAATGCTGTCCCTTTGCCTTGAATATCTTTTCACCTAACTTATTAGTAAGCATATTTACCTGGGCTTATTCTCACTTATCTTTCAGGATTCTGGTGAAGTATTATCTCATCTGGAAACATTTTCTTAACTTAATCTTGTCTAAAGTAGGGGTACCTCCCACAAGTTTGCAGCCAACCCTGTGCTGCCTTCTATGAGAGCATTTATCACACAATGTTGTCAATGTTTGATCCCTTATCTGTCTTCCTACTAGTCTCAAAGATTACTGAGGCAGGGACCATGTTTTATCCTTGGTATTCCAGTATCTGGTTTCCAGTAAATGTTCAAAAATAATGCTTGTTGAATAAAAGAAAATGCATATACTTTTAATATGCTTAATTTTTAAACAATTCTCAGAAGTTTTATTGTTGGCTTTCTAATCTTTAAGAAAGATCAAAGAAGAAAAACTGGAAGTGACTTCCAACCATATGGCAAACTGACATGACACAGACCCTCCTTCCCTTAAAACACAGAAATACCTAATCAAATATGACAATGTTGTAAAAAAAAAAAAAAAAAAAAACACAGCTGAACTTGAAAAAAAGGAAATTCCTGGATAACAGAGACAAAGAGGGAACTGAAAGGCAGAAGTGAGCATGCAAAGTGACTGAAGAATCCCAGGAGATTATCAGCTGTGGATACAAGCACTAACAGCTAGGGACTGGGAGCTAATATTTTATAGGATAAGCTGTTTAGCTGCTTAAAGTCTGTTAGTATGTCTCACAAAAATGTCTGCAAAACTATGTTGTGATAGACTGGCGAGACTGAGAATGATGAAAGAAATGTCTGTTTACAGCTGAGAATACCATGTATTTTATCCTAGCAATCATAATGTGAATTACATAAGTCTAAGATTGATGAGGTGTATCCAGTCCAGGGAAAGTGGTCTTTGGCATGTATCCAGGCTAGGCTATGTCCAAGAATGCCCCGCCCTCATAATAAATATAAATAAGGCTGGGCTGGAAATCATGCTTCCAGAAGCACAATATCAAATATCATTAGGTTGGTGCAAAGTAATTGTGGTTTTAACATTACTGAAATTTGCCAATTGATATAGGCATACATTCTTAAACAAATGTGGTTATGTTATACATGATTTTAATGCACATTTCTCCCTTTACTTTTTTGTTAATGACATCACTTGCTGTTTATTTTTTATTTATTTTAGACTATGGAAATGATGTTAGACAAAAAGCAAATTTGAACGATTTTCTTATTCAAGTTCATAAAGCAGTGGAGACAACTAGAAACGTCAACAACACATTTGCCCCAGAAACTGCTAACAAGCATACCACCACCAGTGGTGGTTCAAGAAGTTTTGCAAAGGAGACAAGAGCCTTGAAGATAAGGAGCACAGTGGCCAGCCATCGGAAGTTTATAATGACCAACTGAGAGCAATCATCGAAGCTGATTCTCTGACAACTACACGGAAGTTGCTAAAGATCTCAAGGTTGACCATTCTACGGTCATTTGGCATTTGAAGCAAATTGGAAAGGTGAAAACGCTCATAAGTGAGTGCCTCATGAGTTGACTAAAAATCAAAAAAGTCATTTTGAAGTGTTGTCTTCTTTTCTTGTACGCAACGACGATGACGAACCATTTCTTAAACTCTCCATCAGATTGCTGATGTGCTACGAAAAGTAGATTTGATCTGAAAACTGGCAACAACCAACTCAGTAGTTGGACCCAGAAGAAGCTCAAAGCACTTCCCAAAGCCAAACTTGCACCAAAAAAGGTCTTGGTCATTGTTTGGTGGTCTGCTGCTGGTCTGATCCACACCAGCTTTCTGAATCCGGGCAAAACCATTACATCTAAGAAGTATGCTCAGAAAATCAATGAGATGCATCAAAAACTACAATGCCTGTAGCAGGCATTGGTCAACAGAAAGGGCCCAATTCTTCTTCATGACAATGCCTGACTGCATGTCACACAACCAACACTTCAAAAGTTGAACAAATCGGGCTATGAAGTTTTGCCTCACATGCCATATTCACTTGACCTCTCACTAACCAACTACCACTTCTTCAAGCATCTCAACAACTTTTTGCAGGGAAAATGCTTCCACAACCAGCAGGATGCAGAAAATGCTTCCCAAGAGTTCGTTGAATCCCAAAGTATAGATTTTCATGCTATAGGAGTAAACAAATTTCTTTCTTTTTTTTGAGACAGAGTCTCACTCTGTTGCCCAGGCTAGAGTGCTGTGGCATCAGCCTAGCTAACAGCATCCTAAAACTCCTGGGCTCAAGCAATCCTATTGCCTCAGCCTCCTGAGTAGTTGGGACTACATGTATGCGCCACCTTGCCTGGCTAATTTTTTCTATATATACTTTTAGTTGTTCAGCTAATTTCTTTCTATATATTTTTTTAGTAGAGACGGGGTCTCACTCTTGCTCAGGCTGGTCTCGAACTCCTGAGCTCAAACGATTCACCCGCCTCAGCCTCTGAGAGTGCTAGGATTACAGGCATGAGTCACCACACCCGGCCACAAATTTATTTCTCTTTGGCAAAAATGTGTTGATTGTAATGGTTCCTATTTTGATTAATAAAGATGTGTTTGAGCCTACTTATGATGATTTAAAATTCAGTCTGAAACCACAATTACTTTTGCACCAACCTAATATCCTCCACAACTGTGCCTTTGCTAATGAAGCAATGGAAATAGGCAGCTGCATATCTTTTGGATGCTCCCAATCTCTCTACTATATAACCCACACACACCAGTGTCCTTCTATATCCTTTAGATTTATTTCATCAATCTAAATCACCACAGAGGTTGCAATGTTCTCTCACTGAATGGCCTCTGAGGGATCTAGGTGTGCATGAGGCAAAGAACTGGAACTAAGATTTCTGTTTAAAGCCTGGACGCTAGAAGGGACTGAGACTTCAACAAATGAGAACGCCAGGCCCAGAAAGTTTCAATGGCAAATTCTATCAAACAGTTAAAAGAAGATAACATCAATTTTATACAATCTCTTCTGGAAAATAGAAGAGAACAAAACACTTCCCAACTCACATTATAAAGCCAGCATTATTCTGATACCTAAGTCAAAATATGAGAAAACTACAGACCAATCAATATCCCTTATGAACATGGAAACTAAACTCCCCAACAAAATATTAACATGTCAAATACAGCTACACACACACACCACAAAAATACAAATTATAACACAAAGAAGTGGAGTTTATCTTGAGAATGCAAAGCTAGTTAAATATCTAAAAATCGATCAATGCAATCATATTAAAAATCTAAAGAAGAAAAAACAAATGATCATATCAATTTAAACAGAAAAATCAAACTTCAACATCCATTCATGATAAAAAAAAAACTCTCAGCAAAGTAGGAACAGAAGAGGATTTTGTCAACCTGATAAAGAGCATTACAAAAAAACCTACAACTAATATCATACTTAATGATAAATGACCAAATGCTTTCCCCCTGAGATCAGGAACAAGACAAACACATCTACTCTTACTACTCTTACTCAATATTTTACTGGAATCCCTAACCAGTTTTAAAAGGCAAATAAAAAAAAAAACAGATTAGAAAAGAAATAAAACTATCCATAGTCACAGACAACATGATTGTTTAAATATATAAAAGATATCAAGGAAACTACAAAACTCCAAGAACTAATAGAGTTTACCAAGCTCACAGAATACAAAGTAAACACACAAAAATCAGTCAGAGTCCTATATACTAGCAATGAACAATTGGAAATGAAAATCTTAAAAATAACATTACTACAATAGTTCCTTTAAAAGAAAGCAATAATTAGGTATAAATGTAACAAAACATTTACATGATCTGTATGCTGAAAACTATAAGACACTGATGAAGTAATCAAGGAAGTCTTATAAACTGGAGACCTACCATGTTCATAAAATGGAAGAACTGGCATGGTAAAGATATCAATTCTCCCCAAACCAACCTAAACATTTAAAGTAATTCCAATCAAGATCCCAGCAGGAGTTTTTGTTGATATAGACAAATCAATTCTGAAGTGTAATACATAATGAGTGAGATGTGCACCATCTGGGGGATGGTCATGATGGAGACTCAGACTTTTGGGGGGAGGGGAGGAAATGGGCATTTATTGAAACCTTAAAATCTGTACTCCCATAATATGCCGAAATAAAAAAAAAAAAAAATTCTGAAGTGTAAACGGAAAGGCATAGGAGCCAGAATAGCCAAAATAACTTTGAAAAGAATAAAATTGGAGAAATCACACTTCCCAATTTTAAGACTTACTATAAAACTACAGAAATCAAGAATATCCAGACATACACCCACAAAAATAAACACAAATTATTTTTAAAAGCACAAAAGCAATTCAAAGGAGAAATGATACTATTCAATAAATGGTGTTGGAACTGAACATCCATATATAAAAAAAGAACCTAAACCTCCTACTTTATACAAAAATTAACTTGAAAAAGATAAACATAAAATATAAAATATAAATCTTTTATTATAAAACACAGGAAAATTGGCCAGGTGATAAAAGTCAACATCACTAATGATTTAAGTCATAATAGCATGTACCCTGGTATCACGAAAAGGGCACTTCACCCCTGTGGTAGTCTTTCCAAAAACACCTAACCCCAGTATAATCTTTTTTTTTTTTTTTTTTTTTTTACGTAACCTAAACATTTGTAACCCCAGTATAATCTTAAGAAAAACATAAGACCAATCCAAATTGAGGGAGATCCTACAAAATATCTGACCAGTACCTCAAACTATCAGGGTGATGAAAAACAAAGAAGACTAAGAAACTTTCAGAGACCAGAGACTAAGGAGACACAATGAGTAAATGCAATGTGGTATCCTTGATTGGATCCTCGAAAAGAAAATAGACATTAGTGGAAAAACTACTTAAATTAAGTTTAGCTAATAATAATATAAAAATGTTGGTTTTTCAGTTTTGACACATGTACCATGGTAACATAAGCTGTTAATAGTAGGAGGAAACTGAGTGACGAGCATACTAGAATAGTCTTCAACCTTTCTGTAAACCTAAAATTATTCCAAAATTAAAAAACTATATATATATATCTTTTAAAAAACAGGAGAAAAATTTGTGATCTAGAGCAAAGAGTCCTTAGACATGGCACCAAAAGCACAATCCATAAAATAAAAAATTAATAAACTGAACTTCATTAAATTTTAAAACTTGTTTTAGAAAAGACATTGCAAAGAGAATGAAAAGATAAGTTACAGTCTGGGAGAAAGTATCTACAAATCATATAGTCTAGAAAGGATTTATACACAAAATTTTTTTTTTTTTTTTTTTTTTTTGATAATCTATACCTAAGTTTATTTAATCAACATATAAACCACTACCAAAAGCCACACATAGTTCCCATTTCAATTAGATATACTAACTCAAGAGAATCTTTAATGACCTTTGAATTTTCCCATCTTTTAAAATAGGGGTTGGCAAACTCTTTCAGACAAGAACCAGACAGTGAATATTTTAGGCTTTGTAGGCCATCCAATCTCTGTTGTAACTACTCAATTCAAAGTAGCAACAGATAATATGTAAAACATGAGGACAGCTATGTTCTAATAAAGCTTTATTTGTGAACTCTGATATCTAAATTTCATATAAGTTTCACAAATCATAAATTATTAATTTCTGATTCTTTTCCCAACTATTTTAAAATACATAAACCATTCTTAGCTTGCAAGCTATATAAAAACAGGCAGTAAGTTAGATTTGGCCCATATACACAAAATTTAAACAACTCTTAAAAACTCAACAGTAAGAAAACAAACACCCCAATTAAAAAATATACAAAAGACTTTATGAAAGACTTCAACACAGAGAAGATACAATGGGAAATAAACACAAAATTAAAATTAGAATAAAATACTACTACACATCTACTAGAATGGCTAAAATTAAACATATTGATCACATCAAGTACTGGTAAGGCTTGTAAAACTGGAATTCTCATATATTGTTGGTAGGAATGCAAAATGATATAGCTTACTCTCAATGTGGCAGTTTCTTATAAAGTTAAACATACATTTATTAAATACCTATGACTTAACAATCTCACTCTAGGTATTTACCCAAGTGAAGTGAAAATATATTTTCACACAAAAACCTATGCATAAATATTTATAGCAGCTCTATTCATAAATGTCAAAACCTAGAAACAACCCTAATATCCCTCAATAAATGAATGAATGAGTAAATGAACTGTGGGATATTCTTAAAATACTACTCAGCAATAAAATGGAACAAACTATTGACATACAGAATTTACTTCAAAGGATCTCAAAGGCACTATGTTGAGTAAAAGAAGCCAGTCTCAAATAAGTACATATGGTATAATTCTATTTAGTTGACACTCTCAAAAGGTTAGAACTACAGTGACCAAGAACAGATCAGTAATTCCAGGGATTATAAGGATGTAGGGAGGATGTGCTTACTAAGGGACAAGAGAGGCTTTTTGTGGGGGTGGGTTACAGAACAGCTCAAAGTCGCAGAGATATTAAGTGCCTGAGCTAGGAATTAAACCTAATTTAGTATCTGGCCCAACATTAGGTATTCAATTAATGATGAATGAATGAATTCAGGCAAAGCCCATGCTCTGTGATACCATGCTGCCTTTTGATATATTTAGTCATGTTAAAAACATCTACTCATATTTTAAAAGGTCAGAAGAAAATCTGGAAGGATTAGACTAAATTCAAGAAATGTAATTATTAAATTCCCTCTTCAGTTGTTCAAGTTGCTTAAGTTCACAATTTTTAAAAGAACATACTAAAACAGGTATATTTATGAAACATCCAATTTATTTGCATTTGTAAATAATTTTCTTCTTTTTAAAATATGCTGCATAGTCTATTTGTTATAGTAATCACAATGAAATGAGGAATAAAGAAATAAACAGAGACATTATCATTTTCCCCTCCCTTAGAAATTCTTCAATTAAAAAAAAATCAAAAGACCAACTCAAACTAATAGAATAAGTTTAAACCAGTAAATAAACTTCCTTTAATTAGAACTCCTTTCTTAACCATATACTCACACCAGGGCCATTTTGGTGGTGGTATGTTTTAACACCATCTCATCCAAAATAAATAAAGTTCAGAGACATTTTGAATTGAAAAAGCTGGAAGAGACCTTTTACATGTGATATACTGTAGCCCCCCTCCCTTATCCTCAGGAGATATATTCTAAGACCCTCAGTGGATGCCTGAAATTGCAGATAGTACTGAACCCTAAATATACTGTTTTCCTTATACATACATACCAATGATAAAGTTTAATTTGAAAATTAGGCACAGTTAGTGCTTAACAATAAAATAAAATAATGATTATAATATTCTGTAATAAAGTTACATGAATATGGGCTGGGCGCTGTGGCTCACGCCTGTAATCCTAGCTCTTGGGAGGCCGAGGCGGGCGGATTGCTCAAGGTCAGGAGTTCAAAACCAGCCTGAGCAAGAGCGAGACCCCGTCTCTACTATAAATAGAAAGAAATTAATTGGCCAACTGATATATATAAAAAAAAAAAAAATTAGCCGGGCATGGTGGCGCATGCCTGTAGTCCCAGCTACTCAGGAGGCTGAGGCAGGAGGATTGCTTGAGCCCAGGAGTTTGAGGTTGCTGTGAGCTAGGCTGACGCCACGGGACTCACTCTAGCCTGGGCAACAAAGCGAGACTCTGTCTCAAAAAAAAATAAAAATAAATAAAAAAAAAAAAATAGAAAGAAATTAATTGGCCAACTGATATATATATAAAAAATTAGCCGGGCATAGTGGCGCATGCCTGTAGTCCCAGCTACTCGGGAGGCTGAGGCAGAAGGATCACTGGAGCCCAGGAGTTTGAGGTTGCTGTGAGCTAGGCTGACGCCACGGCACTCACTCTAGCCTGGACAACAAAGCGAGACTCTGTCTCAAAAAAAAAAAAAAAAAGTTACATGAATATGGTCTCTTTCTATGTATCAAGATATTTTAATGTAGTATACTCATCCTTCTTGTGATCTGTCGATCTGATAACCAAGACAGCTGATGGGAGGGTAGTTTATACAGCATGGATATGCTGGACAAAGGGATGAGTCACCTCCCAGACAGGATCATGTGAGATTTGATCACACTACTCAGAACAGTGCACAATTTAAAACTTATGAATTATTTTTTTTCTAGAATTTTCCATTTAATATTTTCAGACTGCAGTTAACTGCAGGTAACTGAAACCGCAGAAGGCAAAACTGCAGATAAGAATGGACTGCTGTACCTCTTACATTAATATATCACACTTATAGTTTAGACATAAGTGAGTTTTGATTTTTACCACATAGCTGTTTTGAGATCAACATTTTATTTCAATATAATATCCAATGATACGTATTAAAATTTCTATGATACTTTAATGTTCTATGCTATCAGCAAAGCTATAGTTAAGCACTACCCTTGATTATGAAACACAGTGCAGAAAAGAGTGAACAGCAGGCCTGTGACTGTTACCCTTTAGTTGCAGCTTCAATCACAACCTTGCTGGCAAGGTTGGTTCTTGGCTGGCACCCAGGAATTTGGATTTGGGGAGGGTTCGCACCATTCCCAGAACTGATTAAGAGTTATTCACTGTGCCTAAACTGTTTTGCAAACAATGCGGTTTATGCTAAGCATCTACTTTCCTTCTAGGAGTCTGAAATTTTTGTATATACCAGTAAGAGGGTGCCTACATGACCAATTAAAAACCTTGCAGGCTGAGCCTCTAACAAATTTCCCTGATAGACAATGTTTTACATGGACTTTCACAACTTGTTGCTGAGGGAATTGAGTTCATCCTGTGTGACTCCATCAGAAAAGGACTCTTAAAAGCTTGTACTAACTGGACTTCGCTTCACGTGCTTTTTTCCTTTGCTGATTTTGCTTTGCATCCTGTTGCTATAATAAATCATCTGTAAGTATAACTATATGCTAGTCCTGTTAGTCCTCTTAGCAAATCAGTAACAGGTAGCCTTGGAGTCTCTCCAACAAACATACTAAAAGATATCTGAATAAAATATATACATACCATCTTACCAAGCAATGTGCTCTTGGAGGAAAGTCATTATTCATACACAGCAAATCTTGCATAGATTGTGGAATAACATCTACAAAAACATTTATTAATGAAAAAGTTATTATGTCCATTATCAGGCAGAGTTTTACAATATGCTTTGAGATAACACATGTCTTGCTAGCCCACGTAGTTTTGCCATTGCTTTAAGATTTATATCTAAAGCTAGCTAAGACTGGGTGGAGGGGGATATCTTCTTTTTCCTTCAAATAAAGTCAGCCTATAAAAAAGACAAATATCATTCCCATGTTTATAATATGTTTTTGTTTCTAAGTCATGACCCAAACAATTCCTCCCCCTTACTAAAGCAATTTGTTTGATTTGTTCTTCTTGGCTCACCTTCATCTCTCTACTTTCTTTTCTTCAAAATTCTTCTTAGAGATCTGTCAACTCCCTATCACCCCCACAGCTAGCTTTTTCTGGTCCCCTAGCCATCTTAAATTGTTCTTGTAAAACCTCTTACCCAGCTTCCCACTTGTAACCCATATATCTTTATGCACTTAAATTAACATTCATAATAAGACACTAACAGCAATGATCATAAATATATATATCATAAATATATAATAAATTCAAAGCATAAGTAGTATATGTTCATAAATATATTTTTGTTATATAGCTATTATGGCTTAGAAAACATATTTTTTTTTTTTTGAGACAGAGTCTCGCTTTGTTGCCTAGGCTAGAGTGAGTGCCGTGGCGTCAGCCTAGCTCACAGCAACCTCAAACTCCTGGGCTCAAGCGATCCTTCTGTCTCAGCCTCCCAAGTAGCTGGGACTTACAGGCATGAGCCACCATGCCTGGCTAATTTTTTCTACATATATTAGTTGGCCAATTAGTTTCTTTCTATTTATAGTAGAGACAGGGTCTCGCTCTTGCTCAGGCTGGTTTCGAACTCCCGACCTCGAGCAATCCGCCCGCCTCGGCCTCCCAGAGAGCTAGGATTACAGGCGTGAGCCACCGTGCCCGGCCAGAAAACATATATTTTTAATTTTGCTAAAAGAGTTAATAGAACACTAATCACTTGACACTCTACATAACCAAAAGCAATGGGCAATATCAAAAACACAAATGGGCCGGGCGCGGTGGCTCACGCCTGTAATCCTAGCACTCTGGGAGGCCGAGGCGGGCGGATTGCTCGAGGTTGGGAGTTCGAAACCATCCTGAGCGAGACCCCGTCTCTACTAAAAATAGAAAGAAATTAATTGACCAACTAAAAATATATATACAAAAAATTAGCCGGGCGTGGTGGCACATGCCTGTAGTCCCAGCTACTTGGGAGGCTGAGGCAGGAGGATCGCTTGAGCCCAGGAGTTTGAGGTTGCTGTGAGCTAGGCTGACGCCACGGCACTCACTCTAGCCTGGGCAACAAAAGTGAGACTCTGTCTCAAAAAAAAAAAACAAAAAAAAAAACACAAATGATCAGTGCTCAATTCTTCTGACCTCTGATAATATAGTTTTATATGTGTAGCTCTAAAACCACCGTTATAGCTTCAGTCATGACCAAATTATTAATAAAAGAAAACTGCATAGTACATACATTGCCTTAATTAGCTTAAATTCATTTTTCTCTTATACCACAGAGAAATTCATTTTTCTCTTACACCACCCTTCATCTTAAAAACACTGACCCTGGGTCTCCTTACTACAACAGCTCTTCCTTGATTTATGATGTTTCTTTAAATTAATAGTACTTAACATTTTGCTATCTTAAACAGCAGCCTTAATTAATCAGCAGAATGTTGGATCTGGAAATCCCAAGTTCTTATGAGAGCTCTCATCAATTGCAAACACTAACTCTTCCCTTTACTCTGAAAGTTCTTATATTCATATTCTGGCTTAATTATTTTATTTTGCTGTATAATTGTCTTACATATATATATTTATAGTTGATGTTATCTGCCCTAGTTTCTGAATCTGAATGCAGACATTACCAAATTGTTTTATTTGTAATAAGAACTTTCTTATATACATACATACATATATATACACACACACATATAATAGAAAAGGTAATATAATTCTATTCCTACACACAAAAAATAGATATTTCAGGTCTCTGTTTATAAATGATAATCAGTTTGTATCTGAAAAACTCTAACACACATTTGGCCTATTTATTTGCTGAGTGGATAAAGAAGGGTATTTGACTGATAGCTAGCTCTGAAATTCATGTTTTATCAATACCATGCTTACTCACTATTACATGTGTATCTCAGAACAGAAGATTTTGGATGATTTGACCTATTAACAATTATAAACACCATTTACTGAGTACCTAGCATAGGTCAGGTACTGAGATAGTTGCTTACATACATTATTTCATTAAATCTTCACATTAACCCTCCAGGTAATATTACTTCATTTTACAAATGAGATAACTCAAATTTAGAAAAGTCAAGTAACTAGTAAGTAGAAAAATCAGAATATTAATCCACTTGGTCTAACTCCAAAATCTGTAGTATACCTAAAATAATACTACACTGTTGAATCAATATACAAATTTCCTTTATTTACAAATGCTTCAGTGCCAAGATTACTTGTTTAATCTCCATAACATCTTTTTTGATGTTAAAACTGATCTTTTCTCCTGTGAACTCCAGTAGAACTTTATCAGTACTTTGGGATGCCCTTTGTCCCTTTCTACCTCCTACTGCTACAGTTACTTATCTGTCTTATCTTCCCCACTGGAATTTAAGTTTGGGTTCAAAAGGGCTTGACAGAGTACCTAAAACACGTACTAGCTATAACTGCTACTGTTACTTATCTGTCTTATCTTCCCCACTGGATTTAAGTTTGGGTTCAAAAGGGCTTGGCAGAGTACCTAAAACATGTATTAGCTATAATTGAATAGCTAATCAATTAAATGTGCCAACTTAATTAATTGTAAAATGAATAGCACTATAATTCTTCTACTTCACATGCAAAACTACCTCATACTCTACTTCAGATGTGAAGCAACTTCACATATGTAAAACATTTCTGGAGCATACTACTGAATTAAGAGAACTAAATTCATAATTCAAAATTATAACCACTCTTAAAAGTCATGAGTTAAAAATACGTAGTAAAAACTTACCTTCTAATAATTCATCTTTTCCTTCTTTATCAGATAACTCTTGTACAAGATAATGATGAGTGACTGAGAACTTGAAGTCAGCAAAGGAAATTTCATCTGTTTTCTCTTCCCATGTGCCAGAAGTAAATATACCCTGTATATAACAATAAAATGGAAAAACATACACATTAAAGTATCGATAGTTAATACTACATTTATTAACCACAGGGATTTTTTCCCCCTTTTCTGCCCACTGACCTAAAAGTTTCATCCTCTAGGTAGCCTTTATATAATCAAAGAAAAAAGAAAAACATACAGGTGAATAAAACCAAGAGGAAATTATTTTATAAATGATTTATCAGTGTTCCTTTAAAAAGAAAATTCTCTTAGAATATTAACTATCAAATAACTTACAAAAATTATAATTTTTGTGAGATAAATCTTTAATAAAATCATGAATACACAGTAAATCCCATGTCTCTTCACATGCAAATAAAAACTTCTCTACCAATAATAGAACCTCTATACCAGTTATTTTTAACTGAAAATGATTAAATTTAAATTTTTACAAATTTAAATTTCTGACTTTAGAAGTCAGAAAAAAAATACATGACAATAAAATTCTATTAGGCCAGGTATGGTGGCTCACATCTGCAATCCTAGCACTCTGGGAGGCCAGGTATGGAGAACAGCTTCAGGTCAGGAGTTTCAGACCAGCCTCAGCAAAAGCAAGACTTCTGTCTCTACTAAAAATAGAAAGAAATTAGCTGGGCAATTAAAAATAGAAAAAAATTAGCTGGTTGTGGTGACATGCACCTGTAATTCCAGCTACTTGGGAGGCTGAAGCAGAAGGATGGCTTGAGCACAGGAATTTGAGGTTGCTGTAAGCTAGGCTGATGGCGCAGCACTCTAGCCCAGGCAACAGGGCAAGACTCCATCTCAAAAAAAATTCTATTATAAAAATCTCAAATCTGGTAACATCACTATATATTACAGCCCAGAGCATTATTTGATAGCAGAAATTGCTTCATAAAGAAGCAGTTTGTGGAAGTAATTTAAGTGACTGGCACCTAAATATAGCATTTATTTGATTAATAGATTTCTGCAAGCTTCTTTTTTTTTTTTTTATTTTTTTATTTTTTTATTTTCTGGCTAGCCAGGGTCCAAGCCCCAGAGCACCAACGCAGTGGCCACTCTCACAGGCAAGGACCTCTGCAAGCTTCTTTATCAAGCTTTGGCATTCAAGTCTTTTCATTTGAACAGCAGCTTCTTTTTTTTTTTTTTTTTTTTTTGAGACAGAGTCTCGCTTTGTTGTCCAGGCTAGAGTGAGTGCCGTGGCGTCAGCCTAGCTCACAGCAACCTCAAACTCCTGGGCTTGAGTGATCCTTCTGCCTCAGCCTCCCGAGTAGCTGGGACTACAGGCATGCGCCACCATGCCCGGCTAATTTTTTATATATATATCAGTTGGCCAATTAATTTCTTTCTATTTATAGTAGAGACGGGGTCTCGCTCTTGCTCAGGCTGGTTTTGAACTCCTGACCTTGAGCAATCCGCCCGCCTCGGCCTCTCAAGAGCTAGGATTAAAGGCGTGAGCCACAGCGCCCGGCCTGAACAGCAGCTTCTTGAATGGAAAGCACATTTTAATTAAAAGTTCCAAAGAGTCCCTTCCTTATACAACAACATAACCATAAAAAACAACAACAACAAAAAAAAAACACTTTTCCCACAGAGCTTCTAATTTCCCATAGCTATTCTTTCCACTGGTGAGGTAAACAGTCATTACAGCACAGCACCACCACAATGCAGGAATTGCCGACCAAGCAGCTTACCAGAGAGAGTCCCAACTTAATTCTGAATTAAAAATTAAGTCCCAACTTAATTCAGAATTGACTTAATTCTGAATTAAGTTAAATTATATTTTAAATGTCCTAAGTGCATATTACAAAAACACATCAAATATCAATCTTTGGCCCAGCGCTGTGGCTCATACATAATCCTAGTGCTTTGGGAGGCCGAGGCAGGCTTTTGGGAGGATCACTTGAGGCCAGGAATTAGATGACTAGGCAATACCGTGAAACCTACAAAAGTAAAAACATCAGCCAGCGCACCTATAGTCCTAGCTACTTGGGAGGCTGCAGTGGGAGAATTGTTTGAGCCCAAGAGTTTGGGGCTGCAGTAAGCTATGATAGCACCATTGCATTCTAGCCTGGGTGACAGAGCAAGACCCCATCTTAAAAAAATAAAATAATAAAAAGACAAATACCAATCATTTTATTAGGAGATGAAATCCCATGTATGATACATATCAAAAATCATGATTTTTTATATGTGGTATTTCTTTAATGATCGGTTAACCTGTGTTAAATCAAGGTATCCATGGCCTACACCAAAAGTTTCCAAGCTGCAATAAGTAATATGATAATACACATAAGAGCTTGGTTTGCTAGGAGGAATTGCCCACTACAAAGCAGTTAAGGCTAAAACTATGGAAGAGGAAGAAGTCCAGAAAATGAAAGATAAGCCTCTTCTCCACATTTGCAGTAAAACTAAAATATATTCTTTTTAAACTTATATAGAGAAATTATCTTATCCTAATCCTAGATTCTGGGTACTACTGTAAACCTTACCAATTTATATCAAGGATTTGATTGTATTCAATAAAAAAGAAGGCACCCAGTTTCTGTTTCCAGACTTTTCAAGATAATTTAGCTCAAATGAAAAACAACACTCTAACATCTCACGTTCAATTACATTATGATATAGTAGTCATCTGACACTGAATTCTAATATGGTATATATTTGTTATTAGGATCAGAAATGACAACTCTACTTCACCAAAATTAATCTAGTAATTCATCAAAACTAACCCTTGAGGGCCCCAGACAATAAAAACAAACATACAGATTAGAAAGAAAGAAAACTGCCAGTATTCAGATTACTATTATGTACACAGAATAGCCAAAGGAATCTACACAAACTATTACAACTAACTGATGAATTTACACAGTTGGGAAATTCATGGTCACTATGTAAAAAGCGCCCACATTTTTACATATCAGCAACAAACACTTGGAAAGTGAAATTTTTTAAAAGTACCACTCTTACATAAAAAAATCAAGTATCTAGGAATAAACAATCAAAAATGAGCAAGAATTCTACATAAGATACTTCAAAACATTGCAGAGAGATATTAAAGATGTAACAAAGATGTATCATGTACATGAATTGGAAGGCACAACATTGTTAAGATGTCAATTCTCTCCATGTTGATCTATAAATTCAACACAATTGCAATCAAAATCTCAGCAGGCATTTTATAGAAATTGATAAGGTGATTCTAAAACTACTATGAAAATCCAAACGACCTAAAATAGGTAAAATAATTTTGATGAATAAGTATATTACCTGATTTTAAGACTTAACTTTGCTACAATAATTAAGACAGTATAGTACTGGCATAAATACAGATAGATCAATGGAACAGTGAGTCCATAAATACATTCACACTTACTACTTGACTTTACACAGGTGCCACTGGAATTCAGTGTGCGTAACTATGATCTTTTCAATAAATAGTCCTAGAATAATTAGATATTCACGTGGATGAAAACATACAAGAATATCTTGGAATCTTGGGAATATTTTGGGATGGGCAAAGATTCCATTAGCAGGACACAAAAAGCACCAACAATGAAATCAAAAATTGAGAAGATGAACTTCCTCAAAATAAAACTTGTGCTTATCAAAAGACAAGCTAAGAAAATGATTAGAAGCAGCCATGGATTAGAGGAAAAAACAAAATACATACCTGAAAAAGTACTCACAACTAGAATATACGAGGATAATAAAAAATTAAACAATCCAATTTTTTTTAAATGAGCAAAAGACTTGAAGAGACAGCAAAAGAAGCTATGAATGATGAATAAACACATTAATTGTGATGAATTACTAGATGGCTACTCAGTATTACTATTCATCAGTGAAATGCAAATTAAAACTACACAATGAGATACCACTTCACACCCAACGGAATGACTAAAAATAAAAGTCTGACAATGCCAAGTGTCACACAGAAGGTGGAGCACCTTGCAATCTCATATACTGCTAAGGGCATAAAATGATACAAACATTTTAGAAAAGAGTTTGGTAGTTTCTGATAAAAAAATTTTTTTTGAGAGACAATGTCTTCCTCTGTTGCCCAGGCTGGCCCAATCGTAGCTCACTGTAACCTTGAACTCCCAGAGTCAACTGATCCTAATGCCTCAGCTTCTCGAATAGCTGGGACTATAGGTGTGAGCAAGCATTGCCTGGCTAATTTTTTTTTTATTTTATGTAGAGACAGAGTCTCACTATATTGCCCAGGCTGGTCTTAAATTCCTGCCTCAAGCTATCTTCTCACCTCAGCCTCCCCAAATGCTGGAATTACAGGCATAAGCCACTGCACCAGCCAATTTTTATTAATAATAAAATTAAATGCATAACCACCCTAAGACCTAGCAATTCCATTTCTAAGAATACACCCAAAGAAATCAAAGCAAACTTTCACAAAATTGTTCACAAATGCTTTGTTAACAGTCCAAAATGGAACCAATTTAAATGCCCACCAACAGGAGAAAAGAAGCCGGGCGCGGTGGCTCACGCCTGTAATCCTAGCTCTTGGGAGGCTGAGGCGGGCGGATTGCTCAAGGTCAGGAGTTCAAAACCAGCCTGAGCAAGAGTGAGACCCCGTCTCTACTATAAATAGAAAGAAATTAATTGGCCAACTGATATATATATATAAAAATTAGCCGGGCATGGTGGCGCATGCCTGTAGTCCCAGCTACTTGGGAGGCTGAGGCAGAAGGATCGCTCGAGCCTAGGAGTTTGAGGTTGCTGTGAGCTAGGCTGACGCCACGGCACTCACTCTAGCCTGGGCAACAAAGCGAGACTCTGTCTCAAAAAAATAAAAAAAAAAAAAAAAAAAAAAAACAGGAGAAAAGATAAGCACAGTCACACAAAAAGAATATGTACAACATGGGTAAATTTTTAAAACCTTATGTAAAGCAAAAATTTCTGACACAAAGTATATACTGTATGAGTCCATTTATACAAAGCTCAAAAACAGACAAAACTGTAATATACAGTGAAAGAAATCAAAACTGTAATTACCTTTGGGATTGATTGGAGAGAGAAATAAGAAATCTTTCTGGGATAATGAAAATGTCGTATTTTGATTTGGATGGTGTTAACAGGTATATACATTTGTCAAAACAAATTATTATATATTTCAGTTCTGTACATTTTACTGTGTGTAAATGATAACCCAACAGAGAAAAATTAATAAAATGTCCTTTGAAAGATTTAAAAATAAGAAAAAATATTAATATAACTTCTGAGGAAAATATGAGGGTTAGGGAGAAAAAGATGCCTTTTCCAAAGGAAAAGAAGGTAATGGCACTTATGTAAGAGCAACAATGGTACTAAATATCAACACAATTTGGCACCAACAATCCTTTCCACTTATCTTTCAACATACTCAATAAACTTTAGGTAACTAAGATACATTCTACACCAGAGCTCTGGCAGGTCCAAGACCGCAACAAAATAAAGATTGTTGCTTTAGCTGAAGCTTTCATAGTATCTGTCCTAAATTATTTTAATAGCTTTCCATCCTTCTACACAGTTATCTTCCTAAAATACAAATATGATACTGTTCCTCCTCCACTTAAAATACTTTAATAACTTTCCATAACCTGTAATGGTGGCTTTCAAGCTTTTTAATCATGTATTCTATCAGTAAACATTTGAGTATGCACCTATGTGTACATTTTTATTTCCAAATTATGTATTATAATAATACCTAAACAATAGATTACATATATTATACAAAAACAAAAAAAGACACTAAAATAGATACAAAAATGTCATATAATTAGGAGTTATAAAACACGAATGTTTCAACACAAGCTCCTCCAAGACAGCCATGTACCCATTCCCACATTGGTAGAAATACAAAGGTCACAGATCTGGCCCTACCTCTTTCTGGTTTGATCACCCACAGCTACCTTTCCTCTTCTGTGTTACAATTATGCCTAACAACTTGTATTTCTAAGAGGTGTGCTTTCTCTTTCACATTTCTGCATAGACTATTCCTACTGCTCTTCTCTACTTTATTCTTTTTTTAAAAAGACAGGGTCTCGCTCTGTTGGCCAGACTGGTGTGCAGTGGCCTCATCATAGCTCACTGCAGCCTTGAACTCCTGGGTTTAAGTGATCCTCAGCCAGCTGAGTAGCTGGGACTATAGTCACGCACTACCACACCCAGCTAATTTTTAAATTTTTTATAGAGATGGGGGTCTCACTATGTTGTCCAGGCTGGTCTCTAACTCCTGGGTTCAAGCAATTCTCCTGCCTCAGCCTTTTAGCTGGAACTACAGGCCTGAGCCATCATGTCCAGCCTCCACTTTATTCTTTTAGCATACTTTTAACTCATTCTTCAAAACTCAACCTAAATGTTAATTCCTATAGAAAATTTGCTTTATCTTCAACAAGTTATTCTTTTTTAGGACCTTGTTTAAATCACAAGAGTAACACCTTATTCTAATTATTTATTTATATGTCTATTTCTACACTAGATTGTGAAAAGCAAAGGCTATGTTCTATTCATCATCACAGCCCAGTATTTAACAATACCCACACACTTCTTAAGCATTTTAGAAATTTTTTTTCAATATTCCTAATAACCTCCATATGTCCCAAAAGTGGTAGGAAATACTTCCTAACCCGTATGTTACCAAGTATATTACATATATTTGGATAATAATACACTGTGACCAGTCTAACAACCTAAAATAGCACATAACCCCATCCAAAAGGTATTCCTATGCCTTGAATCGCTATAACTGGATAGCCACATGCAAAAGAATGAAGTTGGATTCTTTTCTTACTCTAGACATTAAAATTAACTCAAAATGGATCACAGATCTAAATGTGAGAGTTAAACCATAGATAACATAAAGAAAGTGAAAGGACAACTCACGATAACACATGCAACAATACAGAGAATGGGAGAAGATATTTGAAAATTATATATCTTATAAAAACTTATATCCAGAATATATAAAGAACTCTTACAACTAAGAAAAAGACAATCCAATTTTAAAATGGGCAAAGGACCTGAATAGACATTTCTCTAAAGAAAGTATTCAAATAGCCAATAAGAACATCAAAAAAATGTTAAACATCATCAGCCATTAAGAGAACATCACTTGCCTTAGGAAATGCAAATCAAAACCACAATAAGATACCACTAGGATGGCTATAATAAAAAAAATATCAAGTGTTGGTCAGGATGCACAGATATAAGGACACTTACACATTGCTGGTGGAACTATAAAATGAAGATGCCGCTTTGGAAAACTGTCTGGGAGGTCCTCAAAAGGTTAAAAATAAAGTTACTATATGATCTAGAAATTCTATTCCTAAGTATATACCAAAAAGAAATGAAAACCTATCTACACACACACACACACACACACACACACACACACACACACACACACACACACGAATGCTCACAGCAGCATTATTCACAGTAACCAAAAGGTGGAAACAACCCAAATGTCCATTAATAAACTAATGGATAAATTGAAGGTGGTATATCCCCCACAGTGAAATATTATTCAGCAATGAAAAGGAATGAAATACAGTCAGCCCTAGTATCTGCAGGTTCCACATCCTTGGATTCAATGAACACCAGATTGAAAATATTTGGGAAAAAATAAAAAATGACAATACAACAATAAAAATAATACAAATAAAAAATAATATAGTATAACAACTATTTACGCAGTATTTACATTATACTAGATATTGTAAGTAATCTAGAGATGATTTAAAGTATATAGGAGGATGTATAGCGGTCCTATGCAAATACTATGCCATTTTTTTTTTTTTTTTTTTTTTTTTTTTTGACAGAGTCTCGCTTTGTTGTCCAGGCTAGAGTGAGTGCCGTGGCGTCAGCCTAGCTCACAGCAACCTCAAACTCCTGGGCTCGAGTGATCCTTCTGCCTCAGCCTCCCGAATAGCTGGGACTACAGGCATGCGCCACCATGCCCGGCTAATTTTTTTTTTATATATATATCAGTTGGCCAATTAATTTCTTTCTATTTATAGTAGAGACGGGGTCTCGCTCTTGCTCAGGCTGGTTTTGAACTCCTGACCTTGAGCAATCCGCCCACCTCGCCCTCCCAGAGCTAGGATTACAGGCGTGAGCCACCGCGCCCGGCCAACTATGCCATTTTATATAAGGCACTTGAGCATCCACAGATTTTGGTAGCTGCGGTGGGTACAGAAATGGGGGTGAGAGAAGGTTCTGGAACCAATCCCCCTCAGATACTAAGGAACAACTGATAAATACTACAATATGGATGAATCTTGAAAACATTATGCTAAGTGAAAGAAACCAGTTATAATAGGCTAGACATTGTATGATTCCATTTATACAAAATGTCCAGAATAGGCAAATCTATACAGAGAGAAAGTAGGTTAGTTGTGGCCTAGGGCTGGGGGAAAATGCTAACACATATGGGGTTTCTTTTGGAGATGATGCAAATATTCTAAAATTGATTATGGTGATGGCTGTACAATCTGTCAATGTACTAAAAGCCATTAAATTATATACTTTAAATTGGTAAATTATATGGTATGTAAATTATATTTCAATAAAAAGTTAGGTTGAGAAGATTCTCTTTAATCACAATATTCTGCATCTATTTACTCTGTCTTAAAAGATCTCAGGCAATTTCAAATTGGAATGTGTAAAAATCTTTAAAAACAAAGAAGATAATACTCACTGGGCATTTCATCTATTTTTGGAATAAAATAAATCAAGTGTTTGTTTAGTCACAAGTGACCATAGAACTGTATACTTTTCAAATAGCTTTCCTAAAACAAAACAAATATGCAATTATGTTGGCCAAGTATTATGCAAATAAAAACCTAGTAGAACTCAATTCCAACAAGGTACCTGGTCTCTGATGACTAGAAATGATAATCCCAAAAGAAAGTAAAAATGTGAAAGAATACTTTGAATCTAGAAGGCTGCCATGCTCTCACCAACCGTTTTGTTATAAAGGAGATTTGCTATGTTGAGGAATTTTTATGTGCTATGACATACTATGTGATATGGTTTTAACACTAATGAATGTTTGTTTTATGGCAAAATTTCCAGTTCAGTATATATATTATGTAATCATGGATATAGATATTTTGATGAGGACAGGCTGAGATTAATAAAAAATTATATCTGATCATTTAAAAAACAACCCATTCATCTATATACCTTTCATTCTTCACAGGTGGCCTGGCTGGCCCTCAGCCTGGATCAAGATTATCCTACTAAAAGCACAGAAGTAGAGAAGGGAACATCAAGGCTTTGTCTGGAAGCTCTTTTGTATGTAACTTTGACTTTAATTCCAGAGGATTATTAGACACCCTAATAAGGGAAACTTGGAAACAAAGGGGAACTTGACACAGTCCTTCTTGAGTCACAAAAAAACCACAATTCATCCAGAGAACACTCAACTACTTAAGAACCCTAAGAGTAAGAGATCCTGGGCAAAGAGGACACAGCCAACCATAAGTGAAGAACCAGACCAAATATAATAGGCTAATGCTCAGGGAAGAGAATTAGCCAGGTAGATTCAAGTAGGCATATACATTGGTTGACTATGTCTTCTTTAAAGGAAATAAGGACCCTTTAGCACCATCTCAGGCACTCAACTCAAATAGGAGGTTTGGTCTACCTCAGCACTCCAAATCTATACTTCTTTCCCAGCCAGCCTGGCTTCAACTCAAGCTCACATGTTTTATCTCCTGATCTAACCTCCTCATTTGTGTATATGACCTTCTCATCTGTTTATAAATAGAAATCACATGTGTGTATATCCACCAAGGATTTTAATTATTCTCATTGTATATACCTGAAGTTCATTACAAATATTTTTTAAAAGTAAAAGCAGACTGCATAGATTAATTCCCTGCCCTTCAAGATAGTAACTAACAAATACTAAGTGCCTACTAAGCCAGATAATTCATGTGTGCGTGCACACACATATAAAATCTTATAACATTATGATGAAAGTGTTAACCCCATTGTATAGATGATAAAGCTTAAGAGATTAAAAAATTTATCCAAGGTTACCAGACCAGTAAATGGTAAACTGATTCACTATACCACTTACTAGTATGATAACTGGTATTACAGTTTTGATCAAATTGGAATCTGATCCACCATAGCCCTGTTCTTTCCTCTAGAGGCTAATATTAACGTATATATATATAGTATTTACATACTATAAATTCAATAGTACATACAAGGACAAGAGAAACAGAGAGATCAACGGATCAAAACTTAAAGAGAAGACTGGATAAATGCCAGATAAGTGAGCCATAAATGGATTTGTGCATAAACTGGATCCCAGTTACTCTCAAGGCAAGTGAAAACTGGTAAGATCAAGCAGACAAGGCTCTGGGGCAGGATGTTGGACAGCAAATTTAGGAAACAAATAGCCCAACTCAGCTGAAGCTTCCTATACTGGAGTAGAGAAAAAAGATGGAGAGTAAGGATCTGACCACAGAAACCTATGAATATCAGTACGAGAAGTTTAGATGACCTATAGGCAATGGAGACCCACTGAACCCTTCTGTGAAGGATTGTAACATCACAGTATTAGTTTACAAGAATTCATCTGAAAACCAAGGAAGGAGAAAAAGAAGAAATGGGAAAGAGAAGGTAGGGAATGGGAAAACAGATTTCATCAAAATTAAAAACTTTTGTACATCAAAAGACACTATCAACAGAGTAAAAAGAGCAACTCATGGAATGGCAGAAAATATTTGCAAATCATGTATCATATAAGTGATTAATATCCAGAATACATAAAGAACCCTTTCAACTCAACAACAAAAAACCCAATTAAAAAATGAGCAAAAGACGTGAGTAAACCTTTCTCTAAAGAGGACAAATGGGCAATAAGAACAGGAAAAGATCATCAATATCACTAATTATTTTGGAAAACAAATCAAACCACAATGAAATACCACTTCACACTCATTAGGATGACTGTTACTGAAAACAAAACACTAGAAAATATAATAACAAGTAGGTGGTATGGATGTGTAGAAATTGGAAGCCTTGTGCATTGCTGGTAGAAATGTAAAATAGAGCAGTCACTATGGAAAACAATATGGCAATTCCTCAAAACTTTTTTTACTTTTCCTTGCTATCCACCTTTGGCTGTCCTAAGTTCCTCAAAACTTAAATAATTACTGTATGATCCAGCAATTCCACTTCTGGTTATATTCAAGAAGAACTAACAAGCAGGAACTCAAACAGATATTTGCACATACATGTTCATAGCACCACTATTTACAACACTGAAAAGGTAGAAGCAAACCAAGTACCCACTGACAGATGGATGAATGGATAAAAACAATGTAGCGTCCTAGTATAAATAAAAAATAAATAAATAAATAAAGTCCTAGTATAAATAAAAATAAATAAATAAATAAATCCACACTGCAGTCCTAGTATAAATAAAAAAAAATAAAAATAAATAAATAAAAAAAACAATGTAGCATATACAATATTATTCAGCCTTTAAAAGGAATGAAATTTTGACCCATGCTAAGAATATGGATGAAACTTGAAGATACTATGCTAGAGTGAAAGCCAGACACAGAGGACAAATACTGTATGATTCCTCTTATATGAAGTTGTTATTGTTTAGCAGGCACAGAGTTTTAGTTTGAGATGATAAAGTTCTGGATATGGATGGTGGTGATAGTTGCAAAACAATGTGACTATATTTAATGCCATTGAACTGTACGCTTAAAAATGGTGAAAATGGTCAATTTTATGTGATGTATGTTGCCACAGTAAAAAAATACATAAACTCCTGTGAGGCAAAAGACATTCAAATTAAACGAAAAATGACATGCTAGGAAAAATATTTGCAACACAGCATTCATAAAAATATAAAAGCCCTTCTACAATAAGACAATAGAAAATCGATTGGTGCATAAATACCAAGCCATCAAAAAGGAAATTCTAATGTCTAATAAACATGAAAGAATAATCAATTTCACCAGTGCTAAGAAAAATGTTAAAAAATGAAATAGTCATATTGGCAAAAATATAATGAAAATAAAATACTGAAGGAGAATATGGGTGCTTTCATATACCATTTTGGTAGAAAACACTGCTGTATTTATCAAAAATAAGAATCATGTCCCCTTCAATCTAGTAATTCTATTTTTAGAAATCTTACAGAACTATTCACAAGTATTCAAAGGTATGTTTAATAATGCTTACCACTGTAGTACCACACCTGCAAAACTGGAAAGTAAATATTCAATAGGAATATGCATACACATTATGACATACAATGCACTACAATGTAAACATTAAAGTAACAATATATGTTTATGGTCTATCCTGCACAAGTGCCAACAAGATATAAAGTTAATTTTAAAAAACCAGCTGCAGTACAAAGCTTATGATCTTAATGTATTACTTACTTTTTTTTACATTTTTCTGAAATCCCAGAAGCATTTTTTTTTTGAGACAGAGTCTCACTCTGTTGCTCTGGCTGGAGTACAGTGGCTTCACCATAGCTCACAGCAATCTCAAACTCCTCCGCTCAAGCGATCCTCCTGCCTCAGCCTCCCAAGTAGCTGGAACTACAGGTGCACCACCACACATGCCCAGCTACTTTTTCTATTTTTAGTAGAGATGGGCTCTCACTCTTCTTCAGGCTGATCTTGAACCTTGACCTCAAATGATCCTTCTGCCTCAGCCACCCAGAGTGCTAGGAAAACAGGTATGAGGCACCACACTGGGCCCAGAAGAATTTTTTAAAGAACTTTAAAAACCTGAGGACTAAATGGTAGAAAATAATTCATGGATAGGCGCCCAAAGGCAGTTTCTGTGACTAATTTTATACATCATTAGGATAAGGAACTCTGTGCTTAGAAGGGTAAAATTTTCTATTTCACTTTTAATTTTCCTTTAGCATTTTAGTAAAATATGAAACCAAAATAATTTTTGTAAGGTCAAGTGATTATAATCCATTCAAAACTTTTAAACAAATTAATAAAACTGCTTTCTATTGATTAAGTGAGATTAGTGTAATATTTTGGACACTGGGCGAAGATAGGGATAGAAAGTGGAAACAAAGGAAAGAAGTAGATTTTGGAGCATTCAACATTTAAGGGCCAGTAAAAATTAAAGCTCTGGGCCTCAAGGCCAATATGGAATAGGAATGGTAGAAAGTCTAAGGTAGTGGAAGGATAATTAAGGACAAATTTCACCAACTTAAAAATTACAAGTCTTTGCCGGGTGCAGTGGCTCATGCCTGTAATCCTAGCACTCTGGGAGGCCAAGGGGGGGGGTCAGGAGTTCGAGACCAGCCTGAGCAAGAGCAAGACCCCTTCTTTACTAAAAGATAGAAAGAAATTAGCTGGACAACCAAACATACATAGAAAAGATTAGCAGGGCATGGTGGTGCATGCCTGTAGTCCTAGCTACTTGGGAGGCTGAGGCAGAAAGGATTGCTTAAGCCCAGGAGTTTGAGGTTGCTGTGAGCTAGGCTGATGGCACTCTAGCCTGGGCAACAGAGCAAGACTCTGTCTCAAAAAAAAAAAAAAAAAAAAATTATCCGTCTTGTATGTTAGAGTAACCTATGGCTTCTACACACATCTGTAGTCTCCGTCATACAAACTGTCCCAAAAGTTCATGTTCACATTAAGCCTTTGGATATGTATTCTGCCAAAACTAAATACATTAATTTTAAAAATAATAAATATATATAAAAAAATCAACTAGCTTTTAACTTTTTTGGGGTCACAGGCCCCTTTGAGTATCTGATGAAAGTTATGGACCATCTCCCAAGAAAACTGTGCATATTCACATTCTAAGTTAAGCCTCAATACAATTTGAAGAGACCTAAGACTCTGGGTTAACAACTCCTATTACATATGGTAATGAAGTACCTCTGTCCACAACAAGCTATGTGTCCTTTAAACTGATTAAACTCTAATTCTAGTAACATGATAAAACCTAACTTCAATTATAATTTTCTTAAAAACTGAGTTCAGAGATCTGGTTTAGGATTAACTACCCAAATGGCTCCAAGTCATTAGTTGTCCCTGTTGATCTAAATGAATAAGCTAAGGCAAAATTAATACAGTTTTTTGGGCCAAGGTTGAGGATGGTAGCCCAGGACACACTACGAAGTGAACTTGCTCTGTAGGCCTTTGGTACAAGCAGGTTTTTAAAGGCAAAGGGAACAAAGGAGTGGGCTGATATAAAGCTGTTTGACAGGAATTGTCATTGGCTTACAAAGAACATTCATTAGTGAACCATGGGTTATGGTATCCAGCCTATGATGCTACTTGGCGTTAGTCTAGAGCCCACATAGCAAGTGACTTCAAGAAGTAATTACTGGCCGGGCATGGTGGCTCACGCCTATAATCCTAGTACTCTGGGAGGCAGAGATGGGCAGATGGCTCAAGGTCAGGAGTTCAAAACTAGCCTGAGCAAGAGCGAGACCCCCATGTCTACTAAAAATAAAAACAAATTAATTGGCCAACTAAAAACATATAGAAAAAATTAGCCAGGCATGGTGGCACATGCCTGTAGTCCCAGCTACTTGGGAGGCTGAGGCAGGAGGATCTCCTGAACCTGGGAGTTTGAGGTTGCTGTGAGCGAGGCTAATGCCACGTGAGACTCTGTCACACACACAAAAAAGAAGTAATTATTTAGCTCAAGGGGGAGCCAGACTTGACTGCTGTTACATTTTAAATGCCTCTCTGGGCCTGATAATTTAAAAGGGTTTGCATTCCTTAGATTAAAAGTTGGGGTTTTGTTCCCCTTTCTCATACCTCTCTTAGAGGGAGAAACAGAAAGAATGACAACTGAGGAATAGATAAAATGACTGTAAAGCAAAGGGAAAAGAATTTAGTAATCTGTAGGTGAGGGAGGACAGGGAGAGAAGGTTGTTTTGATAAACAGGAAGTAGGGAACAATTCTTAGTATACCTTAGGCACTATAAATGAATGAATATAAAAATGAGAAAAACAAATAAATGAAAAGTATTTGAGAGGAATAAGAGAGTCTTTTCTAACATGGCCTCAGAGGTAGAGAAAAAATTTTAATATTTTATGCGCTAGCCTGAAAAGATACCTTAAATATATCCCCTCTATAGAAAAATGCAATTGAAATTCTCAACATTTTTACAAAGTTTTAGAAGATGATTCATCCATAAAACTTGCCAATTGCAGTGTATACAAAATTCACTAGGAGAAAAAAATCAAATTACTAAATCAAAATCTAAGTAGAACAATTACTACAAGAGGAAAAATAGAAAATAAAACCAACACGTAAAGAAAATGGTTACTTACAAAACTAAATGCAGAAAAATTAAAACTATATACTTACTTTAAAAATACCAGATCATCTAGAAAAAAGACTTTTTACCTTTTGTATAATGCTTTAAAAAATGCCACCATCAACGCATATTAACAAAAACCCCAGCAACTAAATGTGATCTGTGTATATATTGTGTATATACTGTGTATCTTATATAAAGGGAACAAGACAAGTTTATGGAGTTCATCATATATCCTGAGAATCAAGCAACATTTACTGAGTGCATACCAAGCAACGTGTCATGTGTATATAATAAAAGATGAATTATCAAATTAACTATTATTACCAGTGGTACTGAATCACACCCTTTGTCTACATGCCAGGCTAAAAAGGGTTAAGAGTCATAGAAATACAGATGTAATTGCAAAATTCTTCCATAAATGATTATGGCTCTAATTTATTTTTGTGAAAAATATTTTTTACTGCATTTGTTATAACAAAATGCTATCTACACCAAGCCATGTGGTAAAATTTAAGTTAGGGCATCATTTAACAAGAATAAGTATTAATTTATGAAGAGCTCACAAAGCTGATTTATTTTTATTGTTTAGAATTATGTTATAGAAACATTTTATTACAGCAAATAATATCTAAAATAAGTGGTTTTAGCTAGGATCTTCCCTCCCCCTCCCCCAAAGAAAGATTTTTGGGTTGGCAAGGTGGCTAATGCTTACAATCAGCACTCTGGGAGGATCCCTTGAGACCAGCAGTTAGAGATCAGCCAGGGCAACAGTGAGCCCCTACTCCCTCTACAAAAAATAAAAATTTAGCTGGGCATAGTGGTGCATGCCTATAATCCTAGCTACTCAGGAGGCTGAAGTTGGAGGATGGCTTGAGTCCAGGAGATCCAGGCTGCAATGAGCTATGACTGCAGGACTGCATTCCAGCAGGGCAACAAAGAATCCACCTCTTTAAAAAAAAAAAAAAAAATGTGTACAGTTCTAGCTGCTTTAGTGGCAGATGACCCACATCAAATTTAAGTTCAAAGTGAAATTCATGATGTATATCGAAAATATTACTCATCACATCGGAAGAACAATTTATCAGTTAAAATTTTACTTATCATACATTTGGCTATTGTGCTGTAATTAAATGGCAAACAAATCTTCAAAAATGTACAAAAGAAAAGGGAACAATAGAACTAAAAATGTACAGCGACATTTCATTCTTATCTATCTCAGAATTAAACTTGAGCTTTGTCAGCCAGAATACATTACATAAAGCTTTTCCCTCTGGCTAGGTGTTATGTTTTTAACTGCTAGGTGCTCTAAGAAACAAGTGATTTTTATTGCAAAAAAGTGTTAAGTAATTCTATTTGTTTATATTCTACTCTACTTAAGCAAGGATCATTTTACAGCCTCTGGCAAATACCTGTGAGAGAGAGGGGCAATAATAATATTAATAATAGTAAGTAACAATAACTGAGGCAGCACAATGCCACAAAGTGAATAAGCAATAGAATTAGGATTCTAACACAAGCAATATGACTTTATAGTCCATACTCTTCACCACTATGCTGTGCTGCTTCTAAAAGATGTCCCCTAATGTTTTATATTATAATATAAAACCTTTAATAACAACAGCAAAAAAAAAAACAACCTCCCAAAACTTCCAATTGAAAGAATAGGAAATAAAACATAAATTTTTTTTCTTCTGAATAATATCCAGAAGAAAGGTTACTATTTAAAGGAAAAATGTAAATGAAAGGAAAAAACCAGACTAGAAACCTTATTTTAAATGTCCTGTTCCTAAAAGTTGTGTGCCACTCAATGCTGCTTTTATTTTTACTTCATTTCAGAAATAGTGCATTCTCATCAGTGACTAATCTTCAACTGTCTACAGTTTCCAAAAACTTTAGCTTTAAAAAAAATCTCTCTGCCACTTTAATAATCCATAAAAAAACACCTAAATGTTTGGAGAGAATGCAAATAAAGGAATTTAAACTGTTTATTTAAAGTCTATATAAGTCCCAAATTTGACTTACTGTTAAAATGTAGTTTGGGAAGTTCCTCAAACTAGGGAAAACCAATAATTCAAATTTATTTTAAATTCATCATATGAACTTTAAGTAGTGAAGTGTCATTCCAATCCACTGAGTGGATATGAAAAATGTGAACTCATTTCAGTACTCATTTCAGAACTCATTTCAGTCATTATTCTTCTATTAATATTCTAAAGTTAATGATTCTTCTTCCATGAATTTTTAAGGGACATAAGACTTAGTCACTGACTAAATAGTTCTATTACCAGATCACAACATACCTAAACTTAACATTTCATAAAAAAAATACTTAAAATTTTTGCTAGCAACACAGAATTAAAAAACTGCAAGGCTAAAAGGAATTTAAAGGCCATTTCCTTAATTCCCCTGCCTTTAAGCAGTATCATACTACCAAGATTATCTATTTTATAAAGCCTAAGATTCCAAAATCTGCCTTAAAAAGCTATTTTAATACTCAAAGTAATTTTACATTTACTTAAATTTCTGAAATCAAAAAGGGCAGAATAAAATAGAAACAACATGATGCTCAATATTTGCCATTTCCTCCCCTCTTAAAATCATTTCCTAGCACTGCAGGGTCTGCTAATGGTGAAGTAGCTTTGTCAGCAAAAAGTATAGAATCTAGACAAAAACACAATTTTTCAAGGCTCTGGAAAGTGACCAAAGGCAAGCAGAAACTAGAGAGGAGTTTACCCATGCAAAAAAGGAAGTGTATCTGACAAGATGTGCATGTTTATATCTTTTTGTCTAAGACAACAATTCTCAGTTTGGGACTCAGGACTCCTTTACACTCTTAAAAATTACTGAGGATCCCATATTAGAAATTTTTTGGAGAAAATTCTAAGTTATTTATTAATTTATTTAAAATTATAATAGGCCGGGCACGGTGGCTCACGCCTGTAATCCTAGCTCTCTGGGAGGCCGAGGCGGGCGGATTGCTCAAGGTCAAGGAGTTCAAAACCAGCCTGAGCAAGAGCGAGACCCGTCTCTACTATAAATAGAAAGAAATTAATTGGCCAACTGATATATATATAAAAAATTAGCCGGGCATGGTGGCACATGCCTGTAGTCCCAGCTACTCGGGAGGCTGAGACAGAAGGATCGCTCGAGCCCAGGAGTTTGAGGTTGCTGTGAGCTAGGCTGACGCCACGGCACTCACACTAGCCTGGGCAACAAAGCGAGACTCTGTCTCACAAAAAAATAAAATAAAATAAAATAAAATAAAATAAAATAAAATAAAATAAAATAAAATAACAATAAACTTATTATATCCTAAAATAAAATTGCCATGTTTTCCATGGCAAAATACTGAGAACAAAAATACTGAGAAGAGTAGCATTCTCAGAACAAAAATACTGAGAAGAGTAGCATTGTTTTACCTTTTGAATATCTTTTTAATGTATAGTTTAAAAAAAGATAATTGGATTCTCGTATCTGTTTTTGCATTCCATCTTTGCAATCCATTTTTTCTAATTGAAGCATATAAAGAAAATTCAGCCTCATGAATATAATGTACAAAAGGCAGGGCCTTGACGACCCCTAAAAAGTTCTCAGGGACAGAGTGCCTCATATCACACCCTGAGAACTGTTGACCTAAGGGTATTCTAATCAGTGCATAAGTCAAAGCAGCAGAAAGACAATAGCTTTACTGAATTTAGGTGACAAAGGACAAAAGTTCAAGGCTGGCAAGGCAGTTCTAACGTTGAGCTGTAAATTCTGAAATGGAAGAGGCCAACAGGGGGTAAGCTCCAAAATTTACATGTAAACTTCCCAAAACCTTGGCCATCTGCTCACCTACATAAGTGCAGTAGACACTCTCAGGTACAACTACAAAGGACAAGCTTGAAAGAAAAAGATTTCAACTGTTGGCATCACTGAGAAGAGGAGAATGGAGTTTTTTTTTTTTTTTTTTGAGACAGAGTCTTGCTATGTCGCCCAGGCTAGAGTGAGTGCCGTGGCGTCAGCCTAGCTCACAGCAACCTCAAACTCCAGGGCTCGAGCGATCCTTCTGCCTCGGCCTCCCAAGTAGCTGGGACTACAGGCATGTGCCACCATGCCCGGCTAATTTATATATATATATATCAGTTGGCCAATTAATTTCTTTGTATTTATAGTAGAGACGGGGTCTCACTCTTGCTCAGGCTGGTTTTGAACTCCTGACCTTGAGCAATCCGCCCGCCTCAGCCTCCCAAGAGCTAGGATTACAGGCGTGAGCCACCGCACCTGGCGAGAATGGAGTTTTAATCCAGCCATGTAAACTGTTGGCTAGAACAAAAAAATACTCTTCAAAGGAGCACAACGGAAGTATAAATTTTATGAATGAAAATTTATGTTTACATAATTTTCACAGGAACACAACAGAAATTTTATGAATGAAAATTACATTATAACTGAAATGTAGACATTTGATCTCCATATTTCATTCATAATGTAATCATAAAATTTAAAAATTATTGTATACACAGACACATTCCAAGAAAAAAAGAACCTATAAAAACCAAACAAAAAGCCAGGAAAATGTGATCTAAACTCTAGAAAAATAGAGTCAACAGAAGCCAACCCCAAGATGACCTAAATGATGCAACTCCTCTTAAAATCTTTAGGCTAGCTATAATAAATATACTCAAGGACTAAAGAAATATTTTCAAAACAAATTTATAGATAAAAAATCTCAGAATTAGAAATTATAAGAACCACATGGAAATTCCAGCCCTCAAAAGTAAAATAATTGAATTGAAAAGTATACCAGATGAGCTTAACAGCAAGTTGAAAACAACAGAAGAAAAGAATAAATGAACTTGAAATCAAGAGGAATTATCTAACCTAAAGAACAAAGAGGAAAACAGACTGAGGACAAGGGAACCTCAGAGACCTACCTATGGGATCATATCAAGAGGTCAAATATAACTTAAGTTACAGAAAAAGTAGAGAATGGGGCAGAAAAAAAGATTTCAAAAAATAATAACCTAAAATTTTCCCAATGTGGTAAAAAACAAAAAAATTACCCAATAATTAATAGACTCTAAGAAGGAAAAGAAAAAAAAACCAAACTGTGCACATCACAGCCAGATGGCTTAAATAAAAGATTTTTTTTTAAAGAGTAAAATCTCAAAAGCAGCCAGAGAAAAACACAAAGTCTAACAAAAATACGAATGTTAGCCGGGCGCAGTGGCTCACGCCTGTAATCCTAGCACTCTGGGAGGCTGAGGCAGGCGGATTGCTCAGGGTCAGGAGTTCAAAACCAGCCTGAGCGAGACCCCATCTCTACTATAAAAATAGAAAGAAATTAATTGGCCAACTAATATATATATATAAAAAAAAAATAAATTAGCCGGGCATGGTGGCACATGCCTGTAATCCCAGCTACTCAGGAGGCTGAGGCAGGAGGATCGCTTGAGCCCAGGAGTTTGAGGTTGCTGTGAGCTAGGCTGATGCCACGGCACTCACTCTAGCCTGGGCAACAAAGCAAGACTCTATCTCAAAAAAAAAAAAAAATACGAATGTTATCTACCTTCTCATCAGAAATATAGAGAACAGAAGACAATGAAACTATATCTTTAAGGAACTGGAAAAAAATAATTGCCAAGCCAGAATTCTCCAGCAAAACTATTCTTCAAAAACAAGGTAAAATAAAGATACTTTCAGGTAAACAAAAACATAATTTGTAGCTAGACAAAAATATGGCAATCCTCCCCCAATATTAAAAAATAGAATTATCAAATTATCTAGCAACTCCACCTCTGGGTATAAACCTAACAGAACTAAAAGCAGAAACTTAAACAGATACTTGTATTTCCATGGGCATTGTAGCATTATTTACCATAGCCAAAAGGGTTGAAGCAACCTAAGTGTCCATCAACAGATGAATGAACAAATAAATAAAACATGGTATATACATACAATAAAATATTCAGTCTTAAAAAGAAAATTCTGACACATGTTACAACCTTGGATGAACCTTGAAGATATTATCCTACAAGAAATAAGCCAGGAACAAATGGACAAATATTGTATGATTTCACTTATATGGAGCACCTAGGATAGTCAAATTAATAGACACAGAAAATAGAATAGTAGTTACCAGGGGGTTGAGGGTGGGGGAAGTTATTATTTAATGTTAGTTTAGGCTGATGAAAAAGTTCTGGAGGTAGATGGTGGTGATGGCTGCACAACAATGTAAAAGTACTTAATGTTACTTAATTTTACACTTAAAAATGGTTAAAATGGTTCGTTTTAGTATATTTTACAATAAAAAAATTTTTAAATCAATATAATTTACCACAGAGAATAAAAAAGGCATACAATTATCTTAATAGATGCTGAATAAGATTTGATTAACTTAAATATTCATATATATATATATACACACACACACAAAAAAAAAAACATTCACAAATGAAGAAAAGAATTTCCCTTAGTTCTTATAATGGACACCTATAAAAAGCCTATGCTTACTTAAGTGTTGAAGCATTGAACATTTCCCCCTCACATTGGTAAGGCAGCAAGGAGGTCCATTCACAGCAGTTCTAGTCAACATTTTACTGAAAGTCCTGGACAGTGCAATAATGACAACAAAGTTACAAAAATTGAAAAGAAAGTTGTCCCTATTTGCATGAATAATTATTAATGTAGAAAATGCAAAAGGACAAAATGCTTATGATGAGTAAGTATGATGAGTCAGGCCTGAGAATACAAAGTCAATATACAAAATTTTACTGTATAGCTATGCACTAGCAACAGACAACTGGAAAACAAAACTAAAAAAAAAATTCCATTTACAATTGTATCATACAACATAAAATACTTGGTAATAAATTTAACAAAAAATGTATGACTTTCACCAAAAATTATGAAATATTGTGGAGAAAAACTAAAGATGACCTAAACAAGTAGAAAGATGTACCATGATCATAACTGGAAGTTTCAAGATTGTTAAAATGTCACTTCTCCCCAAAGTAATCTAAAAATTCAACACAATCCGAATTACAGTCCCAGCATAATCATAATCCTTTTTCTAGTCATTGGCAAGCCTATTCTAAAACTCATCATTAAAACATAAAGGATCTCAAATAGACAAAACAATCTTGAGAAAACAACAAGTTTTTGAGAATTTACATTAACTAACCTCAGGATCTACTAAAAAACTATTCATAGCTATTCAAAGCTATTCATAGCTAAAAAGCTACGCCCCCAGTGGTTTTCAACTGGGGGCAATTTTGTCCCTCAGTTGGCACTTGGCAATGTCTGGATATAAATTTTGGTTGTGACAACTGTGAGGGTACTACTGGCATCTAGTAGGTGGAAGCCAGGGATACTGCTAAATATCCTATAATGTACAAGACAGCCCTATTAACAATCCAGCCAAAAATTTCAACAGTGCCAAGGTTGAGAAACCCTAAACTAGAGTAATCAAGATAATACGCTATTGACACAGGACAGTCAAATAGATTAATGGACCAGAATACAGATTCCAGAAGTAGGCCTCTTAAGTCAACTGTTCAACAAAGGTGACAAAGCAACACAATGAAAAAAGAAGTGTCTTCAAAAGAAGGTTCTAGAACAGGATATCCATATGTAAAAAAATGAAACTTGATCCCTACCTCACACCATATAAAAATAGTAGTTCAAAATGAATCACAGACCTAAATAAAAGTTAAATGATAAATCTTTTAGAAGAAAATATAAAAACATCTTCACAACCTAGCAAAACTAACATATGAGAAAAAACTTAAAAACAGAATATAAAAAAAACTAAATGACCTCCTACAACTCAATAAAAACACAACTCAATTTAAAAAGGTGGTCACAAAGAACTTTGGAACAGACATTTCACAAAAGAAGATATACAAATGGCTAACAAGCACATGAAAAAAGTGGTCAACATCAATATTCACTACAGAAATACAAATTAAAACCAAAATGAGAAATACAAGTGAAAAGCAACTACAGCTTGAGGCTCTTACTCGAGGGGGGAGGGAGGCATGGGCAATATATGTAACCTTAACACTTGTACCCTCATAATACACTAAAATAAAAAAAGAAATTAAAATAAAAAGTTTATAAAGAACCCTAGTTTTACGTAAAAAAAAAAAAAAAAGAAAGAAAGAAAGAAAAGCAACTACATACTATATACCCAAGGATGACTAAAATTTACAACACTGAAAACAACCAATTGTTGGTAAGAATGTAGAGCAACCCAAACTCTTATGTATTGCTAGTGTGGGGGTAAAATAGTAAAAATAGCTTTAGCAGTTTCTTATAAAGTTAAGCATACACCTATCCTATTACCCAATAATTCCACTCATAGGTATCTACCCAAGAGAAATAAAAACATAAGTCCATGAAAGGCCTCAGACAGTAATGTTCTGCTTTATTCATAATAGTCAATATTATGTCTGTCAACAAGAAACTTTTATTCATACAACAAACTACTTACTACACAGCGATAAAGAGAAATGAAATACTAGTATGTACAACAACCTAGATGAATCTCAAAAACATTATGGTGAGTAAAAGCCATAAATATGAAATTCTAGAGCAGGTAAAAATAATCTATTATAAAAACAAACAGTAGATATCTGGGAGCATAGGGATTAAGCAGAAAGAGCCACTAAGGATTTTTCAAGGATGACAGAAATATCCTGTATCTTGATTAGAGTGTGAATTATAGCAGTGTGAACATGTGTCAAGATTAAATAATTAAGTTTTGTGCATTACAATGTCTACAAAAAAATCTAGTGGGGTTGGGGGAGTGCAGAGGTACAAAAACAAGAAATGGTAGAATATGGATAATTGACACTGAGAGATGAGCACATGGAGGTTCATTGTACTATTCTGTTCACTTCCTATGTTTGAAATGTTCCATAATTAAAGGTTTTAGAAAAATAATTTCCCCTAATTCCCTGAGTAGAGGAAGAGAATTCATAATCCATATCCATCATATAAATCAAAATCTCTCATTAAGGCATTCTCTAAACTTTCTTTTCTATGTCAGATAATCTTTGTCCTTTACACTTTCTTCAATCTTATTCATCATAGTTAAAGCTCACCTTGAAATCTACTCATGTTTTCCCTATCTTGTTTATGTACTACTATCTACTAGGAGAAATGAGCTTGGACTAACCTTCTGTAGCCTCTACTACATGCCTGGCAGTATGATACCCATTTTTAAATCCCAAAACTGAATTTAGCATTTAAAATTTTAATTCCTTAGGGTGACTATAGTCAACATTAATCAACTATACATTTCAAAATAGATAAAAAAGAATCCAAATGTTCCTAGCATAAAGAAAAGAATTTAAGATGAGGAATATCCCAATTACCCTGATTTGACTATATGAATGTATCAAATTTTCATAGATACCCTGAAAATATGTTCAGCTATTATATATTAATTTAAAAAATACAAAACAAATTAATTTTTTTTTTTTTTTTTGAGACAGAGTCTCACTCTGAATGCCATGGCCGGAGTGCCATGGCATTCAGCTAGCTCATAGAAACCTCAAACTCCTGGGCTCAAGCAATCCTACTGCCTTAGCCTCCCACGCAGCTGGGACTGCAGGCATGCACCATGACTGGCTAATGTTTTCTATATATTTTTTGTTGGCCAATTAATTTCTTTCTATTTTTAGTAGAGATGGGGGTCTGGCTCTTGCTCGGGCTGGTTTCGAACTCCTGACCTTGAGCGATCCTCCCGCCTTAGTCTCCCAGAGTGCTAGGATTACAAGCGTGAGCCACCATGCCCGGCCAAAAAAACAAATTAAATTTTAATCTGCTTATTTCTTTATCACTTATCTTCCTCACTAGAATTTATGTTCAATGGTAACAAAGATCTTACATTTGTTCACTAATTCTTCACATCCGGCACATAGCAGGTATTCAGTAAATATGTGTAAACCAAAAAAGAATATTAGAGCTCAGAAGTACCCAGTTTAGCTCTTTTTTTGGGTAGTGTAAATCATTCCCTATTCTAGCTATACCCAGCTTATTTTGCCTTTAATCTTATCAGCATCTATATCAATTGTCATTAATGTATTTGTAACAAGTGGAATAGAATGATCTTGTCTGAAAACGCCAAACTTTCTGTATTCAAAAATATAATATAGTAATATTATAAATCAATTTATTCTATATATTCCAACAAATCCTTAAATGGTGATTTCTATATGTAGTGTTACTTTTTCTGCTTTTATTCCTATGGGTCATGAAAAGTCCTACTACTTTTTTGATAGTCTCGAATTCTGTTATCACCACCATAAAGCTGAAAAACACTAGCAAATATTGAGAATTAAGAGTTCCTTTCAGAGAGGTAAACTGCAGTTAAATTATTATTGAGCTAATAGATTTGTAATAATGATCAATTTTACTTCTAAAGATTTTATCTAAGCCAGGTGCAGTGGCTCACATCTATAATCCTAGCACTCTGGGAGGCCAAAGCGGGTGGATCGTTTGAGCTCAGGAGTTCGAGACAAGCCTAAGCAAGAGCGAGACCCCAACTTTACTAAAAATAGAAAGAGATTAGCTGAACAACTAAAAAAATATATAGAAGAAATTAGCCAGGCATGGTGGCACATGTCTGTTGTCCCAGCTACTTGGGAGACTGAAGCAGAAGGATCCCTTGAGCCAAGGAGTTTGAGGTTACTGTGAGCTAGGCTAATGCCACAGCACTCTAGCCCAGGTAACAGAGTGAGACTCTGTGTCCAAAAAAAATTTTTTTTAACTAAAAAGCTAATCTTAAATTGTTAAAATTCTTTCAGTGAATCCAGAAAACCTAGGTTTACTCTCAGAGTATATTCTTCAGTGAACATTTGAGATGTGGTTTATGAGTAAAACTACCAATACCTTGGTAGATTAGAATTAGAGTTCCACATCATTTTGAAGAGTAATTTTTTCATTCTTAAATAAAACCTTCAAAACACTGTAAGGTAAAAGGTCAGGAACGGGAGAATGCTAGTGGTATCATAAAATATACAAAAATTGAGTAAAATAGCTGTCAGTGGTGAGACCTAGATATTTTTCTCATTAGTTAAACAAAATACTCTACCCAAGAAGTTAGTAATTGCAATGCTTCTCTGACCAACTAAAAAACCTTGAAAAAAAGATTTTATAACATCCCAAGGAAGAAGGCAAGAGAGAAGTAAACATCAGGAGAAACAAATGAAATCACTCACAAAGAATATTATAACTTTATTATTTAAAAACATTTCACAAATATCTTATATATATCATTTGCCACAGATTCAAATCCAGATTCTTCCAGATGCCATTTGATGTTTATAGATTATACAACTTAACAAAAAAAAAAATTTAATTCCAATGTGTCAAATGCAGCAAAGGGCTGAGAAATAGAGGATTCAAAGTAAATACTCATTTAGAAACAGCAGCAAATAGATCTGACCTTTTCAAGTGGCTTTCCCAAAGAGTTTCCAATCAGTTTCCAGTCATTCAAGACTTCTTCAACTTTGGAAATAAACCTAGGAAGGAGAGGGAAAGTCTTCTAAATATGTAACAGCCCATTTCTTCCTACTGTTATATAATTTTGTTAATATTTTAACATTTTGACCAGAGAAGGCCCAGTAAGTTTAGTATTGTTAGCCTAATTAGAAATAATCTTTAGCTTAAGAATTCACAGATTTTGATTCATGTCTGCTGCTTACCCAACAAAAGCATTCTATCTTTTATAAAATGTAAATTAAGAATTAATAAATTGCTCTATTAAAATGGATATAATAAATTTGGGAAACAAGTAAAAACTCACAAACTAAAATGATACTATTAAAGATAATTATAAGGCCGGGCGTGGTGGCTCACGCCTGTAATCCTAGCACTTTGGGAGGCCGAGGGGGGCGGATTGCTCAAGGTCAGGAGTTCGAAACCAGCCTGAGTGAGACCCCATCTCTACCAAAAACAGAAATAAATTAATTGACCAACTAAAAATATATATACAAAAAATTAGCCGGGCATAGTGGCACATGCCTGTAGTCCCAGCTACTCGGGAGGCTGAGGCAGGAGGATCGCTGAGCCCCGGAGATTGAGGTTGCTGTGAGCCAGGCTGACGCCACGGCACTCACTCTAGCCTGGGCAACAAAGTGAGACTCTGTCTCAAAAAAAAAAAAAAAAAAAAAGATAATTATAAAACTGATAATCTCTCCCCTACTCTCAAAATAACTTATCTATTTAATTAACCTTTCCTTTATACATCTTTAGGAATTCTCTGATTTGCCCTCCTCCCCCCAAAAGAAAACATTATTTGGGAACTTTGCTTATTAAAATAAAACAAGTTTTATGATACAGCTGACAAGAAATTGCAAGTAGATCTGTCAGCTTCATGGAACAACTGACAAACAGATTTTAAAACAATTCACTAACCTTTAAATCCAATGAGCAAGACCTCTTAAAAAGAGAATTGAATTTTGGGTAGCAACATGCTCAACATCAGCAAATGAAAACTGTCAAATCTCAGCAGTAATATTAAATACACTTTTAGCAGACCTGTTATTACTCTAAGAAGCTGATCTCTTATATAAGTATGATGCAATCTAACAGCAACATTGCTCCCTAAAATACCTAGGAAGTATTGCTAGAGTGCTAGAGTTAATTCCAGTAAAATTATATTCAACGTTTTTCCTTCAGTAACATTATAAATTAATAGGCAGTATTAATTCACATACTATTCACTTTTGGAGGAGGTAGTCAAATGACAATTATTAGTTCTGAAATGAATGCTCTAGTTGTTTCCAAAACAAGAAAAATTTTACATATATCCATAGATGAGCAAAAATTTGTGTGAAATGTATACTGTCCTTTTAAAGGTGAAAAACTGGCAGATACTTAATGTCCAACTACAGTAAACAGTTATAACTAATGGCATATGCCCTCAATGGACTAGTAGGCACCCATTAAAAGCCTTTTGAAGAATGTCTGAGGAAATAGGAAAATGTTCATATGTTAAATGAAAAAATGAAAGCTATAGAAATAAGTAGTAATATGATTTGACCCAAAAAGTTTATAACAGACACAGATTAGAAGGAAATAGCCAAAAAATTAATAGTAGTTATCTCCTGGTGGTAAGTTCACAGGTGATTTTTATTTTTTTTATCTACTATGAAGTATTATAGTAAAAATAATTTAAAATATAGTTTTCACAGTTAAAGGAGGAACATCTTTAAATACTTATTGTATAAATTCTATTAGTACTAGCTAAAAGAGAAAATCTGGATTCTATCCCACAAGTATTGAGATATGACTAGAAAAATTAAGTAACTTTTTCCTTAAAAGCTCTCCAGGTCATAGCTGAAGGGTTATTTCCTGACTCTTTATTCTGTATTAGGTTACTTTGTTATCTTCTAAGACCAGGATTCTTTCCCCGCCTAGCTCTTGTGTAAATTTGTAATTACAGACTCATTTGTATTATTTGATTCTTGTCTCTCTCTTCCACTAGACCGTACATACAGTAAGAGCAGAAACCATCATCTGTTTTTACTAACCACCACATCCCTAAATCTCTAATGTTGTATATTGTGCTTAATACATAGTCATTCAATAAATATTTCTTCAATAGATAAATAATAAAAAGAGTTATGGGCTTCTATGCAGTCCTCTCAATAAGTTGTCTATACGGTTCATAACATACTGTAGTGACAAGAACTTTCACTCAAACATTAAAGATATAAGAGGCTCCAAAGTCTTAACATTTTTCTCACAAATTGTAAAACACTAGTTTCACTCTACAAACAAAACATAAAAGTCAAAAAACAAATTTTCTACTTTGATAGTTCTCTTAACTGTGTTAACAATATTTTCCTATACAGAGCTAAAGGACTTAATAAGCCACTTCAGGATATTTCAAATATTTAACTAGGGGAAGTGATCATTTCTCCATTCAAAACTCTGATGGTTCCTCACCCCAACCCAAGATTTGAAATACATTTTTCTAACCACCTTCAAGACATTACATTATTTCAAATTCAACAGGCCCAGAACCGGACTCTTCTCACTTTGACACTTCCTTATCTTCATTCTTTCAGGCAAAAAACTGCAGTTCCATGTTTTGATTCTTCCCACTCTTATGTATCATCATGCTCATCTACCTAAATCTCTGAAATATCTTATAATCCTCCCTTTCTAGACTCCCTTTCTCTCCAGTCCCCCAATCACCAACCTATGAATCAAGGTAAGTCTCTCACTTTTATTTTATCTCATGTCCTAAAACCACTCTCATCATATCACCTGGCCATTCTAAAATTAAGGTCTCTCATTGTTGTCTTAAACAGTGGTTCTTGCTAAGTATGGTCTCCTGATCAGAGCATCAGCATACCTGGGACCATGTTAGAAAAGCAAATTTTGGGGTCCCACCTGAGACCTATCTACAGAATAAGAATCTTTGAGAGTGAGGCCTACACCAAATCTGGACTCCTTTACTTAGCTTTGGAGCCTGTCTATGACCTAATCCCATATTCCTATTTCCCTTCAACAGGTAGCATTCACTCCAGTGAAGATATATTTCTTCATGAAATCCCAAAGGTTCATATTCCTTTGTCTCTGCTTATGTCAGTCCATTTTCCTGTATAACAAACCACTTTCCACTTTCAAGGGCCAGCTCAATTGCCATCTTTTCTATGAAAATATCTCCAACTATTATAGTCCACAACAATATCATCCCGACTTAAATTACTATGTTTATGGTTAGTACTAACTGGCTTAAATTTTAACTATTTGCTAGTCTGGGTTTTTTTTTTTTTTTTTAACATATGGATCAAGTTTTTGTTTTTCCCTTAGTTTACAGCTCGGGACACAAAGTATCTGCTCAATTAAGTCTTGCCAGTATGGTTATATCTTACTGACTCTTCTTCTGGGGGGAGTACCACAGGTCAAACTATCATTCAAGCACAGATCTTTTTATATTTTCCTATGCTATCTAATGACATGAGATCCACAAATTTCCTCTCCCACCCTGAAAGATAATATGTTGCAACAGTCTAAATACTGACCTCAATATCCAGAAAACTTTAAGAGTTTCTGTGACATAGAACAGAAAACTACCCGATTTACACTATCACTCCTCCACAAACTGGGCTTTCAACAAATTTCAGTGATACAACAGTTTCACCCAGACAGCTGTACATCTGAGTTTGATGGGCACAGTACCCACTGAAATGTAACAATTTGAATCAAAGAGTTCCAAAGCCATGTGCAGACTTTTAAAAAAAAACGTATTCTAAAAAACAGGATGGAGATGGTAGGAGTCTAGCAGATGGACAACCATCAGTAGTAGTCTGCAGAAAGGCCTCGGCCAGAAAGGGTATAACTAACATACACGGGAAAACAAAAAGCATCTGCGAAGTTTAATACTTACGATAACAAATGAGTTAAACGGAAATGAAAACAGAAACAGTAGTGGTAGCTTTGGAAATTGTTCTTTCAGGTGGGCAACAACCAGAAAAATCAAAGGTCCAAGGAAAGTGGTTTGAGAGTAGAGAAAACAAAACTTTTTATGAGAGCCTGAGTCTCCAGGATTTGGCAGACGGGGGCGGGGCGGGATTAGCAGACGCGAGACGCGGAAGAGGCTTGTGGCTGACCAGGATAGAGAGGAGGCGGTGACCCGAGGCCCACGGTTCTTATTTTTCACGCAGAAGTGGCGTCACATGAAGTGTAGCTGGGTTAGAGGAACAGCTGGGGGACACAGGGGCCCAAAGGGCTGGTAAGCAAAGATGCGACTCACTCACCTTTCCCATTCCGAGGCCGTGGTGAAGTCGGTGATCTCAAATACCTCGGACTCAGGCTGCGGGAAGAGGAAGGAAAGAAAGAGACTGAACCCCGGGGAAACGACACGGAGGGAACGAACTTAGTGACAGGGATAAGCACCAGAGCTCACCTCACTGTCGGCCGCCATCTTGACGAGCTCCGGGTTGGCGCTAGGGCTGCCGGGAAGGAAAGCTGAACTAGACGTAGGGAGAGCGGTGAGCTGCGCTGCCGTGGGCGGAGCCTATGCGTGGCCCCGCCCTCTGTTAGTGAGTCCCACCCTGAGCGGGGGAAATTGCTTTTTGTTCCCGCAGGTCTGGAAGAATTTAGTGTGTGCTCAACTCCCTCTAAAACTGGTTTAACAAATTTGAAGATTTCCTGTAGAGTAATGAATGCAGAAAGGGAACAAAAGCAAAGAAGTGGAACAAGGCCCTAGACTCATGTGGATAAGAGTGTATTGAAAAACCTAGATCATATTGGGTTTGTTTTGTTAAACACAGTTATGGGAGGCCATTGTTCTGACCTCCTACCTGCACAGGCCCCAACATACCAAACCAAAATGGAGTGGGTCACAGCAAATGCTACATAATCAAACGGAAACTTAGAAGAAGCAGATAGATCCCAAAACAGACCAGTTTTTTGTTTTTCCTCCTGGAAACAGGAGATTTCAACATAATAAGGAAGCCCCTCTCCCACCAATCCTTACAAAAAAGTAACCTGAAGTAACTAGGGTTTTTCCTGTTGTTCTTTTTCCTTGTCCCACCTTACAAAATCTACTGTTCTATTTCCCAGTGGGACTTGAGACCAAATGAGTCCATTTCCTGTGGTGACAGAGTGACGTACAATGTCTACAGTTTTGGTGAATTTCTCAAAATTGAGAGGTTAACCAAAAGGGAAGAATTATTAAATTTAGTTTAAAGTTGCCCCCTTACATATTTTAAGTTCAGCCTAAAGTTTTCTCTATACAGCATAACTAGATGTGTAAACAGGCTATAACCTACTTTTGTGCCAATAACAGAGTTTCAGCCAATCACAGGCAGCCCTTGGGTGACTTCAAATAAGGCAAATGCCCGTTTGTAGCTAATCCAGCTATTTCTGTACCTCACTTCCATTTTCTATACATCATTTTCCTTTTTCTTTCCATAAATATTGTCTGACCATGTGGCAGCCCCAGAGTCTTCTGAACCTATTCTTGTTTGGGGGACTTCCTGATTCTCAAATTGTTCCTTGTTCAATTAAACTCTCTTAAATTTAATATGTCTTAAGTTTTTCTGTTAACAGTTTTCATTCACCCTCTATTTATCGATTGCAAGACACTGAGCTAGGTGCTGTAATACCAACCCACCCCAAAAGCCCCCTCAAAGAACCCACCTGCTAAGTCAGGAAATAGGATCATCATGCTAGTTATCTAGTGTCTGGGAAGAACAACATGCTGTTCAATGAACGCTTCACTTTTAATCCACTGAAGAACAGAAAGGGTGTCAGCCAGCAGCTAAAAATTCTATGTCACACATACTGAAATATTTACAAATGAAATGATAACACATCTAGGATTTGCTTCAAAGTAATGGGAATGGGAAGTGGGTAGGGCTAGGAATGAAATAAAAGTTAGGAGTAGATAATTGTTTAAGCTGGTGATAGGTACATGGATGTTAATCGTGCTATTTACTTTTGTTTACGTTTGAAATTTTTCATAATTAAAAGCTTTAAAAAATTAGGCTGGGCATGGTGGCTCACACCTGTAATCCCAGGACTTTGGGAGGGTGAGGTGAGAGAATTGCTAGAGCCCAGGAGTTGGAGACCAGCCTGAGCAACATGGCCAGATGCTATCTCTACCAAATTTTTTTTTTGTTAAAAATTAGCTAGGCATGGTGGCACACATCTGTAGCTCCAGCTATTTGGGAAGCTGAAGCAGGAGGGTCACTTGAGCCTAAGAGTTTGAAGTTGAGCTCTGATGACACCACTGCACTCTAGCCCAAGCAAAAGAAGGGCACTGTCTCAAAAAAAATTGTTTTTAATTAAATCTCACTTAATATGTCTGGCATCCCACAAAGGGAATTTAGAGGTAGAGTACTAGGAAATGCAGCTTCAGTAATAAAAATTCTTACCCTTGCCTGTAATCCCAGGACTTTGAGAGGCAGAGGCAGGAGGAGGATTGCTTGAAGCCAGGAGTTCAAGACCAGCCTGAGCACATAGCAAGACCCTGTCTCTACAAAATTATTTTGAAAGTAATAATAAATACAAAATGCTTAATCTTAACATAAGAATTAGAGATTTCAAAAATTTGGTGATGCAGATAGACAAGATGAGAAAACTAAAGGTCAGAGAATGTTGACAATGGGTTGTTATTTGCCAGTGCCAAGCCATGAACCCCTGTCTGTCTAGTTTGTGTCCACTCCACTGCTGAGGGGCTGAGTGTTACTACTGCAGCAATCTTTCCCAAGAGGCCTCAACTTGTACCTTCATTCATTTACAAGCGTTCATTAAACACCTACTAGAAGCCAAGCACTGTGCTAGGCTCAAGGGATATGACAATGTATTGTAGATACAGTTTCTGACTTCAAGGAACTCAGAGTCTCATAGGGAAACTGGAAATTTGCTGCATGAACAGAAAGAAGAGGTGCTACATATGTCAGCACCACTATTAGCATTATGGAGGCCAGTGGTAACCTTGAACAAGAAGAATCTTGGAAGAGAGCTGAAGTATAAGATGGAGGCAGCCAGGTTAGGGCCGATGAAGGCTTCTAAGCAGAGGGAATAACATATTTAGAGGCTCCTAAGTAGGAAAGTCCGATCTGTCTAATGAAGTAAACGAGAGAGCCTTGCTCCGAAAGCACAGTGTTTGCAATGAAATTGGAGAGATATGAATGGACAGACCATATAGGGCCTTCTAGACCAGGGTAGGACTTTACATATGACCCAATTTTCATTTTGCACAAGTCTAGATGCTGTGTGAAAAATACATGGGAGGGGAGCAAAGGAAGAAGTAGGAACAGTTGGCAGACTATTAAAGCACCTAGTGGGAAAGGGTGTAGAGGCTTCGTCTCAGGTGATCTGATTTGTGTTTTGGAGAAAGGAAGGCAGGACTTACTGCTGGGTTGAATTCAAAGATAAGGGAAAGGTAAGAGTCAAGGATGATTTTCAGTTTCTGGGCTAAGCAACTGTGCAGGAAGGGTATCATCTCCTGAGATGGGAAACTCTGGAAAGAGCAAGAAAACAAGAGCTTGGTTTGGCAGGTGTTAAGTTTGACAGTCTTGTAAGACATCCCTGGGGAGTTGTCAAGGAGAAAATTGGGAACAGGAATAGGACTCAGAGGCAAGACCTCGGGCGAAGACATAAATGTGAAGATACAAATTTGGGAATTGAGATGGTATTTTAAACCGCAAGACTAGGTGAGGAGAATGTAGGAAGAAAAGAAATGGCAGCTCACATAAGGGCCCGAAGAAATTTTATATTTAGAAAATGGAGAGAGGAAAAGTATCTAGCAAAAGAGAGAGAGAGATGCCTAGAAAAATAGGAGGAAAACAAGGAAAGAGTTACATAACACTGGAAGGGAGGCTTAGCATGACTAACTCCATTTTGTTTCTGACCCACTGCGTGAGTATCCTTTAAGTTAAAAGCCTCTGTTTGACTCTGCATGCAGGCCAGCTAATTATAATAAGAATTTAGTTTATATTCAATCCTGAAAGAAAGATCATAATGGTCCCTTTCCCAAAACTAACTTCCAGGAAGATAAACAAAAGTATACATAAGTAACAATGCTATGTTGAAGCTTTATAGGAACATCATGACCTGACCTACATCATCCAACGTTAACTGACCAAGAGCAAAGAAGTTTTACAACCTCCTCAGACCCTCATTGACACCCAGATGTCTGCGGTCCTCAGTTACCTCTTACAATGGCCCCGTCCTCCCCTCAACATGAAAAGGAGCCAAAAGTCCATACTAACTTAGGATGGTTCTTTAGGACATTCGTCTGCCATCTTCTCAGTTTGCTGGCTCTCCAAATAAAAGTTGCTTTCCTGGCCCCAGCACCTTGTCCCTCAACTTATTGGCTGTCGTGTGGCAAGTCGTAAGAGCCTGGACTCAGTTTATAGTTGTGGCACAGAATCCAAGAGAGGAGACTGTTTCAAAATGGTAAATACTGATTGCCGCTGAAAAGCAAATGAGAGAGGAATATAGAGTCAAGGGCGATTGATTGTTGTTGTTTCTTGGGTTTTTTGTTTGTTTCCTTTCAGGGCACAGAATAGTAGACATGTTTGTATGCTGGTGGAAATGCTCCCGTAGAGGAACTGCCAAAGGAGACAGTTCTTAATAAGGTGAGAGGGGAGGAAATCTACAGAGCTGGTGGTCGCACAACTCCAGGGGACACTGCTCACGTTGTGTTCTGAAGTCTTGCTTTAGGAGGTGCCACCCACAGAGAACACCTTGTGAATCGCACCTCCTGGGTTGTGCATGAAGGCAATATGAGGGATTCAGAGCACATGCGACAGGAGGGAATGAGGCATATGTGGTAAGGTTGGCCTTTTTTGAGTAGAGAAAGAAGGGAAGAAAAAGATGGATATAGACATACTGAGATATGTGCATACAAAAGGAAAAGAGTTTCTTGTTCACTTACTTTTAAGATTCTCATTTGGGTACAGTGGCTGTACACCTGTAATCCCAGCATTTTGGGAGGCTGAGGTGGGATGATTGCTTGAGGCCAACAGTTTGAGACCAGGCTGGGCACCATAGCAAGACCCTGTCTCTAAAAAAAAAAAAAAAAAAAATTAGCCAGGTGTGGTGACCCACACCTGTAGTCCCAGCTATTTGGGAGGCTGAGGCAGTAGGATTGCTTGAGCCCGGGAGTTCGAGGCTGAAGCGAGCTAAGTGAGCTATGATTGCACTACTGCACTCCAGCTTGGGCAAAAGAGCAATATACCCTGTCTCTAAAAAAAGAAACGAAGGCCGGGCACAGTGGCTCACAACTATAATCCTAGCACTCTGGGAGGCCGAGGCGGGCAGATTGCTCAAGGTCAGGAGTTCGAAATCAGCCTGAGCAAGAGCGAGACCCCGTCTCTACTAAAAAACAGAAAGCAATTAATTGGACAACTAAAAATATATAGGAAAAATTAGCCGGGCATGGTGGTGCATGCCTGTAGTCCCAGCTACTCGGGAGGCTGAGGCAGAAGGATTGCTTGAGCCCAGGAGTTTGAGGTTGCTGTGAGCTAGGCTGATGCCACAGCACTCTACCCTGGGCAAACAGTGAGACTCTTGTCTCAAAAAATAAAACAAAACAAAAACAAACAAAAAAAAAAAAAAAAAAGAAGAGAAAGAGAGAGAGAAAAGAAAACATTCTTAAGAAGCAAAGTAAGGGTTTTAATATCAGATAGAAGATCCAGGCTCAGTCATTTATTAACTATATGACTTTGGGAAAATTATTTAATCCCTCTAAACCTGTTTCTCCATTAGTAAAGTGGAACTTATAACAGCTATTGCTACATAAGATTGTGGAAAAGTTTCAACTCTATGTTCGTATGTAAAATTTTATCCTGGCATGAATAGATGGTCAATTATGGTATAATGAATATACCATGAAAACCATAAAGTGCTGCTCACATGCAAGACATTACTTTTTTCCTTCTTGCTTGGCCATGAAGAAGTTTCAGTACATACCAAAATCAGAAACTAAAAATTCACAAAGGCTTTACTGCATGAAGTTAAATTTTAGAAACTGTATGAAACCGCTTTATCAGGTTGCTAGGTAAAGTTTTCTTCTGAGATATTTTTGGCTCCCTGTCTTCTCCCTGGAGAAATTTTTAAAATAAGTTATTTGTTAAAGCAAAGCATGAAGCCAGGCTGCTAATGATGTAGAATACCCAGGGGAGACACACTTTTATTAGATTTTCACTGGTTCACAAAGCAGAAAAGATTCTGTTTCTTCAGTATTAAGAGCTATTTTGCTACACGTCCAAAGGCAAGGGCTTTTCCATGCAAGTGAGTTTCCTCTCTGGCATAATTCAGTTATTTCAAGGTGTTACCAATAATGGCCACGGGGAGATATTTTGACACACAGGCAATTTAAGAGATTAGAAACCTGGAAAAATCACCCTGAGCTTAGTCCTCAGAGAAATATGGGGACATAGCAGTTTAATTAGGTCTTAGTAATGGAGCAAACATTGTTTGTGAAAGGAGCAACAACCGTGGGACTACACCAGCCTCATCTATCTTGATGGGCTCTGTGTAGGGAGAATTGGGAATTCTCGGTGATGCTGCCATGAGAGCGATTGCAACAGAAGGTACAACTGGAAGAGGAAGACTTTCTATGACAATAAGAACTCTTCAGAGGGAAATTCTCTAAATCAAAATTATCAGACAGCATTTTTTCATTCAGTTATAATATTTATCTAGTGTCTACTGTCATGGCAGGGTGGTCAATTCTATTGAGTGATTCCGAGAAGAATAATCCCTGCCTGCTGGGTTCTCACAGTTTGGGTACCTAGAGATGAGACATAAGTAACTAGATATGGTTTAGAAAGGGATGCATGATGGGTATTCAACTTTTTAAAGCTCTTTGTAAAATCAGTAGCAGAAAAATATTCAAGTGACTTTTCAGAACACATGTACAATGACTTATATTCTTAGAAAAAAAAAAAAAAGCAATCCACTATTTCTTGAATCAGAAAGTGGTATAGTCACCCAGGCAAGGAATCTGGAGAGAATTTCAAGAGAAATAATGCAATCTTCATTCATTCACCATATATTCTGCCATTTTTTTAATTCAATAACATTTGTTAAAAGCAACTGCTATTGTGCCTGGTACTGCTCCAGAAACTAGGAAACAAAAATATAAAAACAAAGTGCCTGCCCTCATGAAGTTTCAAATATAAAGTAATTGAATTCTTCTAGATGGTAATAGTAAGTGGAGAACAGCTTGTTCCAGTCCTTACATTTATAATTTGTTGTCTGGCAGGTTCAGACAAGATGATTACTTCCTGGTAGGTTGATTTAGTTTGTCCAGGTTTATGTGTTTCTATATTTAAAAAATATTTTAATGACTCTTGGCCGGGCGCGGTGGCTCACGCCTGTAATCCTAGCTCTTGGGAGGCCGAGGCGGGCGGATTGCTCAAGGTCAGGAGTTCAAAACCAGCCTGAGTAACAGCGAGACCCCGTCTCTACTATAAATAGAAAGAAATTAATTGGCCAACTGATATATATATAAAAAATTAGCCGGGCATGGTGGCTCATGCCTGTAGTCCCAGCTACTCGGGAGGCTGAGGCAGAAGGATCGCTCGAGTCCAGGAGTTTGAGGTTGCTGTGAGCTAGGCTGACGCCACGGCACTCACTCTAGCCTGGACAACAAAGTGAGACTCTGTCTCAAAAAAAAAAAAAAAAAAATATTTTAATGACTCTTGAATTCAGAATGTGGGAGACAAAGTAATTAATTAAAAAGCGTATGAGGCTGTGCAAGGGGGCTCACGCCTTTGGGAGGGTAAGGTGGGAGGATCTCTTGAGCCCAGCAGTTCAAGGCTGCAGTAAGCTATGATCATGCCACCACTACACTCTAGTGTGAGTAACAGAGCCAGTCTCTCTAAAAAAAAAAAAATGTGTCATGAGAAGTTTGTACAGGTTTCAAAAATAAATATATTCTGCTAAGCATGTACTTGTGTGTGCATATATCTATGTACAACTAATTACTATATGTTATAGACATATATTCCTATTTAAACTCCAATCTTTCCTTGTTTGGGATGGTAGCTATTTTATTTTGCATTATACTAAATGCAACATTTGAGGCCTAATCCTGACTGTCTTAGTCCACTTTCTGATGCTTATAACAGAATACCTGAAACTGGATAATTTATAAAAAAAAAAAGAAGAATTTATTTCTTACAGTTATGGAGGCTGAGAAATCCAAGGTGGGGGCGTGCATCCGGTGAGGGCCTTCTTCTTGCTGGTGGGGACTCTCTGTAAAGTCCAGAGGTGGCACAGGACATCACATAACAGAGGGAGTTGAGTGTGCTAGGTCAGATAGCTCTTCCTCTTCTCATAAAACCACCAGTCCCATTCCCTCTAATTAATTAATCCATCAACACATTAATCTATTAATACATGAGTGGATTACCCCATTTATATGGGCAGAGTTCTCATGATCCAATCACCTCTTAAAGGCCCCCACTCTCAATACTGCCTGCCGCATTGGGATTAAGTTTCAACATGAGTTTTGGAAGGAACATTCAAACCATCACATTGACCTTCTTTTGTGTCATACTTTTTCTGAGTCCCACTTACTTCTTTCACAGCAATAACGTCTCCAAATATACTTACTGATCTGCTCAGATTTCTTTTAACATTCACTTCAGTCTAGTTACTAATGTTTAAAGATTTCCATCACTACTTCTACTATGTTGCTGCAGTTGATCTTATATCTTCCACTTATGTCTTCCATTTATCTTCTTTGGATATACTCATAACAGTTTATCCCCAAAGGTAGAGCCTGGGCATCTGTGTTTTAATTCAAACTGTTTAAGTATTATACAAGTAATAGGAATGTCTTCTCATTGTAAAAGGTTCCCATGATACACACAAAGTGAATGCCTTCTTGACTGTCTTTCCAATTCTTGTACTCCCAAGCTATAATCACTGATACCAGTGTATCAGTGTATAATTGTATACAGTGTGTACAGTGTATATTTGTATACTGATACCAGTGTATCATTTGTATATTTGCACTAAGTGCAAATCTTTTCAGATGCTTTCCTATTATGTACATATTTTTAAATAGAGAAATAGTTTTTACTATCTTTTGATCTTTTTTGCACAAAGAATAAAGTGTGCCGCTTAATGTAAATGTTCTTCTAAGGGCTTTACTCCTATTAATTCATTTAATTCTTATAATAACCCTATATAAGGCAGATATTATTGTCATGCAACCTTATATTCTATAGATAAGGAAACTGAGGCAAAAAGAACATAGACAACTTGCCCAAGGCTCGCTCCTAGTAAGTGGTAGGGCACTGGCCCATGGGCATGTTCTTTGAACCTCCTCGTCATACCAGTATCATCTATCTGAAATTATTTGGCAACTTGCTTTTTTTAAACTTAAGTATATGACTTGGAGTCCATTTAAGATATAATATAAAGCTCTTTCCTCCTTTTTTTACTACTGCACAGCATTCCAAAATTTAAAATATAGATGTACTACTTTTGTTTAACTGTCTCCTATGTCTTGACATGTAGGCCTTTTAATATTGACTGTTATAGCTGTTAATAATAGTCTTAGATGGGTGAGAAGTACATGAGTATTCACTATATTACACTGTTTACTTGGTTTGTTTGAAATTTTCATAATAAAAGTTTTTTTTTAATACTAGGGTAAAAATTTATTCTACCTGCATCTTTGTGATCATATATGAGAATTACTATAGGGTAAATAGTGAAAAATGGAAATGCTGGGTTTAAGACTATATGTATTTTGCAATATAATAGATACAAACAGATTGCAATGTCCAAAATCAACTGTACTAATTTACTACTTGCTAATAATATACAAAAGTACAAAGTTCCCTACCACATTTTAAACTGTCAATCTTTTATATTTTTGCCAATATAACGAGCACACAATGGTTTGATTTGCATTTTCCTGATTCCTGGTCAGATTAGACAATTTTATATGTGTTTTTTGGCCATTTGCATTCCTTGCTGATAAAGAATGATTTCAAATTTTGCTTGGTTTTCTGTGGAATTTCAAGAAGCTATTTTTTTTTATCAAATCTCTCCACATGAAGCTGATGGTCAACCATATTTGGGAGCCAAGACTTTAAGAGATGTTATCTTTGGTTCCATGGCATAGAAGTTGGTACCTGCCTGCTCACGTTGCCTTTCTGAGTCAGGAAACACCTTAGTTAGTCAATCCAGTGGCCACCCATTAGGAGTGAGGGAAATCCTGGTCTTTCATATTTCTCCAAGCTTCTGTGACTCTTGGCTCTCAATGACCACCTTTATCTCTCCTCACCTCACTGAGATGCCTTCTTCATCTTGCCTCCTTCCTTCCATTCTCTATTCATTCCGCCACCTTCTGTGTGGAAAAGAAGAGATTTAGGGCAAAGTGCTCCTAGGAAGTTGTATTCCTTAAAAGCAACAGGTTTCTTCATGGTCTTCCTGAAAAATCTTCCACCTTTCCCCACAACTGTGTTGCAAGAGACAAATAGGTCAAGTTTAGCATGCAGAAGACATAGCTCACATTCAAACCACTGCTGCCTCAGCAGGAAAGCTCTCTTTAGAACCTTAAAATCCTTTAATCCTTTTCTGGTTAATACACTGGGATTGTCCAAGCATTTCAAAATTATTCATTGTGTCCTCCTCTTACAGCTAACATTAGAATCAAAACTATAATTGTCATCCCTTCCAAGCCCCTCCTTTTACGGCCTCTCATTTGACACTATTATTTCCTGAAATAATTTCTCCTCCTTTCCACCTGACCAGAATGCGATAACAACGTGACTCTGCTGAGAACTTGACCTTCCGCTAGAGTGAGCCAAATGCCACCGCGTGAGATTCTCCACTGTTATCGAGCACTCCTGGGCATACATTCAGTTCTAGAAACATTCTCTGAGAACTTTCTATGTGTAAAACAGATAAACACGATAGAGGAAACAAAGGTAATTAAAACACATTTCTTATCCTCCACAAAGTAGAATCTAATGGAGAGATGAAATAACTCTAAAGCAAGGCTGGCTCTATTAAATGCCATAATAGAAGTACGAAATGAAGTGGGAGTGGAGTAGACTAGAGGCTTGGGAGGAAGGAACTAAATAAAGCCCTTGAGAGTGGAGCTGAATGAGGGCAGGCATTTGACCATTCTGACCACCAGAGGGAAGACTTGACCACTGTCGTGATTCTTATTTCTTGCTTAGTTTTTCTTGTGTGAAGAAATAGTTTTTCTTACTTACTGTCATGGAATCCTGGATTTTTAGAACTAGAGGGGATTTCTGGAATCATGTTACACAACCCTTTCTTTCTTTTTTTTTTTTTTTGAGACAGAGTCTCACTCTGTTGCCCCGGCTAGAGTGCCATGGCATCAGCCTAGCTCACAGCAACCTCAAACTCCTGGGCTCAAGCAATCTTGCTGCCTCAGCCTCCTGAGTAGCTGGGACTACAGGCATGCACCACCATGCCTGGCTTATTTTTTCTATATATTTTTAGTTGGCCAATTAATTTATTTCTATTTTTAGTAGAGACGGAGTCTCGCTCTTGCTCAGGCTGGTTTCGAACTCCTGACCTTGAACGATCCTCCCGCCTCAGCCTCCCAGAGTGCTAGGATTACAGGGGTGAGCCACCACACCCGGCCAACCCTTTCATTTCATAGGTATGAAAACTAAGCCCAAGTCACATAACTACCTAACATTGAGGAGGAGAGGTCAGTAATCCTAACTTCTATGATAGGGCCCCTTTCACCAAAAATGTTATCTTTGTTATCTTTATCATTTTAATTGCTCTGTTCTTCTGTCTCTTGACAGAATATTAGTGTCTGATATCACCTGTAGGAGGGGGCTCAAATGCATGTTTAAAAGATAATTGCGTTCAGTAGCCAGATAAATGTGTCTGTACACAAAAAGATCACATTACCCAATCGGACTCACATAATGAGAGATCTTACCTAGTATCATGCTTTACTAATAATTTCACTATACAATCAATCAACAGGAACAGGCAAAGAGGGAGAGGTCTGAGGCACTGGGGGCAGCTCCCGGAGCCTTTCTTCCCACATACGACATAGGCTCTCTGTAATGACACATCTCAATTTTACAGCCATATATAATAGCTAATAGCTTTTGTGATGTTTTTCAGTAAGTTGTGTTCCTTAAATCCATAGATTCACCGTAAGTAATTCTAAAGTAGGGATATCCTGCAAAAAGCATTTCAGAGTTAAGGACTCTCCTCTTAGCCAATAACATAATAATACATTGTCCAGAAGGTCCAGTTATCAACATGTTTACAATACAGAGTCACCTATCTCCTTTCTTTCTAGAGCATCTCTAGCGCCCACCTCCATCCTCAGCAATGGGATATAAACAAATCCCAGGACAGCTGCCTTCACTTCTTCCAGCCCAATATTTATATATTCAGTAAGGAGTAAGCCCCCTATGTACCCATCTTCCATAACACTACCAGATCATCATAGGAAAAGGAAGAAGCCCATAAGCCTGCAGTTTTCCATATTTAACTATGATCAGAGTGAGGGGAAGTGGAATTGTTAGAATTTTGGTGCTAGAGCATCTTCACTCATAATCCATAAAAATGTTAACGCAAATTTGTTTCTTTGGGCCAAACAAATAATAGAGACCCACAGGCAAGCAATCATTCCCCAAGGCCTTTTATTTCACTCTGCATTTGTTTCCCCCCAAAATTTTCTCATAAGAATGTCCTTCAACTAAGAGTACTTTTAAAATAATTTATATTTTTTGCTTTTGAAGCTTTCATTCTTTGGCAGGTAATTATGCAAACCAAGTACCAATTTTTTTTAGAGTTGGGCTTTGCTCTGTCACCCAGGCTAAAGTGTAGTGGTCTGATCCTGAGCTCATGCAATCCTCCCGTGTCAGCCTCCCAAGTAGCTGGGAGTACAGGGGTGTGCTAACACACCCAGCTAATTAAAAAAAAATGGTTTTTTAGAAGCAGGGTCTCGCTATGTTGCTCAGACTGGTATAATTGCTTTTATATTCACCTCTGTTCCCATTCTTGTGCCCTACAATCTGTTCTCTAGAAAACTACCCACATGATCTTCTAAAAAACCAAATCAGACACTATTACTTCTTGAGTAAAATGTTCTAATGGTTTTATATCGTCCTTGGAACAAAATCAAACTCTTTACCTATAGGGCCCTTTAAGACCTGGCCCATGCATACCCCTGCTACCTCAGTTCTGGCACCTTCCCCAGCCTCCATCTTTCTATAACTTGAGCATGTTATACATGACTTAGGGCCCTTGCACAACCTGTTCCCACTACCCACAACTCTCGGCCCCCAACTTGTCAAAGGCCTGGCTGCTTCTTTTCATTCAAATAACAAGTCAAATGTCATCTCCCAAGGAGATCTTCCATGAGCACACAATCTATTATAATAAGGTTCCCATTAAGCCACAAGTGTCAGTCTTTACCAGTTTAATTTTCTTCATAGCATTTATAACCAGGTATTACCTTGACTATTTATTTGTATATCTTATCTATCTTGTTTATCTGACATTTCTCAGTTCTCAGAGTAATGCTTTGCCCATAAAAAAACCCACTTGAGATATGGTGTTGAATGAATGAATGGTTGGATGGACCCCCCTTTTTCCTTCAGGCATACTTTCAGGTCATCTCGCCCAATCCTAGGGCCTTATGTCAGCCATATGGAGATGACTCTCACATTTTTCTCCCTCACCCAAATAGTACCTCTGAATCACAGACTTCTGTAGCCAGCTGCTTATTTGATATAACAAGCATCTCAAACTTAAGCAGGTCCCAAATATAACTCTTGACCTTTTTTTGACCTAAACTTTCCTCTACCACTATCTGCATCTCAGCAAATTATACCCTGACAAAAGAAAAACTTATAACAAATTCAGTTTAAGAATCTCAGTTGTGTTTATTTGTGATTCCATAATCAGGTAACACTTCATTCCACAAAACAGAATATGTGTTCCAATGAGTTGAGCAGAAGAAATTGGCTCTATAGACAAAGAAGGACTCAGGAATCAGAAACAAAGACAAAAAGTGAATGGATCGTTTCAAAGTTACTTCCTCTGTAAAGGGGAAATGTAAACAGAACAAAAGAGAAATAACTGATTGGTTAACATCAGTTACTTCAAGTTACCTTTTTTGTTTTTAGAGACAAATTTTCACTGTGTCACCCAGGCTGGAATGCAGTGAAGTGATCATAGCTCACTGTAACTTCAAACTCCTGGGCTCAAGTGATCCTCATAAGCTCAGCCTCCCAGGTGGCTGGGACCACAGGCACACACCACCACAACTGGCTAATTTTTTAAATTTTTTGCGTAGAGATGAAGTCTTGCTATGTGGCCCAGGCTGGTCTCAAACTCCTGGCCTCAAGTGACACTCCTACCTCAGCTTCCCAAATTGCCTCCCAAAGTGCAGAGGGATTACAGGCCAGGTTGCCTTTTGTGTAAAGATAAAAGGCAGAGGAAACTTTGTTATCATGCTGATTGAAACTAGCCTGTTTGTGAAGATAAGCTGTTATCTCTTTTTCCTGATTTCTCAGGTCAGTTAACAGCTCAGCATGAATGACTTCATTTTGATATTTATTCTGGACTGTCAGGGCCTAGTATAAGAGCTTAGTCCAAAATAATGGCCTCTTACAATTTTTATGTAACAACCCCATTCATACATTTGCTTAAGTCCCATTTGAGTCTTCCTTGATTCCTTTCTATTGCTCACCTCCCAATTCTCATCTTTTCAGTATATCATGTTAATTCTGCTTCCAAAATACATTTCAAATTGTCCATTTAAGAACTGGAACAGAAACCATGGATTGATTACAAAACAAACTGTTCCCTGACTCACAAAACAGATAAATTGTACCAAACTGTGATGTACAAAACAAACTGACTCAGCTTAATTCAGAGCCATATTTTCCAAAACAAGTCTACAGTCATGTAATTTGACATTGATTCACATGTTCCATGACTGTTGGAACAATCCACCTGGGTTACAGACTCACTACAAAACGACCCTGGGACAAAATCCAGCACTTAAAAACTCTCTTAAGTACCCTTCTGTAATGCCCCCTTTTTAATAAATTCACTTCTTTTTTATCTGGTATTATCCACTACAGCTTCATAAAACCTAGCCAATCAATTACAACAGATATTTACTGAAACCGATTGGAAGGAATGATGAGGATGCTTGTAATTAAGCACCTGAGATTGGTCAATAGAGACAGGCCAATCCTCTTACAAGACCATATGTCTCAAAACACAATGCTGCTCAAACTACAGATGCTGGACTTGGAAAGTCTCTGTCATCCCCCGAATTCACCAGACCTTGAACCAACTGACCACCACTTCTTCCAGGCTTTGGACCACTTCTCGCAAGGAAAAATATTCAATTCTCAACAAGCTGTGGAGAACACCTTTCAGGATTTCATTGACACTGGCTCTCCAGGCTTCTTCGCAGCTGGCATAAGTAAGCTACCATTAAGACGGCAAAACTGTGTTGATATTTTAGGCACATGCTTTGATTAATTGTACTGCTTCTTGTTTGGGATATAATAAACTAAAACTTTTGACTCAAAATCAGGCATTTCATATTTAATGACCTAATATCCTTTTTCCGTGGAGTGGGAAATTATTTTCAAGGTTTTTTTCTATAGGGCTATCTTTATTGATATCTCAAAGTTACTTACATATTCTGCATATTAGCCTTATATTGTTTATATATGTAGCAAATATCTTCTCCCACTCTGTGGCTTGCCTTTTCACTTTTTTTTTCCTTTTCCTTTGCAGACTGGTGCTCTCAAACAGCAGACACAGAGACGGAAAAGAGTTTATTGGGGTTGAACAGTGATTGCCATTAGACAACAATTCCAACTCCATGAAGTCTCCGCACCCCAACAGGAAGCAATGGGGCAAAAATTTTCCATTAAATGAATCCTCCATTGAATGGAAATTGATAGCCTCTTACATAATACCATTGTCTTGCTCAGTCATTCTCAGGACCTCCCTGAGAAAAGAGTGACCTTAGCTATCACTGTTTGCTCCGTTTTTGACTGTGGAAACCAGCCCAAGAATAGCATGGCTTTGGCTTAATAATTATGCAAACTTGATAAAGCTAACAGCTGGAAGCTGTCACACTGGCCACACTCTTTGCAGCTGGGCAGTGAAGCTTTAAGGGAGCTCTAAGTGAGGCACATTTCTGTGTCTGCCACTCTCTCTCTTTTTTTTTTTTTAGAGACAGAGTCTCACTCTGTTGTCTGGGCTAGAGTGCCATGGCATCAGCCTAGCTCACAGCAACCTCAAACTCCTGGGCTCAAGCAATCCTTCTGCCTCAGCCTCCCGAGTAGCTGGGACTACAGACATTTGCCACCGTGCCTTGCTAATTTTTTCTACATATTTTTAGTTGGCCAATTAATTTCTTTCTATTTTTAGTAGAGATGAGGTCTCACTCTTGCTCAGGCTGGTTTCGAACTCCTGAACTTGAGTGATCCTCCCACCTCGGCCTCCCAGAGTGCTAAGATAACAGGCATGAGCCACTGCGCCCGGTCCTCTTTTAATAATGTGTTTTTATGAACAAAAGTTCTTAAGTTTGATTTAGTTAAAATTTCAATCATTTGCTTTATGGTTAGTGTGTTTTGTATCTTGTTTAAGAAATCATGAAGATAGTCTTCCATATTCTCTCCTAAAAGTTTTTCATGTTGTCTTTCACATTTAGGTCTTGAAGGCATGGGATTCAGTTTTGCATACAGTGTAAGAAGGAGGTCTATTTTTTTCCTCATATGGATACTCTATTGGCTCCACATTATTGACAAAACCATCCTTTCTCTGCTGATTTGCAATACCATCCCTGACTCTTACCAAGTGCCCATGGATGTAAAGTGTATTTATGGGCCCTCTCTGCTGTTCCATTCTAATAGTAGAGAAAGTCCTCTCACTGTATTCTTCTTTAAAAATACGTTGATTATTTTTGGCCTTTTGAATGTTCATATAAATTATAAAACCAGCTTGTTAATGCCCCCTAAAATGACTTCTGTGATTGTGATTATAACAATGTGGAAAATTTTACATCCTCCAAATTATAATATAAGCCTTCAAATTCATGAACATGGTATATCTCTGTATTATTTATATCTTCTTTAAGTCTGTGAATAAAATTATAACAGTTTCCCCCATAAAATTCTTAGATATATTTCATTAGATTTATTCCTAGGTATTTTATATTTATTGACAATATTAGAAACGGTAATTTTCAAACATTTTATTTTTTATTTTTTAAATTTTTGTTAGCATATAGAAATATAAGATATTAATCTTGGTATATTGATTTTGTATCTAACCCATGGCTAAATTATTTTATTAATTTTTTTTTTCAGAGAAGGTGCTCCTATGTTGCCCAGGCTGGTCTTGAACTCATGCCTTCAAGGGATCCTCCCCCTTCAGCTTCCTGAGTACCTGGCATTATAGATACAAACCACTGTGCCCAGCCTATTAATTTTTAAAATTTACCAATAAATACTTTTGCATTTTCTACATACACATTCACATCAACTGTGAATAGTGACAATTTTGTTTCTTTATTTCCAATATTTATTTTTTCCTTCTTTTTCTTTTTCTTTTTTTTTTTTTAATTATTTTTTTTATTTTGGCATATTATGGGGGTACAGATTTTAAGGTTTCAATAAATGCCCATTTCCCCCCCCAAAAGTCTGAGTCTCCATCATGACCATCCCCCAGATGGTGCACATCTCACTCACTATGTATGTATATACCCGCCCCCCTCCCCCCTCCCACCTGCCCAATACCCTATTACTTTAGCACCTATGTGTCCACTTAGGTGCTACTCAGTTAATACCAGTTTGCTGGAGAATATATCTGGTGCTTGTTTTTCCATTCTTGGGATACTTCACTTAGTAGTATGGATTCCAGCTCTAACCAGGAAAATAGAAGGTGTGCTATATCACCATTGTTTCTTAGAGCTGAATAGTACTCCATGGTGTACATATACCACATTTTATTAATCCATTCTTTGATTGATGGGCACTTGGGCTGTTTCCACAGCCTTGCAATTATGAATTGTGCTGCTATAAACATTCGAGTGCAGGTGTCTTTTTTGTAGAGTGTCACTGGATCATTTGGGTAGATGCCCAGCAATGGGATTGCTGGATCAAATGGTAGATTCACTTGTATCGCTTTAAGGTATCTCCATATTGCTTTCCACAAAGGTTGAACTAGTTTGCAGTCCCACCAGCAGTGTAGGAGTGTTCCTCTCTCTCCGCAACCACGCCAGCATTTATTGTTTGGAGATTTTTTGATAAAGGCCATTCTCACTGGGGTTAAGTGATATCTCATTGTGGTTTTGATTTGCATTTCCCTGATGATTAGAGATGTTGAGCATTTCTTCATATGTTTGTTGGCCATTCTTCTGTCTTCTTTAGAAAAATTTCTGTTCAAGTCCTTTGCCCACTTTTTAATGGGGTTATTTGATTTTTTCTTCCTAATTTTCGTGAGTTCTAAGTATATTCTAGTTATCAGTCCCTTATCGGATGCATAGGATGCAAAAATTTTCTCCCATTCTGTAGGTTCCTTCTTTTTCTTTTGCCTTAATGTGCTAGATAAAGTCTCCAGCTCAATGTTGAAAAGAAACGATGAGATCATTCATCCTTGGACTCTCTGGGTTCTTGTTTTCACTTAAACTTTGGCCTCATAAGTTTTTGCTACCTTATTAGTTCTCCATTACTTTAAAGAAAACTCTAAAATATTTTACCTAGGATTTTTATTTGTTGTTCACTGAAGAGTTGGTCTGAATAACCTAGCCTATGGTATTCCTTGAAAACCTGAAACATGCTTTGTTTTGTTTTGATGTCCTGACTTAGCTCCTTTCATTATTTTTGCTGTCATTGACTTAGGTTAAGTCACAAAACTTTTTTCCCTGACCCAATGTAGTAATCTTCTACTTTTCTACCTCCCTCTCACCTTCAATTAATTTTAAATCTTTTTTTTTTTTTTTTTTTTGAGACAGAGTCTTACTCTGTTGCCCAGGCCAGAGTGCCGTGGCATCAGCCTAGCTCACAGCAAACTCAAACTCCTGGGCTCAGGTGATCCTCCTGCCTCAGCCTCCCAAGTAGCTGGGACTATAGGCATGTGCCACCATGCCTAGGAGTATATTTCTGTATATTTTAAGTTGTCCAGATAATTTCTTTCTATTATTTTTTTAGTAGAGATGGGGTCTCACTCTTGCTCAGGCTGGTTTTGAACTCCTGAGTTCAAATGATCCGCCCGCCCGGGCCTCCCAGAGTGCTCGGATTACGGCATAAGTCACTGCACCTGGCCCCATTTTAAATCATTTAAAATCCTCCAGTCAGGAAAAACTTTCTAGAATAGAGATTTTATCACATATCTCCCTGAATAAAATCCTTTAATGTCTCTCTCAATTCAGTTGGAAATAACTTCACTTTCCCTCTTCCCCTCATGTATACTATGTTCCAACCACACACACACACACTGTTTTCAGCATTCTAAGCTTTTTCTTTCCTCTGGACAATCTATTGCTTCGTCTACCTGCAACATCCTTGTGTCTATAGTTTACTTGGTGAACTACTTGTCCTTCAGATTTTAGCTCAAATATTATCTCTTCTGTGAAGACTTCCTATGCACCCCCATGATGGCTGAATCATGTTCTCCAAAATTCATATGTTGAAGCCCTACCCCTTAATACCTCAGAATGTGACTGTATTTGGGGATAGGATGTTTGAAGAGATGATTAAGTTAAAATTAGGCCACTAGGGTGGGCCCTGATCTAATTTGACTGCTGTTCTTATGAGAAGAGGTTAGGACACACAGAAAGACTCCAGGGACTTCCACATACACAGGGAAGGCCATGTGAGGACATACCGAGAAGGTGGCCATCTGCAAACCAAGGAGAGAGGCCTCAGAAGAAAGCAAACCCTGCTGACACCTTGGTCTTAGGCTTCTGTCCTTCAGAACTGTGAGCAAATAAATTTCTGTTGTTCAAGCTCCCGAGTCTGTGGTATTTTATTATGGCAGCCTGGGCAACACACATCCACCACCTCCCGCCCAGAGAGTCAGTTACTCCCCTTCCATGCTCCCTCAGAGCTTTTTACATAGCCCTGTGGTAGCCTTATCACCTAATATTGTCCTTGTTTTGCACGCCTGTCCCTCCACTTTTACTGAAAAATTAAGTTTCTTGAGAAAACATGATTTGAATGATGTCGGCTATTTCTCAAAGTGAGAGACAAGAGGAAGATTATTTTTGAGAAGCTAATTGAAACATTTATGGATTGTGGCCCAGCCTGAACCCTAGGATAACCCCGCAGAAATCCCAAAAGTCAGACACTACAGTACTGATAACTTTCTCTTGGCATAAAAGGTGGGAGAGGGTACTATTCTTGCTGTGAGTAGAAACAAGGTAGGGGATAGGTAGTAAAACGGTAATAGGCTGTGTGTGGTTAGATTAGTGTTAAGCTTCAGGCTGATTTGGGCAATGAAAGAGTATACATAGACCTAACGATCTGTGAATGGATCTTGTCCTGAAGTCTTCATTCACTAGAGAAGTGTGTGTGAGTGTGTGTGTGTGTGTGTGTGTGCCCGCGTGCGTATGTGTGTTAGAATAGTAAAAGTGGTATTTTAACATTGTGGTCAGGGTGTGTAGGTTCAAACCCTAGCTCCACCATTATTAACTTAAAATTTCAAAGCCCCAATGTTGTCGTTTGTAACATGAGAATGATGGCGTTTATTGTTTCAACTCTGCAGAGTTGCTGTGAGGATTAAATAACATCGATGGTGTAAAAGACTAACCTAGTCAGCACTCGATAAATGTCAGCTGTTGTTATTATTAAACTATTTGTACTTCTGTCAGTTGAGAATATATAATGCTACGTACTACTTTAGAAGAGAAACTCCTACCTCCTTCAGTAAGTGGCAGGAAAAAATCTAGCAGCACATGAATGCCAGGTGACCTTATTAAGTTTTCAAGTGCTCTGGGTCTACTTCCTCATGAATGTGTTTGGTAGCTCATGATTTGAGTCTCTTTCAGTTTATTACCACTTAAGAGTCAGACAAAAATGCTATCCATTCACCAAAGCTTTTGCTTCAGAATAGTACAAAGTATGTTCCAATATAAGGATTTCTGTCCACTGGTGCTTTCTCAGGTATGAGTCTAAGAATACAACCAGTTCAGGGGTAATCGACAGGATTCTCACTCTGTGATGTATATTCAGACTTGGAAGGGGACTTTCCGGCACCTAACAGGGACTACAGAGAGATGGCTTTCCTGGAGAGTGGCTCAAGGGATCATGGCAGTTGTGCCAACCATGGCAGTGCACCAGGTGCCAGCTCTTTTAAGTACTTAAACAGCAACTTGGAAGACTATCCACCACTTGTTTTCCTTCCTGGATGAGATTGTCCTGCTTTCAATTCTCCAAGCTAAACGCACAGTGGATGGTTGCCTGGGCGACAGCCTGTAAACTAAGCAGTCTCTTTGCAGCTAACTGAAGGGTTTGCACACGCAGAACCGTCTTTAATTATTTTTAGAAAACGAAAAAGCATTTTGGCTGTGCAACACTGGAAAATAATCAAAGAAAAAAATCTAAATCTATGCTGCTTTTAAACGGATCCCTAGTTGAAGTGTGGGTTGACCGCTGTCCCAGAAATCAGTGCCACAATGAGTTAGGATGATGGTGGCTGCTGTTTGGCTTGGTGTTCCTTCAACTCTGTACCAACTCCCTTGGCAAAACACACCACAGGTAAGCCAAATTTCCACTTTTCATCCCATTTTAGATAATGCCGTATGTTGCAATTTTTTTTCTCCCCAAATGATGTCCCAGAGGAGGAATACCAGGTAAACTGATAGAGGAAACTGTGTCCTAATCTCAAATAATTATATCCTTGCAGTTGTTATACTAAACTATTTTTGACTTTTCAAATATTGTGACAATCCCTTCTAATACTTTATGCAAGCACCTCTAGACCATAGGCTAAATTAGTAATGATAAGAAAAGAATGAAAAGCATATAAAAACACTTGTTTCCATTAAATTATACTCAGGGACAACCTTTAATTTTAGTTTAATCATCCAAATACGTGTAAGCTTTACAGGGCATAAATCTTCTTATAACTGCTCATGTTGTATACATGCATTCTTGGCCATGTCTTCTCAATATTAAAGTGATTTCCCATCGTTTTAAATCTTTATTACCTAAGATTCCAATCTAATGTACAGGACAATAAAAGGTTTTGGCTTTACAAATAAATACAATTAAAAATAAAAATAAAAAAGGCTGGGCTTCGACCAGAAATCCCTGTGGAATGAAACTTAAAGATCATCGATCAACGCAATTCTAATGGAAAATTGAGAAAAGTTTTCTTATGAAGAAACTTAAAATAGAAATGTGCAGACTGAAGGTCAGAAGAGAAAATGAAGCTCACTAGTAAAAAGCAATGTGGGTCTGCCCATGTTAATTAAAAGAGTGATCCACATATAGGGATAATTCTATCTGTTCATTCAATCTTCATTGTCTTCCTCCGGTCACTCCTCAGTGTGTGAGACACTGAATGACCAAATAATGGCAACGTTGCACAGTATTGAAGTGATTTGATTTGATAACTTTGGGATTGCAGTTTGGTTAAATCTAAATTTTTATTTTTTATTTTAGATGGTAGATACTGCTTATGAAATACCCTCCCTAAAGGATACATGAAAGAGCTAAACCACAACTCCATAGCATACATTGCTAGATAATAACCTTGGGAAAAAATATATTTGAGTTTTTGTTTCTACTTTGTGAATAAGCTGGTGATATAAATATCTATTTCCCGCCTAGTTATTTAAATATCCAATTTTTACCTTTATGGAAGGACACGTTTTAATTATCTTTTGTTTCTGGAAGTTTTTCTTTTACCTGAAATGATATTACAAATACTGTTTCATTTTTATTTTTTATTTATTTATTTTGAGACAGAGTCTCACTCTGTTGCCCAGGCTAGAGTGCCATGGCATTGGCCTCACTCACGGCAACCTCAAACTTCTGGGCTCAAGCAATCCTACTGCCTCAGCCTCTGGAGTAGCTGGGACTGCAGGTATGCGTCACCATGCCCGGCTAATTTTTTCTATATATTTTTAGTTGTCCAGTTAATTTCTTTCTATCTTTAGTAGAGACGGGGGTCTCGCTCTTGCTCAGGCTGGTCTCGAACTCCTGACCTTGAGAGATCCTCCAGCCTTGGCCTCCCAGAGTGTGAGGATTACAGGCGTGAGCCACGGCGCCCGGCCTCATTTTTAAATACAAGTATATAAATCCAAGTTGCAAAGCAATTTGCTGGGACAGATATGTCAGGTATTAAAATTTTCTGTGGCCCAATTTTGAGTATATTCTCTGTTCCTTCTGCCCTTAATAAAGTTCCAAGAACGCTTCTTATTAAATGACAATGATTAGGATAATGATGATTAAGTGACAGCAATCAACTAAATGTTTGCTTCTCTCAGAAGAGTTTAAAGAAAACAGGCACTGCTGGTGGGAGCCTAAATTGATACAGCAATCTGGCAGTATTTAGTGAAATTAAATTCACTCAACCCATTCGCCCAAGAAAAACTTTTGCACAGTGCATAACAAGGCCGAAACAAGGATATTCATCATGGTGTTGTTTGTGGAGTGGGAAGTTGGAGGCAACTTAGATGTCTGCCACCAAGAGAGAGAATAATAAAATATGGTGGATGCCTAACAACCAGAGGTGTATGCAATTGCAAGGATAAAGCTTAAAAGCAAAGTGCTAAGTTAAAAACTAAGTAACAAGGTCTACAGTACGATACCATTTGTGTGCATTAAAAACCTGCGTGTGCGCACACACACACATAACAGCACCATATGCCTTATAAAGATATATACATATCTGAGGAAACCTCTCAGGCACATTAGATTGGGTTCTTGTGCGGCAGAGTAGATTAGAGCTGAAAGGAAAAAATAAAATAAAAGAAGAAAGCCTGACATGGTCCAATGGTGCTAATGAGAAGTGTGATTCATTCATCCCTGAATACCTACATTCATCCCTGTATACCATGCATCCCTGTATACCATTTCAAATGTGGAAATGAAAATAAGCCTATTCTACAAATGCTCCTTTAAATACTGATTCCATGAAGTCTTTTAGGGCACTAGCACTCTCATCTCTCCAGTGTGAGATCCCGTGTTGCCAGTATCTGCAACTCATTTTCGTAATCTGTAAAGTAGGGATAACAATGCTGTTCTGATGATGTTATTTGAAATTAAATAAACTACCTGTAAAAGCATTTATTTTATTTAAAAAAATTTTTATTTGTATGTGTTTATGGGGTACAAGGGCTATTTTGCTACGTTGATACATTGCAGTGTGGTTAAGTCAGGGCCTTCAGTGCATCCATCACTTACATAATGTACATTGTACCCACCAAGCAACCTCCCAGCATCCATCTCCACAGTTTCTTTATCTGATCTTCCATTGATGGACACTTAGGTTGATTCCATATCTTTGCTACTGTGACTAGTGCTGTGATAAACACACGAGTGCAGGTACCATTTTTATATATTGATTTCTTTTCCTTTGGGTAGATACCCAGTAGTGGGCTTGCTAGATTGTATGGTAGTTCTATTTTTAGTTCTTTGAGAAATATCCATGCTGTTTTCCATAGAGGTTGCACTAATTTACCTTCCTACCAACAGTGTATATGAGTGTTCCATTTTCTCCGCATACTTGCGAACATCTATTTTTTGTCTTTTTAATAATAGCCATTCTGATTTGTGTAATATGATATCACATTGTGGTTTTAATTTCTCTGATGATTAGTGATGTTGAACATTTTTTCATATGCATTTTTGCCACTTGTTTGTCTTATTTTTTTTATTGAGACAGAGTCTCGCTCTGTTGCCTGGGCTAGAGTGCTGTGGCATCATTAGCTAGCTCACAGCAACTCAAACTCCTGGGCTCAAGTGATACTCCTGCCTCAGCCTCCCGAGTAGCTAGGACTACAGTGTACACCACCACGCCTGGCTAATTTTTTCTGTTTTTAGTTGTCTGGCTAATTTCTTCTTAATTTTAGTAGAGACAGGGTCTCACTCTTGCTGAGGCCAGTCTGGAACTCCTGACCTCAAGCGATCCTCCCGCCTTGGCCTCTGAGAGTGCTAGGATTACAGGCGTGAGCCACCGCACCTGGTCGGGTTTGTCTTCTTTTGAGAAATGTCTATTTATGTCCTTAGCTCAATTTTTTTTTTTTTTTTTTTTTTTTTTTTTTTTTGAGACAGAGTCTCGCTTTCTTGCCCAGGCTAGAGTGAGTGCCGTGGCGTCATCCTAGCTCACAGCAACCTCAAACTCCTGGGCTCAAGCGATCCTTCTGCCTCAGCCTCCCGAGTAGCTGGGACTACAGGCACGAGCCACCATGCCCGGCTGATTTTTATATTATATATATTAGTTGGCCAATTAATTTCTTTCTATTTTTATGGTAGAGACGGGGTCTCGCTCAGGCTGGTTTTGAACTCCTGACCTTGAGCAATCCGCCCGCCTCGGCCTCCCAGAGTGCTAGGATTACAGGCATGAGCCACCGCGCCTGGCCCCTTAGCTCAATTTTAATGGGGTTATTTGTGGGTTTTCTGTTGTTATTGTTGTAGAGTTGTTTGAGTTCCTTGTAAATTCTTGATAGATTGTTGGATGTCTAGTTTGTGAATATTTTCTCCCATTCTTCAGGTTGTCTGCTTGCCTTGTTGATTATTTTATTTTATTTTATTTTATTTTGCTGTGCAGAAGCTTTTTAGTCCCACTTGTCTATTTTTTTTTTGCCTGTGCTTTTGAGGTCTTAGTCATGAACTCTTTGTTTAGACTGATGTCCAGAAGAGTTTTTGCCTAGGTTTTCCTCTAGTATTTTTATAGTTTCAGGTCTTACATTCAAATCTTTAGTCCATCTTAAGTTGATTTTTGTGTATGGTGAGGGATAGGTCCAGTTTTATGGCAATGGCAGTCCATTTTTCCCAGCAACATTTATTGAAAAAGATGTCCTTTCCACAGTGTATATTTTTGTTGACTTGCTCAAAAATCAGTTGGCTATAAGTATATGGCTTTATTTCTGGGTTCTCTATTTTGTTCCATTGATCTCTTTCTTGCTTTTTTTTTTTTTTTTTGAGACAGAGTCTCACTCTGTTGCCCAGGCTAGAGTGCCGTGGCATCAGCCTCGCTCATGGCAACCTCAAACTTCTGGGCTCAAGCAATTCTACTGCCTCAGCCTCCCAAGTAGCTTGAGACTACAGGCATGCGCCACCATGCTCAGCTAATTTTTTCTACATATTTTTAGTTGGCCAGTTAATTTCTTTCTATTTTTAGTAGAGACGGGGTCTCGCTCTTGCTCAGGCTGGTTTCAAACTCCTGACCTTGAGTGATCCTCCTGCCTCAGCCTCCCAGAGTGCTAGGATTACAGGCGTGAGCCACTGCATCAGGCCCTTTTCCATTGATTTCTGTATCTATTTTTATACCCGTATCCTGCTGTTACTATAGCCTGTTGGTTACTATAGCCTGGTAGTATAATTTGAAGTCAGGCAATGTGATGCCTCCAGCTTTGTTCTTTTTGCTCAAGCTTGCTTTGGCTATTCAGGCTCTTTTAGGGTTCCATATGAATTTTAGGATTGTTTTTTCTAATTCTTTTCAAATTCAATGGCATTGGTATTTTGATAGGGATTGCATTAAATCTGTAGATTGCTTTGGGCTGTATGGTCATTTTAATGACATTATTTCTTCTGTTCTGTGAGCCTGAGATGCTTTTCTATTTGTTTGTTTGTGTCACCTACAGTTTCTTTGATCAGTGTTTTGTAGTTTTCCTTGTAGAGATGTTTCACCTCCTTGGGATTACCTTCTTGATTTGGTTCCCAACTAGATTGTTATTGGTGTCTAGAAACAGTACTGATTCTGTACACTGATTTTGTATCCTGAAATCTTACTGAATTCATTTATAAAATCTAAGCATTTTTTGGTGAAGTCTTTAGGGTTTTCTAGATATAAGATCGTGTCATCAGCAAACAGGGATAATTTGACTTCCTTTTTTCCAATTGGATGCCTTTTATTTTTTTTTTCTTGCCTAATTGCTCTGGCAAGGACTTCGAGTACCACATTGAATAAGAATGGTGAAAGTGGGCATCCTTGTCTTGTTGGAGTTCTTGGGGGGAATGCTTTCAATTTTTCCCCATTAAATATGATTTTAGGAAATTCTGTAAATAGTTTGAATTTAGTTCAATTCAAAAATTAAGCATATTTAATAAGGTTCACTACTTTGGCAGAATAAGAGTCTTATAAAATATATACAACACGTGTAGGTAAATTATATGTATAGTCTTAAAGTATACTTAGAATATTGCATTTTTTGAACCAATATCTGTTTTAACCAGTGTCTATAATTAGAAGCATTTGATGAAACTAAATTCAAAGTTATGACAAGGTAGACTTACTCTCACTTGAAGCTGTGTTGCTTAGAGAACTTATAAAAACCATGTGCCCTAAAGCCATTCAAGGAGAGGTAAGGAGACCACTCCCCTCTTCATTTTTTACTATAGGATTCCAATTGGGGCTGGGCCAGAAAGAAATAAGTACTTCTAAATATTTTAGAAAAGTCAAAAGAAGTGTTAAAAAGGCTTTTATACAAAACAATGTCTGCCTTTCAGTATCAATGAGTAGTGCTGCTCATCAGACTTTCCTAATAACACAAAGTCAAGTCCATACACTTGATCACATATCAAAGGAACAAGAGGTGGACTATTATGTCAACCCTTAGTTGAAACTCCTGCTGGCTTTTTCTATATACTGTTCACCAATATGAGTAAAGTGGACTTTTTTTTGAGAGTATAACATTTGATAGCCAGGATCTCTTTTGGGTATTTCTTTCTAAAAGGAATACACAACAGATAAGGAAGTACAGGAGGTAACAGAGAGAAGCTACTGTTTCCAGTTCAGAAGAAGTTAATGAAGCCCATATGTGCATTCAAGAAGCCAATGGGATCCTCTAGCTGTGGATAGTGGCTAATGTGGTCATCCAGAATCAACACTGTGGACGGTAGCAGTGTTTTTTTGCACAACTACAAAAAACTCAGGATGGGGATTTACAGGATCGATTGGCCCATAGATAAAATGAATGGAAATAGCTACAGAGGCAAGAGCTCCCATCCAACATCTTCCAAACTTCTTCCTCTGATTGATGTATCGTAAGAGACTGTCGATGACCAAGTTCCCATCATTGTTGCAGATCCCTGCTCACATGTCCAATAGCTTGCTCCCAGAGGGCACAGTGTATGGCCCAAAGACTGGGATGAGACTTTGAGAGAATACAAAGAAGTTCATCAGCTGTGTGAGGATGGGTGACCACATACTTCCATCTTTGAATAGCTTTTAGAGAAGGACAGGACAGTGAGTCTTAGGAAAAATACCTCCATTTGACAGACAGAGACTCTTTATAGTAAGCCAACTAGATCAATTCCGCTTGTACCCATAGAACCGCTCCTGAGCAACAATATTTCCATAATCATGAGGAAAAAGGTTGACCTTGTGGTTGTGGCACCCCAAATGCCACAGAACACTTCTGCAATGCTGGCTTGCTCAAATATGGAATAATGATGTGGCCTCAATTTGTCATTAAAGCCAAAGCCTAAGAAATTAAGGGCAATCATTCAATGAAACCTCAAGATCAGACCTTCCCAAATCTCCTATCAATCATAGCTGGATGTTGAAAAGCTGTGTAAAAGCACAACTATCTCCATATTTTCAATGACACCCCACAGAGTCTTTGTAGAAGATGTGCAGTCCCTTCTAAGTAAAAAATTTGCCTGAAAGCATCCATGAGTGAAGGGCATGGGAAAAATGAGAGGGCTGGATTTGCAGGTACACAGTAAGCAGGGGCAAAGCCAACAGCCCTGCCTGGACCCATCACTCCCTCAGCTTGATTCAGGTAAGACCTATGCTATAAGACTCCACACTTCGGGGAACTGGCTGTGCATGCCTGTTATTTCTTTCTTCTACTAACTTTGGTTTATTCTTGTTTTCCTACTTCCTTAAGATGTGATGTTAGGTTATTAATTTGTGATCTTTCTACTTCTTTGATGTAGGCATTTAATGCTATAAACTTCCCTCCTAGCACTGCTTTTGCTATATCCCATAGGTTTCGGTATGTTGTGTTTTCATTTTCATTCATTTAAAAAAATTAATTTCCATCTTAATTTCTTTGTTGACTCTGTGATTATTCAGGAGCATATTGTTTGATTGCCATATGATTGTATAGTTTCTTTTCCTTTTCCTTTTTTTTTTTTTTTTTTGAGACAAGAGTTTCACTCTGTCATTCAGGCTAGAGTACCATGGCATCAGCATAGCTCACAGTGGCAACCTCAAACTCCTGGGCTCAAGTCATCCTCCTGACTCAACCTCCCAAGTAGCTGGGACTACAGGCACATGCCACCATGCCTAGGTAATTTTCTATTTTTAAGTGAGACAGGGTCTTGCTCTTGCTGAGGCTGGTCTCGAACTCCTGAGCTAAATCGATTCTCCCACCTTGGCCTCCTAGAGTGCTAGGATTACAGGCGTGAGCCACCGTGCCTGGCCACAGTTTCTGAAGTTCCTCTTTGTATTGATTTCTAGCTTTATTCCATTGTGGTCTGAGGAGATACTTGATATGATTTCTATTTTTTAAACTTGTTAAGATTTGTTTTGTGGCCTAACATATGGTCTATCCTGGAAAATGTTCCATGTGCTGATGAAAAGAATGTATATTCTGTTGTTGTTGGGTAGAAGGTTCTATAATTGTCTATTGAGTCCACTTGGTCTAAAGTCCAATTTAAGACCAATATTCCCTTGTTGATTTTCTGTCTTGAGGATCTGTCTAGTGTTATGAGTGGGGAGTTGAAGTCCTTTGCTATTATTGTGTTGCTATCTATCTCTTTCTGTAGGTCTAGTAATATTTGTTTTGTGAATCTGGGTGCTCTGATGTTGGGTGCATATATACTTAGAATTGCTATATCCTCTTGCTGAATTGATCCCTTTATCATTATATAATTACCTTTTCTTTTTTTTTTATCTTTTTTGATTTAAAATCTGTTATATCTGATATAAGTATATCTACTTCTGCTCATTTTTGGTTCTCATTTGTATGGAATATCTTTTTCCACCCCTTTACTTTCAGTCTGTATGTGCCTTTATGGGTAATGTGAGCTTCTTGTAAGCAGCATATAATTGAATTGTGTTTTTATTAATAAAAATCTATTCTGCCAATCTATGTCTTTTTAAGTAGAGCATTTAATTCCATTACATTCAAGGTCAACTATTGATATGTGAGGCTTTTTGCCTGCCATATTGTTAATTGTTTTCTAGTTGTTTTATAAATTTCTTGTTTCTTTCTTTTTGTCTTTGTAGTTTGATGAAATTTTGTCATGTTGCTATTTGATTCCTTTTCTCCCTCCCTTGTGTGACTGTTTTATAATACCTGTGAGTTTTATATTTTCATGTGCTTTCATAATGGTGAATATCAACCTTCTGTTTTCCCTTTAAGGAATTTTAAGACCTCTTTGTTTAAGACCCCTTTTAGCATTTCCTGCAGGGCTGGTTTAGAGGTGATGAATTCCCTCAGTAATTGCTTGTCTGGGAAAGACTTTATTTCTTCTTCGGTTATGAAATTTATTCTATCAGGTTATAAAATTCTTGGCTGATAACATTTTTCTTTCAGCACTTTGAAAATGCCATCCCATTCTCCTTTGTCCTGTAAGGTTTCTTATGAGAAGTATGCTGTTAGTCTGATGGAGTTTCCTTTATAGGTGACTCATTGCTTTTCTCTTCCTAATTTTACAATTCTTTCTTTCACTTTGGCTTTAGACTCTGAATGTAATATGTCGTGGTGAAGTCCTTCTTGCAATGTATTTGCCTGGGGTTGCTGAGCCTCCAGAGTCTGGATGTCTAACTCTTTTGCTACACTTTGGAAGTTTTCATTGATTGTTTCCTTAAATAGGTTTTCTAAACTTTTTAATCTCTCTTCCTCTTCAGGAATACCAATAATTCATAAGTTTGGTTTCTTTATGTAGTCCCAAACATCATGAAAGCTTTGTTCACTCTTATTTATTTATTTCTTATTTTTGTCTGATTGGATTATTTCAACAGACCTGTCTTCAAGTTCTGAGATTCTTTCTTCTGCTTGGTCTAGTCTATTATTAAAGTTTTTGAATATATAAAAGCTGTCTGGAAAGTATCCAGCCATTGTATCCATGTATCCACTGTATCCACATCTGATACTTTCCAGATAGCTCTCATATTTTATATTTCTTTCAATGAATTTTTCAGTTCTAGAGTTTCTGGGTTTTTTTTTTTTTTTTAAGTTATCTATCTCCTTAGTAAATTTGCCATTTATATCCTGAATTGATTTTCTGACTTCTTTGTATTGATGTTCAGATTTCTCTTGCATCTCATTAAACTTCTTTAAAAGCAATAGTTTGAATTATTTATGTGGCTTTTCAAAGAGTTCTTTTTGTTTGAGATTTGTTGCTACATAATTGTTTTGAACCTTTGGTAGTATCATATTTCCTTGCTTTTGCATGCTTCCTGAGTCCTTCCATTGATATCTGTGTATCTAATGTAGCAGTCACTTCCAATATTTTGAAATTGCTTTCATAGCAGAGAATTTTTTCCTAAAGATATAAATATGTTGTTGGTTGAGCAGATCACTTTGGCTTTGATTTGGGGTGCTGTGATAGTGTGATTTTTGTATTATTTCTTTGGCAATACACAGGGTCAGCAGTATCTGTGATTTCCTTGGTGGTGTATGGTATGGTTATTTGTTGAGGCTGTGGTGAAGTTTTGCTAGGGACTTGGACAATAACTGAGCCAGTGTTTGGGCCCCGGTGGTTGCATCAGTGGCCTGAGAATACTCTAAGTCCCAGTACAGCTTACACTGGCACCAGTGTGAGTGGGTCTTGGAGGGCCATTTTTGGATCTCCAAGTGGCTTGCTCAGAAGCTAGTAGTGGGAGTGGCCAGGTGTATGAGTGGGTTCTTAGGCCCCTGGGTAGTTGGTGTGACGTGTATGATGGCAGTAGCAGTGGTGGAGCCACCCACTGGGACCCAAGCAGTCCATATTAGTATTGCTGGTAGCTGGAATGGGTTGGGCAGGCTAGTCTCCAGTCCCACAGCCACTCATAGCAGGGCAGTGGGTATTGTCCTAAGTGTGCTTAGGAGAGCTTTGTCTCCCCCATCTTTCCCCAGCCAGGTGGTGGCTGCAGTCATATGGCTCTTTCTAAGGGAAGGGAGTAGCCCTGCATTTAAACTCTAAAAATGGCACTGGCTGTGGCCTGCAGCCAGAGAGAGTGGGGCCCCTCTCCAGCAAGCAGCATGAGCAAGAAGCTTTGAGGAGTGCAGTCCACTCATGTCTTGGTCTCACAGCAGCCCACTGAGGGCAGCAAGTATTGTCCTAGGTATGTGTAGAAGAGTCTGGTTTCCTTGTCTTTCCTCAGCCTGGTGGTGGCTGTAGCCACATCAGCCCAAACTCAGCCAGAGGGTCGGGTGCAGCCCAGCATTAAACTCTCAAAATGGCATCCTGCCCAGGCTATTTGCCTGGGCAAGAACTTGTAGGGTGTGGTCTGCTCACACCTCAGTGTCAACCCCAGCCCACAGCAGGGCAGTGGGGACCTTCTCAGGGGTGCAGGGGAGCACCTGGTCTCCCTTCTCCCTCGACAGACTAGTGCAGCAGCAGCAGCAGCCATGTCTGTAGATTCTCAGTATCTAGGCTATCAGAATGATGCCCAGCGGAAGCTGCTCTAGGCTTGGATGCCTGTGGGAGTCCATGTGTATTGCCTTTCTGGAACAGTGTCTCTGTACAATCTCTAGGCAGCTCCCTATGTTAGTCCCGAGGCTTGCATGGGTTGAGGGGTTCTCCTGTAGCCAAGATTGTAAAAGCCCATTTAGGAGTGTGAAGCCCTGGGGGTTTCTCTCCTACTGTTTCCCCAAATTCAGGAGTAAGGGAGAGCTTCTCCTGGCTCTCAGCCTGTCCCCAGCTGGGCAAGCTGCCTTGAACCCTCTCCTTACTCACTTTTGTTGCTTCCCATCACTTCTCTGCTGAATCCCAGTGTTCTTTGCTTGATGGTCTGTTCAAAATGTGAGCATCTGCTTTCCGTTCCAGTGGTATTCGCCTCTCTGTGAATGAGGCGAATACCACCTGGGTCTAGTCAACTGCCTTGATCTGCAAAGCATTTGGAAAAGTGTATGGCACATAGTAAGCATTCAGTAAATGTTGGATATTATTGCTATAATTATTATGTTATTGTTTTTGTTATGTAACCTCACTTTGAACAAAGGTAGGGAAAGACTTGAGAAATTCACTGTCAACCTCAAATTATTCTGTATTAGAAATTCAGAGGGAAAACTAACATCTATCCTAGGAAGTTTAACTCAAAAGAAGTAACAAATGGTAATAAATAAATGTCAATTAGAAAATAATTGATATTGGATTGCAGGAAAGATTGTGGATTGAATTCTAATCACTAGGTCAGTGTTTCCAGAAATTGATGATATAAATCACCTGAGTGCTCAATTAAAAATGGTGCCTTGTGAGACAATAAAAAGATCAGTGGTTGCTGGGGTTAGTGGGGACAGAGCGATGAATAGGCAGACACAGAGGATATTTAGGGCTGTAAAACTATTCTGTACATACTCCAATGGTGAGTACATGGATAGATATCATTATACATTTAACCAAACCCATGGAATGTACAACACCAAGAGTAAGCCCTTATGTAAACTATGAACTTTGGTTTGTAGGTTCACCAATTGTTAATAAATGTACCACTCTGTTGCAGGCTGTTGTTAGTGAGGAGACCAATAGAGGATAAAGGAAGAGGTATACTGTATTTTCTGCTCAATTTTGCTATGAACTTAAAACTGTTCTAAAGAATAAAGCCTATTTTTAAGTCAATTTAAAAAGTTAAAAATTAAGAAGAGTCCCCAACCTCATCTCATACCTACTAAAGGAGCCATAGAATCATTTTTTATTATTTGTATAAATGTGTGGGATTCAAGTGTAATTTTATTGCATGGATATATCACATGGTGATAAAGTCAGGGCTTTTAGTGTATCCAACACTGGAATACTATATATTGTACCCTAAATCTTTATTTATAACAAGGGAAGAGGCAATTTTCATGCTCAAGCAAGTTCAGGAAAATGCACTGAGCAAAGGCCACCATTTCTTTGAAACCCAAGGAGACCACACGCCCTGTTTGTACACTGGCTCTGTCGCTGACCTCACAGATTGTCATTCCATAAAAGGAAACACCTGCCTCCCCCAGCATCGGGTACTCCCCAGTTCCAACCTCTCGGGCTCTCATTTTCTACAGCCAATCAGTCCTGAATCCTGTGAACATTTGCTTTCAAATGTTTGTTTCTGCCTTTCTATTTTCCATCATAATAATCTTCCTCAAATACCCATGTCCCTAAAAGGCACTACTGAACTCGCTCCATGGGCTTCCCGACCTGTTGGGGAATTCAGTGTAAATTGCTATCTGGTTCTACTCTCCTCCTTGGTCCTGGGTGTAGGACCTGCCCACTGACAGAACTGCTCTTGCCCCTGCACTCTGATTTTCCAGATTTTGTGGATGGCTTCTTTCAAAGGTGTGTTCTGGCTCACAGTGCCACCCCATTTCTCAAGATTCATTACCTGTTGTTTGTGTTGACCCTTAATTATGCATTTTCTTTCTTGTGGTTTTTCTGAACCCTTTGCACTCACTTGCTTTTGTCTCGATTCCTTTCCTCTACTCGGGATTTAATTTTTTAAATACCCCAGATTTTACAAAGCACGGCAGTAGAATAAAAAACTGGAGTTTCTTTTCATACAAACTTATTTATTTGGATTTTTTTATATTTCAAATTATTGATACATTCAAAGAGTAATTTTAATCTCTATAATTTTTCATGGTGTGATATTTTTTGAAACATTCACCCACATGAAGACCTGGTTTATATTCGCATGTTTCGCAAATATAAATCGTCTCTCTTCTTCCTTCTTTGATTTTTCTGTTAGAACAAACAACACAATCTTTGTGTTTTTTTGTTAGGGTGAGGTGTGATTATATGGAGCTTTCAATCTAAATGTTGCTCTAAGTTAGTGGATAATAATCTACCCCTGGAAGTTAGTGTACCATCTCTGCATTTACATTTTACTTGTCCTTTCATGCTAATGAAAACAAGAAAAGATACTGGAAAAATAGACAAAAATCCTCCTTCCCCCCGTGGTGAAACTATACGTGCCGAGTGTGGCTTGACATACAAGCTGCTACCGATGCTAACCGTGTCAAGACACACTTGACATCCGAGTGCAAAGGGTTAAATATTTTCTGTTATGTTCTATTGGGATAGGTCCATTCAGGGGTCCTCAAACTACAGCCTGCTGAGGACATTTATGTGGCCCACCGGGTGTTTTTGCCGCCGTTGCCTGTTCTGCTTAGCAGCCGACTCATCCCAGGCCCACAGTGCGCATGTGTGGAATGTGCGCTGCACTCTCCATCGGCCCTACAATGGTCTGAGGACAGTGAACTGGCCCCCTGTTTAAAAAGTTTGAGGACCCCTGAGTAAGCCCCTAAAGGGCATGTAGTGTTAATAAATTCCTAATGAGTGGGTGAATTCATGGAATAGTACTATTTCTAGAGTGAAGTGCATATTCTCTTTTGAGAATGAGAACGCTACATAATCTTGCCCAGGAATTCTGAAGGCATCTGTGTGTTTAGAACATTAAAGACCAATTATAGGCCGGGCGCGGTGGCTCACGCCTGTGATCCTAGCACTCTGGGAGGCCGAGGCGGACAGATTGCTCGAGGTCAGGAGTTCGAAACCACCCTGAGCAAGAGCGAGACCCCGTCTCTACTATAAATAGAAAAAAATTAATTGCCCAACTAATACATATAGAAAAAATTAGCCGGGCATGGTGGCGCATGCCTGTAGTCCCAGCTACTCCAGCTATTAGGGAGGCTGAGGCAGGAGGATCGCTTGAGCCCAGGAGTTTGAGGTTGCTGTGAGCTAGGCTGACACCATGGCACTCACTCTAGCCTGGGCAACAAAGCGAGACTCTGTCTCAAAACAAAAACAAGACCAATTCTAGACTTTTTCCTGTTTTTCTTACCTTTCCTCCACAATGACATACAATGAAATGAGCCTCTTGTTCTTTTGCTTTTACATTGCAAGTAAATTGCCCGTTCGATGAACCACATGTGGCTACATACAGTGACTACGGTGTCAGAAGCAGAGGTTGGAACGTAGAGTCTGACAAAGGATTTTGTGCTCTTTCTAACATCAAGAGGCTCCAGGTAGAGAGAGGGTCGTTTGGTGATCCCCAAAATTGCAATTTAAGAGCAACTTGACTAATTTGGAAAACCAAGAGGGGATATTAAAATTAGGGCTTTCTTGGAAAATCTAGAACAGGGGCCACCATGATCCTCCATGACTTACTCTGTGCTGGAATTATAGAGGATACAAAGGTTAGGGCATGGACTTCCCCTGCTGTTGAGGATTTTCCAGTGTTGCTGGGGAGATAGGCATTCCATAAAGGAAGATAATTATAAGGCATTTAATAAACAACACTAAAGAAAATAAAATCCAACAAGAATTTTCCCCTATAGAATATGCCAACACTGTAGATAATATTTCAGATCCTCACCAACCTTTTGTAGAGGGGACTGCCACTTTCATTTTAGAGATAAGGAAGCACAGAGAAGATGAGCAATGTGTTCAAGGTCACACGGTTGGACGTCTGTGGAGAAGGGATTTAAATCCAGGTTCTGCTGGGGCTCGAAAGCCTGTGATCTTTCCATTCTGCTGTTGATCCATCCTTTTTCCTGTATCATAGCAGAGCTTCTAAGGTAATGGTAAAATTATAATTGTTCCTAATCCAAAATGTGTGCGAAAAACCAAGCCTGGTGCTATTGTGGCATTTTCTCCCTTTTCCAAAATTGTCTTTAAAACTGTTATAATATTTTTGTACATAAAAGAAGGAAACAGGTGGCGGTAAAGGCAGGATGTGTTACACTGAACCACCCACTGCTCTGCTGGATCTCACATAATTAAATCATTTCTTTTTTTCTTCAAGGCGATTACATGGAACTAGCAAGATGAATAAAAATAAACTGATTCATGATTTCCTGGAAGTAGTTTCAAGAGGTGATGTGGAACTCATCTGTGACCACATTGCAGAAGTCCATTCCATCCTCGGAAACCTTGACTTTCAGCACCCTAAGACGGGAAATACACCTCTTATTACTGCAGCAGAAGAAAATCTCACAGAGGTAACATGTTGTGTGCTGGGCCCAAGGATAAAAAGTCTTCCAAGCTAAGGATGCTGAGAATGAGATATCTGTGAATAGCGTTATCATCCATCCCCACGAGAGAATGTCTGAAGGCACAAAGCGGGGTATCATGAAGGGATACCCTAAATAATCTAGATAGGTGCCATCTTTATTCATTCCCTCAATCAGCAAACATTCCTGCTATACCAAAGGCAATAACTAGACTTCCTGGAGGATACAGAGGTGAGTCAAACACAGATGCCACGCTTGAGGAGCTAGTGGTCTACTGAGCCACCTAATGGAGCCCAAGGTTTTTCTTCCTTCCCCATTCCCCACTGCCAGCCCCATCAGTACCTGGAAATATATTCTCTGCTCTAACAAATGTACATAACACTGGAAGCAGGGAACTAGGAATAAATAAGCAAATAACAAGACCTAAAAGGGCGGAGGGTTTGTCCTCTTTGTTCTAATCATATCACTAGCTCCAAGCAGAGTACCTGACCCACCTAGGTGCTTAATAAATATTTATTAGATGGATAGACTAATGAATGAATAACCCATTTGGGTCTTAGTTGTCATTATATCATTGTGTGTAGGAACTTAAAAGATCCTTTTTAAGAATGTAGGTGAAAGTGGTAACAATACAACACTTGGAACTGGGGAAGGCAGCAAAGAGGAGGCTTGGAGAAGAGAAAAGGGCTTGGAGGCCAGTCATGGTGGCTCATACCTGTCATTCTAGCACTCTGGGAGGCCGAAGAGGGAGGATCACTTGAGCTCAGGAGTTTGAGACCAGCCTGAGCAAGAGAGAGAGACCCCCATCTCTACAAAAAATTAAAAAATTAGCCAGGCATGGTAGTGCATGCCTGTAGTCCCAGCTACTTGGGGGGCTGAGGCAGGAGGATCACTTGAGTTGAGGTTGCTGTGCGCTGTGATCGTGCCACTGCACTCCAGCCTAGGTGACAGAATGACACCCTGCCTCAAAAACAAAATAAAACAAACAAAACCCCCCCCCCAAACCTCACACTGTATTTGTTCCTGTGTAACTTGCTGCTGCTTCTACTTATGCTTTTGAGATTCATCCACTTTGAAACACAGAGCTGTGTTTTTTCATTTTTAGTGCTATCTAGTATTTCACTAGATAAAAATGTATGTCACAACTTATTTGTCTCTCCTACCTTCGTGGACATCTGGGTACTTTCCAGATTTTTGTTATTACAAACAATGACGCTCCCTTCCGCCATCATTTAAATGTGCTTATATATCTACCTTCCGCTAACACATAAATAAACAAACACCTGCACTGGCCCCATGACCTCCTCCAAACACTCCTTTTCCTCTCTCAGGCCCCTTCACTTGCAGACCTCTGTCAAGAACTATGAAAGAGCTGAGATTTGGCCGGGCGCGCGCGGTGGCTCATGCCTGTAATCCTAGCACTCTGGGAGGCCGAGGTGGGCGGATCGCTCCAGTGTCAGGAGTTCGAAACCAGCCTGAGCGAGACCCTGTCTCTACTGAAAATAGAAAGAAATTAATCGACCAACTAAAAATATATATACAAAAAATTAGCCGGGCATGGTGGCACATGCCTGTAGTCCCAGCTACTCGGGAGGCTGAGGCAGGAGGATCGCTTGAGCCCAGGAGATTGAGGTTGCTGTGAGCTAGGCTGATGCCATAACACTCTAGCCTGGGCAACAAAGTGAGACTCTGTCTCAAAAAAAAAAAAAAAAAAAAAAAGAACTGAGATTTTACTCTACTTGCAGCTAACAAATTAGCCTGTCAGAATTTCTTGGGTTCTTAGCAGAAGAAACATAACTCCTGGATCAGAGACAAGGGGCAGTTGAATACACACAACAATATCAGTTTTGGATCAGTTCCCTGAGCCCCAGTTCCTACTGGGAGGCAGGAGGAGGACCAGGTGACCACTGTACATGCAGTGGGTTGAATTGCAGCAGAGGAGCCCTAAACTTAGGAACCCTCATCCTTTACAATGGGCAGAGGGCAAAGCTACTCTTTGCTCCAGAGGGAGACATTATCTCTGTCTTTCAAGGTTGTTCACTATACAAACAAGCTTGAAAAGTTAGTCTGGAATAAAGGCAGTCAGTGCCTTTGCTCATAAGACTTGTGGAAACGTGAGAGACCCATGGAGACTTTCTCCTAACCATAGCTACTCCTCATTCCTACACTTTCTTGGCTTCTAATGAATTTTCCCATAATATCGCCATTCTGTTGGCCACTCTGATTGATCTGACCAGCAGAGGCTGGGACCAAGTCTTTCAATTTGTCTCATACAACATTCAATGAAAGCTGTTCTCAACAGGACTCCAAGTAGCCAGCCAACCCACGGTACTTTTGTAATTGGATACTTCCTGTCATAGGGAAAATTACCGGTAAATGACATGTTAGCTATTTCTCTGGGAAGCTCCCTCAAGTAGTCAACAATAGCTTCATTTTGGAAAGAGCTCCACAGTCATCTGAGGGCTACATCATCTACTGATGTATTTTCTTCATTTTGTAGATCTCTTGTGACCATCCCTAAGGCATAAGTCACCGTGTTTTCAGGATGGAGGCAAGTCAATACCTGATTTCCACACAAGAAGTACGGTCCTGAGGGAACCTTTGAGGAAAAGAAGGTGGTTTTTAAAATTTTTAGGCCTCCCAAGTGAGACTTACATCAGAAAGAAGCACAGGTTGGCAGTGCCTCCAATGTGGCACCTGGTCAGGAAAAAAAGCTGGCATGTTTGGGCTATAGAAAGGGGACTAGATTTTGCAGAGGGGGGGGGGTGAAGAGTGACACAAGATGAGGCTGGAAATGCAAGCCAGATCGCCAAGGGCCATAAAGGCATGTAAAGCTGTTTTCAAAAACAGCTTTATTGAGATACAATTCACTTTCCATACAATTCATCCACTTAAAGTGGACAATTTGGTGGTTTTTAGTATATTTACATGAATGTGCAATCATCACCACAGTCGATTTTAGAACATTTTTATCGCCTCAAAAAGAACTCCATCCCCCCTAAAAAGAAGAAAAATAGAAACCCAATGTCCTTTAGCTATCATTCCCTCTCCTTTCTTGCCTACACTCACTCCAGCCCTAAGCAGCCATTACTCTACTTTTTGTCTCTATGGCTTTGCTTTTCTTTTCTTTTTTTTAAGCAGAGAACAGCAGCTCTGTATCTATAGCTTTTCTTATTCTGGAATTCCGTATGAATGAAATTATAGTGTGTGGTCTTTCATGATTGGCTTATTTCACTTAGCATAATGTTTTCAAGGTTCATTCATGTTGTAGCATGTTTCAGTACATTCATTTTTATGGTCAAATGATAGTCAAAAACAATATCCCATTATATGGATATATAACATTTTACTTATCCAATTGTCCATTGATGGAAATTTGGGGTCTTTCTACCTTTTGATTCTATGAGTAGTGCTTCTATAAACATGGGTGTATGTTTTCATTTCTCCTGAGCACAAACTTAGGAGTGGACTTGCTGGGTCATACGGTAATTATGTTTCATCATTTGAGAAATTGTGGGACCACTCGCCAAAGTGGCTGCACCATTTTTATTTCCACCAGCAGAAATGATGGTATGAGGTTTCCAAGTTCTTCACGTCTTTCCAACACTTGCCATTATCTGAATTTTTTTGATTTGAGCCATTCTAGTGGGTTTCATGCAGAGGCATTTGGAGATGGAGAGGCCTGTGAGAAGGCTGTCCCACTGGTTCAGGCAAGGGACTATGGTGGTCTGGTCTGCAGTTGCAGTAAAGACGACACCGGAAAGTAGACCAAAGACAGTAACCTGGAATTACCCTGGATTTCTGGATCGCCATTAGCTCCCACATCCAATCAGTGACTACGTCCTGTTAATTCTACCTCCTAAATGTACCTTATCCACCCCATTCCCCTCATTCAGTCACCATCATTTCTCCACAAGGCTACCGCAGTAGTCTCCTCACTGGTTTCCCCACTTCCATTCTTCCTCGCGTTAATCTATTTACTGTGTTTCCCCGAAAATAAGACCTACCTATAAAATAAGCCCTAGCAGGATTTCTAAGCACTTGCGCAATAGAAGCCCTACCCCGAAAATAAGACCTAGTGGTGGGCATGGCTACGCAGCGGATCTGCACAACCCATGCATGTCACAGAGCAGTAAAGAAGACAAGCAGCCCTTCTCATCTGCCCCATGAGAGCTCTGTTGCTCGACATCAGAGACTGGGGCCAATGGTTCTAAAGGAAATAGAGTTGCAAGAAATTCAGGATGGAATTCGGGGTTTGGAGAGTTATGATGATGTTCCAGAAGAAGACGACTTAACTATATTTGAATAAATGTAGATTATTGTACCGTACTTAAAAAAAAAAATAACACATCCCCTGAAAATAAGCCCTAGGGTGTCTTCTTGAGGAAAAATAAATATAAGACCCTGTCTTATTTTCAGGGAAACACAGTAAGCAGTCAGAGTGATTTTCTAAAATACTGACCTGACTCCCTGTGGTTTTATATTCTAAATTATAGATGGTTATAAATCTTCAATGTTTTGTGTAGGTTTTACATAAAATACTCACAGATCTCTAGTTCTAAAAAAAAAAAAAAGTATCCTTAAATCATACACATCATGGAGATTTTTGTTTCCTAAACTAAAAAGGCATGTGGCAGTGACCTGCATCCTAATCAACCCTCCATTTTTATTCCCCTCTCATCCTCCTTTCCCGGGTCATGACTCAGCCACATCTAAGTCAGTTTTCTACCCAGTTCCGAAGACACCGTTGGCACTCAAAAATATTAAATAAGAATTGTGTTGTGTTGCAGGTTGTTGGATTTCTTCTGGAAAAGGGGGTGGACATCACCCTCTGCAATTACAGCCATCAAACCGCAGTGCATGTAGCTAACTGCGACGTCCAAAGACAACTCTTGGCAATTAACGGAATCCAGGCTCCCCAGATGCAACTTCTGCAAAGTTCGTGGCAAGGTGACCTCGAACAACTTCAACACTTACTGGTTAGTTAAACTGATGGTTGCTTCTGCCTTTGGGTGGGTGGTGAGAAGGGCATAGAGCTATATATGACTCCTTTTAATGAAAAACAAGGTCTTATCAAATGCAATCCAGGAAAGTTTGAGTCAGGAAATATGAGAAAGAAACAGGATCAAACAGGACGCTGGGGTAGAAAACAAGATAATAAAAGAACAGAGCAGTCGCCTATTTCCACCTTCTTGTAGCTGAGTGCTCGAAGTCACGCAGCACCCCTGGGAAATGATTTGCTGCCAGGAAGGGCCCAGAGGACTACCGTCAAGTTGCTCAAAGGAGTTCCCTTGACATCATTGCCTTTTGTGCAATTGCGTTTAGATCCCTTTGGACCGGTTGCAGTTATTGTCTTTATCCTGAAAAGGGAATCAGGGAGCTCATGCCTTGCATAATATTGAGTTGTGACTAAACGAGTTAAGAGGATACATTTTTAAAATGCTCTCTTCTTGGGATATTGGTCCTCTTGTCTAGATTTTCTACCTACAGCTATTTTTTCCCAAAGCAACTTGCATAATCATGCACATAACCAAGGACGTTAATTACTGGTGACTGGCAATTGCCTACTCTTGGCATTTACCTTCAGAGATACTGTCAGACCACATGACCTTCTAACTGAAAGAAAATCAATGGCTGCTAGGAAACGGTTTCTTTTAATCCCTTATGGTAAAGACACGAACAGATAAAGAAAAAGTGAAAGATATTCTAGTCACGGGCAGTTCAAGGATAGATATCACAAAACCAAAGGATAATTTAAATTCTTTTGTTGTACTAAGTGATAGTCTAAAGTTGCCACACATCATGAACCGAGGCTTAGAATATTTTTGAAAGACAACACATTTTATTTTAATAGCGTTTTCCAATAGTTGTAATTGTAATCCAATGCCTGTTTTCGTAACCACATATTTCATCCCTGAAGATTAGCGACCAAGTTTTAAGAAATTTAAAACTTGAAATTTAAAAGAATTAAAATTTTTGAAGAAAATTAAATTTTAAAAGAAATTTAAAAGCCTACAACTGGCTCCAGAGCTTGATCGACAGATACAGCATTAATGTGCTATTGCAAGACTATTCTCAGCTCAGAACTTTGGTGTTGGTTCTAACTAATAATAAACACTGATATCAGAGGTGGTTTCTTCTTAGAGACTGAAAAAAAATTAACTAATTAATTCCCATAGCACCCCGCTGAAGTAATGTCATTATCTCGGTTTTGTCCCTAGAGAAGCTGAGTGGAGACGCTGACTGTACTGATGTGGCATAAAGTGACATAAAGATGGAAATTAATGAGTTACTTTGGCCTATAAAATGCACACTTTGGATGTTTTGGCCTTCCGGTAGCTTTTCAGTTCTGAATTGTCCAAATTAAATTGTACTTTCATTAAAGCATCAAATGACATCCATATATCTACCTCCATTTCATAAGGCAGTTAAATAAGCTGCCTTATTATTGTAAATCATTTATTCATTCGGCAGATGTTTACTGTGCAACTATCATGTGTCAGACACTCAGCTAAGTGCTTTCCATATTCCATCTCTAATCACCAAAGCAACCCCGCAAGGAAGGTTGTATTCTTCCAACTTGACGGCTGAGGCTCTGAAGATCAGCAATTAGGGTTGCTAAATTCTGCGACAAAAAGTACAGGACTCTCAGCCTGAGCAAGAGCGAGACCCTGTCTCTACTAAAAATAGAAAGAAATTAGCCAGACAACTAAAAATATATAGAAAAAATTAGCCAGGCATGGTGCCATGTGCCTGTAGTCCCAGCTACTTGGGAGGCTGAGGCAAGAGGATCACTTGAGCCCAGGAATTTGAGGTTGCTGTGAGATAAGATGATGCCACAACACTCTAGCCAGGGCAATAGAGTGAAACTCTGTCTCAAAAAAAAAAAAAGAAAAAAAAAATACAGGACACCCAGTTAAATTTGAATTTCAGATAAGCAACAAGTAATTTTTTTAGTATGTGTCCCAAATGAAAATTATTCATGATTTAACTGGATGTCCCTTATATTATCGGTGTGATTGTATCACCTTTAACAGGGTGTCTCTGATACCACCTACCAGGAAGGTTAGGTAAGCCAGATCTGTCAGTCAGGTTTCTGTTTTTTCACCTCATCAGCCCCCTCTCAGGATAGCTATTGAGATAGAACATATTGAAGTTAAAATGAGGAATTGGCCAAGCTGTGAAAACGCAAAGGTTAGTATAAGTAGCTATACCATAAAAACATGACAGAAATTAAGCTTCCTGTTTTTAAAGGCATCTGAAGAGTTTCTGGATATAAATTTCCCAAACCAACATGGCTTGACCCCTCTGATGCTGGCTGTGAGAGATGTGGACCTATTTGAGAGGCTTGACATGTTAACAGTTTACAGACCTGTGGAAGTTCTGTCTGAGCTCCTGAGGCACCGCGCGTGAGTACGAGTGGGCCGTCATGTCTATTCCAGTGTTCTTGACAGAAAGCACATGTAATCCTTGACACAGATTGTTTTCTACTTATATAGTGGACATTAAATGAACATGCATCGTCATAAAAGTGACTTTACAATTGCAAAGTGATCTGCAGGCTTAAAAATTTTTTTCTATTATCCTTATGATATCCAGCTCTTTGTTTTATTTGTTTAAATAATTACTGTTTTGGTAGTTACTGGGAATGTCAAATAATTCTTGAGTATGTAGCTCCCTACCCCCAAGATGTTACTGATTATTTTGGAAAACATTGTCGATGTATCAGAAGCAATTTATAATAGCGATTTCAAGTTATGTTAAAATTACTATATGCCAAATGCTGTTTTAGGAGGGGCGAGGTAAGCAATTAACTTTAAAAAAAAATAAGAGGGTTAATAAGCGGTCTCTCATGCTATAATTGTGGTTTCCTAAAGCTGTTACCTAGTTATCAAATAAGAACAGATGGCCCAAGTCCTTTCTCAGTATTACATATGAATTTTGTTTGGGCAAAAAAAAAACCAAAGAAGAGGAAGCCTCAAGAACAAAAGTATAGTGAGGAACATGAGCTATTGTAAAAGGATCAGTTAGTATAATAGAATGAAAATGGAATTTTTGAAGCTACCTCAGACTTTGGTTTAAGACACAGTTGGGGTGGTTGATAAAAATGGAGATTGCTGGACACCACCCCAGAGATGGTGTTCAGTAGGTCTGGGTTAGAGTCAGAATATAGGAGATCAAAGGATACCGCGTGGAGAAACCCTAGTCTAGGCAGAGGGGCAAATGAAGTCCCAACGAGTTAAGTGACTTGCTTAAAACCTTAACAAGGTCATGGCAGCCCCCAGTTCTTGTTCCTATGCTATTTCTTTTGAATTAGGACCTTTCATGGAGAATAGTTAGTGTTGCGGCTCATAACACATCACCTTGTCCTATAGCAACAAAGAGATTCAAATTCAAAGGTTTTAGGTTAGAGACCATGATCCACTTGCTCCTTGTCCCAGCATATGACAAGTGAAGTGAGTTTTCATTGTTTCCCCTACTGTTATCTGTTAATAGGACTCTCATCATCATTTGCCTTTGGACCTCTCTGAGCTGATATCTAATGCTAGTAGGGTTCAGTACAGTATAGAGAGGCTGAGAAGATATTCATGCTATTGCAAAGAGCCCTTAGATCAGCCAGTTGGGTTTAACAACCTCAGGACACAGCAAAGAGGAAGGAAAAGAACATGTGAAGAGGGACACCTTTGGTTTTATGAGAAGATCACACCTCTCAACCAAGAGTCTGTGAAATAAGCATATCAACTTAATTTTAAAGAGAGATGCTATGTCATTCCACCATTTTGAATGATAAAAGAGCTAGCTGTTAGCAGTAGTACAAAAAAAAATCAAGAAAGTCAGCAGTAAGCTAAATCATTGGAAATTTAAAAAAAAAAACAATCAAGTGAGCTATTTGGAATAATAAGACAGCAGTTTATCAAGATGTTTTTTATCTTTACTCAAATTTGTGCACCTTTGGATTTTGTTCAAAGTTGGAAATTTTCTGCAAATCTTAGAATGTTTTTGGAATGAGGGTGGGAATAAGATAATAGAGCAAATTCTTTTTATTAAAAATATTGAAAACTGTTACCTTCTATCCCATACATTTAAAAATCATTATTATTATCCTCAAACTATATAAGATTACTTTTTATTTATTTGATGTCAATGTTTTTCTCCTCGTACTGGTTTTCTTTTTCAATAGATTTAACTAAATAACATTTGATATTGATTCTATTCTTCCTAGTGATCCTAAACTCTGTGATTTTAGTGGAAAATCAGCAATACATTATGTGTCACAGATAGAGAGTTTGAGGAAACAGCAGTTATTGGACATCCTAATGAGTTCTATCCCCAAACCAGGTAACTATTTCTAATCCATGTGCATAATTTCCCAACTAAGAAAAGCCACATTGGAAGTCTTTCTTCTTATGCGTTTGTCTGATGGGTCCATTTAAAGAAATCAAGCCAATAACTATTTATTGAGCAGTGACTCTGCACAGGGCCCATGACTAGGTGCTCTAAGGGGGCAAAGAAGTCTAACGCACAGTCCAAACTTTTGGAAGCGTACGGATGGCCAGGACACATCACAGAAGTCAGAGGAAAAAGAGCTTGCTGCAAACTTGAAAGGGGAAGCGGGACTTACAGTGATTCTTGGAGGCTGGGTAGCATATGGAAAAGTTCGATATAGGTGGGAAAAAAAGAATCTAAGCAAAGACATAGAAACTGCGACAGAGAAAGGGACAATGAAAAGTGTGCCACTGAGCAGCGTGTCACTTTGTGAAGGCTGCCTGACTTTATTGTTCGATTCATTTTTTGTTTGAAGCTTCTGGGGCAGGGGACAAGGCTATATACCTAAGAAGGTATCATGGAAGAGGCGAGACTCCATCTGACCCTGGAAAAAAGGCTGGGATTTGATTTTGTGGAGCAGAGGCGCCGTGCTGTGAGTGAGCATGGCTTACCCCAGGGGCAAACGGGGGACTGGCACTGAAAGTTCACGTCAGGGAGAAGAGAAACAAAAGATCAGACACATAAAGAAACTGGTTATGAATTGAGGGAAGAGCCTTAGATGTCAGGCTCAAGGACATCATTTTTTTTTTTTTAAGAAATAAAATACAGTCACTAAAAGATTTTAAGCCAGAGAATGCTAAAAGCTATGTTTTAGGAAAATTAACCTCCTTCTATTATGTAGGATGAATTTGAGGGGAAAGGCAGGGATTTATAAAGTTTCAGGCCTGGGAAGTGGGGAGATGGAAATACAACCAACAAAACAGGAGAGATTTGGTGAGGATATTGAAGAGGAGGGTAATGAATTTGAAAGCATTGAATTTGATGGAAGCTTGGGGCTCAAGTAGCAATTTTCTAGAGGACTGGGCTTGTGGGAAAGGACGGGTTGAAATGTGAGTTTGGGAGTTCTCAGCAGAAGGGAGATTGTGAGGACCTGGCAGTGGGTGCGATTGTTGAAGGACTGATGATGGTGAGGAAATTGCAGAAGGCTGAGGTGGGGAGCTGTACCCACAGCTGGGGAGTGGTCTACCCATTGGGACTCAGGGGATTCTGTGAGAGAAAGAAGAGGAGAATCAGGAGAGGGCTGCAAGAAGGAAGGAGTGGGGAAACAACGTAACATTAATAAACAGATTATAAAGTAGATATGGGAGGGAAGTGAGAAAAGTTCCAATGGCAGGATGCCAACGGAAAATAGACTGCAAAGAGTAAAGAAGGAAAATATGGCAAAGAAATGGAGGGTCCGGGTAATAGATCCCTTGTCCAATTTTGTTTCAGCTACAAAATAAATGGAAGAACCATTGGAAGAGGAAGAAGTTTTTGTTGAAAAGAGCCCATGCTTATATGAAGAAGTCAGGATAGCAGGAGGGGGGTCTGTATGAGAGCAATGTCCCTTGACAACTAAGTGAGAGTGACTGTTGGTGTTCAGAACTCTGTCAATGTAATGTGGCTTCAAGCGCCAGACAGGAAGTATGCCCAGGGTGGCTGAGGGCCTCTGTAGGCAGCTGTAGAGAAAATGTGATTTCCAGCTAATTGTTACAGGTTTTGCTTAGCAACTCTGCCTAAACAAACCAGTTAATGCCAAACGTTTGAAGTGACAGCAGTTGATCACTATTTATTAAACTTCATGATATCTCCCCTTCTACTAACCAAAGAAAAAAGGTTGGGTGATCTAAGTTTTTTAAAACTATCGGATGGTCTACAAGGCCTTGGATTGCTCTGATTTCAGGTGATAGCCGTATTGTGCCAAGATTACCCCTATTCCCCACAAAATGACTTCAGGGGCTTCAGAGCAGGGTGGAGAAAAGAAGATCCAGTATTGACTGAGCTGGCACTCAGTCTTCTGTACGATGCCTGGAAGTGTTCTAGGGTTAGTCGGAAGAGACTGAGAAGCTTCTTCCAACTTTCTACAAGTGGAAGTCCATGGTGACGAGTTGTCCTAGGGAAACATGAAGGACAGATGTCCTTCCTCTGTGTGTGGACCTCTGGAGAAGAGGGCTCCTAACCCTGAGCCAGCTATTGATGGTTTTAATGGTTAAACAGTCCTTCTTCATGTCCCAGTACCCTATAAACCAAAATTCTGATTCTTGGTAACTTTCAATTTCTCGTAGAGTTTAAGATTTGGTAGTTTCCCAAATGTTGATTGATTTCACCCTACCTTTCTTAAAATTATTTTACTTTCTGAAAATCTCCCTTAACTAAAGGCTTTATTTTTTTAAAAATGTAAACCGTCCATTCTGTGGTCGTTTTGTTGTCCTCGCATCTCTTTCACTTGAAAATGATTGCCTGAAGCTTCATCAGGATCCCAGACCATTATTTCAGGGAAATCTTTGACAAAATGGAGCAGATTTTAGAATCTAGAGCTAGATCTTTCTGTGAAATTGCTGGAGGTGAATCTTATGAAAACATATTATTATGTTTCTTTTGACAGAAAGGCACGATGAATCATTGCTCGACATTTGTCATGATACAAACTCTTCTCCAACTGATACGATGACAGTTACCAAAAATCAAAACATACTCTTGCAAAGCATCAGCAGCAGTGAGGAGGTAAGATGCTTCTTTTAAAGAAACAGACTCACAAAAAAGCGGATAACCTACTCCATCTACTACTTGATTTGTGTTGTTCAAATATTTTGTAGCGGTAACATATTATAATATTTTTAAATGTAATCATAGAAAAGTTTAAAGCACGATTAGTAAGACATTCTTCTGAGAATTTAATCTCAGAGCAGTGATTGGCTAGTCAACTCTGAGTCTCACACGCATGGGGAGTGCGTGCGTCTTAGTCAGTTTCAGCCTCCTACAACAAAGTACCATAGACCGGGTAGCTGATAAACAGCAGAAATTGGTTTCTCCCAGTTCTGGAGCCTGGAAGTCTGAGCTCAGGGTGCAAGTGTGGCTGGGTTCTGGTGAGGGCCCTCTTCCAGGTTGCAGACTGCCAACCTCTTGTATCCTCACACAGGGAAGATAGAACTAGCTAGCTTTCTGGGGTCCCTATTAAAAGAGCACTAATCCTACCACTAGGGCTCCACCCTCCTGACCTAATCACTTTCCAAAGGCCCCATCTCCTAATTCCATCACATTGGTGGTTAGGATTTCAACCTATGAGTTTTGTTGGAACACAGATGTTCAGTCCATAACAGTGTGTGTGTGTGTGTGTGTGTACCCATTAGCACAGAAGATTGTTGTAGCTGAATCCACACTAGATAATCAGATGTAGCTTCTCTTCATATACATTAATCTTGAAAAGGAGAGGATCATTAATCCATATCAAATCCATCACAGGGTATCACAAAGGAGGTGCCTCCTTGTGGCTCTGGCCATCATCCTGCCCCTCCATATAAAGTCCCCTATAGTACAGTAACAGTCCTAGTAACAGACACTGTGACACAGAAATCTGTGGAATGACACCCAAGATGCACAAAAAACTGGCAACAGTGGCTGTCTACAGAGAGAACTGGAGATGTGCTTTGCTCTGTGTACTCATATGTATCTTTTGAATGTTTATAAAAATTAAAATAGCTGAAATAAAGATCTTACTACCTTACATTTTATTTGTAGTAAAAAATATGACCACAAAATTGCTTGTTTTTAAAAGTTAATAAGGTATAATATTTATAAGCAAAGTGATGGGTTTGGGAGATGGTAGAGTAAAGACATTTCAGTCTCTTCTTCCAAAAATCATCCCAAAACAACAAAGAAAACAAAAAATAAAAATTTAATATTTTAGCTTTATATTTTGAAATCATTATAGACTCAAAAGAATTTGCAAAAATAGTACAGAGAAGCCCTGTGTACCCTTCATCATCTTCCCCCAGTGGGGACTATTGTCATAAGCTTAGTCAATTATTAAAATTGGGACATTGACATTGACACAATGCAATTCACTAGACTATAGAACTTCCTTGGATTTCTGTAGATTGTGCGCACAAAGAAAGCCTTTTTGTTTCTTTCTCCGTGTGTCTGTGTGCACAGTGCCATGACTTTTGTCCCCTGATCACCATGATCATGATACAGACCTGCTCTGTCACCACAAAGGAATCCCTTCCTACCATCCCTCTATATCCAAACCCTCTCCCTTCCCTACCCCATGCCAACCACTGCTCTGTTCTCCATCTCTATAATTTTGTCATTTCAAAAATGTCATATAGGCCGGGCGCGGTGGCTCACGCCTGTAATCCTAGCGCTCTGGGAGGCCGAGGCGGGTGGATTGCTTGAGGCCAGGAGTTCGAAACCAGCCTGAGCAAGAGTGAGACCCCGTCTCTACTATAAAAATAGAAAGAAATGAATTGGCCAATTAATACATATAGAAAAAATTAGCCGGGCATGGTGGCGCATGCCTGTAGTCCCAGCTACTTGGGAGGCTGAGGCAGAAGAAGGATCACTTGAGCCCAGGAGTTTGAGGTTGCTGTGAGCTAGGCTGACGCCACGGCACTCACTCTATCCTAGGCAACAAAGTGAGACTCTGTCTAAAAAAAAAAAGTCATATAAATGGAATCATTATACATGTAAACTTTTGACCTTGGCTTTGGCTTTTTCTACTCAGCATAATGTTCTTGATATAGACCCAAGTTGTTGTTTTTTTTTCTGTTTTTTTTTTTTGTTTGTTTGTTTTTTGAGACAGAGTCTCGCTTTGTTGCCCAGGCTAGAGTGAGTGCCGTGGCGTCAGCCTAGCTCACAGCAACCTCAAACTCCTGGGCTCGAGTGATCCTTCTGCCTCAGCCTCCCGAGTAGCTGGGACTACAGGCATGTGCCACCATGCCCGGCTAATTTTTTTATATATATATCAGTTGGCCAATTCATTTCTTTCTATTTATAGTAGAGACGGGGTCTCGCTCTTGCTCAGGCTGGTTTTGAACGCCTGACCTTGAGCAATCCGCCCGCCTCGGCCTCCCAAGAGCTAGGATTACAGGCGTGAGCCACAGCGCCGGGCCTCCAAGTTGTTTTTGTATCACTAGTTTCTTTTATTGCTGAGTAGTATTCTATAGTGTAGATGTTCTACAGTTTGTTTAGCCATTCACCTTTCAAAGGACATTTGGGTTGTTTCCAGTTTGGGACTATACAAATGAAGCTACTATGAACATTCATGTACAGATTTTTATGTGAACATAAGTTTTCATTTCTCTAGGATAAATGCCCACGAGTCCAATTGCTGGGTCATATGGTAAATGCATGTTTAACTTTTTTTTTTTTTTTTTTTTTTTGAGACAGAGTCTCGCTTTGTTGTCCAGGCTAGAGTGAGTGCCGTGGCATCAGCCTAGCTCACAGCAACCTCACACTCCTGGGCTCGAGCGATCCTTCTGCCTCAGCCTCCCAAGTAGCTGGGACTACAGGCATGCGCCACCATGCCCGCCTAATTTTTTATATACATATCAGTTGGCCAATTAATTTCTTTCTATTTATAGTAGAGACGGGGTCTCGCTCTTGCTCAGGCTGGTTTTGAACTCCTGACCTTGAGCAATCTGCCCGCCTCGGCCTCCCAGAGAGCTAGGATTACAGGCGTGAGCCACCGCGCCCGGCCGCATGTTTAACTTTTTAAAATATGGCCAAACTATTTTGCAGAGTTGCACTCACATTTTATGTCCCCACCAGCAAGGAATGAGAGATGCGATTTCTCTGCATCCTTGCAATTATTTGGTACTGTTAGTTTTTTATTTTAACCATTCTAACAGGTGTGTAGCATTATCTCAATGTGGTTTTCATTTGCATTTCCCTTATGGCTGATGTGGAACATTTTTTTATGTGTTTATTTGCCTTCAGTATAAGTTGTCTGTTCAAGTATTTTTTTTTATTTTTTTATTTTTTTTTTACATGTTCCTATGGATTCTGAGTGTTCAAGTATTTTGCCTCCATTTTCTAGGTGGATTGTTTGTTTGTTTTCTTATTGGGTTTAGAGAATTAATGGTATATTCTGAATACGTGATTCACAAATATTTTCTCCTAGTCAAGAGAAAGACTTGTTTTTTCATCCTTTTTAGTCTTTAATTGAACAGAAGTTTTTAATTTTGATGAAAAACAATTTATCCATTTTTTTTCTTTTATGGATCATGATTTTTGTGTCTAAGAATTCTTCACCCAACCCTAGGTGTTCTCTTCTAAAAGATTTATAGTTTCACATTTTACATTTAAATATGTGATCCAGTTTGTATTAATTTTTATAAGTGTGAGATTTAGGTGGAGGTACATATTTTTGCCAACAATGTCCAATTGTTTCCACATCATTTGTTGAAAAGACTATCCTTCCTCCATTGACTGACTCTCATACTCTTGTAAAAGAAATCTTTTGAGCTTCCTTCTTCAATTTAACTACTATTAATTCTAAGATGCATATTTGGCATTTTAACATCTTTGAAATCAGATATCTTACAATTGACATAGTAAAGTTGGCACTGTCATTTTTAATGGTGCATAATATGATGGTGTATCTCATAATCAGAAGCATCTTAGATTCAGTGAAATATGGTAGGACACATTACTAATCCCAAATCACAGTATATGACATTAGAAATGGGTGGAGGAGTGATAAATGATTTGGCAGCATGGCCAAAAGTGAAGCTTGATTGTCCACAGAAGGGATATTGATGAGAATCAAGATGACATGCTGCAAAAAAGCAAGGAAAGGCCCAGGAATTACAGGCATCAGGCACTGCAGAAGTTGGAGGTTAGTGTGAGGTTGAAAAAAAACAGAGTTTGGCTGAAAGTTTGTACAGGAGTCAGAGAGATCCCCAACATTCATTCTCCTTCCACTCTGTGTAACCAAGCCATACTAGTACATTTTTTGATGCAACTTTATAACTTTTTTTGAACTTTCACTATCTATTTTTTTCTTATTGTGGCTAAAATAAACTTTGAACTCATTTTGGGGGGGAGAAATAGACTTTTCCACTATTGGACTTGCCTTTTTCTTCCCTAGTGCTTTCTCTAGGGTTTAAATCCCCAAACCCAAGGTCATCCTTCACTTCTTTTCTTTTGAATGAAAGCTTGGTTTTCTTGTTGGTTGACTGAAACATGTTTTTCCGGTGCACAGATATAGGTAGCTGCCCTGCTTGTAGGACTGCTCCCAGGGCCTCTTTATATGCTCTCCCAGCCTGTTTTCATCTGAGGAGAATCTTCTTTCCAAAGGTTATCACATATGATTTCTCTCCCGATTTTCTCTTCTGTGTGTTTAGTACTTCATTGTGTGCAGGGGAGAATGCTCAGGCTCTAGTTCTCGTCCATCTTTCACCTCCTGCATGTTATCAGTGGCTTAGGAAACCCATCTGTGTATGGGATTTGCTATTCTGATGTTTTCTCTCTCTCTCACTCACTACTAGGCATCATTATTTCAATTCTCTTTGTGGCACTCAAGCACATCTTAAAGTCTTTCATGTTCAGCTTTCTAAAACAAATTAGAAAACCCTGCGCTGTTTCTGTTTTAGAGTCTTCATTTCCATGACTGCCTTCAAACTGGATCTTACTCCCTATATCCCTTTTGTCTGTGGTATTTTATGGTCTTTCAGTTTATTCCATGGCAGAAATTTTTGTCAGGCGCTTGTAGGTATCACATACCTTTTCTTTTTTTCTGTAGAGAACTTATCAATTCTGTTAGGTATCCTTTCTTTTCATTTTGTTCATTGTCATTAATTCTTTTCTTTGTGGTTCTTGTTGAAATTCTTTGTTTCAAGCTTTTCATGGTAGCAACATAGTAGAGTGGTTACACACTCTGGAACTAGACTTCAGAGTCTGGGTGTGAATTCTGGCTCTACCACTGGCTGGCTTTGTGACCTTAGGTAAGTGACTTACCTTCTCTGGGCCTTGTATTTAAAATGAAGATAATAGTTCCTACTTTTAGAGTTTTTGTAAAGATTATTTAATATATGTAAGATATATTGGACAGTGTCTGGCACTATATTTGTAAATGCTAGTCATTGTTATGGGTTTTTTTTTTTTTTTTTTTTTTGAGCCAGAGTCTCGCTTTGTTGTCCAGGCTAGAGTGAGTGCTGTGGCATCAGCCTAGCTCACAGCAACCTCAAACTCCTGGGCTTGAGTGATCCTTCTGCCTCAGCCTCCCGAGTAGCTGGGACTACAGGCATGCGCCACCATGCCCGGCTAATTTTTTTATATATATATCAGTTGGCCAATTAATGTCTTTCTATTTATAGTAGAGACGGGGTCTCGCTGTTGCTCAGGCTGGTTTTGAACTCGGACCTTGAGCAATCCGCCCGCCTTGGCCTCCCAGAGAGCTAGGATTACAGGCGTGAGCCACCGCGCCCGGCCTGTTATGGGTTTTGTAGGTAGGAACGCCCACACTGCCATCTTCTAACTTTTCTTAAAGGATCAACTGACAAATGAACTAAGTTGAGACTGACCACAGCCCATTATAGTCAACATGGAAACTTGACATGAGAACCAGTATATTTAACACTTCCAAGTGAGGGCTGCCATTTTCCAAAGTTTAGCATAAAAATTTCATTGAACCACTATAATTATATGAAATGGTAGACACATGTTTGGAGGTTTCATGGAGTATTCTAGACAAAACCAACATATATTTAAAAAGTTCAAATGGTCCATCAGCATCTGAATCTGTCTCCAACTTTTCCATTAATCAAAGTATGCACATTCAAATAACAATAAGATGACCAATCCTATATGTTGCATCAATAAAAATGAAAAGCAATGATAATTGATAAGGGAGAAGATATAGGGAAACACATTCATGTTCTGCTGGTGGATTATAAATAGGTATAAACTTTATTTTTAAGGCAATGTGTGAAAAAAAAAGACTTAGCATTTTTCATATTCTTTACAACAATAATTCCAGATCTAGGAGTCTACTCTAAAGAAATAATTCAAAATTGGTATATTAATTACAAAGATATTCACAGTGCTACATGTAATAATGAAGAATTAAAAACTGCCGACTAAGCAATATGGGGCTTATATTGTAAGATTTGTGGAGCTTTTTAAAGAAACACTATCAGCCAGACACGGTGGCTCACACCTATAATCCTAGCACTTTGGGAGGCCAAGGCAGGAGGATCACTTGAAGCCAGGAGTTTGAGGCCAGCCTGGGCAGCCTCATCTCTACAAAAAAATTTTTTTAATTAGCTGGGCTTGGTGGTGTGCACCTGTAGTCCTAGCTACTCAGGAGGCTGAGGCAGGAGGATTGCTTGAGCCCAGGAGTTCAAGACTGCAGTGAGCTATGATTATGCCATTGCATTCTAGCCTGGGTGACAGAGGGAGACCCTGTCTCTAAAAAATAAAAAAAGAAAAGAAAGAAAAAAAGAAACACTTATATATAAGTGGAAAATCCATAGGCACAAACAATAGGTATTTTTTAATCTTGCTTTTTAAAAATTACTGTTTTGTATTTCCATATATTCTAAGAAGAGTAAACCACCCTTTGTAATTGAATGGGAAGGAGAAGGAATTTGCCAGATATTGGTAGAATTTTTGAAATTCAGAGCAGGATCAGTAGTGAGGCTGACAACAGTCAAGGAGCAGGATGAGCCCATTCGTCATTGACAACCCTGATGGTCTGAGATTGGGCACCCGACTTTGCCAGCAGGTAGAAAATGCTTTAAAAAATATGAACTACCACATAAAGGTAAGGTGTGACAACTAAGTTGTTATGATTTGAATACCTAAAATACTATACTATTTTAATAGTATAAATAGAGGGTTTTACTTTTATTATTTTCTATGATAATTAAAATGCAAAGCAAGCAAGAAAAAAAATTCCAGCCTCTCCTAGAAATTAGTGAATAAACTGTCAGAGGCTTTATGTGACCAGCTGCTCGTCTGAACTCAGATGACAAACATCTGCATTGAGATCAAGGACTTTTTTATCCAACTGTCCTCTTAAATAGGCAGTTCGCCTAGACCCTGGAAGCCAGAGAGCTCATTGTAACCTCTGGGTTGCGATGGGATATTTTAGTTACTACTTGCATCTATTGTGCTTCTAGAAAATCAAAAAGGACAAAATCGGCAGCCACACTTCTAACAAAGAAATCTGTCAATAGCAATGAATTCTACTAAGAAAACATTTCTCCTTTAGAGAGCTGGGAGTACTTTATATAAATCAAGTTGGTTTTCAATCTTGTTTTTTCAGGATAATGATTATTTCCTAGAGCATAAAAAGGAAGTTTGAGAGGTTGTGTGCCATGATGAGATCAGAAACCGTCGCAGTGAAAACTTTAATCAGCTTTGCTGCCTCTTCGGTCTAGAGTTATATCTGCAGCTCCCACAAGGGGCAGGGATTTTACTCTCACCATTTGTCAGTGGTGCTCCAGGGAGGCTTTATGGAAAAGACCATGCTCCTTTGGGGTTGTTCACTGTGACTGTGGCCGAAGGATTCTCTCCAGTTAACAACCCCCTCCCCTAGGAATGGAATCTGTGGCAGCTTTAGCAGCCTGGACGCTGAGATGATAAAGTATAAAATATTGAATTTCTATGTGTCTATGTGGTTTCCGCTTTGATCTTCATTTTTGATTATGCAATTAATCACATCTGCGACTGTCTGAGGCTGGTGCTCCAGGGGGCAGATACTTTTCTATTATTTTAGTCCTAAATACTTCATCCAATTTAAAAGGAATCCACAAAAGTGTGAAACTGTAGCCTAGAAAAATCAGCATTCACTCTGCCAACAAATTAGTACATCGAATGACTGAGTTTTTATTTCACGGCATTGCAGGAGTTCGACCAAGATGATGACTGCGGTCATTCCATACCGGTTAGTGACGAAGGCGATCCCGGTGGTGGCAGACAGCCCTGGCAACCCAGGACAGAAGGTATCCCGCTTCTGAACTTGATGTGTTCACAGACATAACATTGAGTATATATAGGGTTTCCCCCCTGATTTCAGAAATGCTCGGTGCAGAATTTTGAAAACACAGAAAAGCACGAAGGAAAATGAAAGCCACTCATAATGCTGCCCTTTGGTCCACATCTGAATGAGTGGGTCTGGGCAACTTGCCCGTCAAAACGGGCAACCCAAGCCCAGCACGGTGGCTCACGCCTGTAATCCTAGCTCTCTGGGAGGCTGAGGCGGGGGGATTACTCGAGGTCAAGAGTTCAAAACCAGCCTGAGCAAGAGCGAGACCCTGTCTCTACTATAAATAGAAAGAAATTAATTGGCCAACCAATATATATAGAAAAAATTAGCCGGGCATGGTGGTGCATGCCTGTAGTCCCAGCTACTTGGGAGGCTGAGGCAGGAGGATCGCTTGAGCCCAGGAGTTTGAGGTTGCTGTGAGCTAGGCTGACGCCACAGCACTCACTCTAGCCTGGGCAACAAAGTGAGACTCTGTCTCAAAAAAAAAAAAAAGAAAATGGGCAACCCTCTTCTGGCTCTTCTCTCATTCCCTACGCCCCTTCCGGCCCCCGACTCCATCTCAGCCAGCCAGTGGCTGCCCCTTTCCTTTTTGTCTGACAACACCTTTTCTCCATTTCTTTGTCAGCTCCAGGCATCTGTTCCCTTCCAGAGCCACACATTTCTCCAGCCCTTGTTGTCCCTGGCCTGTCCCCCTTGAGGGGCAGTGGGGAGTGAACCAGGCGCAAAAGCCCCAGGTCTTGGTCTTTTATCCTGTGAGGCCATAAATCTGGAATTTTCCAGAACCACACCCATTTCAAACATGTTCTCCTGTCACACCCATGAGTGCCCTTGCACTGAACAGACCACAAGGTATTATATCTGCAGATTCTCACTTCAGAAAATAAGTCGCCACAGCTACCACGTTTCTCTACCATCTATTCGCCCATAACCTTCTTAAATTAGATGTTGATTCGAACTGCTGCAATTTCTCCCCGGCGATTTTCTGGCTTCCATCTCTAACACTCCAGGGAAGCTGCCCTCTTCCCCTTCTGGTTTTTTTTCACGCCTTCCCGCATTCCCTGAAGGCTGCAGTTCTGGCCTAGCTGCCGTCCCTCCCTCCCCTTGTGTGTGCTGCCCTCTCCTGGGCGGCCTCCTGCCTTCCTCACACTCCCTCGGATAGCCTCTCCCCAGCCTGGGCGCTGAGAATAATGTAGTGATGCTTAAGATCCTGAACACCAGCAAACCTGGAAGAGCTAGTGAAAATAAACAAATCCAGAAACTCTTCTGAATGATTCTTGCGATCTGTCTGCCTTTGACTTTCATAGACTTCAAAGCCAGGCTCTCAGAAGCCTGATGGTGTCCCAGGCACCTTCTAGAAGGTTAAATATTTCATTTATTCTGCGCAACTTGGAGATGTACCGCCATTTGGGGTGCTGGTCATTCTTTTAAAATTGATTTGTAATATTTTCAGTTTTCATATAGTAGCCATAACACTGATGCAATATGTCCACTAAGCTCTTGCAGTTGGGGGCTTTAATATTTAATGACTTGTGTTACAAATTTGAAAGAAACAATTATCTTTCTGATAAAATTTCTTCTTACAGTTGATAGACTTCAGTTACTTTTTTCAGTCACAAAGTCTGAGATAAAAGTGTTTTGAGTATTATTGTGCATTGTATTCATTTTAAATAACATTTGAAATTTCTTTAAATATCAATTTAATCTCTTTACATCCCATTTCCATGGTATTTCTAACATATCTCAAATTATTAATGTTTAAAGTGCTTAAATAATTTATGAAGACCTTATGCATAGACCATGTGGCTATTCTGTTGTAGATACATACATTTAATCATTTAGTTTATGTGTTTGTCCATCATATTATTTTATTAAAAAGGAACATCACTAATTAAAATATCTATAAACTCCGTAACATCTGGATCCCATGCACCTTAACATTCTTTCTTTCTTTTTTTTTTTTTTTTTTGAGACAGAGTCTCACTGTGTTGCCTGGGCTAGAGTACCGTGCCGTCAGCCCAGCTCACAGTAACCTCAAACTCCTGGGCTCAGGAAATCCTCCTGCCTCAGCCTCCTAAGTAGCTGGGACTACAGGCATGTGCCACCATGCCCGGCTAAGTTTTTCTGTGTATTTTTAGTTGGCCAATTAATTTCTTTCTATTTTTAGTAGAGACAGGGTCTTGCTCTTGCTCAGGCTGGTCTCGAACTCCTGACCTTGAGCGATCTGCACGCCTGGAATTCCCAGAGTGCTAGGATTACAGGTGTGAACCACTGCGCCCGGCCACACCCTAATATTCTTTATGGAGAACTTAAGTATTCCTGCAGTATTTGTTTGCTTTATTATTTATTTATTATTTGCTTTTGCAGATGGTCATGTGTAAAATACAATTTACGGACAAAAAAATAAATAAATAAATAAGCCAAACCAAAAAGACCCTCATCCTTTTCCATAGTACAAAACGTTGCATTTCTTAGTCAACATAATACAACCCTTGTAGACTAGAAATTGAGCCTGTGAATTTACTCTTTTCATGAATAAACAAGAGTCTATTTCTTAAAATTACTGGGCTTAAATTTTTTTTTTAATACAGTGTAAATCCATCAGGCTTCTTAGTTGCAGATAACATAACCTACTCCTAGTTCAGTTAAGAAGAAAGGACTTTTTAAAAAGATATTATAAAGTTTATAAACATTGAAAAACCAGAGGAGAGGAACTGCCTTAGTTCATTCATGCTGCCATAGACTGGATGGTTTAAAGAGGAGAGTTATTTTCTGACAGTTCTGGAGGATGGGAAGTCCAAGAGCGAGGTTCCGGCAGGAACTGGTTTCTGGTGAGGACTCTTCCCGGCTTGCAGATGACTGCTTTGTCCCCACATGGCCCTTCCTCTGTGCACGCACAGAGAGAGCAAGGCTGAGCGAGCTCTCTGGGGTCTCTTCTTATGCACACACTAATCCAATTGATCAGGGCCCTACCCTTATGACCTCGTGTAACCTCAATTTCTTCTTTACGGGCCGCATCTCCAAATACAGCTGATGGTTAGGGCTTCAGCCTACGAATTTGGGGGTGAGGCACACACTTTCAGTCCATTGCAGGAAGACTCTCAGTTGGATTGTGAGGAAGAATTCCCATTACTATAATCTTAGAACTGGCAGCTTCTGACCCCCAAATCATGCTGCACCTGCCATAACCAGGGAGCCACTCCCACTGTCAACCTAAGGACTGACCCCTCCCTCTGCTGACGCCAACATCAGCACCATGGATGCTGCACCTTATCTTTCTTCATGTAACTCACATGCGTCAGTCTCTCAAGCACACGTCTGATCCCTGGCAGCACAGGAGGCTGGAAAATAGGGTTTTAAAAAAGTACGTGTTGAGATTCACAATGTAGGAAATTATCAAAATGTGGAGAGGGCAGCAAAATATTTTGAAACCTCGATGCCCGCAATCTAAACGGGTATGCCCATCAATTTCAATAGAACAAGGAGAACACAGGAAAGTAAGACTTTTCTAGAGGAAACAATTTTTCTTCATCACACGAGTTAGTCTGGGCCAGACTTTAAGTTTCTATTTTAATGAAGGCCTTAACACTAATGACAAAGTAAGGATCATTTCTCAACGTTTTATGAATGTCATTCCCTCTTTTGTGAAGAAAATGTCTCCTATTGCATTGAAATTTTGTCTTTTAATCTCTCTTTACAGGGATCTTTTCTGGTGGGGTTAATTTATCCTCATGATCTGAAAAATGCAGTCAGTCAGGAGCAAGAGTTGTATTTTCACGTGTGACAATGCATCGTCTTTCTTGGCCTACTGGGAGGGTTCTGAGGCCCTATCCACAGCTCCCTCTGCCACTCACAGTATTCAAGAGAAAGAACAAAGGGAACGTTTGTATGTTTCACAACAATTTCAGAGTCAGTATATTCTATTGATATTAGAAGTTCATAAACCATTATGAACCTTTCCCATTTAGGACCAACAATTAGGATGGCAGCCATTAGCTCTTAACAATTTCTAAAAAGGCAGGTAATTCTTATACTTGCATAGTACATCTTTGTTCTTTGGTTTGAAAAAGAAATCAGCCAATTCATGGACATTTAAGCACACTGAATTTGCTTGCAAGCATTCTGGGTTTCATTAGTTCTTGACAAACGTGTTCATGTGAATACCCAGTTTTCTAACTTTCTACTCAGTTTTCTAACTTCCCCAGCAAAGTACTAAATGCATCTAGCCTTTGTACCAGAACATTCTTTTCCCTGACAGTTTAGTTATTAGAATGTCTGCTGTATGTTTTTCTCACTCTAACATGTCAGCTAGGTTTTTACACTCAAGGATGACTACAAAAATGTTATGAAAGACATCCATCTTTCTTTCAAGTAGGAGAATGACCTTGAGCATGTTACACAAACCCATGGCTATTCGTTTCTTCATTTCTAAAATGAAAGGCTTGGATTAGATGACCTCTAAGTTCCTTCTAGCTCGATAATTCCAAGCCTCTCATTTTGTACTACATAGTGTGGTGATACGATATTTGAAAAGTTAGAAAACAATTGGCCATTCCAAGGAAACTTCATTTTTAGACAAGTGTTCCTTGCTATTGTATAATATTAGAAAACATGCAATCAAGTTGTCTGAGAAACATGTTTTCAAGAAAACCAAAGCTAGATACATTTTCACGATCTCGCAAAATATAATATTGGATGACAACGATAGTAAATACTATTATCATTTGCATGATTGTAAACAAAACTTTTCCTTTTGGAAATTTTTACTGTTTTTTTTTAATGCACTAGTCTTATTACATGACACAGGTACAAAAATTGAACAATAAATATGCTTTCATGACAAAATATCCAGAGTCCTTTAAATATAGTAAAAATCTACCAATTGAGATAATGATGATGACGATAGCCATTAAGTAACTTTCCCAAGGTCACCCAGGAAGTGGCAGAGTGAGGAGGGTTGTAGACCCAAATCTGATCTGATTCACACCCTACCCTCAACCTCCCTGCTATACTTTGTCGCTAGCACTCAGTTGGTGGAGCTTATACAACCATCGCTCCTCTGGGCATATGCAGACTGAGTCAGTAGCTCTGGCAAATACATAGATAGGAATGAATACTGAGACAAGCATTGCATCCTCCTGGAAGGACACTCCTCTCTGCTCCCACAGTACCATTTGCACACTTCTATTACAGTGCTGACCTCCTGCATTCTTTGCTTTCGTATCAGCTCTACCGGGGCCACAGCTGCATCTTGTTTATTTCTATGGCTTCAGTGCAAAGTTCTGGGCTTGTCATATGCTTAATAAAAGTTCAATGGAAAAAAGGAATGAATGAATAAATCTCAAAGTACAGGCAATTGTAGCGTGATTCATGCTAGTTTTTCACATAACTTTGGTCAACCTGTTATATTGTAAGCAACCATCCATTCTGCTCGTTGGGACTTGTCATCTAAAGGGTTATACTGGGAATCGTTTCATGGAATCAGACAGGAGATGAGCAAAATTACAAACATAAGCAAGTTTCTTTGGGGCCACATAAATTATCTCATTTAACCCTCACAACAGTCTTATGAGGAAGATATTGTCACACTTTATGGAAGGAAGCCTTGTTTTCTCCATTCAGGTGACTGACACTGTTCATCATAAAACTTTATTTTACATCTGGAAAATTTTATTATACAGTTTTATTTTTCTCTTTAAGCAAGCATTTATTTAGGACCTATCGTATACTGGACAGTAAAGATACTAAGATGGCTAAACTTTAGTCCCTGGTGAATGTCCATTCTGCAATCATTAAGAACAGATTGGCCAAAATAGTCAGAAATAAAATGCTTCTGCTTACCACTAGAATTCATTACATTCTTTCCTTTTACTACGTTCATGCATTTCTATAGGTGTTGAGATCATTGTGACTTTTCCAAAAGACATCAGTCACCCCGAAGAAATGAGCCAAGAAGATTTAAAAGAAAACAAGTAAGGAATATTCTTTGAAGTATTAGACTGGAAATTAAGTACAAAGGGATGACACTTGTGTGGAAACCTACATTTCTGGTAATTCAACCTACAATGCTCAAAAGCAGTGGTGACAATATGTAGTACGTGGCATGGGCCAGGTAATAAATAATTAGCCCTTGTGGGACAGATAGTCTCTGTTACAATGATTCAACTCTGCACTTGTCACTTGAATGCAGCCATAGACAATATGTAAACAAGTGAGTGTGCTGTGGTCCAACTAAAGCGACAAAAACAGGCTGAAGGTTGGGTGTGCCCCCATCCTTCTCCCCCCTGCCCCATCCCCATAGTTTGTGGACCCTGCTCTAGGGCAGGGCTGCTAAGAACATAGTTGTGTGGTCCTGTTATCAGACCATGATGAGTTCAGTACAGGACGGGAGGGCAACCATTTAAAAAGTTGTATAGCAATTGACAAAGTAATTTTATGTTCATTGATAGGATAATGAAAAAATTGGGGCGTATTTTCTGCATAGTTTTAATATTTTGTCCATTTTTTTTTTTTTTTGAGACAGAGTCTCACTCTCTTGCCTGGGCTAGAGTGCTGTGGCATCAGCCTAGCTCACAGCAACCTCCAACTCCTGGGCTCAAGCGATCCTCTGCCTCAGTTTCCCGGGTAGCTGGGGCTATAGGCAAATGCCACCATACCTGGCTAATTTTTTTCTATTTTTAGTTTTTTGGCTAATTTCTTTTCCATTTATAGTAGAGATGGGGTCTCGCTCTTGCTCAGGCTGGACTTGAACTCCTGAGCTCAAACAATCCACCCGCCTCGGCCTCCCAGAGTGCTAGGATTACAGGCGTGAGCCACCACGCCCGGCCTGTTTTGTCCATCTTTATAGTAATCTGCTTTTATTATATTTTTTAAAAGTATCAGTCCACAGTGGACTGGAAAGTTTAAAAACTGGTCCTTCCCCAAAGATAGCTTGAGAAGCACAGGGTTAGTCAATGCCTTTGGGTTCATCCTCCTGCCTGCCCCTTGTCTCTTCTCTGCGCAAAGAGCTGGGGACTGGGCAGAGCAGACTGGGCTGAAACCTAATCCATCCAGGTGACTGCGTTGGGTGTGGAGGGCAGAGGAGGTTGGCAGTGAGTTGGAGGGTGGAGAGGTCTGTCCACGCAGGATACAGTCGTTCCACTCAGCAGCGCCATTTGGGAATCGCTCTCCAAACTTTCTAGCCATGTCTGTCCACACTGAGAACTGAGACCGAGAAGACATGGCGAACGAGTTTTAAATCAGACCATTTCCCTTTTAGTCAGACAGCCCCGGTGTGTCAAGAATGGGCAGCGGCACGTTCAGTTTCTCTTCCATACGACATTGAGATTGTGGACCTCAAGACAAAGGCGCTGACCACACGGCCTTTACTTCTGAAGAAAGAAGAAAGTTCCAGGGAGCTCCTTGACATGGACTTGGGCTGTTTGCTGCCAAGACCTTGTTTAGAACCAAATCTCTCCAAGTCTGTAACCAGAGAAGATGCTCCTCATTTTCTGAAGGGGCAGCAAAGAAAATCTGAAGGTACATTGAACACTGAATCCCACAGTGATTCCTTTACTCTTTTGGTCCACAAGTTTTTTATTTATTCTGCCAGGCGCTGTTCTAAATGCTAGAGATACAGCAGTGAACAAGACAGACAATAACCCCAGCCCTTGTGGAATTCGCATTCCTGTGAGGGTTGGGGGGGCGGGGTGCAGGACAGACAATAAACTAGCAAAGAAGTAAAATAATGAGGGGTGGCATAATGTTCCAGTAGAAAGAACAGTATGTGCAAATATTCATATTGAGCCTAAGACTCACTTACCAGAAAGCAGCACTAATGCCAGTGTTTAACCCTGGGGCAACATGATCTTTGGTATTTGCTTACTACTTTCCTAAACCAACCAGCCCAAACCACTAGGAACAAACCTATAATCCAACAAGTTGCATTCATTGACTTATTGCAACGAGGGAGACTGCACACCAGAGAAACTGTGAGGCATCTTCCAAAAGGAAACAAATAGAATAATTATTAGAGGATTTGGGGAGAAGAGTATAGTTTAAGTGAAATTAAATGAAGCAGTGCTTAAAATTTTATTGTGCTAAAATGTGCATAACATAAAATTTACCATTTTAACCATTTTCAAGTGTACAGTTCAGTGGCATTAAGTACATTCACATTGTTGTGTAACCATCACAACTATTCATCCCCAGAACTTTTTCTTCTTGCAAAACTGAAACTCCGTGCCCAAAAAAACAATAACTCCCTGTTCCCTTCTCTCCTGAAACCTCTGGTAACCACTGTTTTATTTTCTGTCTCCATATGAATTTAACTACACTAGGTCTTTTGTATAAGTGGAACCACGCAATATTTGTCCTTGTGTCTGACTTGTTTCACTTGGCATAATGTCTTGGTAGGCTATCTGTAAAGGGGGTAACATCAGATCTGGACTGTGAAGTGGACTCAGGGCCTTGTTCCTTGAAGTCTACAAAGTCAGCTCCCCACCCTAAGCAGCCTCTCTTCAGCCTCGTATCTTGCAGTATGAGAAACACCTGCACCACTAAACGCCTCCCCTTACCTGAACAGCTCTGTGAATATTTGCACATACTGTTCTTTCTGCTGAAACATTATGCCGTCCTTCAGAGCTCATCTTAGAAGCTACTTCCTCTGGGAAGTCTTCCTAAACCTCCTAAGACTGAAGGAGTTGCCATTCCTTTGGACTACTGCAGGCTCTTGACCTCACCTACAACACAACACTCATGCTGGATTGTCACTGTTTGTTTATGTTCCATCTTCACCAGATTACAAAGGCAACAGTCATTGAACCTCCAAGCACCTAGCATCATACCTGGCGCATAACTGTTAAAAATGCAGATTGAATTAACAACAATAATAACCAGTTATTGAGTGCCTACTATTAATATTGCAAGGCACAACTATCCACCGATAGTATTAGTATCCCTGTTTCAGAAACCAGGAAACGGAAGCCTAAGGAGGTTAAATGGGTGTTCAGGTCACATAGCTAGTGAGTCACAGAGGCTGGGTTCAAACCTGAACTGCCCGTCTCTGAAACCAGTGTGCTTAAGCACCGTGCCATCTGTGTTCAGAGTTCATACCCTCCGTCTGAGTCCCACTTTAGTTTTGAGGGAAGAAAAAGAACAAGCACATTTAGCCTTGAAGATGCATTTAGAGAAAAGGAGGGGCAGTTGGTGCAGTTACAACCTGCAAGGGAGAATGGATGGAGAGATGGATTTGGAAATCCTGGAAACATCCTTCTCCCCTAGCCAGACTGCAGGGAGTCTCGAAGCTATAACAAAGAGCACACGCAGGCGAGAATAAACTTGGTTAGGTCGGTAGTGGTGATGTGGCTGGTTGACGGTGCCACAAGGTTGTTTGCAAATGTCAACATGGGCTCCCCAAAGTTGACAAAGCAAATATTTGTTTGCTCTTTTAAAAATTTAAGTGAAATTTAAAAAAATTAGACAATATATGTTGATCAAGAAAATTTCAGAAAATGCAGATGAACAAAAGAAATAAAGTACAAATAGTACTTCAAGACCATTTCTTTTGGAGTAATACTTTCATATATTTCTAAATATCATGTTTATAATGATATTTCTTTATTCATTTTAAACTTTATTAAGATTTAATACTTTTACATTACTCTCCTCACTCACAAGTAATGCTCAATCTTCCTAATCTGTTTTTCCTCTAAACATCAACATCTAGCATCTCTATTATTGTGCAAATATTGTAAAATATTTGCAGCTAAGCCCCACAATGTGCTGATTGCATTTCCTTTCTTTTTAGACGTATTTATCCCAGCGTTTGTAAATGCTTCATTTCATCATTTGCTCACTTTCTGCATACCTGTCACTAATTCATCCCCTTCCTGTGTAATTGACTTGTAAAACACATCTTAGTGCAGGTGATCATATAGCAGGTAATTCATTGGTTCCTTTTGTGCTTGGAAACATTGCTTCTGGAACCTTCTGCTCTCTTGTTTCATTCTGCCCTTCCTGCCCTTTTGACCAACTGACCAGCTGCCTGTCTGGGATTCCTTTGCCATCTCCCTGGGAATTCCCTGGCCTCCCTGCTGTGTTGAACCACTGTGTGCTGGATATGCAGCTTACTCTTCCTTGGCTTACTTCCTCATTTAGCAGGACACATTTTCCAGTAGCTTCCTGAGAAAGGGTGCATGGATTATATGAATGATAGTTTTTCATTGTCTCCAATTCTTCGAACTCTTCTGTTTCTTTCAGTTTGTTTTGTTCTCTGAATCCGTGGCTATTTGTAATTATGAGGGTGGCACTAAAAAGTGCTATGTGTTTGCCATGAGCTTGTTAAATGGGCCTCAGAGGAGTTGAATAGACCGAGACCTAGATAATTGGTTGAGGGATTTCCAAGCATCAGCGTGCATAGATCGGTCTTTTCTCTTGGCTAATTTTCCCTGGAGAGGGATAATCCCAGCTCCTGCCTGTAAGGTATGAGGCTGGAGGCCAGTGTTCTAGGCACTGAATGGGATTTACACTGCAACGTGCAGACTTTCACTTCACCGTCCTATTTTCACTCCCCCCTACCCCCCATTGCTAATCCCAGCCGTACCTGCTCTTTAGCATCTTTGTTTCAGGCCCTCTAGAGAGTAAACTTGCATCATCTACCGGGAAAGGAGAAGAGCAACTACCGACCAGCTGGGCAGGACAGGGAACCTGGAACTTCAGGAGCAGCCCTCTGGCTTCAGTCTCACCTGCAGCCTCGTCTTCAGAGGCACAATTAATTCCTGCTCCTTTCTGGGGTTCTTATTTCTTGTTGAGTTCTCTGCCTGCAAGCATTGAGCAGAACTGAGAAAGTAGACAGCTAAATCAGTTATTATTCATCAGTTTTCACTGCTCAAAATGTTGGTGACATCACTCATCTGCTGTTTTAATCATCCGGTTTTCCTTTTTTTATTTTCCAGTCCTTACTTACACATTTTCAAATTCAGGGCAGACACCAAGTCCTTCATGAGGAATCCACCCCCATGACCCAAACACCTCCTGCCAGGCCCCACTTCCAACACTGGGGATCACATTTCAACATGAGATCTGGAGGGGCCAAATATCCAAACCATATCAAGGTCTCTTCTTCTCTGGAGGGAAAGATGGGCCAAAGTGCCAACCAGCCTATATCCCAGCAGAGTCTCATAGTTTCAGGGCTCCCTGCTGGGGTGCAGCTCTACCACATGTGCGGGTAACATCTGGCTCTCATCACAGTGCGCTGTGAGGAATTGGGATGTGGGGAACTGGCATTATGGTGCTCTGTGAGTAACAGATGGTCTCTCTCCGATCCAGAGATCTCCCATTTCCTGTTACGATTTAGATATAAACATAAAACAACAACCCCTATCAGCGTCAGTAGCCCAAAGTTTTGCATAGCCATATCCACTGCCTGCCATGTGAATTACATGGGGGAAACTTAATTTCTACAACTTTTCTTCAGACCTTAGCATCTAAATGACTATACCGCCAAACTCTGGCTTAAGTATGTTTTCACTCTACTACTTACAATAACCAGTCATTATCTTTTTCTTGTTGTAGAGTTTCCTACTTCTGATATGAAGTGCAGTAGCCGAAGAAATGAGGTAAGATTAATAGTAGCATTTTTGACTTAAGTATTAAAAACAAAGAACTTCTGTTGTTAGAAGCAAACTCAAACAATTCAGAACCAAATCCTGAGCAATTACAGTTGACCCTTGAACAGTGCAAGGATTAGGGGCATTGATCTCCTAACCCTGTCTAGTCAAAAATCCATGTATAACTTTTGATTCCTCCAAAACATAACCAGAAATAGCCCACTGTTGACCAGAACCTTACATATAACATAAACAGTTGACTAACACATATTTTGTTTTATATGCATTATATACTGTACTCTTACAATAAAGTAAGCTAAAGAAAAGAGACTGTTATTAAGAAAATCTTAAGGAAGAGAAAATGTATTTACTATTCATTAAACGGAAGTGGATCATCATAAAAGTCTTCATCCTCATCATCTTCATGTTGAGTAGGCTGAGGAGGAAGAGAAAGAGGAGAGGCTGATCTTGTCTCAGGGATGGCAAAAGTAGAAGAAAATCCACATGTAAGTGGACCTGTGCAGTTCAAACCTCTGTTGATCAGTGGTCAACTGTGTATCTTGGAAAAATAACAACTCACATAAAGTTTGTAAAGTAGCAAATCATTCCTGGGAAAATTATGCATTGCCATGTGCGTTTCTCTGCTGAGGTATTTTCTATTCTCTACCTATATACATTTTAATTCATTTTCTTTCAATGTATCTAGAAGTTAGGTAATTCTGTTTTTCCAGTAGAGGAAAGATTTTCCTAGTTGTCTAATTTGTAAGTAAAGCTTCTGTAAAGATGCTTGCAATTCTTTAGTTTTCTCCGTTTCTTTATCCTATGAGCCTTTAAAAAATACTTATATATTCAGCTTAGTGTTGTAAAAAGGAGTTTATTGGCCTGAAAAAAATTTAATAGCTGTTACTAGGGAGATGGTTAAGCACTGAAAGAATCTCTCTTTATTTCCTAAGTTAGTTTTGAGAAATGGGGAAAATCATCTCGACAATAAAACTGGGAACTATCCCCCATCTCATATACTTTTAATGCCTAAGTTTCTAGTGGCAGCTTCCTCTTCTTTCCTTCTTACACATAGGTGGCAATAGAATGAAAATTAAACACATACCTCTCAATTACCACCCATGATCCATGCCTATAAATATTCTGATATAATTAGGTATTGAATCTGTATTCACTGGAAAAGGCCACAATGAAAAGAAACATGAAGTTAAGGTATGTATAGATTAATGACCACAAAGCTAAAATATTATATTTACATTGGGTTACACTGACCTCTAGAGGTTGATAATAAAAACTAGCTTAGTTAAAAATAGCTGGAGGGCAGAGGAGAATGCAAACCCACCCAAGGGTTGCTAATTTTCAAATGTAAGGTGTGCAATTTATAAGCCACCCTTAACAGTTCAGCAAAATAATGATTAGTAATTGTGTTCCAGATACAAATTCTGAGTTGGTCAATAACTGAGTGATCATTGTGAAAGTATATGTAACAGCAGTTTTAAACTGCTCAGTGGGATTTAAAAAATCCTAATTCTATGGAAATTAGAAAGAAAAGAGAAGAGACAATGTTTCTTATCTTAAATTTTTAACATTTACATCATAGCGCTTTCATTTAAAGATGTATAACCATTCACTTTTACATCTATAGTAATTTTGGTTTCTTGACGTATTGTTTCACCTTGGTTCCAAAAAACTACTGGGAGAGAGATTTTTAGTTTTAAAAATTGTGATCTCCAGAATTGTTTTGTATGTTAAAGGGTTTCCTTAAGAGAATTAGAATCTGCAGGGAAAGTAATCTGGATTAGAATCTCTTCAGATTATTTTAAACCAGTTAACATATTTATATGTTTCTGCATTCATAGCTTTTTCTCTTTTTCCTTTTAGTTCCCTCTGCCACCATTGTCACTGTTGCCCATGCGATCTGGTTTCCTCACCATCCCCCCAAATCACAAGGTTCCAAAAGAGAGAGAAGGAAATATTTCAAGCCTCACATCCTTCAGGCCTAAGCTCTCAGAACCTGTCAGTCAATCGGATCAGTTTAGTCCATCAAATAGGCGGCAGGAGGCCCCCTTCAAGGTGCTGATAGATCCGAATCTCAGGTCTTCTGATAGCTCCATTTGGTCAAGAAACATGTGCTCTTTCCAGAAGGCTAACCATCACAGACTCCCCCTGCAGATGGAGGAGAACTGGAATTCCAAGGGAATAGAAGAACATGAGAAGACTGAAATCTCTCCCTTTGAAAAGGGGCAATCTTTGGTGTCTTTTAAGAATTTTAAGGATGGCACGATTCCTGCAGATGGGGAAGAGGATATTGACGGCCATGGTAGTAAAATGAGAAAAGCAGCAGAAGAGAACTCTCAATATCTTTCACCAAGAGAGAAAGAGAGTTCAGTAGCCAGAAACCATGAACAAGATCCAGAAATTGTATGTACCTTTCCAAGCAAGCTCCAAGAAGCCCAGTATTCAGAAATAACTCCAAGCCAGGATGAAGACATGAGAAATAATAAAGCTGATTCAAAAAGCACTTCATTACGCAAGGGGGACGCAATTGAACCAAACAATATTTTAGAAGAATTTATTGTTCTTAAAAGCTTGTCCGATGTAGTCTTTCACGACCCCACTGAAAAGCTCCCAGAAGGTCAGAGCACCGTGGAGACAAACATAAAAATATCAATAGCAGAAGCGGCCAAACCAGAAATGAATGGGCTGATGTCTCTTATCCACGTTACTTTCCCTGCAGATGGAACCCCCAAGGAACCAGCTATAGCCAAACCAAGCCTCCGAAAGAGAAAGGGAACGGTGCATAACAGCTCTAGTGTCAACATACTTGTGCACCAAGAACAGGACAAGCCTAAGGTGAATGCCCATAGAAATAAGTTGGATTCAAAGACCAAGACAAGTAACAAGACACCTCAGAATGTCGTGATTTCTACTGAAGGTTCCGTTAAGCCTCCCATGCATAAAGCCAGCATAAAAACTCAAATTTTCCCTGCTTTGGGGCTTGGTGAGCCCAGGCCTCAACAATCACCCAGGTTTCAAAGAAGAATCCCACAGATAGAAAAGAAGCAATCAGCTTACCGGACTCAGAAACCTAAAAAGCAGTTATTTCCTTGCATCTGTAAAAATCCAGGAACAAAAAAGTCATATGTTCATCTCTCTGTTCAACCAGCAGAGCCGAGACTGAATTACCTAGATCTTAAGTATAGTGACATGTTCAAAGAAATCAATTCAACTGCTAATGGACCTGGAATCTATGAGATGTTTGGGACCCCTGTTTATTGTCACATACGGGAAGCTGAACAGCATGAAAACAAGTATTACCGAGAGATATGCTCAGCCCCATCGGGCAGATGTATCACCAATAAATGTCGATCTTCACACGGTGAGCGGAGCAGCAATAGCAGAACAAGACGTCCTCAGAAAAGACCACATGTCAAAAACCCAAAGTCTTCACTTGGCATTAAGCAAGAGCACAAAGCCTTACTTTCTAAAGAAAAGGGCTGCAAGGCTGTAGGTAGCAACCTACATGACATCGAAAATGGTGATGATATTTCAGAACCAGACTGGCAGATAAAATCTTCAGGAAATGACTTTCTGTCTTCCAAAGATGAAGTTCACCCCATGAACTTGGCTCAGATTCCTGAACAGTCCACTGGACAGAACAAATTCTTCCCAGTCTCAGACTTATCCATTGTTGAAGAAGTTTCTATGGAAGAGTCTACTGATGAAGGAGACCTTTCTAACCAACAAATACTCACCACGAGCCTCAGAGATCTGCAAGAACTTGAAGAGCTACATCCCCAGACCCCATTTGTCCCTTCAGAAAACAGCTGGGCAGTGCCCAGTGAGAGGAGTTCTTATAAGAACATACTGCAAGAAAAGCAGAATACAATATCTTTAGGCAAAATAAATGACTGTCAAATTTTACCTAATGATCTAGAGTTTGATACCGTTTCAGATGAGTCTAAAACACTTATGAGTTTCTCTTTCCAAGAGAAACGAGAAAGTGCATCTTCCCAGACATATCAACATTGGGGAGATTCTTTGGATCATGACAGTTTGGAAAATAAATCAACCGCATATGAAACGTTTGGGAAAACTTTAAATTATGCAAATTTGATTTCCCAAGAAATCCTGGAGTCCTTGAAGAATGAAGAATTGACAGACGAACTATTAGGTTGTCTAGCTGCAGAATTATTAGCTCTTGATGAGAAAGACAACAACTCTTGCCAAATAATGGCAAATGAAACAGATCCTGAAAACCTAAATCTTGTTCTTAGTAGGAAAGGAAATACCACAAAAGAATTGGGCAGAGAGACAACAAATGTCAAAATACAGGTTGGTATAATTAGAATCAGAGATTGATTTATTGGGAGGGGAAGGCCCTCAGAGACAATCTGGTTCAAATATTTTCTTTTTTTCTTTGTTTTCTTTTTTCTTTCTTTTCTTTTCTTGTCTTGTTTTAGAGAGAAAGAGAGTCTCTCTCTGTCACCCAGGCTGGAGTGCAGTGGCATGATCCTAGCTCACTGTAACCTTGAACTTCTGGGCTCAAGCAATCCTCCTGCCTCAGCCTTCTAGGTAGTTGGGACGATAGGCATGGGCTACTATGCCCAGCTAATTTTTTTTTTTTTTTTTTAGAGACAGGATCTCACTATGTTGCCCGGGCTAGTTAGTCTTCAACTCCTAGCCTCAAGCGATCCTCTTGCTTCTGCCTCCCAAAGTACTGGGATTACAGGCGTGAACCACTGAGCTTGGCCCAAATCCCTCATTTGCAAATGAGGAATTATAAACCTTAAGCAATTAAATATTATAGCTTCTTAAAGGTCTCATTGTTTGATCACAAGGTTGGAATTCCAGGTCCCTTGGCTCCCAGGCTAAGATGTTTTCATTATGCTGCCTTACTTCCGGAATTTAGCTAGCTTGGCACTGCAATGAAATCGCTTTGGATACATTAATATAGCAAAATTATTTAAATAGGTCAGTATTTTATTCATTGATGACATATTCAATCAATAGCAGATAATCTTCAGCTATCAGCAGAGAGATAATCATAGGCAAAGCATTTTGCTCTAGGTGGTGTGTATCTCAGAAAGAAGTGAACACGGCTCCTAAAGGAGCTCACCATTCCATTCATATGAAGACATGAAAGGTGCCTTTCCCAACGAGTCCCTGCACCTGAGCACTTGCTCTCAGATGTAGGAACATAGTGGTATAAAAGATTCAGCCATTGCTCTTAAGGAAGCATAACCAAAAATGCTGGAAAATTTTTTTTGCTTGGCAGGGGAGTGGAAGGGGGGTGAGGAAGCAGAATATCAACAGATGGTTGGGTTTTGTTTGTTTTAATTTTCACTGAAGTACATGAGCCTCCTACTCAAATTTTAAAAGAAACAGTAGGTAAGCCGAAATGTTATTTATTGAACACTAACTCAGATTATATCACCCTATGTCCACACTATATCAGGATCAGGAATAATTGCTTTAAATAGTTGATCAGAAGAACACATCAGATAAATAATTATACCAATTATACCAGAGCTAGGTTTATTGAGAACTTACCACATATAAGTGGGACACATTGTGTTCTCTCCTTTTATGCTTCATAATAGCTCTGTAAGTACTATAGGTACTAATGTGTCCCCATTTTGTAGATGAGGAAACTGAGGCTCAGAAAATCATCCAGCTAGTGAGTGGTGTGGTCAGGCATTCTGACTCCAGCCCCACACCCTTAATCACTAGCCAGTGGGAATATATCTTGTCCTAAAAGGCCAGCTTCTCCCTCAGGCTGAACTGAGTCTCCGCTGGGGGGGTGGATAGTGATTTGGAGACGCTGGATTGGAAATGGGGCGCTGTGTGTGCACGCCTGTGCATCGGAGGTGGGCCTCGCACTCTGCCATTTCAATCTGAAGAAGAGTTCACAAGTCAGTAAATATAATCAGCCCTTCACTCCACCCTGCGAGCGTAGAGTCAAAAACTGCCCTTTTGTGACCTTTGCTTTTCCAAGCAATCCTTAAATTTCAGTTTGGATAGAAACAAGTGGATGAGTAGGAAGAACCCAAATGGCCTTTTGGAGGCACATGGGCACTGCGAGGAAGGTGACCCTGCAGGCTCTCTTGTTCCTGGAGGGCCTTCACCATGCCTCTGCATCACCATCATTATTCATTTTTAAGATTACTAGTGGAGGAGATCAACATGAAGCATTTGGGATCTTGATCAACCAATTGGAAAAAGTGGTCTAAGTTCTGCAAAGGGACACTTGTTCCCTGCCTCTAAGGCAGTGCCTCCCACAGTTCACTGTGAACACGACTCTCGGGCATCCAGCGTGTCTGGGGCCGGAGGTCCTGCAGGTCTGACAAGTGTCCAGGCGATGCCGGTGCAGCTGCTCTGCAGATTCTTCTCTGAGCAGCAAGGATCCTCAGGACCGTGGGCCCTCAGTCCATTGCGGATGGCCTTGACCGTCACAATTGTTTGCGATGGGTGTGTAGAGGTGGGGGTGTGTGTGAGAGAGAGTGAGACAGGGAGAAAGAGAATGTCTGCATGCGTATTTGTGATGTGTGTTGTGTGTAAATGTGTATATTTGTTTGCATATCTATGTATATAAGTGGAGACATATATGCTTATGTATGTATGTACGCATGGGAAATGAAACACAGACAAAGGCTGCTTATTCCGTTTGCAAGGCAGTCAGCCACCACCACGTGCATTTTGGCAGAGACTCAAAGGCAGGCAGAGGAGCAGTAAAGCTTCATGGTGGACAAAAGGAAAGGCTTTTGGGTGCCCTGACTGGAGGCTGTTGGCGTGGGGAAGCTCTAGGTGGCTAAATCGAAGTGGGGTATCCTCACGGATTGGTAAGGGGTACACGTTTGGCTTTCTCTAATTGGAACTACATTAGAAGTAGGGACAAAAAACAGAGAAACTGCCAGTTGGTGGTCAAACCTGCTGTTTGGGGCTGGTTGTTCCATGGGTTATTGTTTGCTAGAGATACTAACTAGTCTGACTTTCTATATGTCTGGCTTGAAGATGGTAAACTGGCTTCCTGGTCTGGATGCAGTAGATAATGGGTTGATTTCCTGGGCTGGTTGCTGCAGATTATAGATCAGACAGAGTTCTATGTTTATATATGGTCTAGTCATTGTGAGTTTGTATATTATCTCTTGGTATATCTATGCATGTGTATTTGTGATGTACATGTGTGCATGTGTGTTTATGGGTCACATATCATTTACATTTATGTGTATGTACATGTGTGTGAATGCATGTATAAATAGCCTGTATATGAGTATGTGTCTCTGTGTACATGTGTCCACTATGGATATGTTTCTCATTCTGAACTTCTCTATGTGTTTAGGAGCAAGGTGACCAGGATAATGGGAATTTTGAAGAGAAAGGTCAGGGTAGGGGCCTGAGGAGACACTAACATATTCTCTCATGATAGAGACCTTGGGAATGGTCATTCCTTTTTTTCTTTTTTTTTTGAGGCAGAGTCTCACTCTATTACCTGGGCTAGAGTACCATGGCATCAGCCTAGCTCACAGCGACCTCAAACTCCTAGGCTCAAGCAATCCTTCTGGCTCAGTCTCCTGAGTAGCTGGGACTACAGGCATATACCACCATGCCCGGCTAAATTTTTCTATATATTTTTAGTTGGCCCACTGATTTTTTTCTATTTTAGTAGAGATGGAGTCTTGCTCTTGCTCAGGCTGGTCTCGAACTACTGAACTCAAACGATCCACCCACCTCAGCCTCCCAGAGTACTAGGATTACAGGTGTGAGCCACCACGCCCAGTCAAGGGAAAGGTCATTCTTAAAAGACTTTGATTGGCAACCTGCAGGCCCATGTGGGCCCAGAGATAAATAGGTCTAAGACCGCCCCTAATAAAACATACAAAGTAAAACGTAACTTTAAATCTGTACAATCAACAAGGCTGAAGTATACAACTAAGATATACTACTTGGTCATTTTGGGGAAATACATGTCTCCGGAAGTTACCCACAAACAGTAAGAATGGCCATGGACAGGCACATTTGAAAGGAAGACTCTACTCTCCACCCCTTCTCGCCATCTTAACAACTCAGAGTTTAATAGTGATCTTTCTTTTTGTCTCATCTTCCAGAGGCATAGTAATGGGTTCAGGATATATGACAGGGAGGAGAAATTTCTCAACTCACAGGAAAAGAAGACATTTTCTGAAAATAGTGTAAAGTATGAAGAACCCATCCTGTGGACCAAGGGCGAGATCCTTGGGAAGGGAGCCTACGGCACAGTAAGTTAAAATGCAAACTTGAAATCAGAACTCCCCACCCCCTCTCGACCCCTTGCCCCACTCCTCGAAAGCTCTGTTTTGCTTAGCAACTTTTCAGTTGAATGTAACAGAAAACCCAGCCCAAACTGGCGTGAGGGAAAGGACGTTCATGGCTTTATGCTACTGAAAGGTCTGGAATAGGTCTGGGTCCGGGCTCAGGTGGTTTCAGGGGTCAGACATCAGGACCTGGTCTCTCTATCTCTCTGTCTGGCTTTCCTTCTAAGGCTCCATGGGGTGGTACAATGGCCATTGCATTTCTAGTCTCTCATTTTTCCAGGTTCAAGTTCAGTGGGAAAGGAATCTCTTCTTTTAACAACTCAATATGTTACTGGAAGTTGGGAGTATCATTACTGGATTGTAAAAACAAAAGATGTTCCCTCTGTTTTGTGAATTGCATAACTATCAGTGTGCAGGGGTTGGGGCGATGAAGAGAGAGGCAGGTTAATGGGTACAAGCATATAGTTAGATAGAAGGAATAAGTTCTAGTGTTCAATAGCACAGTTGGGCAACTATAAGAATAATATGTTGTATATTTTAAAAGAGCTGGAAGAAAAGATTTGAAATGTTTCCAACACAAAGAAAATGATAAATATGTAAGCTGGTAGATATCCTAAATAACCTGACTTGATCATTACACATTCTATACATGTATCAAAATATCACATGTACCCCATAAATATGTACAAATATCATGTATATAAAAAAAGACCATACAAAGTCCTAGCACTTTCAGCCAGGTGCAATGGCTCATGCCTGTGAGCCCAGAACTTTGGGCCACTAAGGTGGGAGGATCACTTGAGACAAGCCTGGGCAACATAGCAAGACCCTAACTCTATAAAAACATTAAAAAATTTTTTTAAGTTAAAAATTACGCACTAGCATTATTTCCTTTTCTTTTCTTCTTTCCTTCCTTCCTTTCTTTCTTTCTCTTTCTTTCTTTCTTTCTTTCTTTCTTTCTTTCTTTCTTTCTTTCTTTCTTTCTTTCTTTCTTTCTTTCTTTCTTTCTAGACAGAGTCTCGCTCTGTCACCCTGGCTAGATTGCAATGGCATCATCATAGCTCACTGCAACCTCAAACTCCTGGGCTCATCCAATCCTCCTGCCTCAGCCTCCCAAGTAGCTGGGATTACAGGTGTGCACCACTGTATGCCAACATGCTCAGCTAATTTTTCTATTTTTTGTAGCATCGGGGTCTCGCTCTTGCTCAGGCTGGTCTTAAACTCCTGAGCTTAAGTGATCCTCCCACCTCAGCCTTCCAGAGTGCTAGGATTATAAGTGTGAGCCACCACACCCAGCAGTCTTAGCACTTTAGATAGTTATTCACAGAGATGGGTAAAGAAAACATGCCCTCAAATAAGATCTGTGCTGTCTTTAGTTGGGGACATTTCAGGATTCAGTGAGAAGGTGGGAAGACACAAAACCACTGAGATCACATCATGAGGGTGACTGCTAGGACCTGCCTACTCTCTCTCCAGAGAGCTTGAGAGTTGGACTAGCCCTATTTCATTTATTCTGTGAGGAGCGTTCCCAAACCACCATCTCATGTAGTCATCATGGAAATCTGTGAGGCAAGTATTGGTACCTCAGTTTTATAGATGAGAAAAACTGAAGTCAAAAAGTTTACACAACTTACTCCAAGTTATACAGCTGGGGACAGGTGAAGCCAGGATTCTAGCCAACCCAAGCCACTTGACTTCAAACCAATATGATATCCATTCACCATGTTGCTCATCCTCATCTTGTCTCCACTGAAACACTGAATTTGCTTAACTACTTTGCATTTAGGTGGGGAGGTATCAATGTAGAGAAAGACAAGGGTTTGGGAAGAGAAGGGAAAGTCAAGTGTGACATGAGGCATTTTGTGAACAAGTTATGCCATTTACACTTAAATAATAAGATACTGGTTTGCTTCTAGGTATACTGTGGTCTCACTAGCCAAGGGCAGCTAATAGCTGTAAAACAGGTAGCTTTGGACACCTCTGATAAATTAGCTACTGAAAAAGAATACCAGAAACTACAGGAAGAAGTAGATTTACTCAAAGCCCTGAAACATGTCAACATTGTGGCCTATTTGGGAACATGCCTGGAAGAGAATACTGTGAGCATTTTCATGGAATTTGTTCCTGGCGGCTCCATCTCTAGTATTATAAATCGTTTTGGGCCATTGCCTGAGATGGTGTTCTGTAAATATACGGAACAAATTCTGCAAGGTGTTGCTTATCTCCATGAGAACTGTGTGGTGCATCGAGATATCAAAGGAAATAACGTTATGCTCATGCCAACTGGAATAATAAAGCTGATTGATTTTGGCTGTGCCAAGCGTTTGGCCTGGGCGGGATTAAATGGCACCCATAGTGACATGCTCAAGTCCATGCATGGGACTCCATATTGGATGGCCCCAGAAGTCATCAACGAGTCTGGCTATGGGAGGAAGTCGGATATCTGGAGCATTGGCTGCACTGTGTTTGAGATGGCCACGGGCAAGCCTCCCCTGGCTTCCATGGGCAGGATGGCGGCCATGTTTTACATCGGAGCGCACCGAGGGCTGATGCCTCCTTTGCCAGACCGCTTCTCGGAAGACGCAGCAGACTTCGTGCGCGTGTGCCTAACCAGGTAAGAAACTGAAAGCAGTAGGGGGAGGATAAATGCCCAGAGATTCCAAGCAGCTGACATTTCCCCTGCAATTTACGGCCCATTAAAAGCTCTGTTTTTGGTTATGAAATCAAGTAGGGACTGATTCTGTGCTGGAAGTAATCGGGATTGGCCATATTGGACGATTGTGTCCATTTTCGAGGCAGGGTGTAGGGGCAATGCTTCAGATAGAAAGTGCCACAGTTAAATGTCTTATCAAGTCCTGACAGTACTTCCCCAAATCAACAGGGGTTAGCAAGATTTGCTAAAGATCTACTTATTTACCAATGGGGCATCTTCCTAGAAACTGGCTGTGGTGAAATAATGTCACCTTCCATTTAAAGTGAAGGGAAATTTTGAGCTAAAGAACAAATCCCTAATTGGAGACTTCAAGCACCAAGTGGAGCAGTGGTAGAGGAAGCAGAAAAGCCCTAGAAAACTGCCTGCCTGTTTTCCCCTTCCTTACCCTGTCTCATGTATAGAAATTTAAATTCCGTGTAAAATGTTAGCATCGTAAGGGACCATAGATATTAACTAGTGCCATGGTTTTCAAATTTTCAGCTAGGTATCCTCTGCTCATAAAAATCTTAATTCAAAGAATAAAACATATAAAAGCAGAGAGATGGCTCTGGTTAAACTGTGTGTGTACACGTGTGTGCGGTGGGAGGGCTAGAGAGTGGGGCTGGGCTGCTGGAGCCCACTCTAGGATCATGCACAGCAGCCCAAAACGTACCGCCCAATGAGGCTCGCAGAGACCAAGGCCCCTGGCCCCTAACGGTTTGCTGAAAAATTACTGATATAAGGTAGATTAATAGGAGAAAAGACACAAATGTATTTAACATGCATACACAGGAGCCTTCAGAATGAAGACCCAAAGGTCCAGGGGAACTTGTCCATTTTTATGCTTAGATTCAATAAGGTATAGACAGCCATGCAGAAATATGATTGAACACAAAGGGTATGATCTAACGCTGAGTAGGGAAACCCAGCAAGGTCTGTCTGTCTAGATTCTTCTTGGCCTCTCTGAGCAGCATTCCTTCCTTCTGGGCGTGGGGCAGGGCCCGCTTTAGAATGGGGGTCTTAAGACCTACAGTCAAACAAGCGAGGCTGGATAATTTCTTTATGGCCAGTTTTTTTTTTTTTTTTTTTTTTTTGAGACAGAGTCTCACTTTGTTGCTCAGGCTAGAGTGAGTGCCGTGGCGTCAGCCTAGCTCACAGCAACCTCAGACTCCTGGGCTCAAGCGACCCTTCTGTCTCAGCCTCCCAAGTAGCTGGGACTACAGGCATGCGCCACAATGCCCGGCTAATTTTTTCTATATATATTAGTTGGCCAATTAGTTTCTTTCTATTTATAGTAGAGACGGGGTCTCGCTCTTGCTCAGGCTGGTTTTGAACTCCCGACCTCCAGCAATCCGCCCGCCTCGGCCTCCCAGAGAGCTAGGATTACAGGCGTGAGCCACCGCGCCTGGCCTATGGCCAGTTTTTATATACAATAATTTTGGGTTTTATGGCTGGCTTTCAGGAAAGAGGGTTCTGGTTTTTATGACCTGCCTTGGGTCATAGACTCTAGTTTCCATGGTTAGCCTCAGGGGAGAATGGGACTGAGAGGCAGGAGGACAGCAGGTGATCAGAGAAAAACTTTGCCTTCTGAGGCCTTCTTTGGGCTGCTGCTTTCTGAGCCCCAACAGGCTGAACACTTAGTCGGAGGACAAGTCAGTCCTGAGACTTGAACTCAATTTCCTGTCTTTCGAGGAAGCATGCTTTCTCATCCCGAGATGAAAAACTCTAGTGCCCCACCTTTTAGCGAGCCCGAGTGGCAACCCACAACTGTAGGGGGTTCATTTTTGCCTTTCTGGATAAATCTCAGAATCCACAGGTCTCCCTGTGTGCCAGTAAATGTGCCTTTCTCTTTTAGCCTCTCTGTCTCCTTCCCCTAGCACATGTGTATCAATCGGCCTGTCCTGGCTGGTCTCAGGATGATTGCACAGGCCAGGGCAGGAACACATACCCCAGCGGTACGATTCTGGGCACTGGTAGATGCAGAGACACCTTTAGGTGTCCCAGCGTGGACTTTGTGGACAGAGCCCTAGACACAGAGATGCCCCCCTCCTCCAAAAAAATCCAAGCCCACAAAAGGAACACAAAGGTGTTGGAATATCAAATATCATGTGGACTAGTTTTAGAGATTGGTTTTAGCACCTACAACTACTATAGTTGCTTTGTTCTGATTTTAATATATACCTATTATTGACTCACAGCTAGAAACCACTTGCTATTCTTGTTTTCTTTCAAGTCGGCATTACACACACACAAAGAGCTTTAAAGAGAAAGGGCGAATATGGCCCTCCTTTTGAACCTTTGCGTCATAAACTGAGCAAGACACAACCTGCACCACTAATTATAAATTAACAGGGTTGTTGTGAAGGGTAAGTGAAATGGTGTATGTAAATTGCTTAGCAGAGTATGGGGCACACAATTAGGACTTCATAGTTAATAATGATTAGGGAGAACACTAACACACCTTACCTAATTAGTGTCATGTAAAAACATATAATTACCTCCTGAAATTCTATAGCAAAGACCCTAAGGACTCTAGCATCTCACCTGATATCAATAGCAATTCTCCTTGGAGGTGTGGATAACCAGAAATTAAAGGATGAGGCACTCTTAAAGATGTAGAAACAGGAGTGATCAGGCATAGGCCAGAAGCAAGGTCTAAATAGACTCGAATGAGCTTGGGGAGGCAGTGAGAAATGGCATGAGTGTGGCTTTTGCTGTGAGCAGCCTAAGCCCTGGGAAGTCAGGCCAAGGTGTTCAGCTGTGTAGCAGGCGCAGGGGGCTGCGAAGGATTTGGGGTAGAGAATGCCGGAGGAGAGGTCTTCTGGAAGGCGGTCAGACGCAGTGGCAGTGCACTGAAGGCCTGCAATGGATGCTGCGGGACTAGACTGCCATGCAGGAACCCGGAGCTTTGTTTGACTCGGATGGTGGCAGACGCAGTAAAGAGGATTCTAGACAATTTCAGAGGAAGGTGAATCAGGCCTTGGTAATGGAGAAGGATGGTGGGGTTTCATGGTTTTGAGTCCGATAGTGGAAGAAGTAATAGAAAATGGTGAGAAAGAAACTGGGGAAGAAGTTTAAAAAAGACCCCCACCCCCACCCCTTTCATCTAAGGAGACATTTGAAGCTATGGAATCAGAACTCAGAAAAGGGATTAAGATTGGAGGCACATATTTAAAAACCATTATAAGGTTGATAGCTATAGTTATGAAAAAATTACAGTGCCGAGGAAAATGTTTTTGAAAATGCTCACGGGGGCAGATAACAGATCATGCACGGCATCAAATCTAGCACATATTGGAGAAAAGCAGGGAGGGAGGAAAGAAGAGAGGGAGGGCAGTTGCTCCAGGTGAGACAAGAACCAAGAGAGCAGAATTCCCCATAAATAGGCAGGGAGTTGCAGGCAGGAGGGAGTAGTGAATAGTTCAAATGCTGCAGAGATGACAAGAAGGATGAGCTCGTTACATGTGGTTAATTTCAAGAGGGCGATTTCTACAGAGGAGTGGGCCAAATGATTAAGAATTTAGGAGACATCGGGAAGAAGTCACCGGGCGTGGCCATGTTAGAGACATTTGGCAGGAATGAAAGAAACAGGATGGCAGCTAGAAATGACAGCCAGGTCAAGGAGATGATTTGCAAAAGGAAGAGATTTCCGCATATTTTGAAGGCAGGAGAAAGAGCCTCCAGATGGTGTGAGGTTTTCATCTTGAAATAACACATAAAATTGAAATACTTTTCAAAGTATTTTATTTTTATTTCCATTTACACCTGGAAAATGACCTGGTGGTCATTTTATCAAAAGAGGAGGGGCTTTAAGAGGGCCGATGGAGGCATCTGACACTCACCTCCTCCACAAGGAAGAACCAAAATAGCAAGTAGATAATCGTACTTCAAATACAGCATCGCAGAGAGAACGCTGGAATGCACCAGAGAGGAGACACCTGAGGCAGGAGCGAGCATGGAGGCCGCCAACTTAGTGGGGATTGGCTAGGAGCCTGAAAAGGGTCCCCAGGGAGGGGAAAGGGTAAGTGAGAGACCCCCAACTTCCACATTCACACCTGGACTCCTGCAGTCCTAGCCCCTGGGGCCCTGAGACCAGCGCCTGGAGACGGCCTGACAGCTTGGCTCCAGAGAGGGGGCTCACACCGGGCCCCCACACACACCCTGAGTCCTAAGCAGCTGCAGCACAGTGCCATTTTGAGAGCCCAGCCCCCCTAGACTGCATCCTGCCCAACAGCCCTTCGCCCCCGCATCCCTGAAGCCCCACCCACACCTCCCTGTGTCCACTCAGAGGGCTGCGGCAGCACGACGCCAATTGTACCCAGTGGAGCAGCAGTGTCCCAGCCCTGAGCTCACACAGTGTCCTGCACCGTGGGGAAAGGGCAGTGCGGTGCACCGGAGGGGCCGCCCCAGGCCACGTGTGCTCCCCAGAGCCTGAGAACTGCCCACCTGGGGCAGCCACCACAGACAGCGACCCCACTCCCACCAGCAGCAAGGCTGCCAGGCACACGCTCTGAGGGCAGTCTGGGATCTTCTATTTGGCTTTGGCAAGAGTAATCCTTTTGAACTGGGGCAAATCCAGAACAGAAATAATGTGAGCAGAATCTGTAAAGGGACTTTTCTTTTTTTGAGCTAAATCTTGTGATTAAGACTTTAGGCTGGGTGCAGTGGCTCACACTTATAATCCTAGCACTTTGAGAGGCCGAAGTGGAAGGATTGCCTGAGCCCAGGAATTCAAGACCAGCCTGGGCAACACAGTGAGACCCTGTCCCTACAAAAAAATTTAAAAGTTAGCCAGGAGTGGTGGTGTGCATCTGTAGTTCTAGCTACATGGGAGGATCACTTGAGGAGTTTGAGGTTGCAATGAGCTATGATGATGCCACTGCACTCTAGCCTGGCTGACAGACCAAGACCCTGTCTACAAATGGCCGGCAGGTACATGAAAAAGCTCAACATCACTAATCATAAGGAAAATGCAAATCAAAACCACAATGAGATATCATCTTACCCCAGTTAGAATGACTATTATCAAAACCACCCCAAAAAACAGATTCTAGTGAAGAAAAGGGAACACTTTTACACGGTTGATGGAAATGTAATTTAGTACAGGTATTGCGAAAAACAGTATGGAGAGTTCTCAAAAAACTAAAAATAAAACTACCATATACGATTCAGCAATTCCACCACTGGGTATTTATCCAAAGGAAAGGAAATCAGTATTTCAAAGCCATACCCGCACTCTCATGCTCACTGCAGCACTATTCACAATTGCAAAGATATGGAATCGGCTTAAGTGTCCAGGCATAGAAAGACATATTTTGCAAGTTTTCACTCACATATGAGAACTTAAAGTTGATCTCATGGAGGTAGAGAGTAGAATGAAAGTTACCGGAGGCTGGGAAGGGTGTGTGTGGGTGGGGCTGGGCAGGTAAAGAGAGATTGATTAATGTGCACAAAGATAGAGTTGCATAGAAGGATAAAGTTCTAATATTCAATAACATAGTAGGGTGAATATTCAATAACATAGTAGGGTGACTATAATTAACAACAACGTATTCTACATTTCAAAATGCTGGAAGAGAGGACTTGAAATGCTTCCCACATGTAGAAATGATAAATACTCGAGGTAATGGATTCCCTAAATACCCTGACTTGAGCATTACACATTCTATGCATGTGACAAAATACATATATCTCATAAAAATGTACATATATTATATATCAATAAAAGGGTGGTTGTACAATGTGCTGCTTGGGTAAATTAATTTGTTCGTTAAAGCCTTACATTTATTCATCTAAAATATTATCCAATGATAGCCAATTTAACCAAAAGAATGCCTTTGTAACAGGCCATTGCAGCTAACTATTGACTGTTTCATTAGCTCATTGATTCATCTCATTTTATCATTGATAAATCTCAAAAAGCTTTTTACTTTCTTTAAGAAAAAAAACAAAACCATACTGAGTAATGGTCTCCCTTTATTTCCTGTTCATCCAAGAGTGCCCAAAATGAGATTATTTCAATTAATCACCAAAGCACATTTAAATGTCTCCTTTTTAAAGTCTTTGCAATTCTCGATTCTAATGCCTCTAAATTTTAAAAGTAAATTTAATGCTAATTAAAAGTGCAGTAAACTGTATACCTAAAAGTCTGACTTTTACTGTGTATAAATTATGCTCCAAATAAATTGAAAACAGTGGAAAAGTAGGACCTATTTTTAAACCACAATGGTGGTGTAAAAAAAAAACCACCATTTTTTTTTTTAAATTACCATGCCAGTGTTTAAAATCTGTGTAGGCTGGGTGCAGTGGCTCACACCGTAATCCTAGCACTTTGGGAGGCCGAGATGGGAGGATCACTTGAGCCCAGGAGTTTGAGACCAGGCTGAGCAAGACCCAGACCCTCTTGCTACTAAAAATAGAAAAAAATTAGCGGGGCATGGTGGTGTGTTCCTGTAGTACCAGCTATTTGGGAGGCTGAGGCAGGAGGATCACTTGAGCCCAGGAGTTGAGGCTGCAGTGAGCTATGATGACACCACTGCACTCTAGCCCAACAGACAGAGCAAGACCTTGTCTCAAAAAAAAAAAAAAAAAAAAGGCTGTGAATATATTATTCTTCAGACTTAGGTATTAATGTTACCTCCATTTTATTTGTTGTATTTCTATCCTTAAGTTTGCATTTGAGTGAAGCAGATCTGGCTGACAAGTCATTACTGGGTGCTGCTTCTAATGTGTTTTTCTCTTCTTAGGGACCAGCATGAGCGACCTTCTGCCCTTCAGCTCCTGCAGCACTCCTTCTTGAAGAGAGGTCACTGAACACACATCAAGACTTTCTTCCCAGTTCCACTGCAGATGCTCCCTTATTGCTTAACTGTGGGGAATGATGGCTAAGGGACCTTGGTTTTCCTACTGGAAATTCAATCTAACCCAATTTAACCAGATCCTGCAGTGCCACTAACCAAAAGTTTTAGTTACATATTAGCTTCCTCAAGCTTCAGGCATGATTACCCATATGTATGAGAAAAGAATTTTCTTAAATAATAACAAAAAAAATCTTAATCCAGTGTTTACAGTTTTGATTGTCTAGGAACTACAATCTCTATCACTTTATATGATATTTCCTTTCATTTTTGGCCTGTTCTGTCAATTTTAATGTTATTAGTTAAAATAAATTGTGAAAGCAACTTATATTTTCTTCCTTGGTGAGTAAAAATGCTTACTTAATTCTTGTAAAGGGGACCAGAGGAAGGCAAGAAGGTAGGGCTGGGTGCGGTGGCTCACGTCTATAATGCCAGCACTTTTGGAGTCCGAGGGGGGAGGATCACTTGAGCCCAGGAGTTCAAGATCAGCCTGGGCAATAAAACAACAATCTTTCTCTAAAAAAAAAAAAATAATTATAGACACACACACACACACACACACACACACAAAAGGAAAGCCAGAAGGTAAGTTAAAAGAGCTGCCAGAGCCTGTTTGCTTTGGCAGCAAATTTAACCTTAAAGATTCTAGGAGCCTGAAGAACTCACACGAGGAGGTAAGAGCCTTGGCATTTCATTATCAGGGGTTCCCAAACTCCTCAGAAGTCTCCAAGAAGTTGGGCTACTCAAGGTGACACCATAAACCTCAGGCTGCTTTCCCTGTAATTTACTTGCAATATGACTTGAGGTCTTCACCTATTTGTAGTGAATTAGGCCATTACCACTTCTGTAACTAGCTAAGCCTAAGCCAGGTGGCAGGACAAAAGCTAGGTCTGATAAGGGCAGAATGGGTCATGACACAAACTTTTCCGGAGAACTCTGCTCATTTCACCTAAATGGTTATCCTCGCCGAAGGCATTCTCCAAACATTTTGATTTTCTGAATGTTGGTAAACCTCACAGAAGTGAGCAAGGATGAGAGTTGTGAGAATGATTACAAGCCTTTTTAAGTTAGTGGACTAAGCCTTTTTGATAGGTTCCTATTGCTGCTGAATTCACTTATTGACTAAATTTCATTCGCATTGTTTAAGCTATAGTCACAGAGTTTTTTAGTGGCTGTCATCATTTCAAGGTGGCACAAGTACAAATTTACTTTAGGTGTAATCTAACACTTGTATCAGGCTTTGTCAAAACCAAACTTCTGCTTTAGTTTTTATGAAATAAATGTGAAATGCAGTCCAGGTGAGGTAAAAGCAAATTATACTTTGGCTAACAGATAACATTAAATGAGTCTTTGTGGGACTATCTTCTTTCTCTCAAATTTGTACATTCTTTTTTCATATTTGATTAAGAATTTAAGGGATGAATGTGTCCCTTATTTTACTTACTTGCATATCAATATGACCAGAAATAATAATTTTGAAAATATAGGGCTTAATTTTTTATTTCATTTTGGAGAGATCTTCAACATTCTTTAAAATCTAGATGTTCCATTGGATTTTGGAGCAATTAACTATTTACATTCGAGCTTGTTAAACTCTATGGGGAAAGAACAGGAGTAACACACATTTGTCCTGTGTATACAGATCACAGTAATGGACATATAAAGTTGGTGTTAGCAAATCTACCCTTCTTCTATTGAAATATAAGAATACTGAATACAATTTTGGAATACTAAACAGAACCTTCAAAAGGCTTAAGTTTTCAACAGGCAAGCCTGATCCTAAGAGCTTTCTGTTGTTTTCATTGTTCATTGTATCTAAGATGTGACCAATTGTTTGGAACTACCTTTTTCATTATTATTGTCCAGAGGTGTGCTGCCATTGTACCTTCTCTTTGGAGAAGAGGTTGTGAATGCAGAGACAGGTAGAAACTGGGAGTGAAACTGCCCATATTAAAATAAGGTAAGGCCATAGGCAGAAGTAGTGATAAAAGTCTGATTTCTATAAAGTATAGCCAAAAGTTAACCAGCCATTGTCCCCTAACTTCCCTACTGCTGTAACTACTTACTACTCAAGCAACACATATCCTCCTTGACCAGGGCAAGATTTGTGATTTTCCCAACAGCTTCTATAGATAGCATCACCATTGTAAAACCTAACACTGCTCTTTGAGGTGTGTCTTCCAGCCTCTGCATTCAGGAGGGACCCACTGAAGTCAACCAGACCTGTGGACATGCATGGGAACTGATGCAACAAGTTCTGAGACCCCCCTACTCAGGAAATGTCTCAGCCAAGAAGACAATTTCTGCTTCCCAACACTATGAGTTCATCCCCAGGCAATTAGCAAACACAATTCCCTAAACCTTTGTTCACCAAACCACCTTTAAACAATCTTAGCCTCCAAATTCTTGGGGATATGGATTTCTATCTCCTGCCAAACGCCTTGCAATATTAAACTTTTCCTTTGCTGCACCTCCTACTGTATCAGTATATTGCCCTTTATCTGGGCAGCAGGCAAGGGACCCAGATGGGTGGGAAAAAATTGGGGGGCTCATCCAGGATCACCCTTATGGATTCCAGCCTACAGCTCTGCAGCCTCTCGCTGGTGGTGCAGACTTAGGGGTGTGGGGAGGCTGAGGCAGGAAGATAGCCTGAGCCCAGAAGTGTGAGGTTGCAGTGAGCTATGATGATGCCACTGCACTCTACCCATGGCGACAGATACAGATTGTGTCTCAAAAAATAAATAAATAAATAAATAAAACAAAATAAAAACTTGGCTTGTGGTAAAGAAACAGTTTTAGGGACTGGAAAAACACCTTTGGTGAATATTCTAAGTGCATCCCACACCCTTTCCCCACCCGTCTTCTGATTTGTCTGCTTCTTTTGGAGGATTTGTGGCCTTTCATGGGTCTTGGTCATCTTTCCTCTTAAGGAAAAGAGGTAAGTCTCCTCTTGAAGCAGTTTCTACCCTTTTGGATGGAGAATAGGGGACCTGTCTGGAAGAATACTCTTGAGAACTTTCAGGTTGGAACTTTGTTTTGCAAAGCTATTTTCCCATTTGTTTCCCATTTGATCTGTCCTGTTTGTTTACGTTAGATGTGCTTCCTCTGTTTATGTTCAATGGGTCTTTGTTTATGTCTGAATCTTTTGGTGGGTGTGGTAATCATTCACTTGATTGTGGCACCCTCTTGTGTCCCCGTGCCGCCTGTCTGCTTCGTTCCCTAAGACGTGTCCTGGAGGGCGAAGTGAGGAGCTCCCCACAGCCTGTGAGATCCTCAGGTGAATTTTTGAAGGGGAAGTGCTGGAAAAACCGGCGTGGGTCCGTGGTCTCTGTCCGCTGTCTTTTTGAGTGTGTCCTTAAAATTCTTCCCCCTCGGCAACATACAGCGGAGCCGCTTTTTGTTCCCTGTCCTGGCAAAGCCTCTCGCTGGGATGCCTGGGTTTTTCTGCGGGAAGTGCTGGACCGCGAAGGCATGAAGCGCCCCCCTCTGGCATGTTGGGCTTCCTATCAGGCAGAGAGAATTCAATACATTCGATATTTGATCTGGGTCTGGTCTAGGGGCATCCCTACAAATCACTGGAGACTCCCTTGCAGGAGCTAGAGACAGATTTGTAGCAGACAGTGAATAGTATGGAGAGCCAGGTGTCCGCATGCCAAGGAGAGCCGGCTGGGAGGCCTCCTATGAAGCGGAACCTTTTTGAATTAACAACCCCCCCCCCCCCACACACACACACACACACTAGAAAACAGTTTTCCTTTGTAACACAGCTTGGCCACAATACTCAATAGGGCTGGAAGAACTGTGGCCAGCAAATGGCTCCCTTAACTATAATATAATTCTACAGTTAGAGTTATTCTGTAACAGAGTAGAAAAATGGGATGAGATCCCCTATGTGAAGTGTTTTATGCTACTTTGGCAAAATAACCCAGTGCAAAAGTGATGTATGGTTATGATTCAAAAGGCTAGCGATGAGAAAAAGCCTATGTTGTATGAACTCCAAGAAAAGGATGATACTGTGATAACCTGGTAAATGAGCCATCAGCTCTCCCTCCCCCTCCTTATGGAGGGGCTGGAGGTGTGTCCCAAGCCCCTGAACCAGGGTCCCCACCTCCACAGGGCCAGCGCCAGGGCAACAGGAATGATCTCTCCCTCCCACACTGGATAGGGAACCCAATTTGGTCAAGTGCCACAGTAGCTCCTGGAGGGCAATCTCCTCTTCAGCAGATATCTACAGGGGGCATTGATGCCGTCATAGGTCAGCCCATGGGGCTTCTCTGGGCCCACTCTATGTTCTCCACCTCTGACTTGTTTAATTGGAAAAATAACATGCCTATGTAGCACAACAAACTGAGGAAAATGGAAAGCTTGCTTTCCTCAATGTTTGCAACCCACAACCCCACTTGGGCAGAAGTTCAGAATCTGCTTAACATTTTACTGACCTCCAAGGAACAGAGAGTGGTTCTAGATGAGGCCAGGGAAAAAGCAGACCACACGCACGCCTGCTGACTGTCCCAGTACCCTGGTAAGGACAACTGCTCAGATTGCAGTGCCCACCTCTGACCCGGGAGGGAATATTAACAATGGAGACAGAACTAAGCTTGAGCATTACAGAGATTGCACCTTGGCTGGCCTCGGCAAGGGAGTGCCAAGACAGAGGAGTCTCAATAAGGTACAAGAAATTAGGTAGAGGCCTAACAAGGGCGCCTCCGAACTCTTAGTGCAGATTTTTGAGGCATACAGACCGTACATGGACATGGATCCAGAAGTGCTGGCAAATTCTAAAAGGGTAAATATGACTTTCATTGGCCCAAGTGCTCCTGATGTCCAGAGAAAATTACAAAACATGAATGGGGATTTGCGTATCCCTATATCTCAATCAGTAGAAATTGCTCTTAAGGTGTTTGCTGATCGAGATAAGGGGTTAGAAAAGAGAGAACAATGGAAAATGAAACATCAGGCCAGCCTTTTGGCTGCTGCTTTGACTTAAGTGCATCCAGGCCCATGGCATGGACCGCCCTCAGCTGCTCTGTCCAAGGTAGGACCCCCAGGGCCACAACAAAGAGGGACATCCCACTGGGGGTCTTAATCAATGTGCCTCCTGCAAATAGGAAGGGGTCTGAAAGAGACATTGTCCATATCTTAGAAAGGCCAATGCTGGGAATCTTCCCCTCCCCGTCCACCAGATGTCTGAGCTACCTGGGGGAGTGAAGCTTAAGTTGTCAAGGAAGGGGACCAGGAATGACAGGGCCCAGGGGTTCCTCCCAACCCAAACAACACCCTCCATATTTCCCACATGGAGCCCCAGTCATGATGACAGTAGGAAATCAACTTTTGGACTTCCAAGTAGATGTCGATGTCACTTATTTAGTAATATATAAATACCTGCTGTCTAAACTGTCTCCAGAGACTATGAAAGGGACTGGAGTCTAAGGAGAAACCTTGATGAGGCCATTCCTCCAGCCCTTGGTGTGTCAATTAGGCCAAACCCATTTAAAACGTAGTTTCCTGTGTATGCTGGCTGAGTGTCCCATTCCTTTGCTGGGACATGATCTTTTAACCAAACTAAATGCCGAAGTTACATTTAGCTCGGGATGGCTGAGTATCAGGGTGCCTCCAGAACAGGCCTGTGCCCTGCAGGCTCCTGGGCTGCAACTAGAAGCCTCGGAACCTGCTCCCATTCCTGAAGAGTTACTCCAAGAGGTGAGTCTGGAGGTGAGGGTGGATGGCAGACCAGGAAGGGTAAGGCCACCATCCCATTGCAAGGCAAGGTGTGGGCAGGAATGGCACCACCACATGTGAAGCAATACCACTTGAGGGAACAGGCATGACAGGGAATCCAGCCTCTGTTGTCTACTTTGTTTTAGTTTGGACTCATTAGACCTTGTCAGTCCCCATAGAACACACCCACCCTGTGCCCATCCAGAAGCCTGGGACTAAGGAATATAGATGTGTTCAGGACTCAAGAGCCATTAACCAAATAGTAGAACACGTTTACTCAGTAGTCCCCAATCCTTGTACGCTACTCACAGCTTTGACTGGTGAACTTAGCTGGTTAATGGTCTTGGATTTAAAAGATGCTTTCTTCTGTATCCCACCGTTTGCTTTTGAATGGAAGGACCCAGAAACAAAAGCAAAGCAACAATACTGTTGGTCAGTTCTTCCTCAAGGTTTTAAAAACTCCCCTACCATCTTCAGGGAAATCCTTGCTAAAGACCTTCGAGACCCCCAGTTACAGGATGGGACTTTATCGTAAGATGTTGATGACATATTAGTTGCTAGCATACAAAAGAGGTATCTGATCAGAACACTGTATTAACTCGAAACTTCCTGGCTGAGCATGGGTATACAAGATATCCAAGAAAAGGGCTCAAGTTTTACGGCTTTCAGTTAAATATCTTGGGTTCGAGCTTTCCCAAGGACAGAGGAAACTGTCCCTCCCTAATGGGAGGGTGACCTTCACCAGAGTGGCCAGACCCACCACTCTGCAACAGCTGCAGGGCTTCTTAGGCACGGTTGGATTCTGCCCCATAGAGATTCCTAACTTTGGACTTCTTGCTAAGCCTTTATATGATGCCTTAAGGGGAGGAAATAATGAGCCCTTGGAATGGACTTGGAACTGTCAAAAGGCCTTTTTAAATATTGAGGAAAAGCTGTTGACTGCCGCAGCACTGGCGCTCCCAGATTTAAGAAATCCTTTTGATCTTTTCATGCATGAGAGGCAAAGAATGAGTCTGGGAGTGTTAACTCAGGAACTGGGAAATATTAAGAGACCTGCTGCTTATTTGTCAAAATAACTGGACACTGTTACAAAGGGGTGGACGTCTTGCCTTCAGGCTGTAGCTACCACTTGTGACCTCCTTCAAGAAGCAGAAAAGTTTACCCTAGGCCAGCCCACCACTGTGCATACCCCCCACTGTGTGCTTCCCTTGCTGGAACAGAAAGGACGACACTGGCTGACCTCTGGGAGGCTTGCCAGCTCTGCCGCCATCCTTCTAGACAATCCAAATGTAACATGGAGAGTGCTCTCTATTTTAAGTCCTGCCACCTTACTCCCTCAAATGCCATCTGAACCTGTGCATCACTGTTTACAAATAATTGAACAAGTTTATTCCAGCAAACCGGATCTGACATAAATACCCTTAGAAAGCCCAGACAGACTTAGAGATGTTTGCCAATGCAGGCAGTTTTATGGATCAGGGACAACGGAGAGCCAGGTACTCAGTGGTAACTCAGTGACAAACATGAGAGGCTGAAGCACTTCCCCCTGGAACCTCAGCACGGAAGGCAGAACTCGTAGCCCTTATTAGGGCACACCAGCTAATGTAGGGATAAGACAGGAAAGGAAAGGCCCGGCGTGGTGGCTCACGCCTGTAATCCTAGCACTCTGGGACACCGAGGCAGGCGGATCATTTGAGTTCAGGAGTTCAAGACAAGACCAGTCTGAGCAAGAGCGTCTTTACCAAAAATAGAAAAAATGAGCCGGGCATGGTGGCACATGCCTGTAATCCCAGCTACTCAGGAGGCTGAGGCAGGAGGATCGCTTGAGCCCAGGAATTTGAGGTTGCTGTGAGCTAGGCTGATGCCATGGCCCTCTAGCCCCGGCAACAGAGTGAGACTCTGTCTCAAAAAAGAGAGAAAGAAAGAAGAAAGAAAGAAAGAAAGAAAGAAAGAAAGAAAGAAAGAAAGAAAGAAAGAAAGAAAGAAAGAAAGAAAGAAAGAAAGAAAGAAAGAAAGAGAGAGAGAGAGAGAGAGAGAGAGAGAGAGAGAGGAAGGAAGGAAGGAAGGAAGGAAGGAAGGAAGGAAGGAAGGAAGGAAGGAAGGAAGGAAGGAAGGAAGGAAGGAAGGAAGGAAGGGAGGGAGGGAAGGTTGAGGGTCTGAGTGCAGGCATTTTGGCTGATATCAGTCCCCAACCACCCTGAATAAGGAAGTCGCCAGCAAGGAAGGAAGGAAGGAAGGAAGGAAGGAAGGAAGGAAGGAAAGAAAGAAAGAAAGAAAGAAAGAAAGAAAGAAAGAAAGAAAGAAAGAAAGAAAGAAAGAAAGAAAGAAAGAAAGAAAGAAGGTCGAGAGCCTGAGTGCAGGCATTTTGGCTGATACCAGTCCCCAACGACCCTGAATAAGGAAGTCGCCAGCATGTCACTGGCCCAGGACCACCCAGGAATGGATGAATTACTAAGCCAGATGCCTTACGAACTGTTTGTGACTTCTTTTCTGTGACAGCAGTTTACAATTAACCTTATGTCCTGACCTCAAGACAATGCTGGTCATGTAGGGGTTTCTTGAACATTTAAAGTGTCACCATTGCCCCCATAAGGGTGCCCCTTCTGCCTGGGAAAGGGCCCCTGTCTGTGGAGCGGGATCTGTTGCCTGTCTCTCTCAATAAACTTGCTGTCACTGGTTGGCTCACTCTTAAACTCCTTCCCACACAAAGCCAAGAACCCACTTGTGAGTTCAGAGGGCTTTCTTCCTTGTATTGGGGCACCCCTTCATCACGACGAGGTAAGGGAACATGAGTGACAATTTACATGGACTCCAGGTATGCTTTCTCTGTTGTTCATGCTCATGGGGCCATCTGGAGAGAAAGGGGACTTCTAATCTCTGGTAATAAAGAAATAAAACATGGACCCAAAAACAGTGCTCCATTGGGGGTCTGACCCCAACCACAGGACTCAGGATGGATAAATGAGACAGGAAGGGATCTGGTACGCAAATATCTTATGCATGACATTGTCAGGCACACTCATGACTCCATCCCCTGTGGCAGGGATGCCATCCTGCATGCAGAAATATATCCTTTGCCCACACATGAAAAGGACGGTTCAGAAAGTTATAGGAAAATGTCTCCCCTGTACTCAGAACAGCCCTACAACTAGCCATCCCTCCCTGCACAAGGAGTTCAGGCGAAGTGATTTCACTATGATGCCAAGGGTAGCAGGAAATTTCAAATATCTACTTGTGTTCGTGCATCCCTTCTTGGGCTGGGTCGAGGCCTTTCCTTGCTGGACAGAAAGAGCTTCTGAAGCCTTCAAGGCCTTAATAAAAGAAATGATTCCTCAGGTTGGAGTACTGGTTTCCATTTAGGGTGACAATGGTGCTGCCTTTGTGGCCCAGATCCACACAGGATGTTTCTCAAACCCTCGGAATAACTTGGAGACACCATATGGCCTGGAGACCACACTCCACTGGAAAAACTGAAAAGATGAATCATACTATAGATAAAACCTTATCTAAAATCTGCCAAGAAACTAATGGGACCTGGGATAAGGCATTGCCTATCGCCCTATTTAGAGTTAGAGTGGCTCCTAGGATCAGGCTCCAGTTGAGCCCTTTTGAAATTCTATATGGGCGACCCTTCCTGTGCTCTGGCTCTAAACCACAAGACCCGACAGTTTACTTGTTAAAGAATTATATGCCATCAGATATACACAATCCATAGGTCTGACTGGAACTGCTATTAATGAGTTTGCTTCCAACAGGCTGCAGTTCCTGGTGGATGTTCCACTACATCTCATCTGGCCTGGAAACTGGGTACTGTTTAAGATCTGGAGGACCCAGCGGAGGGGGCTCTATGAAGTCTTGCTGGTGACCCACTCCTCTGTCAAACTCATGGGAGTCAATCCCTGAATTCGCCATAGTCAAGTGAAGTGACCCCAGCCTGACCCCTGGCCCAGCAGGAAAACCCAAGAAGATACTTTGGGATCTCAGGAGTGGACAAGCGATCCCCTGTCAGATTTGAAGTATCTGTTCAAGAGAAATCCTAAATACTTAGTTTTACCTTTTAAAAGAATTGAAATGATATGCCCTCCTGATTATAATCAGTATTGTGAGCATCATAGGAATCTTTATTATCATTTCTGCTTTGTGCAAAAAGGTGGGATACCTGCTCCCATCTTTTGTTCCCTATTAATATGTGCAATCCATACATGCATTTTATTATTGCCTCAATCATTGTTATTGCTGGAATCCTTTGCATCTTAGAGATTTTGTGCCATGAAAGAATAGTTCCTTGCCTCCTCTTATTTAGATACCCTTAGTACTTGGGCTTATCGAAGATGCCACCTTTAAGTGCTGTGACTTTAGTCACCCTTTTGCTCTTCCTTGTCACATGGCCTAGAATGGCATGGCAATGCTATAGTCCTATCTCAAAGTATTGCTACAGGTGGAAATCTGTCAAGACTGTTGGATTTGCCAACACCTTCCCAAGTGTAACACCTACCATAGATTTGTCAGATGTTCCCAATGCCACCACATAACCAGACCAACCCTTCTGTATACTTTTCAAGCTCCATTAATCATACATCAAGACACACCTATCCCTTGTTTCAATCTCCTCTGTGTCCTTAAAATTGGATGGTCACACTGGACCACAGAACCTCCACAGCCCCTGTACCATTGGATTAACAGAAGTAACAGAATCCAGTTTTCAGGATTGGGCTAGAAAGAGGTCCGTGTTATGCCAACAGATCATACTTTTGGGATATCACGTAAGTGGATTTTGGAAAACGTGTATGAAACATGATTCCCAGTTTAACCTTGTATTACCCATGCTCCCTGTGAACAAGTCTATTAACAAGCACACCCTAGGGGGTGTTACTTGTGGGCCCCTGGGTATACTTTTGTCTTTGGCATGGGATTAGATCCTCCCTTGCAAGGATGGGCCCATTGCTGCCTTAACAGCCTACACATAGAAGGTTCCTGCTTATTGGGACACTTGGCGACCCCATTCTCTATTCACCCTAATGACAAAAGGTTCCACGCCCTAACTCAAGTATTAAAAAGAGGGTTGCTGGAAAGATTCCAGGACGCTGATGGCAGAGCGTTTTAGGAATAATGGCTCCTAGGCTATGAATTTTACACTAACAGAGACATGATCAGAAAGTTGTCTGCCACCCTAGGGTTAATTGCTGAGGAAACCGCAAAAAGCCTTACGGTCTTAACTCACTGGCACAGGTAGTCCTCAACTGGGCAGTCCTAGGCTTCCTGTTGGCTAAACAAGGGGGAGTTTGTGCAGTGCTAAATACCACCCTGGCATCACCTATATAAATACCTCACAAGAAGCTGAAACCCAAATAGAAAAGATTTCTCAACAAGGTGCATGGCTACAACGGGTCCCTGCCAATGACTCCATGACTGATTGGTTCTTGGATTATTCTCCTGGATCCTCCAAGGTTTCTGATCAGTTCTACAAGGCCTGCTAAAGTTGGGGCTCTTACTCCTTCAGATAGGGCCCTTATCATCGCCTGCTCCCCTAAATGCTGCACTAAACAGTGGGTAAGGGCACTGTTGTCATTGTCATTCAAACCTTGGATCTCCAGCCAGTCACCTGTGAGTACCTACAGACAACTGCAAAGTGGTTTCATTTCTTTCCCCTGGGGTCCACCCCCAACTAAACCCCTTATCAGCAGGAAGAAGCTAGAGCATCATCCACCTTTCAAGTGTAATCAAGTCCAGGGGGACTGAAACAGCCTGTATTAAAATAATGTAAGGACATAAGGCAGAGGTAATGATAAAAGTTTGATTTCTGTAAGAGTATAGATATAGCCAAAAGTTAACCATCCATGTTTCTTGACTTCCCTACTGCTATACTTACTTAGTGCTTAAGTGGCACATATCCTCCTTGACAGGGGCAAGATTTGTGACTCTCCCAACCGCCTCTGTAGTTAGCATCACCATTGTAAAACCTAAGACTGGTCTTTGAGATACTCTGCATTCAAGGGGGGCCCACTAATGTCACCCAGACCTGTGGGCAAGCATGGGAACTGATCCAACAAGTTCTGACACACCTCTACCCAGGAAATGTCTCAGCCAAGAAGACAATTTCTGCTTCCTCAACCCAATGAGTTCATCTCCAGCCAATTAGCAGACCCCATTACCTAGGCCTTTAAAAATGACCACCTTTAAAAATGTTAGCCTCTGAATTCTTGGGGAGATAGACTTAAGAAAAATACCGTTTCCTCACCAGGTGTGATATTAAACTTTGTCCACTGCAACTCCGGCTGTCTCAGTGTATTGGACTTTACTGGACCTGGTTGGGTGTTTAACAGGAGGGCTGGCATTCATTGAGCTTTTAATAGAAAAAAACACACCATTTAATTTCGGCAGCTGTTTGGGATGGTAGCATTCTCACTTTATTAAATGAAGACTAGAGTTCAGAGCCTAGTTTCTCAAGGCTATCCAATCAGTAGGTGGGAATTGGGACTGCCATTCAGATTTGTCTGACTTCTTAAGCTTTTTCTTGCTGCCTCTAACAGATTCCTGATGGAATCAGTTATATCCTGAAGTTTCACTCAGAAAATGACTGAGATGCTGATAAATTTTGATTTTTGAGTATTTTAATGGTGCAAAAAAGCTTTTCATTTTTTACCTACCAGTAATACTGCCTTCTCCCTTTTCACCAAGCACAACACCCCAAGTTTCCAATCACATTAAAAACCTGATTATGTACTAAATTTCTGTATGCTGAGCCCAAGCTCAACCAAAGAAATTTTAACCCTGTTCTAAAATGTAGTTCTACAGTATCTCCTTAACTTTAGTCTACTTTGGCCTTTACACTATGTAACGAGTGGCTCCAAGATAACTCAATCTGCTCAGTGAGCAGCCAAAACTGGACCATCACCAGCCAGGCCGTCTGTATTCTTCATACTTGCTGTACTTACAAGTATTAACAGTTTAAAGCAGCTACTTAAATGCAGAAATGTGCATTCTGAAAAGCTTTCCAGGTGACTCTGCCAACCTTGAAAGTCCCTGGTGTAAGCAGCCTCTTCCTTTAATGGTAGTATACAAAGTTTAAAAAGTCTTCATGTATGCTATTACACTGTGAAAAATTTAAATGGCAAACAGTCCTGAGGAAAGGCTATCATGCTTTTTTTCCTATTGCCAGGACATCTCAAAATTGTGAAAAACCATGGCTGAATCATCTATAAAGCTGTCACTCCTAGAGATTGATTTGAAAGACTAAAAAAACTGACCTTGGATGTATGTGTAAACATTTGAAAGGTCTAAGCAAGCCTTAATTTCATATCATGATGAAAACTCTCATTAGTGAGACCCTAAATGGTTTGGGGAGGTGGTTTTGGGGGTTGGGAAAAGGCAGATCATATGCTAGAGCTAAAACAAAAACATACAATTTCTTTTATTATATCAAAAACAGCAAGGGGTGGGGGGGGGGAAGAGCATAAACTAACCTGGACAAATTTGGTTAAACAGAATCACCGATTTTGTAAAGTTCAAGTAAAACGCACCTGTTTTATTATATGGTCACAGAACATGCCCTTACTGATGTTATCAACAGTAATATAAATCTCTTAATGTGATTTAAAAACACTTATTTTACATTCAGGCATGAAGTGCATTTTAGAGGAAGTAACTTTTTAATCCTAATTCTATTTTAACAAAGCCATTGCAACTAGCTTCCATTTTCTTTCAAGGGGAAAGTGCAGGAAAATTGGTGGGGAAGGGGAGTGGGAGAGAACAGCAATATTAAAAGCAGGTTATGATTAAATATTTTGATGGATAATCCCTTCCAGATAGTTGCAATTACTCTTTGCCTTTTATAGAAGTGATGGAAGAGGTTAAACAAGAAAATCCCAAAATGTGAATCAGAATGAACAATTTAAAAGAGAATTCTGAGGCCGGGAGTGGTGGCTCATGCCTGTAATCCTAGCACTCTGGGAGGCCGAGGTGGGAGGATTGCTTGAGGTCAGGAGTTCAAGACCAGCCTGAGCAAGAGTGAGACCCTGTCTCTACTAAAAATATATAGAAAAATTAGCTGGGCATGGTGGCATATGATTGTCGTCCCAGCTACTCAGGAGGCTGAGGCAGGATTGCTTGAGATCAGGAGTTTGAGGTTGCTGTGAGCTAGGCTGAAACCACGGTACTCTAGCCCAGGCAACAGAGTGAGACTTTTGTCTCAAAAAAACAAAACAAAAACCAGAGAATTCTGGATACTATAGGCATGCATCTGGATTGGCTTTCATCACTGTTCCAATATCCAAAATCTACCCCTTTATTAGGATTCTCTCTAATGCCATCCATTCTATCTGGCCTTCCTTGACCACCCAACCCCTTAAACCTCACAATTCTATGACGAGGTACTATTACTAACGCTTCGTAGGAAAGGAAATCAAGACGTGAAGTCAAGTAATTCACCTACGGTCATTCTGCTATTAATTAGTAGGGCTGATATGAGAACATGGACAAGCAGATCCTAGTGGCCACAATCCTGGTTATACAAAGTTACCTGGATAAAGACTCAATTATAACAGAGACTTTATTTCCCACATTTCCCAGGGACTGAGAGTTATTAGATTCACATTAACTTAACAAGACATGTTAGAGCCTTGGATTTGTGTTGTCAATAAACAAATTTTATTAGTAATTCCTTGTAAAGATACTGAGAAGCTTAAAGTCAATGACTAATTCATGCCATATACACATATTCCTGTTTTTGATTTTTCTATCAGCAAACATCCTAGTCAACTGTCATTGGGGGTTTTGAGTACATTCAGAAAATGAAACCCCACAATCACTGTTTACAACAAATGAGTACATGTGAAGTTTTTCTAACCAAATGAAGCTGCTTGAAAAACAAACACACCTTAAACATAAGAATGTACTCACTATTTAGTAAGAATGTACCCATTATTACTTAAATAGGCAAATCAAACTACTAAAAAGAAATGTTAATACTCGGGATTTTAAGTGAGGCTTTCTCCCTAAACTTGGAAATAAAGGAAATTAGACAGCCCTCAGAATTAACTTGTGAGATTAATAAATCACACAGTGAATGGGTTAAGTCACCTTTATGAGAAGAACAGAATTACTCCTAGCCATGCAAGCTTCAATACATCTTGCTTATCAACTGATCTAAAGAACTGTTAGGCAGGATAAATAATGGGTAAATTATAGAACTGAAAGAGGAGCGGCAAAAACTGGCTGTGCCTAAATTGACACTGTGGAGTAAAAAAATGAATGCATGGTATCAGAGATAAAATGTTTTGAACATTTCGGTCCCACTGGCAAGATCATCTCTATCATAAAGATATGTTTCAAGCAAACTTCTGATTTTGACTTACGTATGTCAGCTTACAGTTATCAGATTGTTCACTGATTTCAGACGTTACTGTAGCTGTGATTCCCAAATTAACACGTTAGCACCCTAAATTGGTACCCTAGGATATAGACAGAATGTGCTCTTTCAATGCAAAAATCCCTATCTAAGTCAGTGTATCTTAAACAACTGGGCACATGAAATTAGTACCTATCGTACTGTGAACTCAGTTAATTCAAGTTTCTTGAGTGGGAGATTTGCTGATCCTTCATCTGGGTAAATGTAGTTAGTGAATTCTATAGCCTCCAAAGAAAGTCTCCTGAGGGAGACTATCGGATCAAGAGAAATACACAATCAAGAATTCTTCCTAACAAAAGCTTCCAAATTTTTCTCAGCAAAGACATCCTAAAAGTCACTTAGCATTTTAAGCACAGTAGCAGGAAGGATTGCCTTTCATTTACATAAAACTGGAAATGATGAAATATCTTGAGAACAGAACTGTCTTCCTCTATAGATGCTACCATGTTTAAAAAAAAAGTCATTTTCATAGTAAATGCAAAATGCTGAAATATCTCATCAACCAAATATACTTATAGAATGCATAATATTCATGCATATGTAAGCAGTGGTTTATTTCTAAGGTTGGTTAAGGAATACAAATCAGGAATTTAAACTTTAAAATATAAAAGAAAATGTGCTTGAAAACCTTTTAAGGCAAGGTATTTGGTAACTAACAAAAACATTTTAAATTGGTTCTCTGAAGTAGACCTCAACTAGTCATTTCTTTAGTTCAAAGAGGATAGGCCAAAAAAAGTAAGTATCCTACATAATTGCAATCTGCTGTTACAAAGTAATATAAGCAGCCCTTCATGACATTCCTCAGCAAACCATTAATGGTAGAAATTTTCTTTAAGTGACTATGAATATAAGAACTTTAACCATAACGAATCTGTACACAGAAGATGAAAATGCATATATAACTCCTTTCAAAGATACAAACTTAGGGCTGACTACTTGCCTTTTCAGTATTTAAATACCTCCAAGTAGGAATATTGCAGTCTTACCATCAAAGGATACTACCACCAGTTTTGTAAAATAGGCCTCTGAGAATGTTTCTGTGAATAAACACCCCTTTGCTTTGGTTCTGAAAATATATTTTAAAATAGCTAAGGCAAATATTTATGGGGACACAGCTCAATATTGGGAAATTAGTTGGAAGAGGTAGAAGTAAAGCCATTCTTTGCAATGTGTTTCTGCGTAAAGGTAACAAATCTGTGATCTAGGGAAAACACAACTTAAAAATGAATCACTCTTTTATAGGATGTTTAAAGATAATGCTTTTTAATATTTCAAATATTAAAAAAAATCTCATCAAAATGTATCACCTTAACAGTATTTTGCACATGTGGAATTTCGTATCTAAATTTGATGATACTATTTTGGTTTATTTATGGCTACTTACAAGAAGACTCACAGTAATAATGTCCATTCATCAGAGTCTTTTTCTTTGGTAGAGCCTAACGGGACCAGGAGAATGAACTATCTTATGCAAATGAGATAGTTAAAGCAAATTCATAGTAATATGAATTATAAGGGTTTTCCTTTAATGGAAATGAAACTTAAAAGGATTTCCATATTTGTCCCCATTGTGGTTTTGGAAACTTAATATCCTGTTTAGAGGTTAAAGAGTTTGAATAGCTCACACAATCCTGTAAAAATTACAACTGGCTGCCCTTTAATAAATAAAGTCATTGTAAAGAATTACATTTACAGAGTGAAAAGTGAATACATAGCATTTCAATTTTGGAAGTACTAATAAGTACTGATCCATAACAATATACACTAGCTATCTTTTTAACTGTCCATCATTAGCACCAATAAAGATTCAACAAAATTACCTTTATTCTCACATCTCAAAACAATTCTGCAAATTCTTAGTGAAGTTTAACTATAGTCACAGACCTTAAATATTCACATTGTTTTCTATGTCTACTGAAAATAAACTCACTACTTTTCTGGATATTCTTTACAAAATCTTATTAAAATTCCTGGTATTATCATCCCCAATTATACAGTAGCACAACCACCCTATGTAGCTTCACATGATAGCTCTGTAGAGGTTTCACATCTATATTACCAAGAAAACCCTTCCCTCCCTCACCTTGCACTCAGCTTAATTCTATACTAGTCCTTGGATTATGTACCACTGATCAAAATTGTTATAATTGATCAAAATTACCATGTTTATGGATACAATATTATGCCATACAGAGCAACAAAGTTACACATAATGACAAAGATTACTAAAGTTATGCAAGACAAGAACAAACGTTAGGACATGCTAGCTAGGCAAAGTCCCTAGAAAGAGGCTCCTAGTATCCCAAGTTCAAATAACATTGACAAAATAAACAATTAACTTAAGAAAATTATAAAGCTACTGGTAAATTAGGTAATTGCTAAATAAAAGTAGAGCACGAGATTAAACTCTCTAGTATTTACAATTGCAACATACTTGAGTAAAATTACAATTGTACACATATCAGTGGCTTTGTAACAAAAATAATTCATATACACAGGAAAAATTAAGACAGTTTTCAGCTCAACAGAAGTTGAATCCAACCCATCTCAAAGATATGCAACAGCTCAAAGATTTACCACAGGATAAATTCAAGATTAGCTGATAAACAAGAGCCACATTACTGGTGTTTAAGACAAAATTTAAACAAGTTAAAGTCTATTGTTTGATCAGAAGTCAGATGACTGTGCAAACTTTACCTCGACAGAAATATACTGATATGTGCAAACAAATCTAAAACCCCCACTAGTGGTTTGCCTGGGAGGCTGACTTTTTTTTTTCTTAGAGCTTCCTGATAACAACCATAAACTATAAATACAGGTACAATGCACAGTCAGTGATCTTTTCTTTTTTTATTATTGTTAGAATATAAAAGAGAGAGCATAGGTTTAATTTCATTTTTATAAGGAAGACTGCATTTACCTGAAAAAGAAATATGGCATCACACACAAACACGCGTTCGGGGAGGAATATATTTAAGAATATGGTGTGTCATTCTGAATGTTAAAGGAAAAGTGATCCCTGTTTACTGTTAAAATATGTAGTGTGAAGTTCTTTAAGGAAAGAACATATTGATTCTTTACTATGTAAGTTTTTGTGAATTTAGTTTTCAAATCACAGTAATCCACATAACCATTATTAACAGCTCTATTTTATAGTACTGCAACAAGCCAACAAACACTTAAATGCACTTCACATCAAGAGTATGTAAACTTTATTTTTTCCTCTTCAAGCCTTCAGAAAGTTTAGGGGCTATTTCAGCAAGCCAATCTGGTCAGAACCTCTGAAGGCAAAAGTTCAGTGCCTCACAGTGTAAATGACCATCTGTGGCACTGCATACCCATCTGGTAGTGAAGTGTCCCCCCATCAGTGGCTTCCAGTAAGGCCTAGAGTTTAAGGTTAACATAAAAAAGTGCCACCTTTGTTTTAGATTAGTGATGGACTCTGACAAGATAAAATAAAGTTATTCTGTATATTGTTATACTTACAAGCAGCTCCAATCCTGAGTATTTATGGTAATATCTAAACATACAAAAATGTATGTACATTTTTCTCCACTTTCTTGTAAACAGTTATCAGTATACTGTTTTATCCCTTTATCATTGAAACATGCAAATCATACATACAAGTATAAATACACAAAAGAAAACAATTTACACTCATTCAAAAGCCAAGCAACAAAAAATAGCTACAGTATTCAAATTATAAATAATGAATGCTTGAGGCATCTTATATTCCTAGAAGCAGCCAGCCATTCATCCTAATGTTCTTAGCTGCAATTGTAGAAATACTGAGTGTTGCACCTTCCATGCTTTTACAGTATTTATAACACTATCATATGTGGAGATAAAGACTTGTTTACTATAATCTCTTCTTTTCAGAATGAAGAATAAAGCAGCACTTACAAATGTTGAGGCAGTGGCAGCAACAGCAGGTGTTACCACTGCTATATCAGGAGGAATTTTTCCATTCTAACAATTTTTAAATTAAAAAAGTAAAGGAAAAATTGACCTAAACAAATTATTACATGTTCATTCCTTGGGCACTTAACAGCGAGTCCAGCATGTCGAATGTGTCTTTGTAGTCCATATGCTGGCTGTTTGTACTGTACTCGTGATTGGCATCAGGACCGTTGGTCTCCACTGGCTTCTTGTCCAGTTTCACGAGGGTGCTGAGATGTCCGTAGCCCACCTGGTATGTGACAGGGGGAGGAGGGGGTAAGGGATGGTTAAAAACAGAGTTGTGAGAGGATATATACTGCTTAACAGAGGAGGAAGAACTAGATGAACTACCTGAACTTTTGGAACTTTTGCTCATTTTGGAGTGATGGTTGTGAGACGCATCATTGATATGCAGCTTCTTCCTCGAAGAGCTGGAACTAGATGAAATGCCATCACTGCTCAGGCCAACAGGACTCCTCAAAACAGTGGGTGGTATTCCATCAGCACTGTGTTTACTGCCACCGCTGCTGCTACTGCCACTATGTGAATAGGAATGCTTGTGAGTGCTGGCGTGGTGGCGGTTTGAAGGATGCTCTTTGTGCTTCTCCTTATGGTCTCTGCTAATATGTGGGCTTGAGTGCTTGCTCTTCCCACTGCCTTCATCAGAAGAGCTGTGCCTTTCTGAGGAGGAAACTTTTATCTTCATTTTCAGTTCTTCCTTATTGGTGCTTTTATCAGCAGGTGGTATTGGAATCCTTAACTTCAGCGATCCACTCTTTTCCTTTTTATCTGCCATGTATTTTTCAGGTTTTTCAGGATTTGTGATGGGAATTTTCATTTTAATGGGAGAAGTTACAGAACTGCTGCTGGCTGCCTGTAACTGCACGTGTTTGTGTTGCTGTTCTACCTGGGCAGCTATATAATGATCCCTTACATCAAGATCAAGAGTTTCTAGTTTACGTTTTTCTCTATATTTATCTAATGACATTTTCTGAGGAATTATTCCAGGAGTAGCAGAAATTGGCCCATGGTGTTTACTGCCCCCTGCTTTATGAGTATATTCTTGCTTCATAGAAGAATGATCAGAAATTTTGTCAGGTCTGTGATGTAATCCTGAATGTAGCGATACAGAAGGTCCCTGCTGGAAGTTGATGTTGTACTGGCTACTAGACAAAGATGTCTCCTGTTTCTGTGAATATATCTGTTCTGTCCTTGCTGATTCTTGATGTTGAGGCCATTCTTGGTGTGATGACAAACTGTATGAGGTACTTGGCATTCCTGTTGCTAGTATTGACAAATTATCAGATGTATGGCTGTCTTGAACAGAAATATTTCCTGAATTTAGAGGTACTGGAGCAGGGAATGCTGATGTAGATGGTTTCTGAAAATTTGGGTTTGTAGGCACACCAGTGACACTATCTACTAAAATGGAATTCTGGACCAAAGATGAACAAGGAAGTGGTGTCTCTGACACTTGTCCATCTACTTTTGGTTTCTTAGCCGCCTCATTTGCCTATTAAAATAAAACACAAAAGAAGCAGTGACAGCAAAGGAATTTAATACAAATTTTTTTGTTTACAAAGATTCTATATTAAATATATGGAAGTAAAATCACCTGGGGATCAAGTTTTATGTTGCCAGTAAATAAATGTCTTATTCAGAGGCATAACAGAAGGCTATACAAATTTGAAATCACTGGTTTCATAATTAGAAACAAGTTAAATCCTAGCCCAGTATTTTAGAAAGTAATTTAACTTGTCTAGGCTTTAGTTTCCCGTTTGTAAAATGAAGAGAATATTTCCGTCACAATCACTGTGAGAATTAAAAAAAAAAGTATAATGTACTTTAGCAAAATCCACTGGACACACTAGTTGAATATATATGTGGTTTATGATACACTGTAATTATTTAGGAATATTGGAAAGACTATTTAACCACAAAAACTCAAACTGGTTAGCTATATAATTGTTAAATCCTGCCAATTCTCTTACCCTCCAGTTTCGAATCCTCTTCAACCTACTAGGCGTTTTCTCCAATATTTGTAGAAACTCATGTGTTAGCTCTAAAAATAAAATTTAAATTTAAAACTTAGAAGGTGCCTTTAGGATTTAAATTTCTCTTAAATGGGCATATTAAAAAGGGACATTAAGAGTTCATCTACTTCACTTTCACCCTCCTATTCAAACTTTGGTGTATACAGAAGTAGATACAACTCTGAAAGTGAATCCTTTTTGAACAATTACTTTTTCCCCTGATTTTACTTGCTTAATTAGAATCTCTGGAAAATTAGTAGCATTAAAAACACTCTCTCCGATAAAAAAATCTCCAATTATGTAAACAACACAGTAATTCTTTTTGTAGACAAGATCCATCAATATATTCTTTAAAATTAGTGGACAAAAGTTTGAGGAAAAAGGATAACTGTGTATTTCCAACATATCTTCCCCAAGAAATTTATTAATTACCAAGAGAAAAATAATAACTTTATAGTGGAGAAACCCAGCAGATACCACCTTAACCAAGTGATCACGGTTGACATTACCAGTGATGTCAACCATGATCACTTGTATCAGTATGTTATACCCCATGACCCCTTGTTATACCCCACCAATCCTAATTCTATAGTATTCTTGCCAAAAATGTAACTTCAATCTGATAATGAGAAAACATTAGACAAACCCCAATTGAGGAATATTCTATAAAATTAACTAGTCATTATTCTTTAAAGTATCAATGTCATAAAAGACAAGAAAAGATTAAATAACTGTCACAGACTGGAAGAGACTAAAGGGACATGTCAACTAAACGGAATATGGGATTCTACGAATGGAAAAATATGGAACTTTGAATAAAATCTGTGGTTTAGTTAATATATTAATGTTAATTTCCTAGTTTTGATAACATTGTTATATAAGATGTTAACACCAGGAGAAACTGAGTGAAGGATATACAGAAAATCTATACTATTTTGCAATTGAAAAAAATTCCTCCACTTATATTTCCTAACAATCAACACTATTAACATATTAGCAAATTGCTCTGGTCATAAATTTATATCAATTTTCTTAAAATTTAAGATTACAATGAGATAATCCACTTTCCCAAAGTGGTGTGGTTATGAAGAATTATAGTTTTATACCCCAAAACAGTGTCACTAATAGTTATCTGCCACTCTCAAGACAAGTATTAATTTAGTCAAGTGAGTTAGAATACCAATTGATAATTAATAATGCCAATTTGACCCCAATACTGGAGGGAACCTCTGTCAGTGGACACTACAGATGCATTAATTGTTTTTCAGTATAAACAATAAATTTCTTTATATAAACTATTCAATAAAGCAAATGCTAAGACTGACAATGACAACAATATAGTTTGTCTTAAGAAACCAAAGAAGGCTGGGCGCGGTGGCTCACGCCTGTAATCCTAGCACTCTGGGAGGCCAAGGCGGGCGGATTGCTCGAGGTCAGGAGTTCGAAACCAGCCTGAGCAAGAGCGAGACCCCGTCTCTACTATAAATAGAAAGAAATTAATTGGCCAACTAATATATATAGAAAAAAAATTAGCCGGGCATGGTGGCACATGCCTGTAGTTCCAGCTACTTGGGAGGCTGAGGCAGGAGGATTGTTTGAACCCAGGAGTTTGAGGGTGCTGTGAGCTGGGCTGATGCCACAGCACTCACTCTAGCCTGGGCAATAAAGCAAGACTCAGTCTCAAAAAAAAAAAAAAAAAAAAAAAAAGAAAGACAGCAAAGAACAAGCAAAAATTCTACAGCATTGTATGTCTACAAGTGTGACTACTATACAAAACTAGCCCTGAAAACAATGTGCTAATAATTACCCGCCCCCCCAATCAAATCTAACCATTAATTTTTCAAGATGTAACTTCTTTGACAATTTCTATCCCCTGCTAAAGTCTCATGAGGTTTTTGATTCAATCTAATGCCTGGACTTCCACTTCCTCATTGGAAAAAAGACTACTTTTCTGCTTGAAACTAGTAAATGTATCAAATACAAGGCACTTCTGGTTCTAACATTAGCAAGAAATTGTTTTGACTGGATTTCTTTAATAGCTTGGTTATCAAGCACCAAATGCACATAAACTTCCTGGGCCAAAATCTGGCACACAAAATGTAACCTTTATTTCTAAGTATCCTACTCTATTAAATTTTATAGCAGAGGAACAAAAGACTCTGTCAAATAATCTGTTATTGTAAATAATTAGCTGTATGTACAAAAACCACAGTATGATACTTAAAATAGAGGCCCATCTCCCTCAAAGTTAATGTCCAAGCCAATGCTTTTTCTGGAACACAGTCTTTAACTGAACTATTTTACTTCAGATATCACACTAAAATTCAGATATATCTATCTTAAATTTTAGGTTATTTTTGTGATCAAAACAAAAAAAACCCTGCTATAATAACGTGCTAAAAGTCTTAATATATTAAGTTTTCCAAGATTCCTATTCTATTGCTCTCCAAATGAATAATGAACCTGAGCTTTTTCAAAATGAAAGAGAAGTAGCTCCTGTTGTGTCAAAAAATCTCCATAAAATATAAAACTTCATCTATGAGCTAAAAGCAGGATAAAAGATAGATTACTTTTTTGTAAGCTTTACTTTAGCACTATATACACAAACTATTTTTCAGATTATGCCTAACTAATCTTAACCTAGTAACTACTAAGATAAAACAGAGGCATAGATAATCTGAATTTTTAAGCTGCAGAATAGATAAAAACAATTCAAAAAGCCCCCATGGTTTTTATTTTTACTATTTTTTAAAATTTTATTCTTTATTTTTTTCTTCTCTCTTTTTTTTTCTATCCTAGTTTGTCCCACCCCATGGTTTTTAGAAGATGTAATTTTAACTCATTGAAGATTTTCTTCCCTCCATATAAACTTTGAAAAATACCTGCCAATTTAAAGAAAACACAATCATGCAGCAATAATATGGCATGAGATATATAATTTTGAAGAGGATCAAATTTTACACAACAGGAGTAAGAAACGATGGCCAGTTGGCCAAAGATGCCTGCTGCCTGTGTTTATCAACAGTTTTCCTGGAACACAGTCACACTTATTCATTCATAAATTGCTTATGGCTGCTTTCCAGCTACAAGGGTAGAGTTGTAGTTGTAGTTATACCTGCAACAGAGACTTTATGGCCAACAAACTACCCTTTGGTCATTCACAAAAAAAGGTGCAGACTTCTAGCTCAAAGATTTTACTGTAAGACGACATTTCAAAGCTACTCAGGTCTCTCACTTAATGTAACAGATGTTCTCAAGAGCAACAAAAGTGAATCCTGTTTCCCAATTAACTTCAATTTTGTAAATGGAACTAGGAAAAGTGCCCCCTCTCCCCAAAAGCTAAAAATCTGACATGTCAGTTTAGGTGTATCTATTATAGAAGAAGTGTTATCTAGTTCTTTTCTGAAATCTACAGTGTATCGTTAAAATGTATGTATCCCAAGAATCTCCCATCTCAGGCCAGCTTCTTTTATTTCTCAACCGGGAAAAGTTTCTTTCTTATCAAAATCTCCACATTCCAGGTTTATAATCTACAGAACTCATACCTCCAAATTTTTGTTGTATATTCATATTTAATAATGCAAGGTAACAATGGCACTACAGAGCAAGCAATATCCCCAAAATCCTGTTAACATTCAACTTTGAGTCTAAAACATTTAAAACTGAACAGAATTATTATACTTTAAAGAGGTATTCTTGTCCTATAGAATTCTAAATCGTATTTCTCTGAAAAGTCCTGAAAGGGCTTTAGATACTCAGTTGTGGTTAATACACATTCAATTGGGGTTTTTTTCTTTAGGCTAACAAATTCTTATTTTTGTCCTATTCATTTGATTGTGTAATTATACTTTTTATTGTCAAACTATTAAAATGAAATTACGTTTATGTTTTTAAAGAGTCCTTGTATTCTGAAATACAAACTAAAATATTAACAGATGAAATGTTATTTCAAATTAGCATTAAAAAACTGCAGTGTGTGTGCGTGTGTGGGTTGGAATGGCCAGAAATGCTAACTGGTCAGGTGGGCACTGAGTATACAGGAATTTAGTTTTTCAAACCTATAAAGGAGTAGATAGATTTTTTCCATAATAAAAAGTTTATGAAATATTTCTAATGTAAAAAAGATTACTTTTCTCTACTTACCATCTAATAATTCTAGTGTAACTGTAGGATCGACATATTCCCACCAATGCTTTCCATCAGTTGACACAGGAATCTCCCAATTGGACCATTTGCAAGCCAAATGAATGCATACACATGCTATCACTGTTGGTTTGTACTGAAGACAGAAGGTTGTAAGATGCAGACTGTTGTACAGCAGGTTTGAAAATGAAGAGCCACAGAAATTCAAATATGTAAAACAAAGAAAAACATTTGCCAATAAGATTAGAGCAAAATTAAAATTATAAAGGCTTTAAGTATAGAGTATAAACCTTATTTTATTAAATTAAAAGCTAACAGTTATAAAATTCTAATACTAAAAAAACTACATAGATTATGAGCATTCCTTTCACCTTCATATGCTGGAATATTATATTAATATTTTACTAACACTACTAATCAATTACTAATTAAAATTAATATTTTAAAATTGTTTTCCACCTAAATTTGAAGTATTTTATAAAGGAAGGGAAGATCGTATATTTGTAATAATCATTATATGTAACACTTTAAGCTTTTTTGTGGTATTTTTGTTTCTTGTGTAATATCACAGTAAAAATGTAAAGAAAAAGACTATTTGTAAAACTGACAAAGTAATTTCAATGTCGAATTATAATCAGGGACATTTGATATGGCTTAAAAGGCGTAATTCTCTAGTAAATCAAAAAGAATTTAACACACATCTATATAAGTAAACTTTTGCCTTCTTTTCAACAAAGCCACAAAGAAAACTTACCTTTTACCAAAGAGCTTCAAGGCCCATGTTGCTAAATAGTACAAAAAAACTACCTTTTCCTCCTGCTACTATATACCAAATATTGGACATGAATCATCTAAACTAGCTTTTTATAACTGAAGTTTGAAATTTAAGATTTTGGGGTTTTTTTGCTCAAAATTACTAGGGATAAAGATTAAATCTCAACAATAAACATCTGAGAAAATATATTGGTATTTGCCAATCCAAAATTATAAATAAAGGTTATCAATGTCATAAGAAATTAAGGATCACACAAAGCTGGTTTGGTCTCCTTCTCCCCAGTGACCCACTTAAAAAAACAAATTTAAATCATTAATATAATCAATCTAGAACAGAATTATTATTAAAGGCTCCTTAAAACTATTCTTCCAGTTCAGTTTCATAATTGATGAAAATGTTAACTGATTAGCCATAAACACATACCACTTTTTTGCTTTATATATACTGAAAAGGAAGTTAAGGCTTTTTTTAAGTAAAAATTATATTTATGTAAATCCAGGCACTGATAGGATTTGACTACTTCTAATTTGCTACTAGTGGGTATTATCTGGAAAAAATTCCAAGTTATATAAATTTTATTTATTAAAAAAACTTTAAAGATTAAAGTTAAGACTGGATCAATGTGAAATTTAAAAAAATTGTCATTTAACTATAATTGTAAACTAAAAATAGCTTTATACTTACCAAGTTGCTCGAATTTCTACGTTAAGTTTAGCTCTTTGTAATCTTTAGCTGCTATTCAGGCTACCAATTTTAGACTTATGCACTCACAAATCGAGAATATGTCATCAGAAAGCACCACTACACTTCACATTGTGCATTTAACCCCTCTGTGCCCAAAGTCCCTTGTACAATACACCGCAAAGCAAACAGGAAGGTACCACCACAGTAGATGGTCCAGTCTCCTGTTGCAACAAGGGTAAGAGACACATTGAGGGGGCCCTGCATTAAAGGAAGCTATAGTGTGCTACAACAGTGCAACAAAGAGGGTCAGGATAACAACCTGTTGGTAGCCATGAAATAGGATGTCTGTGCCAAATCCTTGCTTGCTGTAAGAAAAGAAAAAAAAACGAAGACAATACTATCAGCTTTAACATGCTACCATCAAAAAGTTCTCAACACAACAAAAACTTCAAAGATTTGTACACAAAAAGTAAATTTTACTTACTACTTACAAATATCACAAGAGCGCCATCATTTTCTATACTACTGAAAATCTTCAACAACATTCACTCAAATGTTTCTTGCTATCCCCCAAAGATCTGAGAAACAAGCCGATTGCTTTTAGCTAGCCAGTTACAAGGGCTAAACTTGTTACTAAGTTAAGCATCTAGTCAGCTAAAAGTTGCAATAAAGCATTCTCCTGGATTTAAAAAAAAAAAGAAGAAGAAGAAGAAGAAAAGATTTTGAAGTCTAATACAAAATACAAAGAGTTGCCTGCCAGACTTAATCCTCAGTCATCATATTTAAGTTGGCTTAAATACTTTCACCAAAATAAAACAAACCAACCCCCCACCCCAAAATACAGAGCACAAACTGCTCAGTTTTTCATCATGCTATTAAGCATCAACAGTGAGTAAATAACCAAGAAACAGCATTAAGGGTGTAGATATTGGAAGCTTCACTGAATTATTATATTTTTTTTAGTTATAGAATCCAATTAAAGATAACACTTAGAAAAGATATGGGTACTCTAGGTGGATCAGAATGCTTCAACACTGGTCCCCAACAGAAAAGTAATTTTTAACTAGCTTCTTAAGAAACTGAAAACAGTTTCCCTTTGCTATAGTTTTCCTTTTTTCCCCAATTACATTATAGTCACTGACATACCTTTCCCTTCTGCTCACCTAGGATCAGTTCACCTCATCTCCACCCCTCTCTAACATCCCTCACATTTCTTCCCCCTCCTATTCATTCATGGCACCTGTAATCCCTGCTGCCCCATGTGGATCATCAACATAAAGGTTCTACAAAAGGGATTTGGGCTTAGCAGAGCTGTGCTAAGGAAGAGTGTCAAAGCATCAGATGTCTTGGAGGCAGTGTGACTTAAGTATGGCATTCTTTCCTGGTGGGGAGGGAAGGAGAAATCACAGAAGTGAAAGGTCCCTGTAAAATGACATTAGCCAATTCTGTAGCAAAGTAGCATTAACCTTCTCATCTCTGGGGGGCGGGGGGAGAGGGGGAAGGACTTTACAGAAATCAAATTTATTTACCCTCCCCCCAAAAATCAAAATATGTAGAGAAGAAAAAATAATTTTAAATTGCCATAGCAGTTTTCACCCAAGAACATATCTAAATTCAATAATCTATAAACAGTTACTGTGCAAAAGAGAAGAATGGAGAGGAAATGTTTTTGTTAGTTGAAAGTTGTAATAGAGCAAAGGAAAAAAAAGACAACAAACATGAAAGACCATCTTTTAAATGGAGTGAGATGTAAACTGTAGTTACCCGAAATGTTAGTCAGACAAAATGATGTTAAATATATGTATAGTTTGTACTCAAATTTAAGAATCAGTCACATTTCAAACAATTACAACAAAAAAATCAGATTTAAATATTTTGTTTTGGATGATATATCCAATCTGTAGTTTCTGTAAATGTTTTAAAATTTACTATTTAATTTTTTAAACAAACTGACTTCATGTTGTTTAGATTCTTTAGATGTAGAACATGTGCCAAAAAAAATGAAACTCTGATAAAGAATTTAGAGAAGCCAATTCAAATTTCACATTAACCTGAATAATCAGTTTTATTTCCTACTAATATACATAATATATATTTTTAACATATACCAACATCTTCCTTCCACTAATTTCTTTCTTGCCAGGCACAGTGGCTCATGCCTGTAACTCCAGTGCTTTGGGAGGCAGAGGCCTGGGAGGATCAGTTGAGCCCAGGAGTTCCAGACCAGCCTGAATGACATAGTGAGACCCCTGTCTCTCAAAAAACAAACAAACCAAAAACTGGTAACTTAATTATATGGCTCTCTATTATTCTTACAAAGCTTAGCTTACCCTTTCAAGCTTTCAGGAAAACAAAACTACTCTACGCTTTTTTCCCTTAATTCAACATCTACAACTAGTTATTGTTATAATTCTATACTATATTGTAATACTGGGGGTGAGAATGAGCTATAAAATATATTCATACACTCATGAAGAATAGGAACCACAATTAAATATGCTCTAGTTTACAAATGATAACCTGTGCTAGTAGGACCAAAAAATATAACTGGATTTTTAGAAGTCTAGTTCTTAGGGACACTGTTGTATTAGACAATGGTTTTCTTTAAATGTAGCCATTGACATAATAAAATGCTATCTATGAATAAAATGAATCAATTTAGAATGAAAAAATGTGAGAATATTTAGGTAACTACTAAAAATAAAATAAGACCTTCAAAAATCTTACCCATTTTAAGATAAACCTAAAAAAAGCTGATGATAAAAGAATGAAACTGCAAAATGTTGTTTACAAAAAGAAAAGTAACAGAAAATGGCACACTGAAGGTCCCAATCGTTTGCTATGAGTATACTTCACATGGGAAACAGGAAAGTAGAAGTCAGAAGCAGCACAACATGCAACTGTGTAAAAAAGTATTTGTAGAGATACAACAGATACATAGCATTCATGTAGGATTTAATAAGGGTAGAAAAATGTCGTATCATGTACTTTACAAGCAGTAAAGCAATAATACAAAAACTTTGTACTCTCTGCTTACAAGAGTCTTAATAAGCACATCATAAATTATATGTATCATGCTTTGTAATTATTTCCCCATTATACACAAAAAGGAAACCAATTTTAGTAATGCTAAAGAACTTTGAAAAACGTATTAATTTTGTTCAAATGAACATGGGTAAAACATTTCCAAAAATGACAAATCTGCTAACAAAGGCAATTTTTATCTGAAAGATCTGAGGTTGGCCTCAAAATTCTTCAACTGTTATTACTTTTCAATAAGTCAAAGTTTGGCATAAACCTCAAATTAACATTATTGTCTGTACCTATGCATTAATGGCCTACATCTTAAATATTAACTGAAATGGGTCTGGCAAAGCCCAATGGGGAATGGATAGAGTACTAGTATTTGAAAGCCCTCTAATTTTTTAGTCAAATGAGATTCTCACCTAAGTTTAAAGGAAGTTAATGCACCAGGTAGAACCACCAATAGAAGACATGAATAGTAGAACACTAAAAAACAATGCTTCAAAATAACATTTCCCCCTAATTTTAATAAAACTCAACAAAAGGTTAGAAGAACAAAATAGCATCCAAATCAATTACAGATGATAGAAAGCATTAATACTTATCTTTAAAAAGTTTCAAAGATCACCTACCTCTTACTAGCTGGGTACATTTCACTACATCTGTATGTGGGTGTTCAATGGTGATCTCAAAACCTGAAATGATAAGGACTTTTTTTTTCCTAATCACTTACTACTACAATACTTGCCTGAGAAATGCAATAAATGTATAACATATCCTTCATTATAAAAAAAAAATCCAAAGACAAAGTTCAAGTTTCTCATCATTGACATGCTCAGTATACCTCCAAAGATAAAAATAATTTCTCAAATACAATATCTCAATAATGGAAATAAAGTTATTTTTAAAGACCAAGGGTAACATTTATTCAAAATTCTGAATTAATCTGGGATTATCCTAAAGTTAGAAACAAAATCACGGCAAATAGATTTGTTAAGCTGACCTCATAATTTAAGGAGAGAATTTAACTAAGTAATATCTTTGATTCTTTAAATCAGTTTCTAATACCAAAGATGAAATGTTGAAAAGCTTTCAATGTCCAATCAACTGTTAGGTATGGCATGGTTTTTACTTTTATTAAAAATGGAAGTTGCATTTAGTGCCTTCAGAAGCAGTAAGTGAATAAAATCCTAACAAATGAGTAATCTGGGTTTATAAAGTTGTTGTGTGGTCTATTTATATTTGTACTGTAACTGAACATGCAAAATACTTCAAAGCTATAGAAGCATATCCTCTAAATTCTAATGTCTCCCTTAAAATAATGTTATTCATTCTTAAGGCTTAATTAAGAATGTGATGTCTGGGCGTGGTGGCTCACACTTGTAATCCTAGCACTCTAGGAGGCTGAGGCAGGAGGATCATTGGAGCTTAGGAGTTCAAGAACAGCCTGAGTAAGAGCGAGACCCCGTTTCTACTAAAAATAGAAAGAAATTAGCTGGACACTAAAAATATATAGAAAAAATTAGCTGGGCATGGTGGCCTGTAGTCCCAGCTACTTGGGAGGCTGAGGCGGAAGAATTGCTTGAGCCTAGGAGTTTGATGTTGCTGTGAGCTAGGCTGATGCCATGGCACTCTAGCCTGGGCAACAGAGCAAGACTCTGCCAAAAAAAAAAAAAAAAGTGATACTCAATAATTTTATATAATAAGTAACTATAATTTACATTTTTCAACTTTTATCATTACATAAATGTTCATAACTTTTCATAAATTTATATAATTTTCTATAACAAAACAATAACACACCAAATCATTAGATTTGGAAGAAATAAGATGCTCACTTTCATTTTTGTATCTTTTTATTTTATAAAAATTTTCAAGTAAATTACAGTTGACCTTCGAACAACATGAGGATTGGGGAGCTGACACCCTTGCAGTTGAAAATCCATGTATAACTTTTGACTCCTCCAAAACTTAACTACTAATAATCTACTGTTCACTGGAAGCCTCATTGATAATATACAGTGAATTAGAACATATTTTGTATGTTATATGTATTATATACTATAGTCTTACAATAAAGTAAGCTAGAGAAAAGGAACTACTATTAAGAAAATCATAAGGAAAAGAAAATATATTTACTATTCATTAAGTGGAAGTGGATCATCATAAAGGTCTTTATCCTCATTTTCTTCACAGTGAGTAGGCTAAGGAGGAAGTGGAAGGGGAGGCAGGAGAGGTAGGCATACTTGCTGTAACTTTATGGAAATATACTCTAAGTATGACTTTTTGCTTTTTCATTTCTCTAAAAATGTTTCTGTTTGGTACCAATCCTTCTTCCACTGTTTGCTTTAGTTTTAGTGCCCATATCATAGAAGGGTCCATGCAGTAAAAGAAGTCAAAAGCAGTCTTAAGTAATCAGAACTCTTCTGCCAGACTGTCTAACATTGATGTGCTTTCTGGGACTGCTGCTTCTACATCTTCTTCCTCACCATCTGGCACTGGTTTGGAAGCACACATCTCCATCAAGTTATCTTCTGTTAATTCCCATGGTGTGGTATCTATTAGCTCTTGAATTTCTCCTAGATGCTAATCTTAAAATCCTTCATCCCCTACCTTTTCTTCTATATCCACAATCTCTTTCATGATTTTCCTGATTGGCTCTGTTGTAAATCCTGTAAAGTCATGCATAACATCTGTCTTCTCCACCAGAATTTATTGTTTGGGGCTTCATAGCTTTCATAGTTTTTTCTATAAGAACAATGGTATCTTCAATGCTATAATCCTGACTTGCATGTTTTCTCTGCTGGGGTCTCTTCCAAGCATTGGCAATACTTTCCACAGAGTACTGTGTGTATTGAGACTTAGATGTCCTCATGACCCCCTGATCTAGAGGCTGAATTAGAGACACTGTGTTTGGGTACAAGTAGACCACTTTAATGCCTTTGCTGTTGAACTCAACAATGCCAGGGGCACTGTCCAATATCAAAACAACTTTAAAAGGAAGTTCCTTACTCATACGTTATTTTCTGACTTTTGGGACAAAGCTTTCAGAACCAATTCAAAAAAGGGGTTCTCGTTTAGGCCTTCTTGATATACAATCAAAAGACCAGAAGCTGGTGTTTATCTTTTCCCTTCAAGGCTCCTGGGCTAGCAAGTTTATAGATAAGGGCAATATTGATGATAAACAAAACTGCATTTGCACAAAACACTAGAGTTAGCCTATCCTTTCCAACCTTAATTACCTGGTGCTTGCTTCTCCTCCTTACTAATAAATGCCCTTTGTGGTATTTTTCCCCCGAGAATAGGGCACTTTCTTCTGCATTAAAAACCCGTTCAGGGGCCCCTTCCTTGGGCCACCACTCCATCCCCAGCACCAGCCAAGCCAGGCAGGAGGCAGCAGTGGAGGGGCCAGGTGGCAGTAAGGCAGCCATAGTAAGCAGTGGCTGAGAAACTTGTCACAGCAGGCCTAGGAGGTGGACCTGGGCCAGCAACAGGAGCACCAGTTGTTATTTAGGAAGTGGCAGAAGCTCACCTGGGGGTGGGGGGCATCAGACTCCTACTGGATGAATACCAGGGCCTGAAGTATACAGGAGACTGCCATTGCACTTTGAAGTTTAAGCCTCAGCAGGCCTGCACACTTCAGTCCAGGGAAAGAGGCCAAGCAGATAGAGAGTGGCATGCTGGTGATGGATGCTGTGGACAGACAGCTAAGCAGTTTCTCCTAAAGCAAGGATGTCAGCAGGCATGCCACTATCAACAGGACCCAGAAGTACACTCCCAGGAGCCTCGGACATTTCACAAGAGTGATAATGGACCCCCCTTTGTAGTGGAGATAACCCAACGAGTAAGCAAAGCCCTAAACCTAGAATAGAAATTACATACATGCTGGAACTGATATAGGAAACCCACCTAAAGTGAGATAGGGTATTGCTGCTTGCCCTCCTCTGGATAAGGTAGCCCTTTAGAAGCAGGCTTAAGCCCCTAAAAAAAATAATTTATGAGAGACCCTTCCATTAATATAACCATAAGTAAAAGAGAATAAAGTAAAACAATATGTCAAATGAGTGTGTCAGATGCTAATCACTATACAAGAGTTTGCTTCTTTCAGGTTCCTGCCCCAGCTGGAAGCAGAGAAGGGACCCTGTGAAGTGCCTCTAACAACACACACCTCATTAAAATTGTCAGAAGTGGGTCCATTATACTAAAGCAAAGAGGTGTACCCCTTAGGGGAGGAGCCAGCCTTAGGCAATCTAAAAGTATCTGTTTGAGAAAAAGGAAAAAAAGAAAAAGAAAAGAAAATGTTGATATTTTTGCTAATCATTTTTAGTTCTGTCTGTATAAGATAGAAGGACAATGCCTCAGTGCAGATTTCCTGGGGCTATTGCCTCTTCTGTTGATAAACCTCAGTTTGGTACAAGTATTTCCGTATGTCATTTCTGAATTTGCAGAAGCCAGTCTCTTGGATCACTACAGGGCACAACTAATAGCTCTGCACTCACAAGTCCCATGTTTCTTTTCAGACCTGTATTGGACGTTGCATGCAAGGCAACAGTCCATTTCGCCTTGTCAATCCTCATGGTCATAGTTACTGCTTATGCCCTTTTTCACCCGATAATATGTACCTTCCATCTAAAACATTACCCCAATTCAGCAGGAAGTAGTTTGATGACTATGTTGCCCCTCCTCCCATGGATATAGAAGGGTAAAATTGACAGTGGCGAATACGTAACAAAAAGAATGGCCTGAAAAAGAGTAAAAATGTTTTCTGTCTTTGAAAATCTCTCACCCTTTTTGAGAACTAAAACCTATATCCCTGCCTCAAGCCACTGGTCAGGAGGGGCAGGAGGCTGTCCTTTGTGCCACAGGAGATGGCTCAAGGAAATTGTTCCAGCATAGGTCATGAGATGGTCTTAGCTGAAGACAGGATGAGTCTGGGCAGAGGTCACAAGACTGTCTTTACCGAACATGGGATGAATCCAGGTGGAGGTCATGAGATTGTTTTAGCCAAAACAAGGATTATGGGATTAATCAGAATTCTTAAAAACTCTGTACTTCTGCACAGAAACAGGATATTGGTACTTTAAGATGGGAGTCTGCCAACCTCTTCATTTGCTGGCAAATTAACAAACTTCTTTTTCCTTCTCCTCAAATAAAAGCAAAAAAAAAATCACCAAACCAAAACAAACAAAAAAACCTATTCAGGAAGATATCCTTTCTCCTCAATGATCTTCTTAACGGCATCCAGAACTCATCTGTTGCTTCTTGGCTGGCAGAAGCTGCTTCTCCTGTTATCTTGACATTTTTTAAGCCGAACCTCTTAATAAATTATCAAACCATCTTTTGCTGGCATTACATTCTTCAGTTTTATATCTTTCAACCTTCCTTTTGCTTTAAGTTCTCATATAAGGATGTCGCTTTTTCCTGAATTATATTAGAGTCTATATGGCATCCCTTTCTTATATCAACCCTGCACTCACATAAAAGCTGCATTTTTAATGAGATAAAAAGGTATTTCACAAAAATGTGCAAAGTTTTCATGCCTGCTGGCATAGCTGCAGTGATAGCTTGAGGAATTTCTTTTTCTTCTTTTACACTGGTCCTTAGGGCTGGATTCATTTACCTTGAAATGGCAGGCAATCACAGCTGCAGACCTCAACCTATGGTACACATCAAGCAATTCAACTTTTTTTTGTAAATGTCATGACTTTTCTCTGCTTCTTGGTAGTTCTTTAATATCACTATGGATGCTAAAAGGACCCTTCACATGGGTCCTATGGGATTATTCAAAATTTCCAGTATTGCACTAAAAATGACGAAAAATACACCAGAACCTCAAGAGATCACTTTTTACTGTGATAGGCAATTTAATGGAGAGACAAACTGCTCACTTGAAGATGATTAGTAACATGAGATGGTTATAAAATTATTACAGTAATACAGTATGCACTATAGTTAATCTTAGGTAGTTATGATTTAATACTGCATCATTATACTTTGTTTACATTTCATTCCACTGTGAAAAGTGCCATGTACGGTCTGTGTGTGCATAAGTTGTAATTTTTAATAAATCTGTATATAGTTTATGGTAGATGATAAAATATATTAGTATCTACATTTGTTACACGTGACATACCTTTTTCTTATTTTTTCAATATTTCTAAGCTACATGACTTACCTGTTTTTTCAAATTGTTACATCACCAAAAAAGTTTCTGATAATATTTATTTAAAGAAACTGCATAAAAGTGGATCTTAACACTTCAAACCCATGCTGTTTGAAGGTCAATGGTATATGCATTCCATACAAGCTACTTTTGTTATAAAAAGAATCTGTCATGATGAGAAGCTGTGATTTATCACACTTCCATTCAACAAGGAATGAAATAACGAAATAAAAATAACTGCAAATTCAAGATATGAGGTGGATATTATTCCATCTCCACAGAATGAAGGTACAACAAGTAAAGAAACTTTGCCCAAGTTTACAAAGCCAGTCAGAGGCATACAGATTTAAATTCAGATCTCCCCAAAGCCCATGTTCTTACTAAGACACCCTGCTAAGTTCTTGCAGAAGTAATATATGACTTCAGACAATTCATTACCTTCTTAGGCCTAACTTTCTCATCAGTAAAGTGAAAGGTTAGAGTAAATGAACCGTATACACAAAGATGTAACTTTCAGAAAAGGATAATCAACATTTAAATAATTACTATGTCACATTAAAAACAATGTGATGAAAACTTTTTTCAACGAAGGCTGTTTACCATTCAATTAAATTATGCCAAATGAAATTAAATTTTAGAAAAATGGTTTCCTTACAACCAGGCAATACTATCCTGGTCTAAAACCTGTTTTAAAATAACTTTCTTCAATAAAAATTATTTCAGAAATCTTTTCACTTGTTTAGAATACTTCACAGAAGAATACACAAGAACATTATCTAAGTACGTACCTAGAGTTTGTAGCATTATGGTTTCAAGTATAACCAGTTCTTGAGTCTGTTGAAGATAAGCCTGCCAGATAAAAATATTAAAATGATTAAGATAAACATAACATCAATAGACTATGTGACCGTTACCGCTCATGAGAATTACAGATTGATTACAAAAGAATCATAGTATTTGGAAATATGGGAAAAATAAAGTGAGGGTAAGAGAGACAAGTCTTCTGTGACAAGTCTAAATTGAAATACTTTCTATAACACGAAATGTAAATAGAGCAAAAAAATAAAAACAAAATAATTCTAGGCCGGGCGCTGTGGCTCACGCCTGTAATCCTAGCTCTTGGGAGGCCGAGGCGGGCGGATTGCTCAAGGTCAGGAGTTCAAAACCAGCCTGAGCAAGAGCGAGACCCCGTCTCTACTATAAATAGAAAGAAATTAATTGGCCAACTAATATATATATAAAAAATTAGCCGGGCATGGTGGCACATGCCTGTAGTCCCAGCTACTCGGGAGGCTGAGGCAGGAGGATCGCTTGAGCCCAGGAGTTTGAGGTTGCTGTGAGCTAGGCTGACGCCATGGCACTCACTCTAGCCTGGGCAACAAAGTGAGACTCTGTCTCAAAAAAAAAAAAAAAAAAAAATAATTCTAAATATGAAAGGAGGCAGATTAATTTTAAAAAGGGTATTTATGTAGTCTGTAAAGTCACACTTTAACTGGGCATTGGTGCTTCAAGACACATTAAGGACAAGAAGCACCATATCAAGTAAGAACATCAAACTCAAACTTGCCTTTAACATATTAACTGCTATGTGAGTTGTATTTATTAACTCTTGGTAGTTTTGAGCCCAGGGCTTTGTGAAGCAAACTCTGGGCAAAACCCTGCAGTTGACTCATGAAAATCTTACTTGTTGATTGCTTATTGTTACAATTAATATTGAGAAATTAATTTTAAAAACATGGATTAAATGAATAGAAGTCACTACATTTCAATTTTCATTAAATTAAAAAGAGTCATTTTGTTTTTGAAATTTTTATTCTATTTTTGTAATAAAATACTGGGGCCCCAAGGAAAAAATTTTTTTTTTCTAGTGTGGCAATGTGTTAAGTAAAAAAGGCTTACAAACTCACTCTAGAATATTTCATGTGGTAATTCCTTGAAAGTCACAGTAAGTCAGTGAGTTAATTTTAGAATTAACTTCCCCTCCTTCTTAGGGAACCGCCCCCCCTCAATCCTCCAATCTCTAGATAAAAGAAAAAATTTTCAATTATAAAATGCTAAAATAATGTTATCATGTACCCTTGGGACATAAACATTAGAGAATTTTCTCCTTCAATTTCAAGAAATTATTCCCCTATGACAATTTCTCCAGGAATAAAGGATACAAAAAATTTCCTGCCCTCCCTTAGATCATGACAATTGACCAAGGTGATAAGAAAATAATTACTACATATAAATATTCATTTCTGTAAGGACATATTGCTAAACCCAGAGAGTGAAAGCAACTTTAATTTTATTTATGCCCTATTTAAAAAAAGCACTTAGCTGATTTTTAAAACATAGATTTCCATTATTTGAACAATATCCCAAGTACTCACAAGAAATAACTCTGAATTTGTAAAGTTAATAGAAACTATAAGAACTATCTTTGAATAATAAATTCCTTACTGCTTAATGTCTATATTAATATTTTACTCCTTTGAAGCCAACATCTATAAAACTTGTCATTAATAAAGATACACTTCGATCAAAGCTTAAACTAACCTGGACTTTAAATCAAGCTGAATTAATATAGTCTAGTGGTCATTCAGTGGGATAAGGCTCCTGATTAAGTAACTTACCTATAACAAGAATGCTAGAAAAATGATTTTAAAGGCCCATAATTCTAACTTTCATTTTAAGATGTCAGAAAATTTTTCAGTGGTTCTTTCAAATAAGGTCTATTAAAATCTTGATGATAAAGAAGTTGTTTGGAAGCCAGCATTACTCTTTAGGAAAATTAAAATACTTAAAAAACAATGCTCCTTATCAAAGCATAGTAAAATATATTTTTATGTATTAGAGAGACAGATAGTATGACGTGTACTGGTCTAGAGGTAAATCCAGCATTTTTCTATACTTTCATCTGCTGATGTTTTAAGAGTTACTTATCTTCTAGTCTCAATGATGCCTACCAATGGAGGTGATATAACTTACCCTGTACATATACAACAGGTTTACTGTGAGAATAAACAACAAAAATGCAAAACACTTAAAAGTACCTTTGAATCAAAGCTTTGCATTATTCAGAATGACATCCAAATTCATGAACATACATGAAATGTTTCTGCAAGATTGCTTCCTGGTATTACACTGCTAAATGGTAATAAAAATAAGCCCCATTTGGAAGGCAACACTAACTGAACTATATTTTTATTAGGTTTGTATTATGAAAATGTTTCAAATTTACAAAGAAAAACCAAGATCCCAATTTTTACATACATCACATTTAGTATCCAGCAGTGGCTCTAGAGGATGAAGACAAGCATGTGCTACTTTGATAACATGTTCAAGTTTCCGAGCCTGTTCTTCTACTTTCGCAGCCAAAAATAATGCGGTAGGTGATATTATCTGCAGAAAAGACAAAAATCTGGTGATTTAAAAACAAATACATTTTGGAAAAACCCTCTACTTTCTAAGGGGGGAGGCGTGCAAGGAAGGAAAGCAATATTAACATGTATGTATCGTGAGTTGGGCCACGACAAGATTGATGTAAGAGTTTTAATAAGTTATTCACTAATCACTGAGTTTAAATAGGCATATTTAAATTCAAATAATGTTTTAAGATTACATTAAATCAAGAACTCATTTGCCCAGTTTATAAAATATTTTACTTGTTTGCAAGTAGAACAGCAAAGAGGAAAAGGAAAAAGACTTACACTAAAAATGCTAAACAAGAAAGTTTAAATAGTATTTTGGCATTGTGGAGGCAAAATATAAAAAATAACTCAAGCAAAATGATGATGCCATAGCTTTAAAAAAAAAAAAGATGAAAAGTGGGCAAAGTATATCCACTGAACTCCCTTTTTTTAGCCAAAGAGTCACCACTTTCTCATGTTCTAAATCAAGCAATGATTCATTATGTGGCTAACTGCTACACTATCTTGTTTAAGGGACAGAAAAAAGATCTAACAGGGTAAAATAAAGAGAAGAGGATTCTGAACATGAAACTGCTAGCTAATATCTCTATCACTTCACTACAGCAATAACAAAAGCAGCCATAAAACTAGAGTATAAACACGCAATATGAACCAATACGGTAGAAACCTTGCCAATTGGAGATCCAGAAATTAGCAAATTTTTTTTTTAGTTCAGTAAGTTAGGTCCTTGGGATAGAAGTACAAGAACACAGTACCACAAAGACGTTAACTAAGACAATCAATTTTGAATAAGTATTTATCCAGTTAGTAATATACCAGAGAATTGCAGATTTGGTAAATAGGCATATTTAAACTCAAATAATGTTTTATGATTATATACAAGAAGATTCTCATGAAAGGTAGTTTCTGAATGTCAAGATTCAAGTACCTATTTTTCAAGAAATGAACACTTGAGCCTCACTATATCTTGGGGGTTGGGTCATCAATCACCACAGAAACAATTTAAAACATGAGGCAGACAAACACGTCACCACAGGATTTGGGCGGTTAACACAAGGAGAAAATTTCTGATACAGGAAGGTAGATCCTTTCCCCTGAGAGCATTTAAAATCTAACATGAAATTTAATCACTGGATCTGAAAGGGACCTTCTCTGGTCCAACTGCATTTACAGATGACTTTAAAAGGTTTTCATCTTGCTGTATAAAAACTCATAAAATCAAGTCAGTTTGGTTCCCCAAAACCAGAAATATGTTACCTTAAAAGGACTGAATAATTTCAACTTATTTCCTCCTTATAAAATTAAAATTACAACAATGAAAAGATCAGAAAAATTAAGGATACTTAAAAGAGTAGCTTAATATGGAAGCAGCTTGAACACAGAATTATTCATTTGTGTTCCCAGTATCTCTAGTACTGTATGGCTGCCATTCAATGTTTGTTGAATGAATGAGATGTAGATTAATATACAAAGGCACCCATATTAAATTCAAAGCATTCCAAATACCACAATAAAAATCTAAGAGCCAATGCCAACATAAGAAATTCAAGAAACACTCAATAAAACGAAGACACTCAGGTTCCCACAAGTTCTCATTTATTATCTTATTCAAGTCTAAGAGAGGAATGACTAATCTAGCCTTCAAATGCTAAAACTGTGTGTCAGAGTGAAGCAACACAACTTCAAGCCATAAGTCAAGTTAGACTGAATTAAATCCTTAAACTTCTTTCCTAACTGCCAGAATTTTTTTTACCTGCCTAAAAGATACTTATAGAAGTCTCCAATTAACTTTCTTGGTAAAAATCTCATAGGGATTCACAGTCGCAGTCCATCCTCTTCAAACTTGTATTACTAGTGGTAACTGTAAGCCTCAATCAATATCAAGAATTACTTTCAAACTACACATCTTTTTCTCCTTAGAAGACAATCTCAAAGGAAACAAAGAACCCGTGCTAATGATTCTAAAATTCTATAAATAATTTAAAAAGTATCCAGGGAGCCAAGCAGTGATCTTCAGGGTATCAGATTCCTGGTTTATTTACCCCCACTTCTCACAGCAGTCTTTCTGTTCCCCCTAAACAGGGTTTGATTCTCATCCTCTTCTAGTACAACACTAATATTCAACACTCTTCCAAAGTTCCTAGTGAAATCCACTAACTCCATTTACATTTCCTCCTCTATAGCCTGCAAACATTTTACTTCATTAGGGCTGTAAAACAAAACAAACAAAATACCTTTTCAGATACTTTGTGAATATCCATGTGAGGCTTTAATTTTAAGGCTAAGGAAGTTGATCAAACTAGATACTATTGCTTTTTGTATGGAAGGTTGATTTTGTTGTGTGGCTTAAAAGAATTCCAAATGTTTTAAAGGATAACAGAAATATTACTAGTTGGTCAGCAGCTTTTAAAGGAGACCATGCTTTTGAAGGCACTAAACATTCGTTGGCACATGTAAGCTTGGTTCAAAGCCAAAGAATTCATACCAGTATTACTGGAGGAATATAGATAGTTTGGTTTGAGTGACCAAACAATCACAAACTGAGATTCAGCTCACTGGGGTCAAGGACCATACACTATTTTTATGTTTTAGACTCTAGTTTTAATAAACTTTTTCAAATTACTATAACTAAAGGGAATAAAAGTAAAGGGAAATTGATTTTTAAACAGTGTTCATACTCTGTCACTCTAGCAGATGTGTAACTATTTCAAGGGAATGTAACATTCACAAAACAAGACAAATTTCTACAGAAAAATACCATACAAATCATGGAGGGGGGAAGTAGAAGTGATGAAGCCAGCTGTAGCACAGTAGTCACACTGCCTCAGTGGAATCCTGGCTCTGCTATCTGACTAGCCTAGGCAAATTAATTATTTCTTTCTGGCTCAGTTTCCGCATCTGTAAAATGGGAGAAATAGCACCTGCTTTACAAAGTTGTCGTGAGGATTAAATGAACCAATATATATGTAAAGCACTTAAAAAGTGCCCCATAGTAATGACTCAAATATTATTGCTACTATGTTGAAGAATTAAAACAACTGTGTACTGTTAGTGATCTTAAATTTTAAAAGTAATTTAACAAGGTTATTTTAAAAATTCCCTTTCTTGTATACCTTCCATGGTTACACTCAAATCTTTAAAGGTTCTGCTGCAGTCCTATGCATATTCAAACCTTGAAATTATAATATGATACCTGACATTACTTTAGTGATTTATACCTGTATTCCTTTCTTCCCTTCTCCTTTTCTATTCCTTCGTGTTTCCATTCCTACGTCTTGATCTAACACCCTTCCTTTTCCATTTTTTCTCCTCCTGTCCATTCCTGGCTACTTTCTCCCTCTCTGCTCATGATGCCTTTACTGCTGACATTCTTTAATCTCTGCTGCTGGAAGCAAGGTCAGGCAGAATTAACAAAAAGCCTGGGTAATTTCTAAGTCATCAAAGATGGCTGTATCAATCAGTTTCAAATGAATCATTCTGGTACTGTAAGGGAGAATTTTTCCACTCCCTTCCTAACAGTAGCATAACTGCAAACTAGCATGACTAAGCAACTAAAGAGTGACCTTTGACCAGATTTCAATCTTGTGTATGAGTGCAAAATAGCATGACTAAGCAACTACAGAGTAACACCTGGTCGGTCTTGCGCCTTGTGTAGACTTTGTAACCATTTGCTTCTGTAACCTATAAAAGCCACCATGCTTAGACTCCATTTGCTCAGAATTTGGAGGCGAGACTCCTTTGAGCCCGCCAGTGTAATAAAATCCTGTTTTGCAGTACTCTTGTGTGGCTCTTCTTGGTTTGTTTCCCAGTCCAGTTTGCTGTAACATTTGGTTCCCTGACCTGGAAACCCGATAGCACTGGCTGTCAGGGCCACCATTCGCCTGCTGGCTGACCCTGACTACTGGTGAGGATCTAGGTGCACCAAGGTCCCGAATGGGGACGCTCTCCTCTTCGCTGGAAGGGGCTCTTGCCGACTACTGCTCCTAGAACCGAGAGAGTACGTGCAACCAGGAACCAGAAACAACCATCTGAACCGCAGGAAGGCCAGACTTCCTTTAAAGGAAGGCTAGAAGCCTTCTTGGAGGGAAGAGGAGACTGATCACCTCCTGAAAAGGTTATAGGATTCCCCGTGGGTGGGGGGTGAGATGTAATAACCTCTTGGCTTGGCCTATGTGTGTGTGAGAGTGTATGGCTCCACGGCGAAAGCTACGGAGTCTGACTGGGTCTCTACCTGTGGGTCTGTGGCAGCGTAGTAGGGCATAACGGTGACTCACTCTTCCGAAAGGAAAGTGACCTGGCCCGGGGTTTATACGGGAGCACCTTAGCCAAGACATGCCTTAAATCCCTGCAAGGGGTGCAGCCAGGCGAACAACTGAAAGTTACCCCACCCTGTGCGACACCGATCAGCAGGAACATTATGGGGGGGGTGTGTCTGAGTCTAAACCAACTGTTCTCAGATGTATAATCAAAAATTTAAAAGGGGATTCTCCAACGATTATGGAGTTAAAATGAGCGCAGGGCGTCTCCAGGCACACAGGCACTCTGCAAGTTAGAGTGGCCCACTTTTGGGGTAGGATGGCCTAGTACAGGATCTCTCGATGTTCCCACTGTTTGGGCTGTCTGAAACCAGGTTATTGGCACCCCTGGACACCCATATCAGTTCCCATAGATTCTTGGCTGGGAATTACTTGAACCCTGTGACTCTGGGTCTGGTTCTGCTCAAAAAAGGGACAGAGTAGGGTGCTCTTTGCTCAGCAGCCTAGAAAGTTCTCTGATCTGGGGCCCAAGCCTGTACACCAGGGCCCATCCGATGAAGAATTCTTCCTGCCACCTCCCTATAATGTTAAAAGTCCACCATCAAGGCCTCCGTCGGCACCAGACAGCCTGCCACCGCCAGTATCCACTCGCCCAAGGCCTGATGACACTGTGGAAGCAACTCCGGTAGCTACACCCAAAACCATGGCCCAGACCTACAACTGCCAATCTGTGAGGTCCGTAGCCAGCCCTGCCCAGCTGAAGATGGGTCAGTACAGCCAGGGCCACCAGCATTATACTATCAGCCCATCTCTACCACCAATCGCTTAAACTGGAAGCAGCACATTCTTTCATACTCAGAGAAGCCCCAGGCCAAGATAGACCTACTGGAAAGCATCTGCCAGACCCACCAACCCACTTGGGGGTACTGTCGGCAGATCTCCTGACCCTGTTCAACACCTAGGAGCCACGTCAGATCACCACCAGAGCTTGGAGATGGGTGCAAGATAATGTACCAGCAGGTGTCTTGGACCCTGAAGCATAGGCCCAGCGAACAGTTCTCAATAGAACCAGAGACACAGGACTTTATCGGCTTCACAGGAATAAAAACAGAAGAGGACCGACCTGGCTCTCTTACCTTGGCCCCAGGGAGCCCATAGTCACAACAGATGTGTATGTGTGTGGGGGGCAGCCAGTGACTTTCATGGTAGAAACGGGAGCCAAACACTCAGTAATGACTACCTAGGTGGCTAGGCCTTTCTGCCAGGCTCGATCATCATGCCAGCTTGGGGGACACCAAGTGACACACGAATTTCTCTATCTCCTAGACTGCCCAGTTCCCTTATTGGGACAGGACCTCCTGCACAAATTGGGGGCCCAGACCTTTCGTCCTGAAGGTGGCACAGACCTGTCATTGGCAGCCCTACAGTCCTTGATAATGGCAGTCACCATCCCCAGGGAAATGGAGTTATGCCTCCATGGCCGCCAGGCATGCAGCTGTAGGGTTCGTGGGCACAGCTACAGGCCATTGGGCCTGCAGAATTCTTACACTAATGGCCACATTTAGGGTGTCAAAGGAGAAAACCCCTCCGAGTTTTGGCATAACTTCCCAACAGTATGGGCAGTAGACAACCCCCCCTGGACTAGCATTTGGAAGGGCTCCAGTCATAGTTGAGCTAAAACCCGGAGCACAGCCCGTCTGCAAAAGGCAATATCCTATCCCTAGAGAAGCACAGAAGGGGATCCAAGCTCACCTAGACAAACTTCTTCAGTAAGGCATCCTGAGAGTGCCAGTCCCCATGGAATACCTCGCTGCTCTCGGTAAAGAAATCTGATGAAACTTCTGGACAGTAAATGAAGCCATGGTCACTCTCCATCCTGCAGTGCCAAACTCCTACACACTCCTGAGCCACATCCCTGGGGGTGCCAAGTGGCTCAGTTGCCTGGACCTGAAAGATCCGGATGGCCCCGTAGAGCCAGCCCTCTTTGCTTTCGAATGGGAAGATGCAGGTTCCAGAAGGAAGAGGCAGGACCAGGCTGCCACAGGTTTCAAGAACTCCCCGATGATCTTTGGGGAAGCACTGACAACAGATCTAGAGTCGTTCCCACGGGGGAAGCTCAACTGTACTCTGTTACAATATGTAGATGATCTCCTCCTAGCACCCATAACCCAAGAGGAGTGCATGGAAGCAACAGGAGCCCTACTCCTGTGAGAAAAGGGGTATAAGGTCTCATGAAAAAGGCACAAATTTGCCAACAGGTCGTCACATACCTAGACTCTAAAATCACCGAAATAAGGAGAGAGAAAGAAAGAATAAAGAGAAAGAAGGAAAGAGGAGAGAGAGAAAGTGTAGAAAAGAGAAAGTATAGAATGAGGAGACAGAAAGGAGGAGAGAGGGGAAAATGAAAAAGAAGGAAGGAAAGTAGGAAGGAGAAGAAAGATGGAAAAAAGAGATGTCTCAAAAGACTAAGTCAGGATGGTGGAGTCTGCCAGATGGCGGGGTCGTCATACCAGAAAGGCTGGCCTACACAATTATCTCTAATTACCATGTCCTTACCCACCTGGGAAAAACGGCCCTTACCAATCTGCTTGGCCAGTACAGTACTACTACATTCCTAAGCTTCTGTCCATCACAGCAACCATCTGTGCCCGCTGCCAAGTGTGTGCCGTAAGTAATGCAGCCACTCGGCCTAGGCTGGCCCCAAGCATCCAAAACGTTGGAACATCTCCCTTTGAAGATACAGAAGTGGACTTTGCTGAGCTAAAACCATGCAAAGGAGTGAAATACCTGTTAGTAATGATATGCACCTTCTCGGGATGGGGAACTGAAATGGCAAGGGAAGTAATAAAGGTGCTTCTAAGGGAAATTCTTCCCCGCTACGGGCTGCCACTTTCAATAGGCAGTGACAATGGGTCAAGCTTTACGGCAGACATCACACAGACTTTAACAAAGGCATTGGGGATTAACTGGAAGCTCCATATGGCATATAGACTCCAAATTGCAGGGAGACTAGAGTGTATGAACCAGCCTTAAAAACACCCTGGCAAAGATGTGCCAGGAAACTGGGCTAGCTTGGGTGGACTTACTTAGCCTGGCTCTACTCAGAGTCAAACGTAGCCCAGGGCCATCAGGATATTCACCCTTTGAGATTCTTTATGGAAGGCTCCCACCCATAATTACGCTGCTTAAGGGAAATATTACCCAAATAGGAGAAGATACTCTACAAGCTCAGCTTGTTTCCTTGTCCAAGGTTCTGAACAGAATTCATCACAAAGTTATAGAAAGAACACTCATAGCAATGGAGTACCCTGTCCAATCCCATCACCCAGGAGATTCTGTATGGGTTAAAGATTGGAAAAGGACGCCACTTGAGACCACTCGGACAGGCCCCCACACTGCAGTCTTAACCACACCCACTGCTGTTAAGGTTGCAGGAATAACTCCCTGGGTCTACCACACCCGAGTCAAAAGAGCATCATCTGAAGAGGACCGTGGCACCTGAACGGCAAAGCAGGACCCAAAGGACCCACTAAAGATCTGCCTCCGACACAGTGACCTGATGACTACACCCAATCCTGAATGACTGGACTGACTTCCTCTATCCCCATTGGCTTATCAGGACTATTGGCCCTACTACTGGGCATTGGACTTTACTCCATAGCCTCTACAAGACTGGGGGATGGGTAAAAGACTATGTTTTGTCATATTGTATTGGGCTATAGCGGGGCTCCTATTTCTAATTTGGATATTCCTATAGACAATCAACATAATACGGGATACAGGTCATTGATACAAGATGCCACTAAAACTCTTAACATTGGTTTCCTTACTCACATACATAAATATTCAAAACCCATGTTCCCCTTCTTGTAGCAGATATGTAAGGAGGACTGATGACCTGGAAACAGGGCCTTATGGGTCTTATGAGATCCAGGCTCAAACAGTTCCTAGGCCAGAATGTGTCATGGGCCTACAAAAATGTATTCATAGCACAAAAAATACTGGGAAGGGTGTTTAATAGGAAATGCTTGTGGGGAAGACAGGGAGACAAAAACAGGATGCAAATCAGGGGGCAGGCACCCGAAAGGCCAATTTCCCCGCCTTCCAAGACTCTGCCAAGTCCCACCAAGAGATAGCCCGGATTGTTATTAGCACACTTAAGGCATTACCTAATCAGACCCAATGTTGGATTTGCTTACCCCTCAATAGGCAACTATGCCTGGGGATTCCAATACCCACAGGTTGGAGAGCCCCTGCGCCAGAACCCAACAAAACTGTCCTAGTTGGACCAGTGGTGACATCTGACATACATCTGGACAGATCATTTAATGTCACTTGCCTCCTCAGCAAATGAGGGAGCAAGCCTCTAGGGACTCTCCCAGGCAATCTATGCAATAAAAATCATACCTGCAGTTCCAATATTCTCTGTCCCCGAGAAGGCACGTTCTTCCTATGTGGTAAAACTTTATATATCTGTCTCCTGGACAGTTGGACTGGGGTTTGTACCCAAATATTCTTGATCCCAGATGTTTCAATCCACAATACTTCCCAAATCAAATCAGCCTTAAACTCTCCCCTAAATGTCCGAAAGAAACACGTAGCCCCTTTGCTCATCCCACTCCTTGCAGGAGCAGGTATTCTGATGAGCATGGGAGCCGGATTTGGGAGATTAGGGACCTCACTACATATTTACCAAAAACTATCCTGGGAACTGGCAGATGACGTAGAACAAATAGCAGACTCCATGGCTACCCTCCAGACCCAACTAAACTCCTCAGCAGCAGTGACCCTCAAAACCAGAGAGCTCTAGATCTCCTCACCGCTGAAAAGGGGGAACCTGTGTATTCCTGGGGGAGTGTTGTTATTATGTCAACCAATCAGGGATAGTAAGAGAAAGAGTCCAACGAAAAAGACAAGAAAGCCAAAACTGAGGGTTAGGATTCAACCTGGGACAATGGTCTTCCTGGTTACTCCCACTCGCTGGTCCCCTCATAACCATTCTCTTTCTTGTCACTATAGGGCCCTGCATTCTCAGCCAGATCATTAAGTTTATAGAAACTACAGTCACCTGAAGGGCCACAACCTGCATCATAGCCCTCCAACGATAGTCATAGCACATTTAGGGCCATCAAGGGGGGGAATGTAAGGGAGAATTTTTCCACTCCCTAACAGTAGCATAACTGCAAACTAGCATTACTAAGCAACTATAGAGTAACATATGACTAGACCACAGTCTTGTGCAGACTTTGTAACCATTTGCTTCTGTAACTTATAAAAATCACCTTGCTTAGACCCCATTTTGCTCAGAATTTGGAGACGAGACCCCTCTGAACCTGCCTGGCATAAAAAAGCCTGTTTCGCAGTACTCTCGTATGGCTCTCAGTTTGTTTCCTGGTCCAGTTTGCTGTTACAGTACTTATTCTTTCAACAATTAATCTTGTACTTATATTGTATGCACATTTGTATTTAAGAACTATAGATGAGTACTCTTCAATTTTAAATCTCCTAATCCAGAAAAGTTCTAACAGTAGCAAAGAAAAGGCTTCCAGATTTACTTTTTATTTGCTAATAGATTATCAACAGGCTCATTCTAATCTGTTCTAGTGTTTCATCATTAGGTCCTATTGGCAAGTGAAACCATTTCTCTCCTGTCCCTTAATTGCCCCAAACATGTCCCCACCCAGCCTGTAAGACTAGGATCACTATTTTCAGTGCCTTGAAAAGGCTTCAATAATACATATCCAGTAAGCTCTAGTTATCCACAGATCAAAATTTGGGAATTACTTGCTAAGGCTATAGTTTAGGGAAAGTGGTAGTTATATAACCTCAGTAAAAGCTCACACAAAGAAGGTCTTAGAATAAAAAAAGGAAATAGTAGAACGTAGATGTGAGTGAAGACAAGGGAGGTATAGTCAACAAGGAAGAAAGTGGAGTAAGTCAAAATATCCATTTGTTAATAGGAAATTATCAATTTAAAAAGTCTTCAGGCTGGATGTTATTTGAGACACCTAATTACATTTGAAAGATAGCTAGCTTAATAAAGGCTGGAAAATACTATTCAGCCTGAATACTATAAAGTAGTATTCAGTATTGTTGAAAAGCAGTACTGATTACGAGAATAAGACTTGATTTCCATAGAGTAACTACATATATTTAAACAATGTAATGTAATTTACAATGTAATGTAATTTAAACAATGTAATAAATGTTTGATATGAACATAATCTGGAATTTAAAAAATTATTGGGAAGTTCTTGGGCATTATGAATATTTCTAAAATGAAATATATGTTGCCATGGCTAGAGTGCCGTGGCGTCAGCCTAGCTCACAGCAACCTCAAAGTCCTAGGCTCAAGCAATCCTTCTGCCTCAGCTTCCCAAGTAGCTGGGACTACAGGCACGTGCCACCATGCCTGGCTAATTTTTTCTATATATTTTTAGTTGGCCAATTAATTTCTTTCTATTTTTAGTAGAGATGGGGTCTCGCTCTTGCTCAGGCTGGTTTTGAACTCCTGACCTTGAGCAATCCACCTGCCTCAGCCTCCCAGAGTGCTAGGATTACAGGTGTGAGCCACCATGCCTGGCCTCAACTTATAGTTTAAGCATACTTAGCATTTCAGAGTTAAGGCTCTATTTTCCCTTAAATAGACATAGCTCCTACCAGTCCATAATAAATACTCAAAAACGCTACTCTCAGCACCAGCTACTTGGGAAGCTGAGGCAGGAGGATCACTTGAGCCCATGAGGTTGAGGACAGTGTGGGTAAAATAGTGAGACCCTGTCTCTTAAATTAAAAAAAAAACTCCAAAAGCTTTCACATAGTATTGTGAAACAAGAACATTAACATTTCATAGGTATTCAAATATGCTACACAATCTTACAAAAGGCCACTATTCCTTCAGACAGATTATTGTGAAGATGGCAGTACTCCACAAATTTGTTTACAGATCAAACGCAATTCCTATAAAAATCTCAGCTTCCTTCTTTTTGCAGAAACTGACCAGCTGATTATAAAATTCATATGGAGATACCAGAGACCCAGAATAGCTAAAATAATCTTGAAAAAGAACAAAGTTGGAAGACTCATATTTCTTGAATTCAAAACTTACTGCAAAGTGACAGTAATTGAGACTATGTGTTACTGGTGTAAGGGCAGACATATAGATCATGGAATAGAATCAAGAGTTTAGAAATGAACCCCTATGTTCATGATCAACTGATTTTCAACAAAAGTGCCAAGACAATTCAGTGGGAGAAAGAATGGTCTTTTGACAAACGGTCCTGGGACAATTGTTTATCTACATTTAACAAAATGAAAGTCAAATCCCTTTATACCTCACACAAAAATTAGCCCAAAATGGATCACAGACCTAAATGTAAGAGCTAAACCTGTAAAACTCTTTAGAGAAAACAGAAATGAGGCCGGGCACGGTGGCTCACGCCTGTAATCCTAGCTCTCTGGGAGGCCAAGGCGGGCGGATCCTTTGAGCTCAGGAGTTCGAAACCAACCTGAGAAAGAGTGAGACACTGTCTCTACTATAAATAGAAAGAAATTAATTGGCCAACTAATATATATAGAAAACATTAGCTGGGCGTGGTGGCGCATGCCTGTAGTCCCAGCTACTCGGGAGGCTGAGGCAGAAGGATCGCTTGAGCCCAGGAGTTTGAGGTTGCTGTGAGCTAGGCTGACGCCACGGCACTCACTCTAGTCTGGGCAACAAAGTGAGACTCTATCTCAAAAAAAAAACCAAAAAAAAAAAAAACCAGAAATGAATCTTTATGACCCTAGTTAGGACATCAAGAACACAAGTGACAAAAGAAAAATACTACTAAACTGGATGGTTGTGCTGCAAATAATTCCATCAAGAATGTAAAAAGTTCCACACACAGAGTAGGAGATACCATTCCCACTTCACACACACTAAGATGGCTATAATAAAAAAGGGCAATTTTAAGTGTTGAAGATAATGAGGCAATACTGGAACCCTCATACATTGCCTGTAGGAAGGCTACTCTGAAAAACAGTTTGGTAGTTCCTCAAAATGTTGTTCAGGCTAGAGTGAGTGCTGTGGTGTCAGCCTAGCTCACAGCAACCTCAATCTCCTGGGCTCAAGCGATCCTACTGCCTCAGCCTCCTGAGTAGCTGGGACTACAGCCATACACCACCATGCCCTGCTAATTTGTGTATATATATTTTTTAGTTGGTCAATTAGTTTCTTTCTATTTTTAGTAGAGACGGGTCTCGCTCAGGCTGGTTTCAAACTCCTGACCTTGAGCAATCCACCTGCCTCGGCCTCCCAGAGTGCTAGGATTATAGGCGTGAGCCACCACACCCAGCCCTCAAAATGTTCTAAAAAAGCTGTCCAAGAATTATTGGAGTCTAGGGGGATGGGCAAGGTACAAAAGCAATTTATGTAACCAGATTGTTGTACTCCCATAATATTCTGAAATAAATTTTAAAAAAAGAAATAATTATTGGAATCTAGAGTTGCCATACAACCCAGCAATTCCATACTCAGGTAATATGCCGAAAAGAAAACTTATGTCCATACAAAACTTATGTCCGTACATGACTGTTCATAGAAGCATTACTCATAATAGCCAACAAGTTGAACCAACCCAAATGTCCAACTGATAAGTAGATAAATAAAAGGAGGTACAACCACATGATGAATGGAATATTACTCTGCACTTAAAGGGAATGAGGTACTAATATATTCTACACCATGGATGGACCTTGAAAACATTATGCTACATGAAAGACCATATATTGCATGATTCCACTTATACAAAATGTCCAGAACAGGTAAATCTATGGAGATAGAAAATAACTTAGTGGTTGCCTAGGGCTGGAAAGGGAAGCAGGATTGGTGAACTGCTAATGGGTGCAGGTTTCTTTTTGTGGTGATGGTAATATACCCATTGAATTATGTATTCTAATGGGTGAATTTTATGGTATGTGAATTATACCATAAAGATTTTTTTTAGAAGGAGCTAATGCATATACACACCAACAAGGGAAATTAAAGGAAACCAAAGGCCTAATCATAGCATGACAAATACTGAAAACACGCATTTTAACCATGTATTATATACCTTTACCACATTTGTTAATTTAAAAGTAAAATAAAGTTTCATCTTCAGAATATCAATTTCTTAAACAGCAAGTGACTTTTGACATTTAAATTATGAAATTTTTAAAAAATTCTAAAAAATAGGGCCAGGCACGGTGGCTCATGCCTGTAACCCTAGCACTATGGGAGGCTGAGGCAGGCGGATTGTTCAAGGTCAGGAGTTCAAAACCAGCCTGAGCAAGAATGAGACCCTGTCTCTACTAAAAATAGAAAGAAATTAATTAGCCAACTAAAAATACATAGAAAAAATTAGCTGGGCATGGTGGCGCATGCCTGTAGTCCCAGCTACTCGGGAGGCTGAAGCAGAAGGATTGCTTGAGCCCAGGACTTTGAGGTTGCTGTGAGCTAGGCTGATGGCATGGCACTCTAGCCAGGGCAACAGAGTGAGACTCTGTCTCAAAAAAAAAAAATTCTAAAAAATACGTTGGGCATGGTGGTTCATGTCTACTATAATCCTAGCACTCTGGGAGGATGATGTAGGAGACTGCTTGTCAAGAGTTTGAGATCAGCCTGATCAAGAGCGAGACCTGTCTCTACTAAAAATAGAAAAATGAGCCAGGTACAGTGGTGCATGCCTATAGTCCCAGCAGGAGGATCACTTGAGCCCAAGAACTTTTGAGATTGCAGTGAGTTATGATCACGCCACTACACTTTAGCTCAGGCAACAGAGTAAGATGCTGCCCCACAAAAACAAAACAAAAAAAGCCACATGCAATTATTTCTGTAAACCATGAATTTTTTTTTTTTTTTTTTTGAGACAGAGTCTCACTTGTTGCCCAGGCTAGAGTGAGTGCCGTGGCGTCAGCCTAGCTCACAGCAACCTCAAACTCCTGGGCTCAAGTAATCCTGCTGCCTCAGCCTCCCGAGTAGCTGGGACTACAGGCATGCGCCACCATGCCCGGCTAATTTTATATATATATATTAGTTGGCCAATTAATTTCTTTCTATTTATAGTAGAGACGGAGTCTCGCTCTTGCTCAGGCTGGTTTCAAACTCCTGACCTCGAGCAATCCGCCCGCCTCAGCCTCCTAGAGTGCTAGGATTACAGGCGTGAGCCACCGCGCCCGGCTAAACCATGAATTTGCTTGTTTGACTAACAAAAATAATTTCAACAGATGTTTAAAACTACATAGAACGAACCATATCATTAATTCAAATAGGTACTCATATTAAGCATTCAGAACACCAATCACTGAGATATAGCAACATGAAGTACCTAAAACACTTACCTTGGGATGGGGTCTTGGAAAAATCTGGTATCCTCTCTGAGTCACTGCATCACTTAAAGACTGACCCCAAATCCTCAGAATTTCCTCTCCCTGCCCTCTGACCTATTTCTTTTTAAGCAGGGAACTATATCAACTTTCATTATTTTCAGATTCTTGATGAGAAAAGAATCATCTTTCCCATTTTTTTTAACTTCTAAATGAACTTAGTTTAAAATTAGTTTGAAGGAGCATGTTTGCCTACTGAACAAATTACTATAGTGTGAACTCCAATAGCATATTTTTATTTGTTGATGGATACAAATGCCTATAGCTCAAACTGTCACTGTCAAACACAAACATGATGCAAGCCACAAATATAATTAAAAATTTCCACTAAACTAAAAAATAAACAGGAATCCATGTTAATCTATTTTACTTACCCCAATAACATACAATCAATATAAAAGTATTAGGTGACATTTTATATTTTCCCTATAAAATTTATATTTTACACTGATATCATACCTCAATTCAGATGCTGATATTTCAAAGTGAAATGTAATCCTACCATAACAAAAGTTTTGTTTAATGGGAAATTATTTCACATTACTTATTTATTACAATGCAGTTCCTCAGCGCACTAGCTATATTTCAAGTGCTCAGTAGCTACTTCTAGTTAGTAGCTATCATAATAGCACAGGTTTAAACCCATAGGTGGCATTCTGAAGAGAATTAAACAGATGAAAATGTTATTAAATGTTTGCAGGTATTACAAAATAGCTCAGATTGATCACTGTTCTTAGCAATTTAACATTAGACAGTCAAGCTTAAAGTAAACTATTCAGTATTTTCTTTACTCTCCCATTAGAATATATGTCCCTTAGGGAAACCACTATTTATGTTTTATTTATTCGTAAGAAAATAAATCCCATCTCTGCATACAGCTTTGCACATTATTAGGAAGTTAATGTTTACGGAATATGGTTCTACTGTCACGTAAATATACAAAATACTGCCACTAAGTTCAAGCGATTAAAGCCCTAAACTTCATATTTTAAAATTTTAACACTGAACAAATAGGTGAACTTCTATCTATATCCCTCATTCATTTCTTTTCCTCTGGCGGCTCCAAATAATTTAGAGAAAAACTTCACATTCCATATATTTCCTTAAATATGGTCATATAAAGAGCACTCAGTATGCCAGCTTTACAACTAGAACTTATTTAAGTGTAAAACATTAGGTAAATACCCCAAAATATTGTAAGGCAGTAAGGTGGTTTCCATCATTTTCCCTAAAATAGTATATATATATTCATATATATAGTGTATATATATATTCATATATATAGAATATATATACACATATATATGTATGTATATGTATATGTGTGATCCCTAGAATATGTATACATGTCTATAATACGATGTACAGTGACCGAATTTGATTTTCACCTAAATTACCTTAACCAATTTTATGTACTAAAAATGAAACTCCTGTTCTAAAATGGCCTTGAAAGTAAAATCAGTCTTACTTTACACTGTACCAATGTAAACATTCAATGGATATTTTTCTTAATGCAAAAAACCTGTTTTATCTGTAGACCTGACTCAGTTTAGAACCTGCTACAGTTTAAATGTGCCCTGGGCCTGCTGGAGTGAGCTCACACACTTGCCCTTCCTTGATGATTCAACGAGGCCACCACAGAATATATAAACTATCAAGACTAAAAACATACATTTAAAAAAAGAAAAACATATACACATCTGTGTGTGCAGAGAAAAGGTGTATATTATGTATTCTACAATCATGCAATTTTGAAAAAAATTAGGCTGCTTCAGGAAGACTTCATTAAGATTTGCATAAGTCACTATACTCAATTAGTCAAAATCCCTGTAATTAGGCAGGTAAGAGTGACCTGTTTTAAAATAACCTTTAAAGCTTTTTGGGAAATTTTCTATTTGTTTTCAAAATCAATTTGAGAAAATCAAGAATACCATACATGCTTTGTAATGCCTATTAATAAATGAACTCTCCCTAATGGATCATCATCCTCATTTAACAGAACAAACTTCAAGTGACTTAATTATTCCTTAAAAAAAAAGAAAAATCAACTTCATCTTCCTAGAAGTATTTATTAAGTATATTTATTTATTGAGACAGAGTCTCACTCTGTAGCCTGGGCTAGGGTGCCATGGTGTCAGCCTAGCTCACAGCAACCTCAAACTCCTGGCTCAAGAAATCCTCCTGCCTCAGCCTCCTGAGTAGCTGGGACTAGAGGCGCATGCCACTGTGCCTGGCTAATTTTTTTTCTAATTTTAGTAGAGACGAAGTCTAGGCCTTGCTCAGGCTGGTCTTGAACTCCTGACCTTAAGCAATCTTCCTGCTTCGGCCTCCCAGAGTGCTAGGATTACAGGCATGAGCCACCACACCTGGACAATTAAGTATACTTAAATGATAGCCTACTGTAGTACCACTGGAAATTAATGTATTATCTCTAAAGTAAATGAAGATAAACTTTTAATGACTTACCTGAAAAAATCCGAGATGATGGTGGCAGAGGTGATACCCAAATCCCCACAGAAAAACAGAGCAACAAGATAGCAAAACCAAAACCTCATGGATATTTACAACCAAATCACATGAACAGGTCATTCCTAGGAAATTCGGAATACAAATGCGTGAGGACCCAACAGGCCACAGTACCTAGCATCTGTGCAACAAGAAGCAAAGGGAGGCAATGGGGCATGTGCTGGACCCAATAACAAAAGAACCTCAAAAGAGCCAACAGGCATTCATTGGAAATGATGGCTGGTCAATTTGAGAATGACAGCCCAAACTGGGAGTGTTGCCCATCCAATACGGAGGTGGATGCAAGAGGCATACAGTAGGCTTCAAGGATTGAAGCTAATTTCTATGATCTTTTGAAATTGATCTGCCAAATTTCGCTTCCAGTATTCCACATCGAAGAGAAACCTCTAGAAGCAAAGCACAATTGGCAGGATAGGGACAAGGGGAAAATAGGATTAAAATATTGAGGGGAACAGAGCTAGGAAACCTCACAAAGCAAGCTGCCACATTTTTTGAACATTACCTGAAAATAACAGAAAAGGGAACTCTGTGATTGGAAAAGCTACTCTGAAGCACATCCTGTCAATTTCAAGAAAGCTAATCTCTCACAAAAATAAGTCGATGAAGAGAATATCAAGATACTGTAAGACAAAATTAGAAGTTGTGCCTAAAGCAACAAATCACACTATAAAGAAATGCTTAAAAAAATTAACAAATGGTGCCGAGGAAACTGAATATCCATATACAAAAAGAATGAAGTTTGAACCTTACCTTACACCATATACAAAAATTAACTCAAAAAGGATCAAAGACCTAAAAAGAAAACACAGAGGAAAAACTTCATGACACTGGATTTGGCAATGATTTCTTGGATGTCACCAAAGCACAGGCAACAAAAAGAAAAAACAGATTGGACTTAATCAAATTTAATAAAGTTTGTACATCAAAAAGGAAAATGACACCCCAAAGAATGGGAGAAAACATTTGTATATCATACATTTGATAAGAAATTTGATATCTAGAATATGTAAAGAACTATAACTCAACAAAAAAACCAAGCAACTCAAAAAAATGGACAAAAGACTTGAACAGATGTTTCTGTAAAGAAGATAAACAAATGGCTAACAAGCACATGAAAAGATGTCAACATCAGTAATGAATAAGGAAATGCAAATAAATCGAAACCACACAGATACCACTTCACACAAGTTAGGATGGCTACTATCCAAAACAAAAAAAACAAACAAGCAAAAACACCCCCCAAACTACCAAAACCCCACAAGTTTTAACAAGGATGTATGGGAACTGGAACTCTTGTGCACTGATGATGAGAATGTAAAATGTTGTAGCCAATGTGGAAAATATGGTTAGGTTCCCCCCAAAATCAAAAATACATTTATCATGTAACCCAGTAATTCTACTTCTGGGTACACACTCAAAAGAACTGAAAGCCAGGTCTCTCAAATAGGTATCTGTACATGCATATTCATAGCAGCATTATTCACAATAGTCAAAAGGCAGAAACAACTCAAGTGTCCATAAATGGATGAACAGACAAAATGTGGTATACACAATGTAGTAATATTCAGGCTTAAAAAGGAAGGAAATTCTCACACATGCTGCAACATAGATGAACTCTGAAAATATTATGCTAAACGAAATAAGCCAGACACAAAAGGACAAACATATGATTTCACTTATAACAGTAGTCAAAGTTATGAACTAAAAAAATAGAATGGTGGTTGCAGGGGCTGGGAGGAAAGGAAGAATGAGGAGGTGGTTTAATGGGCAGAGTTTCAATTTGGGAAGATAAAAAACCTCTAGAAATGGATAGTGGTGATGTCTGCACAGCAATGTGAATGTACCTAATGCTACTGAAGTACACACTTAAAAAGGTAAATTTAAGCTATGTGTATTTTATGACATTTTATGTATTTTATGACAATAAAAGACAAAAAATTAAAACTGTAACATATTTCTAAACTGACATTAATAATTCAAAATATGAAATACAAGTAAAGATGATTTGAAAATATTTATAAAAGGAACACACCACCCAGGTGAGTATATCAACCCAGAACAATCAATATCAAGATTTTTATAGTATTATTATAGTAAGATTATTATAGTAGATTACTGGATTTTAAATCCTTTGGCCACTTAAAACAAAAACAAATTAAAGAAAATTACATCACCACCAAACAGCCAACAATGCTTTATGCCAGAAAAAAAAAAATAGTAGTTACATATTTAAGATACCCTAAGGAAAGAAAGCATAGCTAAGAATTTTATATACACAGAACTGACCTTCCATATAAAGGCACAAACTACTGACAATAATTAAGGATTCAGAGAATATTGTTTCCATGATCTTCAGCAGAATTTCAGGCAATCAAAATGAACAGACTTCAATGTAATCACTGGTAGTGAGCAATAAACATATAATTACTCCAGAACTAGGATTAAATGACAATTAAAAGGGAGAGTTATATAATGGCTATTTAAAATAATATAGACAGCCCTTCTAAGAGCTGTAAGACGAAAGAAGCAAGTGACATACAAGGGAAAGCCAATTCGAATAACACCAGACTTCTCTAATGAGACTTTACAAGCAAGGAGAGACTGGGGCCCCATTCTCACTCTTCTGAAACAAAACAATGCCCACCCTAGAATCTTATTCCCTGCAAAACTAAGCTTCATATATGAAGGAGAAATAAAGACATTCTCAGACAAGCAAAGTCTCAGAGAATTCACCAAGACAAGACCAGCCCTACAAGAAGTACTCAAAACAGTGTTACGCACAGAACACCATAATAAAAACTCACGAATATAAAAACAACCAAAACCCAAAGATTAAAGGCCAGATAATACAATGGCTCAAGAGAGAAATCAAAGCAACAACATCCAACCCAACAGAATGAACAGTAATCTACCTTACCTATCAGTTCTCTCAATAAATGTGAATGGCTTAAACTCTCCACTCAAGAGACATAGGCTGGCTGAATGGATAAGAAAATACAGGCCAAGTATATGCTGTCTTCAGGAAACACATCTAACCTGCAAGGATGCATATAGACTAAAAGTAAAAGGGTAGAGATCAGTATTCCAGGCAAGTGGAAGCCAAAAGAAGGCTGGCATGGCAGTTCTAATTTCAGACAATTTAGTTTTTAAACCAACAAAAGTAGTGAAAGACAAAGAGGGTCATTATATAATGGTGAAGGGCACAGTTCAACAAGAAGAGATAACAATTTTAAATATATATGCACCCAACTTAGGTGCACCCAGTTTCATAAAGCAAACCTTACTGGATCTAAGCAAATGGATTAATAGCAACTCCATAATCACCGGAGATTTCAACACCCCACTGACGGCACAAGACAGATCCTCCAAACAGAAAATTAATAAAGAAATAACGGACTTAAACAAAACCTTGGAACAACTGGGTCTGACTGACATCTACAGGACATTCTACCCAAAATCCACTGAATATACGTTCTTCTCATCAGCTCACGGGACATTCTCTAAGATTGACCATATCCTAGGACACAAAGTAAATCTCAAGAAATTTAAAAAAATAGAAATCATACCATGTACCTTCTCAGATCACAGTGGAATAAAAGTAGAAATCAACCCTAACAGAAACTCACATTTCTACACAAAAACGTGGAAATTAAACAACCTCCTACTAAATGATTACTTCATAAATGAAGAAATCAAGATGGAAATAAAAAAATTCTATACTCCTACACTGCTGGTGGGACTGCAAATTAGTTCAACCTCTGTGGAAAGCAATATGGAGATACCTTAAAGCGATACAAGTGAATCTACCATTTGATCCAGCAATCCCATTGCTGGGCATCTACCCAAAAGATCCAATGACACTCTACAAAAAAGACACCTGCACTCGAATGTTTATAGCAGCACAATTCATAATTGCAAGGCTGTGGAAACAGCCCAAGTGCCCATCAATCCAAGAATGGATTAATAAAATGTGGTATATGTATACCATGGAGTACTATTCAGCTCTAAGAAACAATGGTGATATAGCACATCTTATATTTTCCTGGTTAGAGCTGGAACCCATACTATTAAGTGAAGCTTCCCAAGAATGGAAAAACAAGCACCACATATACTCACCAGCAAATTGGTATTAACTGAACAGCACCTAAGTGGTCACATAGGTACTACAGTAATAGGGTATTGGGCAGGTGAGAGGGGGCGGGTATATACATATATAATGAGTGAGATGTGCACCATCTGGGGGATGGTCATGCTGGAGACTCAGACTTGTGGGGGAGGGGGGAATGAGCATTTATTGAAACCTTAAAATCTGTACCCCCATAATATGCCAAAATAAAAAAAAAAAAGATAATATAGACAGAGTACAACGTCTACAAAACGGGAGGGGAGGAGTATGGTGGTAGTAGTATTGTTATTCTGAGACTTTTTGCGAAACAAGGGATTAAGTTAATGAAGGATTATGGAATATCCAAATTCTATTATCCCACATTCTTAAGAAGGGGGATGTTATTGGCAGGTGTGAAAGACAGGTGATTGGGGCCAGGCATAATCCTAGCAATCTGGGAGGCTGAGGTGGGAGGATCACTCAAGACTCAAGGTCAGGAGCTTGAAACCAGCTTGAGCAAGATCCCATCTCTACTAAAAATACAAAGAAATTAATTGGCCAACTAAAAATATATAGAAAAAATTAGCTGGGCATGGTGGCACATGCTTGTAGTCTCAGCTACTTGGGAGGCTGAAGCAGAAGGGTTGCTTGAGCCCAGGAGTTTAAGGTTGCTGTGAGCTAGGGTGACACCATGGCACTCTAGTCTGGGCAACAGAGTGAGACTCTGTCTCAAAAAAAAAAAAGAAAGGTGATTGAGATGTAATGCAAAAGAGGCTGAAATTAAAAAGCCTGTTTTTTCAATCAAAATGAATTCATGAGGTATTTTACATATGTATTTAAAATAAAGATATAAGACAAATAGAGTTAACATATTTATATTTCATATAATATACTTAGTATTAAAATAAAGAACACTTAACATATCAATATGCATGGCGAGCATATATATATTTACTACACTATATATTTCTTAGCTGTGTTAACTGAAGATGCCTACAATGACCAACATAGTAACAATAGGCAACAATAGTGCCCAGGCTGTGGTCTTGAAATACCTCTTCCTATTAAAAGAAAGAAACTTTTCTTAAAGAAATGGCCAATTCCAGCTCTGAAATTTTCTGAGGCAGAAATTTTACAAGGGACTGGAATATCTTGTCATAACAGAGAAAAAGGTATCCAACATTACTGGTGTCTAGAGTTACCATATGATCCAGCAGTTCTATTCCTGGGTATAAACTCAAAGGAAACCAAAACACACGTCCACACAAAAACTTGTACATGAACATTCATAACAGCAATATTCATACCCACCGTGGTTGTCCATGTAGCTCATTTTCAAGATTAAAATCAGCAGAACAGAACTTTTCAAACCATCAAGGTACTGTGCATTCACTAACCACATCCTTCCCAAACACTTCCTTGATAATTAGAGTTGTCTGTGCTGCACTGGCCCCACGATGGAACTCATATTCAAAAATAACCAATTTTTGACTTACCCATAGTTTCACAAAAATGGCTCAAAAAATATTGAAAGATAATCACAAGCCAAAACGTGCATTTGCAAGACTGAGAACGCACTTTCACAATAAAAATAAAATAAGTGTCAAAGTGAAATGTCAGAGATACTGACCCTCAAACTTAGTACTTAACACACTAACTGCCACACACACACACACACACACACACAAAATTTCCCTGGGACCACGGTGTTTTAATAAAACAAAGCAATCCTTTCTTTCTAATTTGTTATTTTTTATTGTTTTCTGTGTGCAAGTTACATGCAATGCAATCCACATTAAATTGTCAATATAATTTTAACAACAAGAACATCAACAAGTAAGATTTTCACGAATCAGCTGCAGAGTTTTGCTTCATGAGGCCCCAGGCCTGAGTTAAATGCAACTAGCATGGCAGTCAATGTGATAAGGAAATCGGACATTTCAAACTTAATAACCTAACATTTCTTGTCTTAGGTGGTTGTCCGCATTATAACAATTCAGTAAGCCATACATTAGTTTGATGGTTTTACGTATTTGTTTTATTTTATAAAAAAAAAAATCTCATCTAATATACGTACAGTAATACTATAGTACTAAAAACTAACTAAACAAACATCATCTCCCAAAACCAGGATGTAAATGGGACCCAAAGGTAAGATCAAGAGACAGAAATTCAGAAATGGAAAAAGAGTTCTCTGAGGAATGCTTTATGAAGGAGCTGCAACTTCAGCTGAGTCTTAAAACTTGACAGAGCACAGTCATGAGGAAAGCAGAGAAAGCACCCTGAAGGAAAAACAGGGATGTACAATGCATAAATGCTAAAACCGATGTACTGCTGACAAAGAGGAATTTGAGATGTATAAAGAGGACCTCACTGGAGCACTACAGTATTCTCACGTAATATTAACAGACTCTAAGCATAAAATTATCTTTAGATTGTTTTATTAAATTAAAAGGCAGCAGGAGAAGTAAGCAACAATATAAACATCAACTTAGATTTCATAAGACACTTTCCTTTAGAAGGTAAAGAATAAAACACATACTGATTTGACTTCTATAAAACAGAGTATAACAATAGATTGATATGCACACGAGAAAAGGCAAAATTTAAACCAATGATCGTCAACTTTTTTTTTCACTTGGGAAGCTTGTTAAGGTAAAGAACCTCAAGCTCCACCACAAATATTCTGCTTACATAAGTTTAAGGCACAGCTCAGTAAAGCGTATTTTTAACAAGCATCCTAATAATTTTGATGTAGGTAGTTGGTGAATCACACACATTTAGCACATCATAAAGGCTTCATACTTATTACTTTCAATGAGAAATTTCAGGGTTATGAAGATAGTCCTAGTAATAGATAGTTGAGGTAGGCACAGTGATTAACTACATGAACTATGGAGTCTTGATCTGGGTGTAATTTTTGTTTTCATCACTCTGTTGCTGTGTGATTTCAGATAAGATATTTAACCTTTATAATTCTTATCTTTCTTATCTGGATGAAAAAAGAGGATATCAACCTCAAATACATGTTTGAAAACCACATATCAAAATAAACCTAAAGATTAAAAATACCAAAATTCTTCCCACAAAATCATGAAATAAACACAGTTGGACATCAATCTCTAGATAAGTATAAAGGTAATGAAATAAGGCAAAAGTAAAAACTGTTAGATTTGATTAACAAACACTTTTTAATGTCAAAAAGCCATTTTTAAAAAGCTAGAAAAATTACTAACACGGATTACAGGTGCAAGCCACCCCGCCCAGCTCCAAAAGAAAAAAAACTTAATCTTTGTTTTTAAAAAGGTCTTTGGGGAATTACAGATGAATTAGGTGATTTCTTACTAGAAGAGATGAAATTTACCACTCAAAATACAGTGGAGGTAATACTACCTTAGTATTCATTCTGCCTAGAGCCTTCTTCACTCAACTTCTTAGGTTAAACCAGGGTTTCTTAATCTTAGCACTAAGGACGTTTTGGACCAGATAATTTTTTATTAGGGGGTGGGGAAACTGTCCTGTGCATTGTAGGATGCTCAGCAGCATTTCTGGCTTCTACTCACTAGATGCTAGTAGCACCCCACATTAAGTTGTGACCACCAAAAATGACCCTAGTTGAGAACCACTTGTCTAATCTACAACAGTGGTGGGGAAACTTCGGCCTCAAGGCCACAGGCCCTCTAGATTACTAAGTGCAGCCCCTCATACGAACCAAACACAGAACAAATCCCTTTTATACCTGTGGTTATATCTTAAAAATTACTTCCCCAGAAGTAGCTATACCTAGCTCATACTAGGCCAAATCCAAGATCTAAGGTTAAATTAAAAAAACACTTTTTTGTGCTGAAAAAGATATACATATGCTTGCAAATGCAAAAGACATTTCTGAAAGGGCACACAAAAACCGTCAACAGGAGGTGCCATAGAGCAGGGGTGAGGGCTTAGACTCTTGGATGGAAGGGAGGTTTATGATAACTTCTTTTTTACAGTTTTCATTTATCTTGTGTCTACACAGGTTAAGCATCCCTTGTCCAAAAATGCTTAGGACCAGAAGTGTTTCAGATTTCTTCGGATTTTGGAATATTTGCATTTCCAGTTGAGCATCCTAAATCTGAAAATTCAAAATGCAACAATGAGCATTTCTTTTGAGTATTATGTCAGAGTTCAGTAAGTGTCAGACTTTGGAGCATTTCAGATTTTCAGATTTGGGATGCTTAACCTAAGTTTTCAATAATAAAAGATTTTAAATGTATCTATGTGGGGAGGATACATACAGAAGAAAATGTAGGAGTCACTCAACAGACCTGTGAACAAGATTACATCCATTCTACTGACAAGTATTTGTTCGACGATATCTTCTCTATGTGAGACTCTTTTCTAGGCACTAGTGATAACAGTGAATTAAACAAACAAACAAAAAACCCAAATAAACAAAAACCAAAAAAATCCCTTACCCTTACAGTGTAATAGGTAACTTCTACTAGTCAAAGAACAGAAAATCCTGGGCATTTCTCCAGACAGATAAAGAATGGCCTTCCTCCAAATCATTTACATCTTTATTGGAGGAGAAAAGAATGGAAAAAGAGTATCTTCAAATTTTCAAACATCAATTGAGAAAGATTTTTTAAAGGCCGTAATTAAAAGATGGCAATCAAATTTTAGCACAAGCAAATACTACTGACCCTTGAACAACACGGCTCTGAACTGCACATGGTTTTTCTTTTCCTCAACCATAACTGGATGGGAAGCACAGTATTCGCAGGATGTGACACCAGTGGATATGGAGGGCTGACTTTTCATATATGAGGGTTCTGTGAGGCCCGAATGCTGGGCTTGAGTATGTGTGGATTTGGTATCCTCAGGGGTCCTGGAACCAAATCCCCAGAGGATACCAAAGGACATAAATACAAGTTTGCTTACAAGTAGCTGTTGACCAATCTAACTTACATGTATAAAATGAAACTCAGAAATGACATTGATGATGTATTCTTAAAAGTCATTATAGTCATTCCTTAAGATTATTAATCCTGAGTCCTGTCTCCTTAACTCACCATGTACACTTGGGTCCTTACACAAACTACAGAACATTCAAATCTTCCATATTATACACAGTTCTGATTTCTAGAGCTCAAGGCAGAGACAATGAAACAAAGGAAAATAAAGAGAAGACTAAAAAGACCACGTAAATTGAAGATGTGCCATGAGAACAGACCATGATCAACAAAAATACTTATAAACATCCTACAATGTACAAAAAAAAAACCAAAAAAACAAAAATACTTAGAAAAGAGTGTGTTCTTTACAATTTAATCTTAGAAGAATTAATCAGACTTGGAATTGGTGTAAGAAAGAAATGCATCATAAACTAATGAACAGAGTTTCTAAGAGAAACTGGGTCAATATTTACAGTAAGATTGACATTGGGGTGGATGTTCTCCCTCACCATATACCTTAGAGGCACTGTTGGCCTCAGGGCTTCTATACTTTACTAGATTTATTTTGTGCTTGATCCAGCAAGATCATTCTTTAGTTACTAATCCCATCACACAAACCTCACTGAAACCAGGGAACGAAGGGTAGATTTATCTAACTAAGCTACATATAAAAGCCATTTACCGCTGATAGTTATTCAACTCTCTGGAAATCTGACACAAGAACTCAATGACTAGAGACAGTTTCTGGATCCTGATACATGCTGATACTGATTTTATTCTTAAACACAATAGCACTTTACCCTTAGGGTTTTTTTAACTTTTAAATTTGTCAACGTGGGAAAATAAAACAAAGTGACATAAACATGTAAAAAATATTTTAATATGATTAATGCACAATATTTATTACAAAACTAGATATAGTGTGTCACTAGCATCTTAACATTTAAGCTTGTTATTCCATAGGGTTTAATTTGCTGAATGGTGCTCAGTTTAGCATAGTGAAGATTTGTGCTTTTCTTAAGTTTACTATGACATTGCAGTATAACCCTGTAAGAAAAATTTTCCCAATGATGTGGGAGAATATGAATTTAAGAGTGACTCACATTCCATTTAAGATCACCCCCTTCACCCTAAAAGAATAGGGGACAAAAAAAAAACCCACACACAAAAAAAACAGCGAGGTTGTGCAACTGATGCAAATGCACTGACACAAATGTAAACCCCATAGCAAAGGTAAAAAAGACAATAGATATGAAGGGTACAATACTGTTTCTCAAAACAGAAATTAATACCAGATTTTAATTATCCTGCTAATAATGGCTCCATGTAAAATGCTGAAGTCTACCTTCATATACATGTAAGACATTAAGGAGGGTAATAATCAATACTCTGGCCTTTATAGTGAATGATGGCATTTAAATAATTTAGTGAAAACTAAAATACCAACGACTTCGGCTTTACCAGTCAATATAAAGTCGTGAATTTTGGCTTTAAGAAAAATACTTGTTTTAAAGCACATCAACCAGGCCACAAAGACAAATTATAAAAGAGGGAGGTCCTTCCCCCAAGGAAGCGAAGACTTGTGGTGAGATCATTTACTGAAAGTAGGAAAGTAAGCCTGATTCAGCCAATGGAACATATGTAGCCATGTAAAGAATTTCCATGGCCAGGCGCGGTGGCTTACGCCTCTAATCCTAGCACTCTGGGAGGCCGAGGCGGGTGGATTGCTCAAGGTCGAGTTCGAAACTACCCTGAGCAAGAGCGAGACCCCCGTCTCTACTATAAATAGAAAGAAATTAATTGGCCAACTAATATATATAGAAAAAATTAGCCAGGCATGGTGGCACATGCCTGTAGTCCCAGCTACTCGGGAGGCTGAGGCAGGAGGATTGCTTGAGCCCAGGAGTTTGAGGTTGCTGTGAGCTAGGCTGATGCTACAGCACTCACTCTAGTCTGGGCAACAAAGCGAGACTGTCTCAAAAAAAAAAAAAAGAATTTCCAGAGCTATTTTGACTTGTAATTTCTACCAGCATTATCCAGGGCTATTTCAGGAAAGCCACATTTATATCAATATTCACTAGTTCACTACTACCTTTGGAGAAAATTCAAATAAAAATCTAATTCCCTTAATCTAAATGTTATCAGCAATAGTGTCCTTTCTCTTCCTTAACACTATCATGGACCTAAGTGTTATGCACAAGAAATAACTTAAGAAACTAGAAACAACAGAGCAAGAATGACACAGATTTAAAAGAGGAAGAGTAGAAGCAAGACGGAATGCAATAGACCAAAATGTATATTAAAACACACAGGTCAAGACAAACCTATATGCCAAAAATCAGACTTAACGATCAGAAAGACTAAAGTAGGAATCAATCCAAACAATGAAGTTTTTCCTTCCATTTCAAAAAGAGTACTCTAAGGACCTTTTAAAAGACTTTTCCTAGCAAATAAGGTCCTAATGACTATCCACAAATAGCAGAAAAGTCTTCTTTGGTCCATTTTTCTACACACACCTTTCAGAATAACATTCTAAACTGTGATAAAGCACTATGAGATGTTCTTTAGGGTTCAAACACAGTATGCATGTTACTCTGAATAGATACCAGACTGTCTTTCATAACTTAAAAATTTCAACAAAATGCCATCACTCTATTTGTCAATATTTACAGGTTCTGTTCTAAATCTGTACCTTAGTGTTTAAGCGTAGATTTTACATCAAAACTAATAAGGTAAAATACTCCTGAGAGTATATTTGAAGCAAGAGTTGATGTTTCAATCATCAAAAATTTAAGGACACAATTAATGCTACTATGTGATAAACAGAAATGTCTGACATCTTAAATACTAGGTTACGAATGAAATATTTGTTAAACAGCTAGCTCTTTCAAAAGAATGTCACAAATTAATCCCAATTCACAATATTTGAAACAGTAGAACACAATTAAGATGTATCATAGAACTAGGCTTGCTCAAATTATACTGTACGTTACTACTGAAATTACTCAAATATTAAGTATAAAACTTAAATGAAGAAAACTGAGGTAATAGCTTCGTAAGGAAAGAAATGTTTTTTAAGTCTATTTTTTTAGCTTAAAAAGCCTGGCAGAGCCTAACTAAACAGTGCCTTGCAGTTTAACTCATTGTAAATTTTAAAAAACCCACAAAACCCCGCATCTGAAGCAAAACATTTATCATGTAATTTACTTTTACTGTTAACACAGAACACTACATCCAACAGTGCAATCAATGACCAACCAACTTTTCTGCATATTGATTTACTTTAAAATTCGGTGGTAGTAAAAACAGACAATAAAATAGTACTTACATTTCTATTGAATTTGGTGAAAGAATGGTGCATATAAAACCTGTGCATATAAACAATCGCAGTGTTTATAGTAAGCTGAGAGCTGGAATGTAATATTTAGGAAATATATGAGAAAAACAACATCTTATTTCCAAAACAATTTTCACGGAAAATTCCCAGGTTCTTTTCCAATGCCTCTCACTCAAAACCTGAAAATAAATAAATAAATGCCCGCGGAGGGTGGAGGGGAAGAATAGGCTACAAGCCAAATAAGCAGGAATAATAACAACTGCTGAGCATTGACTCTAATACTGCTATTAAGAGAGCCCCGGAACTAAGTACGAATACCTACGACTAAACTCAAAACCAAACAGTTCAAACGCACGCGCGCGCGCACAACCTTACAAAACCACGCCAGGAACATAAAGACCTCCCCATCCAGTGTGCTCCCAAGGTACAAGAGAACCGCCATCAAGCCGGCACGAAGCACGGGGAAAGGCTGCGAAGAACACTTAAGCCTTTCAGTATCTCTAATCTTCCTACCTCTCAACTCATTCCGGGACAGGGAGAAGTCGAAGGAGACGCCCCTTTTCTGCAATAATCCCTAAGATTCCCCACTCGCCCGGGAGGCACTCCCATCCCCCGCCGCCACCACGCGCGCCCGAAACAAATTACACAACGCAGCCTCCTGGCCAGGCCAGCATTCCCGGTCTCCCTTCTCCTCCACACCTCCTCTCCTCCGTTGGCCCCTCGCGGCCGCCCGAGCCCGAGCCTTCCACCCCTTACGGCGCGGCCAAGGCCCAGCAAAGGCCGAGGCGGCGGCGCCATTTTTGCGGGGCACCAGGCCGGGCGACCGGGCGAGGGAGGCAGGGCGTGAGCGGCGGAGGGCCAAGAATAGGAAAGGATACACATTGAGACGCTGTCCCATCTCCTGGATGAGGTTGGCCGCCTGCTGGCGGTACGAGAGCTCTCTGTCCGCCTCCACTCCGCAGCGGCGGCTCGGCGTGTTCTCCAGCTGTTCCCGAGTAAAGAACCAGCGAGAAGAACCTCCACGGCCCGACGCCATGACACTTCCTCCTCCGCCCGCTCCCTTACCCACCCCCCGCCCCTCCCGGCTCGCGGACTCCCCGCCAAGGCGCGCGACCCCGCCCCACTCCGCTCGCCGTAGTCCACGCACCGCCCCTTTTCTCCTCACGCCGCCGCCCTTGCGCGTGCGCGGGAGCCGCCCTACCGGCTAGCCCCAGTCTTTTGCTTTCTTTTTCCTGACCCCCGCCTCGCTCTCGCGCACAGGACCAGAATGCCGCGCGCCGCTTGTCATAGGGAGGCGCCGAAGGTGGGTGGTTGTCTCGGAAGGAAAAGGTCGTCGCAGTGCATGTCGGGTGTAAGCTTCTTGGGGCGAAGGGGTGGGAGGAGAGGAGGGAAGAGGCTGGATTCGGGTTGGGTGGAGAGAGAGGGCGGTCAGGCGTCTGCGCTGTGTGGTCTGTGCGTGGGCTCTAAAGGCCTGGCTGGTTCTTTCTGGGACAGGAGTCTGGCGGCCCTTTAAAGAAAAAATACTTTTCCCTGTCGCGGCTTCACGCCGCAGTCTCCATTTTCCTTTCGGATTGGTGCGCGCAGCGTCGGAGGGTGTCAATAGCGAACAGCCTTCGCCCAGCAGGCGACTCTGGGAAGATTGCCGGGAAAGAGTGCATAGGAAATTACGCTCCACGTTTGTCTGCGCTTGAGTGCTTCTCCCCCTCTTTCATTATCTTGGTTGAATCCAAGACCATGCAGGCCATGGGTTTATTTTTTAAAGTTTTTTGCCAAACGTTATCCAGTTAGTAACTGGGGGAACTGAATATCTAAACTACATTTTGAATAAAGTTTCTGATTATAAAGTTGAACTATTTGCGAAAGACAACAGAGTACAGGCAGGCTTGCTTCTAATAGGCAAGTGATGTCACTTTTAAGCGAGTTCCCAATTAAAGCTCCAGTTTTTTGTCTTGTTTTGGGGCTCCTGGGTTCAGGTTGAATTTGACCTGTTTGAACTTTAACGTGTGTTCGTGTTGACTTTTCAAACTTTAAATTTTTTATTGAGTTTTATTAAGTTGTGAGCAGTTTTTTATTTTCAGAAATGGAAACTTCAATTTACCTTAGAATTTTGATTAGGAAAAGTCTTCAGAATGATCCCTTTAAGTTAAATTTAAAACTGGTATTTATCTTCATAAGTTAATCTTAAGTGATTACCTTGAATATAGATTTAGGTTTTCTGGATGGGTACTATGAATTGGGTTGAGCCAGAGCCGTCGTCCTTTTGGGGGGATATAGGAGAAGGTACTGTACAAGGAAAAGAGAAATGCTTGGATGGCTATGAATGAATGTTGTTTCTCCTTTGGAATCTGGTAGTGTTGGAATTTATTTTTAAGATTATGTTTGGAGAAGTATTTGCAGTGGATAAGAAAGGAGAGAAAAGGCTGAAAAGGTGATATTCCTGAGAGACTCTTTTGGATTCTGTTGTGAATAATGTTCCAGGGCCAGGCAATCAAATATGGCATGGAGAAGGCTATTCTCTTTACCTTTGCTCAGAATTTTATGCTGCTAATGGCATCTGAGAAGAATGTCTGCTATCACCAGATGGCAAATTTGGCGTAGGCATTCCCAGATTAGTTTGTGAATACATATATGGCGTTTCTTATGGGCTGAATTGTGTCTCTCAAAAGTTCTTCTGTTGAATTCCTATCCCCCAGTATCTCAGAATGTGACTGTATTTAGATGTACGGTCTTCAAATAGTTAATTAAATTAAAATGGGTTAATTACAGTGGGCTTTAATTAGGATGTAGACCTGTACTGAGGGAAGATAAAGGGAGAAGATACCCATCTATGAGCCCAAAAGAGAGGCCTCCAAAGAAACCAACCCTCCTGACACCTTGATCTCAGACTAATCTCCAGAATTGTGAAAAAATAAATTTCTATTGTTTAAGCCTCACGTCTGTGGTACTTTGTTACTTTGTTATGGTATGGCAGCCCTAGCAAACTGATACAACTTTCCTGTGGGGATGCCCAGAAGTAATTGGAGTGGAGGGCAGAAGAGTTACCACTAGGATAGTGAAGACACAAACCATTATAAATAGCCACAAATTTGTGAGGTTTAGCCACTTGGATTACACTTAGAGTTACATGCATTCCCAACATACTCAGGATTGATTTCCAACTCCTTTCTTTGCTCCTTTTAGGAGTATCTGTTCGTTTTTCAAAATTAAGTTTGCTATTTATCTGTTCAAGAAATGTTTATGGAGATGTTACTGTGTGCTGGGAAATTCAAATTGTATCAGTCTTGACTTCCCTTTTTGTATGTCTCAAAAGCATTAAATTTCAGTATCTGCAAAAACTAAATTCATAATCCCACCCTTCAAACCTGGTCTTCTCTCTGTGCTTTTTGCAGTAAATGGCACTACCAGTTATTCAAGTCAGAAAACTAGGAGTCATCTTTGATATTTCTAATCCTCACTTCCCATTTGTAACCCCATCATCAAGGCCTTTCCATTGACACACCTTATCATCTCTGGTATCATTACACATGTTTCTCCACCAGCAGCATCCCCACCACCTTGGTCCAAACTACCCCAGTTAAGCTTCCCTGCAAGCTATTGCCATCCTACAGCCTGCCAGAGGGGTCTTTTCAAAATTCAACTTCATTTAATATCATTCCCGCCTTAAAAACCTTCTCGTTGCATTTTGATAGACAAACTCCTCAACTGACCTACATTCTCACATTATCTTGCCACTTTATACCAAGAATATTTTCCTTTCTCATCTCTAGCCCCAGTGGTCTTTTCTCTTGCTGTTTTCTCTCCTGCCTGTTCCAAGGTGAGCAGGTATATGCAAACCTACCCCCAAAGAGTGAGGGAGCTGAGAGGCTAAATAAAGAGGCTGATAAGTCCAGTTTCTCAGAAATAAATGTTTAATAGGGACTTAACTAACAGAGGTGATGTCTCAGGTGGCTGCAAGTTGGTGGATCACTGTCCCTGCCCTCCAGAAAGCATCTTTAATATAGCAAGCTTTTAGGGTAAAGACATGTAGCTGGTCATATCTCCGATTTTCTTGCCAAAACTTGTGACCACTGGGGAAATTAGATGAGCATCTTTATGAGGGGTTTTCTATGCTGCAGGTATTGTTTAAAGGCCTTGCCACAGAAAACCTTTGTGTAGAGGAGTCAAACATCAGTCATCATGGTGGTTTTGCTTCAAGATGGCGACACTCTTGCCATGCAATAGGCTGTTTTCCTATGCTCCACCCCTTGAAATCAGCTCTTAAAATCTCCTACACCCACCTCTTCTGCAATAGTTCCTGGGCTTAGAGAGAGGGTGTTTTGTATTATATAGCTCTAGCAGCAATGCATTGGCTTCATTGGAGGCAGATGCCATAGCAACACTAAAGGCAAAAATGAGACAATAAACAGTATATGAGCATAATACCTAAACCAAGAAGCAACTTCTACAACCGGGGACCCCCAGGACCCAACCAGCTATGAAGCCAATCGTTCAAAGTTGGGGTTCCATCTGAGAGATTGGTCATTTGGGTTTTCATATCAGTCATTAATTTAGTGATATTTATCTGATGCGTGAGGAATATAAACACTGTTAGGTTTTTATAATTGCACAGGTCCCCCTTTGTGCAGCAGTATGTCTAAAGCATGTAATTTTGGAGGACAGTCTTTCTCATGAGAGTGACTTCCACGTATAAAAGAGAGATCCCCATGCGACTATCATTCAGAGCTTTCTTTGTATAATTTGTTAGAGCTTCCACCTGCCAAATAACATCTTCAATTCCTAGTTGAGGAAGAAATAGAGGCCAAATTGTCATACCAGTAGAAAACAGATAGGGACCAGTGGGATTCCAAATGAGGGAGATTCGAGGACTTTGTAAGGATGTGACCTGTCTGTCCTTGTGCCCATATATAACACAAAGAACATCTTCCCATCTTCCTAACCATTCAGGCGGTAACCAAGGCCATAAATTGGTGCCACATGTCTGGGAAGCTCCATTTGAAGCCAACCACCCAACTCCCGGATGCAGTGCCCATTCTGTAGCATGTCAATCAGTACTTTGTAACATTATATTAATAGTGTATAAACGTTGGTCTCGTGGTATCCATCCTGTATCCCACATTTGGCCAGGTAACTTTAGAATGATTATTTTGTTCTCAACACAGGGGAGCAAGTTGACTAAGCTGGCCAAAAGGTGGGATTAACTAGATAAACCCATCCTGTATTTGGGTTATAGCATTGCAGTATCAAATTGTTTTGTTCTTTAATTAGGATGTTGCTGGTTGGAGAGTGTGTGAATTAATTTCATTGACAGAAAAACTCTTCCCATATCCCTTTTCAGGAAGGGTAGTATTAATGGGCTATTGGGTTATTTTATCTCTAGTCATACTTGTGTTATATTCCATCATGTAATTTTGAGAAGCAGTACTATGTTCCTGATAGTCTATTCAATCTCATCCTTGGAAGAGAGAGAACCACCATGGTAGGCAAGAAGTACCGGAGAGTGGCATAAGGCCACATGCTCATCAGGTGTTTTTCTGTAAGCCATCAGCATAGTCTTGGGGCCCATTGAAGGAAAAGGTTTGTTTCATAGGTGACAGCTCCATCCATTAGAATAACACTAGTTGATTCATTTGGAGCAATTAGTAAAAAGCTCTTGGCTTTTGTAAAGGGGCCATATACCATATATTTTGCCCAGGGAATGAAGTATCAGCCACAATTGTCAAAGCAATTTGGTTGAGAGTACACCATATTAGAGAGCCCACCACCATGCCTTGGGGTATACATATTTCTTCTGACCATTTATAGTGGGTGATTTTGGGTTCAGTATTCAATAGGATCAACAGGGACCAGACTGTTGGTCCAGGATAATTTCCACTCTCTGCAGGAAATAAGCTATCCAACCTGGGGGTATTTGCCATTCTAAGTCCCAGTGGACTGTCCCCTTCCCATTGACACCTTTATGCACAAAATATGCAGGTTGTCAACCAGTTTGGGAAGCAAAGCAGTTGTCTAAGTTACCAGTATGCAAACAGTGGTAGGCCTGGGGGATAGTAGGCCAACCTTTATTTTTTCAAATTGAGCCAAAGCAGGGGTAGGCATCCCTGCTTTGGCTCAATTTGAAAAAATAAAGGTTGCAGATAACATATTCATCCACTCATACAAGATAGGCCTCCCCCTGTAGAGTTCAAATCTGTGCTTTCAACAGACCATTTGTCCTTTCAGTTACCTCTGCTGCTTGTGGCTTATATGGGAGATAAAAATACCATGCTATATCGTGTTCCCTGGCCCAGTCCTACGTATCTCCAGCAAAATAGGCCTCTCCGGTCACTGTCCATGTCCTGGTGATAGCCGTACATAGTACTGAGAGTCCCTAAACCTTTAATGGTACTGACTTGGTTAGATTGCTTACAAGGGAGACCTTGCAGCAGTCCAGTAGCAGTGTCCATGCAGGTTAACACATTTGTTTCCTTGTTTTACAGGGAGAGATCTATATAATCCACTTTCCAAACTGTTGCAGAGTGAGCAGCCCTTTGAATGTGTCCTGCTTGATATGGCATACACCATGGAAGAAGGTCAACAGTTTGTAACAGCTATAAGGAGACTGCTATATTTTAAAGTCAGTCCTTGCTCCTTGGCTGTCTCCCAGACTATCCTATCACTTCTGTGACCACTTTTGTTATGTATCTAGGTCAGTATTTCAGCAGCATCATTTGGCACGATGCTTCTGATTTTTGTTAGGGTTACTATATTTACTGGAACTGAGTCTTTTTTTGTGTGTGTGGCCACATGAAACACAGTTAAATCAGATTCAGGATATTGTATGTATTTACAATAGGTGGAACCATTAACAAATACTCTTCCTATGACTGTGAGAATGGATCTACCAATCAAGGGATGGACAGAAGGATTGTTTAAATGACCCACCCCTGCTGTAGCCCAAACCCCTACCTTGAATAAACGGCATATAAGATATCTTATATGTCTTGCCTATGTTCATACCCCAAATGAGTTTGTACATATTTGTCCATTTTTCTTGTCCCCCACTGGGCTAGCTACACAGCCTTTGAATACACTCCAGCTATCAGTGCAAAGAACCAAGGGCCAGGGCTCATGTGTAATTACTAACCAAGCAGCTTGCAACTCAGCCCACTGACTACTCTGATGCATACCTGTATCACACCAGATTGTATCAGTTTGTGGTTGTATAGCAACAGCTGTCCAAATACAGGGGCTTCCCCTGCTGGATCCACTGGTATACCAAGCATCATCCAGGGTGGGTAACAATCCTTCTCTTACTGTGTCAGGTGCTGGTGGAGGAGGAGATGAAATGGTGTCCTTTGATTGCTCATATGCAACAGCACATAATTCTAGGCTTAACCAACTTGCTGCCAGAATACTCATGTTACAAATAGGCATGTCGTTTATTCAAGGTAGGGGTTTGGGCTACAGCAGGGGTGGGTCACTTAAACAATCCTTCTGTCCATCCCTTGATTGGTAGATCCATTCTCACAGTCATAGGAAGAGTATTTGTTAATGGTTCCACCTATCGTAAAGCATTATATACTGCTAGCATTCGTTGTTCAATAGGAGAGTATCTGGTTTTGGCTCCTTTCCATAATTATGACAAAAATCCTGAATGGCCTGGTTTACAATACTGTGGTCACCGTAAGACCCAACTGATACCCTCAGGAGCAGTAGTAACATCCAAAGTTATAGTGATACCCTCTAAAGAGGTACCTAAGGCTGTGCCCACTGCACTAGCACTTTGGCCTGTTCAGAATCTTCCTGCTGAAGTGTGTCCAGGTCCCAATGTAGCCCTTTTCTAAGCCTATAGAGTGGTCTCAAACAATGGGCTAAGTGTGGGTTAAATGCTGTCTGGTAGCCAAAAAGACCTACAAATGTTTGGGTTTCTTTTACCTTTTTCGGAGTTAGAAATTGTTGAACTTTGTCAATTACTGTATCCACTTTCAAACAAGTCTTACCCAACCATGTGACCCCTAAAAACTTCACAGTGGGCCCTGGGCTCTGATCTTCAGAGGGTCAGTTGCCCATCCCCCTTTCCACAGATGTGTACACAATGCTGTGAGACTTTACTGTAACACATTAAAATCTTCAGAAGTTAACATAATGTCATCAATATAATGAAACCAAGAAAGAGAAGACAGGAATGAGAACAAAGGCACCATTCCATGGCAATACTTGAAAGGTCCATTGGTGACCTTGCCAGGTAAAAGCAAATTTGTCTTGTGATTGTGCTGAGAGAGGAATCCTGAAAAAGGCATTAGCCAAATCTAAGCAGGATGTATCCCCAGCATAGACACTGTGTGGTCGACTGCAGCATATATGGCATGGTTACCTTGTTCAATTCCTGGTAATCCACAGTCATCTCCCAGGTATGGTATGGTTTGCCTGCAGGCCAGGTGGGTCTATTAAATGGGCTTACAGCTGGTGGATAATATACACCTTTGCCAGTTCCTCAATAGTTGCACTTATTCCAGCATGGCCCCTCAAGCAATTTGTGTTGCACATGTTGACAACCTGTCTAGGGACAGGGAGTTGTAGGGGTTCCCATTTTGTCTCTCTGCTGAGAACAGTCTTTACTACATGCACTTTCAGTAAGAATTCTCCCACTGAAGTTTGCAAAGTCTTTCCTAGCATGATATCCACGCCTAAACTGTTTTCTGGATTAGGAGAAATAAACACCATATATGGGTTAGGGGGAGCTTTTCCAATACCTACATGTATCAAAGTCCTTTTTACCCAGATCGTTTGTCCCTCATAACCATCAGTGGCAGCCCATTAACAAGGGTGTCTTTCTGGATTTCCATAGATTAAAGTTCATTCTACCCCAGTAACTACTAAGGCAATAATTTAATATGGGCCCTCTGGTCACTCCCTATTGCTTGAATGTGGGGGGGTAACCTTGGCCCCACTCCTAGTCTTGGGGACAGGGCATTAGAATGAGGAGTCAATTTGTCTTCCTCTTCTGCTGGAGGGGCAGAAGGGAAGAGAAGAAACTGCTGTTTAGGCTGTAGTTCCCTCCATAAGGCCACTAGTATAGCATTCCATTGTTTTTCTGTTTTTTTTCTCAGGGTGTTCCAGCTCCCACTAAACCATGCCACATTTGCTTATGTGTGACTCTTATCAGTCCCTTTCCCCTTCTTTCTGTGGGGTTTCCTTTTTCCCTTTCATTAGCCCTTCTTGGGTTACCAAGCATGCCCTGTCCCTGGCTTTCTTGGTGGTTTCTCCCAAGTCTGCGATGGCTCCTCCCACATCTCATACGTTTTGCCCCACTGTAGGACTCAACAAAGACAGGAAAGGGTTGTGCCATTCTCTTGGTGCATGTTGTAGCAATTTATTTCTCATCCCGTCAGCAAAAACTGCTTTCTTAGGTCTCACGAAAACCTGAGCATAGATGGCTTGCCTCATTCTCAATTCTCGGAGAAGCCCCTGGGCCTCTTCGACTGACTGCCAGGAGGCTGTCATAGACCTATTTAAAAATTTCCGATGGCTTCCTATGAAACTTAATATAAAAATCTAAACTCTTGATCATGATCTACTGATCTTGCCAACTTTTTGGCAACATCTGCCTGTCTCTCCCTTGCTTGCAAGCTCCGGTCTCCAGCAAGCTCTTTTCTGCCTCAGAGCCTCTGCACTTTGTGTGGAAGCCTCTTCCCCATTCTGTTATTCAAATCTCAGTTCAAAGTCCTCTTTAAAGAGACTTTCTTTGGCCCTGCAATTTAATATTTTATCTCCCTCCTTTCTCCTAGTCACTCTTTATCACATTTTTTTAAATTTCGGCATATTATGGGGGTACAGATTTTAAGGTTTCAATAAATGCTCATTTCTTCCCCTCCCCCCACAAGTCTGAGTCTCCAGCATGACCATCCCCCAGATGGTGCACATCTCACTCATTATATATGTATATACCCGCCCCCTCCCGCCTCCTACCTGCCCAATACCCTATTACTGTAGTACCTATGTGACCACTTAGGTGCTGTTCAGTTAATACCAATTTGCTGGTGAGTATATGTGGTGCTTGTTTTTCCATTCTTGGGAAACTTCACTTAGTAGTATGGGTTCCAGCTCTAACCAGGAAAATATAAGATGTGCTATGTCACCATTGTTTCTTAGAGCTGAATAGTACTCCATGGTATACATATACCACATTTTATTAATCCATTCTTGGATTGATGGGCACTTGGGCAGTTTCCACAGCCTTGCCACATTTTTAATTTCTTCATAGTGTTTATCAGTATAAGAAAAATTTCCTTCTTTCTTTCCTCCTCCTTTCCTCCTTCTGTTGCTTCTTTTTCTTCCTCCTTCCTTTATTTATTTATGTTTCTTACTCTCTAGATTGTAGGCTTTGTCAGCGAAGGGATTTTATCCTTTTTGCTTACTTCTGGCGTGCCTGGAGCATTCTTACAGTCTCGGACATAGAAAACACTCTGCGAATATGAATATACCCATTGCATAAAGTGATTAGGTTACTTTTTATAATAAAACAGTCATTAAACAGTATGTTCAAAGTACTCAAATATAGACTATTTGAAAAGGTGTAGACATTTTCCCCAAAGACTGGGGAAGGAGAAAAACAGCAACATATTCTTCATGTTGTTTCTTTGTTCAACTTTTTCTCTTCAGGCAGATAGGAGTAGTAAGCAGAGTGGTGGGTGTCTAAAATCCTGGAAGGCAGCAGGAGGAGCAAGAAAGAGATGGAACAATGAACTATATAAAATGAAAATAATGGAATGGGCATAGTTAAGTAAGAATTAGATTTTTTCTTTACTCTGGAGAAGGGTCAGCACAAATTACATGTCAATAGTCTACTCTTGATTTTCTGGACTAATGGAAGGGAAAAGGAGAATGAATGAGTCCAAAGTGAGAGAGGATAGTTTTAAAAAATTATATTTGATTTTGGAATTCAGCGAGAGGTAGAGGGACCACAGATGTAATTCACCCCTCCCAGGGCCAAGTTCCTTTTCAGTAGCCCAAGCAGAACCATAAATGAAGTGTATAGAACAAGGCTACCCTGATATTGCCTGGCTCACTTTACACAGCTAGCTTTATATATTCTGCTCAGTATTTTAAATTACAAGAGCTTATGGTAAAAGTAAATTTGTAGACTGAAACATTTTCCCAGAGCGGGTTAAGTATTCAGTTGGAAACCACAGCTGTATTCCAATAGTTTCACTTTCCTATTTCCCTTTCTCCATCCCTAAAACCACATTATCCATCCTCCTAGACTTGGCCCAAGTTCTGACCTCTGTGAAGATCTGCCCAACACTTTGAGACCAAAGTGAATTCCTCTTGCTGGAACTTCTTTGACACTCATGTTGTATTGCTTAATAACTATTCCATGAACAAGTATCTTGCCTCCCTAATTGGGCTGGAAGCTCCTCAAGGTTGTGGGTATTCTATATGCATGTCATTTATTTTATGGAGGCTAAATCATTCCCAGTCCAGTTTTGGGATAACGGAAGGTGTGAAAGGTGAATTGGGTGGAATTCACACATCCTTGCTCAAAATGAAGAACCTACCTGAGCCTTCTAGATGAATCTGGTGTTGGTCTTTCTCCGTATAAATGATTAATGACATTTTGTTTTTTATTTATTTGAGATTAATTAAAAAGGCACTGGGAAAATCACTTTTGTTTGTTTTTTAAATATTTAATTGGTACCAATATTTATTTTCATTTAAAAAAAATTTTTTAAGAAAAATCATTTTTGATTTATACATGAAATATACTGCTTTTCAGAATGAAAACACTTGTGAATCATTTTTGTTCTGAATAATTCAGGATATTTGAGATATTCTATTTCTAGGTGAAATAGTTCAAAATAAGATTTTAGTAATATGTGTATGATACATATTTCAAAACAAAAATGAAATGTCTTTTTGAAAGTTTCCCTTTGCAGTAGATTCAATCATTCGAATTGTTTTCTCTCAAGACACAAAAATTCCAGGGCATTGCCAGCTTTAAGTTTATCCTGAAAAAGAAAAGAAAAGGTTTTATTTTAAAGCATTATTGGTTGTTTTTAAAGTACTATGTTGAGTATCTTTATTACCTCCCCAATATGAGAGAAAAATATTAGCAGGTTATATAGTGACTCTTTTACTAAAATCTTCTTGGCCCACATTTTGCCTACTGCTTGAAATCTAAATCTGAGACGACTGTAGGAGAGGAAGAGACTTCTAAGCAGGAGAGCCCTCCTTGGGAAGTGCTCTTCTCTGGATCTTAAGGACTATTTGGAGGTAAATACAGAGAAAAGGTACAGTTTAGGTCTGTGGGACAAGAGGACTAGAAACAGTGCCCAGAAGTCACCTAGCCATCCCCCAGCTTCTAGGGGTGTGTGTGTGTTTGTTTAACATGGACCTGAATAAAAGGTAAAGTCTTTCAGAGCAAGAGAAGTGATGTGGGTGAAGAGTCTCACATGAGGATACCAACCTGTATAACTTATACTTATTATATATTATATATTATACCAACCTGTATAACTTATTTCACATGAGAAGAGGACTCCCCAATTTTTCTCCACCTAAAGAAGTGATTTGAAGGGTAACTTTGTGATATCCTCATTGATCTGTGCTCAGCTTGCAAAGGACAGGCATGCAGCTGAGGGGGGAAGGAATGTATGGAGTCATGTAACATCCATATCATGACCACTTCAGTGTTCTTACACAGCCTTGAAAAGTGGGTGATTTGAGATAGGGACCTCTTACTCAAGGTTCTTTGCTGATGCACACTTGGGCCATCCTCCTCTAGAGGAACAGTTCTGGAGGGACTGTTGCTGCTGGGAGAAACCATTTGCTTTTCCTTTTAAAATAGCTTGTTACCAAGTATCCTTTGAAGGAGAGAACCTTTGGTGTGTTGGATAGAGATCTGATCCCGGCGTCAGGGGATTTGGGGTTGCATCCATGTGCTATAACCCAACAGTTATATTGCCTTTTGGCAAACCTCTCAACCCCCAAGTCCTCCACTACTTCATGGTGGAATGCATCTGCCTGTATTCAGTATTCCCCCCTTATCCACAGGGGATACATTCTAAGACCCTCAGTGGATACCTGAAGCCACAGATAGTGCTGAACACTATATACACCATGCACAAATTTCTTTTTCATTTTTTACAACTTCATGGATAGAAGATTTGTTCTTACAAAGTGAGATCTTAGCAACTTGAGCATATGATGTTTTTTTTTCTTTATTAAGTTGAGAACTTTCACCTTTTCACTTAAAGGAAGCACTTTACAGATGCTCTTTGGCGTATCTGAATTGCCAACTTCACTAATCTCATGTTTGGGAGCCAATATTGAGTAAAATAAGGGTTACCTGAACACATGCACTGCACTATGATGTTTGACCTGGTAAGCAAGATTGCTACTAAGTGACTAAAGGGCGACTAGCATCTGTAGTGTGGATCCACTGGACAAAGGGATGATTCCACGTCCTGGGTAGGATGGAGCAGGATGGTGTGAGATTTCATCATGCTACTCAGAACAGCGTGTATCTTAAAACTTATGCATTGTTTATTTCTGGAATTTTCCATTTAATATTTTTGGACTATGGTTGATCAAGGGCAGCTGAAACTGTAGAAAGCAGAACCATGGAAAGTGAAACCATGGATAAGGGAGGACTCCTTTACCTCCCAGTGATTATACTTATCAAATGGATTCGTTTATTTTACTTTAAATTTCTTTAGCTGTTTTTGCCTTCACATAGTTCAAAATTCAAAAGGTTTAAGATGGGTACTTCTCTCCACTCTGCCACTCAGCCACCACTTTTAATTTCCAGAGTTAACAGTTTGTTGTTTATTCTTTCAGAGATATTTTATGCTTATACTGTACACGCAAATACTTATATTTAGCTATATGGATGTTCTTTTCCACAAACAGATAGTGTACTATCTACAAATGGAACTATGCTATACAAAATATTTTTTACCCCTTGCTTTTTTTTTTCTCTTGGAAATTGATATTTTATGGCTACATAGATTCCATTGTTTATATTGTTATTTATTTGACTATTCTCCTAAAGATTATTTTCAGTATTTTATTACAAATAATGTTACAATGAATAACCAGTACAAAATGTCATTGTGAAATTGTGACAGCATAACATTTTTATGCAAGATTTTTTTTGAAACTTGAAAGTGATAAGCATATAAGGATAAACAATAAAAGGCATAAAATAATAATGACTGTTGTTCCATTAAATTCTTAATCAGAATACTTGGGGTCATCTGCTTTCTGTTTAATTTTGTTTAACTTTATAGAAAGTTTTTCATTTTCAATGTCTGTGGTAAAAAAAATGATAAAAAGTCTTAGTATAGCTTCCTACTTTAACAGGTAAATATTTAACAATTCAAAACTTTTAGTGCCTTAAGGTGGGTAAGTTCTAAAGGGGACACTTTCTGTGTAAAACAGTCTGAGGTTTCCCAGTTAATAACTTCATCAGAATGATAATATCATCAGAATGATACATTATATACTTGTATACACCAGAATGAACTCTTCTTGGCATCTGTTAATGTGCTTCCAAGCCTGTTGAAGTAATACAGTGAAAAAAGTAATAAAGTAATAAAGTAAAAAAAAAAAAATCTGATAAGCTATATCTTATTTTTACTTTATTCTTTTTAACTCCTATACCTTGAAGACAACATAGCTATATATTTAACAGTTAAAGCAGAGAAAGTTCAAGGCAACCTCTGGATTGTAGTTTAGAAAAAAGCCAAAATTATGCAAAAGGATTCTGAGTAAGACTTACATAAGATTTATTAAGGGTTTATACATCTTCATATTTTCACTTTTGGCTCTCACTGATCCCCGGTAGTGATTGGTGGTGAAACCCTTAGGAAGAATTTGGTTTTTTGGAGAATGGAGTAGGGAAGGAGATGGCAAAGGAAAGGGAATCTGAAGACATTGCATCTCATTTTAAGCTTATCTTGGTTCAGGAGCCGAAGGGGTAGACTAGGTAGTGGTAGCATTATAGCACATTTTAGTGTCATTTAGCCACCTTAAAAGTGAAATGCCCCCCCCCAAAATGCAGTTACTTGGGGGTTATGATTCCTTGGGCCCTTGTTAATCACACTTTAGTCTCAATATCCAAATAACTGGAGTCATTACAACTTTTGAGATTGATGAATTTGTAATAGAAATACTAAAGGAAAAATGTAGTCATTTTTCTTATGATCCATTTAACATTCAGACATATATTAATATTATCATTATACAGTTTATTACAGTGTTCTTTCTGGATTTTATGAATTTAGTTGTGCTAGGCTGACTTTCAGCTTTGTCACGTTCCTTTGCCCTTTAATAGTTTAGCTATTTGTGGAGAAAGTAATATTAATAGTTCTAGGAATATTAAGCGTAATGGTTCCTGCGTTCTCTGTTATCATGTATCAAAGTGCTCTGAAACCAAATCCAATTAGAGCAGGAAAACTTATGAGGATGACTATGAGGTAAAATGCATATACCTTTGTTTCTTCATCAAATTCTTCCATGGACTCTATCAATTTCCCAGGTTCCAGCTCACCTAGTGGAAAGGGATAATCGGTTCCCAAAATGACTTTATCCTAAAAAAAGGAAATATATTTTCATCTGTAATTTTGTAAAACATTGAAGAGTCTCTTATAAACAATTATGTTTACTTACTACAGACATTCATATAGGAAAATAACAAATTTCTTCTTGATGAATAGAAACATAAAACTGGCCTAAAATTTTAAACATTTAATGGTTCAAAATTATTCTGATATTTTTTTCCAGCAGGTGTCGCTATTAGGTCTCTTCATGTTGCAAATCCACCCTATTCTCCCCCTTTAAAAAAAAATACCTGTTGCAGATTACTGAAATACAAGAAATAGACATTCATTTACTAAAACATACTCATATAGTCAGATGAAATTAAGGATTCTGCCTTTCTTAGAATGATACATTGCAATTGATCCCACAATTTTTGAAAACACTGGAGTTGGAAAGGAAAAATAAAAAACAACTGTATAAAAAGTAACAAAACAAAAACAATTCCTGTCCTATAAACTAGATCATGATTTGTTGAATGATATAGCTTCCAGTCTCCATTTGATACTTTGTACAACAGAACACACAGGGTTTGTCAATCTACAATGTGCAGTATGACAGGCAGTGTGTTAGAATCTAGATATACTCTGGTCAACAAAATAGACATGGTCCCTGTTCTCAGGGAACTCATAATCAAGTGAGAAAGAGAGACATTAAGTCAATAATGGTATTCTATTAAAATAAAACAAAAACATTTCAAACTAGAAATGTTACTTCTAGAAATGTATCCCATTCATACACTTCTACCAGAAATATATACAAGGGAATTAATATCTCCAAAAAAAAAAAAAAAAGAAAAAGAAAGGAGGTTTTTCTGACCCCCAAACTCTAATCTTCCTGCACAGAGGCAACTAATGTTACTTGTTTTTTCTTGGATATCATTCCTGAAATAGACTGTGTATATATGAACACATATTTGTGGGTCTATAGGCCCCTTGTTTAAAACAGAAATATGAACATAGCAGATACATTGTTCTAGAGTGGTTTTTTTTTTTTGTCTTTTGTCTTTATAACTTGGAGATTATTCCATTTCAACACATGTAAGTATTGTTTATTCCTTTTTTATTTTTGGATATTCTATAATTTAGTTGGCTAGTCTTTTACTATTACATATAATGTTAACATTAACTAAATTGGGCTACTACTATAGTTTTCTAACTCATCTCTCTGATTCCAATCTCATCCACTTGAATCAGTACTAAACACTGGATAAAAAGGTATTTTAAAAATACAAATTTTATCATGGTATATCCTCACTTAAAATCTTTCAATAATTTCCCATTTCGCAGAAGGTAAAGTTCAAATTCCTTAGCATGGCATAAGCGGCCCCCAGTAAATGTGAAAAGTGGTCCCAAACCTGAGTTAGGGGAGAATTCTGTGGTTTGATGTGACTAGCTGCTTTTCCTGAGGGAATAATTCGCATTCCTGATAAAATACTTGAGCAATTTTCTGATAGACTGATGAACTTAAGAACCTCTCTTGGGAAACCCACTCAACTGATTATTAGTATTGGCACTAGTCTAAGACCTTTAACCAATAATGCAAAGAAACTATCACCCTTAACTGGATAGTCTTCTTCTTTTTAAAAATCTAGTCTAACAACTATTATCTAACCATATTTTTTCCTAGAAAATGTGTCTGCCAAGATGGACTCTTTGAACTGGAGTTTTAAGAAAGCCTATTCTTTTAAGACAAGTTTGGAGTAAAACTCTGACACATGCTTATAATCGAGAGTTGCTTTAACGTGTGTGTGTGTGTTGAAATAATGAATGCTTGAATGTATGAAAGATGGAAGTCTGATGGGTAACTAGGCCTGAAATATTAGCTGTAGTTTAAATACTCTAAATTTGAGCTATTGTGAGGATAAATGACACCTTGATTTCTACCAAAAAAAAAAAAAAAAGATTTTCCTAGGTGTTATGAATACATTCGTGAAATAATGTGGGAAAGTGCATAAAGAAGTTTATAGTAAGGCCATGATAGACTAACAAGTCTATTCCTAGATTTCTGTATTCATTACTGTGTTAAACCAAGCAAATACACCTGCTGGTAGAAGCCCTAAAGACCCAAAGTTATGTTTACTCACATCTGTGCCAACAGCTGATCTCATTCTGAACTGTCTGCTTAGTAGTCACTGGAGGTTCATTTGTCCTTATTTCTAACCTGCTCTTGCTAAAACTGTTTACTATTTTAAAATACAACATAATTTTTAGAAGTCCCATGCTTACTTTACATTTGTCAAGTACAATTAACATGAAAATTACATCTAGAGATTAATTTTGCTTTCTAGTCAGGAATTCTTCCATTCCCAGCATTACAGCCTTCTTGGATATAAATACATTTTAAGAGGGGCTCTGTTTTATTTTAATGTGGAAAAAGCAAATGGTTCTAAAACAGACATGAAAATCAGTCTTCTGCAATTTATCCATCTTAGTTAAGATGCTTCCCTGCTTTCCTTCCTAACTTGATTTTGGATGCCCATTGCAGAACATCAAACTGATGGTTTGGCAATATTTAATTATTTAGTAGCTATTGTTCACAAGTCCTCTCTGTAGGAGGTTAATTATCCACTTGTGGTTATTTAGTTTGTAAATTTTCCCTACCCATTATCTGTCTGTACAGCATTTATTAATAACCTATAGTAAACTTTTGACCTTTTTTAACTTGTTAGTAATTTCATAAGAGACAGGGAAGTAGGCACAAAAGAACTGGAACTAAAATTCCTGTCAATTGAGTTTCTTGTTCAAAGGGAGAAGGATAATAGCAGGGAAAAAGGTTGAGGGAAAGAGATTCTTCATGAGTTTTAGTCCTATAAGATGAAGGTTGCATACGCCATTGCTTAATACCAGTCTCTACTTGGTAGATGCTTAATATAATAAATGCTTGAGTTAAAATACTTTTTCAGTCGTGATTTCTATTACCTATTATCTAATACTGCAAATTAATTATATTTTAAATGAATTACATAGAGAGTCCTGGGTTAAGGAGGCATATAAGATGGCCTTGGATAACTGTTGTCCCCATTTCCCACTAACCTTTGCTCCCTGGGATATCCAAGGTTCATGACATCTCAACAATAGTCATAAATGGGATCTTATGTTGGGCATTTGATCTATGAGTTAGAAGATGCACCTAAGCTGGAGATCAGTCAGCCACAATGGCCAAAGCTTCTTCATCCTTTTTCTGTGCTTCTATGTTGTTTTTTTTTTTTTTTTTTTTTTTTTGAGACGGAGTCTCCCTCTGTTGCCCAGGCTAGAGTGCTGTGGCATCAGCCTAGTCCACAGCAACCTCAAACTCCTGGGCTCAAGTGATCCTCCTGCCTCAGCTTCCCTAGTAGCTCGGACTACAGGCATGCACCACCGTGCCCAGCTAATTTTTTCTATATATTTTTAGTTGGCCAATTAATTTCTTTCTATTTTTTTAGTAGAGACGGGGTCTCGCTCTTCCTCAGGCTGGTTTTGAATTTCTGATCTTGAGCGATCTCCCCACCTCAGCCTCCCAGAGTGCTAGGATTACAGGCGTGAGCCACTGCACCCGGCCTGCTTCGATGTTTTTAATATTCAAGACTACTCTATTCAAGGGGTTCTACAGGGTTATGATGATCTGGAAATACTGAAAAGGTTCTTTATCATCAAAGAAAGATTTGATTATACCCAGGGCTATTGTAGGCAGTAGCCTACATACCTGTTCCTGGCCTCCCAAAGGCTGAATTTTCTTCTGTCTTCTTGTCTGTGATCTAAGATCCTATTCCTTTCACATCCCCTATGATCATAAACCATTTTTTAAAGATATCCGTGTTAATGTGCTAATATAACATTTGACAACACCAACATTTTAGTAGGGCCTTTCTACAGACTCTATTAAAACCCAAAGGAATAATTTGGAAGGTGAGCATTTCGTGTATCATGACTGTCTCTTCTGGGATTCTGAAGTTATACCTTCTGGACAGTTGTTGGCTTTCCTTATTAGGCTCTAAAAGCAGTGGATAATCCTGATGGATTTCTCAGCACCAACACTTTACCCCAACATATGGCTCCCCCTGCAAAGCCAGCAGCAGCACACATCTCCCAATGAGGTCAAATACTGAGCTGATAATAGTAGTGATTAATATTTCTGCCAGGGAAAGAAATAAACTTCTCACCTGCTGGGATACATCACCTTTTTCGCATTCTCAGGGAATGCTGCAAGATGGGGTTTACTAAATAATACTAATAGTGGGAGAAAGTTTTGTTTTTCTTCTGGAAAAGAAACACTTAACTGTCTTCTCATTAGCATATCTCATTAGTAGCATTTGCAATAAATACAACATAAGTGTATTATAGTTTATGACAAAAATTTTAGTATACCAGGGATTCCGTTTGTTTCCTGAGACATAATTTCCTAGAGAAGGATCCTGGTTTAATGTAATCAATTCAAAGTAAGATTAGTCTTATATCCCCAAGATATCATTACACAATTCAGTTAAACAAACATTAACTCAATGCCTCTATTTGTAAAGCACTAGAATAAGGTGATATACATCTCAGACATTTGTATAATCCTTTGGCATAGTATTAACGTTACACATCAACAAAGTATTAACTTTTCACATAACCAGATCTTCCTGGTTATCAACCCCAATTTTCAGTTGTGGAAGCCGAGGCTGAGAGGGGTAAGTGATTGTAATTAAAGATCACCCAGCTAACCAGTGGTAGAACCAGTACTTGCACTCTCTCTCACTTACTACAACTTATTGAGAAAATAGTAAATTATACTCTTGTCCTCAGGAAGCTTACAGGCGTCACAAAAAAAGGGGTTCTACTGTATTATTGAGGGCTGTAGTGCACAGGAAAACATCACTTAATCAAAATACTTGGAGACTGAAGTATTAAAATAAATTTAAATGTCATGTTAGGTGGGAATTAGGCATGAAGCCCTTTTTGTTTTAAGCCATGCTGGAAATATTTCTAATATATATGATGTGCTCTACTGCCTACATGCCCTGGGTATAATCAAATCTTTCTTTGATGATAAAGAACCTTTTCAGTATTTTCAGATCACCCTAACCCTGTAGAACTCCTTCAATAGAGTAGTCTTGAATATTAAAGACGTAGAAGCACAGAAAAAGGATGAAGAAACTTTGGCCAGTGTGGCTGACTGAGTTCCAGCTTAGGTGCATCTTCTAACTCATAGATCAAATGTCCAATACAAGATCTTGTTTATGCCTATTGTTGTAAAAAAAAAAAAATGGTGCTGTTGTTCCTAAAAGTGAGCCATTTCTTTTACTATGAGAGAAAACACTTTCTATTTTGCAGAACAGGAATTTCTGGTTTCTCCTTTAAAAATAAAACATCTGAATGGATATTTTGCTTGGAATGGCTAAAAGTCTAACTTACAGAGAGAGGCCTCTGTCTCTTCACTTTTAAAAAAAATTGAGGTGAAATTCACAAAACATAAAATTAACCATTCTAAAGTATACACTTCCGTAGCATAGAGCAAAATCACAATGTTGTGCAGCCATTACCTCTATCTTGTCCTAAAACATTTTTAGATAATGTTATATAATTATCTAAAAAGTCAACAAACCCAAGAGTTAGGTAGTAAAACATTTTACATGCCCAAAGTACAGACATTAGGAAAGCCTTTAATATGAAAGATTGAGACTTTTCAAAAAAGACAAAAGAGTCACTTGGAGGAAGACATACAGGGATAAGTAAACTCCAAAAAATTCTTAGTATATTCAGAGAGATAAGAAAAGGTATTGCACCTACCCAAAAAGAAGAGGATGTTTAAAAATATTCAGAGAACAAGAAAAATAATAACAAACTCTTGGAAATTTTTAGAAAAGACCAACTAAATAGAAGGCTTTGTTAATAAAGCTGAGAAAATCTCCCAGAAAGTAAAACAAAAGTTCAAAGAGGTAGTATGTAAGATAGGACCAAAAAAAAAAAAAAAGATTCAACATTAGAATAATAAGAATTCTAGAAAGAGAAAGCAGAGGGAATTAAATCATCAAAGAAATATATTAAGAAAATTTACAGAATGAAAGGGCCCACAAAATGACAGGCATAATAGGTGAAAATAGACCCAAAGCAAGTAACATCATTGTGAAATTTCAGGACAAAAAGAAAGTCTTACAGTTTTGAAATTGGGGAGAGGAGGGGAGAGAAGTAGGTTTTATGCACGTTTCAAAGATTAGGATGGCATCACATTACTCAGCAGCAACTCTAGGTTGGGCGAGCAACTCTAAGCCGAGGTGAGAGAATTGCTTGAGCTCAAGAGTTTGAGACCAGCCTGAGCAAGATTGAGACCCCATCTCTACGAACACTAGAAAAAATTATTAACCAGGCATGGTGGTGGCTTGTGCCTGTAGTCCCAGGTCTTTGGGAGGATGAGGCTGAGGCAGGAGGATCACTTGAGCCCAGGAGTTTGGGGTTGCAGTGAGCTATGATGGCATCACTGCACTCTACCCAGGGTGACAGAGCAAGACCCTGTCTCAAAAAAAAAAAAAAAAAAAAAAAAGCCAGAATACGATGGAACAATGTCTCTAAAATTTTGAAAGAAAATGGCTTCCAAGCTAAAATTATATACCTAACCAATTAACTCATTGTAAGGGAAAAATAAAGACATGTTTAGATAAACAAGATTTCAAAAATTTCACCTCCTATACTCCCTTTCTCAGAAAGTTATTGGAGGATATTGTCCACCAAGATAAAGGAGTAAACCAAGAAATAGGAAAATCTTGGGATCCAGCAAACAAGAAATCCAATGAGAGAGACAGAGAGAGAGAGAGACAGAGACAGAGACAGACACAGAGACAGACACACAGAGAGAAATAATGTCCTCAGGATAATGGTGAAGGGAGATTTCAAGATGACAGCTGTGCAGTAGGTCTAAATAGCAACCCAGTCCATATTCAAGCAAGGGAGAAGGCTCCTGAAGATAGTTTTTTAAGAATAAGGAATTATAATAATTAAGACTATTGTACCCAATATGTTTGAATGTACTGAGAGGAGAGTTACAAAATTGGTGGAGAGTTTGGGGTTAAGTTAGTGTAGTGTGCAAATAAAATAAAATAAGGAGAGAAGGAAGAAACTGGTGGGCTGCAGTCATCTCACTGAACCTCAGAAGAAACCATGAACCAGAATTGCCCAGTCATGGGGTTCCTGAATTCCTAACCCAGAGACAATGAATAAGATACTAAATGTGTATTGTTGTTTTAAACCACTAAGTTGTAGGCTAGTTTGTTTTGAAGCAACATATAACTAATACAGAGTTTTATAGTGGAAGTGGGGTGCTGCCATAACAAAAACCTAAAAATGAGGGAGTAGCTTTGAAACTGATTAGTGGCAGGAAGGACCTTGAAAATAGTGAAAGACTTATTAGAACCCTGATGTCCTGTGAGAATGTTGCAGTAAGGGCTTAAGGGAGAATGAGGAAAATGTTGGAAACTAGGGGAAAGGTGATCCTTGCTATGTGGTGGCAAAAATTTAGCAACACTATCATCTAACATGCAAAGTAGAAAACATATTTAATAAACTAGATGATATAGCTAAAGAAATTTCCACATAAAGTGTTGCCTTGCTTCTCCTTTCTGCTTATGGTAAAATGCAAGAGAAGCTCCTTAAAGGAAAAACTGCTACATATAAAGGAGCCAGGAATTGTTGGTTTGAAAATTCTAGGTCCTTCCAATGACCAATGATGCTAAGATTAAGATTTGGCTTTCTGGCAAAAATTAAATACAGGGCACAATCAGAAAATACAGTCTAAAAATGAAGCTAAATGTGACTAAAATAATCTCTTTGTTATGACCTGGAAAGATTTAGGCATTGCCTCAAAGAACTATCCAGTCAAACAGTAAGGGCTTCTAGGAAGCTTAATGGTGTTTTCCTTCAGTCACCTTAGCAGAAACCAGAGGTAGAGAAGAGCTTTTCTCTGAGATTTGTGGGTAAGGCTTTTGCCTAATGGTGTAAAACTTAATAAGATTCATAAAAGACCCACAAAGTTCTTAAGAGCATTGTATTAGCAGAAATACCACCAGCTTGGACTGAAAAGAACAGATGGAACAAAATGAAAAGAAGCCTTTGGATTCCAAAACTTGTACAGGCATGAAGCAGTCTGTAAAAATGACTCAGCCACAAATACAGGCTAACTTTCGTGGGAAAGGAAAAATGGCTCAGAAGGTAGAACCAAGAGCCATGCTGAAGCATTTCTGCACTTTGAGTTCTAATCAAGGAACTGCCAACATGTTCCTGACGGATTTCAGATTTGTCAGTGACTAGGGACTCCTCTGAACCTCCTGTTTTCCCCCTTTTGGAATGAGAGGGCCTGTAGCAACTATCCTATATCTGTCTGCCATTTTATTTTATTTTATTTATTTATTTCGAGACAAGGTCTCACTCTGTTGCCTGGGCTAGAGTGCAGTGACATCATCATAGTTCACTGCAACTTCAAACTCCTGGGCTCAAGCAATCCTCGTTCCTCAGCCTCCCAAGTAGCTGAGACTACAGATGTGGACCACCATTCCTAACCAATTTTTCCTATTTTTTTTTTTTTTTTTTTGGTAGAAACAGGGTCTCACTGTGTTGCTCAGGCTGGTCTTCAACTCCTGGCCTCAAATGGTCCTCCTACCCCAGCCTCCCAAAGTTCTAGGATTACAGGCATGAGACGCTGTGCCTAGCCTTACCGTTTTATATGGAGTCTGGGGGGGGAGGGGCAAAAGAACTTGTGTCTTTAGTGTACAGTGCTTTGGATTGAGAAAAACTGTACATGAGGAACCTTATCCACAAGTTCATTTAAGTAATGAGATCCTAAACTTTAAGGGGATGCTGAAAATGGATGTGACTTTTGGGGCAGTCTTGGTAGGGGTGAGGAATTTTTGTATTTAGGAGGAATATAAATAATTTGTGGCCAGAGGATGAAATGTAGCAGTTTTAAAATATGTGAAATTATTTGATATGCCTCCTTTTAAAAGATGGAGCCTAATTTCACTCCCCATGAATGTGAGCCAGAATAAGTGACTTGCTTCTAAATAATAAAATGTGGCAGAAGGAATGCTACGTGACTTTGGAATCTTGGTCATAGAAAGGATAGTTTTTGCCTGGTGCACGCTCATTCATTCTCTCTCTCTCTCTCTCTCCCTCTCCCTCCCTCCCTCCAACCTCTCTCTCTCTCTCCCCAACCTCCCCCCCCCACCTGTCTCCATCATCCTTTCCCTAGTCTCTCTCAGATCACTCATTCTGGGGGAAGCCAGCTGCCATGTTGTAAGGACACTCAAGCAGCTCTGTGAAGAGGCCCACCTGGGGAGGAACTGAGACTTCCTGCCAAAACCTGGCACCAATGTGCCAGTCATGGGTAAAAGCCAAACTTGGATATAAATCCTTAAGCCCCAGCCAAGCCTTTAGGTGACTGCAGCCCTGACTGATACCTTGCCTTCAACCTCTTAAGTGACCTTCAGCCAGTTAAGCTGCTCCTAACATATAGAGACTATGAGAGATAATACATGTTTACTGTTGTTTTAAGCCACTAAATTTTGGGATAATTGCAGTCATGCACCACATAACAAACGTTCTGGTCGGCCACAGGCAATATATGATAGTGGTCCCGTAAGATTATAATGGAGCTGAAAAATACCTATTGCGCAGTGATGTTGTAGCCATCACAATATCATAACACAACACATGTTTGTGGGGATGCTGGTATACACAAACCTACTGCACTGCCAGTCCTATAAAAGTATAGGGCATACAATTATGTACGGCACATAATACTTGGTAATGATAATAAATGATGTTATTACTGGTTTATATATTTACTGTACTTTTAATGGTTATTTTAGAGCGTACTACTTTGGCTTATAAAAACAAAAGTTAACTGTGAAGCAGCCTCAGGCAGGTCCTTCAGGAGGGATTCCAGAAGAAGGTGGTGTTATCATAGGAGATGACAACTCCATGTGTGTTACTGCCCATAAAGATCTTCCAGTGGAATAAGTTGTGGAGGTGGAAGACAGTGATATTGATGATCCTGACCCTGTTAGGCCTAGGCTAATGTGTGTGTTTGTGTCATAGTTTTTAACAAAAAAGTTCAAAAAGTAAAAAAATAAAATAAAATAAATAGAAAAAAGCTGTAATCCCAGCATGTTGGGAGGCTGAGGCAGAAAGATTGCTTGAGGCCAGGAGTTCAAGGCCAGGCTGGGCAATATAGTAAGATCCCATCCCTATGAAATTAAAAAAAAAAAATTAGCCAGGTGTGGTAGTATATCCCTGTAGTCCTAGCTACTTGGGAGGCTGAGGCAGGAGAATTGCTTGAGCCCAGGAGTTTGAGGCTATAGTCAGTTATGACTGAGCCACTGTACTCCAGCCTGGGCAACAGAATAAGAATCTGATGAAAGAAAGAGAGAAAGAGAGAGAGAGAGAGAGAGAGAGAGAGAGAGGGAGAGAGAGAGAGAGAAAGGAAAAAACTTATACAATAAAGATATAAAGAAAGAAAATTTTTGTCTAGCTGTACCATGTGTTTATGTTTTAAGCTGTGTTATTACAAAAGAGTAAAAAAATTAAAAGTTTATAAAGTAAACATTACAGTAAACTAAGGTTAATTTAGCATCAAAGGAAGAAAAATTTTAAAAATAAATTTAATGTAGCCTAAGTATACAGTGTTTGTGACATCTACAATAGTGTACAGTAATGCCGTAGGCCTTCATATTCACTCATCACTCACTCACTGACTCACCCAGAGCAACTTCCAGTCTTGTGAGCTCCATTCCTAAGTACCCCATACAGGTGTACCATTCTTTATCTTATACCTTATTTTTATTGTTCCTTTTCTATGTTTAGATACATGAATACTTACCATTGTGTTACAATTGCCTAAAGTTATTTAGTATAGTGACATGCTGTACAGGTTTGTAGTCTAGGAGCAATAGGCTATGCCTTAGAGCCTAGGCGTGCAGTAGGCTATGCCATCTAGGTTTGTGTAAGCACACTATGATATTCGCACAACAATGAAAGAACCCAATGCTGCATTTCTCATAAGGTATCTCCACCATTAAAAGACAGATGACTGTGCTTATGCAACAGTAGATTACTAATGGATCTAGCCAAAATTATGATGTAACCATATGAGTATATGATATGACTGACCTCTTAAAAAATCTATCCACCTAAATATTTTAAGTCTATTTTCTATGATCATGTTAATATAGGGAGGCAATAAAGTATCCCTTTTTTTGGATTTTTTTCATAGTGATAGACTTATATGACTAGCATCCTTTACATCTGTCTTTAAAACTGAGCAGATATAGATTGAAGGTGAAGAATTTTATAAGTGGAAGGAAGCCAAGAGATTAAGTAATTTAAGTATTTTTTGACCAAATAGCCCAGTGTTTTAGAATTAGTAGGTGCTCAATAATGGTTTTAGTTTTTTAAAATGTATTACATGTATCTATTTATTCTGAAGATATTTAAAATTTTTGTTTATCAAAGATATGTCTATATGTGATTAAACAATCACCCATTACTAAAATATCTTTATTATCAAAAGCAGTCCTGGGCCCACTTTCCTAACTCTTGTCTTCCAAGGCAACTTCTTTTATCTTTTCAACTTGTATCTTCTGACAATTACCTTCATATTCCCAGCTAATAAACTCATACATTCTTTCATGATTTATTAGCTTTAGAGAATATTTACCTATTTCCCCTTAGGTTCATTGAGAATTTCTTTCTTTCTTCAACCTCCCTATTTTCTTAATAGATTTATAATTTCCCATTAAACCAGTACCTAATATTTACACTATTATGAATATAAATAGTGTTCACTGCCAAGTCAAGTGATGTATGATTATTATCTGCCCTCATACAGATTTTTGTTTTCTTAAGTTATGTCCTTTCCTTTCATTTGCTTAATTTTCTATGTATATACTGCTTCTTTGTTCTTAATGCATCAGCAGATCTGTTAAATGTCTAGCAATAATTGTATCCAACTCTCAAACACACCAACTAATACATCAGTTCTGTTTTTTGTTGTGGTCGTTGTTTTTGTTTCTAGAGACCTCCCTCCACTGCACTCCATGCTCTTGCTCTAATTTGGCCAGGTTGCTTTGTAGCCCAGATGTCCATCCTGCTAGGACTTTCTTTATCCATTCTGACTTGGGGATTGTTTTTAAAAGAGAATTCGCTAATGTGAATATAACTAGAATGAGAAAGCATTAATATTTTAAAAAGAATCCTAAATTATTGATATATACTGCTTCTATGTTCTGGATTCATCAGCCTGTGAGATCACATAAAATGAGGTCAGATTTACTTTTGATGCCCAAATTAAAATAGCTCAAGCCTTTACAATTTGAATGCAAGATCTCAGCACCACTAACTTTGCAAAGTGCCCTCTGAATTTTTCTGGGAGTTGCTAATAGGGGTGTAATCACATGTTCTTACCAACTGGTCCATCTACTGGTTACCATGAGGCACTTGTCATATTATCATTCTGCTTCTTTGGCCCCCTGGCTAATGGGTATTGCCCTGGGTGCTGTTTGAAGGTGATAGTGACCCTCGTTGCTGATGGTGTCCCTCAAGAGATGGGTTTTGTATTTGCCAATGGCTTTTTCTCTTGATGTTTCCATTTCCAAGAATACTAGGGAGTACTAGGCTTGATGGGATATACTGAGAATGACCCTTTTTCCCATTCCACACCACTTAGTTTCTTCCCTTTGTAGTTTCCTGTTTACACATTTCCTAGTCGCCCTCCATTTAAATCCAAAACACTTCTCATTTGAAAGAAAGATTTGATTATACCCATATTTCAAATCCAAAACAATTAACAGTCGTGACCAACTGCAACCACCCATCTCAACCACTCATCTCAGCAACACAAAAGCTAGACAACTCAGAGACACAGCTCAACCACATAATGTATTACCAAACTAGAATATTTAACATTTATATTCTAGTGATTTCTTCAAGCCAGAGAAGCACTTAGCATTAAAGTAAGATGAAGCATTTATTCTGGAGGTAGAACACTACTTGCAACTTTTAAATGATGCACCTCTTTTTCTGCTAAACAAGATTTTTTAAATCTTAGAGTCTAGTTGCAATCTGAATACTATATTGCAAATCTTTAAATATGTCCATATACTTTTTTAAAACCCCAAAGATTTTTTTACCTTGGGAAAATTTGGAAATCTATAGATATCTGTAAGTGTTAATAACCAAATGGAATCGAAGTGCTAAATATTTTACACTTTGTGCTAATTCACACTGGCCTTTCCCCTAAAAATTTCTCTAACTCGCTGAGTTAGCGTTTTCTTCCTTTCCTTTCCTTTCCTTTCCTTTCCTTTCCTTTCCTTTCCTTTCCTTTCCTTTCCTTTCCTTTCCTTTCCTTTCCTTTCCTTTCCTTTCCTTTCCTTTCCTTTCCTTTCCTTTCCTTTCCTTTCCTTTCCTTTCCTTTCCTTTCCTTTCCTTTCCTTTCCTTTCCTTTCCTTTCCTTTCCTTTCCCTTCCTTTCTTTTCTTTCTGACAGAATCTCACTCTGTTTCCTAGGCTACAGTTCCATGGCGTCAGCCTAGCTCACAGTAACCTCAAACTCCTGGCCTCAAGCAATCCTCCTGCCTCAGCCTCCTGAGTAGCTGGGACTACAAGCATGTGCCACCATGCCCGGCTAATTTTTTTTCTATATGTTTTTAGTTGTCCAGCTATGAGTTAGCATTTTCAAAGAATACTTTAAAGTAGGGGTGCTGCCAACAGGGAGATCTGCTAGGAGACCATAACAGAGGAAAGACTGTTCTTGTGGGGTTTAAAAGACCACCATGCTGGTCCTTTAATCAAATGAGAGAATTGTTTTCAAAACTAAGGTCATATAATTCCAGGAAGGAATTTCACGGCATTATACACAAGACCCTCTACCTCAGTGGGTCCTAACTTGTTTGGCACCAGGGACCATTTTCATTGGAAGAGAATTATTCCATGCATGGGGTTGGGGGTAGCAGGGATTGGGGGGCAGGCCAGAGCTCAGGCAGTGATGTGAGCAATGGAGAGTGGCTATAAATACTGATGAAGCTTCACTTGCTTGTCTGCCACTCACCTCTTGCTGTACACACCACCTCTACTTCCTAACTTTCATGGAAAACAGTTTTTCCACGGACAAGGGGGCTGGGGGCAGCAGAGCTCTGTGGCCTGGTCCCCAACAGGCCATGGACCTGTACCAGCCTGTGGCCCAGGGGTTGGGGACCACAGCTCTACCATCTTCCCTGACTCCCTATCTAGTGCCAGGTCCCAGCCCTGCTTTCCCCCCCTTTTGATGTTCCAGTTTTCTCCATTTAGTAGATGAGGACAGTTGTGTTAACAATTTATCCAACTAGTAAGAGGTAGAGCCAGGATTTTAACCAAGGTCAATTTGACTTCAAAACTGGTGGCTCTTTCCTGCTTACCATGTTGCCACGTGGCATTTTGGATGGAGATAGAGATGTCCCTAAGGAAGAGGAGCTGATCTGGGGGAAATTCCCAGCCATATGGATTATCTGGGATTTCTCTGGCACATGTAATGGGTTCCCTGGTGATACACACTGTGTTGAGGGAGGCCCCAGAGAACATCCACTCTGCAAGCAAACCTAATCCCAAACCTGTCTGTGCCTCTTCTTTCTTCTAATGCCTTTTCTTCCACCCCTTTTTTGGAGAGAGGCCAAGTAACTGGTTGCTGATCCAGCATTGTGCTCCCCATAAACCATTCAAATGGTAAACGCGGCTTACCTTTCCTATGGCATCTGTTAACAGCTTGAGGGACAGAGGATCATGCACCAAGGAGTCTGTGTAAAAGGAACCAAGGTATTTCCTTGGGTTAATTGGATTGTCCTGGGCACACAGATCTGGCCGCATGCTGAATCCATGAGAGATTCTTCCTACTGTGAAGGCGAAGGAACCACCTGCAAGTAAAACTCATTGCTGAAGGGCTAGTGTTGATTGGAAAAGATTCCTCAGCCCTCATGCTGTGTGCAGGAAGTTACTATAGCCCAGCTGATTAACAGTAATTACAAAGGACCCATTGCATTCCAAATGCTGGGAGATGACCTAGAAGAAATGACATTAATTCACCTAGAAATTCAGACTTGAGAAATTTATCCTAAAGAGAAAAGACCAGTGTGTAAAGATATGTGGCCAACTTTTTCAAACGTTGTGTGGTTATAATAGCAAAATACCGAGACAGTCTATGAGCTGGGGACTAAATCATGACGGCACATCCATAAAATGTAATGCGTGCATGAAGCCGTCAAAACTGAAGCTCTTTCACTGACATGGAAAGAGTCTTCGCTATGCTATTGAGAAGGAAAAGCAGGCTAGAGAACATGTATAGTTTTATATTGTGTGTATGTGTGTGTGTGTGTGTATGTGTGTGTGTGTGTATGTGTCCAAGAGTCACAAATTCAATTACCTACAGGGGCCAGGCAGGCAATGGAAATCGAGGAAATAGGCCTATTTGTAAACAATGGAGAATGGTAGGGACTGTTGTAGACTGGAGAGGTTGTAGTTTTACTAGAGGTATTTAAATAAAAAACAAAACAAAATAAAAACTGTGCCAAGCAAACTAAATTCGCCTACAAAAATAGAATCTGGTCCCCAAACTATCATATGACTAGAATGGTGGCTGGAAGGGTGTTATGGACTGAATTGTATTTCTCCAAATATCCTGTGTTGAAGCCCTAATTCCCGATGTGACTGTATTTGGAGAAAGGACCTTTAAGGAGATAATTAAGGTTACATGAGGTCATAAAGTGAGGCCTTAATCTAGTAGGACTAACATCCTATTGGACAAAAGAGTTTGCCCCTTGCACGCACAGTGGAAGGGCCATATGAAGAAGGTGGCCACCCGCAAGCTAGGAAGAGAGCCCTCCCTAGAAGCCAACCCTGCCAACACCTTGATCTTGGATCTCTAGCCTCCAGAGCTGTAAGAAAATAAATTTCTATTATTTTTTTTTTTTTTTTTTTTAACTTTTTTTTTTTTTTTTTTTTTTTTTTGAGACAGAGTCTCACTTTGTTGTCCAGGCTAGAGTGAGTGCCGTGGTATCAGCCTAGCTCACAGCAACCTCAAACTCCTGGGCTCGAGTAAATTTCTATTATTTAAAAGCCACCTAGTCTGTGGCATTTTGTTATGGCAGTCTGAGCTGACTAATACAGATAGGGTTTTACCTCCATGTGCAAAACACACTTTCAGTTTAGGAAACTTCTCAAACACTCCACCCATGATCATGGAGCAAATGGCTATGGTGGTCTCTGCTGGCATTCCTGAAAGAGGAAATAGTCACAAGGCTCAGGGCTTGTCATCTCGAGTAAGAAGTTCAGCGACATTAATAGCTGGGGATTGGCAGCTAATGGCTGGGGAACTGTCAGTGCTAAGCAACTTGGGGCCCCTGTGTCCCAGCATGGCTTGACTTTGGCAAAGAGAACCATCTGAAGCTTCTTAATAGGGGGACTTGTCTATGGCTAGAACAGTTGAGGAGTCAGAGGACCTGGCATTTGCCCTGATTCTCTTGACTTCAGTTTTGGATGTAGGCAAGCAGAGTGTAATGAGAATGGGCTAACCCCTAGCTCCAATTTTCTGCCTCCTGGCCCTTGACCAGTTATTTAATGTCCCCGAGCCTGTACTTGTTCACCTGTAAGATGGGGACAGTGTTGCCCATATTGCAAGGCTATTGTGGAGCCTTGCAAATAATGATGTCAGCAAAGTTCCTGGCCAGAAATTCACATTGGAGATGCTCAACAAATATTAGCTGCCTCTCTGTGTCTCCATTTCCTCATCTGTAAAATTAGTTCCTGCCAGTTGCTTTGAGGATTCCGTGGACCTGGCACTTAGTGAGTGCTCACTAGGTATTAACTATTACTATTCCTGCTAAATCTTTGTTTCCTCTTGGAGCTGAGGTTGAAAATAACTGGATCAAAATGAATTATTTCAAGTGCTTTGTGCTTCTAGAAGAAGTAGCTGATCCATGTCTGATGCCTTCGCCCCCGATGAGCCAGTCTAGGTTATGTTGCCAGACAACTGCTTTTCAGACTGATTCAGAGATCTCTGACTGCTCCCTAGCTGTGCCCCCCCCCCTTCTGGGGAAGCCTGACTCTCTGGGCTGCTGAGTGGGGCTTCCTTCACCAGATGCTCATTCTGCCCAGGGCAGGTTCCTGCTCCCCAGACAGAGACACCCCCGGCTCCCCAGCCTCCTGGCAATTCTGGAAGCATGATGGATTCCTATCTATCTGGGAGTGGCTTGTAGACAGAGCTTCCCGAAGGCAGGGAGATGGGCAATATCACGTCCTGTGATTCTGCTTTCCATTAATTACTTGAACCATACATAACCCCACAATCCATTCTCCTTGTAAGAGCCAAAGTTATATTTTCAGTGTGAATTGGATCATGACCCCTCTCTACTGGGGATCCTCCAATCTACTAGTGACCACCTTTGCATCCCACATAAAATTCTGAAATTAGCCTGATGGTTTGTGATCTGTGTCCTTGTTTATTATCTCTTTCTTCTAACCAGAATATAAGCTCCATGAGGGCAGAGGATTTGTTTCTGTCTTCAGTGCTGAGTACAGGCCTGGCCTGCTGGAGGGGATCAATATGTTGTATGTGTTGCATAAATGAATGGTGGAATGACTCTATATACAAATGCTTGCCTCTTTTTCATATGGGAAGTTGCAGTATAAATAAGTTTATGGGACTTGTCAAGTGTTGTGAATAAGGATGAGATTTTTTTGAAGCTTGACAGCACTGGGCCTTTTAGGTTATCTCTTCCTACTAATTGTGGCTCAAGAATTTGGTAGAGGATGGGTAGGAAGCTGCCTTACTAAATACTTTGGTCTCCAGCAGCAATCACAGAAATGTATAAAAGGTCAGAGCAGAAAGAGACCTGCGAAGGAATCCGGACAGCATTCTCATTTTACATATGAGGAACAGGGGCCCAAGGAGGTGAAGTGATTTACTGTGGACTATACAGTGCAATACAGATTGAGCTGGAACTGAAAGTCAGTTTTTTTTTCACTTCCCACATTGCTCCATTTAATTCTTCATGGTGGTGGTTTGCATTTTGATGAATTCATAATTACGAATTGTACTAACTGGGCTGGAGAGCGAATGGGTAAATAGCCTCCCTAAAGAAAGTCCAACGCTTTTCATTTGGGGACCCATTTTTTCACTGGGTTTGTAGAAGAGCTGCACTTTTCATTTGTAGCTCCGGAATTTTGCATCTGTCCTCCATCTCTTCTCATCAAGACTGATAAGGAGAGATTGGACAGGCCAAAACAGGGGTTTCTCATCTTTCCCTTTTCCTCACCCTCATGTGGAGCTAGGAATGAACAGTGCAGGAGGCAATGGGCAGAGGGGAGGAGCAGGCAAGGACAATTGTACGCCTGAGTCATTGAGGATCTATAGCTTCAGATTCGTGGGTGGTAGAAGTGGACCTTCTACTTGTAATCCCAGAGTTCTCATTTGTAAGAGTCAATGCTATTATTAGCTTCTAAAAAATCTACTACATAGGTGTGGTTAGTTTTTTTTTTTTTTTTAGAGCTTCTTTGGGGTTGCTTTGGAGTCAGATCTATATATAAACTCCATTTTTACTTATCAACTCTGTGACTTGGACAACTTACCTAACCACTAGAAGACTCAGTTTCTCCATCTGTACAATCAACATTATAATGTCAACCTCATAGGTTAAATATATGATTTAGGCTGGGCATGGTGGCTCATGCCTGTAATCATAGCACTCTGGGAGGCTAAGCTGGGTGGATCGTATGAGCTCAGGAGTTCGAGACCAGCCTGAGCAAGACCTAGACCCCATCTCTACTATAAATAGAATGAAATTAGCCAAACAACTAAAAATATATAGAAAAAATTAGCCAGGCATGGCGGTGCATGACTGTAGTCCCAGCTACTTGGGAGGCTGAGGCAGGAGGATCGCTTGAGCCCAGGAGTTTTAGGTTGCTGTAAGCCAGGCTGATGCCACGGCACTCTAGCCCGGGCAACAGAGTGAGACTCTGTCTCAAAATAAATAAATATATGATTTATTTATGATATAATTTACTTATGATTGTATCGGATACAATTAAAATTAAACAAGGTAATATATACTGCACTGATCTGAGTAAGTGCTCAATAAATCATAGTTGCTATTACTCACAATCCTGTTAATTATTCATACTTTCTCTATTTGACATAATAGGGTTCCACAGATGATTGGAAAACCTAAGAGTTGGCTCTGTGTTCCAGACCCTAAGGAGACACCAACCTACGAGCCAAGGGAGCCAGTATTTGTCCATCCGTCCATCCATCTGCATGTCCCAGGGATGCACAAACAGGGAACAGTTCAGTCTTTCAGCCGCCTTCAAAGAAGCAATGAGAGAGAGAGGGTTATTTGGATGAGCTGGCATATATTATACAATTTGGTACTGTTTTGGGGGGAAATTGCTTTTCTCTGAGTGTATATTGGTCTGTATAAATGAACTAAAATACTTTTTTTTTTTTGGGGGGGGGCAAACCACGTGGCTTTATTATACACTCGTGGATGAGGTTCTGGGGCCCCAAGAGCAGGGGCCCCGGAAGTCGCCCTAAAATACTTTTTAAGTTGTTCCATGATCTATATAAAAAAGTCATAGACAAACTCTGCTTCTGCTTGGAAAATAAAAGGGAAACTTAGAATTAAAGGGGGTTGGTGGATTTACCATTGAGCTTGCCACACTTAATATATTGTTTGGCAAAGCAAATGTCAGGAAACATCCACCATTCAAACGTCTTGGCTGAGAGCAAAAGGCTCAAGGACTAATCCCACACCTCAAATGTGGGGGAGATTTTCCCTTCTGGGTCCTTCTTGCTCTCCTCCTTCGGAAGGACTGCTGAGATTGCATCCTTGGAATGAGTCAGGGTGAGAGTGCTCCCCCCATTGGAAATCTGAGGTTGTGGAAAGTGAGGAAGTGATGGGCTGGGAGCTGGGGGCAGGCTGGGCTGGGGCAGGCTGGCCTGACCCAAACCATCTGGCCACTGAGAGTCCAACACTGGGTGGAATTTCTGGGGTCTGCAGGCGCTCACACAGCCCCAGGAGTCCAGCTGAGTCCCTGAACAGTTGGGTGTGAATGAGATGACCTCAGAGAGGAAAGAGATCTCGATGCCTCAGCCGGGCAGGTCCTGGGATGAATGCCATGGGCAAACCTGCTCCAGGGCCTCCTGGGAAATGGAAAGGCCATCTGGATGGAATGACCTTTATTCAACAAAATTGTTTAATTAAAAGAAGTCCCCTCAACAGGAATTGAATATTAGTGCTTACTGAGGTTCAAAACAGATTTCTCTTAGAACATCGCTTTCCAAATCCATTTGGGTGCTGGAGTGACTCATCCCAGCTTCATACATACATATTTGTGCTAACCAGGCTGATGCAATATGACTTGTGTACATAGCATTTTTATAAAGGAAGAGCAATTCTGAGACAAGGGGATTCTGGGAGTGGCAGACAGAGGGTAAATTGAAGAAAGCACTCCTAGTTCAACAGGTTCTAGGGAGCAGAAGAGATATAAGCCTTTGGAAGGGAGAAGAGCTAATTGGTTTCTGATAATGAACAGTAGGTCGGAAAGAGAATAACAACTTCTTGGGATAGTTTGGGCTTGGTAAAGGCACACATGATCCTGGTATCTCAGTGAGATTTGACTCCTCATTAGGATAAAACTTTATTCTGTGTGCCTGTGATGGTTCGTTTCTATTCAATTCAAATTAATCCATGAAACATGATACAAAACACAAAAAGAAATCACTTATACTCTCAAAATCGTAACTAACGGTAATTGAGAACTTACCGTGTACCAAAGCTGTTATAAGAATTTTATAGTTATTAACTAGTTTAATCCTTTATGAGATAAGCACTATCATAACCCTCATTTTACAGAGAATGAAAATAAGGCAGAATGACTTACTCAGGTCCTGTGGCTGAGAAATGCTAGAGCCATGAAATCTGGCACTACCATTCTGTCTGCCTCATACCAGTAACAAAGAAATTTTTGTGCCTGAAGACTGCCCTGAGCATGTATGTGGGGGTCACTTACTAAGAAGGGAGACCTAGGAGATAAGGGGGACAGGTAGATGCTCTGGAGCACCAGGCTCACCTTGAAATGACACAGCTAGCTTGGCTCATGGTGATTCCTTTGTTTGTTTCAGTAGGTTTTACTGACGCAAGCTAGAGAGCAGTGAGGCAGGCAAGCCTTGCTAACCAAATAAATGTGCCGTCACCCCCAGGACATCACCAGTCAACTGGGGCCAGGATGTACTCCTGAATCCCCTCAGAGACTGTCAGCCCCTAAAACAGTCTAGTTAGAATGATTGATGGCTTAAGCTAGTCACAGAAAGAAAAATATCCATGTGGACTCCAACCAACTTCTGTTGTTTTCTGAGCGCCTTAGTAATTCATAAACTCAATTCCAATGAATAATAAAATGACTCGCAGCTGAAATCTCGCTCACACTGTGCTGAAATGACTTGGATGCACAAGTAAATAAATCCTTTTTCAAAGCTCATTAAAGTTTCTAGAAAACATTCACTACATCAACTAAGCCACTGCAGCCATAAGCTTCAGGGAGTTCAATATTTAGAGGAATATTAAATATTTCAGGTTATTTGGAGGCAATCTAACAGATAATCCTCCAACTGGTGGTCAGTTTAGATATAAACATGGAAAGAATTTTACATGTATAATAGTTAGAGCTCAGTAAATATTAAATGAATAAATGATCAGTGAATACAGTTCCTGGTGAGTCCACAAACAACTATTCATTATTAAAGATTGCATTTACAATGAAATAATAGAAGGCAATATTATTGTAATTCTAGGAGGAAAGTAAGAAATTTAAAAATGCAATTCAGTAAAGAATTATGCATCATGAATCCTGGTACTGAGGAGAGATTTAGTTATAGAAAGAATTGAAAGTAGGCCAGGCGCTGTGGCTGCTCACGCTGTAATCCTAGCACTCTGGGAGGCCAAAGAGGGTGGATAACTCAAGGACAGGAGTTCAAAACCAGCCTGAGCAAGAGCGAGACCCCGTCTCTACTATAAATAGAAAGAAATTAATTGGCCAACTAATATATATAGAAAAAAAAATTAGCTGGGCATGGTGGTGCATGCCTGTAGTCCCAGCTACTCAGGAGGCTGAGGCAGCAGGATTGCTTGAGCCCAGGAGTTTGAGGTTGCTGTGAGCTAGGCTGACACCATGGGACTCTAGCCCAGGCAACAAAAGTGAGACTCTGTCTCAAAAAAACAAAGAAAATAGAGGAAGAAGAGGATGGATGGACAGGACTATGGGACTGTGGATACTTGAAGTTGGATACTTCAAAAAGAATGGCACTGAATTTTTGAAAGTATATTTTATCATGAAATATTTTAAATATAGAAAGCATAAACAGTAACACAATGAACACCATATATTCACCATCTACTTTCATCAAATGTTAATATTTTCATGGCATTATTTTTTTATTATGTATTTTATTATATTTTACATTTTCAAAATATATGGCTTAAATATCTTAACTGAGGATTGGTTGAATCAAAACATATCTATGTATTGGAATATTCTGTGGTTATTTAAAAATCATGCACTGAGAGAATTTTCATTTAGGCTGGAAATTCTTAATTAGGATATGAAATCACATGTGTAATAATTTCAATTTCAGGCTGAGCGCTGTGGCTCACGCCTGTAATCCTAGCACTCTGGGAGGCCAAGGTGGGTGGATAGCTCAAGGTCAGGAGTTTGGAACCAGCCTGAGTGAGACCTCATCACTATTAAAAATAGAAAGAAATTAATTGACCAACTAAAAATATGTATACAAAAAATTAGCCGGGCATGGTGGCGCATGCCTGTAGTCCCAGCTACTCGGGAGGCTGAGGCAGCAGGATGGCTTGAGCCCAGGAGTTTGAGGTTGCTGTGAGCTAGGCTGATGCCACAGCACTCACTCTAGCCTGGGCAAGAAAGTGAGACTATGTCTCAAAAAAAAAAAATCAATTTCATTAAAATTAGATATATGCAAATAAAAAAACAAGTGAAATGTACTGTAACAATGATGACTTATCTTTGGGTGGTTGGATTATGGGTGATTTTTTTTTCATCTTTATACTTCTCTATATTTTCCATAATTTCTTCAAGATCATTTTGAAAAATGTTAAGTATTTTTTTCCAAAGCAAAAAGAAATACTTTTTTTTGCATGTCATTAATATGGTTCTTATGCACAGTGGCAGTGATGAGGGTTATGTTTTGGCTTCCAAGTGAAAGATTAAAAGGACAGCAAGGGAGATAGAAAGATGAGATATTTGGCTGAGTTAACTCAGGGCTGGCCCAGGAAGCATTTTTATCTGTCCCTCTTCTGTAGAATGGTCTACTCCTTTTTGGGGCAGCTGTTTCCCCACCTTCTGCCTATATCCAACATTCGTGGACATCTCCCTCACCCTCCCAGGGTGGTGGCGCTTCCTCTCCTCCCCACCAGCACCCAGCGGTGGCCGAGGAGTGCCGTGTTCTCACCGCATAGACAGGGAAGAGTTCCTTCGAGTTCAGGTCCCACTCGTTGATGTGGGAGCCAATCTGGACCCCGGGAAAGCCCAGCTCCTTCACACAGCGCTCCATCTCCTCGATGGCCAGCTTGGGGGCCTGCATGGGCAACGTCCCCAGCCCCACAAACCTCCTGGGGTGTCTTGCAACGGTGGCAGCTAAGTCATTGTTTAAAAGCTGGCACAGGTTTAAAGTGTCCTGAGGTTTGGCCTGGTGGCGACAGGAAAGGGAAAAACCACATTGTTAAAACTTTCTTCCTTCTTTAGATAGTTACTCTGAATAATGCCTCCTCGAGGCTAAAATATTCACTATTCTCAATGGCTTTACCACATCAGAAAACTGAGGCACAGATTGGGTAAGGGACTGGCCACAGAAGACTCAGAAGCCAATCTTTGTGAAAGCAAAGAAAACTGCTAGTATATTACTGATTAATTAAAAAAAAAAATTGAGGCTAGAATCAGAAGGGAAGGACACAATTACTGGATCTGGCATCCTAATGCCAGAGATGGAATGGGGATGGGCCACTGCCAACTTCAGAAAGATCCAGAACCCCCCACCCCCAGGAGGCTGGGCCTGGCCAAGGGCTCATGGACTCCTCCTGTCCCTGCCTGTCCTCCTCCCCTTCCTTCCCATTGGCTGTGACATTCAGGGCTGTCCTTAGCAAAATGCTGAGGCAAAGTTTGCTTTTGATTCCCTTGCCTTTCCCTTCTTCACTGTTTTCTTTTCTTTCAACATCACCCCACTGCCCCCAGCACTGCCAGGACTTTGGTACTCTCCCGCTGTCCCGGTTGTCCAGTCAGAGTGCTACCCAACTTGATAAGTGTAGGCATAGTGAGGTCTGGGGTGTTTCAAGTAGTGAATCTAATCACAAGAACAGGTAAAGACTGAATCATTCTCTAATACAGGGTTTATGAACACGGGTAGAGGGAGTAAGTGGTATTTCCATTGCTCCTTAAACCACAACAAGAGCAAATATCTGCTTGATTGAGCAGGTACATGGTGCACTCCCACCTATGTACAAAAATTTCCCTCCCTGGGCTCAAATTCATGACTGAAACTTTTAGCGCTTAAGATTTGTTCACTTGGGGAAGGGAATCCAACTTCAGGACTCCCCTTCTGAATTATATGTATCTATTTCCCTGGGAGAGGTAACATATGGCCATGATTATCATTCTTACCTCAAAATCATTCTTGCCCCAGAATACACTGGCTCATCAGTTCCCCAGCAAGGCATTGCTGCAATGAGTCACCAGACAGCAAGCTCTGGTGGAGACTGAGGCTGGTCTAGAACTGCACTGTCGAGTGGAACGATAACGTGAGTCACATAGCCACATGTGACTACTGGCTACTGTACTGGAGCAAGGATATGGCTAAGCAGGCAGGCCTGGGAGGGGACACTGCAGTAGGGAAGGCTGAGGGACCCTCCCGATCTCTACAGGGGAGGACAGTTGGGAGGGTGCTCAGTGGGACCAGCGTTCAGACTTGAGGCATCTGTTCACTTGCTGGGGAGCTGGATGCGAGCCTTTACCACCAAGGAGATGGTTTGAGGTTTCACACTCACCCAGTAGCTAAACATGACGGGAACGGTGGAAAGGGCTTGCACCGTTACTCCTAGACACAGACACAAAGAAAGGCAAAGCTGGTGAGAAGCGTGGCCTGGGGCACTCCTGCCGTTCCCAAGGCCAAGTGGCCATGAGCCTCCACCCCAGACTCCTCCTGCTCTCCCTCCCTTGTTGCTCCTCCCTGCACCCCTTCTCTCAAGGCCTTTCCCCAGGCCCCCTCCTCCCTCAGCCTCAGGTTCTAGGGAGAGAGGTAAAGGTTGGACAAAAATGAGATCATTCAAGGAAAACTAACTGACCCCATTTTCCAAGGGTTATTTCTACCTTTGCTTCCTGTGAAATTTTATTTAAGCAAGACTTTATCAGGGTTTTCCATCTTAAGTCATGCATAGCAGAGTGTGTCTGTGAACTACCTTCCCTGCCCCTCTAATTCAGCTCCTAAGTGAGCCTAGCTGGAGTCCCACAGTCTGGAATACCAAGAATGGGACCCTGAGTTTGAATCCAGATTCCAGGATGCCCAAGAATTGTTTTTCTTCAAGAGCGCCTACCTCCTGGGGATATTGTAGTGATTAAATGTATGTTAGGTGCTTAGAATCATGCCAGGTACAAAGTAAATGCTCAGTAAGGGTTAGTCTGGACTGTTCTCTCAAAGACAGCCATGGACTGAAACACAACAAAAGCCAAAGTGGTCACATGCATTCATCTACACTGCAGCCCTAAGCAGTGGTTTCCGACAGCAGTCATTCAGGTCTCATTCCCACTCGTTTGCTCTTGCTCTCGCTTCACATTTACAACAAAACCTTGCTGTTTGCTGTAGGGTTGGGAAGCATGTTCTTTTTCTAGCTCCTCTGCCACCCCAATGTACTTTTAGAACAGGGGGATGTATGCTGTGTTCTGTGGAATGGTCTACAGAAGGGCTTTAGGTTTTCAGCAAGGTTCAATTTGAATGTTGCTTAAATGTATTTTTAATTGTTAAAAAAACATATAAAGCAATGTCTGAAAAAAAGGTGTCTTACAATAAATTCTAACATGCCAGAGACCACCTACTCCTTTTGGGCTGACAAGTTAACTCCTTTTTTGCAGACCTTGGAATAAAACGTCCCCTGCCATCTCTGTGTGTATATTTGAACTTCTTGTAATTTGTCTTTGATTAGGAAGGTGGCAGTTCTAAACTGCTCTTTGATTTGTGTGTTTGGATCGTTTGTTTTCTAGTTCAGTTCTTCCACCAAGGTAAAAATTTAGTCCTGACGATGTCAGTGGTGGTCAGTTCCCCAGCACGGCTCATGGGCGTGGCTCACAGGTATCTGGAGGGCCTGGTGCATTTTCTTGGCACATTCTTTCCTCTGGTGGCACAGCCAGTCTGGCAGTAACAAGTGAAAGCATAATGTAGCCATGATATCCTATTTAGATAGTCTTTGAAATTATTTTAAATTGTGAGGACTTGTTTGATTTTTGAACATAAGGAAGGCAAACTGTTCTTAGAAATTGTAAGCAATTCAGCTTTGAAACAAAAATTTCCTAATTTTCTTCTTTCAAATTTCTGGAATGACTTTATTATTATTTAGAGTATCCTGAGATTATGTGATTACTTTTTTTTTTTTTCGAAATGCTTCCATTTCCACCTCTGATGTGTCAATGGAGATGTTCTGTGTATAATACACAGAGACAAACTACAGCAAGGAATTGGATCCTAAGCCTGACTACGCAGGTGATCGGTATTCTTAATCTGTGATTTCTAATTTTTACTATTTTAATTGATTCTATAAGTAAGTACTATATATTTGAACTTAAAAATGTTTTAAATAATAACATGCCACTTTTATCTTTTTGGTGGTATAGCATTCTATTTTAAAACAGGATATAACTGATTTTAGAACATTTTAGACCCATACTCTAAAAGCATGGTGGTAGAAGCCCCCATCCCTCCCCCACTGAAGCTGGAACAGCATGTCCTGGCAGAGAAAAGGGGTCAGAAGTTACCATTACACAAAGTTCTTAACAAATCTTAAGGGTAGAATGTTGCTTTTACGTCAGATGAAAACAGTGGCAGCATTTCCCATTGCAAGTACCTTTTTGGTCCATTTCTCTAATTCGAACTTCTGGATCCCAGCAGTTCTCTTGGATCACTCTGAAGACTTTCCCATCTTTCAGCATCTTTGCTTTTCCCTGAGGCGAAAAACTCACATTAAGAAAGGCAACCTAAGCCCATTTGAACTAATCTTTCCTTATGTGCTTTGGAAAATCTTTCTTCCCTTACATTTTTAGGGATTTTTACTTAATCCATGCAGAAGTAGAAATCTGTTCGTTTAACAAAATTCAGCTTTCCTTCCTCATGCTTTTCTTTGGCCTGGGGTTGCAGGGGTGTGCTCTGTGGGTGTCAGTGCCTGGACACAGAGACAGTAAGGTCATGGTCATGCCTTTCTGGGCTGGATGACCAAGGACAGCCAATCACCTTGCCGATGAACCACCGGCTACTAGACCCAAGGGAGTGGCCTACTGTCTGGAAAATGTTGGCTCTATAACATTTTAGAATTGAAAAGAACCTTTGAGATAGATTGTCTAGTCCAGCCCTCTTGTTTTATAGAGAAGCAACATATGGATAGTGAGAGGAAGTGATTTGTCCAACAGAGCAGTGCCCACCGATGCCAACAGCTGTGGGAGGAGGTGAGCCATGAAGTCAGTCAGTCTAGCAGCACGTACAAAATTTGGAGCTGAGTTGCTCACTTCCACCAGGCATCATGCCTGCCTATATACACTAAAACAATTTTTATAGATTTTTAAAAAGTGACAAATAAAAATTGCACATATTTATGGTGTAGGACATGGTGTTTTGATCTATGTATACATTGTGGAATGGCTATATCAAACTAATTAACATATTTGTTACTTTACATATTTTTTGAGGTGAGAACACTTAAAATCTATTCTCTTAGCAATTTGCAAGTATAGGATACATTGTTTTTAACTATAGTCACCATATTGTACAATAGATCTCCTGAACTTACTCCTCCTAACTGAAATTTTGTATTCTTTGGTTCTCTCCCCATTCTTTCCCCACCTTTTGGCCCCTGGCAAAGGGGGCTCATTTTGCTAGCTGCATCCACATATAAGTGGGCTCATGCAGCATTTATCTTTCCATGCCTGGCTTATTTCACTTAGCATAATGTCCTCCTCCAGTTTCATTCATGTTGTTACAAATGGTATTGATAGGATTTCCTTTTTTCTTTTTTTTTAAGAGACGGGGTCTCCAATTTGGCAAAGAAGGGAGTGAACAGGGGCGATGGTGAAAGAGAAAAAGTTGGGAAAGAAGTTTTATTTGGCAAATGAGAGATTTTATTTTTCTTTTGCTCCTTACTTGGAAAGCTTAATCATCACGACATTCCCAGTATAGCAGAGTGCCAAAGAGCATGGTCTTTGCATTCAGATAGACCTGGGTTTAAATCTCAACTAAATGACTTACTAGCAATATAACTTGTTATGGGGGCCTCCAAATTTAAGCCTCACTTTTTCTGACATTATACTTAACCATGCTTGGCCACCCAACATCTTTGGAACACATCCTATGCATGAAGAAATGTTCACATTATGATTCTGCCTTCCCATCTTCCCTTTTAGCTGGGCCTGGCATGTGCTCCCGGCGCTGTCCAATCAGATGTACCCACCTGTGACTTTGATTTGGAGGCGAGCAATGTGAGGAAAGCAGGGATCGGGCAGAATCAACCTGTGGACAAGGGTGTTGTCTAAGGTGTGAGAGGGGACTGAAGCAGCAGTGGCAAAGCCTCTGGGTGCCCATCTCAGCAGGGTCAGCGTGAGCACCCTGTTAGTGACTGGCAGTGGTGACACTTGCATTGTTGCTGGAGCAGCTCACTGAGTGTGATGTGGGCATCGGCTGTGTTCGCACGGCCTCTGAGCTTGACCGCTGGCCCTCCCGGGAAGTCTGTGAGCTCCTTGTCTAATTACACTAGCTAGAGTGGATTCTGCTGTTTGCAGTTAAGAACACTGAGTGATACTGAAGATTCAATAATAGAATGTTTGTGAAGAACTTAGCATCAGGCTGGGGAGCATGCTCAATAATGGCCAGATATTACTGATACCATTATTAATAACATATGTTACCAACTGCAAGGGAGGAAATCAGGTTTCTCTGGGAGATGCCTGAATACGTTTTCATTTTAGACAAAGCAGAGCATGCTAAAGCTGGAATGGATCATTTAGTTTAACTCTTGCGTTTCACCAGTGAGTCCATGAGGTGTGTGGTGACTTGTCCAAAGCATATACTTGGTTGGTATAGAGCTGAGATAAGAACTCAGGCTTATGAAGCCATTTTCCATCCTGCCAGGCTGATATTTGGCAATTGGTGTAGGCAAAAGTTAACTACTATAATATCCTAAGGAGTTTGATCTTCTTCCGGGCCAGGGGTGCGGTGACCCTCATTAAATGGCAAGAGAATCAGACTCACCAAACTTCTCTCTTTACATCCTTCATTCTGGATCCATGGTAAGAAAAAGGAATGATATTGACTGTTAGCAGAACTCTTTCTGAGTGGAAATTGCCACAGGGAAGCTGTGCCCCTATGAAAGACCCCAGATTCTCATTGGTTTTTCAGCCAGGATTTTGGGACCTGCCAGCTGTTGTAAAGAATCAGTCCTTCCCCCTCTCCCTTTACATCCAGGAATCCAGTATCACCGCAGGGCTACACAAGTGCCTCAGGGGCCAGCAGCTGCAGCCATGGGAGGGGATGGGGAGTTTCTTAGGTCCTAGTTTTTAACATTGACCTCAATATCTACCAAGATCTTAAACTCAATTAATAACCAAGTAATTGGAGCAAACTGCTCTAATTAATGCAACCAGAGCCCAATCTCATTTTTCCCCTAAACTCTCCAAAGAAAACCAAGGTTTTTATTAAGTTAAAGAATTCCCCCAAGCAACCATCACTATCCAAATAACCCATTTTACATACATCTCTAATATTTTTAAAGCCAAACTCTATCTCAGGGTCTGATTCCTAGGGAATCTAACCTGTGGAACTTCTGATTTTTAAGTTCTAGTTCTAATACTATTGCCAAATATGTCCAGATATGGCTGGCATTTCAAATGCTTGGTACTGCATGATCATCAGAAATGTGTTTTCAAACTCAACATTTCACCATCAGATTTCCATTCTCCTCCCCCTCCCCCAGTGTCCACCCTGGTAACCCCTCTAGACCACGCAGACTGCCATGGGCTTGGGTTGGCAGGAAAGGCCCAGACTGTGTCACTAGGAAGCATCTTCTGTAATCACTGCAACTCCCACATCCCAAAGTTCTGAGCGACAGTAGCCCAGGGAGGCCCCACCTTGAAGTCAATTAGCTCTAACTGTTCATCTCTCTCCCTGACCTGCATGTCCTCCTGGCTTGGCTGATTATGTCCTTGATGCCTGCATTATCTTCCTCATCCCTCTGAGACTGCATTTCTTCACTTCCCTCTGCCTGATGTGCCATCATCTAATCCCTTTCCCAATACCATCGATTCTGTGTCCAAGATACATCCCATAACAGTTGGTCCACTTCTGTCCACCTTCACTGCTCAGCCCTGGTCCACGGCCCCCTCCTCTCTCCCAGAACGACTGCTCAGCCTCCAGCTTCATCTCCTGGCTTCCCTTCTGTCCCTCCTCCCACCCAGTCTTTACAAACAGTCAGACTAAATGGTTAAATCCCCAATCCCCAGATTCTCCCACTGCCCCACTTAAAACTCTTGAATCGATTCCCATTGCCCTGAAGGTAAGATCTGAACTCCCTAACCTGGCCTGGAAGACCCTCCTGTGTGATCTAACTCCTGCCTACCTCTATCCCTTCCTCACATGCCTGCACCTTTATAGTCTCTTATTAACTCTTTTCAGAGTATTCTAATTTAGGTGGGATATTTGTTTTCTTTTTAGAATCTGATTGATCTAGTTTTTAAAAATGTACCTAAACATGCTGATTAATACTATGTCATTTACATAGGTAACATGCATATATAAGTATTAATAAAATCATAGGAAAAGGTCTGGAAAGATACCCACCAAATTGTTAACAGGAATTTACTTCTGAGGATGAAGAATGTTGGTCCAAGGGAATTGTAGCTGTATCTCTAATGGCTTAAGTTTTATAAGGAGTATTTATTCAAATATTACCCATGTAATACAATTAATCTTAAAAATAAAAACATATGAGGGAATTGAGACTGAGCGTGGCGGCTCACACCTGTAATTCTAGAACTTTGGGAGGCCGAGGTGGGAGGATTCCTTGAGGCCAGAAGTTCAAGACTAGCTTGAGCAAGATCAAGACCCCATCTTTACAAAAAATAGAAAAATTAACCAGGCATGGTGGCTCCAGCCTGTAGTCCTAGCTAATTGGGAGGCTGAGGTGGAAGGATCACCTGAGCCCAGGAATTTGAGATTGCAGTGAGCTATGATGACACCACTGCACTCTAGCCCGGGTGACAGAGTGAGTCTCTTATTTCGAAAAAACAAACAAAAAACATATGAGGGAATTAGGCTAGATCAATGGCTTTCAGTCAGTTTGGGCTGTGACCCCACATTAAGAAATCTATTTTTCATTGTCACTCAGAATACCCATATGTTTCTATTTATACAGATACAAACTGAGAAAAAAGTTTCATGTAACATTATTTACTCTTACCACGAGCAATGTGTTCTGCTGTTTTGTTTTGCAATTTATTTCATTTTTTAAGCTGTCCTGACCCACTACATTGACAGTATGACCCACTATTGGGTTCCAGCCCATATTTTCAAGCACTGAGCTAGATGGTGACCAGTCTTACAGTTGTATGATTCATTATCTTTATAAAGATTGGCCCCTGCCTTAGGCTCTCCACCTCCTCTGAACTCTCTTACTTTTTATTATCTCCTTCACTCATTTAGCACAAAATTACAGCTATCTATATATTCTTCATCCACTTGGGTATCTGCCTGGCTACCGGAAAAAGGAAAATCATCTTGAAAGCAGGGACCAGGTGAATGGCTATCTTAGTCAGCTTGGGCTGTTGTAACAAAATACCATAGAGTGGGTGGCTTAAATATGTATTTCTCCCAGTTCCAGAGGCTGTGGAGTCCAAGAGCAAGCTGCTGGCTGATTCAGTTCCTGCTGAGGGCCGTCTTGCAGATAGCTACCTTCATGCTGTGTCCTCACATGGTGGAGAGAGGGGGCAGGCTATCTGGCGTGTCTTCTTATAAGGGCACTAATCCCATCATGAAGCCCCACCCTCACAACCTCCCCTATCCTGATCACCTCTCAACGCCCCATCTCCACATGCTGTCATGTTGGGGTTTAGGACTTTGGCGTATGAATTTGGAGGAGACACAAAGATTATCCACAACAGTGAGAGAATCAGAAAGATTTATGCTAAGCATGATTTGAAATGTGTGTGTGTGTGCACACACTTATGTTCCCAAGGTCCTGAGAAACACTCAATGGATGTTTTCAGATGCTCCTGACCTACAGATGTGAAATGGGCCCTGTGTCTACCCTCCTGCATTGTAGTCCTTAAAATGCTCCCAGGTTCGGGGCACAATTCCACCCCCATCCCATGCAGCTCCCGGCAGGTCCTTATACAAACCAAGGACTGCCTTGCTACTTTTATAAACGTTCAGCCAAAGAACAAATGATGGTTTTCAATTCTGAGCAAGCCTTTACCTTGGCAAACAACTATCCCTCCATTTGTTCTGAGGGCACTGAAAAACCAAAGGTTAGCAAGATAAACAAATAGGTCAAACGGGAGAAATGTTTTGGAAAGAACTTTCAGAGAACAGGAATCTCTAGGGTAAATCAATCATGAAGGCAGAAACTATTTCGCCACCAGAGGAATGTAGGAGAATAAAAAGAATTTTCAAATACTGGATTTTCTCGTTGCTCTCAGCCTAATTTACATAATTGTAGACATTTGCATATGGTTTTCTAGTGACTCTAATCTCTGACCACTGTAATTATGAAAAATACAGATTCAGTTTTGTTTTGTTTTGCTGTGATTTGCTTCTGAGAGAGAAGGAAAGGGAATGCTACTGCTTTGTAGACTACCATTGTATCCAATTTTGCTGGAAATAAGTAGGTCAATAGATGTGACTGGAAAAATATTTCCTTCTTGTTTTCTTTTAGAGGTTTACTGCTAAGTTTATGAAATCTTTTGACATTAAAACGCAATGAAACAAAGGCCATTTAAATCCAGTATCAAGGGACAAACTGAAGCCTGGGCCATGGAGTAAGAAAAAAAAAAAAAATCATAGGCCGCCTGTCCCTGCAGCTGAGGTTTCCTAGTGGCCTTGTGATCTGCTCCACTTGTACAGTACTTTCCCCTGGAAAGACTTGAAGCCAGTGTAGTGCACCAGCTCTTGGGCTGGGAACTAGCTCTCTGAACCAGAGAAGTGTAGCACAGTGTTTAAATTGGTACTTCGCAGACACTCTTTGTAGAAGGTGAGGATGTTTCCATCAGAGGTTCTGATGTTTAGAACTTTTTAGTGATTCCCCCACTGCCTGCAGGATAAAGTACAAAGTAGTAAACCCATTTGGGGGCCTAAGCCCCTAAATCCTTCAAGAAGGCTTCTGTCCTCCTCTCTGGCTTCCTACCACTTTGCTCCCTAAACTCTTATCTGCCTCTATCCATTCTCCGCAGAGCAGACATGTGGTCTTTTCAAGCCATTAAGACCCTCCAGAAAATTTCCACTGCATTGTGAACACAATGCAGCATCCTTGGCATGTCCCTCTGTGGTCCTGCCTCTGCCTGTCTCTCGAGTGCCTGTTTCCTACCGTCTCCCCCTTCTGCTGCTTGTCAGCTACATTGTCCTCCTTTCTGTTCCTTGGACACATCTATGCTCCTCAGCACCAGTGCAAAGGTGGTCCTCACCCCATCAGGCTGCACTGGGTTAACCGTGTACATTAACTGTGTCTCTCCAGACCATGAGTCCTCTAGGGCCTGCCTTAGCCATGTCTGTGTTCCAGCTGGAAGCTCAGGAATGTTTCCTCTGAGCTCTGGCCGGGCGTATGATGCCTCCGAAAATGAAGGCAGACCTAGATCCTGGCTCCCTTGCAGGCCTCAATATTTGCAGAATGTTTTGCTCCCCCCCCCAGCCTTTTTCTCCCCTCGTTTTCCTCTTATTAAACTCAGTCCTTCATAACAGTGGCTTCTCCCCTTTGTCTCCAGTGTTTAATTTCTCCAGGTTGTGCTCAAACTTAACTCTTCCGTTGTTTTTAGTCAGCCTTAAACTACTGTGATAACCTACAGAGAGCATCAGGTTGCTTCCTTGAGGCAGAGCAATAAATGCTCAAATTGGTTCCAGAGAGAGAGAGAGAGAGAGAGAAAGAGAAAGAAAGAAAGAGAGAAAGGGGGAGAGAGAGAAAGAGAGAGAAAGAAAGAAAGAAAGAAAAGAAAGAAAGAAAGAAAGAAAGAAAGAAAGAAAGAAAGAAAGAAAGAAAGAAAGAAAGGAAGGAAGGAAGGAAGGAAGGAAGGAAGGAAGGAAGGAAGGAAGGAAGGAAGGAAGGAAGGAAGGAAGGAAGAAAGAAAGAAAGAAAGAAAGAAAGAAAGAAAGAAAGAGAGAAAGGAAAGAAAGAGAAAGAGAAAGAGAGAGAGAGAGAGAAAGAGAAGAAAGAAAGAAAGAAAGAAAGAAAGAAAGAAAGAAAGAAAGAAAGAAAGAAAGAAAGAAAGAAAGAAAGAAAGAAAGAAAGAAAGAAAGAAAGAAAAGAAAGAAAAGAAAGATTTCCCTAATGGATTCCCCAGTTCCAGTTTTAGTTTCCTGGTGCTCTTTGAAATCACCCTCACTTTTCCTAATAATTCTGAGAAATCTCAGTGCTGCTCCCTTGCCTGCTGCAGTGTTCAGGGGCGGGCAGGAGAGTTGGGTTCTGGGAGGCCCTGCCTGCAGTGAGCCATCCCAGGGCTCGGGATGCCCCTGGTCCTGCCCAGGCTCGTGCTTTGGGAGACACTCACCTTGCCGAGGTGTTGGAGCTCCACCCAGCCGCCGTAGCCGAACCTCTGCAGTGGGGAGAAGCACAGTTAGGCCTGAAGAGCAGAGAGGCCTGCACTCGAGGGTGTCCTTAGGGCAAAGGGTCCCAGCTCCTTCCTTTGAAGCATCACCTTCCCATTTTCCCTCATACCCATGTATCATTTATTCCATATGCATGTTTAAAGTATTTGACTTTTTCCCCTTAAATGTATTTATGCAGAAGAAAGTTCCATATCTCAGAAGTGCTGGTTTTATCTTTTCTCCTAATGCAGTTTGAAATTTTAAAAGTGAAAATTAACATTCAGACATATTTGTTCACGCACCACCTACAATCATTTCAGGGACCACGAAGTGTACACCGCCCATGAAGACCACTGTTTAGGAAATACATTACTCTTCAAACTCTGGGTGGCAACCCACCAATAGATCATGACATCAGTTTAGTGGATAGGGACCCAGGCATTTTAGAAACATGAAACAGCATGTGGAGCAGATGCTGTGGTTGTCCCACTCATAGCCCTTCCCGCTGACACTTCTGTGCACACCAGCCCACCTGCAGCTGCCAGCACCTGCGTTTCTTTGATTGAGTACCTCCCTTTTGATCCTGGAATCTGCTGTGATTGAGCCCTGCTAGCAGGTGCAGGAAATTAGCCCCTGCCTCTCCCTCCACCCAGCCGCTTTCAACAGATGATTGAGGTCATCGTACATAAATTGACTGAGTACACTGCACCCGGCCGCTCGGGCGGGATCACTCTGAGTGAGGCACACACTGGGTAGATACCACACCATTCACTGGCTCCCTTGTTTTTCCTGCCTCCCTTCCCCACTTCACTGGTGTTTCCCAGGATCACCTCTGAAGTGAACGTACTTGTATTGAATCCTTGTCTCGGGGTCTGTTTCCTTGGAAAACACACGATAAGATGGCAAAGGAATGGAACAGAATAGAGTAGAATGTCACCCATGTGGTAAGTGTTGGTTTCATTAAACTTTTTTTTCCATTTTATGTACATAAATATTTGTACTAAGTCTCCTTATAAAATACACTTCTTCCTTGGGTGTGGGGGGGAGTCATGAATAAAAAGTATTGAAAGCCACTGCCTAAACATAGATATATGTAACTATTTGTTTTATCATATCATTCATTCGTTACTTATCCTTCAAGCTTTCGTGGAGTGTGTTCTATGACCAGTCTGACCGGGACGGAGGACAGTGACACACGGCTCCAGCCCGTGTGGAGCAGGGTCTGGAGAGGGCGCGGCGGGGGTCAGCAAGGGCTTGCAGAGCTGCGGTAACCGCGAGACACACCGCGGCTGATGTGCAAGGGCTCTGGGAGCCCCGAGGGGGGTGCTGGCCCACACCACCTTGGGCCCGGGGGTGTCAAGGAGGAAGGTTGAAAAGGTAGTCCAGGATCAGATCGGGAGAGGATCTTCTGGTGTCCAGGATTTCCATGCTGCCCGGCCTGGCTCTCGGAGTGTGATGTGAGAGGCAGGGGACGAACTCGTGAAGAAGCTCCCTAACAGCTCCGAGTCCTGGGGCAGTGAGGCGTTGTGGAGCGAGGCAAGTGGAATCTCAGCTCAACTGCTTACATGTTGTGCTCGGATAAGGCCAGGGCGCTCATGTCATGGCAGAGGGGATTTGTCTGGAGGGAGTCAGGCGGTGGTGAGTCCCTCTTCCTAGCTCCCTTCTCACCTCTAGACTGAGTGAGACTCTCCGGGCCTGGATCCATGGGGTGCTTGTGTGTCCTTGTGCCTGTGACTGGGGTCTGCCTCAACAGGCTTCTTAAGATGTGGATTGATTCTATACCAGTCTTATTCTACCCAGATGTAAGGTCGCTTCTTGAGTTCTAGTTCCAAAGAGTCATATTAACTCTGGACATCTATCTGCTTCCTTCCTCGTGCCACCAGCAGACCCTATTTTACAGGCTTCTCCCTGCACCCAGCCTCTCCCTTGCCTGTGCCCCCAGTCCTCCTTCCCTCCCTTCGTGCATTCGGAACCACGTACTCTTCCCTTCTCTCTCCCTGGAAAAAGTGCGTGTTAAAGGAGGGGGCGGAACATGACCATAATCAGGTACACTTTAGAGTAAAGTTAAGGCTGTGTGCTCTCCAACTGGAAACTTGCCTTTGACATTTTATCCTCAATGTGGAAGAAAATATTTTATTTCCTTCTTTCCTGCTTTTTTCTCTTTCTTCCTCTTTTCTTTCCTGCTTCATTCTCTTTCTTTATTACCCTTCCTTCCTTCCTTCCTTCCTTCCTTCCTTCCTTCCTTCCTTCCTTCCTTCCTTCCTTCCTTCCTTCCTTCCTTCCTTCCTTCCTTCCTTCCTTCCTTCCTCCCTCCCTCCCTCCCTCCCTCCCTTCCTTCCTTCCTTCCTTCTCTCACTCTGTTACCTGGGCTACAGTGCTGTGGTGTCAGCCTAGCTCCCTAGCTCGCAGCAACCTCAGACTCCCGGGTTCAAGTGATCCTCCTGCCTCAGCCTCTCGAATAGCTGGGACTGCAGGCATATGCCATCATGCCAGGCGAATTTTTTTAAATATATATATATATATATATATAGTTGTCCAGCTAAATTTCTTTCTGTTTTTTTAGTAGAGATGGGGGTCTTGCTCTTGCTCAGGCTGGTCTCGAACTCCTGAGCTCAAACAATCTACCTGACTCGGCCTCCCAGAGTGCTAGGATTACAGGCGTGAGCCACCGCACCCAGCCTTTATTACTTTTCTTAATCCTCTAAGGAACTTTAATCCATCTGTTAGCAGATTAGAGGAGTATTCCATCTGGGGAAGGGCAGGGAGGCAGAGGGAGGCAGAGCAGAGGGATCCTGCCACACATGACAAATCACTTGCAAGGTCCTTGCCTGCGTTGGAGTAAGACACCTCTAAGTCACTGCTTCCCTATGTGTAAAGTGAGGGGAAGAAGAACAGCTGAGTCATAAGGTTTTATGGCAATTAACTGAGATGATGCATATGAACCTATTGACACCAGGCCTGGTTTATAGAAAGGGCTTCAGATGGTGACGACGATGATGACGGTGACAGTGGCGATGGCAGTGGTGGCAATGCAATGGTGGAAGTAGGGAGGTGGTGATGGTGGTGGGGGTTGTGGAGGTGACTATGGTGGCAGTGGTGGTATCAGTGGTGGTGGTGGCAGTGACAGCTGGGGTGATGGCAACAGCAGTGGGGGTGGTTGGTGGCAGCCTTATTTCACCCCTGGGTGGAATACCCTGGGGTCAGACACTAAGGAGAGCTGTAGGAAGGAGCCTTTTGTCATGCTGTGTTCTTCCCTCTTTTTCCTGGAAAGTATACAGTGCCCAAGTTACCCCATGGGCCCCTTCCGAAGACTTAACCTATTTAGGGCAATTTAATTCTGCTCCAGGTCTGGGCTCTGCAAAGTCCCCTGCTCTCATCCTAGGTTGATCCAAGCCTGGGGTCTGAAATTTATGACCCTGGTTTTGTAACCCTGGTTTTGGTTACAGCATATGCCAATCCAAAAGTGTTTGACTGATAATCACCAGTGTCCCATAGGCATTTATGGGCATGCCGGATAAAAAGGAAATTTAAAACATTCAAGGGAATTCAGTTTTATATACAAGAGATGTGTTTCTGAAATGGGCATAAATGAATCAGAGTGGATGAACTGAATGACATTTTTAATGTCTTGGGGACCTCACACCTTCATGAGGTTAATAGTGAACCTCCTGGGTGATGAAACCAGGTGTCTATTTCCTCAGAAGGGTTAAGTCAAATTACGTCGGGGATTTTGTCTTCTAAAACCTTAAAATGATCAAGTGAAATTAAATCATTGCTAACAAAAGAAGATGTAAATATATGATTTTTTTATTGAAGGCCAGAATTTTTTTTACCCCATTTAAAATTGGAAGGCTCTTTGTAAGCCCTACTATTGGGCACATAGTAGGTGGTCAGAAAAGCCTTGCTGAAGGAAAAAGCTGAAACCTTGTCACCATCCTTGTTGCTATGGATAACCTGTTGTAGGTCAAGCTGAAACCTCTTTCAGTATGGCCTCTTGGGCCCCGACCCCCCTCTTTGTGACAGCAGAGAGTGTGGGTCTTGATTTATCAGAAACAATTTAATCAAGTGTCCTGAATCCACTGTCTTTCCACTTCAGATAGATTTTTTTTTTCAAGGATCTGAATTGTAACTCTGAGTAAAGTCATCATTAGCAAGTGAAAATGAAAAGATTTCTCAAGTCCCAGTCCTCTGTACTCATGAGTTAATCATCACCCTAGGCATGTTGGTTCTGCTTTTCTGTTTCTTCATTGTAAAAGAAGGTCAAGGTTATTCCCACAGCAGTAGTTTCTTGGGCCAGTTTTCTCAAGGTGACTGTGGTGGTGCTCTGCAGGGACCACAGTGGCCCCACGTAGCTCTAGGATTCTGGGTTCATTTCTGACTCTCAAGAAACTCATATGTCAAGTTAATATAAATCTTAATCTGCACAAGGTTTTATGTGAATTAAATTATTTTTCTATCTCTGTAAGTACAAAGTATTATTACTGTTGTTGTAATAATGATGAAGAAGTGTATTAGCTGTCTGCTTGCAGCATGTGAGGCTACTAGAGAGGAAGAAGCCTGGTTTACTGCGACAAAATACCGCTCCCTCTTTTAAGGCAATGGCTGGTGATCAGAAGGGGAGGCCAGGTACAGAGCCAGCAGCTCCTGAGTTTGGGGAGTTTCCAGGGAACACATCTGTGGCTGTCCTCCCGCTTTGTGTCTCTCAGTTTCCTAAGCAATTTTAACAATGCCATTCAGGCCCTGCATGAGGTGGGCACCTAGAGAGGCTCTTGGTGACCAGTTCTCTGCTCAAACTGAGGGCAGTCTTGGGGTGGGAGGCAGGGAATGGGATGTGAGGTTGTGGCACAGGACACTGGATAGAAAGTTTTCTCCTCTCAGCAAAGAGGAGGCATCATTTTAGGCCCCTATGGGTCTTCCAGATGGGGAAGCCTCAGGATGTATGAAAGAGACCTTCATACATGTGGCTTACTTAGGAACAGTTTCCAGCACCCAAAAGGAATGGCTCACTGGGGCCCAGGTGTAGTGGGAAGGTGACCATTCTTCCCAAGGAGTTTGAAGATTAAAAGAGTGTGTTCCCCAGGAACAGGATATTTCTCTTAGATGGTGGCTTAAATCAATTTGGAGGTTTCTGAAGCCTGGGTTTAAGTCTGAATTCCACATTGAGAATGCAACAAAAACAGAACAGCCAGCCAGGTTCTTCTTTGTACAATGTGCCTTATACCTGCCTGTGGGAGGAACTGAAAAATCTTTCTTTTATCAATGAAAACATCTTAACTGTGACTGGCTTGCTCTCTGTCTTAGTCCATCCAGGTTGCTATCGCAAAATACCATACACTGGGTAGCTTAGAAACAACAGAAATTTATTTCTCACAGTTCTGGAGGCTGGGTAGTCCAAGATCTGGTGAGCACCTGCTTCCTGGGTTTTAGAGGGCACCTTCTAGCTGTGTCCTCACATGGTGGAAGTGGGAGAACAAGCTTCCTGGGGTCTATTTTATAGGGGCATTAATCTCTAAGCCCCAAAATCCTTGTCCGGACAAGGAGGTGGACAACTGGGAGCTCAGACCCCCTGGTGCTCTGACATTCTCTTGGTGGGGGATCATGTTGGCCACCTCTGTATGGAGGGGGAGAGTACAGGTGCACAGTGTCCTCTACAGACCACCATGGTAGTTCCCAAAGCATTTCATGTGGACGTTCTTTGATACTCAAATAGAGAGAAAAGCTATAATGTTGGAGGTAATGCTATTTTCTGGGGATAGAACAAGGGCTATTGTAAAATATTAATACCAAATGCTAAAATCTGGATTTTTCTAAGACTTTCTGATTAAGTAGTATAGTCTATTTCTTCCAATGCCTGTATCCTAAATTAATTTATTCATTGCATAATTTAGCAGACAGATACTCATGAAAGATGGGTAGAAAATGGTGAGCACTATAAGATGTAAGAAAGTTCATGCAGCTTCCAAACAAGCCAGATGTATTTCCCTGAAGTAACTGGTGCATCCCCTTCATACAATTATCACCATTGTAAAGTTACACTTTAATAAACTATGACAAGGACAACAACATTGAGAACAGCATATTCCCTCGTAAGCATTTAAACTCCTTTTGGGGGGAGGTAGATTGATAGGTTTTGCTTCTATCATTAGCTGTAATAGCATAAGCTTTCAGAGATGGTGCAGCATCACCCGTACTTTTCAATCTACAGTTTCTACACCCATCTTAAAGAAACCCTTAAGATGAACATTCTTCCAGGAGACAATGATGAAAAAAAATATAGTTTCTTCTACTTGCACAATGAAGTCCATTTTAATTCCAGTTTGAGTTAATTTATTTTTCCTCACTTGAAAAGATAAAACATTTTAAGTAGTGTGAATACACTAGAAGACTGCTAAAGATTGAATAAAACCTGATATTAATCCTGAACAAACCTCTAGCCAATTTTAAATTTCTGTCATGTTGCCCACCTTCCTCTTTTAGAATCCATTCAAAAGTCCTTAATGACACAAAGAAATGTCCATCTTTAGAGAAGCACAGACAATTCTTTAGAAATAGTCATTGTACAAAAGCTTCATGTCATTTATTCTAGGGGCTTTTTCTTTTTCTTTTTTGATATGCCTACTACCTAGTTCTTCATGACAAGGATTTACAGCTTAAAGAACATCAAAAAGGAAAGATTTCAGTGTCCTAAAATAGACTAAACATTTTCCACAAAGCTATCTCTTGGTGCTTTTAAAATTTTAAACATTTTGGAAAGAAGATATATATTTTAGAAGTCCTTGAAACCTATCACATTCCATGTTTTAATAGTCTTTTGCTTGACAATGTAACTTTAAATTCTATAGTTCGCATATATCTTCCCAGCAGCCGAATATGTGATTTTAAAAAGGTAAATCTACCTGACTTAAATTGTCCAGAAATTTTAAAGAATGCTTCATTTGAGGGGAGAAAAAGGATTTTGAGAAATCACTTATTTCTTTGATCCAATGTTCTTTCAAAATAAACATAAAAGTCATTTTTAAAAACTAGAAAATCAGATCTATCCAATAATTTAAAAATCAATTCCAAAGCAGAGAAACTTAATATATAATTTCCACCCCTTCCCCCACCAAAGAGAAAGGCCTAATAATGGAGGCATTGAGAAACCCTCGAGAAGTTTCAAAAATAATTCAGCAAATTAATTACCATTACCTTTTTTAGATCTGGCCATTCTTTTGGTAGAATATGACTATGGATATCAATTTTCATCTTCACAGGACAAGAGAGGTATGTAAGGAAAGAAGTTTTGATATCAAGAGATCTCTGTGAAAACCGTGGAGTTAAATGATTTACTCTGTCCTCTTCTAGCTAGTCAGCCCAGCCTGCCCAGCCCACCAGTCTAGGTCTGTTAGAACTGCTCACTAAAGTTCAAAATTCTGTTTATTTGTTAACCAGATTTTTGTGTCAGCACTCGTTGGTAGTCAGGACTCTGGACAAAAATACTTAAAAAAAAAAAAAAAGAACTGTACTCAACCCTTTGAGGTCAAAAAGCACAGCAGGCTGCTTTGAGTTACAGCGGGTCAAAAATTGACTAAATTTTCTTTTAAAAATGCCATTTTTAATCAAAATACACATGGTTAAAAATCAAGCAATTCATATAAAAATCAAATAATACAGAGAGATTTTAAAGAAAGAGTAGATCCCTGACTCATCTCTTCTTACACTTGGTTTTACTATCCAGAAGCAGCTAATTTTGACGCTTTTGCTTTTTGTTCAGTTAGTTATTTTGTTAAATAATATTTAACAATTGGCTTGTTTATGAAAATTTAACATGTTAAAAAGTTGCATAGGAAGTTTCATATTTGCTTTTATATCATAGAAAAAGCCTACTTTTTTTTGAGATAGGGTCTCACTCTGTTGCCCAGGCTGGAGTACAGTGATACAATCATAGGTCACTGCAGCCTCAAACTCCTGGTCTCAAGAGATCCTTCCACCTCAGGCTCCTGAGAAGTGTGGACTACAGGCGCGTGCCACCACACCTGGCTAATTAAAACATTTTTTTTTTTTGTAGAGATGGGGTCTTGCTATGTTGCCTAGGCTGGTCTTAAATTCCTGGCCTCAAGCAATTACCCAGCGTCACTCTCCCAAAGTGCTGGTATTACAGGCGTGAGCCACGGTGCCCAACCAGAGTCCTCTATTCATATATATTTTTTCCTCCATCCTCTTTGTTTTTTACTCATTCATTCATTTATTCATTTATATACTTAACAAATATTTATGGAGAACTACTGTGTGCTGAGGATATAAGTTTGAATGAGAGCTAAGACGGTCCATATGCTATAATAGATCAGTATTAAGTGTAGGGAAAAGAAGGCAGTAGATGTTACCATTGAGCATCGTCAGAGCAGTTAGGGAGGGCTTCCACTAGAGCCTGGAACACAGCAACCCTCTGTTGCTCTGTGTTTACCTTTTCCTCTTCTTGGGAAGCTTAAAATGTTCAAGGGACCCCCAGAGCCCCTGGCAACGCCTTAAATATGCCTTGAGATGCTCCTTTTAGGTCAATATCCACAATACAGAGACTTAATAGTTAAAAAGCTTTCTTTCTGTAATTCAACTAGATTCTGGATCTATTACCACAGACAGCTTGAAAGAACATAAGAGAAGTCCTCAAGATCCATTTTTTTAAAAAGTCCAGTGAGCTAAAACCAAATGAGTGAGCCTTGAGCTAACACATGGAGGCACATGCCAATACCACATAAGTTAAGTGCAAGACTTTTAGAGCACTTCCTATGGGCCAGGCACTGTACCAACATTTTATTCCTATCAATTTATTTGTAACATTTCTACTAGAGAGGAACTATTGCCAATATCCATTTTAGAGAAGAGGAAACTGACGCAAAGAGAAGTTAACTAACTTGATCACGATCACACAATAGTATGAGGTAGAGCCAGAATTAGAACCTGGACAGTGTGGCTGTAGAAGCCTAGATATTTGGGAATTAGTATCCTCAGGGGAATGAGAGATGCTTGGATATCGTAGAGTGTACTTACACAAATCTAGATGGCACAGCCTGCTATACACCTAGGCCTATGGTATGGCCTATTGCCCCTAGGCTACAAATCTGGACAGCATGTTACTAAAAATCTGGACAGCATGTACTGAATATTGTAGGCAATTGTAACACAGTGGAAAGTATTGTATCTAAAGATAGAAGAGGTACAGCAAAAATATAGTATGATAATCTTATCGGACCACTGTCATATATGTGGTCTATCATTGACTGAAACATCATTATGTGGCACATGACTATATATATAGACAAATATATGTATGTGTCTATATATATGACAAATCTTCCAACTTATGTCTTTCAAATATTGCTAAATCAATAAAATAAAAGTTATCTACAGGAAGCTGCAGAGGAGGGCCCCAGGGCTGGGGAACCACCAAAGAATCTCAAAAGCATTCCACACACACACACACACAAATATCTTTTTGTGCTCCAGCCTGGCCCACAGAGCTCTAAGCCATCTCATCAGGGGGTCAGTCAATTAACAACCTAAACGTTTCCTCTCTCTCCTTGTTTTGGCCCTATTGGAGAAAGAGATTAAGTTTAGGGAGGGAAATGCCGGTTAGGGAAGGAGAAGAAAGAATCACATGCCCACCTTCAGGGAGAGAAGACTTACCTTCTAACAAGGATTGAAGAGATGACTAACTTACTGGGCACTTTTACTTTCTGAACTGAGACTGGGTTTTCAGTTTAAAGAAACCTTAGGAATTTTTACTACCTAAAAGTGAGTAGAAATGTCTTGGAGGCTCTGCACAGGTTTTTTTCTTCCAAAGGGAGGAGAAAAACTACCTTCACTAGGCAGAATAAAAGGGAAAATGGGGGATTTAAAAAGTTGTGTATATGACTATATCCAATGTGTGTTCAAAGAACCTGCAGCAGAAGAAAAGGACATTGCTTTTATTTTTGCTCATAAAGACAGGCAAACCTTTTGGCTGAATGTGTAGGAGGTTAGTTGCAGAGATCTCATGAGCAAAAAGTTTTAGTTCCCACTGTAACACCAAGAAAAGTGAAAACAAAAAGGAAAGTTGTATGAGATCCCTACATTAAAATTTCAATTATAAATCGGATGGGCTTTATACTGAACATTCCTTTGTGGAAAAAGGCAAGAGATCCTTGAACTGTTCAGTAGTTAGATTGCATAAAAATAAGAAATGGTTTAGACGAAGTCTGAGTAGCTCTTTTCTCTTGGCCCTAATCAATGAATCAGCTCAAATATCAAGGTTTGACATCTTACTCCACTGCTTATTAGCTGGATGGCCTTGAGCATGTTATTTAGTCTCTGTGTAAAATGGAAATGACAATAGAGGAACTGATTTCAAAGAATTGCAATAAGTATTAACTTGAGTCATATAAAGCTATTGACTATGAGTTATACTGTGACACATAATTCAATTATTTCTTAGTTCACCATATGCAAAGACTGGCAAGAAGTCTGACATCAGTCAATTTAAGGGACCTTGCTCCCTCTTTCTTGGATTATGTAAGAATCCTGGGTTTATGTGATGCAGGAATGTGGAGTGGGGACATGCCCTCTGTGGTGTCACCATGATCGTGTTTCTCCTTGGCCAGGCCCATGTGACCCACTTGAAGGTGGGCAGTTCCACTGGTTGAATGGACTTGTGGAGGTTCCCATTCCAAAATGGAATGCTTTTCTCCTACCTCTGCTGCTCTCGTGTTTTCTCTCTCAGAGGATGACACCCTACCCAAACCAAACTCCTCTCTCTCTTTCTCTCCCCACAATCACTTAATCACAAGTCTTTTCATTCTAACCTCCTTGCGTCCACTAACCCTGTTCCCTCTCAAGTCTCATCATCTCAGGCCCTTATCATCTCTCTCCAGGATTTTTAAACTGCCTACTAATGGTCTCCGGCTCCACTCTTGGCCCACTGCAATCCATCTCCACGACTTTCTTGGCCAGTGTGATCTCTCTAAAACACAAAATGATCACATCTCCTTCCAGCGTCACACTTTTCATGATTTCTCACTGCTAAGTCCAAGCATCCTTGGGAAACAAGGTCCCAGATGTGCTTCTCCACCTCTCTTGTCTCTGTGCTTTGCCACTATGCTCTATTCCTCAGCCACAGGAAACTTTGTGCCTTCCAGATATAGTACATCCCCCCTTTTGTCTTTGTTTATGGCTTCTTTGGCCTTTGATCTCTGGAGTGACCTTTGCCTGCCCTTCTTTCTCCTATCTGTGACTCAGCATTTAGTTTAAACATTACCTTGTCTGTGAGGCCTTTTTATATATATATCTCTCCTATTGGTTGTGTCTCTCTAGGGAATCTTTTAAATATTTGATGAAATAATTAATCAATGAGTAAATAAACATGAATAAGTGCATAAAATGACTTTTCCAGGAACATTCTGCGTAAGCCTCATGTGGACCTGTTACGCAAAGGTTTCAGCCCTTATTCAATACTGTAGAGCAGGGGTCCTCAAACTTTTAAAACAGGGGGCCAGTTCACTGTCCCTTAGACCGTTGGAGGGCTGGAATATAGTTTAAAAATAAAACTATGAACAAATTCCTATGCACACTGCACATATCTTATTTTGAAGTAAAAAAAAAAAAAAAAAACGGGCAAAAACACCTGCATGTGGCCCGAGGGCCATAGTTTGAGGACGCCTGCTGTAGAACAACAGGTGCCATTCCCAGTGTTTCCTTGAGCCCTCTGGCCCCTTCTATATTTGGACAGCTAGGTGTTCAAGAGTGAAAATAGAAGCCAGCTGGTAGGCTTTGAGTTTTAAAAGCCTCAGCTTCATGGAAAGACATCGAGCCATAGTCTTAGAAGGAACTTCATGAGGTTGATCTGTCTCTGATTTCACCAGTCTTCTTTTGTTTTCAGGCTAAAGAGCATGCTCTTGCTCTATCCACTAAACAATGGCCCCCCCAATTCAGGGGTGGCAGGGGCAAGACCCGGCACTGTGTAGATCCAAAGGCTGAGCAGGTGACAGGTGTCACTGGCCTCGGGAGCTGGTGGAGAGTTCGCTCCTACACTGAGCAGGAGCCCACAGCCCTTCTCTTTTCCTGTTTGTCACATCTCCCATTTGGTGGCCCTGGGACACTGGGGCTAAGTGAGTGGCCAGAGGTGAAGTGAACAATAGGAGGTTGGATCTCTTACTGTTACCAGCTAGGCCAGACACTGCCCCCCAGTTGCCCTGAGGTTTTCAGTGAAGTCAGAGAGGGTGCCAAAAGTAAGATGTGTGTTTTAAAATATATATATATATATATATATATATATATATATATATATATATATATATATATATATGTATATGTGTGTGTGTGTGTGTGTGTGTATATTTTTAATTATGAGACATGAAAAAAAAGAATTTTTTTTAAGAAAAAGATTATTTTATCTAATTTCAAAAGTTATTTAGGCTGGGCACAGTGGCTTATGCCTGTAATCCTATCACTGTGGAAGGCTGAGGCAGGAGGATTATTTGAGCTCAGGAGTTCGAGACCAGCCTGAGCAACAGTGAGACCCCATCTCTACTAATAACATAAAAATTAGCTGGGCATGGTGACACATGCCTGTAGTCTCAGCTACTTGGGAGGCCAAGGCAGGAGGACTGCTTGAGGGCCAGGAGTTTGAGTTTGCAGTGAGCTTTGATGACACCACTGCACTCTAGTCTGGGTGACAGAGTGAGACTCTTGTCTCCAAAAACAAACAAACAAACAAGTTATTTAAAGGTTGATTCAAAATAGAGAATTAAAAAAAAATTAAAACAAGATTAAAAAGAACCAGTCAATAAAATAGAGATAGAAGAAAAGTTAAGGATATGAAGATATATTTTGTTGATAAAGGAGTTTTAAAAGAAAAGAGAATAATTTTGTATGAGAAAGGATCTTGTGCTGTAAACTTTGGTTTAAAAATTAAATGACTGGTTACTTAAGAAAGAAAAATTTAGGACAAAACAGAATGTTGTAGATGGTCTGTATAAGTTGTGATAAGGTTCATGAAAGAGAATTTATGAAATAAGTTTTATATGTGACCAAGTTGGCTATAATTGAAAAATTTTTTTTGTTGTTGTTAAAACAAGATTCTCTTAAAGTATTGATTCATTCTTAATAAAATTACAAAAACTTTTGATTTTAATTCTATAATCTACTTCTTTTGAAACTTCTCAAATTTATGTCCCAGAAGTTCAACTTTTGCTATGTCTTGATGCTTTTAGCTTTTCTCCCCTTGAAAAGGCTGAATGATAACTCTCTCCTTCAACCTTTTTCATCGGCTTTTGAAAAAGGGACTTTCTCCCTTCCCATTCTACGTCTATTGTTATGGCCTGATACAAAATGTTTCATCTCAAAGGTTTAGAAAAGCAATGATTTCCTCCACTATAACTTAACTCTATACTTGGCTTTTCTTGATATGTCTGAATTATTCAAGGTGGTCAGAAAACTTTTCACACTGTTGCTAAGAGTTCTTTGCTCCCCTGTTCAAGAAACTAGTTTTTCTTATTCACATTTCTCTGTCATATGTTGTATACTCATGGCCTTGGACACTCTTCCTGTGCCTGATTAACTCAAGTGCCCTTTTCATCAGGTTTGACTTCCAAATTGTCTAAATGAGTTTCCAATTAAAAAAAAAAAAATCACACTACAGAAGGCTTTCCTTTACCTTTTGATAACTGACCTAAGAAACAGAGATTTTGTATTTTATCAAGATAATTCCTTTATTATCATTGCTAGGTTTTTGACTGCTTGGAAAAAAACCCTGAACTTTGAAAAGCTTGAGGTTTTTGCATCCATGTAACTTTCTGTACTGCCTTTTAAATCTTTTATCACTCTAGGTTAAGTGAATTGCTATTATTTTATAGTGACCTGTGATTCTGCTTTTGATCAGGTGTTTTGAGCCTTTTGAAATCTTTGACAAACATCCTCAAATCAAATCAAAGCTTTATCAAATATTGTTGACTAACCCTTGTGCTGTTAAGTTACAGGGTCTTGACTCATGTGTATCTAACACCAAACTCAGGTTAACAGACCCAGAAAAAGACAACTATAAATGGCTTTCATGGAACAAAAGACCAGGCCTGTGTTCAGAGACATTAAGACTCATTTAATAATTTTGCTTCTATCTCAATTAATATAAACTGTTTAGTGGATAATTTAAATGTTTAGCTACCTGTAAGCTTCCTTTTCCTGTCACTACCAGAACTAACCATGATTTATAAGTGTTTTGTCTAAAACATGATTCATTCTTTTAAAAAACCCACAAAAAACATTCAGATACAAAAAGTCTCTAAATCCTTAGGCTCAAGTGGTATGACAAAATTTTGTGTAACAAAATTCCTGCAAGTCTGCAACTAAAATCACAATTCCCAATGCTTATAGATAAGTTAATTTTGTAACCTTGTCTTTGGTGTTTTGGGTTTTGCTCTTATGTTACCTAAAGGGTTTTATAAAATTGATAGTGCCCAAGGTTCCCATTTCACGGGACATGACATTCAAAAATGAGCAACAGAATAAAACACGGACTAGAGATTTCATCTGACCCAACAGGGGCAGGTCTAATAAAAGAAAATGGTTTGTTAAAAACTCAAGTCTGCGCACTGTCCAAGGATGGCTCCTTAAGGTCCTGGACTAAGGATCTTCCGGGGCTATACAGGTTTTACCATGCATGGCATCGCTTCTTATGAGTTGCTGGCAAGGCCTGTAAAACAGGCCCCACACACTCTCAGAGTTCTGTCTGAGACACCAAGCCATGCCCCTGGCGCAGATGGAGGATGGCAAGCCGTGCTCCTGAGAACACCAACAGACCTGATGAGCAGCGAGGGCTATGTGGACCTAAAATTGAGCTGCAAGTTACCTCCATGATAGATCGGCTTTATGGTGCCAGGGGGTGCCATGAAGGCAGCCAACGATGAGGTGACCCCACCTGTGCTCGTTGACAGAAGTCTGAAAGCCTTGCAATACCATCATGCAAAGATATTGATACCAGCTGAAGCCATTAGAGTGTGAGTGATCTGGGCAAGGCCAGAAACTTATCAATGGATCATTATGCCCCCTGTTGGGGAGGAAAGCCACTGTGGTATTGCAGGCCAGGCTCTCTAACAGGGCCTCTGGGAGAGAACTCATCAGCAATAATGTTACACGGAGTACATTTGCCCTTGAGAGTTCCTTCTAAACACCTGTGTCTGCACCACAGGCTGTTGTTCCCACTATCCAATGGCAAATGACAATGTCTTTTTTTTTTTTTTATAAACATTTGGAATTTTATTTAAAAAAAAAAAAAAAAACATCACAACCATGACATTGTTACAGTTAGAGGCCCTCTTGGTTCTCCACGACACTGAGCATGCTCACAGGGGTTCCCATTGTTAAGTCTTAGTTAAACAACCATCTTTAAAAGAAAAAAAAAAACTCGGCACACTACCATTTAACTTGTTTTAATGTTTCTTCACAAATGGTGAAAAATACTAAAGTACAGACAAGGAATAATCATAATGTTGTGGCCAACATTATAAATATGGAATTATAAATTTAAAACATTTTCTGGTTTAAAAAATAAATCTGGTAGTCAATGCAGCTCTGTGGGGTCTCCGCGTCTAGTAGGGCCGGTCTCTGCGCTCCTGACAGTGCTCGCCTTTATCCATTTTTCCAGGTCCTCCACGTCCGCCTCTTCTTCCTCCCATCTGTTCCATCAAAGGTCCAGGGGGCCCCCCAGGGCCACCTCGTCTTCCTCCGCCAAAGCCACCTCGGTCCATGCCCCGGCCACCACGGAAGCCACCTCTGTCTCCACCACGGCCACCTCTGAACATTCCACCAGGGCCACCACGATCCATGAGGCCACCTCTTCCACCCCGCATGCCGCCAGGGCCACCTCTGCCACGATCACCACCCGGGGGCGGGAAGGGTGGCGGGAGGAAGCCTTCAGGCTTCGGGGCCTTACACTGGTTGCATTCTGTCCTCCAGGCGAAGTTCTGGTTTCCACAACCCGGATTGGGACATTGCCAGTCTCCTGCTCGGTGTTGGACATTGCCTCCTCCAGAGGGGTTCCCTCGAGAACCTCGGGGCCCCCTTGGAGGGAAACCTCCTCTATCTCCTCCACGGCCTCCCATGCGACCCATGGGGCCCCCAGGACCTCCCGGGCCTCCTGGACCTCCACGAGTGGCGGTGGCACCCCTCTGCCCTCACGGGGTGGCATACCACCCCGCATGCTGTTCATTGGAGGCTTCTTCCGAGCAAGAGAGACTTTAAGTTTGCTCCCTTGAAAGTCTTTCCCATCAAACCACTCCACGGCAGCCTTGGCAGTTGGTGGGTCTTCATAGGACACTGTGGCGTCACCTTTGGGCTTTCCTGTTTCCTTGTCCAGGTAGATGTGGATCATGGGTTGCCCAGTTCTCTTGTTCATCTTAACAACCCCACATTGCTTAAAGAAGTCTGCCAGATCATCTAGAGTCACATTGTCATTTAATCCTTGCACATAAATTGCACTGTTGTCAGAGTCTTCATCCGGATTTACAGGTGGGCCTAGATCAAGATCTGGTCCTTCGTCCATGGGTCCACCAGGCTTATTGAAGCCACCTCACTCTTCAGAGCCCATTCCACCGCGTCCTCCTCCCCGCCCACCTCTGCTCATGCCTCCACGATCAAATCCCCCTCTTCCCCTGCCCCGGTTATCAGGGCCACTCATGCTCCGGTTCTCTCCTGGTCCGGAAAATCCTCCAGACTCCTGCCCATAAACACCCATGCTACTGGGGTGGTCCTGTCGGAATGAACTCTGCTGCCCGTAGCTGCTGCTCTGTTGGCTATATTGACTTGGAGCCTGGCTGTAGGATCCAGTCTGGGGGGGGTAACTAGTGGGAGGCTGCTGCCCATAGCTGCTTTGTTGACCATAGCTACTCTGCTGTCCATAGCTGCTCGGTTGCCCATAGGTGTTCTGCTGAGAGTAACTGCTCTGATCATAACTAGTCGGCTGTGTAGAGGAATAGCTGGTAGGAGGGTAGGATGGAGGTGTGGTGACTGGCTGCATGGGGTAGCTCCCAGGTACCTGGGGATAACTGTAGTTACTCTGGCCGTATCCTAGGCTGGGTTGGTTGTATCCCCCTGTGGTAGACTGAGGCTGACTAGTCTCAGCAGGCTTGTTACCGTCTTGAGGTCTTGTAGGTGCGGTAGCTGCCGGCTGCTGCCCATAGGCTGGGTAAGCAGGCTGAGTGCCATATGCAGACTGAGCTGCATAGGAGGCCTGGGTGGTGGTGACTGTAGCAGTGGTGGTATCATAAGCACCAGTGCCATACCCCTGGACAGGCTGGCTGTACGCCTGGGGGGCAGTTGGAGTAGTATAACCAGTGGGAGGCTGTCCATAAGAAGTCGCATAGGCGGTCTGCCCATAGGTCGCAGTGGTCTGAGCTTGGGTATAGCTGACATCAGTGGGCTGTCCATAGGTTCCATAGCTTTGTTGCCCATATGCCTGGGTGGTCTGTGCATATCCTTGAGTGGGCTGGGCGGTGTAAGCGCTGTAGCCCTGCTGGGCTGCAGCTTGGCTGTAGGTACTGTAATCCGGGGACGCCATTTTCTATCCTTCCTCCTCGTTCTCTCAACGTCCGTCTCCGACAATGTCTTTTTAGATTGGGCTGCAACAAAAGCAGCGGTCAACATCTAGTCCAACCATTGGGTTTGCAGATTTCTACTTTTGTCCAGTGGGAATGGGATGCCATGAAATGTGCTGCCCTTAACACCACAGAATTGGAGTGACCGGATGAGCTCTCTGAAAAGTGGCAACTCTACCCACATGAGTGACACCAACTCCACCATTCGTCAATGACAGCTGCCTGCATTGCAGAATACCTCCTACATGCCAACTCTCGGTAAAACTAAGACCCGTGTTTCCATTGATGAGACAACACATAAATGATTGTACTGTGCCTGCGTGATTTGTCTCACTGTGAACAGGCAAAGATACAATATCAAAACTTTACCTCACTCATTAGGAAGGGACATCGGTCTTATCATCGCTGGGATAAGAGCTGCTATTAGAATGGCCACCCATTACAGAGGTTTTATTTACCATAAAAAGTTTCTCCATAAGAAACTTGTCTACCTAGTTAAAAGTTCTGGCCAAGACTACTAGAGATACTTTAAGTATGCTTCAGACTTCCCTGGATTCTTTCGCCAACATTGTAATAGGTAACCAAATAGCCTTAGATTATTTATTGGCTAAACAAGCTGGTGTTTGTGCAGTCATCAAGAAAACTTTCTGTACTTATGTCAATGCCAATGGACAAATAGAGAAAGATCAAGAAAATATATAAGCAGACTAAATGGCTACACAGTTTTAGTCAAGGTGTCACCTCGGCAGAAACTATCTGCGACTCAATAAAAAAGTTTTTACCATCTGTTAGCTCTTAGGGCCTTTAGGGGCAATTCTGTTACTGTTAATCTTTGGTCCTTGCTTGTTTAATCTCCTTTTAAAGTTTCTGTCTTCCAGATTACAACATTTCTACGTAAGACGATGTTGTCACAGGGCTTCCCACCCATCCGTCCAGCCAATCCAGAACATGAAATGTTCTGCCCTTGGGCCCCATGGATCAGGCATGCAGAGGTTTTTATTCCCGAAAGGCAGGGTCTGCAGCCCCACCTCTGCTTTGAAGAAGCTGTGGGAGATGGATCCTTGTTCTTCAGCGCCCCCTTAAGGATAAAGGTGTTGGTGACCTGCAAGTGGAGGTTTTTCCATGTTCTTGGTGATCATTGGGAAAAGAATTTCAGGACACACTATGTAAGCCAAAGCGACAGTTTTTTTTAATTGAAAGATTAAAAGCAAAAGTACACTCTCTCAAGAGTAAGCAAACAGGCAGGCTCGAAAAGAGCAGCTGCACCGAGACGAAGTGGTTTTTGGTCTTTTGAAGTCTTACTAACCGAGGGGAGGAATATTTAAGGCTAAGGGGTTGGGTCTTACTAAATATTTGGGTAGTAATTCCTAGAAGTTCCTGAGTTCCCTCCCATTTTTATGCTTTATATGGTTGCTTCTGAACTCTCATGGTGATTTTAAGGGCGGAGAAAATTTAAAACCATAATGCAAATAATATTATAATTACCCAAAAGTTCATGTAAGGTGACAGAGAGGCTGACAAGCCAGTTAAAGCTAGTTCTTGCCTATGGTTAACAGCCCCTCTAGTTAGCTTCTGCCTGAGGGTCGTTTACACCTTCACAGCTGCACCCGATTTGCAAGCCCCTGCCTCCAGTCTCACCTCTGTCTCCTAGTCTACTTTAACAAGGGGATAAAATCTCTGAGGGGGGAATGAGATAGGAGTCAGATATCCTGTAGGCAGGTAGGACAGGAGCCAGAAGGAGAAGGCCAACAGTGTAAGAAAGTTGCAAGAATGTGAATATGCTTAGCTAAGATAAATGTGCTTATAACACCCTTATCTGAAGCAGAAGGGGAATTCCTTTAATTGGAGCATACACACAGTTGAGGCCACAGTGTCCCTAAATGAACTATCTTCATTAGCCAGATAAAAAAACACACCCAGGGTGCTATGACAGTTGTAGGAGAGACCCAATGTAAGGTCAAGGGAGGATAGGGTTCCTGGTTCTAGGAACTCTACACCCTTTTCCCAGAAAACCCATGAATATTCCACCCCAAGCTTAGCATATTATCACGAATTAGCATAAAAGCAGTCCCTAAACCTGGGGGTGTCATTGTTCCTTATTGGAGCAGTCTGCTCTTGCTTTTTCTAAGAAAGTGTGCTTTGCTTTTAATAAATCTATCTGGGCTTTTGCTTATATTTCATGTTTGACTTCCTTTCTCTCACTGTGGCCCTGAGCTTGAATTCCTTCCTGCATGGAGGTCAAGCACCCTCTCTGCCATCGTGGGTGGTGGCCTGTGTAAGGCTGGTAGCGGGGGGTGGGGGTGGGGTGGGGTGGGGGGGTGGGGGGGTGGGGGGGCCTCCCCTCCCTAGATCAAAAAGAAAAGGCTCACGAGACCAGACCCACCAAGGACAACTGCCAGGCCCCAATGAAAACAACAACACCTGGATATCCACTCAGATAAGAACGTTTTCGATTCCTAGATTATGCAAATACCACCAGCCCCTCCTATTTCTCAATAACCACTGAAGGTCACAGTGGAAAATCCCCAGTTCTTCCCTCCAAAAGTTCCTAGCCTGCCCCAAACAGTTTAAAAAGCCTCACCCCCTTCAAATGGATGTGACTTCTCAGGCCCCTCCTCTCTTGGGACCTGTGAACCTCGCCCGGGAGCACTCAGTAAAGTCATGTTGTTTGGCCCCACTCTCTCTCTCTCTCTCTTTCTTTCTCCACCGAAAAACTTTACCATCTGCATCTGCATCAGAACTAGGATCAAGACTAAATTTTTACCTACTCCTGACTAAATAAGGAGCTGCCAGGACTGGAAAAGGGCAGTCAGAGGAGAGGGGAGTGTGGGTCCCTGAGGATGGCATCCTAAGCCCTGCACTCCAGAGCCAAGCCCAGGTGAAGTTGGGAAGGAAACTCCAGATGGGTCAGGGGCTGTTCATCTGGTGGTAGAAGAGACTTGTGCCTCTTCTCAGGAAGAGTCTGGGAAGGTGGCAAGAAAAAGTGGTTGAATGTTGTACCTGGACTGAGAAGCCTTTAGATGAGTAAGCACAATGCCTGGGGTTCAGCAAGGCAGAAAAGAGAGCCATAGGGTGGTCCTAAAATGAGGATGAAAGTAGCAGAAAGCAAGTCATGAGAGGGTTCTGGGGTGAGGATAAGGGGTAAATCATCAGGCACCTGTGTGTTGATGATGGGAGGAAAAGGTTTCAGCGGATCCAGTACAGACAGTGACCCAAACCAGACACCACCTCTGCCTACTAATGCCTTGGGCTACACAGGAGACTAAGAGGGGCTCCAGGGTATTGGTTTAGGGCATAACCTGACATACACTTACAAACTTTGTTTCTTTGGGCAAATTACTTCTTTATGTACCCATTTCCCCATTATGTAAAATAGGACAATAATAGTAGAACCTACCTTAGGCCATTGTGAAGATTAAATGAGTCAAGACAAGGAAGGCATGTGAAACAATGGCTAGTTAGTGGTACATAAGGATTATACTTTATTTTTCATATCATTATTATCACATAAGCCCACCACAATTTAGATAAAACCTCAAGGAAAATGTACAGGTAAGGAAAACCCTAAAATAATTGATAACTATGTTTTCTGCCATCTGCTGGCATAAGGATTTATATTAACAAATGAGGGGTATTATAGAAAAGTAGAAAAAAATTACATTGTGCACACATCTGTACAATGACACACCTGAAATTTTTGCAAGCTCAACTAGAATTCCAGATCTCATTATATGGACAGGGAGGGTTTTGAGGGGAGGTTGGGACTGATAACCCCATCGTGTCATATTACCCCACTGCTCCACTGACAACCCCATCGTGTCATATTACCCCACTTCCATATTACCAAGGGTCATGAGCTGCCCAAGGAGATGTGGAGTAATGGGGACCAGGGACCAGGTGGAAGGGTAAGTAGCTCAGGGGGACAAGGACTGATGGAGATTGGAGTACAGGTGAGGGATTAGCTTTGGGGGGGAGAGATCTTCTCTTCTTTTGAGGGTGAAGGAAGAGATGAAAATATATAAGGGGGCTGTAATATGTTGAGCTGAAGGCAGTTACCAATCCAGAGCTGCTAGGATCCATGACCTTTACCAGGCAGGAAGTAAGGCAGCCACTGAGACAGAGTTGGAGATTCACAAAGAAAGGAACAGCATTCAAATGGCATTGGAGTTGCTTTTTGGGTGATGAACAGCAGCAGCAAGGCCCCAGTGTAGTTGGACAACCACTTGGAAACATGCAAAGAAAGTTTTTTAAGTCTAGAAGAAAATGCAGCCAAATGCATAGTATGGTTCTATTAGAGTAGTGAGATTATGAATGACTTTTGAATCTCTGTATTTTCCAAATATTTTGTAATGAAGTTGTTATAAAAAGTTCTGATCATTTGAAAGTTTTATAAAAGTATATTTAAAAAGAATTTGTGATATGTCATAGTGTCAAATATTTTCAAAATTCACCATCACTAATCTTTGACAATGAAACACAATGGTTTATCTTCTCTGAGCTGTTTTAGTTATAGCTAATCCAATGTTCTCATCCCATTCTGACAACCTAGACATGATATAATTTACCTGTTTGTCCCTATAATTGAGTCAATAACCCCAGAGCCCTATACATTCTGCTGCAGTTGCCTCCTGAACTCTTTTAAATCAGCTACAGGAACCAAGAATTGATATTCAATCCAGGATCTCCTCTGATTGTGTTAGCTTTTGCTAGATCATGGTAACCTAATAAGGTTCTGCACCCATGGAAAGAGCTATACCTACTGGAACTCAGGAAAAATAACTGGCTCACTTTAAATCAGATCTGTGAGTGCTAACCTCAAAACTAGTGATGCATTTGAATTTTATTCATCTTTTTTCACTATGGCTTTGAATCAGGGATCCGCTCTCCTCTGACTAAGACTCTTCATTCGCAATTATTGCCATAATTGATGACTAATTCAGAAATGAGGGGGTAGGCATTTACATAATTGGGAGATTATGTGCCATTCACTTATAATAACAATGCTAGGGTTGTCAATCATTGCATTCTCTTACAATGCTATGGAGGGGAGAAGGAGAAATTAAATGAATGTGAAATACATTTTTAAAATACATCTGATGTGTATTTTAAAAAGGATGAATTCCGCACTAGATTTACTCAGAACTCTGATGACAGAAAATAATAATTCTTTATCCTGCAGGGTTGAGAATGAATTGGGCAAAACCAGAGGTTCTCAATCTTAAACGCCAAATGGCAATCACCTGGGGGAACTTCAAAACTACTGATATCCATTCCCCCTTCTGTGTCCCCCTTTCCCACCCCATCCCTCACTCTCCACAGTTGCCCAAGGATGCCTAGTTAAGTTTGAATTTCAGACAAACAATGAATAATATTTTCAGTATGTCTCCAATATTGCATGGGACACACAGTAAAACAAAATTCATTACTTATCTGAAATTAAAATTTAACTTTGGTCCTGTATTTTTATTTGCTAAATCTGGCACATACACACTCCCAAACCAGATTTAGAATTAACACGTATGAAAGTTGTCAGAATCAAAATGGAGTCACTTGTGTCAAACTCTAAGAAAAAAAATAAAGTCGGGAGGCTGAGACAGGAAGACCCTCACATGCACATGCCTGTGGCTAGAATTATTACAAAGACCCTCTGAAGAGTCTTACGCACATATGCCTGTAATAAGAACTTTGTCAAGGGTTTCTCAAACTGCAGCTTGCTATGCAAGTCACAAGGACAGCTAGTTGGATGCGCAACACATGCCTGACACACTGTCTCCACTAATGCAATCAACTGCTGTAATAAGCCCCTGTAACCAATGTTCCCTCTGTCACAAAACAAATTGTGTGTACTTTTCACTTTTGCCCTTAAAGCTTCCCCTTGCCTCAACCTCTTTGGATATGCCTATGGTCTCCTTAGGCTGTATATCCCTGATTTGCAAATACCCTGCTCATTCTCAAGTAAACGCAATACCTTTGGAGAATATCCGTTTGTTATTATTTAGGTTGACACAGGTCTGGTAGTTTTTTAAGTTCCATCAGGATGAGTCTGTTGCGCATCAGGACTCTGAAAGACTGGGCTAACCCTGAAAGGTGTAGGCTGAGGTTGGCAGAGGGCAAATTAAAACAAGAAGGAAAAGCATGGGAAGTCATTGTGAAGAAAGATCAGTGCAACCCATCCCAACTCCTTTAAAGTCTGCTATTTTGTTATCCTATATTCTGTTACTATATATTATCCTATATTTGTTATAACTTACTGTTGCTTCCATGGCCCCTCCTGAGACTACCATACCCCTAGCCCCTGCTGAGTGGACAATCCCAGGAGGTTGTGCAGGCATGTGTGGCCATGCTCAATCAGTGACCCTCCTTGCCCCTTCCATACTTTGGCCACTGGGGCAAGAGCTAATTGCACACAAGGGAGGCACGTGACCCAAGACAGTCAGTTTAAAGTCTGGACAATGGTCTATGAGGTGGATGAGACCAGAGCTTTGCCCAGGAAGGTGATGATGATTAAATTAGACTAGGCAGATTCTCAGTTTGGGTACTTACGGATACGGAGCGTCAGATGATCAGTAATGGAAGAAGAATCAGCTGGGATATGTTAGGTCAGTGGCTCTCAAAAGGTAGTGAGCATTAGAACAATTTGCAGGGCTTATTGAAACACAGATTGCTGAACCTCACCCTCAGAGTTTCTGATATAGTAGGTCTTGGCTGGAAGCCAGGAATGTGCCTTTCTAATAAATTTCCAGGTGCTGCTGCTGCTGCTTTTAATTTAGAATTACTGGGTCAGGTTATGTTGCAGTAACAAGCTCTAAATCTGAGTGATTTAACAAAAACAAAGGTTTATATCTTGTTCGTGCTGCATGTCCATCATGGGTTGGCAGAGTGTTCTGGTCCACAATGTTGATTTCCTTACTCTGGGACCCAGGTGGGCAGAGCAGCCACTAACTGGAACATTCCAGCCACTGAGGCAGAGAGAAAGGAGAGACGTGTGAGGGACACCCTCGCTTGTAAGCATTCCCTCCAGAAGTGACACAGGTCATTTCTACTCAATTTCCTTGGCCAAAGAAAATCATATAGCCACACAGAGCTTCTAGAAGAACAGGTAAATACAATCTTACCGTCTGCTTAGAAGGAGAGAGAGCCTGAAGATTGGATAACTGCTCTAATGACCACACAGGGGCTGAAACTAAAAATGGCACACAGAAGACAGCTACATGCAGAGGCCATGAGATCATAGGAGCCATGAATTGAGGACAATTGTGGCCAGTTGGTTGGCAGTGGTGGGAGTAGTAGAAGCAGAGGCACAGAGGAGGAGAGTCATGTGATGTAGATGTGGTACGTGTGTGTGAGTGTGCATGCATATGCATGTGTGTGTGTGTGGGCGATAGGGTTCATGTGATGATGGTTGTTGAAGATGATTTTGGTCCTGAACCATATCAAGAGTTGTTGCATTATATTCTGGCTACCATGGGATGCATTTATTATGGCTATTCCCACTCCCTGTGAGATCCCCAAGATCCTCATACCTGTGAGCATGTGAAGCCTTCACCACCAGGGGACTTACTACATTCCCAAGTCACCACCAACAGAGTGTATCCCAGCAATTAAATGCGATTGCAATGTAACTCAAGTCTGCAACTTGTATTCCTTAAACAACATTTAGGGGACACCTAGACCAAAATAAAACATCTTAAAATTTCTTTTACTTTAAATACTTTAAACACATTCCCCCCCTCCCCCCCCACCAGCCATAAAGCTCCATGTCCTGCCTTTGGATTTCTAGTTTTTTCCCTCCTTTTCCCTTTGCTTCCAGTTTTGCATTTTAATATCCCGAGAGTCTGACTTAGCAAACAGGGATAGAAACTGGACTGAGCAGGCACAGTTAGAACAGAGTCCTCTTTTGTGGGCAGCGAGAGGGGAAAGTCTAGGTTATACCTAGGTTACCATTGTGATCATCACAGCCTTACAACAGAACCCCATTACTTTAGGTACCTGAGGGACACTGAGTTCCTTGTAATCAGCAGAACACAAACAACTCAGAAATCTATAGTGGAAAATGTGTTTTGTGTGTGTGTGTGTGTGTGTGGCTTAAATAGTCTGACACATTATCAACAAAAAGGAAAATGGTAAATTTTCATCATTGCTCAACTGCCAATCATTTAAATTTGTGCTTAGATACGTCTAAAACATCACCACTGTGTTGAGTCCAGTCTAGTTGCTTCCCCCCACTATTTGCTTGTCTAACACGAGTTCGCCATGATTCTCTCTCCTCACTACTTTCTTCTGTTTATCAAGTGATTGAATGAGATTGAACCCTGCGTCTTGTTCATCTCCCAGGATCCCTTTTGTGGATCCTTCTAGGGATAGGTAGTATCTCTTTTGGACTTGAGAAAGAAGGGTTCCTTCTCTGGGCCCCATGCTTAGCAGACTTTGGTTCTGGGTCTCTCCTGGCCTCGGTGCTCCTAGGCAAGGCGTCCCAGAGGCCAGGAGGCCATGTCCGGGTAACCATCCTGCTTACCACATACACCCTGGCCCTGGAATTCCCAGTGGCCCTTAGCCACTTCTAGATTCTGTATATGTCCCTGGGTCTACCTCCCAAGGATAGAATGTGCCACTGCACTCAGACCTCCAGGCCCAAAGGTTGGCCAAGGAGTGGCTGTGTGTGAGTGTATAGGTGGAGCTTGGACATGCAGGCTGGCATTTTGAGCCCACTGTGGTGGGGGTTGGGGAGGTGAGGGTGGGAAGACAAGGGGCGTAGTTCATGGGCCAGCAACCAGAGCTCTTGTCAATATCATGTTTGGACTCAGAGCTTCTGGGAGCCCAAGAATTTCAACTTCAAACTTGGCCTCCTACATAGTTCTGAAGGTATTTTTGTAAAGGTAAGTGGATAGAATATATTTGACAGTTTGCCAGCCTGATGTATAAGTTATTTTGATAAATATTAATAAAATTACAGTACATGGATCTCCATTTATATTCTTGCCACAACCCCGGTAGATGTTCGGTCCAGCCTGGGGTCAGGTGGAGACCTGGAGAGGCTGGGATCCGGATCTTGGTCTGGGAGAGTTAAGGAAAAACCTGCCAATTTAGTTCTATGGTGCAAAGACTACTGAGACTGCTTTCACCATGTAAGTTTCCAGATTTTAAACAACTGATGGATCATCGTCCTCAAATCAAGTTCTCCAAAGCCTCACAGAAGAGCCTAGCAAAAAAAGGAATGAATGCTCATGGTTCACTTAGCCAGCATGGCTCTCACTTTAGTCAGTCAACTATGTGTATACTACATTGTAACGTTAAGAGCATTATGCTAGAAGTCAAAGACATGGTTTCTAGGCACTATAACCCGGCAGCCAAGAGCACGAGCTTTGGAGTCAGAGAGAACTAGGTTAGAATGTCAACTTCCCTGCTTACAAACTGAGTGACCCGAGGCGAGTCTCTCAACCTCTCTGAGCTCAGCTTCTTCATCTATAAATGGAGGATAATGATCTCTGCCTCACAGGGTATTGTAGGGACTTAATGAAAATGACCTCAAAGTGGCTGGCATATAACATGTGAGCAATAAGGGGTAGTTGCTGCCACTACTGCTGTTTGTACTCTTCCTGCTACTGTTATAATTGATTGTGCAACCTTAGACCAGTAAGTTACTTAAATTCATTCATTCACATAGCTTAAAAATCAGATATGAAAAGACAGACATTGAAAAATGTACTTCTCCCACCCCTAGCCCCATCCACCTCATTCCACACAGCCCTGTCTTCTATAGGTAACTCCTTTGGTTAGTTTTTGGTGTATCCTTCTGGTATTTCTTCAAACATAGGGAGATATATAAATACATGTTATTTTCTCCCTTTTCATACATAAAAGGTAGTGCGCTATACATACTGTTCTGCACTGTTGCACTATACATACTGTTCTGCACTGTGCTTTTTTCACTTAACGGTGTATCTTGGAGATCTTCCCATATCCATATATAGAGAACGTCCTCATTCTTGTTCACAGCTGCATACGATTCCACTGGGAAGTTTATTCCACTAATCTCCTAGAGGTAAACGATTGGATTGTTTCCAATATTATGCTCTAATGAACAAGGCTGCTGTGAATGAATTTGAACATATACTGTTTCATGCAAAGCAGGCATATCTGCAGGAGGGGGTAAGTAGGGTAAATGCAGTTTTGATAGATAATGCCAAAGTGCCCTCCATGGGGGTTGTCCTATTTTGCATTGGCTCCAGAAACATAGGAGATTTAAGTCATGTGAACTTCTCATCAGGTTTTTGCTCTGTTAAATAGGACCTATAACGGTGCCCAGTTGTATCCATTTACCATTGTTGCTGTAATAAATTACTACACACTTGATTGTTTTAAATAACACAAATGTATTATCTTTCGGTTTTGAAGGTCAGAAATCCAAGACGGGTCTCAGAGCCTAAACTCCAGGTGATGGCCGGGCTGCACCCCTTTTGGAGGCTCTAGGGGAGAACGAACCTCCTTGCTTCCTCGAGGACCAGACGCTGCCCACACTCCTTGGTCCATGTTCCTGCATCACTCTAACCTCTGCTTCCATTGTCACATCTTCTCTCTGTGACCCTCCTGTCTCCCCTTCATAAGGACTTTTGCGATTACACTGGCCCAGCCAGATAATCCAGGATGCCTGCCCCATCTCTAAGTCATTAATCACTTCTGAAAAGTCCCTTTTGCCATGTAAAGTAACATATTCACAGGCTTAGGATGTAGCCTCTTTGGAGAGCTGTTATGCTGCCTATTACAACCACACACGGCGCAGATGTTAGGAGAATCAAGGCAGAGAAATTCTCCAAGGAAAGTTATGTAGCTTGCCGCTTCCTTGCCGGTGTCCCCAGCTAGAGGAAGGAGCTGTGTTTGGTTCAGCTCTTTTGTCTCTGTCTGTGCTTGATACCACCTGGTCACAGAGGAGACCCTCCATATATTTAAAAGTATTAATGAAGGAAGGAAGGAAGAAAATTCTTGAGAAAAATACAAAGCATTATGCAAAAGAAGCCATTATTTTTTTTAACAGGATCTGTATCCCAGTTGCCAGTTGTCTCATTAGACAGAAAATGGTGGTTAAGACAACTGTGATCCCTTTAGCCATTATTGTGCCAACTTTTGAGAATCAGTAATACAATCTGTTCTTATTGAAAGCATATGCTTTATATCTCAATGATGAAAATTCATCTGCTCATATCTAAAAAAAAAAGTCTTTCAATTTTTAATTTCAAATTAACATGCAAACTAATCTGCTGTCCACTTTTCCCGGCTCATGTTACTGAGTCACATGTCCATAGAGCAAGGAACAGACTGGAATAAAGCTGAGAATTCATGAGCAGGGGAAAATTCCTTTTCCGTGCATTGGAGGGAAGTGGCTGTTGCAGGAGACACTGCAGGCTAGGAAAAAAGCCACGTGTTCCCACTTCTAACTTGTCTACTGAGGTCTTCACCAGGGTATCTTCTTCTCAACCCCTCGCAAATGCAAACTTCCATTACAAAGCCAAAGGCGAATTGCCTGATTTCCAAATACCCTGGGCTTTGTGGGGGGCAGGAAACTATTATATAGTGATGAAAAACCCAACTTGAAACCCAATTCCAATACAACGAGATTTTGAGTGTTTAACCTCCCTAACCCTGACCCCCATTTTTGGTCAGTGAAATGTGGGTAATGATAGTATCTCTCTCTCATAGAATTGACACAAAGATCTGTTAAAAGGGAAAAATTTTTTGACCGATTATGTCAAGCAGGGTTTACTTGAACAAAGCAAAACAAAGCAAAACAAAACAAAAAATAATTTATGAATCTTGGTAGCTCTCAGAACCAAACAGGTCCAGAGGACTCCCACCGACATGATCTACCAGCATTTACAGAAACCAACAGGAAGGTATAGAGACAGCTTCATTGGTTACAATGTAATTGGTTAATTGGTTTACAGAGACTCCTGCAATTAACTAAAACTCTATATGGGTTTGGTCTGTGGGGCCCAGAGCAGGAGGCTAGTCCAAGTCAATGACCTCCTACAAAGTTTTATTTAACAGATTAAATGCTAGGACATTTGTAAAGCACTTAGCATAGTGCCTCAGTAAATGCCAGCTACTGTTCTCGTTGTCACTCTTATTGTCTGTTGCAAGGTCGAACCTGAGGCTTGAAATAATCAATAACTATAGTATCACTGGCAACCGTCCCACTCGGACCATCACCCCATCCATCCATGGAGCATACTACTTTCTTACTATCTGCTGCCCTCTTTGTTCCCAGCGCCCTTCTTTCTCACCTTAGATTCCAAGGTACCTACTGTATGCCTTTCCTTTTTTTTTGAGACAGAGTCTCGCTTTGTTGCTCAGGCTAGAGTGAGTGCCATGGTGCCAGCCTAGCTCACAGCAACCTCAAACTCCTGGGCTCAAGCAATCCTGCTGCCTCAGCCTCCTGAGTACAGGGACTACAGGCATGTGCCACCATGCCCAGCTAATTTTTTTTTCTATATATATTAGTTGGCCAATTAATTTCTTTCTATTTATAGTAGAGACGGGGTCTCGCTCTTGCTCAGGCTGGTTTTGAACTCCTGATCTCGAGCAATCCGCCTGCCTCAGCCTCCCAGAGTGCTAGGATTACAGGTGTGAGCCACCACGCCCGGCCTGCCTTTCCTTTTAAACACCCTTGACTCTTGCCATCCTCTCTGTTTTTCACATACCTGGCAGAATCTCAGCCTTGGTTAAAACCCTAGTGTTTGCCTACTCCAACAGTTGACAATAACTACAGAAAATCACGACAGTGGATAGCATCATTAGTTAAATAATAATACCAAACTATTATTTGCCCTTTTCACTGTGTCGACATTTGCAATGATAGTGCAAGAGCAATGGTGGGTAAAACTGCGGCTGCCTTATTAGCAGGAATCAAGGCAATGGCTCTGAACTGCACTAGCAGGGATTGTAGTTTTATTACCATTACATGCTTGCAGCTAAAAAAAAAGCCTATTTCACTTAAGAATGTCCTTAATGAACCAGTAAAAATTATTAATTTTATTAAATCTAAACTATTGATTATACATCTTTTTAATATTCTGTGTAGAAAATGGGTCTGTACAAAGAACCACTACTGCCTACTGAAGGATGCATACCTTGAGGAGAGTACTTGTGTGATTATTTGAGTTATGATCTGAGCCAGCTACCTTTTTCATGAAATTACATTTTTACTTAAAAGAATGTCTGGCATTCTTTAAAGTAAAAGAATATGGCTATCAGTTTTGTGTAAGGATGGTTTTTGAAAATTAACAAAATGAGTTTGTGACTTTAAGGGAAACAACACTTTTTTTTTTTTTTTTTTTTTTTGCCAATCACAGAATTTGAGGTTTCAAGCAAAAATTAGAATTTTAGAAAACATACAACCTCCTTCATGAGCTCAACAGCTTCCCAATAGTTAAAGAGTCTTTTGGGCCGGGTGTGGTGGCTCATAACTGCAGTTCCAGCATTTTGAGGGGCTGAGGTAGAAGGATCACTTGAGTTTAAGAGTTCAAAACCAGCCTGGGTGACATAGTAAGACCTTGTCTCTACAAAAAAAAAAATTTTTTTTAATTTAGCCAGGTAAGACGGTTCATGCCTGTAGTCCTAACCACTCTGGAGACTGAGGCAGGAGCATAACTTGAGCCCAGGACTTTGAGGTTACAGTGAGCTATGATCCTGCTGCTGTACTCTATCTAGCCTGGGTGACAGAGCAAGATATTATTTCAAAAAAAGAGACGCTTTTGATGTAATAGGTAATGATATTAATGAATGTGACTTTTTAAGCATTGTATAACAAAATGTGTCAAAATGTGGAACAGCTGCAAATTCAGAGAACCAATATTTTTCAGGCAACCAATGCATGTGTTACAAAATCATTAACAATGCAAGATAGATCAATGATGTAACAGAGTGCAAAAAGTTCATTGACATGGTTTCAGATTCCCCATGGCAACTAACTTTTAAGAAACTACCACTTGTCAAGTTTCCATGTAGAATCAAATAAGAATGTCCACAATTATCTGAAAGTGCTATTATAATAGTCCTTCTTTTACCAACTGTATATCTACATGAGCCCAGATAATCTTCACATCCTTCAACCAAAACAACATATCAGAACAGAAGTTCCGAGTACAGAAGCAGATGTGAGACTCTGGCAGTCTTTACTAAGTCAGACATTAAGGAGATTTGAAAACTTGGAAGACACTACCATACTTCTCTCCCTTTTTTTTTTTGACAATATCATTACTTTTCATAAAAAGTTATATTATTCTGAAATGGAGTTATTGTTATTTTATGTGAATTAATAAATATCTTTTAAACTTTTCAGTTTTCATTTCTAATATGGTAAACATTCATAGATCTAGCACTCATAAACTAAAGTTTGTTGGGGTCCTCAATAATTTTTAAGTGGGTAAGGAGGTCCTAAAACCAAAAAGTTTGAGAACCACTGCTACAATGCAACATAGATAATATCATCCTGCCCAGAAAGGCAGAGCAGAGTCAGAACAAGGAAGAGCAGTTTTAGTGAAAGTCTATTTCATCGTTGATGGGCAGCATTTCACAAATAAATACATTTAAATAACATGTAGTTGACTGCACTGGTAACTGAGCAGATAGTCAATTTAAGTAGAAACCAACAGGCAAGAATTATCTAAATATTCTTCTGATCATCCTTTGATTTTTATCACTCTCTTGGGAAAAACAAAATTGGGACTATAATAAAGCCATATCTGCTATCCATGCCCAACCTCTAACTCCACATCAGCTGGCAAGAATTTGATATCAGGCTTCAGGGTTGAGTGGGGTCTGTTCCAATTAAAGTAGAGTTGTTAACTTCTATGGAAAAGGAAGCACTGGAATTGATATATATTTAGCTGCAGTAGCAAACTGAATTCAGTTGGTGCATATGTCCAAGCTGGGAATTCAAGGTCTTTACATACTTTTGATAGACTGACCCTCCAAATGCTGCCCCTCATTGATATTGATGTGCAGCTGGTCCACTATGGAAGTATTCCTTCTCAGCTTTGATTTGGCATTGTTGGTGGTCATCTGGCCAATGTGCTATCCTCGAAAACCAAAGACAGCGATTCCAAGGTGGCAGGCCTGGCAAAATCAAAGTCCACATCTCACCAAGTTTATCCACTTGCCGTTTGCAAGCAGTTTCTATTTGATCACTTTTCTTTCCTGTGTTTGTTGAGAAGCTAGTCCTAAATGTTGCTTTCAAACCATGGCAAAGCTGGTCTTTCACTTCTGTTCCCAAAGGGTAATCAGTGTTCCTAACTTTCTGTCAAAGTCAGACCCTATCACCCCATTTGTATTTTCTAAGGCTTCCTTCATTTTCCTGCATGAGTTTTTCACATCCAGTCTTATTAGTCTCAAATCAAATCCTTGTTGAAAGTGTCTCTTGTTATTTTACTAAGGTCTGCATCTGGCAGAGAAGTATGTATTTAGTCTCACTAACGTCTGGCTCTAAGCCACCTTGGTGAGGCCACAAGAGGGGGTGATTTGGTGGTTGCCTGCAGATGATGATCCTTTAGCTCAGTGGCGAGAGAACAAAGGGAAAAACAGTTTATATTTCTGACTTCTACTCTGGTGGTGGATTTTGTTTTGTCCTCATCTGGGATTTGGAGGATTTAGGTATCTGTTGAGTATACACAAGCATCAGTTTTTCTATATCTAGGACAACTCTCAGAGATCTGGTCCAACACCATCATTTACTGCTGAGAGCATTAAAGCTGGAGAAGGAAAGTGACTTGAGTTCAGAGGTCAGGGTCACGTGGTGGCCAAACTGGGATGGTTTGTCTCTCTTCTTTGCACTGCCTTATGGTGCAGAAGCCTCAAAGACCTAGGTCTGGCATCTGTCTGTTGATCCTAGATTTGAATCACTTGGCTCCAGCCTGGTGCCTCTGCAGCCACGGTATAATATGATGGATATTTGTGGTGTTTTTCTTTCTAGGATTTCTTCCTTTTTACCTAGCAGCATCCACTCCCTTTTCCCTGTCTCAGTCTGAGTGGTTTCAGAGGGGCTCACCCTGCCCTCTGGTTCTAGTCTGGACAGCCAAGATGATTGGTAGAGGAATGAACATGTGACCCAAACTTGGCCAATCAGACCCAGCCTCAGGCTGTTTGCTGTTGTTGCTATAGAGAAATATGGTGTCTGTAAAGGAAAGCGAAAATCTCAGGACCACCTCTCATATGCATAAGCTCCTTATGCATAAGGGAAGGTCAAGCCTGGAGGCTGAGTCATGCAACACCCCCCCTTCCAAATGAACAGCTGTTACTAACATACATTAACCAGTTGCCCAGGGAAAGGTAAAAGGCATCTATAAGGACTGCCCACACAGATCATTCATAAAGAAATTCCTTCTTGGCCTCCCATAAACAAGGACTTGCCAATTGTAACTTTGTGTCTACAGGCGTGGTCTAGCTCCTAAAACTAAGGTCTGTTCTATTTTGCACTAATAATGTTGATTCCAAGTTATCTTTCCAAGTGCAGAACAGAGACAAGATAAGATCAATCATTCTTCCACCTACCAGGAACATCTATGTAATTGATGCTTCCTTCACTCCAGTTTTTCTCTTCAAACGTTTACCTTATCTTATGTAAAATGTAGATTTCCTGGGCCTCACAAGAATGTAACCATTTGCCTCGATGCTCACCACCTCCTCCTTTTTCTTTCTGGGTGCCTTCAACACTGAGTTCCCAAATACTGCATCAGGGAGGAAAAACAGTCACAGGTAGGTCTGTAGCTTGTGTTTTTTCCCCTTGTGTGTCCTCACCCTTGGTCTTAATAAACCTCCGTTGATTGAGATCTTTGCCTCAGTCACTTATTTTGGGTTGTCACGTCCATTTGGTAGAATATAAAATTGAAGGTTTCCATGGTCATTTGGCCACCACTTGTGAAGAGCCTGACTGAGAGGCAAACCAAGCTGTGGAAAACAAAGCTGAGGAAGAGGGACTGAGAGAGGAACAGAGGGAGAGGGGAATGAGGAGGGGGAATGGGAGGGAGGGGGAAGAGGTGGTTTAGCACCTGAATCCAGCTGCATTTGAAGCAAGATCTATCCCTTGAATTTTTTGTGATATGAAGCAATACATTTCTTTTTTGTCTTAAGCCAGTTTAACTTGATTTGTATCACTTGCAACTGAAACAGATCCCTATGGTGAGCTATTAATAAAATTCTGCTCACTGGCTAGGGTTTGACCCTCTAAGCTACTTGTTCTGCTACATTTTAAAAGTGCTAGTCGCTAGGGGCGATTTGCTGCAGCCTATTCTGCTGCGACCTGTTGCTCTCTGTGTAGCCTAAGCCCCTGACCTATGTGTGACCTGGGCTGCTTCGGGGTCCTCATTTTACTTTGGGGCTCACTTGTAGAGATTGGAAGGGGACGCTCACTGTCCACAAGCCTTCAGTAGATTTGGTCCCATGAGGAGGCATGACTCGCTTCTTTTCTATTTTAGGTTTTAGGTCTCTACTGGTATTAGTATCTCTAGCACTAAAGGAACAGAAATGATGGATTCTTATGTCAGTGAATTATTAATAAAAGGAACTAGGAATAGTGTGCATGCTGTATTCACAATGACACATATGCACAATATGGGGTGCATAACGTAATAGTGTACATCGTGTGATAATATTTAGAGAGTGTGTACCCATGTGCCATATGAATTAACACATTAAAAAATTTTTTTTTATTTTGGCATATTATGGGGGTACAGATTTGAAGGTTTCAGTAAATGCCCTTTCCCCCCTGCCCCCACAAGTCTGAGTCTCCAGCATGACCATCCCCCAGATGGTGCACATCTCACTCATTATGTATGTATATACCCGCCCCCCTCCCATCTGCCCAATACCCTATTACTGTAGCACCTATGTGTCCACTTAGGTGCTGCTCAGTTAATCCCAGTTTGCTGGTGAGTACATGTGGTGCTTTTTTTTCCATTCTTGGGATACTTCACTTAGTAGTATGGGTTCCAGCTCTAATCAGGAAAATATAAGATGTGCTATATCATCGTTGTTTCTTAGAGCTGAATAGTACTCCATTTTATCTTCTGCATCAATCAAGGATCCTGGCAGACACCTATGACACATTCAAACTAGAAAATTTGAAAGACTTTAATAAGAGACTACTTCCAAAGTTGTGGGCAGGGTGTAGGGAAGCTGCTGGGATAGCGCAGTACTCCCAGCCTAGAAACATCAGGGTTATAAAAAGAAAATCAAAGTCCCAGGGCCACTTCTCCAACTCCTTATGCCAAAGAGAAGGTAAAGGCCTCAGGCACCTACAAAGAGCTGGCCCCACAGATCATTCATTAAGGAAATTCCTTGCTAACCTCCTATAATCTGAGGACATGCAAATTGCACCCATGTCTAACACCTAGAACTAAAGCCTATCTGATTCCACACCTGCAATGAGTTACAAGTTCATCTTACAGGTAACAGAACTGGAGACAAGACAGAACCAGACGGCTTCTACCTCCCCAGGGACAGCTACATAATTGATGGTTCCTTCACTTCCTTACTTTATGTGTAATGTAGATTTCTTGGAACACAAAGAATGTAGCCACTTTGCCTCATCAACACCCGGCCCCTGCCAATTTTCCTTCTCTCTGCTGCCTTTAAAACGCTGACAGTGCCCATGTCCCCTTGGGAAAACAGCCATATCTTATCTGTGGTTCGTGTTTTGAGGGCGCATCCTCAAAATCTTGGCTTAATAAACCTCCATTGGTTGAGATTTTCGCTTCAGTCACTTACTTGGGTTAACAGGGCTCAGGTACCTCCCCTGGGCCCGAACTGACAAAGGAGGGAGCGGTCCCAGAACCTGGAGGCTGTGAGAGCTGTGTGGCACCCTGGCCCACAGGGAGGGGGCTGGGGAAGAAATGCTCCGTCAGAAGGGTTTATCTAAAGCCTTGACACAGAAAACGCCAGGCGCTGGGACAGGACGTGGCCGCTTGCCTCCCTCCCATGCTCTGACGCTCCGCATCTGCATCCCCCAGAGCTGGCACTGTGCGAGGTCAGTCGGAGGGTATGGTGCCCGGCCAGGGATGCCACCTGCTGCCACCTGTTTTTGGCCATGCTGCTTGTGTGATCCTGATTGGGTAATTTTGAATCCCACTGTCATTGATTGGATGTTAAAGCTTGTTGCTGATTGGATGTTAAAGCTTGATGTTGATTGGATGTTAAAGCTTGTAATTGATTGGATGCTTTTTGAGCCCTACCAAGGGTATAAAAGCAGGAGGAGAACAAGGAAGGGGGGGGGGTGTCAGAAGACCAGAAGACAGGAAGAGCGCTGTAACACTAGGTGTGCTGAGCCTGCCAGAGGAATAAAGACTATTCTCCGATTATTCACGTGCCGCTGGGTTCTTTCCCCGGTCACGAGCTGTAGCGCTAGCTGTACGCTTGCTGCAACATTTTGGTTCCCTTAGACTGGGAAAGCCAACCGAGCTGGCCCCTTGAAGCCACCGGGACGGTGGACTGAGATGAGCTGGCACCGAGCAGCTTCTCCTTCAGTGCCAAGAGCTGTCGGCCAAGGGCAATGCCAAGCTTGCCGAGGCATTGCTGAGGGAGGGGAAGCAAGGGCACCGACGCAGGCCACGCTGTGCCTGGCAGGTGCTGGGCTCCACGGTGCAGGGGCAGGAGGCTGAGCTGGTGGGTGCCAAGCTGAGCAAACTGGAGCGGCAGACCAAGGATGTCGGACAAGGTAGGGTCGCTGGGACCTGCCCGAGATAGGCCTGTCAGTGGGATGTAAGAGGAGCCCCATTGGCTCCTAGGGTGTAAAGAGGAGCCCTGTCGGCTCCTAAGGATTAGTCATCAGTGGGACAGAGGCCTGTCATCAGGATGGGAGAGGAGCCCCATAGGTTCCTAAGGACAGGGATCCTCCAGGGGAGGGAATGTGTAATCTCTGAGTGAATGTGAGTGGAGGGAACAGTGACTACTTGCAGTCATTGTGTCAGCAGCCCCACAGCTTCAGCTATGGGGTTTGAGCAGGTCCTAATCTGGGGTTCGGGGGTGATGTCGACATAACGGCGATTGCAAAGATGTGCCTAAGTTCTCTCGCTAGAAAGGGGAGGAGCCAGAGCAGGGACCAGAGTCTGGGCAGGGACAAGGTTCAGAAAAGGAGTGTTGTCGGGCGGCGTAGGGAACAGGAGTGCTGGTTAAATCAGTTGAAACATGGGAGGGTCCGAATCCAAGCCAACAGTTGCAAGGTGCATGCTGATAAGTTTCATGCGTTCAGTATGGAGAGTGGTGACTGGGACTGCACCCGCCACCCCGCCACCATCGGTTTCTCCACCGCTGGCATCTCCACAACTTGTCCACCCGTTGCGGTCTGCCCCGGCCTTCCAGATGCCTCTGCGTGAAATGCAAGGTCCGCCGCAGATTCGGGATGATGGAACCATCCAGCCGGGGCAACCTGCCCTGTATTATCAGCCTTTCTCCACCACCGACCTATTGAATTGGAAATACCATACCCCGTCCTACTCTGAGAAACCACAGGGCCTCATCGACCTCCTGGAGTCTATCTTCCAGACTCACTGTCCCACGTGGGAAGATTGCTGGCAACTCCTGCTGACCCTCTTCAGTACTGAAGAACAGCTTCAGATCATGACTGGAACTCAGAAGTGGCTGCAGGAATGGGTGCCGGCAGGCACCCTGGATGTGGAACAATGGGTATCACGAGCGGTGCCCAAGGCCAACCCAGAGTGGGATTTCAATGCACCAGAAGGGCAAGCAGCACTCCAGCGGTACCGAGAGGCTCTTCTCCAAGGAGTGTGGGAAGGCTGACCAACATGAGCAAGGTTGCCCTAATTACCCAGAAGCCAGAGGAGCCACCCTATGACTTCTATGAGCGCCTCTGTGAAGCATACTGAATATACACACTTATTGACCCGGAGGCAGCTGAAAACCAGAGAATGGTGAATGTAGTATTCACTGGGCAATCAGCCTCCGACATTCGGAGGAAGCTGCAGAAACTGGAAGGATTTGCAGGCATGAGTATCATGCAGTTAATGGAGGTGGCCCAGAAGGTGTACGTCAACCGGGACTGAACTGCTCAGAGGGAGAAAGATCAAAGGATGAAGAAAAAGGCTGCCCTCCTGGCTGCTGCCCTCAGTAGACCTGAGCCGTCCAAGTGGCCTGGACCCCCCACAAAAGGGGGGAACCAGAGGATGGGCACCCCTGGCAAGAGACCAGTGTGCAGTTGCAAGGGGTTTGGGCACTGAAAGAATGAATGTCCCACAAGGGAAGTCAGCTAGTGTGGCCTGGACCCCCATGAAAGGGAGGAACCAGAGAACGGGCACCCCTGGCAAGAGACCAGTGTGCCAGTTGTAAGGGGTTCGGCCACTGGAAGAATGAATGTCCCCACAAGAGAAGTCACCTGTTGCAAGGGAAGGCCCTGTTCGGGACTATCCAACAGAAACCAGAGGTCCAAGAGCTAGTGGGGCTCACTGGCATTGACTCCAAGTTGGGCCAACCAGGTTCCTTCAGCCCTCGGGAACCCATGGTCGAGACAAAAGTAGGGGGCCAACAAATGACATTCATGTTGGACGCTGGAGCAGAACACTTGGTTGTGGTAAGGCACGAGGCCCTCCACATGCCAGACTGTCCGGTGCCTCTCTTGGGACAGGACTTGCTGAGCAAGTATAAAGCAGATGTCATCCAGAGGACCGAGGAGCCGGAGGAGGCCAAGAAGAAGCTGGCAGAGAAAGATAAGGAGTGCGCTGACCTGAGGTGCAACCACCAGTGGGCATTGGAGTCTCTGCAGGCCTCCCTGGATGCTGAGACCCAGGCCCGTGACGAAGCACTGAGGCTCAAGAAGAAGATGGAGAGGGTGACCTCAATGACCTGGAGCTGCAGCTGGGCCATCCTACCCATTGGTCCACAGAGGCCCTGGCGACCACACGGCTGCTGCAGGCCCAGCTGAAGGAGGAGCAGGCAGGGTGGGATGAGGAGCAGCGGCTGGCAGCTGAGCTCCAAGAGCAGGCGCAGGCCCTGGAGCGCTGGGCTGCGCTGTCGGCTTCTGAGCTGGAGGAGCTGCGGGCTGTGCTGAAGCAGGGAGAGTGCAGCCAGTGGCTGGCGGAGCAGGAACTGTTGGAGGCCACTGAGTGCCTCAACTTCCTGCATTCGCAGAACACAGGCCTCCTGAGCCAGAAGAAGAAGCTCGAGGTGGATTGGCCCGTCTAAGTGGGGAGGTGGAGGAGGCTGCCCAGGAGAGGCGGGAGGCAGAGAAGGCCAAAAAGGTCAACACCGATGCCGCCATGATGGCTGAGAAGCTGAAGAAGGAGCAGGACACAAGTGCACACCTGGAATGGATGAAGACACTAGAACAGACGGTACGGGAGCTCCAGGCCCAGTTTGAGGAGGCTGAACAGGCTACCCTCAGAGGTGAGAAAAGGTAGGTACCTATGGTGGTACTGGTGCAGACTGTGGGCCCCTGGCAGAGGCCAGTGGCCTGTCTGTCCAAGGTGCTGGACTCGGTAGCGTTGGGATGAGCGCCTTGTCTGTTGGTCAAGGAGGCGGACTGGCTTGCATTTGGGCAGGGTGTCCATGTGCAGGTCCCGCACGCAGTGGTGGCTTTGGTGGGGGACCCACGAGTCACCATCGAGACTGTGCAGATCTTAAACCCTGCCATCTTCCTTCCTACCGGGCCAGGGGCCCCAGACCATGACTGTGCTGAGGCTGTGGAGGAGGTCAATGCAAACCGGCCAGACTTGAGGGATGATCCGTTGCCGGTGCCTGGCCTGGAGCTCTATGCAGATAGCAGCAGCCACGTCCAGGATGGCAAACGGTTGGCTAGCTACGCAGTCACCACAGGGAGCGAAGTCATCACGTCAGCCCCTCTGCCTCAGGGATGGTCGGCCAAGAGGGCAGAGTTATGGGCGCTCATCCAAGCCCTCAGGTATGCCCAAGACAAAAGGGCCAATGTATATGGATTGCCCCTGAATCCAGCTGGAAGCCAAAGACTGAATGGGACCACTGGTCTGGACTCTTATGGGAACTGGACTTGGGGCCTTCGCCCCAAGAGACTGGACTAACTTGCTTTGGTAATCCTGTTCTGGGTTTACATGGGGTGCTTCTGTGTTGTTCTTGCTTGGGGCTCTCTGGGGAAGAATATGTAAACCAATCAGGAATTGTAACTACCAAAGTCAAAGGGCTATGGTAACCATGGGACCCTGCTGGCCCAATGCAGTTATTAGATTCATAGAGGTTGATGCCTCTGTGTAAACTGATAAGGGCATCACAAGGGGAGAATGATGTGGAAAACGCTGGGAGCCGGGACGCAGCCACTTGCCGCCTCTCTGTGTCCCTCTGCATCCCTGCCGGCTGGCGCTGTGCAAGGCCAGTCTTAGGGCATGGTGCCGGGCCACCGCCCCGCGTGCTGCTGCCTGTTTCTGGCCACGCTGCTTGTGTGATCCTGATTGGGCACTTTTTGATTCCCACTGTCGTTGATTGGATGTTAAAGCTTGTTGCTGATTGGATGTTAAAGCTTGTAGTTGATTGGACGCTTTTTGAGCCCTACCAAGTGTATAAAAGCAGGAGGAGAACAAGGAAGGGGGGTCAGAAGACAGGATGAGAGCTGTAACACTAGGTGTGCTGAGCCTGCCAGGGGAATAAAGGCTGTTCTCCAACTCTTGGTGTGCCGCTAGGCTCTTTCCCCGGTCAAGAGCTGTGACACTAGCTGTACACTTGCCGCAACAGCCTGAAGGCCCCTCCCTCACATGGGCCCCTGGAGTACCCATGGGTGCTGGGTTGTAAAGTGCTCTGGGCAGGGAAGCAAAACCAGCCAGCAGTTAAAAGTATTTCTCTGTAAGCGTTTTGGATAAATTGTCTAGAGAGACCTCTGACCAAAGGGACAGGAATCTCCACACCGCCAGTAGTTTGTTCTGGTGTCTCTTCTATCTAATTGTGTATTTGTAGTTCTGTATTTTTCTTAGAAAATTGTATAAGCTTCAGGCCCCGCAAAACCTTGATTGGCCTCAATCTCACTCCACCCCCATCCTCCCTTGGACCCAGGAGAAACTTAGATGAAAACATACGATCTCTGTCCTCAACGGACTTACAGTCTAGTAGGGGGCACACGGATGGGCAAACAGTGGAGCTTCCCCATGGCCCCCAGGCAACAATTTTCCATGTTCCATATTACCCCACGCAGAAATTATACATCGTGGTCCTTATCGTATTGTCTTGTCACTGTCTGGGTTCTTCTTTTTCTCTCCTCAGTAATCTAGCAGCTTCTCGGGGGCAGGAAGTGGTGTCTTTTTAAAAAAATATAGATGCCTGGTCCTTGCTCCAGGACTACTGAATCAGAATTTCTATAGCTGGGGCCTGGACTTCTGAATTTTTAACAGTTGTAAATAATTCTAATGTATACCCCTTGTTAAAACCCACTAGATTTAAACTATGTAACTAGTTTACATGTGTGTCTATATATTGGGTAATGTAGACAAGAAGTGGACCAGGAATGATAACTGCATTGAGCACCTGCTGTTCTCGCCTGCCCAGCATCTCACCCCCTTCTCTAGTAATAATGTTCTGCTTTCCTTTGGGGATCCCCACCCTGCTCTCAGTTGATATGGTTTGTGTTGGAGCACCCCATGTCCTCAGACCCCCTCAGCCAGCCTCCCACCCCCAGGGGAGCTGAGAGCCCGTCCTGGCCAACCTGGGCGTCCCATTGTCCTGGCTCAGAGATGGGCACATAACATCAGTTAGCCCGACGAGAGCCCAGCCTGAATCCTTGTGCGACATTTGGGAAAGAGGCCCTCTTTCCACTGGGATGGCCAGGTGGTCCCCAGGAGGTCCGTCCGGGACTGCAGGAGCACCTGTTGGAGAGTGAGGTCAATGGGGAAGAACAGATCCAAGTAATGGAGCGGCAGGGAAAGTCCTGACCACTTCCTCTTAGGCCCTTGGAGCCAGCTCTGTCTGAAGACACCTCAACTTGGAGCAAGTGAGATGCCTTTACGTAGGCCAGCTTGAGTAGTCACTTACAACCAGAACGGTCTTGATTAACAGTTTATATAAAGTTCCTTTTTGTTTTCTGTAAACTTGACTAAAGTTTTTAATAGAAACACATTGGAGTCATTTTAACTTATGGTGATAAATATGAGCTACCGTTTATTGAGCACCTACTCTGTGCCAGGCCCTGTTTTAAGAACTTTACGTACTCATTTAATTCTCACAGTAACCTATAAGTAAGTGCATCCTTATTTTACAGATGGAGAAACTGAGGCACTTAGTGAGCTCCATTTTCATCAATTGTGTGTTCAACATAGTTCCTCCTCTTAGGTCAGGCAAATATTACGAAGATCTTGCCTGCTATTCAAGAAGCCACCATTTAAGTGGCTATTGTGCTTTTAAGGGTTAAAAGCATATTACTGCTTTCAGAAGTGTCTCACCGAAGCCTTGAGAGGATAAGAAAGAATGATGGCAGTTCAGCCCAAGACTACAAAGGAAAAGTCAGTGGTGGGCTGGTACCATATGAGCAGGTCTTTCTGTGCAGAAGAAAGGTTAGAAGGGTTCTTTCTCTCTGCAAGATTAACTAAATGATTAAGAATAGCATACTACTCTCAGAAATTCAGACTCCCGCAGAAAGAAGACGGATGAGGAAATAAGGGCGCGTTGCCATGGCAGAGGAGGTGGGGACTTGCTCCTGTGCTATCTCCTGGCAACCATTTGACAAGGAGCAGCACTTGACTTTGAATTACAAGCGTGGAAGCTACCACTCAGGGATCATTTGCAAGAGAACTCTAATCAAGCTTACCTTGGTGCCTCCAGAGAAGCCCAGACTTATTAATAGAAAATAAATACAATTTCAGGTGCTTCTCAGTGTGACTAGTCATGAAAGCAATGAGAGTTTTGCTCATGAAGGAGCCTTCCACTTTTAATTTTCTGAAAGTTGCACAGTCCTATGGCAAGGAAGGACTAGCCCTTGTCTGCAAATGCCTCCACCCCAAGGGCCAAACCATGGGGGTGATAGAATCTGAGATACCTTCTAGAATGGAGTTGCCAAAATCTTGCCCTTGTTTAATAAAAGAAACAAACCCCTCATTTAGAAAGAGGAGCACAGTATGTGGGGATTAGGGTGACCAATTCGTCCGGCTCACTTGGGACTTTCCTAGTTTTAGCCCTGAAAGTCCAAGTTGGAGAAAGCCTCTCAGTCCTACACAACCTGGAACGGTGTGCCAGGACTATCGCTCTTTTAAAAGGCAAAGTCCCACATCCAAGGTGTCTTAGTCTGTTTGGGCTGCAGTAACAAAATACCATGGACAGGGTGGCATAAGCAACAGACATTTATTTTTCACTGTTCTGGAGGCTGGACGTCCAAGGTCAGGGTGCTGGCATAGTCCGGCTCTGGTGAGGGCTCCCTTCCTGGCTTGCAGGTGGCTGCCTCCTAGCTGCGTCCTACATAGTAAAGCAAGAGAGAGAGAAAGCAAGCTCTCTGGTCTCCTCTTCTAAGAGCACTAATCATCCTATGACTCCACACTCACGACCTCATCTAAATCTAATTACCTCTCAAAGGGTTAGGGCCTTAACATATGAATTTAGGGGGGGAGGACACATTCAGTCCACACCTGGGACAATTCGTCATCCATGGGTGATTGTCTTCCCCATTAACCACCTTCAAATGCTTTACTAGAAACAGAGAATATACTCTTTGAGCAGACAGATATGCTTACTTTCTCTTTTGAATTTTCCATGGGCTCGGGCCACTTTGACATAATCTCAAATGGACAATTATCTGCTTGCATATAAAGTAAATATCCTGTCCACCTTGTACACACAGCCTCAAACACATCTCCTGCTTCACCTGCTCTAACAAGTCTTTCTTGACCTCCCCAGTCCTCTGTGTTCTGTTCTAGAGAGCCTAGCAGGTGCCCAGTAAATAACCAAGTGAGTAACATCTGCTCTAATTATGTTTGTCTTTAAAGTTCCTTCTCTTTTATGGTCTTATGAGGGTGAGTGGTATCTTCTTAACTCTCAGGCCAACATGTGTGTGCCTGCTGGCTCCAGCAATAACTCTTGGTGCTGGGTGACAATGGCTTTAGCAATATCCTTTCCAGCCTCTAGTCTTTGCAAGGGAAAGGCAATTCCAAAGTAGATAATGTCTCTTAGGCAGGTTTTGATTTTGCAACCCATGAGATAAAGATATCATAGAGCAGGTGTTCTCACCCTTGCTTGCCAATTGGAATCACTTAAGAGTGTAAAAGAATTCCCACACACAACTTCCCACCTTGACAAATAAACTCAGACTCTCTGGATATGGCCTGAGCACCAGCATTTTACAAAGTTCCTTGCACATAGGTTATTCCTACATGTAGCCAAGGTTGAAAAATCAGTGGCCTAAAGGATCTTTGAGGACTAGGATAAAATATAGAAAGGAATTATTCTATTAACACTTACCTTTTCTAGACCAAAACTTACAGGCATCAGCAGGACTTGAGTAAAAAAAAATCTTATTTGTTTTCTGGTTTTTAATATATACTGTACTTATTTTTAGTTATGAAAATTATATGCAAATTACCTTTATAAGGCTTCAAATGATTTATAAGTCCATAGATAGGTTAAAAGCAAAAATCATCCTTTCTTGATTACATTGCAGAGAAAACCCTCTTGTTGGTATGGGGTGTATTCATTCAAATCTTTCCCATGGCTATTATATTTGTGTATGTGGTATAAAAATAGATATTTTTCATAAATACAATCATGCTTTTTATATTGTTCTCATTCTTTGTTCTCCTTAATTACTCAATCTTCTAGATATTTTCAAGCTACCACATCTCTGTTTCCTTCATTCCTTTTAATAGCTGTCTGGTGTTTGTAGGATACATGGTCCCTAGGTTATGTCCCAATTCCCTTGTTTGTTTCAGAGTTTTGCTGTGACAAACGCTGCCAGTCCTCAAATCAGATTTACACTACTTTGTGCCACATGCAAGTAGTTTTGCTAGAATAGAAACCTAAAAGAGTTTTCCTGGGTTGAAGAATATACATATTTAAAAAATTGATAGCATTTGCTAAATTGCCTGTCAAAAGACTGTTGGTTCACATCCTTCCCAACACCTCTCATGTTAGATCTATCTCCATGTTCCTGGTCCTCGGTTCCCTGTGTCAGGAGTGATCACAAATGCAAAGCAATCCCACACAGTTTCTTACAGAAAAGAAAGAAACTATACAAAGTGAAAGTAAAAGAGGAAGCTACCCAAAGTGAAAATAAGTTCCAGAGAGAGGAACGGGTCAGATTTTATCCCTGCCAAACACTATGAGTGCCCGCCCTGCTCGCTTCCCTCTCAGGGCCTTTGCACATGCTGCTCCTTCTAACAGGGATTCCTGTCCCTTATGCACTTCCAGGTCTCAGTTCAAAAGCTTTACTTCTTCACTCCTTGGCTGGGTCATGGTCTTGTGTCCTGCCTAAGTTGTCAGGACATCAAACTCTTGTCCTTCGGAGTATTTACTGTGTAAATACTACACATTAATTGTTTGATGACTATCTGGCTCCCCATGCTGGTATAATTCTCCACTTGGCCCTCCCCTAGGCCCATTCCTTGTCATTCTCTGTGCCCAGAGGCTGACCCTGGGCTCCCTTGGCAGCTGGCTTCCAGCCAGGTTTAGCCACAGGAAGCACTGGCAGGTGATCTGGAGGGATTTCTCCACGTTTTCTCTATGAGGGCTGTGACTGATACAGCCTCCCCTTCTAGAAGGCATTCCAGAGTATAAGTAATATTATTATAGGTGTTACAGTGACTGACTGGGGAAAGAACCGGGCTGCACACAGATAACCAGAGAATCAGCCTTTATTTCGCCCGTGGGCTCAGAGGGGCATGCCACCAAATTCTGAGCCCTGCTTCCTTGTTTTTCTCCAGTTTTATACATTTCTTGGGGTTACACGCAACCAATCAACTATGAGCATAAGGAGTTATCCCATCAGCGGTGGGATTCAAAAGCATCCAATCAGCAACAAGCTTTACATACGTGAGTTTAGCCATGGGGCCCCAGGGTGGGGGTTTTTCCCTGTCATAGGGATTACCACAGATTTCATGTAATAATTTTTAAAAACCCTACCCAAACTCCAGTACTTCATTATGAGTCCCAGTGACTCAGCCCTAAATACCTTAGGTGCTCCACAACGGAGAAGTGTGAAAACGAGGATAGGGTCATGGGATAGTCACCCCCAACTGACAGCCCAGTGAGGGGCGTTCAGGTACAGATGATTCTTCTTACCCTCGGCGGTTGTGTTCTACCCAGTCGCAGCAAACGCCGAGTTAGCAAATCCTGAACAATTGCTCCTAAGAGAAACGCAGGTCTAGGTTCCTTCAGCCTCTGGTCACAGCATTTTCATCAGCCGATCAATCGGCAACCTTGTTCTACCTGTGTCTCTGTTTAGAGACACCTTATCTGATGCATATTGTCGATTCACCAATGTTAAACTCACAGCCAACAGCGCCACATCTCGCCCGAAGGAAGCTGATCTAACACACATTTTCCCCATAAGGCGCACATCCAGGCCTCCATGTGCCTGGGGACACCAGACAGCTCTTCAGCATTACACGTGGAGGCCATTTTAAACACAAAATCACCAACAAAAAGCACAAAAATGTGAAAACAATGTGGCACCACATAGACAGCAGCAAGGATACGTGTTTACAGCATGAGAGGAAGCAAGACGGCGGAGTGTTGGCTTGTTTGACCTCAGCTGGGAACATGTGCTTGGGGGAACTCGATGTGGTTCCTGCTCTGTGTGTGTCCTCAAGTGACTCACAAGGTGAGCAAGCGTGGATTCGGGGGTCGCAAATACATTGTGGCAAGCAGGCGAGTTTGAAGATACAGCATCCTCAAACAACGAGGACCGACTGCATTGTGTTTGACCGGCAAGGGTGATGCAAAGAAAGAAGAATTGGAGCGATCGGGATGGTGGGGTGTCTTCTGGAGCTTGCCACAGTCCCCGCCACCTTCCCTACCCAGCTGGCAGAAGCATGTGAGTGTGGGACCCGGCCACGTCTGCCAGAGGTGAGGCCCCTCTTCTGTCAGAGGGCAGGTCTGGGAGACCATCCGTTGTGTTTCCTTGGTCCCGGAGAAATTCAGGGCCGGCTTGGAGGGGAAGGAAATCATGGAAAACAGCGCAGCCTGGGGGAGGGGAGGGCTGAGATGTGCTGTTAGCTGTCCTGAGTTGGGCTGGGGGTCCACTATGACCCCAGGCTTCTCTCAGCCTGCTGCCTGCTTCCCAGAGCTGCAGCCACTCCCCCAGGCGGGCAGTCAAGGTGGGGCCGGGTCAAGCGGACCCGCTTGTTCTGCCCTAAGACATTCCCCTGTGGTTTTGGATGAGGGGCCTCCCACTGAGTCAGACAGGTTCCCATCATCTGTTCACCGCTATCTGAGGAGCGAGTTTTCCAGGGACCTGACATGTGTCTGTAGAAAACACAAGTTTAAACTTCTAGCCATTTGAGGGGAAACGCTTTTGGTAAATTTTTTGCTTCACTGCCAGATAAAATGATACTAAACATAAATTAGTGCGTCCATCACCCTTAATACAGTATGGTTTTGTGCTGAGTGACTTCCTCAGGGCTGGAAGGCCCCCTACACCAAACACCCCCAGCTATTTCCTTTCATTTGTTGAATTTTTCCATCTTTTAGCTGATTAGAAGTTACTCTTTGCTGCTATTGATGTTCTGATGAAGTCCAGAAAACTGGTAGGGACAGACTTAGCAAAGTAGGCCTGAGCTATATAATCCTACAAAAGGGGTAAAACTTGGAAGTCTCGGAGTAGAGACTGCAGGGGGTCTGCTTGCTGGCTTTGAATTCCAGAGAGTTCTGCAGGGTTGGCTGTTCAGTTACTCCCCTCGGCCTGGTCTCTCCTGTGTCCCGCCCAGGACTTTTAACAAAGACAAAGACCTATACTCCTTTGACTTTGCCCTGCTTCCAGCCTCCCAGTGACAAGCCAACGACTTCTGCCATACGGTGGTCTTTGCGTTTGGATTGACAACCTTCACATGTAGAGTCTGGGCCAGCAGGACTGTGTGGCCATTATTTTGTCTGCTCATCTACCATCTGACAACGCAGCTGTGAGGTTGGTGCTGCTGGCCAGCGATGGTGAGCCACAGCCCAGAACTAGGCTTAGCAGTCTGGGAGGGGGCAGCTGGGTGGAAAGAAAAGCCCAAGAGGGAGATCGCAGGAGGGGCAGACTTTCCCCCAAGAGGCTAGAGAGAGAAGATAGAAGGAAAGTAACTGCTCTAGTCCGCTCTGGTTGCTGTAACAAAATACCATAGACGGGGCGAGGGCTTATAAACAACAGAAATTTATTACGCACAGTTCTGGAGGCTGAGAAGTCCAAGATCAAGGCAGATTTGGCGTCTGGTGAGGGCTCACTTCCTGGTTCTTCCCTGGCACCTTCTTGCTGTGTCCTCACGTGGTGGAAGGGGCGAGCTAACTCTCTGGAGTCTCTTTTAAAATGGCACTTGTCTCGTTCACGATGGCTCTGCCCTCAGGACCTACTCAACTCCCAAAAGCCCCACCTCTTGATACCAACATTTGAGGGTTAGGATTTCAACAGGTGAATCTGGGTGGGACATAAGCATTCAGTCCATTGCAGTAACCTCAGACTGCCGGCACCATCGGAAGCAGTTTCTAGATTCTTAATGAGGTGCTACTTCCAGGGAAGTAAACTTTCTAGCAGATTCACAATCAGTAAAACAGAGACACAAGTTTTCCTTCCTGGAACTAAGGTAGAAATTCTTCCATGCATCAGCTTCCTACCATAAGCAAACTCCTCATGAATGAAAAGCGTCCTCCTCACCTCTGGGGTTGGCAGCAGTGCCTCCCACCCTAGCCACCAAGGCCAGGAGGCCCGAGGCAGACATGCCCTTTCCTCACTCCCCACCACAAATCTGTCACCAGGTTCCATCACTCCATCCCTCCCGAGATTGCTGGCGTTTGTGCACCTTTACCACCGCCTTGTTTCAGGTTCTGGTCTCTGACATTTCACCCCAGGGCCAACGGGAGCATGTCCCCCTTGCATGTGCTTTAATGAAAGCGCGGTTTCATTAGGGTGGCACATTCAGCCCTTCATGATGTCACTTACAAAGCATGTGCCGGTCGTCAGCGGGGGACCCTGCGCCAGACTCCCCGTGCGTCTGGTAGTGCGAACGCAGGGGTTAGAGCTAGGAAGATTTGGTTCTGAATCCCTGCTTTACCACCTACCAACTCTGTGACCCAAGATGAGTCCTTTAACATTGCTGAGGCTCGATTTTCCCATCTGTAAAATAGGGATGATATTTAGCTCCAATACTTGCCAAACTCTCCCTCCTGGCTCCCTTGGGAAATGGAATCAGGGGAAGTGTGAGGAAAGGGGTTACCTTTTATACAATTTTATTTTTATTTATTTATTTATTATATACATATATATATATTTTTTTTTTATTTTTTTTTTTTTTGAGACAGAGCCTCGCTTTGTTGTCCAGGCTAGAGTGAGTGCCGTGGCGTCAGCCTAGCTCACAGCAACCTCAAACTCCTGGGCTCGAGCGATCCTTCTGCCTCAGCCTCCTGAGTAGCTGGGACTACAGGCATGTGCCACCATGCCCAGCTAATTTTTTTTAATATATATATATCAGTTGGCCAATTAATTTCTTTCTATTTATAGTAGAGACGGGGTCTCGCTCTTGCTCAGGCTGGTTTTGAACTCCTGACCTTGAGCAATCCGCCCGCCTTGGCCTCCCAGAGAGCTAGGATTACAGGCGTGAGCCACCACGCCCGGCCCTTTTATACAATTTTAAATTGTTGACTTCTTTAGTAAGACTATGCATGACTTTTGTCAATAGAAGTCTTCAAGGAATGAAAAAAAAAAGTCTAGTGGATGTCGCATAGCATGGTGGTTAGGATCATAGACTCTGCAGTCAGACTGGCCTGGTTTAAATTGAGTTCACGCTTACTTGCTGTGTGACTGTGGGCAAGTTACTTACCCTTTTTGTGCCTGCTCTACTGATTTGCAAAACAGTGCTTAGCTTGCTGGGTTGTGGTGACGATTAAATAAGTAGCATACATGAAGTGTTTGGAATAGTGCCGGCACATGAATGCTACTTATGTGCTTGCTGTTATTAGCAATGGACAGTGAAACATAGTAAGTGAATCACAAATGCCTGGTGTTCTTGGCCCTCCCACAGATTTCACAGGGATGCTGTGAGGACTGAAGGAGGCTGTGTATCAGTGGCACCTAACTCATGTTGAGCACATAGTAGCTGCTGAATAAATGCTGCTTCCCTTTGAAGGCTCAATCAAAAACTTTTTGTTTGGAAATATTTTCCTGATCTATGCTGTCTGGGCCACCCCGCATTTCCCTGTATTAGGACACTTTTCACAAACCCGTGCCACTGCTGGTTTGCATCTCTGTTCCACACCAGACTCTGAGAACTTTGACAATAAGGATTATCTTAATTTATCCTTACATTTCTAGCGCTTGGCACAGTACCTGGCAAACAGTAGGAGCTCAATATATATTTGTTGTATTTAGCATAAATATGATCTCCACCTTTGAGCAGCTTATAGCGTATAGGGTGGAAACACACAAACATTCAAAAATTTACTCTTGTTGCAAGATGTCAAGACCTGTTTTTGACAGTGCCATGGGCCCCAGGGCAGTGCAGAGGCGAACCCAGCCCTGGTGCTGAGCTTTCTCCGAGACTTTGGGCCAGTCGCCACACCTCTCCGAGATGAAGTGTCCTGAGCTGTCAGATGAGGAACGTAACTGCAGGCCACCTGAAAACGCTGGGTGAACACACTGGTGCTTAAATAGCAGACTTGGGGCCAGCTGTCAGCTCCAGAGAAACCCAAAGTGGGGGGAAATCTGCGTCGGCCTCTGTGGTTCCACAGGCTTCTCGAAGAGGCAGTGTCTGCGCTGAGCTTTGAGGGGGTGGACAGAGATTAGGGAAACGGGGAGGAAGGCAGACTATTTCAGGCAGGATAATATCTTGAGATGAAAAAGTTTAAGGGAAATGAAGAGACAGATGGGAAAGGATAAAATCTTTTTTATTTTCTTATCCAAAAAAGAGGAATTAAAAGAGAAGGCTCATTGGCTTGTGAATACTGGTATTTTATTTCATCTATTTCTTTTGGAGGAAAGGAGGGAAAACACTGACTTGGAGGCTACAAAAGAAAAGCTGGGGACAGAGGGCTCTGCCCAAACCTGGAGAAAACTGGGACTCTAAAATCCCATATGGCAGTGAAGTTAATTTTTTAAAAAGTAGCACACGACTAAGACAAAAACCAAAAACAGTGAGGTACAAAGATCGTTAATAACCAAATGTTCTTACTGCTTTGAAACTTCATCATTTCATTGAATTTTGTTTTTCTAAACCTTCAACTCAGTAAAAAGTCAGAAAATACTGACAGTTGTTTTGTATTCAGCTTTTAAGAACTGAAAATGACATTCGAAAACAGTTTTTAGATTGATTACCTGTGTTTTCTAATTTTTCTACAATGTGGCATTACTTGAGTGACTTATGAAAGTTCTACAATAAAACTAAAAGCGAGTTACAATAACCTCTGAGTTTTCTGCGCCCATATTCTCCCTCCTTGGGCTCCTTTGCTTCCTATGGCAATAGCCCAAATTATAGCAATATAAAGAAATCCTGGTTGCAACTGCAGTTCCTCTAGCATCTATTTATGTATGTTTTTGTATGTTGTCTACATTTTTGTGATGCTGTAGAGTTGCATAGTAACCATCTCTTCCTTTAACCTTTAGCCAGTGCCAGAGATGAGTGACAGAGATCCTGTTATTAATGGATGTTGCCCCCTAGTGGAAATTCCGTACCCATTTACAATTTGGGACAGCTAGTTGGGCGCAGTGCTATTTTCAAACCACTCTGTAAGGCTAGCAAAATGAAACTCCTCATGTTCAAGCTGTCCTGTCAAACCTGGCTGTGGCAGACAGAATCATGCGTCCCCTCCCCCAAAGATACCCATGTCCTTATCCCCAGAACCTATGGTGAATATGTTACCATACACAGCCAAAGGGACTCTGCAGGTATCATTAAGTTAAGAATATTGAGGCGGGGAGTTGCCCTGGATTACCTAGGCGGGCCCAACGTAATCAATTACAAGAGTTCTTATTAAGAAGGGGGCCGGAAAGTCAGAGTCAGAGCAGGAGATGTGAAGATGTTGCGGCAATTGTACAGCTAGTGTTACAGCTCTTGACTGGGGAAAGAACCGAGTAGTACACAAGGAAAAGGAGAACGGTCTTTATTCAGCCAGCAGGCTCAACCTAGCAAGTGTTACAGCTGTCTTCTGATCTTCTGACCCCCTTTCCTTGTTCTCCTCCTGCTTTTATACCCTTGGTAGGGCTCAAAAAGCATCCAATCAACGTCAAGCTTTAACATCCAATCAACGTCAAGCTTTAACATCCAATCAGCAACAAGCTTTAACATCCAATCAACAATAGTGGGATTCAAAAATTACCCAATCAGGATCACGCAAGCAGCATGGCCGGAAACAGGCGGCACCATGCCCTAAGACTGGCCTCCCACAGCACCGGCCGCTGGGGATGGGGAGCAACGGGGAGGCCGCAAGCGGCCTGTCCTGGCGCCTGGCCTTTTTCGAATCAAAGACAGAGCAGAGTGAGTGCTGATGACGCTACGATGCTGCTCTGCAGATGGAGGAAGGTACTGCAAGCCAAGGCCCTTAAAGCTAGAAGCAGTGAAGAAACAGATTCTGCCCTAGAGTCTCCAGCGGGAACTCAGGGCTGCTGACACCTTAATTTTAGCCCAGTGAGACGCATTTCAGAGTTCCGACGTCCAGAACTGTAAGAGAAGTGTGTGTTGTTTGAAGCCACCAGGTTGGAGGTAATTTGTTACAGTGGTCCTGGGAAACCACCGCACCTGTCTTGAAGGAAGGGAAAGCACCTGTGGGGCTTGCTGCCTGGGACACCTGAAACCCTGACTCTGGCTCTGTCGCTCTTCTGTTAATTATCTAGGAAGAATGTGAAACAGATCCTTGAAAGTCATCATGTGGAGAAAAATCTAACCTGCCATTCTGCTTCTGTAAACTCCGCTCGCTCAACCCTACTCCCTCCCCCGCCGGCGCCACTCTGTAACTTCCCGAAAACTGCTTGCCGTTAGTCCTTGGAAATTATTGACCAAGATTAGAAGTTCCCGACATTAGCTCATCTGGTACATGTTTGTGCAAGGTCAAAGCCCATGGAACTTCCCCCCACCCTGTGATCCCTAGCCACCTGCGTGTGGTTTCTGCCTATAAAAATCCTAAGGAAAAAAGGGCCGTGTGGCAGCTTCCCTAGCTCGGTGGTGCTGCTTGCCCCTGCGCTCCGCTGGAAAATAAATCCACCTCATGCTATTGCATCAAGTCTCTGGACTCTGAGTCTTTTTGAGCAGTCGTCTCTCCCCCACACGGGCTGTACATTGCTGCGGCCTAACAATCACACTGTCCAAATCTATTTAAAAGAAGGGAAATTTCACTCTCTCTGGCCCAACAAAAGAGTCAGCCAAGGTGGCATCCTTGCAAAAGCAAACAGTGATGAGCACAACATTGTTACCCGACTGATGAAAACACACCTAACTATACTAGGGAAGGGAACTTTCTTTTTTTTTTTAAACAGAAACACTTTTTTTTCATGTAGACAATGGAAATGCTCTAGAAAAACTTAGAAAATACAGGAAAACAATGAAAATCACCCATAATTCAATCACCCAGAAAACCACTATTTTAGCATTTTTCTTCTAACCAATTTTTTCAATTGTTAAGAGTTTATAGTTTGAGCAATTTTGAATCCTTTTTTAAAACTTAATACTATCATGAGCATTTTCCATATCACTATAAATCAGGCGTCCTCAAACTACAGCCCACGGGCCACATGCAGGTGTTTTTGCCCGTTTGTTTTTTTACTTCAAAATAAGATATGTGCAGTGTGCATAGGAATTTTTTCATAGTTTTTTTTTTAAACTATAGTCCAGCCCTCCAACGGTCTGAGGGACAGTGAACTGGCCCCCCGTTTAAAAAGTTTGAGGACCCCTGCTATAAATCCTCTGAAAATATTGCTTTTAATGATAGTAGTGCAATACTCAACAGTTTTCATGTTCTAAAATTGACCTAATGTTGCTATGTTACTGGGCATTTAAGCTGTTTGGGGTCTCTAGTATAATGAATAACAGTGCAATGAGTATTTTTATGCAAAAGTTTTTATCTGAATTTTGAATTATTTCCTTAAAATAGATAACAGGTTTAGAGGTTGTGGATAATTTCAAGGTCTACGAAACTTATTAAAAAATTATTTCCCATTAGGTTTTATACTCTTTTCCTCTCCTACTCATATTAATAGTATCAACTATCTCCTACTCCTATTAATAGTTATCAGCTGGAAATATGCATGTAGTCATCTTAGACCAGTGGCTTTCAAATATATTTAACTGTAACTAATCGTAAAAACATACTTTGTATCATAACCAAACACACAGGCAGGTGTACACACAAACTGAAACAAAGCTTTCTCTGTCAACATAAAATGCACTACTCTGATATTGTGTTTTCTGTTGTCTCCTATTTTTTTAAATGCTGGTTTTGATTCTTAAACTGATTTCAGGGCCTATGAATGAGTCTGACCCAGTTTGAAAAACACTGGTTAGATCGTGAGAGTGGACACAGCTGAGTGTAACTTACATGCACATCTAGGAGGATCACAGGAACTACCCTTTCTAAAAATATCTTAAGACCCAAATTTCCTGCCACTTCAAGAAACATGCTTGTTTGATGAAATGATCATAGCACTAGATTAAAAATAACATCTGCATTGAACAGCTGACCAACCTTTTAAAATCTTAATTTAGCTCTGCTTCAAAACCTAAATGTCATCCCCATTAGTTCTACATTTTGGATGCTTGTTAATTCAAGAAATTGTCACAGGTACACACCTTGTGGTTTCTATGCATTTAATAATGGAAGATGAAGTGGCAACATCAGATTCTTACAATTTTGAATTCTGTGAGATTTTGATGTAACTTGCACCTTTGGTGTTATCGACACTTTTGTATGTCTGTGATTCTACCTAGGCTTTAAAAAAAGATTTATATTTCCCAGCTAACATCTGGGAAAGGCGAATGAACAAGCAGCAGGTTTTTAAAAATAGAAAAAAGAACATAGAAGAAGGAAACCATCTTTATTTTTAGATCGATGTCAGATTAGTTTTCTCGATTCAGGTCTAAGAGAAATTCCTTCTCATGTGTTAAATGCTTCCATTGTGATGAAATATATTTCAAAAATCTATCAGCAAATATATTAAATACATGTTGTAGGCCACTTAGCTCTAAATTTTATGAGATCTAAATGGCACACATTTCATAAATAAAACATTCTAGCTTTGATTGGGATTCTTTCTCTTTTCCTTTTTTCAACTGGCAAAAAAAAAAAAATGGAGAACATTAGAAGAAAACAATGTGCAACAGTTAAATGTAAAAGGTGAAAAAATGCTTCAAAGATTAGATTGCCTTTTATTTATGATATGCTTTTTCCTCCCAGGAATTCAAAGAATTTCACAGACATCTTCCTCATTCATTTTCACAGTTCTTCAATGTAAGAAACAGACAAAAGAATCTTATATCCTACAGTACAGAGAGAGAGTTAGGGGAAATCAAGGACTATAGTCAAAGGACCTGCCCAGATTCAGAAGTCTGAACAAAAAACTTACATTTGAAAATTCTAAATCGTTATCTCACATTGTGCTCCCTGACTTCAGCCACAAGACCCTCCAGGGCTTGAGGCTCTAAGAGCAAACGTCATTTGTTAAACACTTTCACGGCACCAATCGTGACCTGCCACTATTCCAAGTGCTTTCCAAATGCCGGCTTATTTCTTCTTCGCAACATCCCTACCAAGTGGGTACTATTATTTCCATTTTATTGACGAGGAAACTCAGGCGCTGAGATAAATGATTTGCCCAAGGTCACGGCTAGTCACTGGAACTTGGGTTTGAAAACTACAACCTGCCCTGTGGCCTTAACGATTACACCGTGTTGTCTCTCATGCTCGGAAGCAGACGACTCCCCACCCTTTTCATCTGGAAGCCAGCTTTCACTAGGGTTTTATGTTGTCTAGCGTGTTGGAACATATTTTTTGACATGATAGTTGCTGTCAGAGAAGGAATTCAAAAGCCAGCGTGCGTGTCGTGTGTGAACACACACATATATGCTCTCGTGCATGTATGAAGCCGGGTAGAAGTTTACAGATTGTAACCTTATATTCACTGAGCCCATCCTGCTCCATCCCCCTTCTTGCCCATGCTGAGGAAAACACAATTGTTTATGAAATTTAACTCGGTCCCATCCAGTGTAAAGCCGTCCAGTGGAGGTACATGTGGATTCCAATTCTCATTCTGTCTCAAGGCCGTGTCTCCCCTCTCTGCAGGCACCTGGGTGTAGGTGTAGGTCCTCTGCGGGTCCCCCTGCCGACCACTAGAGGGCCCTCTTCCGGAAGGGTCTGTGGGCATCTCTAACCGTGATGCGGAGGAGTAATGATGGGTCCCGGCTGGAATTTTGATGTCACTGCTGAGGCTGAAGGTCCCTGTGACAGCCTTCAGTCATAAGGCCCTCTGCCCTGTGGCCTCCACTTTTTGATGCCCAGGCGCCTCTGTCTACCAGTTCTCTTAGCATTTCCACATCCCCTGCAGGTATCTGTGGGTGCTACTGGAGCCCTGCAGGCAGCATGTCTGTAAACTGAGGTCCGCTGGGACCACCAACTCCACTTGGATGAAGCTGCTCCATCACTACCCTACAGCATCCAATGCAGGGACATTGCCCAATGTGGAACTTCTTTGGGTGCCCTGTAGTCTTCTCTGGCATTGAGCTCCCAGTATTCTTTAGGTTTCTCAAAATATAAGAGTGGGCTCCTTATACCTCTTCTGGAAGTTCCCACCCATAGGACGAGCCAAGACATTTGCATCTGATCTTTTGCCTTCTCTCCCTTTCCCCTCTCAAATGTTTCCCCCTTACCCCAGTGCTCCCCTTCTCTGTGATTCAAGCTTTCCTTCTTCGTATTTAAAGGGAAGGTTTCAGAATTTAGAAAATATCTTTGTCACCCCACCAAGCCCAGCTCTCAAGGTTATCTTCGCCGTGGACTTCAAATCGGTTTGAGACGTAAAGCTGAGCTATGATTCCTTTGATCTCAGTGGTGTCCGTGTTCTCTCGGAAGCAAAGAAGGCCACTGGTTCAGCCGGGGAAGTCGCCCGGCAACGTGATTTACCAGGAATGATAAGTAGCGTTCCTTGATTCAAGCACTGATATTAGAGACTTTAGCTTAAAATGAGACTTTAGCTTAAAAATCTTAATTATGGACTACTTATAGGAGCAGGATGACATGATGGGTAAATCTACCCGAATGGGCTCTTTTAAAATGTCACACTGGAAACCATTGCCATGGCCCTGCCTCCTGCCTGTCTTCTCAACTATAGTTGGTCCTCGATGCCCCTTCACAAAACTGTTTTTGTAACATGTTTCTTTTCCGTTTAAGATCTTTGACTTCCCACCACCTTTAGGATTACATTCAACATTCTCTGTGGTCTGGGCTCTGCTTGAAATATCAGCTTTACTGGTGCATTCTCTCCCCCGCCCTCCAACCCCCCCAGCCCCCTCCAGCCTGCACCCCTCCCCCAATGCAGCCTGTGCCCCAGCTGCCAAGGAGCCTAATTCCCTGCAGACCTCCCCCGTTGGCCCCCCACCGCAATCCCTTGCACCTGCTGCCAACCTACTTTGAACACCTCTCCCCCTGGCCACTTGGCTGATCCTTCAAGACCCAGCTCGAGCGGCATCGCCGCCTGGGGAGATTGCCCTTACAGCCGCCACTTATTTTGATGTGTCTCCTCTTAGCTGCCGGATGACCCTCTATCCTAGCATGTTAGCAAGCTGTTTTTTAATTGTCCGTTTTATCTCTGACATGTTTTATGCAGTCTATATATCTTAAATACCATTATTTCCACCAACGAGAATGCATTTTGAACTACGAATTGTGTTAATCAAGTCACTTGTTAATCAAGTCAATTTTATCATTATATTAATAAAAACAATTTCTGGCAAAGCATTGATGGAAATACTGATATCGGAAGCATTCGTTGTAGCCCTTCTGATATGATGCCAGCTGATCACCCCAGGAACACATATGCTTGATCAGGCGACTGACACGCTTAGAGATGAGGTTTTAACCAACTAGCACATTTGTATTCACACCTGGTCTATGATGAAATGTTTAAAGCCAGGGGTGAGGTCCCTTTTCCTGTTGGAAGCTGCATTAATTTAGCTGTAATCAAAACAGGCCACATTCAAGAAACTTCAATTAGATATAATTAAAATGTACATTATTTTGTAAAAATCTAACTACTATGTACTTAATAATTTCACAAAATGAAAACTACTTGCTAATTTTAAAATTAACCTTTTAATGACTTTGTTGTGTCTGCTTTTTGTTGGGAAGCACTTGAACATTTGGTTGCAGCACGGATGTCCTCGGTTTCAGTTGATCCTCTAGCTGGGTCTCAATCATTGTGACTTTAAGGGCGTCTTGATTTAGGTTAGGTAGGAGAATGTAGATTTGCAGCAATAAGTGGAGGAAAAGCAAGAATGCATTTTTCAGACATGTTGCCGAAGCTGTGGGTATTCTGCTGCATTTTTCCATATTTCGATTGGATCTTCCTTAGCAAAAAGTCAAACAATGACTTTAAAATGTCATCTACTGAGAGCTCAGTCTATTCTATCTGTAGTTCCTTAGGTGCCTTGGTGATGTCAACTAGGTGAGGCTAAAATGCTCATTTGAGTGTGATGTTATGATTCTCAAAGTCAGGGGACCTTTTATTGTACTCTCCAACTAAGAGGTCTATAACAGCTGTGTATTCTTCCAATTCTTCGCATATATCATCCTGCTCATCAATGACCTTTGCTAACCGGGAAAAATGTTCATCCAAAATTTCCTTTAGAAGAAGTGTTTTGAGAAAAGACAGCTTTTCTCAAAATGTTTGGAATTTTTTTGCCATATATAGACTTGGTTTTACCTTGCAAAGAAATATTCCAGTCATTTTGGGTTGACATGATATCACACAGAAATGCTGCATTGCTATAGAAATCTTCTTTCAATAATTCACATTGCTGATTCTGTTTTCCATAAAATTTAACTATTTGTTCTCACAGAGACAACATTTTGGCTAACACCTATCCCTGCAATCGCTAATGCACTTTAAAATGATATGGCAAATCCACACTGAATAGCTCATTGTTAAAGTTTAGCATATTGTGAAACTGATGATGCTGTGTTGCATTTACATAAATATAGTTAACAATACTTACAACTTGTTGCAAGACCATAGTTAACAATACTTATAACTTGTGGCAAAATGTCACTTAAAATAGTAGCTTTAGGCCGGGCGCTGTGGCTCACGCCTGTAATCCTAGCTCTTGGGAGGCCGAGGCGGGCGGATTGCTCAAGGTCAGGAGTTCAAAACCAGCCTGAGCAAGAGCGAGACCCCGTCTCTACTATAAATAGAAAGAAATTAATTGGCCAACTGATATATATATAAAAAAAAATTAGCCGGGCATGGTGGCGCATGCCTGTAGTCCCAGCTACCCGGGAGGCTGAGGCAGAAGGATCACTTGAGCCCAGGAGTTTGAGGTTGCTGTGAGCTAGGCTGACGCCACGGCACTCACTCTAGCCTGGGCAACAAAGCGAGACTCTGTCTCAAAAAAAAAAAAAAAAAAAATAGTAGCTTTAGCACAGAAACTTTGCTGATGCAAGATACAATGAAATGAGAGCATTTGGATCTGTTAATACTTTTTTAATCTGTGCAATAAATCCTTCATGTTTTCCTGTCATGGAAGATGCACTGTTTGTACATACACTCACTAAATTTACCAAATTCAGTACAACTTCATGACATTTATCTTGAAAGTTCTTGAAGATATTAATTCCCCATGTTCTGTTCACAGAGTGCCCAAAGCGCGTAACTCTTTGTAGAAAAGAAAATCTTTTGTTATGACCACAATGAAGTATAAAACTTGTGCTGAGTGAATATTATCAGTTGATTCATCCATGCAATTGAATAATATATATTTTCCTTTTGAAATATTGCATGAAGTTGTTCTGTGAAGTTGAAGGCTAATTCATGCTGCTTGCTGATCAGTCATGGTTCTCCTTGAAAGAGGCAGTTGTTTATGCTTTGAAATGTTATTGGGGTCTAAGCATCCTATAACTTCAACAATGCATTCTTTCACAATTTCTACATCACTGAATGGCTTCCCTTTTTTTTCACAAGTATATAAGCTACTTTAGAAGTTGCTTCAGTGGCATTATTTCTAGGTCTCATTGCTGCTTGAAAGAATTGTCTTTACTTTAGCATTTCATTCTTTTAGTTTCTACAGTACAACCTATTGTGCCTCTCCCTCTAATTTAAAGTATTTGTGGTCCTTATGAGTGTTATAATGCCGATGAGCACTGAATTTCTTTAATGTTGATATTGCAGTATCACAAAGCAAGCAAATCATCTTATCTTTAACAGAACCAAGATAATATTATAATTCCCAATCTTCATTTTAAAAAATCTGTTGTCTTCCTTCAGCATTCTCTTGGTCTTCTTTGACATGGTGGGTTGCTAAGCAGATAGAATTTAAAAAACACTTCTTCACAAATTCCACTTCAAACAGAAACACAGCGCACCATTGTCATAAGCTGATAACAGACTGGTGTACTTGACCCCCATAAGCTCTCGCCAACCAGCCTCATTTGGTAGAGGCGCCAGTCAGGCGGGAAAACTTAGAACTAAATCATGAGCCTAGAAACCATCAATTTAGCCCTTGTGGCTTACTCATGTTGTAATTGTGCCGGTCATTCTGGGAGGATTATTTCATTGAAACTTATTTTATTCTTTGATATTTTAAATATGTTCATTTTTAAAATAGAATAAAAATATAAAAGATGAACAAAAATATATTAGTGACAATAAAAGGATTTGTTCTATAAAATTTGGATTCGGTCAAAAGGTCACACTTAAGGACCTAGAAGGCCACATGTGGCCTTAAGGCCGAAGGTTCCCCATCCTTGCTTTAAAGCAATTTATAGACACAAAAGCATGCTCCTTGAGGTATCAAGAACATCTGTGCCAAGAACCTCTTTCCTGCTATTGCCAAAGTCCCTACTTCTAGAATGACTTCTAGAGTCGTCTCGGGCTAAATATGGACCTAGGTCGTCTTGCCATGACCTCTATGGCACACTTTGCCCTAAAGCAATGTTTCCCGGAAGGCTACCACTAGCTCTCATAGTGCCTTTGTGTGGATTAGAAAAATACACCCCTTCCTCCAGGTGGATGCAGCGAGTGCCAGGCACCTCACTCAGTGAGCAGGATTTGCACGACCACTCACCCCCGTTGGCCAGCTGCCTTGTGTGGGGTGGGAGAAATGCTCTGTCTGTCCGTGAATAGACTCCCATAAAACCTCTTGAAAACAGTCCCTTTAGCTTCTCCCTTGGGCTCCTCATCTTTTGCAAACAATCCTCAATCCTCCAAGTGCACCCTCTCCTTCAAAATATACTCGATACATGCCCCCAGTGAAATGTAAGAAAGCAATTGCCCATCTCCACATGAGCAAACGATCATTCAGGCCAATGCTAGTCTCAGTTTGCAGACAGCCAGGGAAGAGTGAGCTTCCCTCCCTCACTGTGCCCCCAATTTCCCCCACTCCCTTGAAAAACAAAGCGGAAGCTTCAGCAAAAGAAATGTTGGCCTTGTGACTATATGATTAAATGAGAAAATCAAACATCTACTTCAAGTAAATGAGATCGTGTAGCAGGATGCTTTTGGCAGGAGCAAACAGAAAACCCATCTCCAAACGGCTACAACTATAAGGAGAGCGTATTATCTCACTTAGTAAGAAGTCCGAGGGAGGGCAGCTGCAGGGCTGATTAGCCCAGTGGCTCAAACAACATTATTGAAAACCCAGATTCTTTTCACTTTTCTCCTTTGTCATCCTATTCATATCACCCTCTGTGTTACAAAATGGCTGCCATTGTTTTGGGTTTCACATACAGACATGACAATGTCTAGCAGAATAAGAGAGACTTTTTTCTGTTTAATGTGCCTTTTGGCTCTCCTCTCTTCCTTCTCATTGATTTCCCTTCCAGTTTTTCACTGCCAGAACTCTGTTCCATGCTCACACCCAAATCACTCACCCTCAGAGAAATGGGATAAGCAGGACTGCCTTTAGGCCAGGCCACCACTCACCCCTGGGACTGGGATGAGGAGGGAGGAGGAAGGGTTTGTGTGGAGGCGTACAAGCGTGAGAGGGGCACGTGAGTGGAGGGAAGGAAGTGAGTGGAGTTCAAGGTGGCGGGCCATGTCAGGCTGTGCTGAGGAGTTGGCCTCTATCCTGCCTTCATATCAAGCCATTTAGTATATCCATTTGTAGAAATAATCTTGAAACTAGAATCTTTACTTTAAATCAAAATTGTTTTTCGTTCACCACTGCGCTCAGCTGTGTATCTTCTGACTGGGAAGGATAAGATGGCTTATCTCCTGTTTCATGTTTTGTGCTCTGCAAAGTGTCAATGAGATTATCTGATGAAGCCATTTATCATAGCAGGAATCAGGCACGCCTTGGGGACCCACAGGCATGGCCACGCCCGGACCACAGGGCAGTTCTAATCCCAGAGCCTCCCATTCCGTGGGGGCTCCTCCTTTCCTGACCCCAGGCAGCCACAGGCCCCTCCTCACTGAATGCTGCGGTTCAGGCCACTGCAGGAAGCATCTATACTTCCCCCCAGAGAGTTACTCACATTTTCCCAAATCAAACTTCTCACCTCAGTCATTTTTATTTCGAAGCCTCTTCAGGCCCTGAACTGTGACTTCTGGTCTCTGCACATCACTTTCTATTTTAGTGTAGACTGCAAATGGCACGGTAACGCCGTGTGGCTTCTTTTCTAGAGCACGACCGAAGGTGCTGGAGGAGAAGTGTGTCACCGGACGACCTTCTGAGTCCCCAGAAGAAACATACACCCAGAGGGACTCCACATCGACCAGGCTGGCCTCCGGGAACAGGGGAGGGGAACAACGTCTGCTCTGAGCCTGCTGCGGACTTTGCAGCCAGTTTACTTAGTCTGCCCCACAGACCCGACACGGGGTGTTATCAATTCCATTTTGCAGATGCAGAAACTGAGTCTGAAAGAGGGTAAGGAGCTTGCTCAAGGTAGGGTTTGAGCCAGGTGTGCTGCCTCTAAAATCTGCCCTACAGCCAGTGCACCATGCTGGGGCTCTTGGAGGGATGAGTATGGCTAAGTGTCCCAAGCTTATTGTGATAAGAGGCCACTGACCTTCCTGGGGGCCCCAGGGCCAAGTCACAGCTTCCCCTTGTCTGGCAGGAGCAGCTGGGAGGATGGGGCAGGTCGCGGGGACCATGGGGCCGGGCAGCAGGAACCGGCAGCTTTTGCCCGACACCCTCTGCTCCTGTTGCTAATCAGTGTTTGGAGCAGCTGCTCCCCGGGACTCTCACTTTGGGCCTCACATTTGCAAAGCAATTCAGGCTAAAGGCAGGTGGGTCATGAGTTCTGAGCCTCGTGTCAGGTCACCAAATAAAAAGGTGACAGCTCCTCTCTGAATGAGATGTTCTGGGAGCCAAGAAGACAAAATGAATTCCCGAGATTTATTTTTTCCCCTTTTGTCTGAGACAATTTTCTCTTTCCGCCGAGAAAGCGCCGCTGAGTAACCTTTCCTGAACCTCACAGTTTGGGCAAGGAAATGAATTTCCTGCTGCCACAGCAACCGCCTCTCGCTTGCCAAGCTATGGAGCGGGGTGGACACTCTCGGCAGCAGGGTCTGTGACACACGGGACGGTCCCCCTAGCCGGTGCCCGGTGGCCTGTTTGTACCCCACGTGCCGGGGACACACGTCAGAAACCCAGGTTCCCTTGTTGCTCAGCAGATGGCAGAGCCCAGTGGCCACACAGCCTGGGACCAGGCACTGGCCGTCCTCACGCAAAACGAGGCATCCCTGGGCAGGAAGCCTGTCTGGAACAGAGACGGAGACTGATCCTCCACCCTCCCCCAGGGGAGCCTCTCAGGGGGCAGCCCTGTTCCCTCCTAGCATGCCTTTATAAGATAAGAAAGCAAAACCCACTAATCCTTTTTGGGGCATTGTGTGACATACAAAATATGTGCTCTGCATCGGCAAGAGTCTGAGAGAAAATATGTCAACTGCTTAAGAGTGATTGCTTGTGATTAATGAGAATTGGAGTAATTTTTATTCTTGATGTTTATTATGTTTTTTCTTTCTCTCTCTCTCTCTTTTTTTTTTTCTAGTTTTCTCCAACCATTTTTGGGGAAATAATAGTATGTTTTTTTCTTAAAGTCTGTAAAGTGAACACAAAATGCCATCCTATTTAAAAAAAGAAAAATAGGCGGGGCACAGTGGCTCGTGCCTGTGATCTTAGCACTCTGGGAGGCTGAGGCAGGAGGATCACTTGAGGCCAGAAGTTCAAGACCAGCTTGAGCACAAGCAAGAACACCCCCCACCCACCCACCCACCTGCCGTCTCGCTGTCTATACAAAAAACTAGAAAAATTAGTCAGGTATGGTGGCATGCACCTGTGGTCCTAGCTGCTCGAGAGGCTGAGGCAGGAGGATCACTGGAGCCCAGGAGTTTGAGGTTGCTGTGAGCTGTGATGAGGCCACCACACTTCAGCCCTGGTGACAGAATGAGACCCTGTCTCAAAAAAAAAAAAAAAAAAACCAGAAAAGAAAAACAAGTTAATTCTTCTATAAATAAAACACAACAAAGAATAAGAAATGCAGCCAGTTCACCTCAAACCCTCAGTGTGGAAGGGCAGGCAAGAGGAGATCCGGGCCAAGCTTTGGCTTTGCCAACGGCTGACCCCTTGTTCAGTCTCGTGTTTTTAAGTGTCCTTGCTATGACTCTTGGTTTCGATCTCCAACTGGACCTCTTTCCTGAACTCAAGATTTGGATGTGCAATGGCCCATTCATCATCTCCACTTGGATGTCTAACAGATTCTTAAAATTGACACGTCTAAAACGGGACTCCGGATCACCCCTCCCCTCTAAATCTGCCGCCCTCCGAGCCCCCCCTTTCCCCAGGCGTGGCAGTGCCATCTCTCCAACTGCTCAGACCAGAACCCTGAGAGTCATTCTTGACTTATCACTTTCTCTCACATCCCACGTGCAGTCTGTCTGTGAATCTGGCTGGCATATATGTCATATCCTGTCATCTCACAAAATCTAACCACGTCTCTTCACCCCTACCGCTACTACTATGAACCACGCGCCACACTGGATTGCCGAGATCGCTTCCTGCTTTCCTCTCTTTGCATTTTAGCAGCATTTTTGTAAGACGGATCTTGTGGCATCTCTGTTCGGATTCCTCCCGAAGCTCCAGCTCATTCTGAATAGAAGGCAGGCTTGTTGGGAGTCGACTACCTCTCACTACCCTACCCACAGAGAGACAGAGACACCGAGGATGCAAACACACAAGAGGAGTTTATTTTCTGGCTAGCCAGGGTCCAAGCCTTGAGCACCAACGCAGTGGCCACTCTGGTAGGCAAGGACCCCGACCGGGGTTGCAGCGTGCCTTTTATCTCTATGGTGCATACACTATGCATTGGCTGATCACGCGTGGATCATGCATTGACCTTTAACATGATTGGTTGGCTGGTAGCCCCACTATATAGGGATTCAAACAATGCAAAGTTGGTACAAACAAGCAAGCAAGCAATAGTTTCCATGGCAAGCAAGCAACAGTTTCTAGAAGCCGGATGTTGCTTCCGGCTTCACTGGGGGTGCAGGGCCTTACAGGCGTGTAATACAATGACTCGACCCCTCACAGGCTTACAATGTGGCCTGCAAGACCCTACACCATGTGCTCCCTCCCTGCTCTCTCTGGCCTCGTCTCCTGGCATCCCCATCCCCGTCTCCAGCCACACCTGTCACCTTCTGCACTGCTGTGACTAAATCAGGTACACTCCTGCCTCAGGGCCTTTGCACTTGCTGTTCCCTCTGCCTGGATGCCCTTCCCCCAGGTGTCGCAGGGCTACTCCCTTACCCCCCTCCAGATCTTCACACCAGCGGCCCCTTCCCAGTGTGAGGGCTTTCTGGTTCTAACTCCCTCCACCCAGTGCCAACTCCCTGTCCTGCCCTTTCATTCTCTGCGTGCCTCTGCAACTCTGATCACCATCTGACATTATTTACTTGACTTGCGTGTGTTGTTTCTTGTCCCTCTCCCCCAGCTGGATGTGGACTCCCTGAAGCAGGGACCGTGTGTCCTGTTGCTGCTGTGTCCTCAGTGCCTGGGTCAGAGTAGGCACCAGCACAGTGAAGGCCCCCGTGGCAGGCAGAACAATGGCGCACAGAGATGTCTGCACCCTAATCCTGAAACTTGTGACTATGCCACCTTACATGGCAGGAGGGACTTCGCAGATGTGCTCAAAATAAGGATTTTGGGATGGGGAGACTATCGTGGATTATTTGAGTGGACCCGACACAACCACAGGGGTCCTGTGTTTGAGGGGGAGGGTGGGAGGATCCGAGTCAGAGCAGGAGATGGGAGGACAGAAGCCGAAGTTGGAGGGACACGATCGTTGGAAGGGGCCATGGGCAGGGAAAAGCAGGCGGGTTCTGGCAGCTGGAAAAGGCAAAGAGATGGATTCTCCCTGAGAGCCTCGGGAAGGAATGCAGCCCTGCCACCCTGTCTCAGACATCTGACCTCCAGAATGCTAAGAGTAAATTTATGTTTTATGTTGTTTCAAGCCACTGAGTTTGTGGTCCTTTGTTACTGCAGCAGTAGAGCACTAATTCAGAATCACCTGTTGAAGAAATGAATGAATAGGCTGGGCTCCCATTCCCTTGTTTGTAAAATGAGAGATTTGGACTCAGTTCATGATCTCTAATGCTGTATTTTAAAGCTACATTTTGTGTGCTTCACTGAAGAATGAATGCATATACTTGGTAAAAAATTCAAACGGCCTGAAAAAGCGTATAATAAAAATAAGTTTCTCTTCTACCCCAAACTTGTGGTCCTTGGTCTCCCTGTCCAGATGTGAACACCATACAGATTCTTATGCATGCTCTCAGAGATTCTATGAATACAGATACAATTTCTCCCTTTTCCCACAAATGGCGGTATATTATATAAACTGCTTTGCTTATTGCTTTTGTGACTAAAACTATAAATGTGAAGATTGTTCTATATCAGCATACATAAGATGCAATCCACCTTTTCCATAACTGTGTAATATTCCATTCCCTGACATAGATGCATCTCAATCTGTTTAACCAATTCCCTAGTGACAGACAGTTGGGTTGCATCTAGTCTTAAATATACATCTTTGTACACATGCACCGTATATCTGAAGGATGAACTCTTAGAAGTGGAATGCATGCACATTTTATTCAATATTGCCAAATTCCCTTCCAAAGAGATGTACCTACTCTTTTTTTTTTTTTTTTTTTTTTTTGAGACAGGGTGTCACTTTGTTGCCCAGGCTAGAGTGAGTGCCGTGGCATCAGCCTAGCTCACAGCAACCTCAAACTCCTAGGCTCAAGCAATCCTACTGCTTCAGCCTCCCGAGCAGCTGGGACTACAGGCATGTGCCACCATGCCTGGCTAATTTTTTCTATATATATTAGTTGGCCAATTAATTTCTTTCTATTTATAGTAGAGATGGGGTCTCGCTCTTGCTCAGGCTGGTTTTGAACTCCTGACCTCGAGCAATCTGCCTGCATCCACCTCCCAGAGTGCTAGGATCACAGGCGTGGGCCACCGCGCCCGGCCGAAATGTACCTACTCTTTACCAACAGTGCAGGAGTCTCTGTTTTCTCATGGCCTTACTAAAATTTTATTATTAATTTTTTTATCTTTGTCAAGCTGATAGATGAAAAATGATGTTGTGTTGTTTTGCATGAGGATGACCATCTTTTATGTGGCTATGAGCACCTTGTATTTATATTTCTGTGGATTTTCTATTCATGATTTTGTTCATTTTTCTATGGGTTCCTTGACCTTAAAATTGACTTAGAAGTACTCTGGATATGAGGGAAGTTAACCTCCTGACATTTATTTATATGCAGATATTTCCTAGTCTGCAAACTTCCTAGTTTGTCTGTTTTGCTTTGCTCATATTCATCACCATGCAGAAAAATTTCAATTTTATTAAGTCCCTTAATGACTTACTTTATGGCTTCTGGCTTTGTATATAGCTTAGAAAAGAAGTCTGCATTCCTGTATATAAAATATTCTCGTATTCTGTTATACTTCATTCTAATACTTTATAATATTATAATTTTTATCTTTTATGTTTACATCTAGATTGATCTGGTCGAATGGTGATCCACTGTATGGGGAAACAGGAATGCTGTAATTAATTTACTCATTCCCTCCTTGATGAATATTTGTGTCATTTCCTGTTTTTCTTAATATAAATAATGCCGCAGTGAACAGCTCTGAGCATTATCTTTGCACCTTTGTGTAAATCTTTGAACCAGACAAATCCCTAGAAATAGGACCACTGGGGCAAAGTGTGAGGGCCCTTTCCATGATAAAGTGTTGTGATGTAGAAATGGCCTCTCAATCAAAGGGACATGTATCTGAGAACATGCCCTTCCCTAACACTTCCCTCCCCAAGCCCACGTGGTGGCTGTTGCCATTTGTGTGGAATTCAGAAGCCTTGGGGGACGCTCAGTCCTGTTACAAATGGTTACAGGTCCAGGGGCTGGTTGAGTGAATCGAATTAACAGGCTCTGGGGCTATGGAGCTGGCACTGAAGTTGGGCCTGGAAGCTGGGGCAGAGTCCCAGAGACAGATGGTGGAGGTGTTCCTGGTCTACTGATCTGTAATTTGGAGTACATTTCCCCATACAAAGGTTATAATTAGTAATAGTGGGAGGTGACATTGAAGTATTAATATTGCATTAGCTCATGACTTCAGGGACTCTGCAGAATAAATGGGCTTTGATGGGTTGCTGGCCGAGGAATTGAACCAGTGTAAACCATAGTTCTGATAAGACAAAGCTTTCTGAGTCTGGACAACTCACTCAAAAATGAGTTTTGTAACCCTTCGTGAACTTGAGGCTATGCATGGAAGACGCCCTTGTAGCCTTCATGACCTTGCCCACTTCACTTCCCAGCCACTCCTCCTTTCCCTCTAATGGTCCCCAAGTCTCCCAGACCCAGGTCTATGATCCCTAGCATTCCCATGTGACTTACCCACATCCTTTTATTTGTCTTTGGCCAACTCCTTCTCCCCTTCCAAACCCTTCTCACGTTCCTTAAGCCCTTTTACACACAGCCCCACCCTCTCATAGTTGATGGCTTCATCTCCTATATGATCAAAAGCATTAGACCTTTGGGCAAAAACTGCCCTAATTTCCAGCCTCCCACCTTACCCCTAATATAGTCATCTACCCAATCTCAAAGGATGAACACCCCAATCAAGGCCAACCTATGCTTTAGATAGAGCCCGGCCTATCTTCCTATCCATCCGTTTATCACCCCCTTCTATGTACATCTGGGCCACTGCACTGCACAATTCTGGGGACACCGTTCACATGTGATATGGTGTAAATGATGTCACTTGGAGTTGGCAATGGATAGGGCTGGCCCGAAAACCCTACTTCTCTACCATCTCTCTTTCCCCAGTCTGTCACATGAACAACAACAACAGCAATTTCCCTTCCCTATGCATCCTCCTTTAACTAACACTCTTCTCTCTCCTCCCAGCCAAACTTCTTAAAGAGTTATTTATGCTTTTCTCCCCTTCCTCTCTTTCCTTTACTCTCCATTGTACTTGCAATTCATTCTTTCTTTAGAAAGAAAGAATGAATTCATTATATTCATTACCTTATATTCATTACATACCTATCATATGCCAGGTACCATGCCAGATGCTCAGACTACAAAATAAATAAGGCCCCTCACACTCATAGGGCTTGCAGACTACTGAGAAAGAGAAACAAGGAAAATAACAAATCATATTTTAAAAGTACTTCATTTCAGGCTAGTCATAGTGGCTCACACCTGTAGTCCTAGCAATTTGGTATATGTGCCACCAAGCATGCACTGTAATCCTAGCAATTTGGCAGGCTGAGGAGGGAGGATCACTTGAGGCCAGGAGTTCGAGACTAGCCTGAGCAAGAGTGAGACCCTGTCTCTACAAAAAATAGGAAAGTTAGCTGACTGTGGTGGCTCACACCTGTAGTCCCAGCTACTTGGGAGTCTGAGGCAGGAGGATTGTTTGAGCCCAGGAGTTTGAGATTGCGGTGAGCTATGATGACGCCATGGCACTCTAGCCTGGGAGACAGAGCAAGACCTTGTATCAGGAAAACAAAAAATACAAAATTTCAAACAGAGATAAGTTTTATATCCAAATAAATGGAGGCAGCATGTAAGTTTGATGTAAAGCAAGAAAGCTGATCTGTTATCCCCAGTAACTAATATATTTGTTTGCAAAAAGTACAATCTGGAAATACCACTACATATCCTTGGACTTGCTAAGGGTAGGAGTTCTCACCCTGTGGCAGGTCAATGAGGGTGACATTTGTAGGTGGCTGAAGCTTTTGACATTCCTTAGCTCTCTGTGCTTCAACACCTACAGGAGAGCCTGCCGGGGTGCAGGCTTAGACCAGGAGTGGAGAGGGGAGAACATTCCAGTCATCCGGCCTAAGCCCTGTAGGTACAGTACAAGAACCAGTGGCTTGATTTCTGAGGCCCCCAGATGAAAACATGCTGGTTTGGGGGAAGGATCTTCCTGTTGAGCTCTGACTCCAGAAAACAAGTTGAGTGGAGTTGAGACGCTCCAGACATAAGCATGGTGAAATGCAGAGTGGGCCATGAAGGCAGATGAGCAGGGAGGCGAGTGGCTTCCTATGAGTCCGTTGTTTATTATGGTGCACTGGTGCTCGCCCCTGACAATGCCAAGGGTGACCCTGGCTCCCACAGAGCTGATGTTCCAGAAGGTTTGGCCCAGGAGGGTGAGAAGAGCAGCTGTGTGCAGATCTGGGCCCAGTGTCAGACCTGGCTGGGGCGCCATTGAAAGCTTGTCCGACCACAGCCTATTATAGGGTTGTAAAGTCGGAACTAAACTAGGGGTGGGACAGAGGAAAGAGCCTGTCCACTTTAGCTTCGCGGACAGACAGATGTGACTTTGCAGACTGGCGCTGCCACTTCCTAGCTGTGTGTCCTTAGGCAAGTTCCTTCTTGTCGAGATGCTTTGCGTTCCATGTGAGAGGATCCTCAAGTAGCCTGGCTTAATTCCTAAAGACCTCGATGGCTCACGTGAGCAGCTGCCCAGAGGAAAGCAGCACCAGGTGTTTCAGTGGCTTGATGAGACCTTTGAGGACCAGACTTTCTCATCCTTTTCCTCTTCCATCCTCAGGCACATCCCAGGCCACCCCCATGGTCGCCATAAGACTGACGAAGACCCCAGCTTGGCCTCCTCCCCTGATGCTATGCAAAGCACGAAGCAACAGGGACAGCGGCATAACTGTCTCCTGCTTTTTTCTTTCTCATAAAAAGCCTCCCTGGAGCACCCCCACAAACTTCTCCACATGTCTCCCATGCCCACAGCGCTACCACCCACGGGCAAAGTGGAGTGTGGCCAGCAAAACCGCTTCGCCTAGTCTTGACTCTCGGACTCACTGAGAGCTGGGCTCATTGTCACTGCCAAGGAAGTCAGGTTCTGTTAGCAAGGCGGCACAGAGGAGGGGCCTTGGGTAGGCAGCCAGCAGTGTCTGTCACACTCAGCCTCCCTGAGCCTCCATTATCTCAGCCCTTCCAAGGGTGGATAATAACCCCTGCCGCTTTGGTTGGGATGAGGACTGAAGGAAATAACAGAAGTAGGGCACCCGGTTCAGGCAGAGCACTCAGTAAAAGTCCACTCCTTTCTTTCTTTCTTTTTTTTTTTGTTGAGCCAGAGTCTCACTTTGTTGCCCAGGCTAGAGTGAGTGCTGTGGCGTCAGCCTAGCTCACAGCAACTTCAAACTCCTGGGCTCAAGCGATCCTTCTGCCTCAGCCTCCCGAGTAGCTGGGACTACAGGCATGCGCCACCATGTCCGGCTAATTTTTTTGTATATATATTAGTTGGCCAATTGATTTCTTTCTATTTATAGTAGAGACGGGGTCTCGTTCTTGCTCAGGTTGGTTTCGAACTCCTGAACCCAAACAATCTGCCCGCCTCGGCCTCCCAGAGAGCTAGGATTAAAGGCATGAGCCACCTCGCCCGGCAGTCCACTCCTTTCTATGAGTTAGAATCTAGACTTTTAGGACTAGCAGGAATGTCAGATATTAGCCAGGCCAACCCCTTCCTTTTGTGGGTTGCAGAGCAAATATGCATTCAAGCCAGGCCCAGGAAAGAGATGACAGTGGCTTACATGAGGGTAGTGAGAAAAAGGCAACTCTCTTGCCTTTTATGTATATGATGACAGTATTGCCGACTGGGTGGGCTGATGGATTTGCCATGTGGAAGAGGAAGAGTGGCGCCAAAGAGGACTCGGGGTTTTCGGCGGGTGCTGTGTGGTGAGATGGGGGACACTGTGGGGGCGGGGGTTAGAATGATTGTGGCTGAAATGGGAAGAAGGCAGTTTGAAGTTTTCAAACATTCTTGTTGTTTTCAAATTCTTTGTTGTATATGTTTGGGAATGATTTATACCATGTAGAATAATGGGCAATTTCTAAATCCATAGAAAAATAAGATGTCTAGAGATTTCCATACAATTTAGCTACCTACAAATTTCTCAGGACTCTGTTACCTAATGTTGACATCTGATCAGTTCACAAAGTCAAATTAATGCTTAAAAATAGCCTCTGCTTTGTGAAATCAACATGTCTTCTCTTTGACTCACTCCATTTGGGTGGCAGAAACAAAAGATGAGAAAAACCATCGTTGGTTTTCCTGTGGACCATGGAGGCTTCCAGGCAAGGTCTTTAAGAGATGAAGATAACACTTGCTCTCCATAAAGTGGTAGCTTGTCTTAATTTAGGAGACACCAAAGGCAGGGGCTTGCATGCAATATGGGAGGTTGGTTTTGCTTCTTTTCCCCTTGAAAACACACCTTCGAATACTTGCTCACTGGTTCTTCAGTAGCCAGGCCAGATGTGGTCCTCATCAGATGGAACGGATGCACTCTCTGGGTGCTGGCCAGACACCAGCCACCAAGGGTGACTGTGGTACGGTGTACCCATTCACCCTTCCTTGGAGTGGTGTCGTGGGTGTGATCATGGGAGCCTAGGAAGATATAGACCAGAGAAAGAACTTCAAGCATCCTTAATGATCACTTAGATCAGGAGTGCTCAAACTTTTTAAACAGGGGGCCAGTTCACCGTCCTTCAGACTGTTGGAGGGCCGTTGGAGAGTGCGGCGCACATTCCACACATGCGCACTGTGGGCCCGGGACGAGTCGGCTGCTAAGCAGGACAGGCAGCGGTGGCAAAAACACCCGGCGGGCGGGATAAGTGTCCTTGGCGGGCCGCATGTGGCCCGCGGGCTGTAGTTTGAGGATGCCTGACTTAGATCAATGATTCTCAGCCTTGGCTGTACATTGACATCACCTGGGTATCTCCAGTGCTGCCAACGGCTGACTACCTCCCAGAGGTTCTCTTGTGATTAGCCTGGGATGTGGCCAGGACATCTGCAATTTTTAAAATCTCCTCCCCAGGGAGGCTAATGTGCAGCCAGGGTTGACTTTGTCCCTCTGAATTTGTTCCCTGCTCTCCCTGTACAAATAAGCTAATCGAGTCCCAGAACTTGAATAAGGCCACATGGCTAGTTAAGTGGGATATAAGGGTTCAGACTCAGGTTTCACAAATCTTCTATCAATTGTTTTAAAAAGAGGTGGATATAGTCAGAGAGAAAAGGGAGGAAGACCGATTTAAAGGGTTTGATGGGAACACTTGTGAACTCCATGAATTCTAAATAATTTCTATGGTTCATATAAGAGTTGTGGTGAGGTCACTTCAAAATGTTTTCTGGTGGGAGGGTGTGGCTTGGGAACTCCAGACACCAGCCCTGCTCACACTTTCTCCTCCAAAGTCACTGTCCTCTCTCTTGAGAGGTGCTCGCCATTCTGAGCAAACAGAATTAAATGTGAAAGGACAGAGTGCAAAGAGAAAGCTGGACACTCCCTGCAGGAGGGGATTTTTTTTTTAAATGAATCAATTCTTTTTATTATGATGATTCCAAATATTTTTCTTTATAAAAAATTTTTAATTGATACATAAGAGATGTACATATTTCTGAAGTACATGTGATAACTTAATACATTCATATAATTTGTAAAGATCAAATTAGGGCCATCAGGATATCCATCACCTTAAATATTTTTGTCTTTTCTTTATGCTAGAAACATTTGAATTATTCTCTTCTAGCTATTTTGAAATATATAATAAATTATTGTAAACCACAGTCAACCTACTGATCCATCAAACACTAGGTCTTATTTCTTCTATCAAACTGTGCATTTGTGCCCATTAGTCAATCTCTCTTTATTTCCCTTTTCCCCTGCCCTTCTCAGCCTCTGGTAACTCCCAGTCTACTCTCTATCTTCACAAGATCCACGTTTTTAGCTCCCACATATGAATGAGAACATGCAATATTTGTCTTTCTATGCTTGGCCTATTTCACTTAGCATAATGACTTCCAGTTCCATCCATGTTGCTGCAAATGGCAGGATTTCATTCATTTTTATGGCCAAATAATATTCCATTGTGAATATATACCATATTTTCTTTATCCATTCATCCACTGATGGACACTTAGGTTGCTTCCATATCTTGGCTATTTGTGAATAGTGCTGCAATAAACATGGAAGTGCAGATATTTCTTCTATATACTGATTTCCTTTCTTTTGGATATATACCCAGTGGTGGAATTGCTGGATCATACAGTAGCTCTATTTTTACCTTCTGAAGGAAACTTCATATAGGTTTTCATAGTGGCTGTGCTAATTTACATTCCCACCAACAGTGTAAGAGGGTTCTCCTTTCTCTACCTCCTTGTCAGAGTCTATTATTGCCTGTCTTTTTGAAAAAAAGCCATTTTAACTGGGTGAGATGACATCTCATTGTGGTTTTGATTTGGATTCCTCTGATGATTAGTCACGTAGAGCATTTTTTTCATGTACCTGTTAGCCATTTGTGTGTTTTCTTTTGAGAAATGTCTATTCAGATCTTTCGCCCATTTTTAAATCAGATTATTTGTGGGGGGGCGTCATTACTGAATTGTTTGAGCTCCTCATATAATCTAGTTATTAGTTTCCTGTCAGATGGATAATTTGCAAATATTTTCCTCCATTCTGTGGGTTGTGTCCTCAGTTTGTTGATTGTTTCTCTTGCTGTGCAGAAGCTTCTTAGCTTGATATGATCCCATATGTCTATTTTTGCTTTAGTAGCCTGAGCTTTTGAAGCCTGGCACAAAAAGTCTTTGCTCAAATCAATGTCCTGGAGCATTTCCCCAGTGTTTTCTTCTAGTAATTTTATAGTTTTGAGTATTATATTTAAGTCCTTAATCTATTTGTATTTGATTTTTGTATATGGTGAGAAATACATGCAAAAGAATGAAACTAGACCCCTATCTCTCATCTCCTTGCTTAAATTTATTTCTAGGTATTAATATTTAATTAATTTATTCATTTACTGTAGCTATTATAAACTGGATTGTTTTCTTGACTTCTTTTTCAGATAGCTTGCTATTAGTGGTATAGAAATGTTACCAAGTGTTGTATGTTGATTTTGTATCCTGCTACTTTACTGAATTTGTTTATTAGATCTAATAGTTTTTTTGATGGAGTCTTTAGGGTTTTCTATGTATCTTGGTTCTGTTAATGCAATGTATCATATTTATTAATTTGTGTATGTTGAACCATCCTTGCATCCCTGGGATGAATCCCCTTTGATCATGGTGAATAATGTTTTTAATGCATTGTTGAATTTGGTTTGCTAGTATTTCATTGAGGATTTTTGCACCTTTGTTCATCAGTGATATTGGCCTATAGTTTTCTTTTTTTGTTGTGTACTTGTCTGGTTTGGGTACCAGGGTAAGGCTGGCTTTGTAGAATGAGTTTGGAAGTAGTCCCTCCTCTTTGATTTTTTTTTTTTTTTTTTTTGAAGAGTGAGCAGAATTTGTATTAGTCATTTTCTAAATGGTTGATAGAATTCAGCAGAGAAGCTATGGGTCTTTCTTTCATGGGAGACTTTTTATTATGGCTTTGATCTCATTACTCAATATCAGTATGTAGATGTTTTCTATTTTTTCATGGGTAGTTTGTATGTGTTCAGGAATTTATCCATTTCTTCTAGGTTTTCCAATTTGTTGGTATATAATTGTTCATAATAGTTGTAATCATTCTTTGTATTTTTATGCTTTCAGTTGTTATGTCTTGTTTTTGGTTTCTGATTTTATTTATTTGAGTCATCTCTCCTTTTTTCTTAGTCTAGCCAAGTGTTTATCAATTTTTTTATCTTTTCAAAAAAACTAACTTTTCATTTTGTTGATCATCTGTATTGTGTTTAAGTCTCCATTTCATTTATTTTTGCTCTGATCTTTATTGTTTCTTTCCTTTTATTACTTTTGGGTCTGATTTGTTCTTGCTCTTCTAGTTCCTTAAGGTATATCATTAATTTGTTTATTCGAAGTCTTTTTGCTTTTTTTGATATAGGTGTATATTGGCATAAACTTTCTTCTTAGTACTGCTTTTTCTATATCCCATAGATTTTGGTATGTTGTATTTTCATTTTCATTGGTTTCAGGAAATTTAAAAATTTCCTTCCTAATTTCTTCATTGATCCATTGGTCATTCAGGAGTATATTGTTTAATTTTCATGTGTTTGTGTATTTTCTGAAGTTCTTCTTGTTATTTATTTCTAGTTTTATTCCATTGGGGTCAAAAAGATACTGAAATAACTCTTACCTTTTTTTCTTTTTTCAGAGACAGGGTCTTGCTCTGTTGCCTAGGTTGGAGTGCAGAGGCATGATCATAGCTCACTGCAGCCTCAAACTCCTGGGCTAAAGCAATCCTCCCAACTTCAGAATTTAACCACAAAGCCTTTCCTTTCCAGGGCAAAATATAACCACAACTATTACCACCAATATTACCACAATTCCTCTCTGTTCTCTTTCCTCACTACATGTTCAATCCATTAGCAAGTCTGGTCAACTCAACCAGCACAATGTAATCAGAATCCCATCATTCTCATTCTCTTTACGGCTACCACATTGGTTTAAACCATCGCCTTCACCTTAGAGCTCTTAGATTAGCTCCATTCCCCTAACTATTAGTTGCCCCAAATTTTCTAAACAGCTATAGTGAGATACATATTGTCTCAATAAATTTCACCCATTGTAACAGCACATTCAATTGTCTTTAGTAAATTTATAGAGTTGTACAACTTTCACCATAATCTAGTTTTAGAACATTTCCATGTTCCCCAAACAGGGTTGACCCCTGTTTATAGTGAATCCCATCTCCCGCCCCTATTAAATCTTGCTTCTGCCTCTTTAGATTTGCTTCGTCTGGAAATTTCACATCAATCAACTCACACTATTGTGGTTGTTTATGTCTGATTTCTTTCACTTGGCAAAATGTTTTTGAGATTCATCTATGTTGTAACATATACCAATAGTTTGTGGCTTTTTATTGCTCAATAGCATTCTTCTGTATGGATATACCAAATTTTGATTATTTACTCACTCATTGATGAACATTTTTATTATTTCCTGTTTCTGGTTATTGTAAATAATAATGCTGTGAACATTTGCATACAAGGTATTTGTGTGGACATATATGTTGATTTTTTTGGATAAATATCTAGTAGTAAAATTGCTGGATCATATGTTTTCTACATGCTTAAGTGTTTAAAGAAACTTCCAAACTATTTTCCAGAGTGGTTTTACTATTTTATGTTCCCATCAGTAATGTTTGAGAGTTCTAGTTTCTCCACATCCTTACCAGCACTTGATATTGTCAGTCTTTTTGACAGTAGTAGGAGATGTGTAGTAGTATCTCATTTTGGTTTTAATTTGCATTTCTCTAATCACTAATGATGTTAAGGATCTTTTTCACATGCTTGTTAACTATTAGAATATTTTCTTTGGTGAAATGTCTATTCAAATTCTTTGCCAATTTAAAGATTTGATTGTTTACCTTACTACTGAATTTATTAATTCCAGTAGTTTGGGTTTTTTGTTTTTGTTTTGATAGATTCCTTGGGCTATTTTTGCATTCAGATTACTGTCATTTGTAAATAAAAACAGTTTTACTTCTTCCTTTTTCAATCTAGATGTGTTTTGTTTCTTTTTGTTGCTTCATTGCAGTGATTAGAGCTTCTAGTACCAGGTTGAATAGGAGTGATGAGAGATGACACCTTGCTTATTCCCAGTCTTGGGGAGAATCAATCAGTGTTTCATATTAAATATGAAGTGAGCTATAGGTGTTTTATAGATACCCTTTATCAAAGGGTATATGAGGAAGTTCCCTTCTTTTTGTATTTTGTTGAGCGATTTTTTTTATCATGAAAGGATGTTGTATTTTTTCAGATGCATTATTTTTTTAAAAAAATATTAGAACTTGAATAAGCTTTATACTGGAATTAGACTGCAGGTGGAGCTGAGAGAGAAAAGGGCTGCAATGCTACTGGAGGATCAGAGGAAAAGTCCCTGATGACACATGCCTGAAACAAAGGAAAAGTGGGGCTCACAGAGCAGTGTGCTCTGCTGCGTGGGCTTGTGGTGAGCAAGGAGAAGCTACCATATCTCTGCCATGGCCTCCCAGCTGTAATAGCTTTCACTTCATTTTTTAAAAAATTGTGGTAAAATGCACATAACATAAAGTTTACCACCTTAACCATTTTTAAGTGTGCATTTCAGTAGTATTAAGTACATTCACATTGTTTTGCTACCATTACCACCATCATCCCTCTCCTGAACTCTTTCCATCTTGCTAAATCAAAACTGTGTACCCATTAAATGCTGTCTGTTCCCTGCTTCCCCTAGTGCCTGGCACTCACCATTCTACTTTCTGTTTCCATGAGTTTGACTACTCTAGGTACCTCGTGTAAGTGGAATCACACAGTGTCTGTCCTTTTGTGTCTGGCTTTTTTCACTTAGTATAATGTCCTCCAGGATTATCCATATTGTGACATGTGTCAGAATTTCCTTCCTTTTTAAGGTTGAATAATATCCCATTGTACATATAGACTACATTTTGTTTCTCCTTTAAAGGACACTTGGGTTACTTCCAACTTTAGGCTATTGTGAGTAATGCTCCTATGAATCCTATGTATCTTTTCAAGTTTCTGCTTTCAATTCTTTTGGGTATATACCCAGATGTGGAACTGCTGGATCATATGGCGATTCTATTTTTAATTTTTGAGGAACTGCCATACTGTTTTCCATAGCAGCTGTGCCATTTTAAATTGCCATGTCAAGTGTATTTTTTGCATCTATTGAAATGAACATGAGGGGCTTTATCCTTTATTCTGTTAATATGGTACAGTAGATTGATTTTCTGATGTTACTAAACTTACATTCCTGGGATAAATCCCACTGGGTCATGGTGCATACTACTTTGTACATGTTGCTGGATTGAGGTTGCTAATATCTTTTAAGGATTTTTGCATCTATGTTCAAGGGGGATATTAATTAGTCTTATGGTTTTTTTTTTTCCTTGTGCTATCTCTCTGGCTTTGTTGTTAGGAAAATAGCAGCCTCATATGAAGAATTGGGAATTGTTCCCACATGTTCAATTTTCTGAAAGACATGCAGGATGCTATTATTGCTTCCTTAAATATTGGATGAAATTACCCAGGTGAAATTTTAAGAGCCTATTTCAAATTATGTTTTCTTTTTAGCTTAAAATGCTTTTGTTGCTTTCTAGCCCATTTAAATTAAGATCCAAACTCCTTACCCTGGCCTATAAAACTAAATGATCTCTCCCACCCACCGCTGTACACTCATATCTCCTGCATCCGCTACCCTCTCCCTCCCACTGTACTCCAGCCACCCTGGCCTTCTGCGTGTCCTGAAAATATACTGAGCTTGTTTCCACCATGCCCAACTTGTTTGCACTTAGGGGCCTTTGCACTCCCTCTGAAATGTGCTTTCCCAGGTCATTTCCTTACTGGTGCACATCTGGGTTTTCAGATCTCAGCCTGAACTTGCCTCCTTAAAGGGGCCTTTCGAGGGCAGAGGCCAGATTCAAGAATTTATTCCATTACACTCTATCTCATCACCCTATTTTACATCTCTGTGTAGCAATAATATCCTGGAGTTTTTCCTTGTTTATTTATTAGCTATCTCCCCTTTCTCGAATGTAATTTTTTATGAGCAGGAACCTCGTGTTTTTTCTCACCAGTGTCATCCCACTGCCAGGTACAGAGTGGACGTGTAGCAGACAATCTCAAGAAATATTGGTTGAACAAATGAACAGCAATAACAACAATAATAGCTGCTTTGGGGGAGCAGGCATGGATTTAAATGCACTGCTTTCAGACCAGGTACTATTTTAAGTGTTTACAAATACCATTTAGTTTGGTTCCCTAATTTAACTCAGAACGAAGATACTATTTTCCCCTGCTAACCAAGAAGGAAATGAGGCTTAGAGAGGCTAAGCCTGGCAGGTTCACGGCCACACAGCTGTTAGGGCGCAGAGCAGGGGAGACCCCAGGTTCGTCTGACATCAGAGCCCCAGCCGATCTGTACCTTGACATAAATCCCATCCTCTTTGGTCACAGGCAGGAAATGTTGGTCCCCTAAATTAAAGGTGGGGACTTCAGGCTGGCAAATCTTTGAGGCAGCCCAGGGTGAGGCCCCTCTGTTCGCAGCAGGGACCCAGGGGACAGTGGGGAGCTGCTGCACAGTGAAGCCCCCACCGCCCCATCGCCGTCTCGATGAATAACAGACGTCCTCAGAGGCTGAGTTTTCACATCCTCTTTTTGAAAATGGATCTGCTCCCTTAAACACAGTTGGCTTCATCTTTTACATGATGCAAATTCTTATTCCTGTCTTTTGTGAAACCAGCGTCCCCGTGACCTCCACGTGTGTGCCAGCTAAGGTGCTGGCTGCTTTAGACAGTCGGACCACGGAGGCTGATAATAACCCCGGATCGCTTGAGGGCTTCCTCTGCTCCAAGCACCGCACCTAGAGCACCACGGGATGGTCTCATGTCATCCTCGTGGAGCCCCAAGGTGTAGCTCTGCTAATTAGCCTGTTTTATGGATTGGAACCCTGAGTCTCAGAGGGGTCAAATTAGGCACCCCAAATCACATGACTAGTCTATGGCAGGGCTGGCACACAGTATGAACCTGGGTCTGTCTGGACTCCTCCTGGCTGTGCAGCATCTGGCTGAAAATCACGCATTATGTGACGCTTACTATTACTTCCACACAGCAGGGATAAACTGGAAATGATGATGGTGACAACCCCCAGCACTGTGATAGGCACTGGAAATATATTATAGTTCTGGAAATATGCAATAGCTCTGGGAGGGGTGCTGTTGGGGCCCCACCCAGATCCACTCCAGCCCCCGCCCCCACCTTGAGGCTTGGCTGCCCACACCCCACAGCTGCTTCCTTCCGAGCTCTCAGCTAACAGGAGGCACCTTACCTGGAAATGCCTGCTTCCCCTCTGGGGGCTGCCCCAGCCAATGACTGGCAGAGACAGGGTGCAAAAGATGGTGCTTCCTCTTAAGGGCGTGTAACTCTATAGTGCCCTCCATGCTACGCAGCTCCCTGCAGGATCAGGCTGCGGTTAGAGTTCAGCCAAACCTGCTTTTTTTCTTCCTCCTTCTTCCTCCTTCCTACCCTGATTCTCTCGTTCCCCTTCCCTGAGATCACTTGCACCAAGAATCTCTGTCTCGGGTCCTGCTTCTGTGTAACCCCAGACAAGCCCTGTGAGTCCAGAACGACCGTCTGTCTCTTGTAGAGAGGGAGCGTGATGCAGAGGTGGCCGTCCCCACTCGGGCACTGCCTCTCTCTCCTGAAGGTGCGTCATGGCTCTGGGCTCCCCGCCTGTGTTGGGAGCGTTCACCCCCAGCACCCCTCCTCAAACCAGTACCTCCGGGATCAGAGGAGTAATGCACAGGTGTACCCCTCTGGGCTCAGCCTTTCTTATCTTTGCACTTTCCCTGGCTTCTGCCTCCTCCTCTGTGGCCTCCATGAACCGTGGCTGCGGAACACTTGCAGACAAGCTGGAGGCTGAGGCAGCCTTGGATTTTGGTCTCCCTGCATGATTTCCTTCCTCTGCTTTCTGCTGATAGCTCACTCTGCACTCACTCTGCACCCCAACTTCGGCCGCAGTGTGGGCACATGGCCCAGGCTGGACCAGGGCACCATCCCCTGCTGGTTACAGAGATTGGCTCAGACATGAGCGCATTGCGGGAGGACAGGCCCCGGGACAGGGACCTGAACCCAGCTCTTCCCCGTCTTGCTTTCAATTTTCAGGCAGAAACTACATCCTGTGATTAGGAGGAGATGTCGGGAACATTCCAGGCTATGTCTTCGTTCCTTCTAGGACAGAATATCCCGCAATGCTTGTGCTCAGTGACCCCAGTGGCACCCAGGGTGTACAAACCCAGGTGGACTGCTTCTGGGGTCTCTCAGCAGTAGGGTGACAGGGGGGCAAGCCTGGATGAGGCTCTGTCTGCCCTAGGCAGCCTTTCTGAGCCCAGGGTTACTGCTCGCCATGGACCCTCCCTAGGTTTCTGTCCATCCCTGCTGCCTAGCAGTGGGTAAGAGAGTTGCTTTCCCTGACTTGTGCAGTGTTCTGTCTCACTGGATTACACCTACTAAAAGCAAGTGCTGAAGGACTGGGGCTCCTTTCCCCCTTGCAGCCATCCTAAGGCGCTGGAACTGTGAAGCAGCTGGGTCTTCGTTCAGCCCACGACAGGGTGACATCCCTCGCAGAACTCCGGGTTTGTGCAAAACCTCTTGCCAGGGACCTTGGCACATATGACCAAGCCAGGACAAGGAATGCCCTTGTTTGGGACTGCTTTGTGGAAACTAAGGGAAAAGACAGCCTCCTGCCTCTGGGGTGCTGGGAGGATTCAGACCTGGGGCTGTCAGTGGCCACCTTCCTGCCACATGGAAAAAGGTCATCTGTGGTAACAGAAAGTTGCATTGATTTCTGTTGCATCTTGAGGCTCCCCTGGACTGGCTGGGTGGGCTCCTTGTCACCACAAAGATCCTGATCAGAGGACATCAGGAGAAGGGAATCCAAGAGAAGAAGGGGACGTGGTGATGGAAGCAGAGACCGGAGCAGCACCGCCAGGGGCCACGGAGCGACTGCCACCTCAGAAGCTGCAGGACACAGGGGAATGACTCTCTTCTGCAGTCTCCAGAGGGAACCAGCCCTGCCGACACCCCAAAAGGTGATTTTAGTCCCATAAGACTCATTTCAGACTTTTGACTCCCAGAATAGCAGGAGAATAAATGTGTGTTCTTTCAAGCCTCCGCGTTTGTGGAAATTTGTTTTGACAGCAATGGGAAACGGATATGAATACACCCTGCTGTGCCTCGAGTGCTTCCCCTGACCTCTGAGCCCCGTCCCTCTCCCTTTCTCGTGTCTGCATTCCACAGCCGTTCTCTTGGCTTTCTTTCGGGCTAGGTAGCATAAGTGTGTGTCAACTGGCTTTTTCAGACATTAAGAAAGCAAGGTCCAGTGAGGTCTAACAGGGACACGCAGCCATGGCTGAGGTGAGCTGGAGCCCAGTCACATCTCTTCATTTCCATGAGATTAAAAAGTCATAGACAAGGCCTTTCTTGCTCAAATTTTGTTTGGATATAGAACGGTGTGAGCTCATTTCAATGGTGTTGGCATCTCGAGATGAGAGCTCAAGGTCAGACTCAGGGAGGACTTAGAAGTTGGAGTTGAGGCAATAAGCTCCTCATCCAGCAGGCCGTGGTGAAGTATTAATAGAACCAATTTCCAAGTTTATAAACAGCTTCATGGCTTCCCAAGGTGGTGCCACCGAGGATTACTATTTTAAAGTACTATCAGGACATGTTTTTCTCCAGTTATTAAAGCACTTTTCGTCTGAAGATCTTGATATGCATTCTAACTAATGAGCACTTACAATTTTTTTTTTTTTGGGACAAAGTCTCACTCTGGTGCCCGGGCTAAAGTGTCGTGGCATCAGCCTAGCTCACAGCAACCTCAAACTCCTGGGCTCAAGCGATCCTCCTGCCTCAGCCTCCTGAGTAGCTGCGACTAGAGAGGCACACGCCACTAGGCTCGGCTAATTTTTTCTATATATTTTTAGTTGGCCGATTAATTTCTTTTTATTTTTAGTAGAGATGGGTCTCGCTCTTGCTCAGGCTGGTTTTGAACTCCTGACCTTGAGCGATCCTCCTGTCTCAGCCTCCCAGAGTGCTAGGATTATAGGCGTGAGCCACCGTGCCCGGCTGAGCACTTACAATTTTTAATCTCCACATGAGAAAAGGGGAGAAAACATCACAGAGGACAGACAAGAACAAAATTTTCTCCCCTTATATCTAGGCCCCTTGGAGAACTGTCTTCTAAAAGCCTGCACAGTAGTGAGAAGGGCTATGCTGAGTTCTTCGAATAGGGTGATTGTTAATTTACTCTTTCATTAAACCAAGAAATATTTGTCTGCCTTATAAATGTTTATCTACCTTATACCAGGCACTGTTCTAGCCACTTGGGATACACTCATGAATGAAAGTGGCAACCCCCTCTTGTCCATGTGGGCCACACATTCTAAAAATAAATGATGGAGCGTGGCATTTGGACAGGTTGTTTGGGTTCTGCATGGACAATGGTGGAATTGCTGCTGGCTATAGAACTAGGGGCTCGTTCCTAGAAACCAAGTCACTTTGTCAGCTTGAGTCTCCAGTAGCCATTCCTCCTTCCTCACTATATTGTAAATTTATTTTAAATTTTTCTGTGTATTATGATGTTTTGACATATTAAAAAAACCTTTCTGGCTGGGGTGAGACTGCACCTCTAGGTGCTAGCCAATTCTTAGTGACAATAAAAGGCCCAGCCTGGAACTTGCCTTTGACATGCAAACTAAGCAACCTAGAGTCTTTACTCCTCTGGAAGGCCCATACACCCCAGGATACAATACTCCTCTGCTTTCATCACCCCAGGACCAGGTGCCAGGCAACCAGGGACCAGCCCTAAAGCCCAGAGCCCACCAAAATTATTCAAACTAGCCAACCCTACACTGTTTGCCCTGCCCTGCCTTGCTTTGCCCATGGAAACCCCAGTAAAGGCTCTGGCTAAACCTTGCCCTCGCCCCTGTCTTCTGCTTCCTGCGCACCCCAAGGTCTTGCCCACGTGGCCCTGGGTGGTGTGGTGTGTCCAGTCCCCAGGACCTGGGAGTGTAATAAGCTTTGTTTTCCGAGCTTCCCTGTCCCTCCTCTTGTGGCCACACCCGGCTGAGCACCACACAGAACACAGAACAGCCACCCACCCAGACTCATCTCCTTTCAGTGGACCAGCACGTGGCCTGGCAGGGATGGCTGGGGCTTGTGGAGCCAGATTCTGTGGTCCCAGTTTGGGCTTGGTCACTGCCTCGCTGTGCCACCTCAGGAAAATCACTTTCAACCTCTCAGAGCCTCAGTGTTCTCAGATGTGAGCTGGAGGTGACAGTAATTATTTTGTATTGCCGCTGAGAGGGTTAAAGAACGGACAGCGCCTGGCCCAGAGTGGCTATGAGCCTCTCACCTGTTCTCACCCCAATTATGGCTGGACGAGCTCTGATATAAACAGTTACTGCGGGATTTAAGTAGACATGGAACACAGCGGTAAGGGAATCCCAGAACCGAGGGAGACAAGCCCATTGGTGGATGGTAACCAGGCAGCAGGTGCTGGGCAATGGGCACTGCTGGGAGAAGGTGAGGCATTCATTCATTCATTCATTCATTCACTCCACAAATGTTCACCAAGCTGTGTACACTCCGGGCACTGTGTTAGGATCGGGAGGCTGAGAATTAAGATGGGCACAGTCAGCAGAAGGGGGCCAGTGGAAAGCAACTATAATATGGTGTGATACGTGCTCTGGAAGAGGTGGGTGCAAAGTTGGGCTTCTGGAAAGGGAGGGGGGCCCATCTCCCAGCCTGGGCACCGGAAGAGTGTCAGGGAAGGTTTCCCAGACCATGTCAGCACTGAATGGAAGGCATCAGCCGGGTGGAAGAGCATTCCAGGCAGGTGGGGAAACAAAGGTGAAGGTTTGGCAATTTGGGGGAACCAGGAGGACGTGAGTATGGCTGGAGCTTCGGGGTCAAATGGGGAAGTATAAAGCTGCAGAGGCCTTCGGAGGCCAGATGTGGATGGCTTTAGATGCCAGGCCAGGGAGCTTGTGCACATTAGCCTGATATAATGAGGAGCTATCGGTGGATTTTTAGCAGGGAAAAGACTTGAGTCACTCGTGTTTTAGCGATATTATCCTGGTCGCCTGGTGGAGAGTGAGTGGGGTGGGGACGGCCAGAAGGCAGGAGCAGAGCTGGGAGGAGGTGATGGCTGCTCTGGGAATCTGGCAATGGGGCTGGGTCAGTTGTTCTCACCTGGCTGCATGTAGGAATCACCTGGACAAATTAAAAAAAAACTGGTGCTCAGATCCCACCCCAGGTTAATTAATCCAGAATATGTAGGGTGGGGCTGGATGCGGGTGTGTTAAAAGAGCTCCCAGGTGGCTCTCAGGTGCTGTCAAGGTGGAAGATGACCAGGAAATAAGAAATATCTGGGAGTATTTGTAAAGAGCGCAGGTTCCCCAGCCCCATCACTGAACGAGTGAATCTGCATCTCTGGAGTCCTGGCCTGGGAATCTGCATTCACAAAGCAGCGATTCTTAAACTCCCCAGGATCAGAAATCCATTGATCTACAGGCACAAAATAAGGGAGGTGACCACCAACGGTAAGCAGACAGGGGGGCAGAACCTGGGAGGAGCAGAACTGGAGGGGCCATTCACCAGAGCCCAGGAGGACACAGGGAGAAGGGCCCAGAGCCACCCAGATGGGGATGGAAGCCCAAGGAGGCTGCATCCGGACCATTCTGGAGTTTCCACAACATGCTTGCATTTGGGCACTGGATTAGTCCACAGGGTCTGCATAGCAAAGCACCACAGTCTGGGCGGCTTAAACAACAGGAATTTATTTTCTCTCAGTTCTAGCTACCATAAGTCCAAGATCAAGGTGTCAGCAGGGTTGGTTCCTCCTTGGCTTGTTGATGGTTGTCACATGGTCTTCCTTCTGTGTGTATCTGTGTCCCAATCTCTTCCTCTTACAAAGACATCAGTCATGTTCGACTAGGGCCCACCCAAGTGACCCCATTTCACCTTCATCACCTCCTTAAAGGCCTTGTCTCCAAATACAGTCACATTCTGACGTACTGGGGGTTCAGACTTCAACACATGAATTTGGGGGGACACAATTTGGCCCATGACAGACGTCTCAGAGCTGGAAAGGAAGAGTGTGAACCAGCTGGGCCCGACTCACCCAATGAAGGAGGGCGCATTGGCGGAATGTCCCCCAGGGCAGCGGAGAGAACAGCAGCCTGGAGAAGCCTCCAGGAGGAAGGCGGGGACGGCATGCCTCCTCCAGGGACCGAACAGACTCTTTGTCAGGAAGGTGAGCAAAAGGGACAGAAGTTATGATAAAAACCAGGAGCAAGTTACAGAGAAGAGGAAATAAAGAATTGTGTTTATGTTTGAATACAATAGGTAGCATATTTCATGGAAAATTCTCCATATCAAATATTTTGTATTAAGACTCCAAACTGTGTCCATGTAAGTTTCTAGCCAAGAGCCTGCAAGTGTTTGGGCGAATTCGAGCTTGAAGGCAGGGGAGCGAACTGGGTGACCCCTGGGCTTCGTTAGTCCTCTAATTCCATCAATTTCGGGTTCATCCTTGACCATATAACATTTCCACATCTCTTGATCTGAATTCTGTTACCGCAATTGGCTTTTATTTCCATTCAATCTAAAGCAACAATGAAGCATTTACTACCCCCTTGACAGAGGCAGTATAATTCATAACTGCAATAAGTGAAATGATAAAAGAAAAGGAAGTCCTTCTTTGTGATTTCCACTGATAGAGACAGGATAGAGATGTACCTAGCTGACTTTAAAGAACACTGTATGTTCTCTTGTGTTTATGAACTTTAAGTACAATAAAATCATTTTAAAATACAGTTGGCCCTCTGTATCATTTTAAAATACAGTTGGCTTCTGCACCCTCAGATTCAACCAGCTGAGAATCAAAAATATTCAGAAAACAACAACAACAACAAACAATAATATAATAATTAAAAAAACTCATACAGTGTAACAACTATTTACATAGCATTTATATCGAACTAGGTAATGTAGAGATGATTTAAAGTATACAGGAGGCTGTTCATAGGTTATATGTATATACAATACCATTTTATATGAGACACTTGAGTATCCATAGATTTTGATATTCACAAAGGTCTTGAAATTAATTTCCCCCAATACCCAGGCACAACTGTATTTCTTTCAAAAATTGCTTTACATTTCCCATTTAAGATATTGTTCAGAATGAAATGGTCAATGTAGAATTTTTTCAGAAGAAATATTTAAAAGAATCTACGTGTTTATCAACTGGGGAAAGAAAGGGGCTAGGAGGGCGGTGCAATCTCTGGGATGGGAACCGCTTCACTGGCTGGCCGTGAGATCGATCACAAATGATCTGATCAGTTTAATTATCTAAGGCTTGACGAGAGCAGCTAAGCACTTATTTATTTGTTCCTTCAACAACCATTTTTTTTTTTTTCTGGGCACTTACACTCTGCCTGTGTTGTGGTAAATGCCAGAAACACCAGGATGAGTAAACTGCGTTCTTACCTTGAGAAATTTTCCCTCAGGCAGAAAGAAATTGGTATATCAACAAAATTAGAGAACTAAAGTGTGGAAGGGCTATAACAGAAGTATGTGTAGGGTACACATAGAGAAACAGAGGGAAAGATCAGAGCCCCTTATCGGGTGCCATATCAGGAAGGGCTTGGAGAGAATGGAACTCTGGGAAGAGCAGAAGGTGCCCGGCTTTGCCCGCATTTGGCTGGGATTGAGGGAGAGCTCAGAAGACCCTTCCAGGAAGAGAAAACAGCAAGGGCAAAAGCATAGTGGTATGACTGAACTATCCAGGCAAGTTTGGGGAACCAAAGATATTTTGCCCAGTTGGAGAGATGGGGTCAGAGGGCTGTGGAGGCATAGAACAGTACAGAAAGAGAGAAAGGAGGCAGAACAATCTAAAATATTTAAGACTTTATTCTAGAAACAATGGTGAACAGAGGAGCAGCATGGTTAGAGTGATTTCTTGGAAAGAGCTCAGTAACAGGAGTGTGCAGGGTGCTGGCGGGAGCCAGATTGGGACAAGATGGACTGGCCAGGAGACCACTGCAATAAGCAACTCACCAACAGGGAGGCTGGAGATGCAGAGATTTGGGGTTCTGCTTTTGGAAATACTGAGTTTGGGGACAGGCTTACTCAGCAGGAGATATTCAAGAACAGTTGGATTCATGAGCCTGGGGCTCTGGGAGGAGGTCAGAGAGGGAGGAAGAGATCATGGAGAATAGATGCCGTAAACTCTTTTACAGAGTGGAAGAAAAAGAAATATATATATTTAAACTTCTGTAACTCCCTTTCCCCAAATCAGATTCAGCTAACTTTGCACTTTATTCTTTTCAATGCCCTGCTCTCCATATCTTTGACATTTGCCATTGAGCTGAGCAAGATGACTCATTAGTCCTGCACAGGCAGTAGCCCCTAGCAACCTCTGGCTGGGTTCAGTACAAACTGCTTTAGCCAAGGGAGATCCATCCCTCCTAATATATCTGATCATTCTGGATAAAAATTTTTCTTTTCATTTTTTTTTTTTTTTGGAGGCAGAGTCTTGCTTTGTTGCCCAGGCTAGAGTGAGTGCCATGGCATCAGCCTAGCTCACAGCAACCTCAAACTCCTGGGCTCAAGCAATCTTGCTGCCTCAGCCTCCCAACTAGCTGGGACTACAAGCAGGTGCCACCATACCCAGCTAATTTTTTCTATATATATTTTTAGTTGGCCAATTACTTTCTCTCTATTTATAGTAAAGACGGGGGTCTCGCACTTGCTTAGACTGGTTCTGAACTCCTGACCTTGAGCTATCCACCCGCCTCTGCCTCCCAGAGTGCTAGGATTACAGGCGTGAGCCACCATGGGAGCCTAAAAATTTTTCATAAACATTTTTATCCTAAAATAAAACACAGGTACTAAAAATCACACAGATCAAATGCATGGCTTAATAAAGTCATTATAAAGCAAGTGCCACTCGAGTCAAGAAACAGAACTCTTCCAGCCACTCCAGAAGTTCTTTCAATCTGCCCCATTCCAATCTCCTTCTTGCCCCCACCGAGATAACCCTTATTTGGAAAGAATTGTGGATTGCACATTTGCACAAAGTTTTAGCCCATTTTATCATGGAATCCTTCATGCCTATCCCCATTCCCCTTTCCTGGGATATTCTTGGGATATTCCTGGATATTTCCCCTTTCCTGGAATATCCCCTTTCCTGGGATATTCTCCCACCGTTGCAAGTCAGTGTTACAACTGACCCCCACAAGCACTTCCAGACTCACCTTGTCTCTCTATTCAAGGGCCACTGTGTGTGGGCGGTTTGCTAAGCACTGAGGAATCCAAGAGATCAGTGTATCCTGGAGACTTCTCCCTCTCTGTATGGCATCACCAGTTACAAATCAAGGAAGTTTTACTTCTTTGATTTTTCCCTTATGTTAATTTTCTCCCCACATCCCTCCCTTCCTGACTCTATTATAGATTCTTTCAAAGTAGAAGCGAAACCTACTGCTTGTGCATTCTTGCCACTCAGAGGGTGGTCCATACACTAGAATCACCAGGGAGCTTGTTAGAACCCCAGAAAATTGGGCCTACTGAATTAACATCTGCATTTTACCAAGATCACCAGGTGATCCTTGCACACGTTCAAGAAGCCCTGTCCTTTCTTATGCCTGGTTGTACACTGGAATCACTTGAAGATCTTCCAAAAGCATTTATGCCTGGGTCCCACCCCCAGAGATTCTGATGCAACTGGTCAGGGTGGGGAGGCTGGTTTGGACATCAGGATTTTTAAAAGCATCCTAATGGGATGACTAACATCCCAATTTCCTTAGGACTAGGGGAGTTTCCAAGGACATGGAATTTTCAGTGCTAAAACAAGGAATGTCTCTGGCCAACCAGAGTGAGCTGGTCACTCTATCCCTGGAGATTGTAACGTGTATATGAAGTTATGATCCACTGCTCAAGCGAGTGCATGGCAAAGGCTGGCAATGCAGAACTATATTATCATGTTTAGCCTACAAGTCCCTTAAAGGCAGAGATGGCATTTAAAAATTAATTTTGGGCCAGGCAGGGTGGCTCAGGCCTGTAATCCTAGCACTCTGGGAGGCCGAGGCGAGTGGATTACTCAAGGTCAGGAGTTGAAGACCAGCCTGAGCAAGAGCGAGACCCCTTCTCTACTAAAAATAGAAAGAAATTATCTGGACAACTAAAAAATATATATACATATATATAAATGAGCCATTTATATATGTATATATATATATATATATATATATATATATACATATATAAATGAGGCATGGTGGCGCATGCCTCTAGTCCCAGCTACTTAGGAGGCTGAGGCAATAGGATCACGTGAGCCCTAGGAGCCCTAGGAGTTTGAGGTTGCTATGAGCTAGGCTAACGCCACGGCACTCTATCCTGGACAACAGAGCCAGACTGTGTCTCAAAAAAAATTATTTTTGTATGTATATTTTGCACATGAATCCTCTTAATGATGCTATCACCAATATGGTGTTTATCCACATATTCTGAAGTCATGCCCTAGTTTATACTTTTTTTTAATGGGAAAAGGAGTTTATAAATTTAGCACTCACACCTTCAGGCATGTGTGCATACACACACTTCCCAGATCTTAAGGCCATTCCTGCAAATGCTGTTGGGGTTGACCTTGGCAGCTTAGACACTCCAGTGCTGGACAGCTCCTCACCCAGCCCCAGCCCTGCAGTTCATGCCTACAAGGGCATCCTAGCTCTCAAGTATCCCTTATGTTTCTTTAAGACTTAAGAGAGACGGATATGTTTATATTTGGTTTCCCAAAGCCCACACGTGTAAGAAAGTAAAGCAAGTATATCTTAACCTGAAACCTGCTGTAGCTGGGTCAGGTGTAGAAGCCATGCTCTGGGTCATCTTTAGTTTCTTCCACGGAGGCCACATAGGGTAGTAGTTAAAAACAAGCCTCAGCAGCTTGACTCAGTTTCCCTATCTTTAAAATGGGGATACCAATGATACCGTACCTGCTTTATAGGGTTATGAGGACGAAGTGGATTCTTACATGCAGTGTCTTTAGAACACTCATGACCCTTAGGCGGCTCCACAGGTAACTGTGACTTTTATTCTCAGCTGAGGCTGTTACATCTACTTTGTTTCCTTTGATGTCTTGGTCTTTTCTTCTCTTTCCTGCATATATTCCTTGAATTAGGGCTTTGGGGACATTTACTGAAAATGTAAAAAGAATAGATAAGAACAAAAAAGGACACCACTGAATTTCTTATCATCTTGCCCATGTGGTCTAACCCGTATGTGACTTTCTAAGATGCCCTGATGGAAGTCCACTGATTTAAGAATGTGAGATTTCACAAACTTAACAAAATTCCCCAAATCCTAACATATACTAAAAATAAGACTCAGTGAAAGCTAATGGAATAGGTTTGAAATCATAAATATTAGTTTAATTCTTATCATATTCCATCTTTCTCATCATTACTGAGAAACATTTTACTCTTCATGACTATATTAATGGTTGTGAGTCTTAGCACTGTCTCTCTTTTGCAATGGGCAAAGTTCAAGGTGAGGGTGTCTATCTCTCACACTTAAGCCTCCCTACCTCCCTTAAAATTTTTTTTAGTAGACTTTACTTTTTAGAACCAGTTTTAGATTTGCATGAAATTGAGAAGATAAGAGAATTCTGTATACCATCAACTCAGTGTTCCCTATTGAAAATATCTTACATTATTGTATGTTCGTTACAACCAGTGAACCATAATCAACATGTTTATTAACTGAAGTCCATACTTTATTCAAATTTCCTTAATTTTTACCTAATGTCCTTTTTCTATTCCAAGATCTCATCCAGAATGCCATGTTACATTTAGTGGTCCTGTCTTTTTAGGATCTTCTTGGCTATAATGCTTAAGTCTCCTTTTTCATAACAATTATTTTGAAATATTCACTATTGTGATTATGAAATCACATGGCTAATACATACACGCATAGTTTAAAAATCAGTATGATGACCTAAATTATAATAGAAGAGGAATAAAAATAAAGCAATACATAATTAGTACATATTTGCTTTTGTAAATACTTACTCAGAACTACATGAAAAGTCATAAAGAAGTTGTCAGATATTTGCAATTACTTATAATTTAAGAGCAGAAAGACAGGACTCTGGAATATTATTGACACTTTTACTTTTTTTTTCCTGTTCAGCTGTTTAAAAGACCATAGAAAACACTTTTTTCATTGTCATTTTGAAACAAGAGCTAAATAAATACACACATAGGGAATTACTGGGCCTGTGGCTGATAGACATGTGTTAATCACTGACTCAGATTCCATGAGTGGAACTGGCTTCAGTGTCCTGATTTTCCAAAATGGCAAAGAGAGTATCATCTTTCCTAGACTTATTGAGTAGTTGCATTTCCAGGAAATTCTGTGTGTATTCAAACGGTGCAAAAATATTTTGTGTTGACATGTAAAACAGAGTCAAAGTTCTAATGTAACTAGAAGCACATTTTAAATGAACCAAAAGTCAGATCTGACATAGGAAAGCCATGTGGGCCATAGACAATCTCCCATATTCAAGGCTACCCCCCACTAAATGCCAGTGGCTCCCTCCTTCTATTCATTGTGGTAACCAATGAAGAGCACCTGCAAATTTCCAAAACGCCCCCTAGGGGGCGGTACCGCTGTGGATTGTTGTGCTGGACAGAGCTTAAGTCGGGAGAGCCGCCTTGGTTTCTTTGTAAAGTGAGGGCAGTAGCAGCTAACTGAGCGAGGCAATGCATGTAAAACCCTTAGCCAGGTTCCTGGCACATGGTATGCCCTTCAAGAATGTAAGCGAACATTATCTTCCAGTTCATCAGCAGGGATTGTTTGGGGAAACACTGTGTCCTTAATATCCAGGTAGCTGTGTGAGTGAGGAATGCGGACCAGGGAGAAACCACCATCCCTGCCCCACATAGGAAAGAAGCAGTGAATTATTAATCGCTTACGGTTCTGAAAAAGGAGTACCCAGGGGTGAGCTGGAGTCAGAGAAATCCTTCTGGAGATGACAATAGCAGCTTGTTGAATCCAGGCAGCTGGAACATGAAGAAAAATATATTTATCCCATGAATAAGAAATAACTCTTAGATCCCTGCTTCTCAATGTGTGGTCTTCAGACCAGCATCATCAGCAGCACCTGGGGGTTTGTTAGAAATGCAGAATTTCAGCCTCTATCTCAGACCTACTGAATTAGAATCTGCATTTTAACAAGAAGCCCTCGTGTTCCTCTGCACATTCAGGTTTGAGACATGCTGGACTACAGAACCAACCTAGGAACCAGAAGAAAGAACAATGATACTGGCTCCTTTGCGGGGAGTCTGTGGCAGATCTTGGTGTGTGTGTGTGTGTGTGTGTGTGTGTGTGTGTGTGTGTATGCTGATGGGTTTAAAGAAAGATTTCCAGCCAAATTCCAGATCTTTTAAATCAGAATCTCAGTGATCCATGGAGAAATAATGACAATAACAACAACAAAAGCCCCAGATGACTCTTAGAATAGGGAGGGGCCCTAAAAAATATCCACATCAAGGTCCTAGCCCAGACCAATCCCATCACCTATGATATATCAGGTATGATAGAATCTCTAGCAGTGTGGCCTTGGCATTTTTGTTCTCTGACTCCCCAGGTAATTCTTTGACAGCCATTGGCAGGGGGATCACCAGGAGGGAAAAAGTTGCAAATACATCTGAAGGATGGTCTCCCTTAGGGGACAGAACCGGGATTAGTGGGTAGAAATTTTTATTGTTTGAATCCAAGTAATCATAGCATTTTTCTTTTTCTTTTGCAGCAAGAAAGGACCTTTGTAATGACCTAGTTCAATTCTTTTAGTTTGTAGTTGAAAGAATTAGTGGTCTGAAAGGTCAAGTGGGTTGGCCAAGGTCAACTCAGATCTTCTAATTCCAATCCAGTGACAAGAAAAAGTCTAAGAACAAGAGCAAGAACAAAATGAAATGAGATGGTCTTCCCATTTCTGGTGATATTTCCACTGTCCATGAAGTCATTTAAATCCTACTCTGATTTCAATCACAAACAAAGTAGAGATGAGAAAGGAAAAGGGTTACTCTTCAAAAAACAGGGTGGACTCCTTTAAATGAGGAATTGACATTTTAGAGTGCTTATTACATTTAGAGACTGTTATCAATCTAAAGATGAAACCTACACTCCAGAGCTTGGATGTTGATACCATTGAAACTGTAGGGCAGACAGGTTTGATCCCTTTCCTCTCTGTCATATAAGTTATGCCTAATTCTCCTACAACAGAAGATAGGTTAACAAGAGTAAAGTGTAAAAAATTTATTTAATCAAAGTTTTACGTGACATGGAAGCCTTCAGAAACGAAGACCCAAAGACTCAGGGAAAACTGTTTTTATACTTAGGTTTGATGAAGAATGGACAGCCATGTAGAAATGGGATTGGTCAAAAGGGTAGGATCTAAGGGCAATAGACTGAGGGGAAACACAGGAAGGCCTGTCTGTCCAGATTCTTCTTGACCTCTCTGTGCGGTATTTCTACCCCGCAAGGGGTGGGGAGCCTGCGGAATTGGGGCCAAATGTGGCCTTCTGGATCCTTGAGTGTGGCCTTTTGACTGAATCCAAATTTAATAAAGGGATTTGTTCTGTGAAGTTTGGATCCTGTGGACGGCCACACTTGGGGATCTGGTTTCTATGAACAGCTTGGGGGAAAGAAGCGGGTGAGAGAAAGGAGGTGGTCAGAGACTTTTGCTTCTGAGTCTGCTTCGGAGGCCTCTGTAGTTCAAAGTACTCAGTGTACCAAGCATCATCCTTTGGGGTGTACTTTTCTAAGTCCCACCAAATTCACGCTGAATCTGCTAAACGACCTGCTTTCCCCTGCGTCTCCCTGGGCTGCAAGAGAGCCAGTGCGGACGAGGTCCCCGCCTCGCTGGTGAGACCAGCTTTATGGGGGGCATGGATAGCGCTGGGACAGCCAGGGGAGACTTCTCGGAGGAGGGAGCCTTGGACACTCAGCGGGGAAATAACGAGCTGATGAGGGAACTAGATGGGACAAAGGACCAGGGATAGTCGCAATGGGGCAGCCTTGAAGTCCCAGCATCTTCTAGAGCATCCGCTGGTGCTAAAGATATCCTATCCCTTGGCTAAATTGGTGCTCGAGATAGAAACCAGGAGAGTTAAAGCCCCTAAAACAAGGCCCCAGCCCAACGGGGCTGGGGACGGTGAAGCTCGTCTTGCTGGGATGGGCGGTGAGGATGGCGGCGGCGGCGGAGACCCTGCACGGCGTCCTAAGCCTGTGCGTCTCCAGAAGAGGAAGATGCCAAATTAAGGGCGCTGTCCGCTCTCCCGTCCACGCAGGGCCGCCGGTTTGGGGGAGGGCAGGCAGAGGAATCCGGTCCGAGGGGTCCCTTCTGGGCACCACCCTGCGGCGCGGGCGGGGCGGGTCCCTGGTCACGCCCTAGCCCAGCCCTGCCAGAGCCGCCAGCGGGTCCCCACGCCCCTAAATAGTGCCCGCAGCTTCCGCGCCGCTGGCGGGACTGAGTTCCAACCTCACCACCCGCCTAGGTGCGCGGGCTCCCGCGCCCGAGCCTCGGGGCGGGTCCCTGCCGCCCGCACCTGCCCCCAGGGGCGGAGCGCGGCGGCGACAGCGCGGCACCAGCCTCCGCCACCGGCCGCGGAGCCGCGCCGCTCCCCGACATCCCCTCCTCCCCGGCGGTGCACCTCCACGCCGGCGCCCGCCCTCTCCACGCGGTCCGTCCGCCCGTCCGCCCGCCCGCCCGAGCCGCGGCGCCTCGCACACTTCGGGCTCGAGTCCCCGCCGCGCTCGCCGCCGCCGCCGCCGCGATCCGCAGCCCCGCGCCATGGAGCCGGCCGCGGGCAGCGAGCGCCGCAACAACCCGGGGCCCGCCGTCCCGCCGCCGCCCCGGGGCCACGCGCCCTTGGCCGCCGCCCCCGGCCCCGGCCCCGGCCCCGGCCCGCGGAGCTCCCCGGCGCGCGAGCCGCCGCAGCCCGAGGAGGAGCGGCAGGTGCGGATCAGCGAGAGCGGCCAGTTCAGCGACGGGCTGGAGGACCGAGGTGAGCGCGCCCCGCGCCGGCCGGGCCGGGCGGGCGACGGGGCGCCGCCGCTGCGGCCGCCCTCTGCACCCGCGGGCCGGCCGGGGCGCGGGGCCGGGACTTCCCGGCGGAGGCGCGGCGGGCGCTGGGCGGCAGCCCCACCTCCTGCGGCGGCACCGCCTCGGCGGCCGCGCCCTCCCGGGACCCCGCGACCCGCTGCCCCGGTCGCCCCGCCCGGGCCCGCGCTCCCCCTCGGCCGGCCCAGCCCCTCCGGCGCCCACTGGAAAAGTTTGCCAGACGCATTTTGTTGCTTTCGGAGCCGGGCGCTCCCAGGGGACTGCGGGCTCCGTTCAGCTCGCAGGGATCCGGGCTCGAAGCGTCCGCCTTTCCGAGTCCCCTCCGCCCCCGCCGGCTCCCCGGGAGAACTTCCCTCTGCGGGTGTAGCGTCGGGGTGTCCCTCGCGGCTGCCGGGCTGCGCGCCCCGCCGAGGGGCGCAAAGAGGGGAGTGAGCGGGACCCGCCGCCGCTGCACTCGGGTAGTCCCCGACGTCGGGGACGCGGGTCACAGTGGGTCACTACCTCCGCTGGTGATAGTGACCGCCACGTTTGGGTTTGGGCCACCAACCTCCCTGGATAGATGCCACTGAAACCTGGTGGCTCCCGGGGGCGGGCGCCTCTACACCCTTCAGAACCAGCCCCGACCACCGGCCTGGCGCCCCGCACACGAGCCCCTCCCGGGAGGCCAAACTCGACTCCCGCCGCCCCTGAGAGTTGCCCGCACAGAACGGGAGAGACTCCCCTGTTCATTCCCGCGTTTCTCTCCTCCCTTCCTCCCTCTTTCCTTCGGCTTGGATTCCTTGAGGAGCCGGCCCGGTTCCTGGCCGCGTCTACGCCTTTTCTACTTATTGGTGAATCCAAATGCAAATTGTCCCCCTCGGAAAGATTCTGTGGTTCTGCTGAAACGGATTAGTGGCCAAAGCGGGATCCTTGCAGCCAGGCCCTTGGGGGAAGCCGGCTCTTTCTTTGCTCAGCCACCCCCTGTTCTTGGAAGCCTAGTTCGTTGGCTGTGGCGGGTTTATGTATTTTAGACTTAGCAGGTTTCTGTCCTATTCATAGTATCTCCTGTACATTTTTATTCCGGTTTAGTGTTCGGATGCACGATCTCTTTCTCCTTGGAAATTCTAGACTGTAGCATATGAAATAGAATGACATGGAAACGGCAGTTCCCGGAGAATACGCCGAGATGCTCAGCGAGGACTGGAGCGGCTCCAGTTGCAACGAATTCCGCACCTATGTTGCAGCTTCCCCCCCTCTTCTCACATAACTAGATGCCATCTCAGGCCCGATGGTTGGCGACATTGCAAGCACCCAGCAAAACCTATCACTTTTATTGCATAGGGTGTGTGAATTACCTTTGCCTCCCCCAACTAGCATGGTAGGATTTTAACATTTCATACTGAAGAAAGACAGAAGCCTGGGTCGAGCTTATTTCTGTAGCATTGCAGGTCATCTTTCAGAGCCAGCCTGTTTTTCTCTACCCCACGCAAATGATACGAGGGGGGAAAAATGCTAGGATGAGTTAATATTTAGCATCATTTTGTAGTTCATGTTTAAGTGTTAAAAAGCCCTTCTGAATTCATTCTTAAGGTTTATTTTTAACTGGTCAACAGAATTTCATTTTCTATTATATTATAGCATGAAAGCATTGACTGTTCGTAAACTGTCGCTGTGTAAAAGCCTTGCGTGTCACACACAGCCTCTCTGTTAGGATAAACCCTCTTCCCCAAAGAGCCCAGTGCTCTGTGGCATCGAGAGCTGAAAGTCAGTGTGACATTCTTTTGTTTGACCTGTCCCTGATGGCAGAGAGAGTTAATGGTGAATGAGTCATTTTTGTTAAATAAATCAGAAGGTTACCTGGGGAGGTTTATTGTGATATTTGGTATTTGCGTTATCTTTTTCTTATGGGGCTGCATCTTTCCAATATTGATTTTTGTATCTCCTGGGGACTGTTTGAGTGCAGCCACCTCTTTCCTACCAGTGAGAGGATTCGAGGGGGAGGAACCTCAGCAGTTGCCCACTGTGCATCTCTCCATCCTGCCTGGATCGCTTTCTTCTAGGCCTAAATACCGGCAGGGTGTGGGGGGTGGGTGGGTACCCTGGATCTGCTCCTATATTCGGTGTTGTCTTTTGTCCTGACTTCCTTCTGAGCTATCAGGATGCCGTCAGAGACCAAGGCTAACTCTGATCAAAGGTTTGTTTTATAATCTAGTGTTTTGGGACTTTGCAGGCATTTTTTTTCCCCTTGGAAGTTATGTGGGCTGGTTTGCAGAAGCTTAGCTAGCTCAGAATGTCAGTAACTGCAGTGCCATTTGTAGTGCCTGCAGTTCAAGGAGCAGGAGCTCTGTAGCTTAAGACTTACAGGGACTCAACACAAAAAAATAGGCCAAGTTTATCTTAGTCATCTTCCCCTTTTCATATCCCCTGTTCTCCTCACAAGTGTTTTTCTATCATTTTGTCCTAAACCTTAGAGCCCAGCTTAGCCTTAGAGAGTTATGTGTTTCAGCACTTCCCACTACCTTCACATCTAATAAAAATTCCCCTTTCTTCAGAGAATTCAAGCTTGACAAACTCTTAGGAGAAAGCAAATGGAACTAATTCATACTAGAATAGAAATGACTGATTGCTCCAACCTCTCTACATGTATTTGCACCCCCCCCAAAATAAATAAGGAATCAGTCCTTCATTAAATATGGCCTGATGCTTAGTATTTCCAGGCCCAAATTGCAAATATGTGAAATTTGAATGAGGTTAAAATTTGGATGTGGAGGCTCCAGCGCTGCCTGCAAAGCTGCCTGTCTTAGCTTCTCTAGGCTGTGCTGCCTCTCCAGGCTGCCTTCCTTCTACCTTTGAACCACAGCTTCCCAGAAACTTCAGGCGTTCTCACTACATCTTGGTGGTTGTGTGCCTGCATCCAGCATGGGTGCAGAGGCACCTGTGTGTGGAGCGTTCACTTATGAGCTGGGTTTCAGTAGGTCGTCACACTCCACTTCCCTTGGAGGAGTAGAAAGTTTTCCATTCTTGGTATCGGCTGTATTTTTAGAAAGGAAAATCATCAGGAAATAAGCAAAGATTGGATAGAAATGGGAAAGGCTTCCCATTGTACCTATTCCAGTTTTTTTTTTTTTTTTTAATTTAAAAAATATCGTGAGTGAGGCACACACAGGATCAGATTTGAAGAAGTCCTACTGCCGAGCAGACCCGAGTGTCACCTTAGCAGGGCAGTCCAGCCCAGGTGGGCTGTCATCAGAACTCCTGCGGGGCAGTGCTGTCTCAATGGGGGAGGGGGGGAGGCATGTAAATTGGTCCATATGTGTGAACCAGCTACTGTCATGTGGCAGACTAGAAAACCCCGATTACTATTGTTCCTCTTAGAAAACTAAATCTACTTCTAAAAGGAACCTTGTTTTTACCCCAGTGTATAAACCTCTGGAGATTTGTTGCTGTCAAAATACCCAGCAAATGAACTGCTTATTTGAGCCGGTAAATGGTATAGCTTCACTTTGCCTGAAAATCAATTGGCCAGGATAAAAGGAAGATTTTTATATCATTTGGGAAAAGGGACATAAATTATTAAGGGGGTGTGGAATCTGCTCATTTCAGGATAGGGCTTTAACTGGTGATCGCAGTTGAAAATGAGAATGGGGTGTTTTTTGGTAACTAGGAAAGAAGTAGACAAAGAGACATGCTGAATTTTCATTTGAAATCACTTCTACCTGGGGCAGAATTTGATAAGACAGAGTGTCTTTCTTTTTTCCCATCCAAGTGCATTTATGAAGCAGGGTTTGGGGAGATTTTTACAGTGAGATGATGGAGATGGCATTTGTACTCAACGTTTGCATTCTCATCTCCCTTTTGATCCTGCGTAAGCTTATAGGTTACAATTATTTAAAAATATCTGGGCTGTGAACTGGGCTCACTAAGCAGCCTTTTTGACATTCCCTCTTGCTTTGTTCAGGACTTGTTCAAGGATGCTCGAGTCTGGGTTATAAATGGAACTGAGAAGTTTTAGCAGGGTCCTTGTTTTATTATAATATTTGAACAGGATGCAATTTTTGGCAACTAGAGGCTTAGTGTGGCACCTAGTCAGACAAATGAGATGTCTTTTATGTGATGCATACATATGATATGTTCCACATTGTGTGATATTTTACCTCTGTGACCAATTCCTTCATCATTTGGAACAGTTCTTCTGAGGCTGCTTAGCCTCCGAAAGGTGTATTGTGGGTTGTTTTGCTAGAGATGGTATAATAAGCTCCTGTTTATATAGAAAGCATGCGTGAAAATTTGGTTCTCTGTGCAACTGAGAGATGCTACATATGATTTTATTTTCAAAGGAGAAGCAAAAATACAAAGCAATATCATATTGAAGATGTTTGAGTCTTTGATTCAAGGCAGTTGAAGTTTGGGCATTGCCTGGAAAGGGTCATGAATTTCTGCTCTTGTTGAGGACTCACAATGTTGAAAGCATAGGAGACAAAAATAAAACCTATCTTATACAAGTTCTACCTGGGACGCTACCTCCAGTTTTAGTAAGGTTAACCCACTTTAATATTCTGAGAATTTTTTGACATGTGTTTGGTCCAAAGGGTTATATACTACAGAGCAGAAAGAGAAGGGAAGGAAACGTGGCATGTCATTTTGGACTGGCGGCTCTTGTTGCTTGTGGTTAAAGAGAAATAGTCCTTCTCCTCCTGTTAATTGTCAGGGGGAGCAGTGAGGGCATTGGTATTCCATAACTTCTTGCTTTGGGCAAAACTCAGTCCACCAGTTGGGACTGTGCTGGTGGATCGATGCCAATCCATGCCCACAGTGGAAGAGCCCGAGTGCTCAACTAACTGTGGGCTATTTGCACTGTTTTCCTAACAGAAAAGCCCAGTTGGAAAGAGCAGCATCCACCTGAGCCAAGCACCTTAACACAGGGGCGAGGGCTGGCCTGGCGTGATGTGTCAGGGAGTGGTGGGGTCTGCAGTCCTAAAGAGGACAGCTGCTGCTACCCTGCAGAAATCCATGCCCCATATTGCCAGAGCCTGTGATTTTCCAAGGCATGCCAGAAAGCTTGATTTTCATGGGAAATCTCTTAATTGTTAAAACACAATGTGGGCCAGGCAAAACACATCTTGTCTCATGGGCTGCCAGTTTGCAGTCTTTGGGTAAGAAATTGTAGCTCTGGCTGCGGGTTTCTGAGTAAGGAAATGCCTAACTTCCTTTTCTCCTTGTTTTTTGTCAGGCTTACTAGAAAGCAGCACCCGACTGAAGCCCCACGAAGCCCAGAACTACAGAAAGAAGGCTTTGTGGGTGTCCTGGTTCTCCATTATTGTCACCCTGGCCCTTGCGGTGGCTGCCTTTAGTGAGTATCCGGAGTCTTGCAGATTGATACATGCTGGTGTTGCCTGTTTTATTCTCTAACTCCTGCGGGATGTGCGTGTGCTTTTAGTTGACTATTATTGATGAGTAAAAATTTTTTTAGATGGTTGGATAGCCAGGGTCCTTATAAATTAGTAAAATGGCTTCTCTCCTCTGCAGAGGGAAGAGGTATTAAGAAGAAGCAATGGAGAGCCTGGGCTCTCATCAGTATGCGGGTTTGTGGAAGTAGATTCTGACTGCCAGCCGAATAGTGACAATATTCTCTTAGTGGATGCTTTCAGCTTGGGCTGACATGTGACAAATATATATCCTTGACATTCGTATTTTGAGCCTAATGCAACAAGATGGATGCAATATTGTAGTGAGCCCTTTTCTTTTCTCCCATTATATCTTGCAATAAAATCGCATGCACATTTTCATGAAAGAAAAACGAGAGGGTCTTCTCTCAAGTTTCCAGCGGCCACAGAAACAAAAATATTTATAACAATCTAGAAAGACTAAGGAAATGAAACAATTTCTGCCAAATAATCCTGTTTGGGAGTTAGGGAGCCTTGTGGCATGTGTTTTCCTCAACTAACATTTGCAGCCTATGGAAATTTACATGTGCTATTTATTCTTATGAATTGTGCAAATGATTCACAAGCCTAAGCAGTGACAGCTATAGCTCAACCTTGGTGGCAACCGTGGTCTATTTTTGATGCTAGGGAAAAGAGGAATGTCTTTTGTGTATTTTGTGATGAATTTATTACGCCACAGAAAGATCTGTATTCTAAGTGATAAGCATCATACAAAGGTGTCTCCTGTGACAACCCCGAGAGTAGAAGAAAAGAACATGTTCTCTAGAATATATGGCTGTGTGTGTGTTGTTTAAAATTCTATTCTGCAAGGTTAGCTCTGCTGCTAGAAGTTGGGGTTGGCTCCCAAGAGGGAATATTAAAATTTGACCAAATGCTCCCTGCAAAAGTAGGCATATATTACTTGAAGCAATTGACATTGGAAACACTGTACCATGTCTTGGCTCTAAAAAAGCCAAACATTTAGAAGCAGAGGATAATGCATTCCAGGGTATAAACATTTTACCACTAGTGAGCCAAAAATCGAAGCAAGAGGAATTGTGATTCCTGAAAATACTGACTCCCACCCCTCCCCCCTCTTTTTTAATTTTTTTTTTTTAATGCTGAAACAAGAATAACAAGCCAGATTGAGGTCCCTAGAGGATAATTTGGTTGTGGTGGTTGGTGGAGGGCTCTGGATCAGACATTGTAATTTACATATGTAAAGAAAGAGGAAAGGAATGAAGGGAGGTGATTTACAAACAGAATAATAGTTACTCAGACATGTCCGTGTGCCTAATAAAGCTGTTATGACTTTATAATGTGGGTGTTTGAATGAGGACCTGAATGTGAAGAAATATTCAGCAAATCTTTCCTCTGGGAGAATAATATTATGCTTGATGTACTTAAATCTCATATAATAGGGAAAAATTAGGATGAAATGTTGGTTTCGCGTGTTATACCTGATCAGTTAGGTTATCCTAAAAATGTTGTTCCATTTCCTTTAATAGGGAAAGACTCTTGCATAATGCATAAAGAATTAGCATGTTGCTTTGTGAAAAGGATTTCCCTTTCTTTTTCTTTTTAAAATGATTTTACATCTTTACTGCAGCAGGTATTTAAGTCCTCTATCTTCTTGCCCATAAAATGTTGGCATCAGCATGTAATGTCATGACATGTCTTATCCATAGTACATTCAATTTGTTCTCAAGTTACTTTCAACTGTTCTAGTTTAGTCAAACCCCAAAATTTAGAAGATGAATTATATTTTCCCCCATTTTAACTATAGATTAGCTTGACTGTGTGTGTATGTGTGTGTGTGTGTATGTGTTTCATATTTTAAACCTGTGGGGTGGTGTCTCATTGTGTTAGGGATGTTGGCTTTACGTTTTAGTTTCCTAAATGTATTTATAATATGAAATATTTAAAATATTTAAAATCTTTTTCAAAACATCATTTACATGTCAAAAGACTTTAGTGCAATCCTTTTCCTAGTTTTGAATGGAAAGAAAATAGAGATTAACCAATATAAACTTACTTTTGAAGTTACATTTAAATTAGTGTCTAAAGAAAAATGGAACATTTCAGAATGGCAATAAATATGTTTTTTAAAAAATGTCACAAGGAGCCCCTGTCTTATTTTCCAAGGAAGTGGTTGACAGAGATGGATGAAATGGAATAAATACTCTGGCTTAGTGAACCTCTGTCCCGTTCATTGAAATGGACAGGTTGAACCAATTATTAATAGTATTTTTAAGAGCATTGCTATAGAATTGTCAGGTGTTATTCTGAAAATGTTGGTTCTTGGCCTGCTCATGGTCAAAGAATGACCAGACATGCCAAAGTAAGGCAAGTACAAAAATGAGGTTTACTGAGGATAGAAAGATAGGATTATAGGGCAAGAGCAAGATATAGGTTTATAGAGCATGATACATACTACACAGATGATGACTGAACCCATTGTCACAGCAGAAGAAGTGCCAAAGGAAGGGTGCTAAAAAAAAGAGACTTGGTTATGGTCTGCTGTCTTGTTTTACAGTGCCTGGATAGGGACCTCCCTGTGGCTCAGACAGCACCATGGAACTACTTTGATTGGGCAGTTGGGAGTCACATGACTTGAGCCTTAACTACCCATGCAGGTTGTCCCAGTTCAATTTCTGGACTCTATGGTACCTATGTTGCTTGGCCTGTGGGCTAGAAAGTCCTCTGCATTCTTTCACAGCTGGCATGCCTAGTTTTCCTCCTCCCCAACTATGGAGAATTAGGGTGGGGCAGAACCAAGATGGGGCAACAGCATCCACTGCTGTCCCCGGGAGACCTGGAATCCCTCACTACCTGCCTAACAGAATCTCTGTATGCAATGCTTTGGTGTGGCAGAGTAGGCTTGGAGCATGTGCTTACGTGGTGCGTGTGTGTGCTGGCAGGGGTGTTGGTCACGATGAAGAGAAATAGACCGTATTTATGGTCATGTCTTCTTGCCACTGTGGGATGACAAAAAAATTGGGGGCAGGAAGAGTATCCATCTTTGCATGGAGTCAGTACTGAAGACTTTTAAATACATGAACTGGGAGAAATTTTAAAAAACATTTTGTTATTTTTAGTTAGATGGAGGAAAACATTTCTTGGAAAATGATAAATTTCACTTAAAGGTTTAGATATCAGGCTTAGGTCTTGTTTATTTTATAAACAGTTATAGTTTTTTTGAAACAATTGGTCGTCCTGTGGCTGTTCTCTTGCTAAGGGCTGTGTCCTGGAGCTGCATCTGCTGTGGCTAGTCAGAATTTCACCTACTCAGCGACTGTTTTCTGTGTAATCGTAGATGCCGATTCTTAGCTGAGCATCTTCTGAAGAAATGCTGTTGTCTCTTTGGTGTTTGGAAATGAGGGGGATGGATTTATAGGTTTGGGGACACATTTTATTCTCAGTCAACTAGAAAGATTCATATTTTTACATAACATGTACATTGTAAGTAAAGACTGTTACCCTTTACCCAGGTAATCGGTATGCTGTGTTTTCTCGAGTTAGTAGTCACTAAAAGACCTAATGATAAAAGTAGCTTAGGTCAGAATTACCGAGTTATGAAAATGATGTACATTATTAATGAAAATGATGTTATTAGTGAAAAATGTTATTATTAGTTATTAGTGAAAAATGATGTATATTATTATGATTGATACTGACATGTCTGGTATAATTTGAAAAATTAAGTTGGACTTTCAAAGTTTGTGCATTGAAAGTGTTTCGAAAGGGATATGAACTATTTTTTGATAATACTTGGTAATATAGTGATTTTGGATCTGTTCAAAAGCTGATATAAAACCAGATGGTAATACATCTTGAATATTTCAGAGAGAGCCCTAGTTTGGTTTTAAAATTGATTCTGTTTATAATCGGTAGGCAGCATGGAAAATGGCAATCCTGTTATGAACAAACGTGAAAAAAAGTCTTTTAATAATGAGGCGAGAAGGAGAACAGAAGTTCCGTTTCAAAACTCAGGGTTTTGACATCATTGATGTCTTTGTTAGAATGATTTAGGAAAATGCATTCTGAGTTTGTTTTTGAGGTTTGAATGTAATTTTTGGACAGTCAATACATGTTCTGTGGGAAATGAAGATATATTTGAAACATTCTCAGGGGAAAACCTTTTCTAAGATACACAGCTCCGTTAAAAAAAAAAGTACTCCAAATGAAGATATTCTCAGAAAAAGCTCACTCAAAAATTTAGTGCAGCAGATTTAAGAATTAGAAAAAAATCTCTGAACGGAATGATTTTCTTTTTATATGTGGGAACTTTAAAATAATTTATTTGATTTTAGTGTAAACTCTTGACCCTTAAAAAATGGTAAGATATGTGTATTAATCCTTTTCATTTGTAAATTGTAAGACCAAGAGTTGAGAGATAGATAAAAGGAAATTACATGATTCTTCTACAAACACAACAAAAAATGGGAAGGAAGTTTCTTAGGTTTCCCTCCTGACAGACACATGGGAAGGCAGAAGAGGGATGAGACTCTTCAGGCGCTTTCTGGTGTCCTGAGAGTAAAGTCCAAACAGGTACAGTGGCCTTAAACGTCTGGCCTGACCTGGCTTTTTGTCGCCCGAACTTCTCCTTGGGGCTGGAGAAGTTTCTTCAGTCAGTTCATCTTCTCAGGGATCTCACGTGACAGATGACAGACTCCTCGTTGGCAGGGCACATCCTGAAGAGGCCTGCGAGGACGGCGAGGACCGTCCCCCAGCGTGGGCTCAGCCATGGCACTGCCCGGTCCTTCATCCCAGCTCTTGCCTTTGTGCCCCAGCTCCGTCAGACGGGGACGCTGGTGAGGCCTGGTCTCTTGGCCTGTGCCCCTCAGAGCCTCTACCCCTGAAATGCTTCTGCGCACCAAAGGCTTAAATGTGCAGCTTCCATTCTGCCTGTGGAGTGATCCTTTGTGTAGCTTGCTGGTCTCGTGTTTATTTTATTGAAAAAAGCCGTATATGCACACCATAACAGTTCATGAGACCAAAGGTGCACGGTGCGAACTTCTAGCCCATCCTCAAGTCTCTCTCTCCCAGTTCCCGCAGACAGCCTTTGTTACCGGGGCCGTGTGTTCTTCGTCACATTTTCTCTGCACGCACACGCCCAGGTGTGGTGTCTACACACACTTCTGGCAGCTACTTATGGTATACAGGTGGCGTCTTAGCCTTGCTGGTCTTTTAGACAGCACAGGCCTCTTCGCAAGCTACTGTTTTCGCTGCCCTGTGTAGAGTGGAACCGGTGTGGAGAATCTTCAGGAATAACCCCCCCCCCAGTGGGCATCTGCCTGCTGCCACTGAGCCGGTGAGGACGAGCGGGGTGGGTGGTGTGGGCAGGAAGTCTGTGGGCCACATCCTGGCGGTGTTCCGTGGGATAACTTGCTCCCACCAGCCTGCTCGGTCAGTGATAACTGCCCAGGCCGCTTCTGAGAGCTGGAAACCAGGAGGGAGGAAGAGGCAGGCATGTGGTTTAGGAACCTCACCCTGGCAACTCTCCCTGCCTCTGGGTTCTTCCTTTGCACCCTGTGGTCATGTGATCGAAGGTTCTGTGCCTGTCACCCCCGGTGCTGCTAGCTCACTGACAGCACAGGGAACATGGCTTCGTATTTTAATCAGGCCTCTTTGCTTACCACGGGGTCCCTGGTGATCTCGCCTCCCCCTTCCTCTTGGCTGGACTGCTGTCCTCCCACCCCCAGCCCACTGCCTGCTCTAGCCCCAGCGCCCCTGGTAGCCCCATGTGCTGTGTCCCACTCTTTGCCCCACAACCACACACCTGCTCATTCCTTGGTCTCAGGTGCCTTTTGTTCCTGACCCCCACCCTTCTTTTTCCAGCTAAATGTTACCTCTCCCTCAAAATCAAGATGAAAGATCACCTCTTTCAGGAAGTCTTCCAGGCTGATATTAGTGCCCCTTTTTTCCTTATAGCCCCTGGCCACGCATCCGTCAGAAACTCGAATCGTCATGTCATTGCTTTCTGTGCTCAGTACACACAGCCCCGTCCTCCCCAGGCTGTGTTCTCAGTCCCTGACACAGTTGCGGATTCAGACACTGGTTGGACAAGAGTCAGCTGTGACGTCTCCCCGCTGAGGCCCCCATGGTCGCAGCAGGTTGAGGATGTATAGCTGTGGGTCCCAGACAAGGGAATAGCAGCTTTCCCAGGTGAACGGAAACAGGGAGGGAAGCTGCAACTCGGGCATCTTCAACTTTGCAAACAGCTGGGATGCAGGAGCCATTCTCTCCCTCCTCCCGACTCCGCTCCCTGCTCTCCCTGCTCCCTCCGCCTGCTCTTGGACCGGAGGACCCAGGCTTCTATTGACAGTGACACTGTGGGGAGAGCACGTCTTCCTGAGTCTCCAGGCTCACAATGAGCTGCTGTTTGCAGCCGGAGCGGAGGAGGGGTCTCAGCAGCTGCCTGCGTGTTCTGCTGCCCTTCTTGGTGCATTCTGCACACTGCGTTTCATTATGAGTATGGCCAGGGCGAGTTAGCAGGAGGGTGTCCTTGTCACATAGACGTGGCAGCAACACAGGGTAGCTGGGCGGCAGGCTCCAGCCGGACTCATCCCTTCTTGCTCGGGTCCTCACTGGCAGGGGACCCTTGGGAAATCTGTGAGGGTTTTCCCTCCTGCCTCTCATTATTTTCCCAGTCGCGTTTGTTAGACAGTGCATGAGAAGGGGTTTTCTGGTCTGCGTATGTTCCAGGGCTGTGATTGGGTCCTCTGGGAATTGCCTCTTTACGGTGGATTTCTGGTGTAGCCCCTCCTGGACAAGAGGCTACTGCCTGTGCCCTATGCTGTGGGCTGAGATGTAGAAGTACTGAGATTTGGAAGGAACGGAGGAAGCCAGAGGGAGGGAGAGAACCTCCGTTCCCCCCTGCAGAGGAACCTGTTCCTCACTTTCCACCATCACCTCTGCCTGCCAGCCAGCCCTCCTTCCTGCGGTGAAAGTGCCCATCCCGGACTTAGTGGGCGCCTGTCAGTGCAGGACAGTCTGCTGTGCTGGCTACCACAGAGGACAGCAGGAAGTGGAGCAATCTGTCCCCCTGCAGAGCTCAGGTCTAAGTGGGCAGGTGGACTGTCTACCTGTCAGAGCAAACAACAGGGCAGTGGCAGCATAGTTTACCTGGCCATGTCCCCCTTTAGGCACACAGGGATGCTCAGGGATGGGCAGGCCCCCAAAAGAACGAGATGAAAGTCAGAGCCGCCCATGGGTGGGAGTGGGGGAGGGCTGCTGGTCTCGGTGAGGGGACTCGGGTTATGATGTCCACACAGGGATGGAAGGTGGCTGCGTTAGTGTGCTCGGGCTGACGTAACGAGGTACCCAGCCTCGGTGGCTTAAACACCAGAATTCTATTTTCTCACAATTCTGGAGGCTAGAAGATTAAGGTGTCAACAGATTGGTTTCTTCTGAAGCCTTTCCCTTTGGCTCATAGGTGGGCATCTTCTCCCTGTGTCTTCACATGGTTGTCCCTTTGTGGGTATCTGTGTCCTCATTTCCTCTTCTTATAAGGACACTGGTCATATTGGATGAGGGGCCACCCTGATGACCTCATTTTAACTTAATTACCTCTTTACAGAGCCCATCTCCAAATATGGTCACATCCCAAGGTACTGGGGGTTAGGACTTCAACATATGAACTTTGGGGACACAATTCAGCCCATAACAACAGCCTTGGCCAGCACTGGAATGGGGGAGGAAAGTTAGATCCCGGAATTAAGTAAATTGCCTTAAAAGGACTTTCCCTTCAGTGAAAAGGTGGACCAGAGTGAACACACCTACCAGTTCAGGAGGGCAAAGAGAAGCTCACCTGGCTCAGCATAGCTCTATGTGGGGTGAAGGTGGGAGGTGAGGGAGGGGGAGCCTTCGCTAGAATTCATAACCAGGAGACTTACCTATGCACATTTGTGTTTGGAATTTTCATAGGTTGATTCCCCAGAAGATAGACTCCAAGATGCTGAGATTTACCACAGGAGATTATTAGGTGTGGGGGCTGGGGGCGGGGAGATGGTTCTCAGGAATAACATCTGGGAGGAGCCAGGGAAGCAGGACGGGCAGAGGAGAGGTTGCACAGCCATGCATGCTGTTGCCTTGGAGGCTCGTCCATGGGACTTGGAAGCTGGAATGGCCCTGAAGAGTTATCAGTTGGAGCACGGGCCAGACCAGGCTTTGGTGTGGGCTGCCCCAGGGACAGGTGACTCCTTCTGTAGAGGGCAGTTCCAGGACTGGAAGGGAGGAGCCCTCGGCAGCTCTCACTCTTGGCAGCTGGGGGAATGAGTGCCCAGGTCCTGAAGGAGGATCCAGGAGACACACTGTGGCATCCACTCTAGGAATTTGCATTCTCCACTTAGCCTGGGACCCCTCATCCTGAGATATTAACATGCACATGGCCCTAGGTTGGAAATACCCCTGGAGCACCTCAAGCAAAGCGCAGAACTTCAACCAAGACCCAGCGGAGTCCGATAGAGGCAGCCTCCCCAAGAATGAGCTCACAGTGCTGCGTTAGGAAGCTCCTGAGAACAGGGCCCACCATGAGTGACAGTCACACAGACAGCGTGGGTAGGACTGAAATTACAGAGGAGGGATTATCTGGCAAAATCTGTAAAATAAGTATGTTTATTATGAGTGGATAATTAAAAAAGAATCAAACACATGGAAGAAAAGACACTGAAAAGAGCAACTGGAAAAAACCAAATAAATATATATATATTTTTATTTTTATTGAAGCTCTAACATGGATGTAGTTATAAAGAAGTTAAGAACTATGCAGTTACCATTCTGTTTCCTTCTCTGTTTTCCTCATCCCCCTCCCAGAAATAATTTTTTTCTTGTAATTGATTTTTAAATTTACTTAGATATGTATAAATGATGGGCTTCCAATGGTAATTCTTGATTTTTTTTTTCAAGTTTAGGCATTATTTCCCCAATAAAAGGAGATAACGAACTCTGTCATCTTCCTGACCTCACATAGACAGGCTGACTTCCTGAATTTCCATCCTCCCGTACTAGTGATGGCTTTCATTATGATGACTGTAAGTCCTCACCCAGCCATAGGGCGACGCATGATTACTTCTTTCTTGCAAATTTTTTTTTTTTTTTTGAGACACAGTTTCACTTTGTTGCCCAGGCTAGAGTGAGTGGCGTGGCGTCAGCCTAGCTCACAGCAACCTCAAACTCCTGGGCTCAAGCAAATCCTGCTGCCTCAGCCTCCTGAGTTGTTGGGACTACAGGCATGTGCCACCATGCCCGGCTAATTTTTTTCTATGTATATTAGTTGGCCAATTAATTTCTTTCTATTTATAGAGGCGGGGTCTCGCTCTTGCTCAGTCTGGTTTCGAACTCCTGACCTCGAGCAATCCGCCCGCCTCGGCCTCCCAGAGTGCTAGGATTACAGGCGTGAGCCACTGCTCCAGGCCTTGTTTTATGGATCTTTTTAACAGATCTTTTCTTATCTATCTGAAAATATTTGTGACAATTAGGAAAAACGGTTTCTGTTTCCCGCGTTATCTTCCTCCAACGTGCTTTTTTCCCCTGCTGCCCTGGACTTCATCGTTCATGCCGGGGAGGAATCCTGTGAGTGGATGATCGGCTCATGTTAAAGATGGGTCGTTAAAGGGCCGACTGAAGCTCTGAGCGTGTGGGTGGCATACACTGTGGGGCGACGTGCTCAGATTGTTCTGTTGGTAGGTTCCAGTTTGGTACTTCCAGATCCTTCTTGGGCTTTCCAGGCTCCCCAGAGAAGGGCGCTCTGATCCTCTGCCTGGAAGGTGAACCTCTGACTGCCTGAATTTTTGGAAGCTGAGCTGGGAATGAGGCTTGAGATTTCAACATTCTGTTTGAGATACTTTACTTGGTCAGCCACTTCCAGTCTTTCAGTTCCTTTCCCCCATCTTTGGCTGAGTCTGGTGTTCCTCACAGAGGAGACGGTTGCGCCTTCTCCAGAGAATAAACATCCGACGATGTGATAGGAGAGTTGGCCGAGAGTGCTATTGCCCTGCTGTGCAGAGTGGGGGAGGGAATCTGAGACCCGCGTTGAAAACAGACTCTGAACCAACCTCCCTAATGTCTGTCTTCTCTTTATTATATTGTGCTACCAGTTTCTGTGTTTTGGGGTGCCCTGAGGTGTAAATTGGGTTGCCTTTTTGCTTTCACGCTGTGTTTTAGGGATTTACTTTTGTGGAGTCTGTTAAATCAATTACCACTTGGCCATATGTTTTCTAGCTTCTAAAAATTGTTTTTGTTGCCTTTTCCATTTTCTTTTTTTTTTTAAATTCACTTTCATTTCCTTCTAATTTTTATGATTTTACTTTTTGTATTTAACTCTTTATTTTGTTTTGGATTTACTTTGGGGTACCAAAACAATATGTTTAGTGCCTTTGGACATCTCCTGAGCTCCAGATCCATACTCCCAACTACCTGTTAGACCACGTGTAGTCCCTGTGCACCGGCCATCTGTGTCTATCTAGTTTCCTTATGGAGCTTCTTCCATTTTATTTTCTCAATGAGCTTATCGTTGAAAAACATCCCTCTACTCTTATTTTGTGTAGTTTTTAGAGACAGCAAAAGCAAATGTGAGGAATCCTCTTGTTATATTTCTCAGGAGGTGTCAAACACAACAATTTGTAATGAAAAGTATAGTACAGGAACCAGAAACCTATGAGAAATAACCAGTAAACCAAAGTATGGATCTGAGGAACTTATCCAAAATGTAGAACAAAGTGATTCCTTACATTCATATTTACTAAGAGACATGGAAGACAGGATAAGTTCCAACAAAAACAAATACAAATTCCAAAAGCAGAGAAGAGAGGAAATAGAGAATAGTCAATGTTTTTAGAGGTGTCTGAAACTGTTTTGGGATTGATAGAAGGGATGGAATGCATACCTTTCAAACCATTAGATGGAAAAAAAGAATTAGGAAGCTTACCTCACTGAGTAGATAGCAGAAGTGAAATAAATGGCACAGAAAAAAAGCATAGAAAGTGCAAAATAAAATATAGAAATGAATCCAAATACTTTAGCAATTACAAAAAGTATGAATGGACTAAATCCATGAGATAAAAGTCAGAGATAGATTGCATTTAAAAAATCTAGCTGTATACTATTAACAGGAGATAAATTTAAAACATAAAGTCACAGAATGGGTTAAGTATAGAGATAAAAAGAGATGTATCTAGTACATACTAACAAAAGAAAGTTGGTATAGCTATATTAATTGGAGAAAATAGACTTGAGGACAAAAAGCATTGTTGGACAAAGGGTGTTACTATGCAAACAAAAGGTTCAATTCACCTGGAAGATAAAACACTTAGGAATTTGTATATACCAAACAACAAAGCCCCAAACACCCAACCAAAACTTGATGGGATTATAGGTAGAAATGAGCATATCATAATTATAATGGTAGACTTTAATGCACCTGTTTTACTAGTTGATAGATAAAAAGACAAAAAATTAGTGAACATATTATTTGCCTTATGCAGTTCAGTGTTTTTTAAACATTGTTGACTGCTATCCATGGCAAGAAATGTGTATGTGACCTAGAATATATAAATTTATGTGTATGTACACTACAGGTCATCATATCTAAAACACTTTTGAGTATAATATGCAATAGGATTTTTTGTACTAGTAGGAGATTTTTTTTAAATGCTGCCATTGAACTGTATCATGAACTGTTCATTGTATGAGCCACTTGATTTCAGAGTTGTTAAAATGTGAAAGTAACTTTGATAATTTCTAGCCTCTTTCATTTTAAAAAGTGCTGATCACCATTTATCAAATTGATTTTATGCCCCACTAATGGGTTGTAACCTTCAGTTTAACAAACACTGACCCAGTGGGGCAGTATAGAGCCATGGATTCAACAAATATGTTTCAACATCATGGAACATCTATGAAAGGTGACCACTTCCACCATCACAAAAGAAGTCTCATAAACTTTCTAAGAATCTATATTTTACGCTGTTCTCTGACCACAGTGCAATAATAATTTGGGATCAAATATAGCTAAAATACTCCTATATTTTATTTGTTGATTGATATATGTTGGGACATTAGCCATACTTTTCTGAGTAGCTCAAGGATGAAGGTTATATCAAATATTAAACAATATTTAGAACTTAAGATGAGAAATTGAAAATTGATGAACAAAACTGGCCAAAACAAGAGGCTAAGAAACTGAAAAACTGTAAATACAAGATAGATAGAAGAAAGGAAACAATACATTTAAGAATACAAAACGATGAAAGAGAAACAGATATTATAAAATCAACAAAACTAAAAGCTGTTTTAACACTAATAAAATAGGCTTAACTATGGCAAAATTGATTTTAGAAAAAGGAATGAATGAAAGGTAATTAGAAATGAAATGAGGGATGTAATTGATAATACAGAAAAATTTAGGAAATGAGACTGTTATTTACTATTTACAATTTTATGCCCATAAATTTGAAAGCTTAAGTGAAATGTAGTTTCCTAGAATAATAACATGGCATGATTGGCTCAAGGGGAAAAAATACCTGAGTGACCTATGACCACTGAAGAAGTTGATCCAGGACGGTGGTTCCCAACCAGGGGTGATCACGCACCCCTTCTCTTTCCAGGGGACATCTGGCAATGCCAGGAGACATTTTTGTTGGAGGTGCTACTGGCATCTAGTAGGAAGAGCGCAAGGATGTTGCTAAACATCCTACAATGCACAAGACAGCCCCTCACAACAAAGAATAATCTGGCCCCAAATGTCAATAGTGCCACGGTTGAGAAACTCTGATCTAGGCCAACGTGGTTTTACAGGTGCTTTTCTGAGTATTCAAGGATCAGATAATCCCAATCTCATGTACTCTGTTCCACAGAAAAAGAAGGAAAGCTTCCCATATCATTTTGAGACTAATGTTACCTTGATACCAAATCAAAGACAATAGGATTTATAGGTCAGTATCACTAATGAATATAGATACCTAAATCTTCAATAAGATATCAGCGAACTGAATATCTCTGTTTATATAATGAAACAATAAATAAACATCCTCACCACATAAATTTGTCTTAGGCATGTAGGGTGATATAATTAGAAAAGTCTATTATATACTTTACCATGTTCAAAAATTAAGAAGAAAAACCATAGTATCTTTCAATAGATACATAAAAAGCATTTGATAAAATTCAAGGCAAGATAAAAACTTAGCAAACTAGGAAAGGAATTGTTTTAACCTGTTAAAAGGTATCTAACCTAAAACATCAATAATTTTAAGTGGTAAATATTAGAAGTAGTACCTTAAAATCTAGAGTGAAGATAAGGCCTGCTATTACCACTTCTCCTCAACATTACACATGGTGTCCTAGCCAAGGAAATAAGGCAAGAAAAAGAAATAAAAGGACTATATATGGATTGGAGGGGAAGAAAAGTAACCATCATTGCTCACAGATATTATAGTCTGGTCTACACAGAAAAGCCAAGGGATTCTGCCGAAACTATGAGAAGTAGCAAATTTCAACAAGGTTGCTATGGATGGGTGGAAGTTTAATATACAGAACAAAATATATTTTGTATGTATATAAATATTTTTGTATATATATAATAGCAATACCTAGTAGAACTTTTAATTTTCATAAGGATACCATTTATTATAGTAACAAACCAAAAGGAATAAATCTAATATATGTATAATTCGTTCATGGAGAAATTTATAAAATACTATCAAAATGCATAAAGTAAGATACAAATAAAGAGAGATCCCATAGTCACTATTGGGAGGACAATATAATAAAGATGTCATTTCTTCTTACATTAACCTGAATGCATGCAATTTCACTAAGAATTCCAAGAGTTCTTTTTCAACAAAATTGGTAACCTGTAAAATGTATATGGAGGAATAAAGGACTAAGGATAGTCAAGATAATTTTTAAGAACAAAGTGCATGTACTTGTCAAAACTTCTAAAACTAGGGCAGTTGAGATTGTAATATTTTTAGGGACAGATAGACCAAGGAAGTTGAATAGGGAGTCCAGAAATAGTACCATGGGTATATGAAAATTGGATGGATAAGAGAGGTAGCCTCACACATTGGGGAGAGAAATAATGATACTGGGACAATTGGCTGTCTACATAGAAAAACTAAAATAAATTTCTCCCTCCCACATATACAAATATAAATTCCATGTGACTTGAGAAACTAAACCTGAAAAGCAAGAATTTTAAACTTTTAGATGAAACTATGAGATAATCTGTTGGACCTGGAAGTAAAGAAAGATTTTTAAATTTTAAAACAGAAAGCACAAACCATGAAGGAAAATGTCAATTAATTTAACTACAAGCAGACTAAAAACTTTGTGCATCAGAATACACCATATAAAACAAAGATAAGTCACTGCCTGGGAGAATATTTACAAGCCTATATGTATTTAAGGAGATATGAAAGACTGTTCTAGCACTTTTGTTGTTATAGCGAAAAAACTAGGAGGGAGACAGATGTCCGCTAACAGGAAGTTTGTAGACATGTTGTACTGTTTTAATACAGTGGACCTATAGTTAGCAACAATTTTCAGCTTTATCAGACCCAATAAACGATTTTTATAACCAGCATTTTATATTTTAGTATCTTAAAGTGAACTTCTATCTATACACACCGTTCACAAAAATAGTATTATATCCTAAATGTAATATAATGGAGAAATAAAAGAAGATACTTTTGGGAAAAAGTAGTATATATTTAAATATATAAATGTTTGGTATGATGATATTAATAGATACAACTAAGTAGTTATTTGCTTACACCTGCAAATAATGAGTAACTTTGGATCTAAGAGAGGTGAGAAAAGGGTCATACTGAATTGTTGACATTTTTCTTTGTATGCCATTTTGAAATAAGGACTAAATAGGCATATTGGTATACACATGTAGAATCATCATGAATGTAACAACTATAAGAACAGACTAATACAGAAGTTTCGTAGTGTGATTTGAATACCTTGAGTGGAGTTGCCATTGATGACCTTATTTTTGAATTGGTTTGTAATTCTGTGAAGGTCTGAATAAAACCAAACATACTCTTCTCTTGATTTACATGGTATTAATAGTTACATTCCTGGAAAAAGCAGTATATATTTTAAACCATGCAAAACAAAACACCTTTCCTATAGAGGTAAAATACAGTTGAGTTCTAGGTGCAGATAGTTTTTCATTTAAATGAGTATCATTTATTTGGGTTATCTGAAAATCCTGTGGGACAAGAAAAAAATTCTTCATTGTGAATAACTTGAATATTTCAGGAAATTAAGATCTCTGGCTCCCTCCAACCCACTAAATACCATGCTCTCCCTAGTCCAAAGTTGTAACAACCAGTAACAACCCTCAAATTTCCAACGTCCCCCCGCCCCCCATGATGTAGTGTTGCCTCATGGAGAACTACTGAACTAGAACTACTAACATGGAGGAATCCGAAAAATAATGCTGAGGAATAAAAAAAGTTGCAAGATCTTACCAATTAGATAATCTTAAATAGTAACTATGTTGTTTGTGGATACATAAGTAGAGTATAGCAACGAACATAGGAGCGATGACCTAAACTCAAGATAGTGGATGTCGGGGTAGACAGAGACAAGGGATAGATGAAGGATATGCAGAAAGCTTCAGCCAGAACTGTATTATTGTTATTTTTCAAAAATAACAATAAAGTTCTCTTTAAAAAGGTCTGGAGCAAATATGACAAAGTGTTAGATTTGTCAGAACTGTGTGGAGAATATATTGGTGTTGGTCCTTTTATTACTGTGTAGTTCATCATGTGCTTAAAAACCTTGCAAAACAATCTCAGGTCAGATAACAAAATAGGTGAAAACAAAGTTCAGTTGAATGGTTATCATTATATCTATGCCTTTGTATGATACCCTTTGTCCCCCTACTCCATTTATTTTGGCTGTTGTCTGTTGCCTCTTTACTATAAACCTATTCTTTCCTCTCCCCTTTCTTTCCCACAGCATCTAATTTGAAATATTAGGTTATTAAGTATGAAATGTCTGATTTCCTTATGTACCATTTGACAGTTGATGTCTCTGATATTTCACTTTGACACTTCTGGTTTTATGTTTATTGTGAAAGTATATCCTCAGTCTTGCAAATGCACATTTTGGCTTATGATTATCTCTCAAGGTTTTTTTAAGAGCAATTTTTGAAAAAACTATGGATGGGTAAGTCAAAAATTCATGTTATTTTCGAATATGAGTTGCATCGTGGAACCAGTACAGTGCAGACAGCTGGAAATATCAATGAAGTGTTTGGGAAGGATGTGGCTAATGAACACACAGTGTGTGGATGGTTTGAGAAGTTCTTTTCTGGTGATTTTAGTTTTGAAAGTGAGCCATGTGGGCAACCTGAGACAAAGGTGTATAATGATGGGCTGAAAGCTGTAGTGGAAGCGAATCCACCTCAACCTACGTGAGAATTAGCAGCAAGGTTTGACGTTACTATTCCAACAATATTGGACCATTGGAAACAAATGGGCAAGATAAAGAAGCTGTATAGATGAGTACCACATGAATTAACCTAGTGTCAGAAGAGATATCATCTCAAAGCTTGCCTTTCTTTGCTGTCACAACAAAGCGAACCATTTCTACACTGTATTGTTAAGTGTGATGAAAAATGGATTCTTTTTGACAATTGCAAGCATTTGGCATGATGGTTGGATAAAGAGGAAGTGCCAAAACACAGTCTGAAACCAAATATTCATCAAAAAAAGCTAATGGTGTCTGTTTGGTGGTCCAGAGCTGGTATTATCCACTACAGTGTCATGAAACCTGGTCAATCAATGACAGTGAATGTCTACTACAACCAGTTGGAAGAAATGATGAGGATACTTGCAATTAAGCAGCCGAGTTGGTTAATAGAGACAGGCCAATCCTCTTGCAAGATAACGTTTGACTACATGTCGCATGTCACTCAAACTACAGACGCTGGACTTGGAAAGTCTCTGTCATCCACTATATTCACCAGACCTTGCACCAACTGACCACCACTTCTTCCAGGCTTTGGACCACTTCTTGCAAGGAAAAATATTCAATTCTCAACAAGCTGTGGAAAATGTCTTTTGCGATTTCATCACCACTCACTCTGCAGACTTCCTCGCTGCTGGCATAAACAAGCTACTGTTAAGATGGCAAAACTGTGTTGATAGATGGCAAAACTGTGTTGATAGATGGCAAAACTGTGTTGATAGTTTAGGCCCATACTTTGATTAATTGTACTGCTTCTTGTTTGAGATATAATAAACTACACTTTTGATTTGAAATCTGGCATTTCATATTTAATGACCTAAAAAATAACATTTTACTGATAGTCCACCTATAAGATAGTCAGTGAATCTATTATTTTTCATGTACTTCCTATGAATATTTTCATACACTTTCATCTATTATTTTACATGTGCCCTCTGCAGTGCTTCTTCCCCCTTTAAAATATTAGACAGTATCTACATTGTCATAACATGGAGACATTACATATTCTATTCTCCTTAGAGCCATCATTTCGTTCTATAAGTAAATAAATTTTTAATTGTCACTGCCAATCTCTGAAATGGTGCTACATTTCAGCCCTTTCTCCATTAAATTCTTCAGGGAGAGTTCACTGGAATAATATTTCTTGAGCTCTTGCATTTTATATTTTTTCAGTGGTCTTTATACTTGAATTTTGGCCGAATATAAAATCCTTGGTTTACGTTTTCTTTCTCAAGTATCTTAAATATATTACTCCATTGTATCATGGTATAAAGCATTGCTGTCAGTGTTGGATGACAATCTGATTTTCTTTCCCTTATAAGTGACTCGATCTTTTCCTTGAATGCCTGTAATTATTCATTTTTTAATACCCAAGAGTTTTGTCAAACTGTGTCTTGGTGATATCTATTCTGTTTTTCCAGAAACAAGGTATAATTTCATGTCTTTCTATTTCAAAACTGTTTCCTTGAATTATAGTTTTTAGTATGTGTCCTGTTTAGTAGCTTTGGTTTAATTCCTTAGGGATTTCTAACATATGTATGTTGGATCTTCTTTGCCTGTCATTTATATCTGTCACTTCTCAAATCATTTTTATTTTTCATTTCATTTTGATTTAAAATTTTTTCCTCTTTTCTGTCATTTAGTTCTCTAAAAGCATTAGCTATTTTTTTGTTCTCGTATTCCTTTTAGTTTTGTCTTCATTGCTGAAATAAAAATTTTCAGTTTTTTTAAAGCCTTTTGTGAGTTCTGTTTTCTATGTTTTTAAATGTTTTGTTTCTTCACTCACACATTTCTAAAGTTTTAAATTCTGATTGCATATTTTTCTTTGTATCATTTTTCTTTATTTCTTTTTGCTCACTTTAAGATATTATGTTAAGAGTTTGTATCAGTTTTGTGAGCATGTTTTTCTGGTGTGCTCTCATCATGTGTAGCTTCCTATTCTTTTCTACTTAATTGTATGATATTTCAGTTCTTTTTTCCTGTAACTTGTATTTAAGTGAAATGAGTCTTCCTGTACTTTTAGGAGGAAGGTTAAGTTTGGAGAACCTTTTGAACATCATGGCTCTAAAGTTCCCTATTTTTTTTTCTCCAGAAAGATTTAAAAAATATTGCTTCCTTCTTTGAGTCTGCCTTCTTTGCTCCCATTTTCATTATGAGTGAGCTTTGCTTTGCCCCACTTGTCTCTGGCCTTGTTCAATTTGGATTCTACTTCCTGTCATTTCTTCTCAGTGTGGTCTCTTTCCTGGAGGAGAGCTTTGACTTGTTAATTTGTAGAGCACAGACTGCTTCTGCACCCTCAGACTTTACTGCTGTCTCCATGTACTCACTTACAAATTGAAGCTTGCGAAGCTTTCTCTCAGTTTTGACAGCCTCTCTTAGACTTACTGTGCATTCCAGTAATTATCTGTTGGTGATTTGGGGGTTCTTCTTTCCTTCCCTTTGCTTCTTCCTGATCATTGCTGATAATGTGCAGGTCTTATTGCTGTTGTTGTTGCTATTTTATGTTTTGTAGCAATGGTTTTCACATAGTTTTATTGTAAATACTTCAGTTTTTGGTTTTATATTCTGGTTTCTCTGATGTCTTTTATGAGGGACTTCAGGCAGATTCAAAAACTATTTCACCACCATTTCTATCTTTCCAGAAAACCATGGAATTTGTATTTCTTACCTGGTTAACTTTTCCATTATATCTTTATTTATCAGGAGAGATTTCTGGCATTCCAGTTAATTGCACTTAGAAACATTATAGCATTTTAAGATGGAAAGTAATCTTTGTTCATTTGATAAAGTACCTTTTCAAAATGGAGGGTTTCTGCTTTTTGTGTGTGTGTGTGTGTGTGTGAAAAAGAGTAATGTGTATATGTAGTCATTTTGTAAGAGTTTGGATCTAATCCCAGGTTATTCTTGAGTGTGATTGAGGAGATGTGATATCAGAACTGAATAGATATTTATTATAGAGTAATTTATGTACCAGTTTCCTGAAAGCAGAAGCTTGAACTTTACATGTCCTATAAAGACAGCATTCTTAGGGAATGATTTTTAAATTACAAAAGATGGCTATTTTTTGTTCTAAGCATGGACAGATGTAATTTATTTCTGGTGAAATAAGTTCTTAGTTGTAAGTGTAAATCTCATTACCTTTAAGTGATGAGGTTACCATGCTAACGACATTGGTCCTTCAGTGTTCCAGTATTGGCAGTGCCATCGGGCAGTGGGAAGGTTCTTTCTTTCCAGATACCATTATATCTGAATTGCCATCATTAGAGATCCTATACTCTCTTTAGGTCAATTCTAATAGTTCTCCAGCCTTTGTTTGAATACCTCTAGTACTGGGATGCTAGTAATTTAGTGAGACCCAGTGTATGTTCCCTAATTCTAATTCCAGAAAGTTTTTTAAATGATCAGCTGAAATTTGCCTTTTTCTAACTACTGCTTCTTAGTTATTCTTTTCTTAGCAAACATTTGGCAAGCATATATAAGGCAGGCACTGTGTTAAGTGCTTCACATACGTGATTACACTTAATTGTCACACCATTGCTCTGAGGTAGCATTATCATTCCCATTTTGCACATAGGGATTTTAAGATTCAGAGAAGTTATGGAACTTTCCTGAGATCCCATAGGTAGTATGAGAGAGAGTCCGTGTTCACATCCTGGTCTACTTGGCTTAGAGTCTGTGCTCATAACCACAGGACTAATCTCCCTTTTTCACCACACACCTCTTCAGCATGAGCTTGTTGTGTTGTCTTACCACTTTTGCTGAAGACTGAGCATCCCAAGATTCTTCAGCTATTCCTTGTGCAGGATGGTTTTGGAACCCACAGTCTTGGCTGACCTTGTCTCGACCTGTAAGTGTCCTGTCTAAAGCAGTGCCCACAGTTGTCCTCTAAGTCATGTCATCAGCAGGGAGCACAGTGGACTTGTCACCTCCAGAGCTGTGGAATTCACAGTAATTCACATGAACGCAGGTAAAGTTTGCATCTGTTTTTAGAGGCTTCATTATGCTGTAAGCTCTGGTTCAGCTTTTTTTTTTTTAGTTTTAGAACAATTTTTAAATTTTATTTGTTATGTCTTACTCTTAAGGCAGAGCCCTTACGAGTACCTGCTGATATACTCAAGGTTTCTGGATGAAGAGGGAGAGCAAAGAAGTTCCTGAGCCTAGAGGGTTGCAGAATGGCAGAATCTTTAGCAAAATAAGGGGTTAGAGAAAAAAACGATGGTTCTAATGGCAGCGCTTGGGGTGAGGTAGAGGGGTGTCAGGAGGTGACTTCCATTTGCTAATGCCTAATTTATGGCCTGGCAGAGCTTTGGGAAGGAGACAGCTGGCAGCCAGCCGGACATGTGGGACTGGGCGGTGAAGTAGGTGCAAGAAGGAAGGAAGGTGGACTTAGGGAGTGTTTTGCTTTAGACCAGTGATTGAGGGACTGGGGTGGGTAAGACAGCCTAGGTTCATGAAGAAGAGAGAGGAAGTGCTATGGACTGAATTGTGTCCCCCCAAATTCGTATGTTGAAGCTGGCCCCCCAAAGTGATAGTATTTGGAGGTGGGGTCTTCGGAAGGTGGTTAGGTTTAGATGACATGATGAAGGTAGGGCCCTCGTGATGGGATTGTGCCCTCTTAAGAAGAGACATCAGAGAGCTTGCGTCGTCTCTCTCTCCACCCGCATGCACCGAGGAGTGACTGTGTGAGGACTTGGTGAGAAGGCGGCCGTCTGCAACCCAAGGAGAGGGCCCTAACCAGACACCAGCCCTGCCCGTCCCTTGATCTTGGGCTCCCAGTCTCCAGAACCGTGAGGAAGGGACTCCTGTCGTTGAAGCCATGCAGTCTGTGGCATTTTGTTCTGGCAGCCCAAGCAGACTGAGACAGGATGGGAGAGGGCAGAGGACAGAATTTGGAGAATGACTTCTTTTGGGGTAGGACCATGACAAAGAATGAGTGGAAGATGTTGAAGTTGGAAAAGTTGGAGAGAATGTCTTAGTTTTCTGTTGCTGTTGTAACAAATTATGACAAAGTTGGTGGCTTCTAACAAGAGAGATTTGCTGTCTCATAGTTCTGGAGGCCAGATGTCCAAAATCAATATCACTGGGCTGAAGTCAAGCGTCAACAGGGCTGTGCTCCCTCAGAAGCCCAAGGGAGGAAACCTTTCTTTGCCTCTTCCAATTTCAGGTGGCTGCCAGCATCCCTTGGCTTGTGGTCGCATCACTCCATTCTTCGAGGCTGGCATCTTCAATCTCTCTGTGCTCCATCTTCGTGTCACCGTTTCCCTGGCTGTCAAATCTCCCTCTGCCTCTCTCCTGTAAGGACTCTTGTGATGACATTTAGGGCCCACTCAGATAACCCAGGATAATCGCCCCATTTAAGGTTCTTGAATTAGCTATATCTGCAAAGACACTTCCCAACCCCATTTGTTGCCCTATAAGATAACTTTCATAGGCTCCAGGGATTGGGGTGTGGATGTCTTTTGGGGGGCTGTTTCTCAGCCTGCACAGGAAGCAAGAATTGTACAAAGACGCAGAAAGCCAAATACGACACTTCGAGGAGGGTGTCCAGTGATGTTCCATGCTGCCCAGGGCCAAGGACGAGGAGACTGTCCGTTGGAGTTGGTGTTCAGGAGGTCACTCGGGACCTTGCAGGGAACGCTGTGTCAGGCTGGTGAACCCGGAAGCCAGGTTGCTAGGAGATGGACTGAGCATGGGGAAGGACAGGGACTGTGAGCACAGTGCTGGAGAAGCTTGGGGCACCCCAGGGTTGTATAAAAAGGGTGCATGCATGTGTGTGCACATGCCTGTGTGTGTTTACATTAGAGTTTTTTTGGAGGTCCAGCGAATATGACCCATTTTTTTCTTCCCAAGCTCAGAACCAGTTGAGAAAAGGCCACCGAGGAGTCAAACAGATGGAAAGAAAAATATCAGCTTTGTTGCTGCTAAACCCAGATTGGAGAATGGGGCTTTCTATGCAGCCACAAGGGCTTCTTTACACTTGGTGACCAAACTAGACAGACTTGGGAGACTTGGTGGCTGCCTGCTCCAGGGCTGGCTGCCTGCTCAGCTCGTGGACTGAAGGGAGCTGACTCAGGGGGACCCTTATGTAAGGAGAGGGCTTCACTCCACTTGTTCTGGGAACTCACCAGCCATTTCAGTTGCTCCCCTGTGCTCCCCAGAGTCTCGCTCTGGGGGAGTTGACTGTTCCCTGCTTGGGCCCTCACTGCCCTTGGCATGAACCACCACCCTCACGTACGTCCCCGTTGGCTGTCAGAGTGTCCCCCCACCTGCCATTCCTGCCAGCCACACTGTGAGCCAGCACCTGGGGCACTGCCTGGCTGGAGCAGGTAGATGGGCAGTCAAAGTTTATTGAACACGTTAACGAGCACGTTGCCTCCCAGGGTGGTTATTCAGGGCACTGTCTTTATTTTAGTAGCGTAAGTAAGTTCCATTGGTATTTGCATTGTGCCAGTATTAGTCTTTACACTGGTGGGAACAGCCACATCTGTGATTGTACAAGATCTGATTAGTCAGCCTTGAGAATAGCTGTGTAAAGACAGCCACAGTCATAAAGTTTTTAATTGTGCTGAGGTGAAGTCGGAGGGAGGGATTGGGCTTTCTGATGGTTTGCACAAGGCTCTGAAGAACTCAGTGTTTTTTTCTCATGATGAATTAAATCCATCCTTCAACATGATCGGTGACTTTTCTCTCTTGTAAGTTGCTGATGTAGCTAACGTTTGACGCATCTTGGGTGGCCAGTGGATATAAAGGCAAAGGGGCAGGTGGACTTTACTTTTGGGCTATACATGCAGTACTTTTGAGAAACCACACTTGTGAAGGGGGCCTATATTTGCTTGGGCATTAGTTTGAAATAAAGTTTACTTGTAGTAACTTGATGGTACGTTTGGGTGTTGAAATTTAGGAAACCATGATCTTCAGTCATAAAAGCGCAAGCTACGAGCTTTTCTAACTGCATCTTTCCCTCTGAACTCATTCATATGTACTAGGGAAAGATGAACCGCAAACATTTCCCCCACCTCTCCTGCCTTGCTTTCCTTCTCCTTGGAGGCTCCAGCCCTGGGCAGGTCTCCCTGAAAGTTTCTGGGCCCCTTAATTCCCTTTTGAGAAGGAGCAGGTGGGAGGGGATGTCACAGCGCTAATCATCCAGGGAAGTGAGCTGTGTGGGTCTCTAGACGCTGTCTAATAGAAACGAAAGATCATTCTAGTCACAAATGTGACCTACATGTGTAATTAAACATTTTCTAGGTGCTGCATTAAATGAAGTAAAAAGAAACTGATAAAATTAATTTTACAGGTATTTTTTATTTGCCCCAGTATATCCAAAACATTATACCAATATTTGGTAATAAAATATGACAATTTTGGGGATATTTTACATTCTACTTTTTCATGGGAAGTCTTTGGAAACCAGTGTGTACTTTACAGTTACAGCATATTTCAGTTTGGACCAGCTGCATTTCATGTACTCAGCAGCTACACATGGCTGTGTAGTGGGTATCATACTCGGCACCGTACTTGTACAGTGTGTGTATATGTGGGTCCTGAGATAATCTGATGTCTAGCTTTATAAGGTGTTTAGATAGGATTAGTACTATGATGAAAATTGAAGGTCATTTTTTCCATTGCTGCTAAATGTCTATCACTTCCTTGGAAATAAGTAAAGAAGAGAGTCTGTGAATACTTGTAGTGGAGAAACAGTTATAGCTGAGCAATTTGGGTGATGGGAGAACTGAAATGATTTCTAAAGTCCAAGTAATATATGACCTAATTATTCTTATCTGTTTAAGAATATTTTGAGGATTAATATATTCATGCATAGAAGGACTGAATCTAGGAGTTTGTGTAAAGAGGGCATTTGTAAGGAATAGAGTATTTTTGACTTCTCATTTGTCATTGGTCGATCATTGACTGTTTGCGTGTATTCTATATAGCCCCCATGGCGACATTCATTTAGTTTTATTTTCTGACTATGTGTTTGGAGACGCCCACCATTTATGTCTTGGTGGGCGGGGAGGTAGGGCCCTGGCTGGAAGGAACTTAGTTTCCCTGGATGCTTGCAGCCAGGCTGAGGCACATAACTGAAGCAGAACCAACTAGAAGTTCCTGCTTGGGGCTTTGGGTCTGGAGGGAGTACATTTTGAGGTTCCCTCCAGTACTGAAGATGACAGTAGTGCCCAGTGCTCAGTGGTGTTGCTGGCTGCTTAGCCAGGAGTCAGGTGCCTTGGTATTGAGTGTCCAGTGGTGCCTTGGTCACTGGAGTGATGTGGCCCTGCCTTCCACTGTGTGTGTCCTCAGCATCTCGCCTCCCTTGGTTCCCGCCAGCTTCCTGAGCTTATTTTGCTCTTCCCATCATCTGAACTCAGAACTCCTTCCCAAGCGAATGCCTTTTCTGTTTGTCAAGCTGAGTTGGTGGGCGTTGTTGGCAACCAAGAATGAAGCTCCTCGAGTTTGGGACTTGTTTTGCTAATTCTTTGTATCATCCCACGGTGTTTTGCACATAGTTAGGCATTCTCCTGTTGGTTGATAAACTAGGTTCCGCTTTTTACCACTGATCTGTTTTCTCATGAGAGAGCACAGGGTACATAAATGGGATGTCGATCACTGAGTGTGTGGTTGATAAAGAATTGACCTCCACTTGTAATAGCTTTGCTTGACTGTCACCTGGGCCATGCATTTCACAGTTGAATGCCATTTAAGAATGAGTTTTGCCACCTTGGCGGTATGTACTTTATCACAGCCACATGGCATCGTTTTTAGAGAGGTCTCTGGCATTCAGTGTTTGCATGGCAGTGCTGAATTTATAAATGGAAATGAATACACAACGGCTGTGTTTTGCTGTTAAATTTGTACATAGTTTAATTTTGTTTATCAAAATAATACATTTTCATGATTTAAGTCAAATAGTGCTAAAGTTGATGACAAATCAGTGTCCCCTGTGGGCCCTGGCCCCATATAGCTACTTCTCCCCCCAGAGGCAACCCTCCCCAGGGTTTTATCTGTGCTTTTCTACAAACCCCGTTTCTAAAAGTGATGGCTTTTGGGCATTTCTATGAACTTATTTAGTAGGTGCAGATTTTAACTCTCTTCCTTGCTGGGAGACAGTTATTCCTAGTCTCACACATTTCTGCATGTCTTGCAAGCAGTGGTACTAACTTTCTTTGTTTCAGACTATTTTTTCAAGGGTATTTGTATAGTGACTAGCCTTGGACAATGTAGTCTTCTTCCAGAGGAAAGATCAGGCATCCTTATTGCCGTTATGAAGGATTCAGCTTCCCTAGGCTTGGGGCTCCTGTCCTGCAATGCAGCCCACTGGATGTGCAGGTATCACCTGCTCTTTGGATGGCCGAGACAATGGGGCTTGGGGAACCAAAGCAAAAATGTTGATATCCTGGCTACTGCTATTGCTGTGAGTAATAAATTATCCTTTGTCTTTGATCCAAAAGTCTCACATCTTCTGCCAACATTCATAAAGCTGGCAGACTAAATTGTCAGCTTGCAAGTTGGGTAAAATCTCAGACCCTTCACAGCTTTCACTTCTACCTCCCCAATTTTTTTTTAGTATTATAGTTTTTGGTGAAATTTGTATCAAGTATATTTATAATTTTTACTATATAAAAATTGTATCATGAGGGGGGTAAGTAGCATGCTATGATTTTATCTTCATTTTTGCTCCTGAAGTCTGTAATTGCCATTTAAAATCTCTCAGTTGACAAATTTTCTTTTAATCTCTGGTCAAGTCTTCCCTTGCTTTCTAACAGCTCTATAATAGATAAAAATGACTTAAGAATAAGATGTCACATAATCTAGTAGTTCTTCCTGTTTACTGGATGTCTGCCCCTTGATGCCGAGACCATCCTGCTCAAGTAGGTACTGATTGCTTTTTGGGCTCTGTGCTGCTTTGGCCGAGCCTGGGCCAGCCTTCCCAGCTCCTGCTCACAACCTCCTGCACAGTCCTTCATCTGCTTTGGAGCCTGCGTGAGCTACCTCTTGTCTTCCCCGGCTTCTCCAAATGTCTGGGTGGCTCTGTAAACCTGGTAGATGATCATGTGAGCAGAGGTTTACCAGGGTGGGGCAGGGAGGGAAGCTGGGTTCAGGGAAAGTTTTTGCTTTCCTGGTGAAAGGGACAAGTGGAGCCCAGAGAGCTCTCCTTTCCTCCTAGCCGGACCATGGGCATGGCACCAGGACCTGTGACAGCCATTTCTGTGATCAGAACATGCAGGTTCACAGGCTGGCAGCCATACCTAAAGCGAGTCTTGCACTAGACGTTTCTGTGTGTGTGCGTGTGACATGCATCAGTACAGTTCCTTTTTGCTTAGGCCCATTTGGGTTGGAGCTTACATCCCTTGTAATGAAAAAGTCTAAATGGATGCAAAACCTATTTGGCATCCCTGAATAGGTAATGGAGAGTGTGGTCTGTGGTCAAGAATCTATGAGGTGGTAGTTTCAGAAAATGGGTTTAATGATGATTATGTGATTGGTTTATAGACAGAGGATCCTTTCCTTGTTTTGATTGTGTTTCCTTCTTCCATGTTCCTTTTATAAATAGTTCTATCATGATTGCATGAAATGCTGGTGGAGACAGTGGGAGATCAGGGGCTTTGGTAGCAGGGGCTCCAGATATCATTAGGCTATTGCTGGACCTCATAGTGACTTTTCTCAAAAACACTTTATAACTCAAATAGTAGCACAATGCAAAATTATGCTTTCCTACTTATAAATAATTCATTTCCATAATTTAATATTCCCAGCATTCTGAATTGCTGCTCTTAGTATAGAGCAAAATTCCTCTCCCCAAACTGTTCATGATAAAAGACTTCAAGTTATTGGCTGGGTTGTTGGTCTGTCATTTACCACCTACTCACAGCTCTTTCTGGATTCCAAATTAATGTGTAATTCAGGCTATTTTGATGATTTATATAGAGAAAGAGAGTCCTGAGAGGGGAGCTTATAGTGGAAATCACAGACAATTAAATGGGAATTTTGGAAACAGCAATATTTGAGGGTTAGACGTCTTTAAGATGCAGTGACTGGCTTCGGGAGCTGACTCAGCCAGGATCTTTAAACATAATACTGTTTGAACCCTGAGAGAACACAAAGTCCGTTAATTACTTTGTCAACCCAGTACCCAAGGGAAGGTTTGGAGAAGCAGTTCCTGTTTTATTTTAGTTATGACATCATCAGGTGAGCACCTGAAGTGTGAGAATTAGGTTGGAGAAAGTGGATATTCTTGCAGTGCCATCTTTTGAGGGCCTTGTTCTTGGGAGCTGATTCATTCTGCTCTTAGGGTATCTTTCTGTGTTTCCAGAACGTTGTGGTAGTGGGCTACATCTTGTTCCTGGGCCCTTTTGTTTGGTACCTCTAGAGCAAGGGTCCTCAGACTTTTTAAACAGGGGGCCAGTTCACTGTCCCTCAGACCATTGGAGAGTGTGCACTGTGGGCCGGGGACCAGTAGGCTGCTAAGCAGGACAGGCAGCGGTGGCAAAAACACACGGAGGGCCGGATAAATGTGCTAGGTGGTTGGCATGTGGCCCACAGGCCGTAGTTTGAGGACACCTGCTCTAGAGTCTAGCTTCATCAGCTGATAGCTTGGCCCCAAAGGTGCCCCACACTTCTGGCCTTCCTTCAGAAAAAAATGCTCTTCCCATCGTCCTTGTCCTTGGAAGAACCTTTAGCGCCTTCAAGGCCCTGCCGAGCCTTTGCTTATGCTCATAGAATTAATTACTGCCCTGTAGCACTGGGGCTCTTTTCATTTTGCCCTGTGGGTGGTAGTTGGCTGTGTCTGTCACCATCACTAAAGAAACCTTGATGGCAAGGCTGTGCTTGATAAATCTTTTCATTTACCAGTAAATGGAAGGTGTTCGGTTAAACATTTGTTAAGAGAATGGGCAGTGGGTGTATATCATAAGGCAGAGACCCAGAGCACTTTGTTTGTTCTGTGGCCTTGAACAAATGAATGAACCTTCTTGTAGGTCTTTCTCCTCTTCTGTAAAGCAAGGTAATAGTACTTACCTTAAGGATCTGTGAGTATTAGTGCCAAATATGCAACTGCTTAGGTCATTAGTTGATGATCATTAGTCATTGTTAGTAAATTGCCCATTTTACAGCTTTGAATTTACCATAAGTCAAACCTTAACTTTCTGAGACCACTAGAAATTGAAAGCATGTTGCATCCACAGTCACCAGTGTTAAAAAAGTGTTCCCCTGTGTTTCTCACTAATGATGACCTTGGTGTTGACACGTCAAGTTTAGGGAATTGCAGAAACAAGCCGGTCTAGTGTCTTCGTTGTCCTTTTGCCTGTTTTCCGGCCTTACTTGTTTGAGTAGCAAAATCTGATAAACTTCCCCCTCACCTTACTAAACACCTGCTGTTGAGCCAGGGGCCGTGCTGGGGACATGGGGATGAGTGAGACACCCTGCCAGCTGTTCAGCATGTCCAGAAATTAGCATGACTTGTGACAGATTTAATCAGTAGAGCCGCAGAACCTTTAATAAGCAGACATTTAGGTTCTAGTGCCAAGTTGTTCACACTTCGCAATTGTTTACTCTGTGATCAGAAAAGTTGGTCTGGTTGTTTATGGTCTAGCAAATGAGTTTTATTTTAAATTAAGGAATTGAGTGCAGTGGAAAGAGTCCTGAACTACAAGTCAGGAGATTGGAGGTCCTAGCATTGGGACTTTTGAATACATTTCGGTTCCTTGAGGCTTGGTTTCCTTTTTTTTTTTTTTATTGAAGACTTTATTTTTAGATCAATTTTAGGTTCACAGTAAATTTGAGAGGAAGGTACAGAGATTTCCCATATACCTTCTTCCCCCAGGCTTTAGCCTCCCCCATTATCAACGTCCCCCACCCGAGTGGTGCATTTGTTACAACTGATGAGCCCACACTGTCACTGCATTGCCACCCAAAGTCCATCATTTACACTGGGGCTCATCCTGGTGTTGTACATTCCATGGGTTTGGACAAATGTATAGTGACATGTATCCACCACTATATTAATAATATTATTATACAGAATATTTTCACTGCCCTAAAAATCCCGTCTTCCACCTATTTATCTTTCCCTCTCTCTAAGCCCTGGTAACCACTGATCTTTTTGCTGTTCACATAGTTTTGCCTTTTGTTTTCCATAATGTTATATAGTTGGAATCCTATAGTGTGTAGCCTTTTCACGCTGGCTCCTTTAACTGTGTAACATGCACTTGAGGCTCCTCCACGTCTCTTCATGGCTTCATAGTCGTTTCTCTTTAGCACTGAATAATATGCCATTGTCTGGACATACCAAAGTTTATCCATTCATCTACTGAAGGACAGCTTGGTTGCTTCCATGTTTTGGCAGGTGTGAATAAAGCTGCTATAAACATCCGTGTGCAGGTTTTTCCGTGGACATACATTTTCAACTCTTTTGGGCAGATACCAAGGAGCATGCTTGTTGGTAAGAGTATGCTTCACTTTGTAAGATGCTGCCAAACTGTCTTCCCACGTGGCCGGACCATTTCACATTCCCAGTAGCAACACACGGGAGTTCCTGTTGCTCTACATCCTCGCCTACATTTGGTGTTGTCCATCTTTTGGATTTTGGCCATTTTAATAGGCGTGTAGTGGTGTGTCATTGTTGTTTTCCTTGTTCTTCTGGGAGTATGAGAATGAAGAACTCTCCCACATGCTCTTCCCACTCTAATAGCCTGTGGTTCGAAGGACTTGGGCCCGCTTTCTCATTGGTGTTCCCTCACGTATCTCTCTCATGAAGGGGTGGATGCCATTCACCCTGCTTACTGACCACACAGCTGAGGCACGAAGAGATCGGCTGTCTGAGGCATGGCTTCCACCCTGCAAAACAAGCTGAGCATGGCCTGTATGTGTTGGCCTCTCCGCAAAGAGGAAGAGAAGTTTTAAGCTTTGTCTAGTAATAAGGGAAAGTGATTAAACATTTGTGAGAAGGTTCCCCTTCCCCTGCCTTTCTCAACCTGGATTCTGCAAGAGATTTGAGCTCTCATGCCCCGAGAAGAGTGCTGTCTGCACTGAACTAATGTCTGTCCCATGCAGCAAGGATAGTAGTAGCCATGTAGCATGCTCGGGAGAATTGAGAAAACTCACTCCAACCATCTTCTATGCTCTGTGTTTCAGATGAGGAATCCTGGTTAAGAAAGACTGCAAGACTAAGTAGCATCCTTTGGGGGAATTGCATGAAGATTCTGTATTTTATTTTCTCAGGCATCTTTTAAATAAGTATTAATATTTTTGATGTAGTGAGTCTTTTGCCCTGTGTAATGTGTGTGTGCCTTTCCCCAGACTAACAGTTTATAAAGTTTCCTTTGTATTTGGGTTCTGAATTTACACTTGTGAAAATACGGCTACGGTGGGGATGCTTTTGGGCATGTGAAAACTGTTAACAAGTTAGCAGCAGACAGACACCAGCCTGTTTCATTTCTAGAAGAAAAGGTGCTTGCTGGTTACCTGTTTACCTGTCCATTCCACACACCCTGGTTGAGGTCACGGCATGCTGGGCAGCAGGCTTGTCAGGGGGCATGCAGAGTGGGAGGATTTGTCCGCCAAGAGGATACTGTGTACTAGGTGATGCTCTGCTAAGAGGGGGCATGATACCTGTGTATCATGGATTGGAGCCTTCTGTTCCCATGTGCATGGTGTGCGTGTGTGTGTGTGTGTGTGTGTGTGTGTGTTGGGGGGAGGTGTGAGTGAGTGATGGGGCAGAATTCCTCAAAGGCCTTTGGGGAGTTACCCAGGGCGGGTTCGGTGGGCAGGAACACTGGGATGGGGTCTGTGCAGAAGGAGCTGCAGGGAGCTGAGCTGGAGAGGAGGGCAGCAGGCAGCGAAGGGAACGCAGGGCCTCCTGCCTGGCGTGGAGCTCGGGCTCTATTCTATCAGTGCTGAGCAGGGTCACCAAAGAGGCCAGACTAGAGTAAGGCGCCATGTCAGAGAGCACCACTGTGACCACGTGGAGGAGGAGGGTGGGGTGCCCTGCTGGGGCGCTGAGGCCGATGTTTGGAGGAAGCAGGGACTTCAGTGAGCATGCAGTGTGAGTTGGCTGGAGAGAAGAGGGCGACTTAGGAGATGACGGTAACTGGCAAAGCCACCTTAAATGACCCAAGAATCTTAGGCAGCTGACCCAAGTGGTTGCAAAGCCGGGCGGGTGGGGGCACACATTTGCTACTCTGTCTCCATCCAGGGTTGGCAAATGTGCGTGCTCTGCTGAGCTGTTTCCGTTCAAGTAGCCCACAGGGGTTGCACAGCTAATCTTTATGGAGCACGGACTGTGTGCTAGTTGGTCTTCCATGTGTTTTTGTGTAGTCCTCACAACCCCGAGAAGAAACGGAAGCGTGGAGGGGTTAGTGACTCCCGAAAGGCCACACAGCTGACCGTGGTGGGGCTGGGCTGCAAAGCCTGTTCTCTCTTCACCTGCCCTGATGCGAAGCCCTGCGCCCACAAGCCTCCCCTAGCTCCTTGCACGGGGACGGGGACAAGGCCCCACTGCTTCGACGTGGACGGTGGGTGGGTAACTGCCCTGCATGCAGATCAGCTGCCAGAACAGCCAGAGGAACCTGCGCGTTCACGGGGTCCGTAGTGAGCCTTTAGGAGTGACAGCACGAGTCCAGAATTGTACGTTCCGATGATTTACTTAAGGAAGAAGTGAAAGACTCATGGGAGGTGGATGTTTAAATTTGACCAGTGACTATAAAGGCTGGTTTTTGTAGGTCTCCTCTTTGCGTGTTAAATCCTTTGATTTCAGTCTTTTTATTTAATCCTTTTATCTCTCCCTTGAGGATAAATATCCATTCAAAATGGAAATTCTTTGAAAAGAAAACAGTAATTAATTATTTAGGAAATAGTGAAAAGTTATTTTAAGGCCTCTTTTAAATTTTTTGCTCTAAGACATTATGTAGAAAGCCTCATATTCTCGGGCGACCATTCACACAGTTAAGGATCTCCTAAACAGTCGGGGTCTTGTCCCAGCAGCTCCCCCCTTTTGGTCATCATGCCCCCTGGCACAAGGCCATGGAAGCTGAGGTTGCCTGTGTTTCCTGCGCCTACTGTATGACTGGGTTTCTTTTTGTAGGAATTAGCATTTAAAGAGCAACTTAAAATACATCTACTCTGGCAGGTATAGGGCGGGGCGTTACGGTTGCTGGGGAAGTCCATGTGGTTAGGGGAGGAAGTGGTGGCTGAGTGGCCGGGCTGGGAGGGTGGGGACCCTGCGGGAGTTGTCACTCTCCTGTAGCTCAGCTATGGGGCGGGGAGTGGGGGGCATTAGGAAGTGTGTTTCTCAGCAGGGACCTCTTACTAGCTTTGTGACCTTGTACAATACATTGAGTCTCTCTGAGCCTCATTGATTATTTGTAGAATGGATATAATGATCCTTTCCAAGGCAGGTGTAAGAATCGGATCAAATGCCTTAGAAAGCCCCTGGTAAGTTCCTTATCAGTCTTTAGTTCCTCCCCTTCCACTTTTCCTTCAAACCCAGAGCACTTTGTCACTCATTTCTATGACATGGGTAAAATGGGTCTAAGTAGATATTCACACAGGGGCCAAACAGGTATGAAAATGACTAAAATTGGTGGGGTGGGTGGGGGCCATGGCACATACCTGTCACCTACTTGAAATGCCAGTCTCGCTTTAATGTAAGAAAACCTTTCCTAATATTGGAATACGTGATCTAAAGTGAATGAGTTTTTCCTAAAGCCATTGGAACAGGTAAATCAAGCCAAACATACATGCACAGTCATACACACACACACACACACACACACACACACACACACACACACACAATATATATATAGTAACCACAGGGCTGGTGTTGGGTGGACATGTTCCAGGATGGCTCTGCTGGTTGTTAAAATACCACTTGGTAATCTGCCTCTGCACAACCTCTCTACCTCCACCCTTGTTCCCTGTCCACCCTGAGATCCTCTGGACATGCCTACCAGCCAGCAGCTGAAAGGTCTAATGCCTGGCGTGGGCTCCAGGACCCGGCCCAGCCCGGGAGCAGACACTGTCCCTTATGCCTGATAGGGGCCCGAGATCTGCTCATCATTAAATATGTTGATTGTCACCTCTGAGTACAAATCCATGATTTTCTCATATATAGGTAGATATTGGAAGAGGTTTTTTTTTTACTCTGTGAAAGGCTGACATTTCAGCAGTGGAAGTAACAGTTGTTCTCAAATACAGTAGCCTCATTAAAATGTAGCTTATCTACTTGCAGTTAGAACAAAACAGCTTAATAAAAATTCGTTTTAAAGCAATTAAACACCAATAACTTGAAAGGATTAGTTTATTCAGCAGACATTTATTGATCACACCTGCTTTATGCTTGGAGAAATAATATGGACGTGCCAAGGCTTGCTGTTGCGTTTGGTACTTGCAGCTCTGTGTCCGTGCTGTGTGTGGTTCCTGTTTTACCAGTTCTGGGATGTGAAAGAACTCCCAGGGTGACACAGCTTATGAGTAGCAGAAATGGGGGAGTGGGGTGTTAGGGCCAGGTTGAAGTTCCAGAGCCACTGCCAGTGGGGAGTGTTTATATAGAAACATGAATAGTCTCCACAATTGCATGTTATTCTATTTTATCTTTTTATTTTATTTTATTTTGAGACAGAGTCTCACTTTGTTGTCCAGGCTAGAGTGAGTGCCGTGGCGTCGGCCTAGCTCACAGCAACCTCAATCTCTGGACTCAAGCAATCCTCCTGCCTCAGCCTCCCGAGTAGCTGATGCCGGGCATACGCCATCATGCCTGGCTAATTTTTTTCTCTATATATTAGTTGGCCAATTAATTTCTTTCTATTTATAGTAGAGACAGGGTTTTGCTCTTCCTCAGGCTGGTTTTAAACTCCTGACCTCGAACAATGCGCCTACCTCGGCCTCCCAGAGTGCTGGGATTACAGGCGTGAGCCACCGCACCTGCCCGGCTATTTGCATGTTATTTTTAAACAAGACAAAACCCTTTTCCTATTTTCCTTCTCTGGAACTCTTTGCAACCCAAAAGGCAGGCAGAGAGGGCAACGAATTCATGTGCTAACACAGGCTTAAGAAGGAGACAGGGCATATTTTTTGCTGCTGCTTTGACCTTGAGGCTCAACTGCCACCTGCCTGGATTTAACAGAGAGATTCCTCCCTGTCCTGGTGCATGCAGCGCTTGGATGGGAGGGCTGGGAGCTCCTGGAGTCACTCCACAGCTCCATTTACATGTGGGTATTTGCAACTGGATGCAGGAAGCAGCAGATGTGTTAAAAACCACTTCAGCCCAGTGCCATCCTGGAAAATGAACGTTCTGGAACCGAAACAGCAGAATCAATGTGCTAGGATCGATCTGCTTTCCTGAGACCAGAAAGAAACTGTGACAAAGAGTCCCCTGGAGGCCCTGCTGGGCAGCACTGGTGTGCCCGTGTGCCCTCGATTTTGTGTTTGGCTGCAGGCGGGCGTCCGGGAAGATGGAGGGGCTTCTCACACCAGGGTGGGGAACGCACGGCCTCATTAGTTTGTTCCTGGGTGTCTAGTGATGCTGGAAGAATTGCTGTCCATTTCCTTGTGAACAAATGACAAGGGTACATTTCATTAAAAAGATTAATAAGGTAATGATTACAAAATAATATAAAAGTAACACATCATTTTGAAAAAAATTGGAAAGTAATCCTCTACTCTTCCATATAGCTACGGTCATATTATAGATATAGTTTTACGTTCTGTTGGTTTTGGGTGACTTTATTGCAAAAAGACCTTCTAGGAATGGAAACTACTTCTTAACCCCCCCTCCCCCCCAAGTGAATTTTAACTTTTTCCTTTTGCTTATAAAAGTAATACATGGTGTGGCTAAAAAAAAAAAAATCAAACTATATTGAAAGCCAGTAGTTTCTTTATGATTCAGAAGGCCACTGCCACTTTTATTTTTGTCTTCTCCCTGCCTCTTAGATTGCATAAGCTTTTTGTCTGGAGTGTTTCTCTTACAAGGAGTGGGCTTTTGTTCTGAGGAAGGGGCCATGGCAAGATCAGTTGCTGACACTTCAGAGACGCCTTTAAAAATAGCCCCGTGTCGCAGTCCAGCCGGCCTCGCTGTGCTGCAGCCCCCGTCCCAACGTGAGGATGTGGAACATCTTCAAAGCCATCACCCTCTGCACGGCCAGAGCCATGAGGTCTGCGGAAGGAAGACGGAGGAGCAGGGCATCGGGAGCTGGCCTGCTTTGATTCTAGAACGTCACAAGTTACACTCATGCAATGCAGGCGTTTTCATAGTATTTTACATCTCTTTCTCTGGGGAGGGCTGTGTCTGGTTAAAATGCCTTCTTCAGAGAACTGTGGATGGAAAATTGCCGACAGAAAGCATGGATGTGTCAGACCTACCTGCATTTTTTTCCTGCCCTATTCGTGGAGGGTTATCAGTCAGTTCTACAAGAAAACAGTTGAGGGTAGTCAGTTTTCTCACTTAGTAGGTACTGCCTGACATGGTGTTAATTCATGTTCTGTGCTTCTCAAATGTGCTTTTATGTTTAAAAGTGTATGTATGATGGTGTGGCATTGATTCCATTTATGTGAAATATTGATTTTATTTATGTGAAATATCCCGAGTCAGCAAATGTATGGAGGCAGGAAGTAGATTGATTGGTTGCCGGGGACTGGGGGTGTTGAGGGAAAGCGAGAGGTCACTCCTAAGAGGTGAGGAGTTTCATTTTGGGGTGAAGAAAGTGTTTCAAAAACGTGGCGATCATCGTGCAACTCTGAAAATGCACTAAAAACCATTGATTTACACACTTGAAATCAGTGAATTGTATGGTGTGTAAATTATATATCAATAAAGCTGTTAGATAAAATATGTATGAATATATGCATGCCCACCACAGTACTAAACAATTCAGTTAATATATAACCCCTCGGAAGGGCATGTCCCTTAAAGAGAGAACACATACACACTCGCAATGCCATATCCATAAGAATGAGTGGAGATTCAGGCGTCTGAGGATTATTTTTTATATTTTTGAGCATGGGTAGAGTGCTACCCAATAGTGAACTGGAGTGGGCTGACTCATAAGAGCAGATTGTTAAAATTTCAGGATTTCTACAAGCTAGTTAATATCAACTTGGTAGCTTGAAATTGGCAAAGGGTGGGTGTATTTACACCACAGAAATTGGCAGATGCTGCCAGTTAGGGCCTTATTTTTTCTTCCAGAGAGCCAGTGAAACGTTTCCCATCTCACCACTGGCCCTATCCACTCCACTGTGCCTTAAACCACAGAAGGTCACTTTCCTCTTGTCAATTGAGTTAAGAGTCGAGTGTAGGAGAATTGTCTTGATGCGGGGATTAGGAGGATTCACTGTGGGACTCTGTGAACCTCTTACATTCCTTCTGTGGGAAGTGTCTGGCTAACATGTCTTTTTAGGGTTGGGGGCCAACCTGAAGGGTCTCCTTGTTTTGGGGAGCTATGCTTCGTGGACTGTCTGCTAATAATCAGTGATGGCTTTTGCATGGCACTTTTCTGCCTTTGAGAAAGAAAAATTTGATTCCCAAATTCTGGGACCAGATTTGTTAATTAGTGCTGCTCTTTCACTGGGAGGCTGCCCTATTGTGAGCTCTAGATGAAAATTGTAACAGTAACTTGTGAAGCTAAGCAACAGAATCCACTTTACTTCTTATTCATCTTCTTTAATTAATTCAATTTGATTTAGGCTTAGATATCTAAAAGTCATTTTTTTTTCTAGGCAGGAAATATCTGAATTATTCATATCCTTCCCTTTATGAGCTGGGCATATAGGTCCCTTGAGAAATCACTGCTACATATCTTACTGCTGTTCCCATGTGTTAGTTTGTCAACATCTCTCAGCGAGATTAGTAATTAGATAGTCAGCTACACTGGAAATTGTGGAAATAATAGAGATTTTGGGAAAACCTCAGGTGATACAAATGGCTAAAATTTAAATCCAGATACAGTTCTTATGACTACATGGGTCAGATTTCTTTCACTGGTTAATTTTTTTTTAGAGAAAAGTAGCTGGATGATCTGAGTGTTTCATTAAACTTTGCTAATATTTGATTTGAGTTTTTTCTTTGTGTAATGATCCAAATGAAATTTTCACACGAAACTTTTCTGAGAATGAGTCTTTTCCATAAATGGAAATGTATTCATGTAGTTCTTTTTGATAATGCATATTATAAAATCCTATTAGTACACAGAAAGTCAAAGTTGATGCTTCATCCTGTCAACCTAAACGACAAACAGAGAGAGTCTCTGTCCAAGAAAAAAGGTATTTATTTCAGAATAGAGCATTGCAGTGGGAATATGTATGCCATAGTAAACTATGCAGGTATTCAGGGAGGTAAAGGAAGACAAATGTTTTTGAAGGAAAAAATGAGGAGGATTACATAATTGTTTTGAGATAATTATCTGCTACTAATCTATCGGCTACAAAGATCAATAAAAGGGTGGTGCCAGTCCATGGTTAGACAGGCAGTTGCTGGGCAGATGTCCTTGCAGAGGTATTTTTTGTGTAAGGTATTTTTTGTGTAGGTACCTTTTGTGTAGGTACCTTTTGTGTAAGGTATTTTTTGTGTTGTGATGGCCTTTGTGCAAGGCTGTGATTTTTGCAGAGCCTTTTGTGATAGTTTTTGTTATCAGGCGAATGAGCATGAGAGCCCTCTCTCCATGGCCTTTGCTGGGTCTATTTGTCAGGATTTTTCTTTTTAACATTAGTGACTCCATTTTCATTCTGACAACTTTCACATCCTATCCTCCAAGCGATGAGTGTGAGATACTTTTATATTAACCTGGGGTGATACCTGTGATGTAATACATTAAGTGCAACTGTAAGGCATGCTAGAGAGCAGTGTGTATAGTACCATCTGATTTAGTACAGAAAGGATACCCTCAAATATGGAAGAATTTATACCCTTGACAGAAGAATGTGTTCATGTGTGCATATAGATGAGCAAAAGACACATAGCAACCTTTTCCTTCCTAATGGCTGTGAGGTGTTTCCTCGCGTGTGTGCACCATGATATATGGAACCAGCCCACAATTGATGGTCGCGAAAGATATTGCAGTTTTAGAATCCTAAACAGTTATGGAATGAGAATATATAACAATATGGTTCTGTGTAGTAATTTGTGTTAGTTTCCTATTGCTGCCGTAACAAATGACCACCAATGTAGTGGCTTAAAACAACACAAAGTTATTATCTTATGGTTCTGGAAAGTTTAATTCCATTAGATTTAACTAAATTGCAGGGCCATGGCACACTGGCCCTGGGTGGGGGTTGGGGGTACACGAGTAGAGTCCAGGCTATCCTTAGGAGCTCCAGTAATGGGGGCCAAAGATGATGAGGGCAGGGCAGGTAGTGGGGGCAGAGCAGTGGGGCTGGGTCTGGGGTAGACGGGGTTGGGGAGAATTGACAGAACCGGAATGAGTCCTTGGACGAGCAAGTGGAGGATAGTTAGCAAGGGTTCTGGGTGGATGAAGGCCCCACCGGTGGACCTGGGGAATATGGGATGGTGAGCAGGTGTAGGGGCGTGGAGGAAGATGATCAATTCAGTTTTGTACACATTCATATCACAGGGCTTTGGGACATGCCATTGGAAGTGAATGTATATAGTATATGGTCATAGCAATTTCCGGAGTACAGAGGTACAGAAATTTATGAACTATCTCCCTATATTTTTACTTGTTCTTCCCTAATACCCCTCACTGTGTTCCTCTGCCATAAAGCTGCTAAACTCTTAAAATGAGCAGGACTTAGGTTAAGAATCCTTTTTAGCCAGAAAGAGCAACAGCTAATACATTTTTCATAATTTGTAGGATGCTTTTTACAGAGCAAATCCCATCTTATCATTATAGCGATGTGGTAATAAGGAGTGGTGGATGAACTGTAACTGACACAGGATGATAATAATAAATAATTGTTATAGATGACATCTATGGAACATTTTACCATGCCAAGGTAGGCATTTCCTAGTTGAATTCATCCCCACAATAGCTCCATGAGACAGCTACTTTTATCATCTCATTTTACAGATGAGACAGCCAAGTTCCAGAGAGGTTGAGGAACTTGCCCTAAGTCACTCAGTGAGCGAGGAGTAGAGGGGTAGCTTTGAACTAAGGTGGCTGGGTGTGGCTCTAAAGCCTGTGTCCGGCCATGAGGGGTGAGGCTCTGGCCTGCATGCTTGCCCATCAGCCCCATTTCCTGTGTTCCTTCCGCTCTGCCACTCCGTATTTCCAGGCAGGTGGGGAGCTGGGTGGGCCACACGAGGGAGGTTAGCAGTGGGACTTCATATCCAGTGGTGGGAAGAAAGGGGCCCCAGAAGATGGGGGTTGGGGCAGTGTCAGCAAGGAGCAGAGAGCTGTGGCATCCCTGGGGTCTGCAGGAGGACGGGGGAGCTGCCTCGGTCTCCATCCATGGCCAGAGGAGTTGGTTTGGGGCTTTAACCCAGACAGATGTGCCAGGCACAGGAGAGGAAGTGCGTCTCCTTTGGCATCTGGGGCTGGGTCCAAAAGAGTTTGGGAGGGAGCAGTGGTGACTGATTCTAGAGACTGCAGGAGCCGGGAGTTGGGGAGGGACGGTGGAGGGGGGAGTGTGGTTTCCTTGGTCCTGCCTCAGAGGGGCGTCTGTCTGTGCTCTGAGAACAGTTCCCTGTCTCTGGGCCTGCTGAAGTGCAGGCCAAACCAAATGCAGCAGCGTTTCCAGCCATGGAGGAACCTGAGTGCTGTGGGCCTTTGCGTTATTTGCTGTCAGCTTTTGCTGTGTGCTGGTGAGGGAGGAAGGAGGAGGGGCACAGTCCCCAGTGCCGGCTGCAGACGCCATGTGCAGAGCGAGCCTTTGAGAGCAGCCTGGAGTGCAGGGCGCGGGCGTCCCTCAGGCCAGCGACTCTGGGTTCCTGGAGTCCTGTGAAGACACAGCATCCAACGGGAAGATCAGGGCAGTGCTTAGAAGAAATTGGAATGAGCCAGAATATCATGGGTGGGTATTTCGTTTATGCAAGCACTTTTGTGGTGTTGGTTTCAAAGTCGTGTAAAACCGAGGACATTCATGGCTAGTAATTGGCTCTCTATGGAAGGGTTTCCAGTTACAAATGGGGAGCAGGTGATCTCAGCTTCCAGCCGAACTCAGCTGAAAGGCTAGGCCTTTGGTTTTCTGAAATAGCAGCTCCCATGACAGGTCCCCTTCACGCTTCTTCCCAGCTCTCCCTGAGCTCATTAACATGCCTTTCCTCCCCTCTGTGTCCTTTGCTGCTCTTGCCCTCGGCCACTGGCTTCTAGCAGCTCTCAGCCAGTTTGGTGAAAGTCACTAGTTCTGTTTTGCTTTTGTTTATTGATAAGCGATTCTGGTTTTCTAGAAGTCTGCTCCCTCGGTATGGCTGTCGTGGTGGGCAGAGGGTGGTGTCAGGGCAGCAACGCTCCAGAGAGAGTGGGGAGGCCCGAACCCGCCGGCCCCCACTCTGGGTCTGGCCTGAGGAAGCACGAGGGAGCCACACACTTGTACACCTGTGGCCGTGGGGATTGCCCAACTCCTGTTTGAGATGCTGCAACGTCTCGAGTGACCTTGAGAGAGGTATTGTGACATTCTCAGGATCTTGAAGTAAAAATTTAAACTCTTATCGAAAAGGATAGGTACCATTTACTCTACTAGAAGGCAGAGTTGTGAAATTAAACACTGACGACAGAATGTTCTAGACCTGCCCCAGAGGCGGTCAGTTGTCATCTTGGGAGAAGGGACCGTGTCTACTAGAGATCCTGGGTTCCAGTCACTAGGGCTGCATAACAGATCACCCCAAAGCACGGTGGCTGAAGACAACAATCATCGCTGTTGTCTTTCATGGTTTCTGTTGGTCAGGAATTTGGGAGCAGCTCCACTGGGTGGTTCTGGCCCAGGGTCCCTCTTAAAGGGTGCAGTCGGAGGGTTGCTAAGGTTGGGGCCAGCGCAAAGGTTTTTCTTTACTCATATGTCTGGTGCCTGGTCAGGGAACCCTTGAACAGCATGAGGCTGGAGCAGATGGCACATCCCTTTGGTACATCCCTTTGTGGTCTTCCCACGCCATCTCTCCAGCATGGTGGCTTTGGGGTTGCTGGGTTTCTTTAACGACGGCTCAGGGATCTGAAGGTACGGTCCCCAGAGAGAACCATGTGGAAGCTGATTTGCATGGAATGACCTACGCTCGGAAGTTGTGCTGCATCGTTTTGCCACATTCTCTTGTCAGAGAAGTTGCAAAGTTCTGCCTGGGTTCAAGGGAAAGGAACTGGACCCACCTCTCTGTGGTGGAATGTCAGTGTCATATTGTGAGAGGTGCACAAGGAATGGGAAAGACACTGGTGTAGCTGTCTCTGAAAAGACAATCTGCCACACCCTGGGATGGGGAATTTCATTGGGATTGACCTGTGGTAGCTGATGAGCTTTGGGACCCGCAGTGTCAGAGAATCTTCCTTAGGAATGTGGTTTCTTTTTTCCATCTGGAGGTGATCAGAAGTGAAAGTGAAAAGAAAAGGGAGCTCGGGCACCTGACTCTTGTTCCTTCCTTTCCATGTGACGGGAGGACAGACCAGGCCTAGAGACACTCCCTGTGACTGGGAGAGTGACCCTGTGCCCAAGGTGGGAAGGCATCTCCAAGGGGAAACAGCAGCCCAGGAGCACGAGAGCAGGCTTCAAAAGGGATTGGTAGTTGCGTTGAGGAGGGACTTTTGGTCCTTCTGGTGCCGGCATGTCCTGGCAGGGGTCAAAAGACTCTTCGTTTGGTCCCCATCCTCCTGTCCTCCAGAAACGAGGAAAGCAGCTCCTTCTGAACCAGGCTCTGTGAATAGGGAGCGGCGCAGGCGCCCTGGCCTCGTGTTTGAGCCACTCCTTGGTGGTGGCCCCTGTCGTGCAGCGCCCGCTGGAGCTGTGACCCCGTGAGTCTCAGTGTGAGAGCTCCGTTAGCAAATGCTGTAGTTGCTCAGGGCCTGCGGTGGAGAAGTGGCCACCGCAGTAGCTTTGGGCCTCCTGCGAAAGAACGCAGGCCTATCTTTCCTCCAAGAGAGAACGATGTGCACGCTCAACCGCCTTTGTAGGCTCTTGTTTGTTTGTTTGGTTCTTAGGGGATCAGTCATTTGTTTAAAATATGTCGAATTAACTATATGCTTACTATTCATATGTACTAACCTATGTGTAAAAATCCTGTTTCTATGACCTCTGCCTTCTTTGAGCCTAATGAAAGAGGAAGCAGAAGTGGTGGAAAAGAGCCCCCAGATAGTGAGGGCTGGCTCTCTGGGCCTTGGGGACTTGGACTTGGGGTCTGAGTCCTTGGAAGAGTGTTAATGCCATGAGCAAGAGAGGGGACTTTGTTGCCCCCTCCCCCACCACAACCTCCCCCTTCCAACCCCTTGAGCCCACCTGGTACCCCATGGGAGGAGGACACAGCCGGTGGCGAGAACAGAGGGAAACTCTCAGCCCCGTCCAGGAGAGGGTTTTGTGCTGATTGGGGACAAGTGGGAACGATGTGGCAGCAGCTTATAGGTTTTGTGGACAACTGTTTGGGGTTCAGGTTTTTCATTTTTCTGTTCCTTAGTAGTTTTGTTTCTCCTTCGAGTTGCTACTTTTGTGCCGTTTCTTTCTTTGGTTTGTAGAGTTTTGGTCCCTGGGCCCTCCTGAGTGCCTCGGCCTTGGTAGCTGCAGATGTAGGAAGCGAGGCCCGGCAGGTGTTGCTGCCCCTGGCAGGGCCGGGTGCTCAGGCCAGCTCTCCCGGTGTCCGCCAGCGTGGTCTCTCTCCATTCTTCCCGCCCGCTGCTCAAAAAGTTTGTTAGAGGAAAACGCAGTCAATGTCGCTGAATGTGTCTAAGTGATTTTGGTGGGTTCGTTGGGTTGTTTTTTCTTCCTGTCTCAGGAGATGTAATGATTATCTGTCCACTGCATGACTCATTAAACAAACAACACACAAATACTCTAGCTCAATGAGCGTTCTTTTCCAAGAAGTCACTATGGAAGAATTCACACAGTGTTATCCTGGCTTAAAATATATTTAAAACTTTTCCTTTGCAGATACTTTTAGAAGCTGTTATATGTCTGAATTAGTTGGAATATAGGTTCAGTTGTTATAAGAAACCCCAACTAGTCATGGCGTAAACATACAGCCCAAGCATAAGCCGTCCGGGGCTGCTGTGTTGCCCCAGGACATCAGAGATGCTGTTCCTTTCCCGTGCTCTTTGCTTTCTTTAGAACATTGACTGTGTCCACGTGGTTAGAAGAGTTTACCATATTTACATTCCATGTCTACCATGTTACATGCCTATTAGTGCAAAGGGCAAAGAGGAAAGAGAAAGCTTGTCCTTTCTCTGTGAGGGGAAAGGAAGCACCTGGAAGATGCAGTCCACATTCAGATCCTGTTGGCTAGAACATCATCAGATGTCATCCCTGGCTGCTAGGAAGGCTGGAAGTGAAGTCCTTATTCTGGATACCATGTGCCCAGCTAAACACTGGGGTTCTATTACTACAGAAGAAAGAGGTGACAACTATCGAAGGTAACTAGCAGCCTGTGCCATGGGTTGTTTGTTTTAGATTATTCTCAGAAGGGGCACTTCGTTGGGTGTGGGTTTGATTTGGGGTATCGTTAGACCACTTGAGCCAAGTCTGGTGAACAAGGATGTTCAAGCACCAGGTTGCACTCCTGCTAGGATAAGCAAGTGGCAGTCGTGAGTGAGGAGTGGATTTTTCTAGTGTGGCTCGTGCACCGGTTCTGCAAGCCACAGCATCACAGAGGGGCTTCCGTGGTGTTCTGAGGAGTGGGAGCTTTGGTGGGGAAGAAGACAGCCTCCTTTGACAGTGTGTCTGAAGGCAGCACTCAGCCTGTGCAAATCCTGCTGACAGTTTGCATTTACTGACTGTCTACTCTGTGCTAGGCATCATTTATTATGTGGATTATCTCATTCAACCCACAGACAATCCTTGCGTGGTAGGCAGATACTATCATGATCTCCTTTTCATGGATGAGGAAACCGGAGTCAACTGCCTGAGGTCATAAAATGAGGAGTTGGTGGAACTAGGTTTTGAACCTAGGCAGTCTCTGGGCCTTAAGGGAGAAAGTCTACCCTGCAGATGGTGAAGCCCCCAAATCCACTTGGTTCCAGAACAGGGACAGCCAGGCTTATCCCAGCTCCCAGGCGGGAAGGAGGATTCCCCTCTGGAGAAGTTCAGCCCATCGTGGCTGTGCCGAGGCTGGAGAAGGCGGGGACCCAGGAAGGGCTTTCGAGGCAGAGGAGGTGGCTCACGTGGAAGCAGAAACAACCGTGGGTCTGCGGAGCTGGGTGTCGTCTAGCAAGTTTGGAGGCGAGGTGAGAGCCACGAGAAACTAGACCAGTGTTGGCGGGGTTCCAGGCTGAGCCGCGGAGCCTGGGCTTTATTCTGCAGTGCACTCAGGGGTGTGGGGATGGACCAGGGAGAGACAAGACCAGAGGGTGGCCCTGCTGGAGGACAGTGATGCCTGATGAGCCGTGTGTGCTGTGCAAGGTAGAGGCTGTGACTTTGTTACCATCCTCCCTGGACGACGGGATCGGGTCTCAGGGAGCTACTTACTAAATTTAGGTCAAGAAACACACATCATCAGGAGGGGGCTCCTGTGGATCTGAGTGGGGTGTATGCATTCAGCCACTGGAGAAGCAAGTCACAAAAGGAACGATAGCAGCAGGTGTGTGGGGACTGCTTGCTATGAGCCCAGTGGAGCTTACACACTATTTTGCGTAATGCTCTTGAGAGTACTTTCAGGCTGGTAGTGTTATACCCAAGTTACAGGTGCAGAAACTGAGGCTGAGAGGTTGAGGGACTGGCTAAGCCACAGGGCCAGTGAGCGGCGGGGCAGGGTTGGAATTCAGCCCTGCATCCACTTGCTGTGGGTGAGGGGGGGACAGGTGTGTGCTCACCTGGTAATGCACAGTCACAGTCATCAGCAAGTGTTCCAGGGGACCATTCCCACAGACCTGCACCCTCACAGTGGCATTAGGTGTGGCCAGGAGTAGAGGTGTAGCGGGTTCTCGAAGTGTGGACCCCGACCAGCAATATCAGTGTCACCTGTTGTTTTAGTTTCCTGTTGCTGTTGTCACAAACTACCACAAATTTGGTGGCTTAAAGCAACAATTTATCCTCTTATAGTTCTTGGGGCCAGAAGTCTGAGCTGAGTCTCATGGGGCTAAAATCAAGAGGTCAGCATGGCTGGTTCCTTCTGGAAGCTCCAGTAGAGAATCTGGCATTCCTAGCCTCTTCCAGCTTCTAGTGGCTGCCAGCATTCCTTGGCTTGTGACCACGTCCCTGTAGTCTCTGCTTCTTACTGTCACATTACCTTCTCTTCAGTCATCCAATCTTCCTTTGCTTCACTCACATAAAGACCCTGGAGGTTCCATTTGGGGCCCACCAGATAGTCCAGGAGAATCTCTCCACCTCAAGATCCTTAACTGAATCATATCTGCAAAGTCCCTTTTGCCACACAAGGTAACATTTGCAGGTTCCAGGAATTAGGACATTAGGTGAAGTTATTTTCTCGTCTTTGCTGACTTTTTAACTGTTTGTCTCCCTTCACTTGAATGTAAGCTCCCTGAGGATAGGGCAGGGACCTTTCTTTCTGTTTCACCCTGGTATCTGCAAAGCTTAGAGCAAACAGCGGGCACTTGGTCAATGTTTGTGGGGTGAATAGGCATTGGGGTGGCCCGCCCAGAGCTCTGCAGTCGCCCCCATTCCTTAGTTGAGAGGTCGGTATAGGGTATGTGCTCAGCACAGGGTGATGGAGGGTGGGGGATCCTCACGATCTTCCTAGCTTGTTGTCATTCTTTCTGAAGTGCAGTCATGCACCGCATAATGACATTTTGGTCAATGATGGATCACATATATTAATTCCATGGTGGTCCCATAAGATTATGATGGAGCTTAAAAATTCTGTAGTGAGCTCATACCACAAGGCGTTACCTTTTCTATGTTTAGATATGCAAATGCTTCTTGTTGTGTTCCAGTTGCCTACAGGATTCAGTAGAGTAACACGCTGTAGGTTTGGATCTGCGGAGCAACAGGCTGGGTCATATAGGCCAGGTGTGCAGTAGGCTGTGCCACCTAGGTTTGTCTAAGTACAGCCTATGGTGTTTGCACGATGATCCAGTCACCTAACCATGTATTTCTCAGAACGTATCCTCGTCATTAAGAGACACATGACTGTTTCGAGTTCCTTTGCAAAGGAGAGCTTCATAAAAACATGTTTCAGGGGAAAAAAAATTATTTTTATGTTATCTGTTGTTTGGGAATATTCCTTTCACTTTTCCTCCATTAGTATGACAATTGGGGCCTGGGCTCTGTTTTGCTCATGCCAATACTCAGAACAAGGCCAAGATATTTGTTCTGAAAACTCATGGAAAACATTGAATTGTTCAGATTTACATATTGACTACCTTTCTACATGGTGCTGGTGGGAGGATTTGTCATTTAAACAAAACTTCACAAAGGTTTTTCATGATGCTTTTGTTCTCCAGAACTAATAGGATCCAGAATTGAGAACTAGGATCTTGTGACCTTCGAGCTGTTAATTTGGAACAGTGTTCGTTACTAAGTTTTTTCTTGGCTGAATTCTTTCTGTGTGCTCTGCTGTTCACAACGTTACTTCCTGTTCTCATAAGCTTTCACCTACGCATAGTGGAAGGTTCCTGAAGTCTGCAGGAATCTGCAAGTGGACAGCAGTGACCAACCTGCCAACCAATAAAAGTAACAATAAAATATTTTATTCCCCTTTCCACCTGTTTTAGCTATTTGTTTCCAAAACAAACATTTATTTAAAAATAAACCTTTCAAGCTTGATTTATGACACCACCTATAGTCTCACTGCTTCAGCACTATTTTTAAATTTTTGCTTATTTGTTTGATACTTGAATATACAAGTAATTGATCTTTGTGTTTAAATTTAAAAGTTATTCATGTTGTCAAAAATATATATGATAGAGAAGGGTATAAAGTTAAAAATTAAGTTGCCAAGTTCCTTTTTATGTGTTAATGATTAGAAATATATAATTCCAGATTTTTTTATGCACATACATATACATGATAAAGCACATACGAGGTCTGTCTGGAAAGTACACAGCCATTGTTAATGTAACGGGAACGGTTTGTGCGACATTGATGTAACCTGGCAGCCAAGGAGAGTGGATTGTAATGCACATGCGTGAACAGTGACGACGGCACTGTACAGGGGGTGCTAGACGTAGAGTGAGCGTGTGCACTGTGTGACCATTGCATTCAAAATGAGCGAGTAGAGCAACAAATCTGCATCAAATTTTGCGCTAAGCTTGAACATTCCTTCTCGGAAACTATTCAGATGATTCAGAAGGCTTGTGGGGACGATGCAATGAGTGCAGAGCAAATAAGAAGTGTGGCGCCAACGCCTCAGAGATGGTCGAGAATCTGTTGAAAGTGATCCACTTTCTGGAAGGCCTGCAACAAGCAGAACACCTGAGAATGTTGAACGTGTACGGCTTAGGTTAAGAGATGCTGGGAGAACTGTGAGGGGTCCCAAGGTGCCTACTTTGAAGGGGACTGAGGCATCATGTCCTATGTACAACGTTTCTTGTATCTTGTTGCTTCTTCAATAAATGTCTCTATTTTTCTTATTACATGGCTGGATACTTTCCAGACAGAACTCATCTAATATCGTGTAGTTTTTTTTTTTTTTTAAACACAAAAAGTGTGGTCATACTGTGCCTATTGCCCTACACCTTTGTTTTTTCACCCAATAACATATCGTGTTCATCTTTGCATGCCAGAACTTGCAGACCTACGGCATTCTTTATCGTGGCTGCATAGTGTTTCATAGAGATACTTTATGTTATTTTACCCATTCCAAAACTGTATGGCATTTAAGTGGTTTCGAATTTTTGGTTATTATAATATGCACCCACATTTTAATGTGATTTCAGTGTACTTGCAAGTTTTAAATCATTGTGAACATTTACTCATGTCTCTATTTCATGGCTATTATTTAAGATTGACATCTTTCAGCCCAAAAAGTACCTAAACATTATCCAGTTGTTATACTCCTAACTTCCTCCTTTTCACTTCTATAGAGAGTGTTTCAATGGGCTACATTGCACCATTGTTTGCAAAAGGGATTATAAACCTTCCCAATGAGTTAGCACTTTGAGGGTGTACTGGCCACTGGCATTAGTCATGAGCACTGCGGTGTGAGAGGGATGCAGAGGGGAAGTGAGTATTTGTGTTCTACCAAAGTTTTATTAGTTGATATTGAACATTCCAAGTGTTTATTTCCTTTTTCTGTGAATTGTGTGAATCTATTTTGTTCATTTTTGCCTTGAAGCCTAGATATGTTTTGTGTTTGAGAGTTTTATATGTTATAGATACCATGCTTTGTTATATTTCATGTAAATATTTTCTTCAGCCTTTTTGCCTATTATTTTGTTGCACAAACTTTTTAAATTTTGATGGACTCCAATGTGTTTGAGTTTTCTTTTGATATGTCACAGGTTGGAGAATTATGTTTCCAGGGTTCTGGCATTCAGTTCTTTCTTCTATTTCATTTTTTTCCCCACTACAAATAAATGGATATGTAATGATTCCTTGGTAGTTGAAATGATTCTTCAGCCCCAGGGAAGTTTTTAGCCATGAGCCATTAGCTGTGGTAATACCCCAAGGAGGTGTTTACTTCTGGTTGAAGTGAATCATTTACCTACCATATTAGCAGGGGATAAATGGATATAAGAAATATTACAATTTAATACTGTTGGAAAGATGCACATTCTTAGCACCATGAATCATGCTTCCCATTTCAGAAAGCCTAATTACAATTAGAAGCAACAATGTTTACACAGTTTGGCTAGTTACAAGTCTGTGTGGTGGGGTTGCCTTTTCTTTTATATCTTTGTATGTACAATTCAAATAGAAATGTAAATACAGTATTTTTTTGTTGTGGCCAGCTGGATGGTGAGTCTTCTTCACAGCCTTAATTTGCGTCTTCTGTGCTCATCAGGTGGGTTTTACAAATGCTCAAAACTGGTTGTGGGTGATGTGACTTTGATCTGTCAGGTATTCTCTTAGTCTCTGTGGGGTGTAGAGAAATAAATGCCTCTATCAGTTGTGAAGTCCTAGAGTCCGCAATTTACATTGAACTTGACTGTCTGATGCATAGTCAGGACAGAATGAGGGCCTAAGCTCCACTATACCTGAGTGCTCAGGAATTGTTGAAGAGGGTCCTCCATTAAGTGATTTCACAGGTTGGTAGGAGACCATTAGCTTCCAACTCCTTTTCAGAGATCAGGGATAGCTGGGGGAAACAAGAGACTTCCTGCTTAAATTTTATAAAAAGGCTGAGAATATTCCTCTTATGACTTCTTTTTGTGCATAAATGCTCCCTCTATGTCAGTTTTTTTTTAATGTTTAATAAATGTAGTTCCTAGACATTTTGACTAATAGGATGATAACAACATACACCCAGTTTGAGCTGGAAGGGAATGTAGAGGATATTGGGAGTCTTCCTTGTGTGAATAAAGAAACTGGGGCATATGGAGCTTGAATGACTTGGCCAAGAACACACAGTGATTATTGGCAAGTCCGTCTTTCCTGAGCCTGTTTTCCTGTTTCTTCTGAAGTTGGAACCTTGCCACATTGTGCTTTTTGTCAGTGTTCACAAAGCATTCTGAAAAACTGGAAGAGACCCAAATTGGGAATGAACTTCAGCTGATCTGACTCTAGCAGTTACACAACTGCAGGTGGACTCAGATTGTGAGGATGAATTGTTCATGAACATGAGTTATCCAGGGATGTAGTGGTATTAGTGGTATCTCATCATGGTTTTAATTTGCCTTTCTCTAATGGGTAAAGATGTCAGACTTTACCTTTTCATGTGCTTGCATATTCTTTTTTTTTTTTTTTTTTTTTTTTTGAGACAGAGTCTTGCTTTGTTGTCCAGGCTAGAGTGAGTGCGGTGGCGTCAGCCTAGCTCACAGCAACCTCAAGCTCCTGGGCTCAAGCGATCCTATTGCCTCAGCCTCCCGAGTAGCTGGGACTACAGGCATGCACCACCATGCCCGGCTAATTTTTTTATATGTATATCAGTTGGCCAATTAATTTTTTTCTATTTATAGTAGAGACGGGGTCTTGCTCTTGCTCAGGCTGGTTTTGAACTCCTGACCTTGAGCAATCCGCCCGCCTCGGCCTCCCAGAGAGCTAGGATTACAGGCGTGAGCCACCGCGCCCAGCCTGCATATTCTTTTTAGTGAAGTGGCTTTTCAAACCTTTTGCCCATTTTTAAAAATTGGGTTGTTTACTTACAGTTTTGACAGTTTTTAATATATTCTAGATATAAGTCCTTGTTTCTTTCATTCTCTTTATAGTGTCTTTTGCAAGAAAAATGTTTTTAATTTTGATGAAGTTAGTTTACTAATTTTTAGTTTTATGGAGCATGCTTTTGGTGTCATGTCTAAAAAACTCTTTGCCTAACTTCAGGTCTTGGCAAAAAATCCTGCTGGAATTTGATTGGAATTATGTTAAATCTATAGATAAATTTGGAAAGATTTACATCTTTGCTATGTTTAGTCTTTTAATTCTTGAACACAGTATGTCTCTTCATTTATTTAGATCTTCTTTAGATCTTTCATCAGTGTCTTGAAGTTTTAAGCAAGTTGATACTGCACATATTGTATTAGATATACCAACATTAAATTTTTGGAACTATTATAAATGCTTTTTAAACATTTATTTCTAATTATACATTGTCAATGTATATGGCTGATTTTTGTGTGTTGATCTTATATCCTGTACACTTGCTAACTTATTAGTTCTAGGAGCTGTTATTTCTTATTTGTAGATTCCTTTAGATTTTCTATATAGTCAATTATGTCATCTGCAAATAGGGACAGTTTTATTTATTCATTTCTAATCTGTTTGCCTTTTACTTCTTTTTCGTGTCTTATTGCACTGGCTAAGACTTCTCATATGATGTTGAACAGGAATGGTGAGAGTAAACATCCTTGTCAGGTTGCAGAAGTCTTGTTCTATTTGTAGCTTGTAGTTTAACATGAATGAATGTTGAATTTTGACAATTGTCAATTGATGTGATCATGTGTTTCTTATTCTTTATGCTGTCAATATGTTTGATTACATTGGTTGATTTTTGAATATTGAGCCAGCTTTGTGTTGCTGGGATAAATTCCACTTGTTCATGGTGTATTATTCTTTCACATGATTAGCTGGATTCTTTTTACTAGTATTTGGTTGAGGGTTTTTGCATCTATGTTTATGAAGAATATTGGTCTATAGTTTTCTCTTTTTATACTTTCTTTGGTTTTCATATCAGGATAACATTCACTTCATGAAATAATTTGAGAAGTATTCTCTCTTCTTTTATTTTCCAGGAGACTTTGTGTAGAATTGGAGTTATTTCTTCTTTAAATGTTTGGTAGAATTTGCTAGTGAAATTATCTGAAGCTAGAGATTTATTTTTCAGAAGGATTTAAATTATGGATCCTATTTCTATAATAGTTATAGTAATATTCAGTTTATTTTTTTCATTTTGAGTGAGGTTTTCTCATTTGTGTTTTTTTTGAGGAGTTGATCAGTTTCATCTAAATTGAAAAAATGATGTACATAAAGGTTTGTTTTGTTTTTATATTACTTATTATTCTTTTTAATGTCTGTGGGGTAGTGATGTCTCCTCCTCTTTCATGCCTGACATTGGTAATTTATGTCTTCTCTCTGTCTCTTTTTTTGTGTCAACATTGCTGGAGGTTGATATATTTATTCTTTTTCAAAGAATCAGCTTTAGATTTCATTTTATTTTTCTCTTTTTAATGTTTTCAATTTCATCGATTTTTTATCTTATCTGTATTACTTATTTCCTTTTGTTTGCCTTGCTTATTTTGTTTGTCTCTTTCTATTTTTGTAACATAGAAACTAAGATTATTGATTTGAGACCTGCCTTCTTTTTTAGTATAAGCATTTAATGATCTAAATGTCCCTCAAAACATTGCTTTATTTGCATCCCACAAATTTTGATGTGCTGTATTTTCATTTTTTACCATTCAAAATATTTTCCAATTTCTTTTGAGGCATCCTTTTTAAGTCTTGGATTATTTAAATTCTGTTGTTTAATTTCTAAGTGTTTAAAGATTTTTTTTGTCACCTTTCCATTATTGATTGCTACTTTAATCCCATTATGGTCAGAGAACATACTTCACATGAATTTCAATTATTTTATGTGGTTATAACTTGTTTTATGACCTAGGATGTGATCTATCTTGGTGAATGTTTCATGTGCACTTGAAACAAATGTGTATTCTGTTGTTGTGGGGTAGAGTATTCTATAGATGTCTGTTAGTTCCAGTTAGATATGGGTGTTGTTCAGGTACTTCCTTGCTAATTTTCTTACTAGTTCTACCTATTACTGAGGGAGTAGTATTGAAGTCTCCAAGTATAATTGTAGGTTTGTCTATTTCACCTTCGTTCATGGGTTTTGAAGTTCTGCTGTTAGGTACATATGAATTTAGTATATTTTCTCGACAAATTGACCCATTCACCATTATGTAATGTCCCTCCTGTGTCCTTGATGGTTGGCCTTTGCTCTGAAATCTACTTTGATATTAACATATCTACTCCAGCCTTTTTTTTGATTCATGTTGACATGGTGTATCTTTTTGACATTTTACTTTTAACCTATTGATATAATTATATTTAAAGTGAGTTTTCTGTAGGTGGTACGTAATTGAGTAGTTTTTAAAATTCAGTCCTGATTATCTGTTTTTTTAATGGGTGTGTTTATAGTATTCACATTTAATATAACTATTGATGTACTTTCCTTTAGCTATGCCATTTTTAATCTGTTTTTTGTTCCTCTGTTTATCCTTTCCTGCCCTGAGTTATTTGAATATGGATATTCCATTTTAACTTAACTATTGTGGTTTTGACTATGTCTTTGTATACATATTTGCAGTAGTTCCTCTGTCAGGTATATGTGCTATACATATTTTCTCTATCAGTGTGTTGTTTGCCTTTTTATTTTCTTAAATAATGTCTTTTTTCTGAGTAGAAGTTTTAAAGTTTAATTTCTCAATGGCATTGCCTTTTGCATCCTAACTAAGAAATCTTTGCCCACCTTCAGTTTGCAAAGATATTTTCTCATGTTTTCTTCTAGAAGTTTATAGTTTAAACTTTTTGTTTATATGTACAATGTATTTCAAGTTAATTTTTGTATATAGCATGAGGTGGGAGCCAGAGTCCCTTTTTCTTCCAGTTGGCTATTTAGTTATTCTGCCACCATTTGTTAAAAGGATTTTTTCTTTGCCCTTGAAATACCTTGGCACCTTTGTTTAAAATCAATTGACCTTATATATGTGGGCCTATTTCTGCATTTTATATTCTGTGCTATTGTTTATTTGACTATCCTTATATCGATTTTGATTAACTGAGATTTTGATTACTGAGATTTTACACTCAGGGTCAATTTCCTTTTGGTTTTCTAGTTATGTTTTATTTCTGACTGCATCCTTCACCCATTTTATTTTATTTTATTTTTTTGAGACAGTGTCTCACTCTGCCACCCCAGCTGGAGTACAGTGGCGTCATCATAGCTCACTGCAACCTCACACTCCTGAGATTAAGTGATCACCCTCCTTCAGCCTCCCGATTAACTCGGACTGTGGGTGCGTGCCACTGTGCCCAGCTAATTTTTCTACTTTTAGTAGACATGGGGGTCTCACTCTTGCTGAGGCTGGTCTCAAATTCCTGAGTTCAAGCAATCATCCCACCTCAGCCTCTCAGAGTGCTAGGATTACAGGCATGAGCCACCGAGCCCGGCCCTTCATACATTTTCTCAAGAGTGCCATGAACCTTTCATTTTCTTGTTTGTAGTATGTTTGCGCATTTGCTTGCTGTTAGCTAGCGTGGACAGCCTTAGCTACAGCTACACTTTGTTTTAATAAAGTGAAGCTGATTTCTGCATAATACGTTTCGTGTCTTAAATGAGACCAAGTTTGTGTTCCTTGCTGAGCTGCATTTTGAGGACATTGAGTACTTAAGTTTTCTGTGGTCTGAAGGTGCCTGGTAGTCGTAAGACGAACGGGGCTGGAACTTGTCTGAGCTTAGGTGTAGCCTATTTTGAATGACTTGAGCTGTACTTTCTCTTCTGAGACTTGGTTAAGGTCTTAAACCAGGATTTGCCCCCCCACCCCCGGACTTAGGGTGTGTCTATTCCCCTGGGGTGGGGGCTACTCTCAGGCTTGAAGCATGTCTGTCGTTCATTCAGAGGTCCCCAAAGAACATGCTCTATCAGTTTTCATAGTCTTCATTGAGGTCTAGAGATACTTCAGTGGTGATTAAAACCCATCTCTGCCAATGCCATTTTGCTTGACTTTTCTAGGCCATCATCCGTTTCCTTATCCTGCTCCTCTGGAAATTGAAGTGTGTTGGTGAGAATTTTCAGCATGTTATCCTCTTATGCAAGCCAGGCCATTTTTAACCCAGGTGTCTCCCAGCATGGTTTGTCCCTTGTTTTCCCACCTTTAGGACTATTTATAATTTTACCTCCTGATTTTGCATTTCTTGTCTCATGTTACAGACTTGAATTTTAACCTTTGCCCAAGTACTGATTACAGAACTAGTTCTTTAAAAAGTAGAGCTTTGATACTGGTAAATAGAAGTGACAGTGGAGAGAAACAAAGTCTTGAATAAACTGCAATCTGGGGAAACTGAGTTTTTTTTTTTAAAGGAAAATTGAATTGTAAGTGCTTATTGTGTCTAGGAAAGAAGTGAGTAAGAAGAAAATTTAATATCTGAAAGAAGTAACTTGCTGAATTTAAAGCTGTTACTGACCAGACAGTCAAGGAATGAGCCAAAGAGACATTAATGTCTTCCTTCCCTGGGAGACATGAAAAAATATTTTCATTTCATTTCCAATAGTGGTTGGAAAAATATCTAATACCCTGAGCCTTGGGAAGAGTTGAGTTGTGTATCATCTCTTGCATTGCTGCTGTTTTTGTGGGCATGTTCTAGATCTTTATTTCTAATTTAGCAGACGGTTTGCTATAACTACACAAAAGAGCCTTCCATGGATCAGATTACACAAGCAGCACATTTAGATGGCAGCCTGCGTGGATGACATTTTGCTGTGAGGCTCTTGGTTAGAAGCTTCTCTTATTGCAGAAACACCACTGGGGACTAGTAGCTCATAGGATCTTCAATGGAAGCAAAAGCTACCAGAAAGTAGGGCATTGGAGTTGGCACCAGAAACCACAAATAAGAGAGACCATGGCAGTATCTACATAGAGGGACAGAATGGCAGTGGGCTGATTTTCAGATGACCAGAATCTCTCATGTGTCATGATGATGAGGCATTTGGGCCCAGCTGTCCTGAGATTTTGCTACATCAGTTACCTCCATTGTCTCGCCTTCAGTTCTATTCTTTCTTGCCTAAGCCCTCTCTTCAGCTTATGATCTCCCAGCGGTGTCCCTATCCTATAAAATCTTCTGCAACTCCTGGGTCAGTTCTGCTCAGTGTCAGCTTGGCTGAATTCACCTCCAGTCTTACTTCCATTTCTTCCTCTGGTGTCTCTGCAGGTTGTGTTGAAAGATGACTATGGGTCCGTGCTACCAGCTTGTCCCTTTCCTCCACTGCGATAGGTTGTGTCTTCCTCCCAGCTGCCTTCTGCTTTGACTTGCTTCTCTGTTGGCTTCCATGACACATCGCTGTGCTTTTCTCCCTGACCTCTCTGGTCGATTGCCTCGGCCTTGCTGCCTGGATGCTGGTGATCTGGAGAGAGGTGGCACTTGGCGCTGTGCACCCCTCTCTGCCTGGGTGGTCCTGTCCCATCCCAGGCTTCAGCCATCACTCTGCTGGTGATGCCTACATCCCTGTTTCCATTCCTGTCCCTTCCCCTGAGCTCCGGGACACATTTCTAGCCACAGTTCCTAGTCTGCCTGGCTGTCCCATGGCCATCTCAAGGTCAGCACATGCAGCATGGAACTCACCTCCGTTCAGGCTGGTACCCGCACGGTGAGGGTTATGTTTGGGCACCCAAGTCCTTTCTTGGTATGTCAGGCTTGGAAACGCCACATGAGCCCTTGATTCTTCTGCCTCTTTTCCTCGCTGTCCTACCCACTCTCCCCCTTTTCCTGTCCCCACATTGTCAATCACTAACACTTAATTTTTTTCCTCTGTTGTTTCACCCCCGTTGGTCCTGAATGCCTTTCCCTCCATTCCTTGTGTAACCCGTGCCCTCATTTGGGTTCTCTCTGCCACACGTTGCTGGAGCCTCCTCTTTGGTCTTTCTCCATCACCTCCCTTCCTTGCATCCTTTCTGCTCTTTCCAGATTCTCCACCTTGCTATTACTGTCTGTATTCTTGTCCCCCTTTCTTGCCTCTCCCACTCAGTCAGGAGCCTTCAGTGGGACACACTCTTTGATCGACATTTCCACTTCTACTAGGATTTATCTTGCAGATTTACACAGATGTGCGTGTATAGACTGACACAGAGCTCGCTGTCATGTTGTCTGTAACAACAAAAGTGGATAATGACCTCTGTGTCCATCAGTAGGGCACTGCTTAAATAAATTAAGGTAGAGCCATATAATGAATAGAATGTCCTGTGTCTATTAATAATAGTGAGTACATATATATTTGCTGATATGGACCAAGGTCCAAGGTACATTGGTAAATTTGAAAAAAAGGTAAGGAGCATAACAGCGTATATATTAATATGTTTCTTTTTGTGTTAAAGCAGGATGAAACTTATATTCAACCTTGAATATTATTCATTAGATATTTGTGGAAGGTTACTTGTCACTGTTTTGTATAGTTTACTTCTTAAAACTGTATATATGTATTACATTTTTCCTAAAGAAAACTTAATATTAAATAAATAAACAAAACCTTGCAGGCACTTCTTATAGACTTACCCAGACTTCCATTAGAGCAGCAGTCCCCAACCTTTTTGTCACCAGGGACCAAAAATTGTTTTCATGGAAGACAATTTTTCCATGGACCCAGGAGGGGAAGATGGGGATGGTTTCGGGATGATTCAAGTGCATGACATTTATTGTGCACTTTATTTCTACTATTATTATTCCATGGTAATATACAGCAAAATAATTATGCAACTCACCATAGGTTGGGGACCCCTGCATTAGAGGACCTTTGGATTTGGCACCTAGGGGTGTCTCTAGCCTTGTTCTCATTCCTTTTTCTTTGCACAACCTTTGTTGGGCAGCCTGAACCCAGTGAAGAAAGGCACAGCCCCCTAACCACTGGTGTGGCCTGGTGTGGGGTGGAGCGGGCACAGCCCCAACAGAATGGGCACCAAACATAGTGCTGGGCCAGATCCTGGTGGTCCTGCTGCTCTGTGTGCTGTCATTGTATTAATACTTACTAGATCGTGGGGACATGCAGAAAGTTTTTAGTTACTAGATTGAGTATACTTGGGACATTCAGTGGGGGAAGGAGGAGAGAGGGTGCCCAGGGCGGAAGTAGCAGAGCTGCTGAAGGCAGGGATGGAAGGGTGAGGGTAGCTGCCATGTACACCTTCTGAGATGGAGGTTGGGGGATTCTAACGCCAGTGTGACCGTTCTGCTATCTTCTACCCCAGATGTCCTGTATGGGGCCTCTGCGTGCCGACCCGAGTGTGTGTCCGAGCCCACGTGGTCTTTTCCACCTGCACACTCTTCTCTAACCCCTGCTTTTCCAGATCCTGCTCACCCTTCAAAGCTGGCTGGGAAATTGTCTTTCCTTGTTCCTGGCTGTGAGTGCTCGCTCTTTGCTCTCTGAAGTTGGGAGGCCTTTATCTGTATCTGGGTTTCCACATTTATCTCTTTCTACACAGGCTTATAGTTTTCTTTCCTGGTCTTATCTCTCTGGCTAAAGACTTGACTGACATGCTGATAAGACCAGAGTTGTTCATCTTTATCTTCTCTACTACAGTGAAGGGATTTCCAGGACTCCCGCAGTGTTGAGTGCTCTGTTTTGGTCCCTTCCAAAATCTTCAAAGATTCTGTCACTCTGAGATACCTGGAAGGGTAATTCAACTGATGATTGGTGGAAAAGAGATAGAGAAGGACGGATTGCTATTCCTTTAGCAATGGAAGTAGGAGGTGTTTTAAGGGGCAGTCCTGGAGTTGGGGGGTGGGCATGGGGCAGGCTCAGGGATGCACAGAGCCCACAGGTAGAAGATCCTACAAGTCCCTGTCACCAGAAAATCAGGTAGCAGTATTCCTGTTTTCCAGATCAGCACAGGAAGCTTAGGAAGGGATATGAGATACAATCCTCCCAATTTGCAGTGTAGGTGGATTTTCATAAATGTTTTTACTTATGTGTTTCTCCAGCTTGCTTATTATTTTCCAAGAGAACTTCTCATGTTTTCCAGCCAGTCCTTTTGTCCTTCCTCTCCCTGCCTTCCCATCAACACCAATAAAACGTTAAACACGTGGAGCCAGTGGTCACATTGAGATTCTTTTCACTGGGATTCTTTAAAATGTGGTCCTGCTTATTCAGTGTATTTTCTCATATCTCTGTTACCTTTTTCTGTACACATATAGCAGTTATCCTAGAGTTAGAGGTTTAAGAACATTGGCCTCGTTTGGCCTTATTCCATCTTTTATTGCAGAGGTCAGCAAACCATGGCCCATGGTTTGCCAACACTGCCTGTTCCTGTAAATAAAGTTTTACTGAGACACAGCCACACCCATTCATTCACATAATCACAAAACGCAAGGGTAGAGTTGAGTGGTTTGGACAAAGACTATATGGCTCTCAAATCCTAAAATATTTAATATTTACTGCCTGGCCCTTTTCGGAAAAAGTTTGTGGATCCCTGCTGCATTGTGTACAATTGTCACCCCCGTCCCTCCCTCCTCCCCATCGTGATCATATTAGTATGTTCTTCTCTGTTAGTTCTTCTGTTGTATTCATGTTGTGACATACATCCAGCCACTCGGCACCTAGCACCAGCTGGAGGTGTGCGGACCGCCCTCGGTGCTCCCCTCTCCAGGCTCTGGGATGAGCCTTCTGCTCCCCCAGCAGGGTGGGCCCAGGAGGAGCTGGCCTGGGGCAGCTGTTACCGTTTGTGGGACCAGGCACAAAGCTGAGTGCTTTCCACGCTTGACTTCCCCATGACTTACATGGACAGAATGGTATTGCCCTTGACTTATCCAGGAAAACCTGCCCCGAGTCTCACGGCTGGCAGGCGCCCCAGCCTGCATATGAGTCGCACCTGTCTGACTGCAGAGAGCGGCCTGTTTCCTTTTCCGCTTTGCTGCTGCTCATCCAGACGAGCCCAGCTGTGCAGCGCGTGGGCTCTGTTCCCGCCCCGTCTTGATCTTTCTGGTGCATTTGAACTTTTACTGCCTCTGTCTGGCTCCCCTACTTCTTCCACTTAGAGAGTTAGAATTTCCTTCATGGCTTCTTTTCCTCCTCCTTCCTCTTTCTTTTGCATCTTAAACCTGGGTATTCTTCAAGTCTCTTCTTACACCACCCCCCCTTCTGTAATCTGCATGGTTAAACCCTGAAGAGCCACTGTTTCACAGAAGACTCCAAATCTGTCACCTGGTTTTCCCTGTGAACTAAATTGTGGTCTTGATCTTTTGCCAAAGCTCTACCCCAGCTTTCTAATTTTTTTATGGGGCTTCTATCAGGTGTCCCCTTGAGATCTCAAACTCCTGTTCTTCCCTAGGCACAGTTCTTCCCCTGACCTCAGGGTTTCTGCTCAGTGCACCATGATTCTCCCAGAAACCACAATTCAAAAGATAGTGATCATGTTTCCTTCATTCTTCTTCCCCTCTTCCCGTCAGCCCTGTCTGTGTCATCTTGTGTGTTTGTCCCAGTGTGTCCATTCTGGCCCCTCCAGCCTGGGCCAGCCATTGCAATGCCGTTTACGTAGCCTCTTTGTTACTGTCCTTAGTGCTTCAGGCTGGGAACGACAGACTGCCTCATGGTACACGCTCCACTTGGCCCAACTGCGCTCAGAAGCCCTCTGCTGTGGTCCGAATGTGTCCCCCCAAAATTCATGTTGAAACCAAACCCCTGTTGTGGTCGTATTAAGAGGTGGGGCCTTTTAGAAAGAAAGACAGAGAGCTCTGCCCCCATGAATGGGGTCAGGACCCTTATGAATGAGGGTGAAGGGAGCCTCCTCTCCTTCTACCCCTTGAGACACCAAACCTGCGGGTGCCTTCATTTTGAATTTCCCAGCATCCAGAACTGTGAGCGATACATTTCTATTATTAATAAATTACCCAGTCTAAAGTATTTTGTTATAGCAGCTCAAGTGGACTAAGATACCTTCTCAACACACCCTGTGATAGCACTGTAGTACCTCCCCACTCCAATTTATTTTATGCAGTTATGGTGAAATAATTTCTCTCATTTATATCACTTATCTGCTTAAAAAACCAATGATTCTTTATTGACTAACAAATTACAAACAAATATCCAGAGGAGCATACACAGCCTGCCTTTACTTGGCCTCCAGTTTTTCTTGCTAGCATCATTACCTACTCTATGTTCCCTAAGTTAAGTCCCAGGAAGTTAGGCAATTTAGTGGTCCCAGTACGTGGTCCCTTACTTCCTACTTTCATGCTATTAATTCTTTCTAGAATGCTTTTTCCATCCTGCAAAGCCTTTTTCAATTGCTATTTCCTCTGTGGTGTCTGATTTCCAGGCTAATGTGAATTTTCCCTCTTTTGAGCCTCCATATTACTTTCTTGGAGACTTTCTTATGGAACATGGCTCTTATATGTGCTATGGTGACAGAAGAACTGTTATTACTGCTAACCCACCAAAGCAGGAGCTCTTCTCTGCTTAACTAATGTTTAAGATGCCTAGGAAATGCTCAATACATATTTGCTGAATTATTCTGAATGGAATTATAGGAGAAAGTGATACGGTTGGCTGTGAAATTTAACAGGTTTCTCGCTCAAGTATCCTTAATATACTGTTAATGGATTAAGTGGTGCTGAGGTCTTCAAAATATGCCTTTGGTAACATTTATTTTAAATTAAAATATTGTCATCTTCAGCCAAAGGCCCACCATATAGTGATGGAAGTCAAAGAACCCAGGAATAGCTCCTATGACAGGTGGTGCCCTGTCTTGGCCACTGTCTCAGTGCTATGGCATTGAGCTTGCCTCTTGGCCTTTCTGGGCTTCAGTTTTCTCATCTGTAAAGTGGGTCTGGATGAATATACTTTTCAGGTAGAGTAGGAGTACCAGGGATGATTTTACTCCTAAGGGGCCATTTGTCGGTACTTGGGATGGAGGGGTGCTACTAGGCCAGGAATGCTGCCAAACATCCTCATCTTACAGGTCAGCTTCCATACCAAAGAATTATCTGGCCCAAAATGTATTAGTTCAAGGTTGCAAAACCTTAATGTAGAGCATACTATGATTCAAATCTTATTTTAATGAATTGAATGACTATTATAAACCTGATATTTCAAATTATAATTTAATTTAGTAGGAGACAGTCTTTTTCCAAACAGTGTTCTGAGATTCATTTTTTTTTGCATTTTATTTGTGTTTAAGCATATGGAGATAATTAACATTATCGTAGAGACAAAATATGTGTAATTTAAAATCATATCCATTTCATCATACTGGATCAGTAATTCCCCAAGTTCTTATCTTACTGTTAGAACATTTGAAAGAATTTGCAGGGAGGAAAGTCAGAAGAAATGGAAATCACATGTATGTGGGATGAACACAGGCTTTAAATAACTGGATTAATGAAAAGGGAAACCTTTTCCCCCCCTCTTTGTTCCCTAAGCACCACATTTACAGGTGTTGTCTGAGGAAGTTCTTGTGGCTTGGTGAGGCTGGAACCTGGGCAGTTTGAAGACAAGTATATTTGCCATTCCCTGGGACCAGCAAATGTTCCCAGTTGGTAGGGAACATTCCAAACTTTATAGTTTGGAAAGTTTCTTTTGTCAAAAATATCAGAGCCAACCAAAGAAATACAGCTGGTGTGAGATAGCATGACCGCTCAAGTATACAAAGGCAGATCCTGTATTGGGTAGAACACTTGTTTCTTCAAACAACATAGCTTGGATCACTTGCCAATTGCAGACACAGGGGGTTACTTTTTACCAGGGATGTGATTGAAGCAAGTTGGGAAAACAAGATTGGTTGCTCTTGCTTCTTGCCATCCTCCATCCTTCTCTCCACAGGTGAGCTTTGGAAAGCTCCCAGGTAAAAGAAAAGAGAATGTAATTTAACTTACAGAGAATTGCAATTTTTTTTTTTTATTGGAAAGAAAGGTGATGCTGAGAGAATTGCAATTTTGAAATGATCCCAGAGCCTCATTCTAAGAACTTAGTAGGAAGTTGGCATAATTGCAATGGTTGGCAAAAACATAAAAATAACAAATATATTGGAAGAGTGAAAAGTAGGTACTAATTAAAAGTATCAGATGGTTTGGCGTTCACACTGATGTGTACTGCAGTGCCACTAACTAATTGTAATGAGAGAGCCCTCAGATGCTGCGATTCCCTGGCACAATCCCAACAGCGGTTTCCTCCTCCTTGCTGGTCTGTGAGTTAGAGATGCCATGGAGCTGCAGGTGACAGAATGTCTAACTAGGGCAGCTGAGCCACACAGGAGGTGATTTTCCTTGTGTGAGTCCAGAGAAGGCAGTCCACAATCCTGGCAGGGACTCGGGCTCCCTAGCTTTGGCTTCTCCATTCTCAGTAGTAGTATGTGAGTTTCATTTTCATGCTCAGAGGGTAGTTGTTTCGGCATCCCACTTGCCTGGTGGACAAAAAAGGGAAGGCTGAGTACGGAAGGGCAGAGTGTGCTCAGCTTACATCTTGGCCATCCCAGCTTTGCGGGGCCACCTCTAGTCACAAGGGAGTGTGGGAACTGGCAGCCTTAACCTGGCATTTTGCTGTCCTGTTCCTATCGGAATCAGAGTTCTGGTGGCAAGTGATAAGGGAGAATGGACCTTGTGGAGGTGACAGGAGTGTCTGTGGCTTGGTACTTTTGCCTGTTACCCAACAGACATTCTCAGGCATTGTAGATTCATTTCTTTGTTGGCTTAGAAGAGGTAGATTAGTAAAAATAAAATTACCCTAGTAAAGTTGTGTTTCCTTGCTGCTTTCCCCTTTCACTGGCTAGGTTGAAAGTTACTGTCCTGTTGCCTGACAGACATTAAAATTGCCTTTTGGTGTGTGCAGCATCATTGTGCTATTTCCCTGCTGGGACTACAATGTTCACTTCTTGCTCTGGGCGTGTATCTGGCTCTTCCATGCTGCTACCTGGACAAAGGCTGAAGACCAGGGCCACTTTCTGACCTGGAGAGAGGGCCATAAGCTCTTTTTTAATTTCATGCCACTTCAGTGTATGGAGAGTTGTTCTGTGAGGGAGAGATGACCCAGCTTTCCAGGTTCCGTGTGTTTCTGGAATTTTCTACTCCCGGATGGAGGGGCAGTGCCGTGGCAGTTGGTGAGTGGTGATGGAGAGGTGTGCATTCCAGGGTGGCTCTGAGTGCTGAGGGTTTACAAGCAGCGCAGCAAGAAGTTAATCTATGTTTGTTCACGCAACTACAGCGCTTCCTTGCTGTGCCCTTCCTGCCCTAGTCCAAGGTCTGGCAAGTCTCTTGCAGGCCTCTTTTCCCCTCTTATTAGAAGGTCCTTCTGTATGCCTGGAAGACGTCTGGGTTGCCTTTAATCCATTCCTTTTCGGCTCTTATTGTACTTGGTTGCCAATTTTTCCCTTTTTGAAACCAATTTTTCCTCTTCTCAAGTGTTTGACACTTAGCGGAGTGAGGCTGTCAAAATGTTTTACTTCTATCATTAGCATAGTCTGTCTTAGCTCAGTATTGTGTGTGTTTGTGGTGGTTTTCTGTTTAATTTGCTCAGCCACAGATTAACAGCCACAACTCCCCCTCTGTCCCTCACACTTCTCCCCTACAGAACACACGCATAACTAAATGCGTTTCAGAAAGCATTCTAGACATCTCGCAGCGCTGAAGAGGCCTGGAGGTGGTGCGCTTCCGACAGAGGGTTGCCATGGCGACGCGCGGAGGCCAACTCAACCTGTGGGCAGGGAGGGCGGGCCTGGGGGAGAGGCCCTGGCTGCCAGACCCCCGCGCAGCCCCGCAGAAATGTCGTGTTTCCTACCACGCTCTTGGGATCGGCATTTGGCTGTCTGAGAGAACGATGAAGTGTCCATGTGGAGGCAGCTGCGTTGGCTGTGCCCACGGCCAGGCTGTGTGCTCGTGCCTTTCCTTCCCATGCACGCCAGTGTCAGGGGCTCTTCCCGCTCTTGTTGCCTCTCTTCCTGTCTGCACAGTGCTCCATTGGCTGCGAGGGGCCTGCTGAAGGAAATGCAGGTATATGAAGACACGGCTGATTTGAAAATGCTGGAAATAAAAGGAGTATTGTTTAGAGTTGTTTTATTCTCTTTGGAGATAAGTTACAACTTTGAAATTGGCAGTGGCATTGGTACTGATGGTCTCTTCCATTTCTTAGGGACTGACCGTGTCCTAGAAATGTGTCTTGTGCTAACTCATTGGATCCTCATGGTACTTCCCAAAGGTATAGAATTGTTATAACCATTGTACAGATGTGAAAAATGAGGACCAGAGAGGCGAGGTACTTGCCTAAGATCACACAGCTACTAGGTGACAGGGCTTAAACCCAGGGAGTTACTCAGTGAAGCACGGTGAACAGTCCCGACACATACTAGACATACGGCAAGTATATGTTGCATGGGTGAATTCAGTTGCTACTGGTGAGGTCTTCAGAGAGCCTGTGAATACTGATATTGATGTATAATTTAGCATGTCCTCTAGTTAGAAAAGCAGATCGTAGGTGTTTAGTAGTAGCTGTTCCCATTAGTTTATATGTCTATCAGGAATGCCTGGTTAACACTGGTCAGTTTGTCCATCAGATCCTTTCTTTACAAACAGCAGATGTCAGCTTTGAGCCAGCCCCATTGGGATCACAAATTCTGAACTGGTATTCTGTTTATTAACGAGGCTGCACTCCTGCGTGAAACCCACGTGCGTAACTCCAATTAATACGCTAATAGAATTTTATTGGAGAACTTGATAGAGTGATTCTGAAGTGTATTTAGAACAGTAAATATGCAAAAACAACCTAGAGCGTGGACAGAGATTGGTGGGGAGGGAATAGAATAATCATAATTACAATGAAGTTTAAATTGAAGATATTAAATTAAAACAGAATGGTGCAAGGGCGCATAAGTGAAAGAAAACAGAAAGACCAAAAATAGGCCCCAGGGATTCTATAAAAACTGGGCATATGATGAGGCAGGTCTTCTAATCTACAAAAAGTTATTATATCATTACTACATGCTTATTATGTCAGAAACACAATATGTGTGAAAGTGCAAAGTAAAGATTATTTTTTCTTCCTGTAATTTCATTCTCAAGAAGGAACTTAACATATTTTTTGAGGTATATTACAAATATACCTATGGATATGCACACTTTTGGAGAGAGAGGCAGCATGGTGTACCGGTTAATAATGCTGACACTGACGTCAGACAGCCAGGTTTGGAATCCTGTCTGTGTGACCTTGGATGCATTATTTAACCTCTCTGTGCCTCAATTTTTCTCATGAAATAGCCATGATAATCATACTTATAGGGTTGTTGTGAGGGAAAAATGAGATAATACGTGTAAAACACTTAAATACGGCCTGGGACATCATGCCTATTCGATAAAAGTTAGTTCTAAAACATGTAAGGTCATAACCATGTTTTGCAACAATTGATCATATAAGAATATTTTTTAGGCATTTACTGTGCGTGTATACTCATATAGATATATCTGGTTCATTCCTTTTAATGGCTATATACCGTTCTATTTTATCAACTTAACAAAATTCCTTGTTGATAGTGTGCTGAGTCCCCGAAACTACCCTCAGTCTTGATGATGTGCTAGAAGGACTCACAAGACTCAGAAAAGCTGCTTTACTCATGGTAGGGTTTATTATAGTGAAAGTATGCAGATTAAAATTAGCAAAGGGGAAAGGCACATGGTACATAGGGTGAAGTCAGGAGAAACCAGGTGCAAGCTTCCACATGATCTCCCAGTGGAGTCCCATAACTGTCCTTAATTCTCCCAACCGTGATGTCTGACAGCACATGCAAACTGTTGCCAAGCAGGTAAGCTCTCCTAAGCCTTGGTGTCCAGGGTATTTATTGGGGTTCAGTTATGTAGGCAGTGCCTGTATGACTGGCCTAAACTCATCACACTTCAGCCTTTCAAAGCAAAAACAGATGTCAACCATATATCCCATTGTTAGTAAAAATTGGTGAAAATGGTCCTGCATAGCCCCAGGCCTCAGGCATACAAAAACACTCTTATCAGGCAGGATATTCCAAGGGCTAGGAGTTCATCTCCCAGCTGCTGGCCAAGGGCCAGTCCTGAAGGCAGGTCTTTCTTTGGGATTGTGCAAGGTTTGAGCAGTCCAGGCCTGTTGAGAAAACCCTACCCCGCACAGACAACCATTTAGGAATTTTCTAGTATTTTGCTATCATGAACACTATTTCAAGAAGTGGCTGTATGTATTTTGTCTTGTGAACTTCTCTGAGTGTTTTTATAGATAAATGCATAAAATTTAAATCGTTCACTCAAAGGTACTATAAAATTGAACTTTTGACAGTTTTTGTAATATTGCCTTCAAGAAGGTTGACTTCACATTTCCACCCAGAAAATCAGAGTTGACATTTCCCCACATCCTCTCCAATATTATTTATAATAAACATTTGTTATCTTTTCTAATTTGATAAGGCGACAACTTGTTAATGTAATTTGCACTTCATTGTAATTGGGGAGATTGTACTTTTTTTTGTATGTATACTGGCCATTTCTATTTCCTCTTTGAGTTGAAGAATAGAAGGATTTAATAAACAGTGTTAGGGCAATTAGTTAAATTTATTTGAAAAAATATGTTCATGTTTCTCCCCATATGCACTAAACATTTCATATGAATTACTTTTTTTCTGTAAAGGACCAGGCAGTAAATCTTTTAGTCTTTGTGGGTCATATACTGTCTCTGTTGTATATCCAATCTTTTTTCCTTCCCGAAAAGCTCATGGACCATATAAAAACATGTGATAGGCTATAGTTTGCTGGTTGCTTATTTAAATATTTAAATGTAAAAAATAAGTTATCTGATTCTTACACAGTTTTTATCAGATTTTAGTATGAGAATGTTTTGTCTTAAGTAAAACTCAAATATATAAAGTTTTCTACTTGCAGTTCACTTTTCTCTTACATCCCAGTCTAAACTTATCAGCCATAAAGGAAGTCAACATAAAGCAAGATATGTACCAAAGAGAAAACCAGATAATTTAAAAAAATTTTTAGGAAGACTTAACTATTTAATCCCAAACATAAATAAATAAAATGTAAAACAAAAACGATGAACTACATATTTGTAAAATACATCTATAAGGGATGAAATTTAAAAGTTTAAAAATCTTAAAGACATATTTTTCAAATGCATAGCAAGAAATGTCCTACTGTGTTAGAGTACTAGGCAAAAGACACAAGTGGATGATTTCAAAGGAAGGAATACAAGTTACCAGTAAATATATAATATACAGCATCACTGGAAAGAAGAGAAATGCAAATTGAAGCATTAAGCTACATTTCCTGTGGAATTGGCAATGATTTGAAAAAAGAGTAATGTTCTGTGTTGGCAGGAGTGATCTGAAATGGGCACTCTTACACGCTGCTGGTGAGCATGTAAATAAAAAGTCTTTCCAAGAGGCAGTTTGCAGGCATTTCTCAAGAGCCCTGAAACATGTGTTCAGAACCTTAGCTCTGAACATAAATACAAGAATTTTAAAATATTTACACAGTATAGTTTCTATTTCAGCATTATTGATAATAGCAAAACATTTAGAAACAAACTAACAAACCAATAGGAGAATGTTTGATTTACCCGTAAGATGGAATACTAAGCATATGTTAAAATTCATGTTCCTGAAGAATGTTTTACGACTAGGTGTGGTAGGCTAAATAACGACTCCCCGAAAATGTCTGTGTCCTCCTTATCCCCAGAATTTGTGGATATCTTGCCTTACATGGCAAAAGGAACCTTGCGATTAAATTAAGGATATTTAGATGAGGAGGTTATCCTGGATTATCTGGGTGGTCCCAATGTGAACTCAAAGCTCCTTGAAGAGAGTGACAGGAGGGTTGAGGTCAGAGAGGGTGATACAGTGACAGAGCAGAGGACAGAATGATGTGGAGCCATCAGTCAGGGAATGTGGACAGCCTTTAGAAGCTGGGAAAAGTGGGGAAACAGATTCTCCCAGATGGAATGCAGCCTTACCAACACCTCGATCTTTGCCCAGTGAAACTGACTGTAGACTTCTGACCTCTAGAACTGTAAAATAATCAATTTGTGTTGTTTTAAGCCACTGAATTTTTGGTAATTTGTTGTGGCAGCAGTAGGAAACCCATATGCTAGGGACAGCTCACATACTGTGAGTGAGCCGGGGAGAAGGACATTATCACAGTGGGGTGACTGGTGGGGTGAGGCATTGCCCCCAAAGCAGACTCGCCCATAAGGTATTGACCCTATATGCTAGAAGTGCAGACTTGCCAGATTACAGAAGCTTAGGCTTAATTTTGTCCTGTGTCATGATCCCTTTTGTACCTTTCATGTCTCTATTTAGGAGCAGCATATGAAATGGTCTGTTTTCAATAGGCAATGTTTGCAGCCATTCGGGACCTATCTGGGTTTTGAGCTAAATTTAGCATCAGCTAAGGCCATATCTCATGTAAAGGAAAAGTGAGACTCACTATCCAGGTCTCTCTGTTTCCGACCTCCTGGTACCCCCAAATGCCTGTTTGCCTCTTGTGCCTCTGGACTCTGACTCACAGCTACATGTGACTTGGAATCACACCTCTGCTCCTCTCCCTGACAGAAAGCAGTAAATACGTGTGTGCAGTATGGCTTCATTAAGAAATAGCTCTCTCTAGTTCTAGGCAGAAAAAGGACTAATGACTGACTCTGTGTAGTGGGGTTAGAGGTTATTTCTATGTTCTTGGCTATACCCTTTTGTTCAGTTGACTTTGGGCCATGAACATGTGTTGATTTATTTAAATATAGCAGTACATTTTTTTTTTTAAAGGAAAGGTGAGAAGTTTCTGTGTGTACTTGATGCTTTTTTCTATGTCACTCTACTACCTGATCACAATTCTCAGCAGTGAGCATTCATTCCTTCAGTGTAGGCAGAATGCTGGTATTTGTTTCAAGACCTGCCTTTATGTGCTGGCCCCAAATTATGGAGGGGGATGGTGGTGCTTGGGAGTTCTTGATTCTGAGCATTCCTGAAGTATAGACCAGGGATGGACTCCCATCTTCAACCTGTGATTTCCTTATTTTAATGTTTGGATTAGGAAACTGTAGTTATGGGGTGAAATGGGTAAGAACAAGTAGACATCTATGCACCAATTGTCTTTCTTGGTCTCAGTTGGTTTTCTTTTCTTTGTTTTAAGAGTGTAGCATGGGGTAATGCAAAGAGCACTAAACTCAGGGTCAGGAGGCTAGAATTCTTGCCATTAGGCTGCTGCTAAGTGAACCTGTAAAACTTGCTTTGCCTCTTGAGGCCCTGTATGCCTATATCCCTTTTAATAAAAAGGGGAGTTTGGATGTTGTGAACTTTCTGGGTTTTCCATGTCTAATACTCTAGCATTGCTAAGAAAAATCTAGTCTTTGAATGTGAGTGCTGCCTGATAAAATGCTGACAGAAGTCATAAGGTTAACTCAAGTATAATATTGGGTGTGAGGGCGTAGGTGAGTGGCTACCATTGGAATTTGTCTGAAGTCTGCATTCTTATGTAAGAAAGAAACCATACATACCCGAAGCCAGTGTTGATGAGAAATGAAGTTTCTGCTCCATGTTTTTTCTTTTTCTTCATTTTTTCCATTCTTTTTACCACCATCAGAAACCTTCAGAAGATACAGATAGAAAATAGCATGGGAGGGAAGAATTGGCGCTGTCCACTGGAGATCCTTAGGAAATTGATGGTGCTTGGGTCAGAGGTTAGAGAATATTGCTTGCTCGTTTGTGTGTTTTCGACACCTACTCTCTGCTTTTCCTTCTTCCTACTTTCTTCCTGTGGTGAGAAGTGGAGATTTTATTTAATATTAGGCAGGTGAATTCAGCTGAAATACCCAAGGGCCAGCCCTGTGCTTCCATGCAACAAGCAGGCTGGGAGTTTTTAGGACTTGAGGGAATGACTTGATGTAATTGAAATCAACATAAACCCTAATTTAAGTGTGTCTGTCTGTATTGAATTTGTAGTTTTTTTCTAATATTTTCTTTTCTTTTTCTTTTTTTTTTTTTTTTTTGAGACAGAGTCTCACTTTGTTGCTCAGGCTAGAGTGCCGTGGCATTAGCCTAGCTCACAGCAACCTCAATCTCCTGGGCTCAAGGGATCCTATTGCCTCAGCCTCCCAAGTAGCTGGGACTACAGGCATGCGCCACCATGCCAGGCTAATTTTTTTCTATATATTTTTAGTTGGTCAATTAATTTCTTTCCATTTTTAGTAGAGATGGGGTCTCGCTCAGGCTGGTTTCGAACTCCTGACCTCGAGCAATTCTCCTGCCTCGGCCACCCAGAGTGCTAGGATTACGGGCATGAGCCACCACACCCGGCCTCTTCTAATATTTCCTGTTGGGAGTTTAAGTCAGTGGAATTGGGAGCAATCAGTATCATTTACCCAGCACAGGATAAGCAGACCTCTTGGGGTCCTTGCATACTGAAGCCAAATGCTTTGGTATCACTCTGTTCCACCACAGTGTTGGTGATGCGAAGACATAGCCTTTACTGTAATTTAGCAAAATGATCCTCATGTGTTTCATTACAGCAATTAGTATCCTCTCTATTTGGAAGGGAAGCCACTGACCCCTGCTGTGGAGTGTGTAACAGAGGCATTATAAGGACGGGAAGCAAACATATTTGCTGTATCCATCCAAGCCATAATTTCTATTGAGGTACAATATACATATCACAAAATTTGCCACTTGCAAAATTTATACACTTGTGCAATCATCACCATTATCCAGTTATAAAACATTTCATCACCCTGAGAAGTTCTCTGATGCCCATTTGCATTCAGTCCCCATTCTCAACCCCAGGTAACCACAGATCTGCTTTCTGTTTGTATAGATTTGCCTTTTATGGAAATTTCATGTAAATACCACTATGCAATATGTAGTCTTTTGTGTTTTGCTTCTTTCAATCAGCATAATGAATTTTTGAGTTTCATCCATGTTGTGGCAAGTATCAGTAGTTGTTCTTCTAAATTGTTGAATAGTACTCAGTTGTGCAGATACACCACGTTTGGTTTATCTCGTTAGTTGGTGGACTTGGGATTGCTTCCAGCTTTGGCCTGTTATGAATAATGCTGCTATGAATATTTACATGCAAGCCTTTGTGTGGATGTTTATTCTCGTTTCTCTTGGATATATACTTAGCAGTGGAATTGTTGAGTTGAATGGTAAGTCTTACATTTAACTTTTTAAGAAGTTGCCAAACTGGTTTCCAAAGTGGCTGTACCATTTTACATTCCCACCAGCAGTGTATGGGCAGTTCCATTTTTTCTATACTATATGCTAACACATGCTAACACTTGTTATTGTCTGTCTTTTGATTATAGCCATTTTAATGGGTATGTAACAGCATCTTGTTTTAATTTGTATTTACCTCATGACTAATACCATTAAAGCTTCTTTTCATGTGTTTATTTATCTACATGTGTATCATTCTTAGTAAAATGTAAATTCAATTGCCTTTTTAAAAACTAAGTTGTTTAACTTCTTTTATTGAATGGTGTGAGATATTCTAGATACAAGTACAGAAATCAGAAATAGGATTTGCAAATATTTTCTCCCAGTATATGGCTTATTTTGTCATTTTCTTAAAAGTATCTTTTGAAGCACAGATTTTTGTTTTGACAATGTCCAGTTTATGAACTTTTTCCTTTATGGATTGTGTTTTTGGTGTCTGTCTAGGAAATCTTGGCCCTTGATCCAGCGTCATGATGATTTTCTCCTATGCGTTCCTGTATAAGTTTTGTAGTTTTAGCTCCTACAGTTAGGTCTGTTATCCATTGTTGTTAATTTTTGTATATGATATAAGGTAAGGGTCTAAGTTTAGTTTTTTCCTTTGCATGTGGGTATTCAGTTGTCCCAGCACCATTTATTGAAGAGACCTAGCATTCCCTATAACGAATTGTATCGGCAACTTTGCTAAAAATCAATTCATCATAAATGAAAGATTTTCCTCTTGGATTCTCAATTCTATTTCATTTATAAATATTTCTGTTTCTACACAAATGACGTATTTTTTTGATTATTGTAGTTTTATAATGTTGAAATTAGGTCATCCTCCAACAGTTGTTAGTTCTTTTGGCTGTTTGGCTACAGAGAATCTGTAGGCTTCCAATAGATACTCTTTATAAAGTTAAGGAATATTGCTTTTATTCTTAATTTGTTGAGAGTAGGGTTTTTTCCTTGAATGAATATTGTCAAATGCTCTTTCTGCATCTATTAATGTGGTTTTTGTTCTTATTCTATTAATGTGGTAAATATACTACATTGATTTTTGGATAGTAAACCAACCTTGCATTCCTGTGCTAAATCTTATTTGGTCATCATGTGTAATCCTGTTTATATGTTACTGGTTTGATTTGCCAGTATTTCATTAAGTAAAATTGAGTTGTATTCATGAAGGACATTGATTTGTACTTCACTCACTTGTGATGTCTGCTTAGCTTTGGTATTGGGGTAATACTGGCCTCATAAAATGAGTTAGAAAGTGTTCCTTTCTCTTCCATTTTTTGGAAAGGGATTATAATAGATGTTATTTCTTATTTAACACATTGACTGCCATAGTAGAAAAAAAATCTTTCATTGGGGCCATGGTGTTTTATTATAAAAATGGAATGAAAATTTCAAAGACAAAATGATCCTTTCTAACATAATGAAAAATTTGTTATTTTTTATTGTTTTCTGTGTGTGAGTTTACGCAACTTGAAAAATAGTTCTTGTGGCTCCCAAGGTAAAGAGATGTGTGAGTTACATATGCTTCATGAGGCCCTGGGTTCAAAACTAGTGTGAGTTAAATACAACTCACATGGCAGTTAATGTGTTAAATGTCTGGTAGATTTCATCAGTGGAGCCATCTGGGCCTGAGTTTTTCTTGGGGATAGATTTTTAATTATAAATTCAGTTTCTTTCCATGGGTAGAACCGTTATTATCATAATTAAAGGTCTACCAGTTTTGTTTTGTTAACTTTCAAATAACCAATACTTTCTTTCTCTATTAATTTTCTGTTTTCTATATTTTCTTAATTTTTATTTCATTTATTATTCCTTTATTCTGTTTAATTTGGGTTTTATTTGCTCTTCTTTAATGGTGGAAGCTAGGATTATTGATTTGAGACCTTTTTCTCTAATATAGGCATTAAAAGCTATATATTTTCCTCTAAACACTGCTTTAGTGGCATCCTATACATTTTGATATGTTATGTTTTTATTTTTGTTCAGTTTCAAATATTTTCTGATTGTGATTCCTTCTTCAACCTGTGAGTTATTTGGAAATTTGTTGTTTAATTTTCAAGTATGTTGTGATTTTCCAAATGTCTTTCTGCTGTTGATTTCTGATTTAATTTTGTTATAATTGGGAGACAGACTTTGAATTAATTATTTCAAATGTATTGAGACATTTTTTGTGATCTATTCTGAAGAATGTTCCATATGCATCTGAAAATGTTGGTCATTCTGCTATTGTTGGAGTGTTCTGTAAATGTTTGGTCATAATGGCTGATAATGTTATTCAAATTTTTTATCTCTTTACTGATTCTATCTTATTTTATTAATTATTGAGAAAGAATATCACAATTTCTAAGTATAATATTGAATTATTTATTTTTCCTTCTAATTTTGTCAGTTTGACTTCATGTATTTTGGAGATCTTTTATTAGATGTATATATATTTATTATACCTTCCTTATGTATTGCCCCTTTTTAAATAATAAAATATTCCTCTTTGTCTCTAGTAACAGTCTTTGCCTTAAAGTCTATTTTGTCTGATATTATGATAGGCACTGTAGGTCTCTTATGGTTACTGTTTGCATAACATATCATTTTTCATCCTTTTACTTTCAACCTAATTGTACATTTGAATTGAAAGTGTGTCTCTACTAGATAGCATGGAGTTGGAGCCTACTTCTTAAATCCTATCTATCTCTTTTGATTGTAGTGTTTAATCCATTAACATTTAATGTAATTATTGATATGATTGATTTCACATATGTCATTTGCTATTTGTTTTCTAGGTCTCATATCTTTTTTGTTGTTTTTCTTTTGTTCATTTCATATTGTTTTTTATATTAATAAAATGTTTTTTATATTAATAAAATATTTTCTAGTGTATCATTTTAATTCCTCTGATTTTAAAGCTTCATTTTTTGAGGTTTTTTTATGCGTGTGAATGGGGATTTTGGGGGATTACAATATGTATTTTAATGTATCATAATCTGCTTCACATTCATAGTAACTTAATCCAAGTAAAGTATCGACACTGTTCCAGATAGTTCCATTTCCTTCTTTTTTCATTGTGCGATTGTCTTATATATCTGTTGCAAACCCCAAAATATTATACTTATATAACCTTATACCATTTAAAGAAATTAAAAGGAGAAAAGGAGAAAAATATTCATACAGTCTTTTATTTTTGCCTGCATGATTACTATTTTCAGTGCTCTTTATCTCTTGCTGTGCATTCTTGCTACCATATGGAGTCATTTTGTTTTAGCTTCCCTTGGTATTTCTTTAAAGCAAGTGCACTATATACAAATTCTCTCAGTCTTCATGTGGCTGGGGATGTTTTTGTTTTGTTTTCACTTTTCAAAATTTTACTTTGAAATAATTATAAATTCACAAGAATTTTTAAAAACAATATATATATACACACACGCACACACATACACACACAGAGAAGTCTCATACACCTTTATTTCAGCCTCTCCCAATGTCAGTGTCTTGTATAACTATAGTAAAATATCAAAATCAGGTAATTGACATTGGTGCAATACACAGAACTCATTCAAATTTTGCCAGTTATATGAGGGAACTTCAAAAAGTTCATGGAAAAATGGAATTAAAAAGGTAAAAATAAAAATATAAATTTTATTTCTCAGCATAAGCTCCATCAAGTTCAAGGTACTTTTGTAAGCAATGATACCAGCTGTTTATTACATCTGTAAGAAACTTAGGGTTCTGGGAATTTAACCATGTTAATGCAGTCTTTTTACATTATTAACTGAAGAAAATGGATGTCTTTCAAAGATTTTTAAGATTAGAAAACAAAAAGAAGTCAGAAAGGAGCTAAATAAGGACTGTAAAGTTGGTGCCTACTGATTTCCCATTGAAATGCTCATAAAATTGCCCTTGTTTGATTAGAGGAATGAGCAGGAGCATTGTTGTGGTGGAGAAGGACTCTAGTGAAGCTTTCACAGGTGTTTTTCTGCTAAAGCTTTGGTTAACTTTCTCAAAACACTCTCATAACACGCAGATGTTATTGTTCTTTGGCCCTCTAGAAAGCCAATCAGCACAATGCCTTGAGCATCCCAAAAAACTGTTGCTCTTGACTGGTCCACTTTTTCTTTGACTGGACCACTTCCACTTCTTGGTAGCCATTGCTTTGATTGTGCTTTGTCTTCAGGATCATACTGGCAGAGCCATGTTCCATCTCCTGTTACAATTCTTTGAAGAAATGCTTCAGGATCTTGATCCCTCTTGTTTAAAATTTCATTGAAAGCTCTGCTTGGGTCTCCAGCTGATATATGCACAATGATTTTGGCATCCATGAAGTGGAAAGTTTACTCAACTTTAATTTTTCACTCATAATTGTGTAAGCAGAACCCGTTGAGATATCTATGGTGTTGGCTATTGTTTCTGCTGTTCATTGTCAGTCATTTTCAATTAGGGTCTGAGCAAGATTAATTTTTTCCTCACAAATTGATACAGAGGGTCTGCTGCTCTGGGCTTCATCTTCAACATTGTCCCCTCCATTTACAAAAGTTATCCATTTGTAAACTGCTGATTTCTTTGAGGCATTGTTCCCACAAATTTTTCATAAAGCATCAATGATTTCACCGTTCTTCCACCCAAGCTCCACCATAAATTTGATGTTTGTTTTTGCTTCAGTTTTAGCAGAATTAATGTTGCTCTCATGGGGGATCTTTTCAAAGCTAAAAATCTTAGCTTTTTTATTGTCTCAAACTAGATCCTGGTCAGACATGTTACAACAAGTTAATAAGAGCTTATTTTGTTGCCCTCCAAAATTGAAATTCATACCGTTTTGTCATAATACACACCTTCCATGAATTTTTTGAAGATCCCTTATAATGCACTTATTTGTGTGTGTGTGTGTTAATGTCGTTTGCCCATCTTCTAAATGGATTGTTTCTTCCTGCTGAGTCTTGATAGTTCCTTATATTCTAGATACAAGTCCTTTGTCAGAAATATAATTTGTGAATACTCTCTCTCAGTTTGTAGTTTGTCTTTTTATTTTTTTAACAGTCTTTCACAGAGTAAATGTTTGTAATTTTGATGAGGTTCAATTAACCAATCCTTTCTTTTTATTAAAGATTCTTTTGTTCTCAAGTCTAAGAATTCTTGGCACTGCCATAGATCCTGAATGTTTTCATCTATGTTTTTCCTAAAATTATTACAGTGTTAAGTTTTACATTAAAGTCCATGGTCCATTTTGATTTAATTTTTGTATAAGGTGTGAGTTTGTGGTTTTCTGTTCTGCCCCATGATATCTGATCTCTCCACCATTGTGTGTTGAGAAGACTGTCTCTTTTCCATTGAATTACTTTTGTTTCTTCATCAGAAACTGTTGCATGTATGTATGTGGGTCTATTTCTAGTCTATTTTATTTCACTGATCTATTTGTCTGTCTTTCTGCCACTACTGTACTGTGTTGAACATTATAGTTCTAAGATAAACTTTCACATTATTCTTGTTTCTCCATTGTTTAGGCTATTAGGACATTTCCCTTTAAGATAAAATTTAGAATAACCTTGTCTATATCTACAGAAAACCTTACTGGGATTTTGATCAGAAGTGAGTTAAAACTATAAATAAATCTTGGGAAATTGACATCTTTACTGTATTGTCTTTCAAACCAGGAAGATGATAAAACTCTCCAATTATTTATAAGGTCTTTTTGGTTTCTTTACCAGCATCTTATAATTTTCAGCATGTAGGTCCTATATAAATGTTTTTACTAGATTTATACCTAGTTATTTTTTTAGAGTATTTGTAAATGATATTTCATGTTTTATTTCAGCTTCTACCCTGTTAGTTGCTTTCACTTTTGAAGGTTTTTCTGGGTATAGAATTTTAGATTGGCAGTTTTTTTTATATCAGCACCTTGAATATGTCATTATACTGCTTTCTTGTTTCCATCATAAAGATGAGAAGTCCACCATTAATTGTTCTGTTGTCACACTGTATGTGATGGACCATTTGTCTCTTGCTTTCCAAATTTTCTTACTGGTTTTGGCTGTCAGTGTTTGGCCTCTGATGTGTCTATAGGTACAGATCCCATTCTGTTGTGCTATGTAGGGTTTATTGACCATCTTGGATTTTTATACAATTTAATACTTCTCATCAAATTTTAGACATGTGTGGCTAGTATTTCTCCAGTTTTGGGGGGTCTCTTTTGCTTATCTTTTTTGCTGGGGCTTCTATTGTACATATGTTAATATACTTGATGTTGTCTCACAGGTCTCTGAACTTTATTTTTCTTTCGCCTCTTTAGACTGTATAATCTCAATTGACCAATCTGCAAGTTTGCTGATTTTTTCTTTGCCAGCTCAGATCTGGTGTTGAGCACCTATTCGGAAATTTTCATTTCTCTTATTGTACTTTTCACCTCTGGAATTTCTGTTTGCCTCTTTTAAATAATTTATGTCTCTTTACTGACATTTTCTATTTGTTTAGACATTGTTGTGATAGTTTAAAGACATGGTTTCCTTTAGTTCTTTGAACATATTTATAAAAGTTCATTTAAAGTATTTGCCAATAAGTCCAACATCTGGCAGTTTTTATTAACTGTGTTTCCCCCTAATATATGGGAAAAACTTTGTTTCTTCATGGCTTATTATTAATATATATATATTTAAAGACTAGACATTTAAAATAATATAATGTAGCGGCTCTGGAAATAAAGTTCTCTTCTCTCCCCAGGATTTGTTGCTGTTGCTGATTTGTTTTTGCTGCTGGTTCTTTTTTAGTGACTTCCTGGGACGTATTCTAGATAATGTCTTCATTTCCTATAGTGTGTGATCTCTGAGGTCTCTGCTCAGTTAGCCTAGTTGTCTGGTAGTGATTGGCCAGAGACTTCCTTAAATGCCTTTCATTAATAAGTCTTCCAACCTTTGCCAAGGAACTGCTTTTGCGTGGTCTTAAAATCAGCCATAGGTGAGGGATTGGGGCTCTCACGTCTTTCCTGGGCATGCACACAGCCCTATGCATGTGTGCAGCCTTCTGTCTCCCCCCAAAAAAGTTAGAGGTTTTGAAAGGCCCCTGTGGACATCTCATTTCCTAGATCTTCTTTGCAAGTGTACAGGCAGATCTTTTTATGCCTCAACTAGTGTGGGCAGCTGTGCTGTTAAACAACTGCTGCTGATTGTTTTCAGTAAACACCCTGGAGAGATCTCCGAGCCAGGTCAAATAACGTTTGTGTCTTGAAAAGGGGGCTTTCCAGGTGCTTGAGACAGGTCAATGTGTGTGTGAACTTGAGAATGCAAATACCCCCTTAGGGCAGATGAATTAAAGGAGGGGTTCTCAAAGTGCAGTTCCCAGAGCAGTGGCAGCAGCCTGGCCTGGGAATCCCTTAGAACTGTGTATCGTTAGGCCTCTGCCCCAGACTACTGAGTCAGAAACGCAGGCAGTGGGCCCAGCGATCTGTTTTGACAAGTCCTGCAGGTGACTCATGCACGGTGAGCGTTGGACATGGAGCTGTGGCCTGGGCAGGCCCAAGGCTGGACTTGAGCTCCCAGGGCGCAGGCTGCCCAATGGCTGGCATATTCGCGGCTCTGAGAGTCTGTTCTCCTCAGGCTCCCTGTCCCCTCTGTCCCTGCAGAGCAGACGACTGGCTCTGTGTTCACTCAGGAGGAGAAGACATCGTGGGATCGTATTGTTTTCAGCCGTCTCTTCTCCCTTCCACGACCCTCATCGGAAGGGGTGTCTGGGTCTCCCTGCGCTTTTGGCCTGTGTTGTTGACCCCCCTCTCCCTCCTGCTTCTGCCAGGGTCTTGTTCTGCACATCCCTCTTGCCTCACTCCACCCAGCATCTTTGCTTTCTGTCTCTGCTTTCTCTTCCCCTGCCTCCCTCTGTGGGCAGTACCAACCTCCTGGCAGCCCATGCAACTCTCCCTCAGCCTTCTGTGCCCTTTTTAACACCACAGTTCCCAGCAGTCTGCACTCACTGTCACAGTCCAGCCTACCTGCCACTTCACTGTTTTATTGAAACTGCTTTTCGCCAAACTAAAGTTTATCAAATCCAAAGATCCCCGCGCCCCTCGCCCCCATCAATCCTGGTCACTGTTGTATTTTCTGTGATATTCGGTGCAGTCGACCCCCTTTCCTGACTGACACGCTTGCCATCTACCCTCTTGCCTTTCCCTGCCTTCTGCTGTCCCCCCCCCCCTTGTCTTCATGGAGCTCCTGGTCCCCAGCCTGGCCCTTCCAGGGTGGTAGGAGCTGTGATGAGGCAGGTGGCCGGCTCTGCAAACACCCCGGGCAGAGTGGCTCTGCAGGGCTGAGCCAAATGACTTCTAAGGGGAGCAGTTTTGAGGCAGGGTCTGAAGTGTGCCCAGGAATTTGCTTGTCATGAGAGCAGGGAAGAAAGAAATTGTTCATCCTGAGCCGAGGGAGGAACACGGCATTTTCAGAGAGCAGAAGTCCTGGTGCTGGAGCATGGGATGCATGAGGGCAGGTGTTGGAAGTCGAGGAGGGTTTTCATGTCAGAGAAAGATGTAACATGCTGTGTTTAGAAATGTGTAATTTACCCCGAGAGTTTAAAAATACATTCTATAAAAAAGACACCTGCACTCGAATGTTTATAGTAGCACAATTCACAATTGCAAAGATGTGGAAACAACCCAAGTGCCCATCAATTCATGAGTGGATTAATAAAATGTGGTATGTGTATACTGTGGAATACTTTTCAGCTATAAGAAACAATGGTGATACAGCACCTCTTGTATTTTCCTGGATAGAGCTGGAGCCCATTCTACTAAGTGAAGAATCCCAAGAATGGAAAAATAAATACATGTGCTCACCATCAAATTGATTTTGTTGATCAACACCTAAGTGCACATATAGGAATAACATTTATTGGACGTCGGGCAGATGGGAGGGGAGGTGGGGATGGGTATATACATAAATAATGAGTGCGATGTGCACCATCTGGGGGATGGACATGCTTGAAGCTCTGACTTGGGGGAGAAGGTCAGCAAGGGCATTATACGTAACCTAAACATTTGTACCCACATAATATGCTGAAATAAAAATAAACAAACAAAGAAAAAATATATACTTTAAGTTACCAATCCATTTCCATCATATCCCCCTGTAAGAAACAAACAGCTCCCTCTGTAGTACTCAATTATTTAAAAGTAAAAGTGAATGTTCTTCCAAAGTCACCCCAATGGTGACTTCTGCTAATCAATTTTGTACGTGTCCTAGACGTGTGTGTGTGTGTGCATATATAAATTTCTAAAATGGGATCATATTCTACAAACTATTTTGCAGCTTGCTTCTGTCGCTTAAACAATACATTGTTGATATCTTTACCTCTCAGCATGCTTGGAGCTGCCTTATTATTTCTTAGACCTGTGGCATTTCATCGTATCAGTGTCCTGGGTCTTGTATAGCCATTTTCCTATTGATGGGCATTAGGTTGTTGCATCTTCACTGTTATGAGCAAGATAGTAGCAGACACCCTTGTATGTCTCTTTGCTCTTTTGTGTTCAGGTAAACTTTTGTAAAATGGAACACAGAGGAGAAATTGCCAGGCCCAAGATTAAGCTCAAAATGCCCCTCCAGGGTGGTTTAACCAGTAGAGGATGAGGATTGTGTTCTTAAAAACAAATCTTTACCAAACTGATATGGGGAAAAATAAGCATTTAAATATTCTAATAGGTATTCCTTTTATTAGGGAAATTGAGACTATTTTACTATGAATATTAAGCAGTAATTTCTTCTGTGAAGTGCCTTGGCATATCATTTGCTCATTATTTTTATTGGGTTGATTTTTTTCTTATTGTCAAGTGGATGTTTAAAAAATATCTTAGGTGTTGTCCTTTTATTTGAGTTTCATATGTTAATTTCATTAACGTTTTTAATACAGATGTGGCGTGTGAATACTGCTGCCTGTAGCTGTGCCTCCGGTTCCCGTGGGGTTGCCTTCCCCACTCCCTTTCTTCTCCCCGCTGCCCGGAACTTCATCTGCTATCAGACTTTTCAGACCCCTTTTCTCCCTTTATGTGCACATAAGTACCTAGAGGAAATATCTCACATTATTTTGAGGATTTTATTTTTCAGTAAATGCTAAGGACATGCTTCAGGTTCTGAAACTTGTTTTTCATGAGCAGTGTGTCTCGCCCGTCTGTCTTTGTGACCACATGTAAGCCCATTGTCTTTACCTGATGCATACTATACTATATGTAGTACCGAATTTATTTAACCATTCCGCGTGGGTGGACGTTCAGCTTTCCCCCCACTTTTCCCGTATTGTAAACAGCACTGCTGTGGGCATCCTTGGGCCTGGCTCCTTGGGCACACCAATATTTTTCATGGAAGGTTTAAGCAGGAAAGAATTCAGATCAGATGTGTTTGTCAGAAGTCACTCTGACAGCAGAGTGAAGGAAAAGGAGTTAGGTTGGAACTAACCTAACTCTTTTAATTGCAATAGCCCAGGAAAAAAGAAAGTGGATCTTAGTGGATGCAGCGGAGATGGGGAGATGCAGTCGCAGAGCGTGTCAGACTGTCCGCAGACTCGCTGCAGAGTTCAGAAGTTGAAACAAAAGTTCTTTCCTTCCTTCCTCCCTCCCTCCCTTCCCCACCTACATAGATTCACCAGATGTGAGCAAAGCAGTGCCAGCTATGCCAATGTCCCCTGCCATTGCTAGTCCCAGGGGAAGAAAGAGAGGGTCCTTAGCCTGGGGGGTGGGATTAAGGGTTACAGCCTTCACCCCACCAGGTGGGATATAGCATATGCTGAGTGTGTGAGTGTGCCATCCCAGTGACCAGTGGGTCCTGAGGAGCCACCATATGGCTCCTTTAGTCAGGGAAGGGACAAGTTCTAATAGTAGTGATTCGGAAAATGTCGGGCGCCAGGACGTGGCCGCTTGCCACCTCCCCGTAGCTCCGCATCTCCACGGGTCAGCGCTGCACGTGGCCAGTTGGAGGGCGTGCTACTAGGGCCAGTCCCCAAGGCACAGAGCCACCCGGGGCCCCTGCATGCTGGAATGCCCCCAGGCCCGAGTGCTGCTGCCTGCTTCACGCCATGCTGCTTGTGTGGTCCTGATTGGGTGGTTTTTGACTCCCTGTGTTTTTGATTGGATGTTAAAGCTTGATGTTGATTGGATGTTAAAGCTTGTAGTTGATTGGATACTTTCTGAGCCCTACCAAGGGCATAAAAGCAGGAGGAGACCAAGGAAGGGGGAGCAGAAGGGGCAAAAAATTGGAAGATGCGAAGAGAGCTGTAACACTAGGTGTGCTGAGCCTGCTGTGGAAGAATAAAGACTGTTCTCCGACTCTTCGTGCACCGCTTGGTTCTTTCCCCAGTCAAGAGCTGTAACACTAGCTGTACACACTGCCGCAACATTTTGGTTTCCTGACTGGAAAAGCCTACTGAGCTGGCTCCTTGAAGCTACTGGAACAGCGAATGGCGTGGGCGGAGCTGGCCCCTTGAAGCCACCAGATCGGCGAACTGTGCAGATGGAGAACGGCACAAATGGCGCGGACAGCGGACTGGGGTCTAATGTGTGGTCGGCGAGTGGACTGGACCCGGACGGTGGACGGCACCGAGCAGCATCTTTCTCCTTCAGCACCAAGAGCTGTTGGCCAAGGGCAAAAGCTTGCCAAGGCCTGGCTGAGGGATGGGAAGCAGGGGCACTGACGTCAGCGACAGGCCTCCCGGCAGGTGCTGGGCTCCATGGTGCTGTTGGCCAAGGGCAATAGCAGGAGGCTGAGCAGGTGGGTGTCAGGCTTAGCGAGATGGAGCGGCAGACCAAGGCCAGGACGTCGGACAAGGTAGGGTCCCGGGGACCCGCCTGAGATCGGCCTGTCAGTGGGACAGAGAGGAGCCTATCAGCTCCTAGGGTATAGGCCCGTCAGTGGGACAGAAGAGGAGCCCCATCGGCTCCCAGGAAGGGTTAGGTCCATTAGTGGGATGGAAGAGGAGCCCCATCAGCTCCTAAGGACAGAGATCCCCCAGGGGAGGGAATGTGTAACCTCTGAGTGAATGTGAGTGGAGGGAACAGGAGCGCTGGTTAGGAACCAGAGCAGGGACCAGAGTCAGGGACAAGGTTCAGAAAAGGAGTGTTGTCGGGCGGCGTAGGGAATAGGAGTGCTGGATAAATCAGTTGAAACATGGGAGGGTCCGAATCCAAGCCAACAGTTGCAAGGTGCATGCTGATAAGTTTCATGTGTTCAGTATGGAGAGAGGTGACTGGGACTGCACCCGCCACCCCGCCACCATCGACTTCTCCACCGCTGGCATCTCCACCACTCGTCCACCGGTTACAATCTACCCTGGCCTTCCAGATGCCTCTGCGTGAAATGGGAGGTCCGTCGCAGGTTTGGGATGACGGAACCATCCAGCTGGGGCAACCTGCCCTGTATTATCAGCCTTTCTCCACCACCGACCTATTGAATTGGAAACACCATATGACGCCATCCTACTCAGAGAAACTGCAGGCCCTCATCGACCTCCTGGAGTCTGTCTTCCAGATTCACCGTCCCATGTGGGAAGATTGCCGACAACTCCTACTGACCCTCTTCAGTACCGAAGAACGGCTTCAGATCATGACTGGAACTCAGAAGTGGCTGCAGGAACGGGCGCTGGTGGGCACCATGGATGTGGAACAATGGGCATCACGAGCGGTGCCTGAGACCAACCCAGAGTGGGATTTCAACGCACCAGAAGGACAAGTGGCACTGGAGTGGTACCGAGAGGCTCTTCTCCAAGGAGTGCAAAAAGGGGCCAAAAAGCCAACCAACATGAACAAAGTTGCCCTAATTACTCAGAAGCCAGAGGAGTCACCGTATGACTTCCACGAGCGCCTCTGTGAGGCATACCGAATATACAGACCTATTGACCCGGAGGCAGCCGAAAACCAGAGAGTGGTGAATGCAGAGAACGGTGAATGTCCGGTAATAGGCCTCCGACATGCGGAGGAAGCTGCAGACACTCGAAGGATTTGCAGGCATGCGCATCACACAGTTGATGGAGGTGACCCACAAGGTGTATGTCAACCGGGACTGGACCACTCAGAGGGAGAGAGACTAGAGGATGAAGAAAAAGACTGCCCTCCTGGCTGCTGCCCTCGGTAGATCTGACCTGTCCAGGTGGCCCAGACCTCCACGAAAGGGGGGAACCAGAGGACAGGTGCCCCTGGAGGGAGACCAGTGTGCCAATTGCAAGGGGTTTGGCCACTGGAAGAATGAATGTCCCCACAAGGGAAGTCAGCTAGTAAAGGGGGGAACCAGAGGACAGGTGCCCCTGGTGGGAGACCAGTGTGCCAGTTGCAAGGGTTTGGCCACTGGAAGAATGAATGCCTCTACAAGGGAAGTCAGCTAGTATGGCCTGGATCCCCACAAAAGGGGGAACCAGAGGACAGGCACCCTTGGCAAGAGACCAGTGCGCCAATTGCAAGGGGTTCGGTCACTGGAAGAATGAATGTCCCCATGAGAGAAGTCACCTGTCACAAGGGAGGGCCCCGTTCAGGACAACCCAACAGAAACTGGAAGCCCAAGAGCTAGTGGGGCTCGCTGGCATTGACTCCAAGTTGGGCTGACTGGGTTCCTTCAGTCTTGGCCCACAGGAACCCACGGTCAAGATGAAAGTAGAAGACCAACAAATAACATTTGTGGATGTTGGAGCAGAACATTCAGTTATAAGGCACAAGGTCCTCCACATGCCAGACTATCCGGTGCCTCTTTTGGGACAGGACTTGCTGACCTGAGGCGCAACCACCAGTGGGCAGTGGAGTCGCTGCAGGCCTCCCTGGATGCTGAGACCCAGGCCCACAACGAAGCACTGAGGCTCAAGGAGAAGATGGAGGGTGACCTCAGTGACCTGGAGCTGCAGCTGGGCCATGCTACCCAGCAGGCCACGGAGGCCCAGGCGGCCACATGGCTGCTGCAGGCCCAGCTGAAGGAGGAGCACTCAGGGCAGCATGAGGAGCAGCGGCTGGCAGCTGAGCTCCAAGAGCAAGCGCAGGCCCTGGAGCGCTGGGCTGCGCTGTTGGCTTCTGAACTGGAGGAACTGCAGGCTGTGCTGAAGCAGGTTGAGCGCAGCCGGTGGCTGGCGGAGCAGGAATTGTTGGAGGCCACTGAGCACCTCAACTTCCTGCATTCACAGAACACAGGCCTCCCGAACCAGAAGAAGAAGCTCGAGGTGGATTTGGCCCACCTGAGTGGGGAGGCAGAGAAGACCAAAAAGGCCATTACCGATGCCACCATGATGGCTGAGGAACTGAAGAAAGGGCAGGACACAAGTGCACACCTGGAACGGAAGACACTGAAACAGATGATGTGGGAGCTCCAGGCCCAGCTTGAGGCTGAATGGGTTGTCCTCAGAGGTGAGAGGCAGGTACCTATGGGGGTACTGGTGCAGACTGTGGGCCCCTGGCAGAGGCCAGTGGCCTTTCTGTCCAACCGGCTGGATGGCCGCCTTGTCTGCGGGCACCGGCAGTGACAATCTTGCTAGTCAAGGAGGCAGACTGGCTTGCGTTTGGGCAGGGTGTCCATGTGCGGACCTTGAACCCTGCCACCTTCCTTCCTACCGGGCCAGGGCCCCCGGACCATGACTGTGCTGAGGCCGTGGAGGAGGTCTGTGCAAGCCAGCCAGACTTGGATGGTCTGTTGCCGGCGCCTGGCCTGGAGCTCTACGCAGACAGCAGCAGCCACATCCAGGATGGCAAACGGTTGGCTGGCTACGCAGTCACCACAGGGAGCAAAGTCATCACGTCAGCCCCTCTGCCTCAGGGATGGTCAGCCAAGAGGGCAGAGTTATGGGCGCTCATCCAAGCCCTCAGGTATGCCCAAGACAAAAGGGCCAATGTATACGGATTGCCCCTGAATCCGGCTGGAAGCCAAAGACTGAATGGGACCACCGGTCTGGACTCTTATGGGAACTGGACTTGGGGCCTTTGCCCCAAGAGACTGGACTAACTTGCTCTGGTAATCCTTTTCTGGGTTTACATGGGGTGCCTCTGTGTTGTTCTTGGTTGGGGCTCTCTGGGGAAGAATATGTAAACCAATCAGGAATTGTAACTACCAAAGTCAAAGGGCTATGGTAACCATGGGACTCTGCTGGGCCAATGCAGTTATGAGATTCATAGAGAGGTTGATGCCTCTGTGTAAACTGATAAGGGCATCACAAGGGGAGAATGATGCGGAAAATGTCGGGCGCTGGGACGCAGCCGCATCCCCGTAGCTCCGCATCTGCACGGGCCAGTGCTGTGCATGGCCAGTTGGAGGGTGCGCTGCTGGGGCCAGGCCCCAAGACACAGAGCCGCCTGAGGCCCCACATGTGGGAATGCCCCCATGCACGCGTGCTGCTGCCTGTTTCGGGTCACACTGCTTGCGTGGTCCTGATTGGGTGGTTTCTGACTCCCGGTATTTTTGATTGGGTGTTAAAGCTTGTTGTTGATTGGATGCTTTCTGAGCCCTACCAAGGGTATAAAAGCAGGAGGAGGAGAAGGAAGAGGGGCAGAAGGGTCAGAAGGGGCAGAAGATCGGAAGACGTGAAGAGAGCTGTAACACTAAGTGTGCTGAGCCTGCTGTGGAAGAATAAAGACTGTTCTCCGACTCTTCATGTGTTTCTCGGTTCTTTCTCTGGTCAAGAGCTGTAACACTAGCTGTACACACTGCTGCAATGGTAGTTTTCAGAAGGTGCCACTGCAGTGGGTGTGTCTTGTCCCCTAAACTTGCCCAGGAGAGATGACCAGAAGACCCCATCTTTTATGGGATTGCCTTTACCCAGGCATTTGGGATTTTATAGAGTCTCTACTCACGGTCTTAAATTACTTTGATAAAAGCCCTCATGATTTTCAAGTTCAAACATGGGCCAAATCCAAACTATTTTAATATAATGAAATTCCCTTATGTTTTAAAATAATATTTATGGTCTCTAAACTTGAGCTAATTTAGGGAAACGTCTGGTAATAAAAGGGGAAAAGCTTCACTAAAAGGTAAAAATCTTCCCAGGTCCTTAAGGGGGATTTCTGGGTGACCGCCTCCCAGATATAAGGTTGAAATTATTTGATGCCGTAGATACATGGCTGGGAAAGAAAAGTGAGAGTCAAGAGTGACTCTGAGTTTGTAATTCTTAGAAAGATCATGTTATTTCTGATCCAGATGACTACAGAGGGGGCAGCACGTATTGGAGGTGAGATAAGTCCTGAGTTGGATATGCAGTTGTGAGTTTACAGTGCCCAGACCCCAGAAGGCAGAAGTGTCCGGTAGGGATGATAGCTCAGCAGACAGGTGAGGACCAGACCTCCAGGCAGAGCGCTCCTGAGTGTGTAAGCAGGAGCTGAAGCTTTGAGAACCAGCGGGGGATCTCCGAGGAGGAGGTGTGGAGAGACACATGTCACCCAAGTTGGCACACTCCCTCTCAGGGTGGGCAGGCCAGGGGAGGGCTTGGAACGGCCTGTGAGGCAGGCACAGGGCCCGGGAGAAACTGGGTTCCAGAAGCCTGGGGGAAGACAGAGTTTCAAGGAGGAGAGGATGAAGTCGTTTTGACACATCCAGAAAGATGAAGTTTAATTAGTGTCCTTTGTACGTGGAAATCAGGACATCTTCGTTCTCCCTTTTCAAAGTGGTTTCAAGAGAGGAATGATCCTCAGTGATGTTGCTCCTTTCCACTGTGTAAGGATCTCCTCTGCAGAGATGTCTCCTGCTTTAGTCAGGGCAAGTCAGCCTGGCTGCTTTGACAGCAACCCCATAAATCTCAGGGGCTGCAGGCAATTAACTGTCTCTCGAGCACACTGCACCCTGCGTGGGTTGGGCAGCTCTCCCCTGCGCAGTGACTTGGAAATCTGGGAGCTTTTCTCGTACAATGCTGACATCTTAAAACAATAGTTGCTGCAGGTGCCGTGGTGAGGGGAAGAGCACAGCTAGGGGTGCAGGAGGTTTTATGGTTAGGGCCAGAAGCGGCGCAATTAACCAGAACTATGTCACCTAATCCCAGCCTAATTGCACAGGAAAGCCAAGAATAGGAAATGGAGTCGGTGAGCATCTTACCCGTCTCTGCCACACCACGAAAGGCTTATCTGTGCCAGACCTCTCTCTAGTTGCAGGGTCTACACTTCTGATTTCTTGTGGAACATTTCAGACTCAGCTTGTTCAAATTGGATCTTAACTACTCCCATCTTCCATTGAAGGTAGAGATTGCTTTCAGCGGCAGGTGACATTTTAATTTTCTCCTCGAAGGAGAAATTTGGGGGTGGTCAGGGAGGCACATTCCTACCGCTGAGCCTTTGCTCAAGCTGATGTTTCTCCGTCTGCTCACTCTCCTTCTTCCGTAGCTCTCACCAGCTTCGGACGTAGGATAGAATGTTTGTTTGCTGTGCTCATTGTTTGTTGTCCCAGAAGAATGTTGCCAGGATGGGTTTCTTCGTTTTCATTTCCCTGATGGAGTTAATCGAGTGTCTTGAACAGTGTCTGACATAGCAGTAGGCGTCCCCATTCCGTAAGCATCTGTTGAGTGAACTGGATTACTTGGACCAGAAAATCTTGGAACCAGTTTAAGGAGGTAGGAGGCCAGGAAGGGCAGGGGTGGGGGCCAGCCCTGGCAGAGTTGCCTCTGCAGTCGCCTTGCGTGTGGGTGGGTCATGCTCAGCGCGCAGTTCTTGCTCGGCTGCTGGGTTGGTTTCCACCTCACTGGCCTCCAGGGCTCCAGCCTTGCCTTCCCCTGCCCACCTTGAACCTGCTGCCGGGTGGATCTGCCTGCAGTGTCACTCTGATCCTGTGGTCGTGTTGTATGAACACAGCTCTTGGGCATTGTCTGCTTTGACAGAGGGGGTGCTATTTGTTCCCATCAAGTAAGTTTAGGTTGTGACCAGGGCTGACTTACCCTCTAGCCATGACAGACAGCGTGCTTAGGACCTAGGATACTTTTGCATTGTACCCACAAAAATGTTTTAATGTCTTTTAAAATCAGAAGGAAAAAAAGAGGTTTTAGGTCAAAGAAGATGTTTTAATTTGTCATATTAAAATACTCATTTTTATTCCAAGGCAGTTGTAAAATATAATTTTTGAATGGATATTTAATATTTTTAAATGGATACTTTATATATATATATATATATATTTTTTGCTATGAAGGCAAAAGTGTCCAGCGCCCACAAAAGTTGCAACACAGCCCAGTTATGACTTGCCCGAGGTCACCCAGGATGTGGTGGACTGAGAACCAGATTTGTCTTTGAGTTCATGGGTCAAATGTAGTCCCCTCTTTGATGGATGAGGGAGCAGGGCCCAGCGAGTCCGAGCTGGGCTGAGAACTGCGTGGCTGCTGAGCTGTCGGGGTCACGGGCAGGTGTTCTGAACCCTGGCTGCCGTGCTTGTTGTGTGTGCCGTGCTCTTTTCCCTGAAAAACCTTCTGGAGAAGTAACCTACATGAGTGTGGTTTCTAAGTACATCTCATTTATTTTAATTATTCAGCAGATGCTTATTGATGCTTCAATGGTGTCATTTGTAAAGAGGTCACCTGTGAGTGACTGTGACCATTTCATCCCATTCTTCAATCATACTGGATAATGATTTACTGATTATCTTAGTCTGTTTTCTGTTGCTTATAACAGAATACCTGAAACTGGGTAATTTATAAAGAAAAGGATTTTATTCCATACAGTTCCGGAGGCTGAGAAGCCCGAGGTCGAGGGGCTGCATCTGGCGAGGGCCTTGTTGATGCTGGGGTCCCTCTGCAGCATCTTGGGGTGGCGCAGGGCTGTCACATGGCTGGAGGGCCGAGCGCGCTAGCTCAGGTCTCTCTTCCTCTTCTTACAAAGCCACCAGTCCCATTCCTATGATAACCCATCAATCAGACTGCTCTCTTCTCCTTATATTCTTACGAGGTGGAAGGTGGGCATAAAGCTCTCTGGGGCCCCCTTTACAAGGAAGGGCACTAATCCCATTCGCAAGTGCTTCACCCTTGTGACCCAATCCCCTGCCAAAGGCCCCGCTTCCCAGTACTGTCACATTGGGGATCAGGATTTCAATATGGATTTTGGAGGAACACAAACATTGGGTCCATACACTGTATGTTTAAGACACTATATGTCTACACTTGAAACATGTAAACCCCTCCTTGGAATGTGGATTTAGTGACAGAAGTTCTGAATTGAACTTCCTGTCGTGAACCACATTGTGAATGTGTTGCCTTGGGTTTGCACTTCACTTGGGGTTAAATACATACATACTTGGGAGGTCATCTGAGCCCAGAATGCTAAATTTTTAATGATTTTCTTTTTCTCCTAGTCCTTCACAATTATCTTGCTCACACCTGGTGTGAAGTCAACTTTTTTTTTTTCAACAGAATGACTTGAGTTGACTCTTTCCAAAGCATTTAAACTAATTCATAGGAATGGCTACTTTTTGCCAGCATGTATGTCAGTTTGCCTAATATTTAGGCAGCAAAGGCTAGTGGTTAAGTGTGGGCCGTGGAGCCAGACTGCCTGGGTTCTTACCTGAGCTCTGCTATCCTGTTTCCCCGAAAATAAGACCTACCCATAAAATAAGCCCTAGCAGGATTTCTAAGCGTCTGTGCAATAGAAGCCCTACCCCGAAAATAAGACCTAGTGATGGGCGTGGCTACGCAGCAGATCTGCACAACCCATGCATTTCCTCGCAGAGCAGTAAAGAAGACGAGCAGCCCCTCTCATCTGCCCCATCGTGACAGCTACTATCCCAGAGGTGACCGGAAAGGTGTGGGCAGCCCCACCAACAAGGTCGGCTCCCCCTGTCAGGTCCTGGCCATCCTGTGTGCACTGCAAGCTGAGGCTTTGAAGGGAAAATAACACATCCCCTGAAAATGAACCCTAGGGTGTCTTCTTGAGGAAAAATAAATATAAGACCCCGTCTTATTTTCGGGGAAACAGGGTACTTGCTAGCTGGACGCTGGGCTGCGTCCTCAATTTTTTTCATTAGTGAATTAAGGCTAATGATCATATATAACTTCATTGGATTGTGTGAGAATTGTATCAGGTGATACCAATAAAGTTCTTGAAACAATGTTTGGTACATAGTAAGTGCTAGCTACTATTAGTACTATAAATATTTAGTATTATGGGATTGTACTAACAGATACAATTGTTAGTTGTACGACAGGTTTGGGAGCAGACACCAGCATTTCTTGGCTTAAAACTGGTAAAAGTAGGGCTGAGTGAGCACGGCGAGAAGGCAGCTAAGGTCAACCAGAGCATTTTGCAGAGTGGAGAGTGTCTACTTTTCTGGCAAGTGGGTAGGTGGAGGTCATTGAAAGAGTTTTTGCTTTGTATATAATCGATCATACTTTTGCACATACTATAATTCAGAATATACGCCAAGCTGCCTGGAAATAGATTTTCCATCTTTTTGTTGTTGTTGTTATTGTTGTTCAGTGAAACCCATTATCTTGCTATTTTGCCAAAACCTCTCCTTGTCATTCTTTCTTCTCCAGAGAAAGAAACACAGACAGAGCACGAGCGAGCAACCTTGAGCCCTCGCAGCATGTTGTACCTTCGAGTTTATATTTCTCAGATTCTATGGGACTCAGAGAATTGGGCGCTATGCTTTCTTCTGAATTTGGCACATTTGTATGTTTGATGAAATGATATTTACTTGCTGATCATCTAAACTAGGAGATGGAAATAGACCTACATAACAAACTCAGTGAGCAGGATTTCTGCCAGTGAGTTGCCTCCCCAATTTACAGCTCTGCCGCATCCTGGGCTCTTGGGGGACTGGAGAGTGGCTTTTGTGCCACATATGTCTTTGTTTTTATCCCACTGTGTGTGTGAGAGGGCACAGTGACAGCGGCATATAAATAGCTAGCTTCCATTTTTTATTTTTAGTGGTAATGACTTTTTTTTTTTGAAATGGGATTTCTTATTTAATAAGTTACAGGATGTAATTACCACCTAGCAGAAGGCAGACTGGATCACACTTATTGGAAACTCCCAGTGAAGTCCACATATAAAGGAATAAAATAAGCCTGGTGATGAAATAGAGACCTTTAGGCTGTCTCAGTGTTCAACATTTCCCTCCCTCCCCCACCACTCCTCCCCTTTTCCCTCCCTCCCTCTCTCCAAGTCTTTCCTTTCTGTCTTAAAAACTGGAATGACTCAGATTTAAAATGTTTCTGGCGTAAGCAGATGCGCACGTTTTCTGCTGCCAGGTTGGGTAGGGAATTTCTGGTGTCTTGGCTCTCCCGTCGTTCAAAGGTTGTACCCCAAACTGGATTTTTTCTTGCCTCTTTGTTTATGTAGTTGCCCACGATCTTTAAATTCTACACCGAGAGAACCTGAAGACTTCATTAAAGACCCTCTTGCATGTTGGTTTCTATGCCTCCCCTGCAGGAATGCTCCAGAAGGCTGCATGAAGGCCGAGTGACCTTCATAGGGTTAATCGCATCGCTGTTGGGCGGCCAGCATCTTACAGAGTTAAACCTCTGCGTGTGAAAAAATCCCAGAGTCAGCATCATGGGTCTTCAATTTTTTATGAATCAAGCTTTTAGGCACTAGAAGCGATTAACTCTGCAGTGTCACGTGCTCCGAGCTGCCTGGATCCAGAGTGATTGATTGGAGAAGCAATAACTAACAGCCATTTCTGGACTTGGCTTCCCTTCCCCACCCTGCCCAACCCCCCTACTCATGCCTTCTCACCCCCTTTAGGTCCTCACACTCTCCCAGCCCCTCAACGTGCAAGGCTTTTCATCAGAGCGGTTTCTTAGGAGATCTCCTTCAAATAGAACTGCAGAGAGCACTGGGGCATGTGTGTTGTTAAGTGCTGTCGCGGCCAGTCCTGCCTAGTTCCTGGGACGAGTTAATGGCAGAGAGAGGGGGGACTGTGTGCTTGGGCTGCTCTTTTCAGTCTCAGGGGATGGTGTAGTGTTATGTCTGGTTTCCTGGTAGCTGTCAGGCCCGTGCTACAGAAAGGGGCTTCCTAAGATAATCTTAAGTGAATGCAATTAGAATCACAGTGGGACTTTTAGGGAATTTTCATGGTTTCTAAAGAAGCTGAAAATGCCTTTCTCCCTCTTCCCTACCTGTCTAAATTCTGCCCCCTGCTATTGAGGCCAGCTCAGGGTCCAGCCCACCTCCAAAGCTAGGTCCTATCAGTTCACATGGATTTCTCTCCTCTCAGGGCTCGTGGCAGTTTAACCTACACCACACAATTCAGGTATTGATCACTTACTGTCTTGTCTTCCTAAAAACAAAATCTTGTATTCCTAATGAAACAGAAGCTCCTGGAGCTTAGCTAACTTTGGAAAAAAGCTGAGTAGAGCATTACACGGGAAAAGATGACAATTGTGGCATTGCTTTTCTAATTCTCTCATTTCCAAAGATATATGATACATATTAATTATATATATATATATATATCTGTAGCTGGATGGATGTTTATCTCTCTATATATGCATATGTAATTATATACAGAGAGATAGGTGTCTATGTGAATAACTGTCTTGCATGTGCACATTTATGGGCTGTGATAGCTGCAGGAACACATAAGACTGCTGTTGCTTCTGAGAGCTAAACGGGAGGCAGTGGCCTATTTAAGTGATGGCATTTGATGGGTAGGGTAGTTGGAATCCCTGAATGTCAGGCTGTGGAATTTGAGCTTTATGTGGTAGATGTGGGGGAGCTATGAGCATGTGTAAATGGAAGGGTGGTGTCCTGCAAACCTGGTTTGGGGCAGGTTTATCTGGAAGCATTGGGTGAGGACTGGGAGAAACCAGATGAGGGCAGTATCATTAAGGAACAGCCACAGCAGCCCGGATGTTGAGGGACAGTGAGCCGGCTGAGTTGGGGGCTGAGAGAGTGGGAGGAAGGGTGAGTGGAAGTTTGTAGGAAGGGGAGGCAGATAACACAGGGTTAGAGACAGACAAGCAGGTCTGGCCACCGACTGGCTGTGTGACCTTGGGCAAGTTACTTAACCTTTCTGTATGTCCATTAGTTTCTTGTCTAAAAATGGGGACCCCAACTTTAAATTTCATAGGATTAGATTGGGTGTAGCTTGTAAACAACTCTTAATAGAAGCAATTAGAATCAGTGGAGCTTGGGCCTGGAGAGTGGAGAAGGCATAAAAGATGATGGAAATTTTAAATCGAGGTGACTAACGAATAAGAGCAAGTCTGTGTATCCTTAAAGCCCAAATCATATAGCTGTTGTCACTGGTGCTGTGGCTGCTGATTCTCTATCTCCCCCCAGATTTCTTGAGGATTAGGGGTGTGTCTTGTTCATATTTGTGTCACCAGCTGTTATACACAACAGGCACTCAAAGAGTGTTGAACAGGCCATTTTTCTTGTGGGGTATTGGCCTCTTTTTTGATCGTGCCTCCTCTGCTTCTCTTTCCAATGGGTCCTGTGTTTTCTGTCTGTACCTCAGAGCTCACCTGAGTCCCTGTTGTCTTTCTGCTGCCTCTCACTTCTGGATGTCATGACCTTATGCATGAGCTGTTGCAATAGCCTCATCATTACATTCTCTGCCTTCAATTTCTGACCCTTCCTATTCATCCTATGGTTGCTAGATAATAGAATAAACTTTTTTTTTAAAGAGACAGGGTCTTGCTCTGTTACCCAGGCTGGCTGGAGTGCAGTGGCCTAATCATAGCTCACTGTAGCCTTTAACTCCTTGGGCTCAAGCGATCTTCCCATCTCAGCCTCCCAAAGTGCTGGGATTACAGGAATGAGCCACTGTGCTTGGCCCAGAATAAACTTTTTAAGGTACATATCTTATTCTCTCTAAACAGAAATGGTCCCCATTCCCTACTAAATAAAGCCCTTACTTCTTAGTCTGCTGTTTAAGACCCTCCATGAACCCTACACTTCAGCCTAACTGGTCCTCTTCCTGCCCCGGCAGTGGCCTCGTCTTTTCTCAATTTTCGCCTGTTTGCTTGCTGCCCTCCATACCAATTCAAATGTCACCTCTTCCATGCAGTCCTTCTTGATTCTGCCTTCATTAAGGAATTAATCCTGTGGCCCCTATACTTCTGCGAGAGGAGTGCATTGCCTTGTTGGAATGAGTTTCTAGGGATCACGGTCCATGTGTATTTCCATTTGGTTTTTCTTCTTCACAGGTTTCTTCTTCACTTTGTACACAGTAGGCATGTAATAAATATGTGAATGAAAGACTCTCCTTCTGGACAGAGCTGTGGTGTTTTCTTGGTTGATGAGACATGCCGGTTCAGTGCTCTCTCTTTGTCCCAGAGGATGGCCTTGTCTTTTCTCTCAGCTGCAGTGCCACTCCAGTTTCATCTGATTTAGGATCTGCAGATTGGATTCCAAGGTGATAATTGTCCCCCCTTGTGTTTGGCTTTGCTTCTCTGGCCTGAATGATGATGTGACAAGGCATGATTGGCATAGCTTAGTGGTGGTGGAGGATGCTTTTATCGCAGAACTACATATCCCTTTCCCTTTTCTTTCTTATTCTCTGACTCACTCTTTTCTTTTGAAGTTGCTGGAGAGTCATTTCTTCATTCCATTAATAGCACGACTGCTTTCCATCCAGGCCTGGCGCCTGGTGGTTCTGCCCCAGGTTCCCATCAGAGCTCTGCACGGAGTGGAATTTTGGGAAAGACACCAACAGTCCCCATGTTCACATGGTGAACTCTCTGGGTTCCAGAAATGTCAATTCTAGGACCAGAAGGTACGTGGATGTTGGCTTATGGAGATGTCACAAGTTGGGTAGGATCTAGCTGGTGTTGGAGGGACTTACGTTCAACCTTTTCCTGGGCCTCCGTAATGTTTTCCTTCCTTTTGGATGTGGCGATTTATAGAGAGATTGTAACTGACAGGGTTATTTTTCACACTACACAACAGGGAACACTATGGAGTTGTTTTCGTCCTAAAAGTAAATTAAATCTAAACACTTCACAGTAATTGGATTTGAAGTGCATCCCTTCTTGTTATTTGTTTGAATACCTCTTCATCAGTGCCCAGGAGGATGTCTCTGGAGCCTTCCAGGTTTTTAACATCATGTGGCTAAACTGAGTCTTTGCTACCAATGAAAGGAATCCCATCAGCTCGGAGCCCTGGGGTAGCATTTGGGTCTCTTTGGGCAAGGAACTGCTTTTTGACTGAGAGCCAGCGTTCCAGTTTTAGCACAGTTGGGAGACAGAGTTTCCTGATGCCCTGACTATGTGATTTAACCACGTGTCTGGTTTCCTTTGTGTCTCCACTGGCCTTTGACATGAGCATACACACCTGGACACGCACAGAGGCTGCTGTTGGGAACCGTGAGTTGTGCGGTGAGAGGTTCGGATTTGGCTTGGTGTTCTCAACCTGGCTTCCCAGATGGCAAATGGGGGTGATATTTTGGGTCAAGGGTAGTCTTTTTGAAGTTCTGTTTTTGGAACTTTAAAGGCCATGGTTTCTCGGGACTCAGATTAGACCTTAAGTCAAAGATTGACCCTTGTTAGATCCCATTTTCCCCGCCTCCCCATCTGGCCCAGGTCTCAGGAAAGGAAATGTCACTCTGTCTCCTGTCTATAGGTGTGGAAAGGATAATAGGAGCTTTGGGATTTGGGCACATATTTAATCTACATATAGGTGATGCTTGACTTAAGATGGCTTGCTCTCATAACCTCTGCCACTTACTGAATTTCTCTGGTTAACTAAAGCCCTCAGTAACAGCCAACGCTAGTACTTACTGCCGTCTGGTGACCGTGCCATAAGTTCTGCTGCTGCTGCTCTGCATCCATCCCACTGGCAGCCCTGGCCCACGAGGCCTGAGTGTGGTCAGCAGCTCTGTTATTGGTTGAATTGTGTCCCTCCAAAATTCACATATTGAAGTCCTAACCCCCAGTACACCAGAATGTCACCTTGTTTGGAAATAAGGTTGTTGCAGATCTAACTACTTAACATGAGGTCACAGTGGAGTAGGGACAACATGACTGCTGTCTCTATAAGAAGGGGCGACGTGGACACAGACACACAGACAGGGAGATCGCCGTGTGAGGATGAAGGCAGAGGTCAGGGTGGTGCAGCAGAAGCCAAGGAAGGACAAGGATTGCCAGTGAACCACCACCGGAAGCCGGGAGAGGCTGGAGCCGATTCCCTCTCCCACCCCACAGAGGGGACCAGCTCTGTGATTTGTAGCCTCTAGAACAGAGGTAGTAAATTTCTGTGTTTAGGCCACATAGTTCATGGTACTTTGATATGGCAGCCCTAGCAAACTAATGTAAGCTTGACCTGAGATTGAGGGATCCCCAAAGAAAGGGAAGTTGCCCTGGAAACAGCCCTTTCTCCAACAAGTGCCATCAGAGGAATGTCAGCGGCATATATGTGCCTTGACTCAACTGTAAAACTTCTTACAATTGTCAACCCAGTTTTTGAACACTGTTTGGGGGTCCCTGGGGCCCAGCCTGCTCCTCATCACAGACTTTATCGAGCGAGAGCTTGTTTAAAAAATTCTAAAGTCTATGCACAAAAATCTTCCCTTGGAGGAACCTTTATGATGAAGCTTTTATACTACAAGTTTGGCTTTATTTGTATTTAATAAACGTTTGAAAAAACAACTCTTTTTCATAATTACCACTGATTAATTAAACATCCCAATTTTACATTATGTTGATAAGAATTATTAATGATAATAATTGCTAACATTCATCACGCATGGTGGTGTGCCAGGCAGTGTTCGAAGCACTTAACAGTATTATGAGTTAATGAGTATTAACTCTCTAAGAGGGCAGGAAGGAACAGAGAAATTAAGTCACTTGCCTGAGAGCTTTACCAGATGATTGGATTTGCAACCATCACTTGAAAATCCATTAGGTCAAGAGTGTGAAGTTGCCATCCCTTCTATTCCTGTTTCTAGGAGGATAGAAACTAAATGGACACAGTTAATAAATGCCTCTACATGGGATGTGGTTATAATGGAATGAAAATGTCTGCGGGCAAAGCTTGCAGTTTGGGGGCCAGTCGCTCAAGTTCTAGCTAAAGAACATCCAGGTGTCCATGAAGTGTCTTGGCGGTGAATTGTCTATGGGGCAGTTGGCAGGTCGCTGCGTGCAGTCGGGGCCCAGAGCTGGGCGCTGGGCTCTGCTGCTTACCAGCTCTGTGATTCTGGACGAATCGCTGGCCTCGGTGGGCCTCAGCTTCCTCGGCTGTAAATGGAAATGTTACCTTTCACCGAGATGGCAAGCTCAGTGCCAGTGCCTTGTAGATACTTTCACATTGTAGGCAATTTTAGCGAACAGTCATGTCTAAATCCACTAAAAGTTGCTACCCAGACTCTCATTTCCTTAGCAAGAATTATGGGTCTTCATCCTGTGCTTTTGGACTATTTTGTACAAGCAATTTCAGAGGTCTTCTAAAATGAAATGGTCGAGAAGTTCAGAGTTCTGGGTTCCCCCATGTGAACTTTGAGGATTATGTCTGGCAGGAAATCCAGTTTGCAGAGAGGGATTTTCCACCTGCGATTTTCACATGAGTGAAAGTATGGGGTGACAGTATAGGCCACCTGACCACCCTATTTAACGCTCTGTAAGCATCCATACCATGACCTTTGCCTCATAGGAGCTCAGTGGACACATGCTTTTGTGGATGTTGCTGCAAAGATTATGGCTAGGCAGTGAGTTTGGGGTTTTTGTTCGAGATTGATGCCCTTCCCGGATCCAGTCCTCTCTCGGTAGCATGATGTGTTTGTGTTTTTCATTTCAAAGGTTTACAGTGTTTCTTGGTTCTCTCCTTGCAGTGACTTCTTCCTAGGAGCAGGGCAAGCAGAGCTTAGTGATGATGTGCTTGCTTTATCATTTAACCTTTATTTCTGCCAAGCAGTAGTGTGCATTTCCTGTGCAGAGATCTTGCAGCCCATCTATTCAGCACCTACTACATGCCAGGTGCTGCTCTCGGCCCTGGGGATGGAGCCGTGAACACAGCAACAGAAACCCCTGCCCTTATGGCTCTCGAAAGAAAGAGGATCATATTAAACTGTGAGGGGAGGGGTGCTGTGGAGAAAAATGGGGCCAGAAAGGGAATGGAGGAGGACAGAAATAGCCGTTACGTGCTCAGTAATGTGGTCTGAGAAAGCTGCAGAGAAGGGGAGGATTGAGGGAGCAGCTCTGGGTGTCTGGAGGGGAGTTTTCCCGGCAGAGGGCGGCCAGGCAGCCAGTGTGTCTGGAGCAGAGGCAGGAGGGGAGGCCGTGGGGCTGGGAGGTGATTACACACCGGAGTGCTGGGCTGTTAAAAGTCTGCTAGAGGTTTCAGAGCACAGGCTGAATGTCGCCCTGTGGATATGGGGAGGGCCTTTTCCCAGAATTCCACTGGCTTCGGCTTCCCTGTCAGCCCCGGAGTTCTATCTCTGTTGTAGGTCAGGGGGTCGCAGCCTTCTCCCTGGGGTGACAGACCTCATAGCCCTGGACCTGGTTGGATTGCTTTTCCCCCTTGAAATCCTGGGAGCTTATTCTCAGATTATGGTCTAAAACTTTTATCACCACAAGTGACAAAGAGTTGAGAAGGTAACGATGAGGAGAGCTGCTTACTGAAAGCTGGCATGCCAGTGAGCACTCGCTGTGGGTGCTTTACACCCTCCCTGTCCACCAGCTAGAGATTGTCACTCCCATTTTACTGGTAAGGTAAACCAAGGCACAAAGACATTAAATACATTGCCCAGCTTTCCATGGCTGGCCGGGGGGCAGGGGGTGAGGATTCTAGTCACTTTAAAGCTGGCGCCGTGGGTAACTGCTATGCTGAGCGTAACTTTCTGGTGAAGTCCCACAGTTCTTTCTCCATGGGAGGAAGCAGAAGGGAAGTTATTCTAATACATTTTTATCCAAATAATCATTGCACAGAGATGCCTCTTAAAATAGAGAAGTATGATTTTGGTACCATCTTTACAGGAAGAATGGTCCAAGAGTAGAGCTATTGTGGGGAGTGTGTCCCGCAGGTAGATTCTTCTTTACTCCTTGCAGGTACTTAGGAATTTAGGCCACTTGGACCCCAAAAGTGGTTCCTCGGCCCCCTGTCTCCACTCCATCTCAGGGTGGAGGTTGCCCCCGACCCCCTCACCTGAGACATAACCACCAGCTAGTGGCTTAATGTTGCCAAAAAGTAAGGCTCCAACTTGATGCAAGATGATTTTTTTGCTTCTTTGTCTCAGAGACTGAGCATTTGTGATGACTAATTGGTGATATGCAAGTCACAGTACTCGTGTGGCGGGACCCAGCGCAAGCATCCACCGGCTTGGGTTGGGGTTTCTGGTTAGTCTGAGTGAACCTTTGACATGTGTTTGCAAAACTCACCCTTTCCTGTTCCCAGCCTTGGCCTTGTCTGTAGTTCCTTTCTCTCTCTCGTCGAGTGTCTTCCCATGGCACATGGCTGTCTTTCTGTCTTCCCTTTTTGCAATGCCCGTACTGTCTAGGAAACTCCCTGAAACCTTCCTCAAGCTCTTGCATTTCTCGTGATCTCTCACAGCCCTCAGCTGTGTGTGTGAACCCCAGCAGTTCCGGTTACAGCACTTGGACACTTCTACCCACACCCATGGTGGTAGGGACACCCCTCAGCTTCATGATACCGTATCAGGAAGGACAGAGTCTTCAGCTATAGGTGGCTGTATTTTGAGTGATTGAATATTTAAAATGGATAATCAATGGTTCAAGGCAGAAGGGATACTAACGGGCAGGTTGCCTTTTTGGTCCTATTTCTTCATGTTCTTTAGTGTTCTTTGGCAAATACGGTATAATTGTTGTACATATGTATACACATATGCTGACATGTACAGTGGGCAAGGATGGAAACTAAAGGTAGAATATTCTCCCTTCAAAATGAGCTGACCTGGTTCCCAAAGTTGTTTCCTCATCAACTTCATAAAAGGTGAACTCCCCACCCAAAAGAGTATGAAGAATGTCCCCAGCTCCTGCAGGTGGGGGGATTTTGGGGGGCTGACTTGGGGGAGGATCCATGCAGTCGGAGCAGGATGGTGGCTGCTATGTTACATTTGGAAGGAAATGGATCTGGTTCTGGAATGAATGTGAATTTTGGCATTCGGTTTCTCTTACCAAACTGAAGTGGAGGATTTCAGATATATCTTGCAAGAGACAGGCATGACCGTGTTGTTGAGGCTATTTGCATGTAGATACTCAAGAAGAAGGTGTGAAAATTGTTTCCGTGGTATGTATTTTCTTGTTGATTTAAAGAAATTAATTGGCATTTTAAGAGGAGAGAGACTTGAGTTATTTTTCAGATACTTTGGGTGATAGAAATTTGGCTTAAAAGAGGAAAAAAAGAAAAGGAAGACCCAGGTCAACCAGGGTGATATCTCAGGTTGCTAATTGCACTTGCTGGACTCCAAATGCCTTTCCACCTGATTGCCCAGTGTGTCTGTAACCCTGGCTCACCATCTTCCTGCCCTGACTCTGTTCTCCTTGGCACCAGCGTCTGTGATGACCAGGAAGTTCAAGTCTCTAATACAGGATCTTAGAACTGAATTGAGCCTCAGAATGCAGCCCCCCTGGAGAGATTGTTTAGCCAAAGCCAGACTGAGCCTGAGCTACCATCCACAGCTTGCCTTGTCCCAGGGGGGTTTCTTGATTCATAAATGCATTGATCTTGGGCCCAATTCCAGATGAATTTTTTTGTCTCAAAGACTGACATGCTTTGCCCAATAAATGAATGAATGAATTTTATTACATATATACTACTACAGTATATATTTTCTGGGAGAGCCAGTGAGCTTCTTCTGAACAAGGATTTTATGTTTCTTTTACAAATGGAACACTTTATGATACCACATAGTATGTTCCATCAACCTGCTTAATTGGGCTTGACAATTGGGTTTGGTTCTTAAACAGTTTTGTAACCCTCCTAATTAAAATCCAGTGTATGGTGATGGTGCCGTGTCTCTTAAAATTGATGGCTGTGACTCACAGAGTTGAGATGGCCTAATTAATTTTCAACCCTTAATGAATTCTAACTCTCTTCACCTTTGTTTCCCTCAGTAGAAAAGTCATTGCAGTGCAGACAGCAAGCATTTAATGTGCCATGAAAATGCATCTTCTCAATTTAAGAAAATTCCTTTATTGCCATGTAATTGGGCAGGTAAAATACTTCTGCCTTTTTTATTAAAGTGCTTGATGATTGAGATTTCTCTTAAGTACCAAATCTTACCAAGTACCCTGATTTGATAATTGATCTTTGATACATAAAGTACTTTTTATTTGTTTCTTTGTCATTATTTTATTTTTAAAGGCTAGATCTCCTGGTTTGGTATCATGTGAGATCTTTCATGCCATGCATAACAAAAGAAATCATCACTGTTAGGGCAAAGGCCAAGTTGTTGGCAAGAAATACTTGAGCAGTAAGCAGTAAATTGTTTACTAAGTGACTGATACATACATTCCTTTTAATTTTCCCCACAACTTCGTGAATTAGTATGTCACTTTTCAGATGAGGTAACTGAGGTTGAGAAACATTAAACAATTTTCCCTGTTTTTACAGCTGGTGTATGGACATGATTGGATTCAATTCCAGGTGTATCTGTCCCAAAGCCTTGTGTAACCACCAACTTGATTCCACCCCCATTAGCTTCCTTGTTAAGGATACAACTAGGAAACAAAAAAAAGGATGGAAGTATTTTCAGGTGATGACAGCAGGAACATTCAGAACTTGGATGAATCCAGAACTTTTTAATTCAGTGCATCTATTCATTTTTTAAACCCCAAAAGCTTCTTCATGTTAGAGACTTCAAATTTATTTTAAGAAAACCATGGCAGAATTATCCTGAAAAATTCCCAGAGTCAATTATACCTTTAGAGTCATACTTGCAGATGAATAGATTTATGGTGATATCGTTTTAAATACATTTTATTTTGTAGCTTAAGAAAACAAATGAGCTTTGTTAAAGTATTCTGTGTCCCACACTATATATGTTTTCATAATTTGGAAAGTTACCAATAATCCTTGTATTGAAAGCTTTTGTGGGAATAGTTGCCCCTTTGTAGATACAATAGTGTCCTTTTGAATGGACTTGAGTCACATTGGGGTTTTCAGGGAAGCCAGTCCAGGACAGCCTGCTGTGGACAGTTGGGGCAGAAAATGATCCATATGTGACCCACACTCCCGTCTGGGAGACCCTGATGCCGTCCTGTCACTGTACCCACTGGAAATGTCTTTTCATCATCTATAGGAACCATCTATTTCCTTTTGTGATTGTCTCTCCATTTAAATTGTGGACACATCCAGGATGGAGGTTTGTATCTCTGTGGTAGAGAATTTAGGGATGGATTGGAATATAGTGAGTTAGCTTGTTGAGGAACAGAGCAATCTCTTTTTACCTCCCTTCCTGAGAATACAGTCAGGCTCCACTTGGCTAAGCAATAGAAAAATTGTTGCTTTGTATGCATGTGCATGCACGTTCGTGCACACACACACACACACACACACACACACACACGCCAGTTATTACCACTTAGGCTGCGAGCTTGTACATGGTCGGAATTACTGAATCTAGGCTATGTGTCAGTTGACTGGGGCAAGTTGAGAAGAGAGTAATCACAGCGGCATGTTAGTATTTTGGTTGTGCACAGTATTTTTCATATTAACTGTACCATGGGGAAGTGTCATCCAATGCATTTTGCAGTTCGTTATCAAATTAATCTTTTCCAAATGGCTGCATGTGACATTACACATACAAAAGCTAACTGCAGTGGTAAACGTTTCACTATTCATGTGCGTGGCAAGCTGGAAATATAACTGGCTGACATGAATGTCATGCACTACATTTCTGGTTCTAGAAAGGCAATGCCAGTGCAGTGAGTGGAGGCTTTAACAGAAACACAAGGATCTGCTCTTCCATTAGGTGGGTATGTCAGGGTTCTTCTGTTTGGCTTTGGTGAGAGTAATCCTTTTGAAATGGGGCAAATCCAGAATAGGAAATAGTGTGAGCAGAATCTATAAGTGGACTTTTTTTTTTTTAACCTAACTCCTGTGGTTAAGACTTTTAATGAAAGCCTGCCCAGAATACTGCATATCTCATCTGAAAACCACTTTTTCTTTTCCTCTTACTTTTAGATTATGAAACTAGTATAACCATATTATCAAAAGCAGGAAAATTGGAGGGTTAAGAGTAATCCAGCCATAATTTCCCCTTTCTTACCATAGAAGTGTAGTCCCTTGGTATCACTGGAGGATTGGTATCTCGGATGCTCAAGTCCCTTATATAAAATGGCACAGTATTTTGTATAGAACCTATGCACATCCTCCTGTGTACTTTGAGATCATCGCTAGATGTACTTATAATACCTAATATTAATACAATTACATGCTATGTAAATAGTTGTCATGCTGTATTTTTTATTTGTATTGTTTTGAATTGTTATTTTTTTTTTTTACAAGAGTTCTCAGATTTTTATTTATTGGCTCTCATTTCCTCACCATCTCTCCCTTTTAAAAACTAAGCCTAAAACATACTCCTTATTTATCAGCCCTCCTTTCCTGCTCTTCCTTAAGAGGCTTTTCAGCACCCCCCACCCACTGACGCAAGGGAAGACATGGATTCATTTCTGTACAAAGAGGGGTCTGCAGGAGGGGGGTTGTGCACCTGGGGCTTGTTACCGGGGACCTGGTCTGACAATCACTCCCTCCAGAGGTCAGGCCTAGATTAAGCACATGGCCTTTGATACTAACCACCCTGAAAGGTTGTTGTGTGTTCTGCTCCTGGTTTTCTAATAATGAAAAATAGGGCTTATGCTTAGAATATGCACATATTTTGAAATAAGACCTCAAGTGTGACCTTGAGTAAGTTTATTAACCTCAGTTTTCTAATCTGTACACAAACATTCACACAGATGTAAAGAGCATAGCCCTATGCCAGGCTTGCAGCAGAGAACAGCTAACTCTCTCTAGCTCAATGGTTGTAGCAACAAGATATCAAAGATTATTTAGAAGTCAGACTTGAGACTCCTTATTGTGTTTTGAGATCACTGTTACTAATTTGGACTTGAGAAAATAAAATAAAAACCTTGAAGGCTCTCTCAGCTCAGGTTTCAGTGATGCCACTGGGTAAGAATTAGGGGACTCACAAGGTTACTGCCCCTAGAAGTGGGCACTGAAAAGAAAAAGGCAGCTGTTCTTTAGCCCAAGCAAAACCTCTGGTGTCAACTTCCCCTTTGGTGGGGGTTCCATTTGTCTGCCTAAGCTTGGAATCTCAAAGAGGAGAAACCACCTTTACTGGAGTAAGAGTCCAAAGCCTGGGTTTGGAGTTGATGGGGCAACTCTTCACTGTGCTTGCACCTTGGCTGAGGCAAGATCCAGGACCTCTCGGGGGCGTAGCCCACCAAACGTGGTCGGTTTGTTGGTGAAGGGCTGCCACTGACCCTGGATGCTAGGGCTGTCCGTGTGGAAGGGCTTTCGGATGCGGATCACCTCCAGGCCAGACTGGTCTGCCAACTTCTGCACTAGCGTCACGATCTCCTCGACCGACTTGCAGTGCATGCTCTCCTCGCGCACAGCCCCGTTAAGGTATTCGGCCACTACTCTGGGCACGCAGCAGGGCCGCAGGTTCACGTACATTACGACCCCGGGGTTCCGTCGGGCGAAGTCGGTCACCTCCCGTTCGATGAACTCCCTAGCACCGCGGGAAGAGGGCCCGTCGCGGCTGAGGCTGAAGCTGAGACGCTGCAGCTGCTGCACATAGCGACCCAGCCCATTGTGGAGGACACTGGTCAGGAAGCGGCTTGGAGTCCCGCGCCCGGTCATGGAAGCAGCTCTGAGGCGGCGAAGGCTAATCTGAATTGTTATTTTTAATTTTGTTGTTTTTAATATTGTTATTCTTCCCACTATTTTTGATCCATGGTTGATCGAATCCACTGATGAGGAAGCCATGGGTACGGAGGACTGACTGTGACATCCCGTGGGAGGCTCACAGGGACAAGTGAGGACGCTGGGGAAATGCCTCCCAGCTGACCTAGGTGTGTCAGGAGTAGCAGGGAGCACCTGTGGAGACTGCTGGGTAGAAGGAGAGAGGCTGGGCCCTTCCCTGCTCTCTCTGTCCGGCTCTGCGCCCCTGGCCGGAGCCTCTCTGTACTAACCTCTCTCCAGGGCAGCTCCTCTTGCTGGGCTGTGGCTCCCTTCTGGGCTCTGGGGACACGGACTCCAGCCCTCGGAGTGAAGGGCTGTTGTGCGTTTCTGGTGCCTCAATATCCCGGTTTTGCTCCTTTAACCTTGCAAGTTAAAGTGAGTTAAAGTCTTTTCATTTTCAAGTCTCTGGTGACTTCTGTTCCCTGCTAGGACCTTGGCTGGTACCAGTGATTCCTGAGGGAAGGAAAGGGACCATCTAGAAGAGCAGTGATGTGTGGCACGAGAAAGAAGGAGGTTGGGCTCCCATGAGGAGTTGAATTGGTTGATGCCATATGTATCTTTGTGTGTGTGTGTATATATATGTATACATGAGACATATATGTCATGTCTATCTAAAAGTGCTCATAAAATGGCAGCTGCCTTCTTTAAGTTCAGGAAGTATCTGCCGGGTGACTGTTTTGTGCTGGCCTAGTACTGGGGTGAAGCTACAGAGGGAATTCACAAATAGGAATAGGAGAGTTGTAGCTCCCGGGGGTGGGGGTGGGGCTTCCAGGCCAGAGGAACTGAACATGGCAAACAGTGCTTTGGATGAGATGTGCTAGATAAAGGCGTTAATGGGGTTAGAAAGAGTTTGCTTTGCAGCATATCCGCAGGGAATAAATATCCGTGTCTTTGTTTAATGATAGTTGCATTTAGGAGGTTCAAAAGGGTTGTCCCCACCTCCCGTCCTGAGATAGCCTTTATAGCAGGGGAAAGAAGGTAGCTTTGTGCATCAGAGGAAAGGCAGTGGGCTGTCTGCAAGGTGCCAAGTTTGCCCTTTCTTTTGGGGACTTGAAAATACTTGCAGATGCATTAGAGTTTGAGAAAGGTGTGATCCCTGCTGGCCCTAAAACCCTCAGCTTTGTAAGCAGAGAGGCTCAAGAGAAGCCAGGCCATTATCTGTCTCTCCTGCTGGTTCCTTTTGTGTGGGAGACCTTTCTCTCCTAAAAAGAAAATCCTGGTCTCTGGGAGGCATTCTGCCTGATTGCAAAGGGGTCCTGCTGGGCCATTTGTTCAAGGTTACAATTCTTATTGCCACTTAATGGGTGGCCCTTTTATGTTGGGGGAGCTTATTGTGCAAGCTAAAATTAGGCCCATCTGGGATTAAACCCTTATCACTGGGGATGCAGTTTTCCCCCAAACCAAAGGTGGCTACAGTAGGCCCTACTGGCATTTTTGTTTTCCTAATTTAGGGTGTCCTGAAAGATACAACAGTACCAGGCTCTTCTCATGACTAAAACCACTTTGTAGAATTTCACAGGCAGGTCACAGTCCACAGCCTAATTTTTAGCATCTTTCTCCCTAAGATCTCTAGGGCTTTTTAAAATCCTCATATTCTCTCTAGTTTTCCTCTGTGTCCCCTGGCCCCCCTGCCAGCCAGCTGACCGGTCAAATGCCTTTTCCTCAGAAGTTGTTCTTGGACACTGTGGCCTGAAACCTGTCCCTTGACCACATGGCACTGTACTTTCAAATTCTCTTCTTGCTGTGTCCATGGCTTCTTTGGTTTCTTTCACTGGCTCTTCCATCCTTGCCCAACTTCATAAGCGCAGGTGTTCTCCGAGGTCCTCCTTCACCCTTCTATGCTTGGAAAACTCCCCTTCCACATGACCTGGGTTCCCCTCTCTGTGGTTGGGTCCCAAGTCCACCAGGAGTCAGTGGCTCTTCTGGGGGTCAGTCCTGCTTGAGACCTGTCTTCCCCAAACATGCCTTGTTCTGGAATGCCACCTGTTGCCACTCACCTATTGAAATCTGCCTTCCTTAAAATCAAACTAGGTTCATCTGTGAAACCTTGGGTTCTTGTGTTCTCTCCCCACCAAACTGGATCCTTTGTGCTGCTATGGCTAAGTTCTGCCCTCCTAGGGGGCTGGGCAGTCACTCCATGTGGCGAGTGACCCATCCCCAAAGGGATGGCATGGAGCTAGGAAACGCTCAGGAACCCTGCATACATGTCTGTCTGCCCTACTAAATCGTGAGCTCATGGGCTGAGACTGTTCTAGGCACTTCTGTGCTGGCAGCGCTGCACACAGAGCAGGCCCTCAGGAATGAAGGCGGGTGAGAGTGTGACACTAGAGTGTGGCCTGACAGCCCGCGGGCAGTTCTCAGCCCTGTTCTCAGCTGCATCGTCATGGAAGGAATGGGGGGCTGTGGGGGAGGAGGACCTGACCCCGGCTCAGATGGATTTGTTTCTGGAACTGCTTAACCAGGTCCTATTTTGTGGATGAAAAATCAAGGCCAACCATCGTTATAAAGTTGTCTGCAGCTCTCAGCACCTGGGCTTTGCAATCACTTCCTCCTCGTGGTTCTGCCCCCCTCAAACTAGGCTAAAGAAAAATGGGGCAGGGCCAAGAAGGTGGCCACTGTCCCCTTCCTTCTCTCCATCTGGCCTCCCGTTGTGCATGCTCAGGACCACCACGGTGTCCCTCTTCCCCCCACTCCCCCACCTCCCCACCCCACATGTCTGGGCTGGCCTTGCTTGGCACATGGATGCTGCCTTTCCCTCTGCCATGTAGTCAAAACTCTGCTAGGCCGGGGGGCACCTCTGTGCACATTAGAAAATGCCCTCGTTTGCTGTGTGTGGATGCAGCCCCACGCCAGGGTGCTCAGCACGCTGAGTCCAATGGTCTGAGTTTCAGCACCTACTTGACCTCTTGGTGCGGAGCCCTTGGGCAGTGAACAGCCTGCACAGCAGTCTGAACCATCGGACTGAGCCAACGCAGTCTGTTCCCTACTAGGAGCTGGGAAACCCGCAAGCACAGTGGGTCCTGTTAATGGGCTTAACCCTCCCATTGATCTTCAGATAATTTCTTCATCTAGATGGTTGTTGTCTTGGTGCAAATTTGAAGACCATCCAAAGACCCTGACGAGGACTAAATAATTGTGGAGAAGGTGACATTTGAACCCATCTCCCTGGATTTTCAGTGTGCTCTGTGCCATTGCTCTGTTTTATGCGTAATGCTTGGCCATTTTTTTCCTACAAGCACACGGCTTGCAGACCTTACTCATTTTTACAGTATTCGGCCGCCCTGTCTCCTAGGTTATCAGAATCTGCTGCGACACTCTTGGGTAATATGGGTTTTATTTCTTACTCCTAATTGCTGTCTTGATTTACCAGCGTTTTCACATTTGTTTCTAAAATTTTACTCTAAACTGTTAAAAAGGTAATTAAAAATACAAACGCCTGGGTGGCAGCCAGCAGCCCTGGAACACAGGCCACATGATAGGTGATGGCTGTCTGGGTGAGCTCTGCAGTCCCTCCTGGAGACCCTGAGGGCCATTTGCTCCCGGGGCCCTGGAAGTGGAGGCATTGCCGCATCTGGGCTCGAAAGCACCGTGGCGTTGGAGACAAAAGACATTTGAAGTTTGAAGTGTTGCAGAATGAAATGACACGAGCTTTAAAAGAGTGATGTAAACAAATTAAAACTCTGTCTAAAATTTATGGGAACTAGAATCCTCTGGTTAATTAAACTATGTTTTTAATTGTTTTCTCTTCTTTCTGTATGTCATCATGCTTAACACGAAAACAGCACAGAAGGCTTCCCATCTATCCATATATACTATCTTTTTTTTTTTTTCTTTGAGACACAGTCTCGCTTTGTTGCCCAGGCTAGAGTGAGTGCCGTGGCGTCAGCCTAGCTCACAGCAACCTCAAACTCCTGGGCTCAAGCAATCCTTCTGCCTCAGCCTCCCTAGTAGCTGGGACTACAGGCATGTGCCACCATGCCCGGCTCATTTTTTCTATACATACTAGTTGGCCAATTAATTTCTTCCTATTTATAGTAGAGACGGGGTCTCGCTCTTGCTCAGGCTGGTTTCGAACTCCTCCTGACCTTGAGCAATCCTCCTGCCTCGGCCTCCCAGAGTGCTAGGATTACAGGCGTGAGCCACCGCGCCCGGCCTATCCATATACTATCAAGAACTGTGCACTGGCCTTTATCTGTTTAGAGGAATGTTTCTTGGCCTCGGTGCTGTGGTTACTTTGGGCTGTAATTGTTGATGGCAGGGGTCTGTCCTGTGCCTTGTAGGGTGTCTGGCAGCACCCCTGCCCTCCGCCGTTTGTGCCGGTTGCAAGCCCCTCTCCTCCAGCCGTGACAACCAGAGTGTCTCAGACGTTGCCAAATACCCCCTGGGGCCACAGGTGCCCCCAGTTGAGAAACACTGATTTATACCTTTCTGATCCATTTAAATGTCACTTGTTAGACTGAGCCCCCTCTGTCCGTCAGCTTTTTTGATGTGACATATATTTCACATTAGATTATGGAAACATCCTCATTGTTTGGGTCTTTCTAGTTGCTGGGTTATGCACAATGAGATTCTGTTCTGGAGAGAAATGACTAGTCTTCTCTGTGTGTGCCTTTCTGGCTCTCTCTGTGTGGTGTGATAATGAAAATGTGCTGGGAAGACTGGATCTCTGTTTCCTTGGGCCATGTAAATAAGCCCCTAATTTTCTTTCAGCCTGAAAGAATCACAGGTTGCTCCAGAGCTAGACAGCGTGTGAAGTCCCTGGGCGTCCATCCTGGGGCATGGATGTCCCAGGCGTGTTGAATCTGCACACTGTGTTGTATTTCTGGATGACTGTGTAGATTTAAAAGGAGATGCATATAAATAGTGTCTAAATGTCATATGAAATCTCCTCCAGTGCAGCAATCATTTTTATTAGTTCTCTAATTTGGGGAATATTGGCTCTTTGCAGGGCCGTGCAGGCTTCTTTGCAGAGGTCATGAAGAGGAATTCATTTCAGATCCTTAAACACAGAAGGGTCTATAATAAGCTCATGGTCTTCAGAGCTCGGAGAGCCAGGACTGAAAGGACAGCAAGATGGGCAAGGAAGGGCCTGTGACTTGGGACAGGAGGATTCTGGCCCTAGCTTTTAGATGTGTTGGTGATGGGGCCTCCATCACGTTGCTTTCCTCTATGGACTCCAGTGCTTTAAATAGAGATGTTGGACTAGAAAGACTATCTCTAAGGACTCTTTCAGCTTTAAGTGAAAATGTATGATTTTAATTAAGGTGATAATGAACTGGGTATTTTCAAATATAATTAAATAGAGTTGGAGAGGTATCTCTAAGAGGAGGGATAGTGGTAGGAGGATATTAAAAATTATATTTTCATCAGTGGAACTTTAAAGCAACGGATGTAATTAACGTTGCCATGGAGACTTTGTGGCCTGAGAACAGAGCTGTCTCTGCATCCCTTCATGGACCGACTTTGGAAGACACGTGCGTATGTCTGGACGTCGAGAGTGGGACTAGCTATATTTTCCTCTCTGTAAATCTGGAGACCTGAGTGCTAGTTCCAGCTTTGCTGCGTGATTTTGGGCAAGTTGCTTCATGTCTTAGGGCTCAGGAATTAGGCTGTGGTCCTGTGCAGAGAAGGTTAACAGAACAGGCTTGGGATTGCCTATGCTTAGAAAAGCCTGCTTGCAAGGTTGGCTCTCGGGTGATGTTTGGGAACTTGGCTAGTAAACAGTTCCCTGCTTCTAATATTAAACTTTCTCTAAATAAGATTGGCTCACTGTGCCTAAAACCATTTGTACAAACCATGTGGTTTATGCTGAACACCTGCTTTCCTTCTGGAAGTCTGGAGTTCTAGTACATGCTAGGCAATACATGACCTATGCTCAGTGAGTCCCCAGTAAGATCCCTGGGCACTGCATCTCTATCAAGCTTCTCTGGTATAGAACACTTTGCACATGTCGTCACTACTTGTTACTAGAGGAATTAAGCATATCCTCTCTGACTCCACTGCGAGAGGACTCTTGGAAGCTTGGGCCTGGTTTCCTCAAGATTTTGCCCCAGGTACCTTTTCCCTTTGCTGATTTAGCTTTCTGTCCTTGTGCTATAATAAACCTTAGCCATGGAACCTAGTGAGTCCCCACACCAGTGAGTCCTAGTGAGACCCCCTGCAAGAGGTACTTTAAAACTCTCCGAAAATGTATTTTGTAAGTAGAATTCTTTGATTTTTTTTTTCTAAGTAAAAATTATTTCAGTGTTTTAGGTGTTTGCCCCCTTGACATTGATACTGAGAAAAAGGTCATGGTAGAGGCGAGTGGGGGTGAGCTAGCAGAAACAGGGGTTCTGTGGTCAAACTGTAGCCTTGTTGGCTATTAGATAAGTGCTTTTTAATTTATTTTTCTTTTTGAGACAGGGTCTTACTCTGTCACCCAGGCTACAGTATAGTGGCATCCTCATAGCTCACTGCAACTTCAAACTCCCAGGCTCAAGTGGTCCTCCGGCCTCGGCCTCCTGAGTATCTGTGACTACAGGTGCACCATCACGCCCAGCTAATTTTTTCTATTTTTGTAGAGATAAGGGTCTCACTCTTGCTCTTGCTAAGGCTGGTCTCAAACTCCTGGCCTCAAGCAGTCTTTCCACCTCGACCTCCCAAAGTGCTAGGATTACAGTCATGAGCCACCATGCCTGGCCAATAACTGCTTTTGATTGTGCGAAAATAAATACAAGTGAGAAGGGGGCAATGCAGGGGGAGACAAGTAACCAGGAAATACCATTTCAACCCTTTTTCTGTTGGCTGCGCATTTTACATATTGGCGTGTCCTTCTGTGTTTTTGAATTAGATGTAATTGGAATCTTAAGACTGAGAATCTTGAATCTTAAGGCTGTCTGTAATTTGAAGGGAGCTTGTTTGAAGAAATCCTTGTGTGAATCTGTTCCTAATTTGTCTTTGAGGCGATGCCAAGATGAATGGGGGAGTAGTAGGAGCCTTAGCATCGAACATTCTGATTAAAAGAGACATATGTCTGTTGTAGCAGTTGGGAGTGTCCTAGTTACAAGCAATGGAAATCCTTCATGTCAGTTTCAGCAAAATAAATGAGAATGTATTACAGAATAGCGTTGGCTGGATCCATGGGCTCAAATGGTGTCAGGATTCTGTTTTTCTCCCTCCCTCCTCTTCCTCTCTGGTCTCCTTGCTTCTGTGTCAGCTTCACTCTCAGGCATGCTCTGCACATGGGTGGCTTCACATTGACCCCGGAAGGGTCCTAGCCCTTATAATATCAGAAGGAGAAAAACCTTTTCTGTCCCACCATATTTTGTTCTCAGTCTCTAAAAAAGGCTTCTGATTGTCCAATCACTGTGTCCAGGGGATGAGATGCTCTGCAGTCTGGTCACATGCCTTCCTCCGATGGAGGAGGGGAGGACAGGATTATCTTAGTGTCAACTATCCCACTAAGAAGGGACAGCCTTTGTCTTAAAAAAAAAAAAGTTTATTTTACTAGAAGCAGGCAGACAGAATGAGCAACAATAACTGTGTAGTATATGTATTTGCAGTCATCCTTCCTTCGCAGGGGATACCTTCCAAGACCCCCAGTGAATACCTGAAACCTTGGACGGCACGAACCCTGATTATTGTCAGTCAGGACACATTTCTACTCCTATCTTTTGCCCACAAATTTAATGCCTTGTCCATCTTAACTAAGCCTTTATCATGCACCGTGGCACTTTCACAGTTTGAGGTGTGACAGCAAAACCAGCAGGAATTTCTTTTTCTTTCTTCACAATTTCATGCACGGAAGATTCATTTTTACCATAGATCTTAGCAACCCTAGCATGTGATTTTTTTTTTCTTGCCTTATTAAGTCAAGAACTTTTACCTTTTCACTTAAAAGAAGCACTTTATGGCTTCTGTTGGGCATATCCGAATTGCCAGTGTCACTATTCTTGTGTTTCAGGGCCATTATTAAGTAAAACAAGGGTGACTTGAACTCAAGCACCAAGATACCGCTGTAGTCCCTCGGGTCACCGAGAGGGCTACTCATTGACTGACAGGTGGGTAGCGTCTACAGCGTGGATTTACTGGACAAAGGGATGATTTATGCCCAGGGTGGGACAGAGTAGGACAGCTTATGATTTTACCCTGCTACCCAGGATGGTGTGTGACTTAAAACTTATGGATCATTTACTTATGGAATTTTCCATTTAATGTTTTCAGAACTCAGTTTGATTATGGGTAACAGACCACAGAAGCAAAACTGCAGATAAGGGGGCACTACTGGGTATTTGGATCCCAGGAAGAGGTTACGGGGCATCTATGAAGTTGAGTGTGGTGGGTCCCCATTGGTTGCTGGTCGTTGATGGATGTCTCTGAGAACCATCTCTGAGTGTGGAAACAGAATATGTCCTTATTTTCCTGATGGGTAATAATTCCATTAGAGGCTTCAGCTGGGTCAGGGGCTGGGGATGAATGAGACTGTGGCTAGAATCCCAGTCCTCCCTGCAAGGATGGTGCATGCATGGTGTGAAGGCCACCCCCTTGTGAATGAGGATAGGGAGTCTTCATTTATTTAAGTGCTTTCCAAGTAATTCGTTTTAGTTAAATATTTGCAGGTAAATCTTTGACAGAACCTTAATTCTCAGTGGAGGTGAGAGGGAAGTTGCTCTGATTGCAATGAGGTAGGGGTGGGCAGGGAGGCCCAGTGTCCTCCCTAAAGGCTTAAACTACAGGGTCTCAGGAGCTCATTCTGAGAAACCTAGGGTACACGGTCCAACCATGGCAGAGAGTTTGGAAATATTCAATTCACTGTCCTTATACCTAGTTATGAGTTGTTTATCAGCACCGAGTGGAAATAAAGCTGTTGCTATCAGGGAAGAATTATTGTCATTGGATCAAGAAAAACCAAGACTCCTTATTTTTATTTCCTTTTGGAGCATCAGCACTGATTCATCTTTTATTTATAGCTCAATATCACTGGGAAATTGCCCCGGTTCATGTAAAATGTCAAAAACACAGCTATTCATCTATAAGACCCTATGAGGGCTCAGTTCAGGCTGTTTGTATTTGAGTAACCAGTGGCACTGTGGGTCCGTGACATCTTGGAGTGTTTATAATTTCACTTTTGAGAGTTGTGTCTTCAATATTCTTGTGACTGATTCCCCAGAATTCTCTTGGGAAGTTGTGTTCGTTGGTTGGCAGATCTGACAATGAAGTCCTTGTTGTGTTCTCCTCACCTTAGAATGCTCACTGGGCACATGTATAGCTAATGCACTTGTCGATTTAGAAGCCAGGTTTAAGATTTCTTTCTTTCATTCTTTTTTCTACCTCTGTGTATTCCATACAGACTTATGCTTGAGGTTAATGAAAGCTGGCAGAAATCTATTGAAACATAGTAGATCTGGGGCACCCCAAAATATACCAGTTCACACAGGCCTCCAAATAAAGTGAGTCATACCTGTTGAGTAAAATACTTCATTCTATTGTAAATCTTGTTTGAGTCTAGTTATTAAGTTAGAAGAATGTTAAGATTATGCAGTTAACTGCCTCAGGTATGACGGCAACCTTTACAGAAGAGAACACGTAAATTTTCAACTCCTAGTAGAGGAGACGATGTAGCCAACTGGACCTTTTTAGTTACTGCAGAATATGTTCTCTGACATTTGTATCTACCCAGTGAATGTCCGGGGTAGTCATATCGCTGAAAGTGTTTGCATTTGTCCTTCTTCCTCTTGATTCTTTAAGAACATCATCCCCAACCAAGAAGGAAAGATTTTATTGCAAATGGGGAAAGCTGCTCTTCTGGGGATTTTAATTTTGAGTAGTCCTTGACTCTTTCATTTTTTTTGTGTGGATTTTGACAAATAGTGGATCAGTTTGCTTTGTACCTGAGTAAATGGAGAGTGCACCTAGGTAGTCTAAAATGCCAGCAGCAACTTAATTCTGTATCTGAACCAACTCTTTTTGGTCAAATTTACTTTAAGTCTACGATGGCCAGTAACCACATAACAACTGATTCTCAGTGACTCTATGAAAAGTGGTTAGGCTGCTTTCTTTGGTTGTGGCACATGGGCCTCTATTTCTACTTTGGAGGTACGTGCAGGTGCATATACAAAGTAAGAAAACCAAAGGTTACAACAGGATGCACAGTGGAATGAGAGCTCCCTTTCAACCTTGCACTCCCAGTGCACATAGCTTGTTGTGCGGCTTCTCTGAAATTTTATCTGCATATATATGAGGGCTGTCTGGAAAGTATCCAGCCATGTAATATGTTCTGTTTATATTAACAAAGGCTGGATACTTTCCAGACAGCGCTTGTATGACTTTAGTTCTATACACACCCGTGCAGTTCTATACACACACATGAGCTTTGATAATCATTCTGTTAATTACTTTGTTTTATACACTGACTGCATTTTGCAGAATTATACACCTAGCTTTTTTAAGAGCTTAATAATAGCCTATAGCATGGATGTATGATAATTAAGTCACTCCCTTATTAATGGATGCTTAAGTGGTTCATATTTTACTGTTACACATCTGTAATAAACACTCTGTTATGTATTCTTTTTGCACTTGTATCATTACAAATATAGAAGACATTTTCAAAGTAGAACTGCTGGGCAAGTATATTTTACATCTTAATAAACATTTCCAAGCTGCCCTTCAAAGAGATTTCCCACTGACACTGAATAAGAAGGCTTGTGTTTCCATCCTCTCACCAATACTCAGCATTTACAAAATCCTTTTATTTCTGCCATCAGAGTAGGTGAAAATGGAACTTATTTTCATTTTCTTTTTTTAGTCAATTTTGCCGCCTTATGTTTATTGACTGTTTTAAAATTATTTTTCTGAAATTATCTGTTCGTGGTTCATTCTTCACTTATCTTTTAGACTCTCAGACTTCTGAAAAAGTTATTGATTTGCAAGTATTCTTAAAAACGAAAGTATAATAGACATACACAAAAGTCACAGATCAAAATTGTATAGCTTAATGAATTTTCACAAAGTGAACACACCTGTGTAACCACCACTCACACTCACTCATCTTCCTACCCGAGAAGACCTCCTTCTGTTCCCTTCTAGGCAGTGCTCCATGCCCAGGTAACCATTATCCTGAATTCTACCACCATGGGTCGCTTTGTCTGTTTTTGAACTTTACACAAACAGAATCATATACAGATTATTCAATGAATGCTTTTGTGTTTGCTTTTTCCACTGTCTCATCACTTTTGAGTTTTCTATGTGTATCTGTGATTCTCTGTAATTCATTTATTGTCATTGCTGTATCATATTCCGTTGGGTGATTTATCCATTCTATTGTTGACAAACATTTGAGTTGTTTTCAGTTTTGACAATTATTACTAATGCTGTGAACATTTTTGTAAGCATTTTTTTGGTATCCGTATGTGTATGTAGTTCTGTTGAGTATATATCTAGGAGTGGAATAGCTGAGTCATAGAGTACGATCAGCTTCGAGACACTGACAACCAGCTTTTTATAGTATTTGTACGGATTTACACTTTCTCCAGCAGTTTTTGAGAGTCCTAGTTGTACAACGTCCTCACCAACATGTGAAATGGTCAGCTTTTTTTCTTTTTAGCCATCTTTTGGGTATGTAGTGGTATCTCTTTGTAGTTTGAATTTTATTTTCCCTGGTTACTAATGAAATTGAGCATATTTTTGTATGTTTCTTGGTCATTTGTGTATCACCTTTCATGAGGGGCTTGTTAAATCTTTTGCCTGTTTTCCTATTGGGTGGTTTTTCTCTTATTGATTTGTAAGACTATATATTCTGGATATAAGTCCCCTGGTATATTTATAAGTATTGTAAATATCTTCTCTCTATAGCTTGTTGTTTTGCTCTTTTAATGGGGTCTTTTAATGTGCTTCAATTCTGGTCTTTTCCCTTATGATGAATGCATTTATGTCTTGTTTAAGAAATATTTTCCTTTCCCCAAGATTATGAAAATACTCTCCAATATCATATTTCCAATATTTCCTATATTGTTTTTTACTCTACACATTTACATCTACAGCTCATCTACAGCTGGTTTTTTTTGTATATGGAGGCAGGTGGGATCAAAATTCAGTCATTCTATATGGATATCCACTCGGCCCAGTACCAGTTATTGAAAAGAACTTTTCTTTCCTCAGTATGCTTCAGGGCTACCTTTCTTATATAAAAATCAAGTGACTGTATGTGTGTGGGTCTTCTTTTTTTCCTATGGTCTCTTTGTTTATCTTTGTGCCAGTACTATGTTATTTACTGTAGCTTTGAAATCTTGATATCTAGTAGTGACTGTCTTCTAGTTTTTGCTATTATTCAGGATTGTCTTGGCTGTTCTTGATTCTTTTACTTTCCACATAAACTTCACAATTATCAATTCTCTTCTAAGAAATCTGCTAGAATTTTGGTTTAAAATATTGGGGCTTCCAATCCGCAAACATGGTATCTCTCTCCATATATTTAGTAGTCTTTAATTTCCCCTAATAATAATTTATTGTTTCTCCAGGTGGAGGTCTTGCACATTTTTTTTTAGTTTCATTAGTTTATTCCCAGTTATTCAGTATTTTGTAAATACTAACTTTTAAAAATTGCATTTCCTTCCCGTGTGTGGCTAATATAGAAATAACTGTATTTGTGTGTTGACTTAGTATCAGTGGCCTTGCTGAATTCACTTCTTAAATCTCTGCAGTTCTCTTGCCAGTTTGCTAGTACCTCACTGCGCTAGTAATTGTGGCTTTGTGGAGAGCAGGGCATGAAGTGGGCAGCAGGCAGCTTTAACTGGAGTATTTTTTCTCAGGGCACTTTACAACTGATCTCCGTGGTCAGCTTGAGGGACATCCTCCTGCTTTGGAAGTGACAGTGGAGCCTTCCCTCCTTGTTGATAGTGCCACCGCCACCAGTCCTGTGGGATTCTTGTCCCAGTGGCTGTCTGAGCAGTGACTCCTTTGGGTTCACTTCCTCACTTTCTAGCCTGGGGAATAAGGGGAACAAGGGGAAAGGGCTCAGGAGTAGAGGTGGCAGCTGTCACAACTGCAGGGTGGCAGTTTGGGTGCTTGACGATTGTGCCATCTCACTGTGGGCAAGTCCGAGCTCTGCCTGAGACGTGACTGAGGTAAGTTACCAGCTCTCAGCATCTTCTTTTAGTGTGGTGTGAATTTTAATGTATTTGGTAGATATACTTTACAATTTAGGGTTGGGGGGAGGGTTGGCCATGTCCTAGTTTCTTTGATCATTGTGTTCTTTCTCTAGTTTTCCATGCTTCATATTGCTTGGGTGGGTTTCATAGAGGAGAATGATAGGGGAGGGAAAGACTTTATCCCCGCCCCCCCATAACTATTATTCCCTGAGTGATAATGTTAATGATCTTCTAATGACTTTGACTCAACTCAGGTGAGCCAGGTCATTGAAAGCTTAGAATTCAGTATATTCCTTTTCTTCACAGTATGTTGTTCTTTAAAATGTTCCTTTAGCAACTTTGTAAACCAGATAGGTTCAGTCTGTAGTATGGTATCAGCAATGCCAGGCTGAGGACCATCTTAGAGGCCGGCAAGGATGGCCTTGGATGACAACGTGCATACCATTGCTAGCTCTAGTGGCCCATGGCATTAGCTTTTGGTTGCTGCATGAATTAATCATTGCTTGTTAAATAAAAGCCAGAAGTTATTATTGGGAGTTAGAGATTCCTCAAGTCTTGTTCAGTTTAGTTTGACAAGCATTTATTAAGCACCAACAAGGAGGATAGAGGCAAATACGATGTAACCCTTGACTTTGGGCTTTTATATGCTGGCTGGGAGAAGGCAAGGGTCGTTTCTGTGTGCTGGGAGGTAAAGGCAGCAGGGACAGGGGGCTTTGGGACCACAGGAGGGACACCGAGCCAGTCACAATTAACGGGCTGAGAGCGGGAACGGGAAACAAGCTTCATGTCCCCGGCAACCACACAGGTGCTCAGAACAGAAGGCGAGAGAAGACAAAATGTGGAGGTTCTGTCCTATAAATTTTGTCCCTGTCTCTGTTTACCCATCCAATGAGCACTTTATTTACTGGGCTACAGTAGCAGCATTCTGTGATGGAGGGAAAGTTAGGGCTATAAAAGGTGTGTTTTGCCAAATTGCCGGGCGAGGAACTGCAGGATCTTCAGCTCGGTGGAACGGTGTTTGACACGCGCTGGGTGCTCCAGAGGCACCTGCTGACTGGGTGAAAGGGCGGCTGGCAAGTTCGGGTCTGCCTGGCGGTCTCGACAGGGTGGGCTGCAGGACAGCGGCCAGGTGCCTCCCCCAGGCATGAGACTGCTTGCTCCATAGCTGTGTTGGCATCACGGGGAACCCTGGCACAGGGAGGCGTAAAATCGTATGTGAGAGTGAGTGTTAGACACGCGTGAGTCATGTTCAGCAAGAACCTTGCTCTTCCATCAGGTCCTGCGAGCGAGGTCTGTGGAACACGTGGCAATGAGTGAGGCTGGGCTGTTTACTCCCTTGGAGACAGTCCATAAATGTTCATAAGAGTTGAGGAATCGTGGCTGCCGGGGCTCTTCCTCCTCCCTATCCCTGGTCTGTAGAAGAAAGTGAAAGCGTGCTGTAATGCTGGAGAGAAATTTCAGCGCTAAAAAAGCTGGAGTCTTGGCTTTTTTCCCCTGAGCCAGCGCTTCTTGTGTGAGACCCGAGAACCTCTAGAAACACAGGTATCTCCCTGTCTAGTGGCAATTGTCCTGCCCACGTCCCAGGAAAAATGACCCTTGCTCCAGAATGGTAGTCACACGCATTTCGTGTTATGCTAAAACTAGGGGTGTGGCGGAGGAAGCGAGGGTGCCCTGGTCCACGATGAAGAGTCACCTTGGCTGGTTTGCGTTTGGAGTCTTTACCCTTGTGGGCTCATGGCTTTGTGGGTCAGGGCTGTTGCTCTTTCCATAGTCCTACGTCTGTGCAGTTTGTAGATGCTTCAAGCTCTCCCTATGGGAATGATCCTTTTAGAGGCTGGTGTCTCCATTATGCCCCACAAAATGCTGGTGCTGCTCTGTTTGCTCAGAGAAGGGCTGCCTGGCAGTGCAGCCCGGCCTCGTGGTGTGAGCCCTCAGTCCCGTCTGCCTCCTCCCAGGAGACTCTGACCACGGAAAGCTGGAGTTACTGGCAAGGTGTTATATTAATCAATCAGAATGCTTTTCATGTGTTCAGGCACTGATCTTAGCATTTGGGAGACTTAAGGGAACAAAAATTCAATCGCATGAGCTTACCATTGTAGTGCTTATATTCTAATGGGTGGGGGTGGGGTGGGGCAGATGAAACACCATATTCATAAATAAGTCAGCATGGTAGATGACAAATACTTTGGACAGAGAGAACATAGAGGGGTTGTGGGAGCTGGGGCTGGTTGCAGTATTGGATAGGGTGGGCAGGACAGGCCTATGAGCTTTGAGCAGAGACCTGAGGAGGTGAGGGAATGAGCCAGGGGTAAGTTTGCCCCAGGTGGCTGGAGTGGAGTGAGCAGGTGCAGCCATGGAGGAGGAGGCAGAGAATGGGGGCCTCATCCGTCATACGGACCTTGGCCTTGACACCAGGGAGATGTGCAGAAGTCCCCGGGCTACATGTCGACAACGGGTGGGGGCAGACGTGGAGAGAGAGGCAGGGGCACGGGTAGGAGGCATTGTGGTGGTTGCCCAGGACACTTTCAAATGACACTCCCTGCCCCCATAGCAGCAGATCAAGGGCAATATTTTTTGACTTCTTCAGGCCTATTCTTGTTGTGGGCATTTACAGGCTATTGTGGGTGTGGGATTGGGAGAGGGGCTGTGTCGTCACTTTTTTTGGACATAACCACCTCTTGGTCATGTGAAAGAGCAAGAGTAGACAGACAGACAGACAGACATGATCATTCCTGAGGTCTTGGCAAGGGTCCAGAGACAGGCAGAGCCCTGTAGGGCGAGTGGGCTTGCTGATAGCCTGCCTGGGGCTCATGAATGGTTCTCAGGGTTGTCTATGGAAGACTAGGAGCCCTCAAAGAAAGGTTTTGCCTTTGAGAACATGGCCCATGCTGCAGCTTTTTATAATTTGCTGAGAGCCAGACCTTACAGTAGGAAACACCGGAGGCTACTGTTCATGTAGTACAATGAATATTTAGCAGGTGCTTTGCCAGAGATTGCAGATATGGAGGTAAAGCTACTGTCCTTTTCCTTAAGTTGCTCATGGGCTGCATCTAAGGCCCCATACTCCAGCCTGCCACCGGGGCCAGGCGGATGGAGGAGGCGAGGCAGGCCGACTGGCTCTCAGGCTGCAGGAGAGGTAGGTACCCGAGAGCGCATGCCCCATCTGGGTGCAGCGTGCGGCCCTGCAGGGAGAAGGGCACAGTGCAGGGTGGGCAGATCTCCGTTTTTGAGAGAAGACAAAAATCCAGGTTGGTTTTGTTGCTGTTGTTGTTTTGTTTTTGTTGAATGTGAAGTCTGATTTAAAAACCAATCTGGTAGCCCATTCTGATATTGGAATAATAATACTGTGTAGGCCAAACAAAAACTTCTAGATTTTGCCTTCAGGCAGCCCCTTTGCAAATTCTAGTCTTTCTAGACAGACAAGAAAATAAAACGTCAAGCTACTCACTGTGCTGCAGCTGAAGATGAGTAGTTTAATGGGCTAAGCCATAGTTTCGTTGATTTGTTTTTCAAAGCAGCTTTCCCCTCTTCCCCTTCAGCGATAACTGGGTTCAACATCCTATCACTAATTTTTATAGTATGTTATAATCTTGTTTGAGCAGGAGAGGAAGAGTCTGGAAGCTCGTGGTTCTCTTGAAGTGAGTTAGAACATAAATACGTTTCGACCCCTCTCAATTTCACCTCTTCTGCTGCCTAGGTCTTGGTAAGCATGAGAGCCTCCAGCTCAAGGTGGGTGATGGAAAGATGGTTCTCTAGTTGGGTTAGTTACATGGCTGCGGGTGAGGTTGTTGCCAGGTGTCTAGTGATAGAGGCAATCTAATTACAGTGGGATTGATTTATTAACCTAGCTTTCCTGGTCACATAATTTAGCAACTTGGAGGTGTTATGGGGCCTGGGGCATTGCTAAAGAGTGCTAAGGCTCAAGATAATTATTGCCTGGCTTTGGAGAGAATGACAGATGGGTCCTCATTGTTGCTGCAAATCTAGCCAGCGCCTGGAATGACATTCTTTGTTTGACGTTGTTGAGGGGCTCTCCGTGTTGATCTTGTGTCCCTGTCCCCTTGCTGGCACCCTCACCTCTCTGTGCATTTCCAAGGCGCTTTGTCTCGACCTCACACAACCCTCCCTCAAAGCCTGCTGCTGATTCAGCTGTGTGATTTGCATTTGGCTTTGCCCTAACAATGGGTTGCCTGGGTCCCATCCATTCCCCAGCTGTCTTTCTGTTTGAATTTGAGTTTCCAGCTGATGTGCTTTCTGGCTTGATGTGAGGGTGACTTAGTTAAAGGAGGTCTAGTCTTTTAACCAGACCTGTACAAATATTTATTTAAGGCTTCTGTTGTGTGTGTGCTTCTGGGAGTATAGCTGTTATTATCCCTTTGACACATAAATTAAAGTAGAATATAGGACAGGCAGTGTCCTGGTGGCAGCAGGTCCCTTGGACTGGGAGTGACACTTTGCTGTATTCCACACCCTGGTCCTCTGACCCTCCATCATACTCCCTTGAGCCCATTGGGCCATTTGCAACCCATTTGTGCAGGTGATTTGACCTGGAAAGATGGATCACTGCAACTTAGATCTAATAAAACACATACGGTAATAACGTGCTCTGCTGTTGCCAGAAGCATTCTTGAGCTCACAGTGCAGCCTGTTCCCAGATGTGCATCACAAATCTGATTTCTATTCTAATTTAGACCTTTGGTTATATTTTTTTAATGAGTTGGGCAATTTTCTTCCCCAAAATCAAATTGATTCTTTTTTCCGATTTCAATGGTTATACATGATAGTTGTAGGAAATGTGGAAAATACAAAAAAGTAGGAAAGAAAGAAATCTACTCAAATAGTGCCATGCCTTGAGGATTAACCACTGTTATTAATATCATTTGAAGCATTTTTTCCTAGTTTTTGTAAAAACACAGTTGTACTGTAAAGCTAGTCATATTACATACATCATTTTGTCTCTTGCCCCAATTATTTCACATAGTTCTCCTCCTGATCTTTTTTGACTTTATCCTACATGGCCTCAGACATACCAGATGCTCCACCTCAGGGCGTTTGCACACACTCTTCCCATGATCTGGAAGGTTCTTCCTCCAGGTAACAGCATGTCTTATGCCCTCCCGTTTTTCAAGTCATTGCTAAAAATGTCACCTGATCTCAGTGGAGCCCCTTCTGACCTCCCCATTCAGTTTACACCTACACTAGCTAGAACTCCCTCATCCCAGACCCATCCTTTCCCATGGCACCCAACATGCCTCCTATCTGTTTATTATCAGTATTACTGTTCTAGCTGGGCTTGGTGGCTCACACCTGTAATCCCAGAACTTTGAGAGGCTTAGGTGAGGAGATTGCTTAAGCCCGAGAGTTTGAGACCAGCCTGGGCAACATAGCAAGACCTTTCTCTACGGAAAAATAAACAAATTAGCTGGGCATGGTGGTGTGCACCTGTAGTCCCAACTACTCAAGAGGCTGAGGTGGGAGGATTGCTTGAGCCCAGGAGTTCAGGATTATAGTGAGCTATGATGACACCACTTACACTCCAGCCTGGGTGACAGCTGGAGATGCTGTCTCAAAAGAAAACCCCAAAATTATTCTATCTAATAGGCTAATATAAGCATTAAGCAACAGTGCACTTTGTAAACATTTTAAAATAGCTGCATATAGCCTATTCTTTGAGTAAACCATACATTAATCATTGCCCTGCCCCTGCACATTTAGACTGCATCTATTATTTTGCTATTATAAATCACACGAACCTATTATAAACCTTTTAAAAGGTGTTTTTCCATTTTCTTAGACATGGGATAGAGAAATTCTTGGACATGGGATTACTGGGTCAAGGTATATTGTATTAAGACTCAATTGGCTGCAAGTGATACAAACACAAACTGGCTTAAGCAAATTAAAGGAAATTATTGGCTAATGTATTCGAGGAGCAGAGGGAAAGATTTCAGGCAGGGCCTGTTCCAGAGGTTCAGTCTATGTTATCAGGGGTTTGACCTGGATCTCTTATCTTTAATATCTACTTCCTTCTGGTGTTGGGTTTATTCTGAGGCAGTGTCTATCCATTTTAGTCAAAATGACTACCTATAACTCCTGCTTTCATCCTACCATCTCTAAACTCCCTTCTTAGGAAGACATCCCCTTCCCAATATTTTCAGCAAAAAACTTTGGACAGGTTCTCATTGGCTCAAATTGAATCGTGCCATCCTTGAATGATTAACTTTAGGTATGGGACAATAATTGGATGTACTAGCAAAGGGATGTCATCCCACCCAAATCACTCAGCCTGAGGATAGCGCAGGTGCTGTTCCCCAGGGGAGAATGGGGTGCTTTTGCCAGGATGGGGAATGGGCGCTGGGCAGGCCTCAAACAACATGTCTTCATTTTGCCTATGAACTTTTTGAGGATTCTGTGTCTTAGTGAAAAACAAAAAAGCCAGCAGGGACAGAGAGAGGAGCCCAGTTGCATCCTAAGCACGTAGTTTTGGATGTGTTAGTGCAGCCTAATCAGATGGCAGAGGGTTTCCACTCTCGCCATGGAAGAGTTGGGACCAAGTATAGCCTTCGTGAGAGAGCTTCTCTGCACAGCTGCCTGGTCACCCATCCTTTCGTGTACCTTGCTCTTCTGCAGCATAATTATCTGAGGTTGAAAGGACAGGCCTTTATCTGTGGGCCACTGTCGAATCTAGCACCTTTCTTAAAGGCAACACCAGACTTTGTTGGCCCCGTGGTAGGTTTTCCATTGCACTCAGCCACATGTGTATGGAGCTCCACGGTTGCTACCATGGAATTTCTGCTTCAGGTGGTCATCCTAGCCCAGCACTGCTGTCCCCAGGTGGACCTCATCCTTAGTCCAGAGGAAGTTGAACATGTCATGATGAAAACCCCACAGTTTGCTCTGTCTCTCCGTGGGAGCAAGGGCCATCTAAACCGGACCGACCCTTTCTGTTGAGTTTGTTCTTATCTCCGAATTAGGATGTGTTGTGGTGGGTTATGGGACAGAGAAAATGAAGTTACTTCAGAAATTTCAAAAAGGCTACCTGAACTCTTCTGTCTGGGTCCTGTGCTAATGACTATTTGCTGTAATTTAGTAGCAAGAGCCCAGGAGTTGGCCACAGAAGGCAGCTGCCAGAGCCAGGGCCACGTGGAGGGCCCTTCAGAGCACTCTCGAGTCCCCATGCAATTTTTGGCATTTCCCCCTCTCCATCTCATCAAGGAAATTAGATGGAACCAATTTATAAGTAAATGATACATCTCTCTGAAGGACTCGAGGTTAATCTGGACCCGTCTTGCTCGCATTTTCCTTGGTGCACAGGGGACAGAACAATATTAATATTCCACCTGTGCTCTAGGTCATCCATCCACCGGGCAGGCTTAACTCACACAGGCAGAATTTTCCAGTATAATCCCTAGAGTGTTTGAAATCATAGACACTGGACTCTGGTGGAATCTGGGAAACCGCACCATTCAGTGGCCGTCTCCTTTGTTCGATTCCAGGTCCCTGAAACAAGGCTTCTCGTGGTTCTCAGTAGAATCTGGTGGGTGTCTACCCCTCTTGAAGTCTGTAGCCCACTGTAGAAATGTCTGGGATTCCCAAATGACTCCGATGAAAACGTTGTGAAGTAATGGTTTACTGCCTGTAAAGTAGGTGGTCTTGCGGGCAAGGGGAGGGGAGCGCTGTTCTAGCCCTGCCCTCTCCGGGGTGCCCAGGCCAGAGAGCGCAGGTGGGCACGGAGTGGGAGTTCCAGCTGCTCTTTGGTCTGTTGTAGATATTGAGCACCATGCAAGGTGTTGGGAGTTAGAAGGTTTCCACTGCTGGCAAAGGAGCAACCCACAAAAAACACATAGCTAAGATATTCTAAAATTGTAGGTTGTAAGGCAAAAAACCCAGATAACCCTCTGTGACTTGTGTCTCTGGAATTCTGTTAGGCTTAGTTACTGAGCACTCACTGCGAGGCAGCTCTGTGTTTTGTAGGGCGTCTCAGTTTCCAGGGCAGCCCTGCCAGGGCCAGCTGCCCCTTTCTGCACATGTCAGGGCGGCCTGTGAGTTGATGATGTTCTTGGGGAAAATCCAGTGTCCCTGGATTTCCGCCGCCACACCTGTGTGGCCTGTGAAGGCTGTAGCCGGTGTCTGTGCACAGCTGGCTCTGTCCCCTCCCTGTCCCAGTAAGAGCAGCAGCAGGGGCACCTGGAGCAGCTCGTGTCAGAAACAGGTGGTGTCAAGGACTTAACCGATTGTATCCGCCTCAAGCGGCCTGAAGACCAGAAAGTGGCTGAGTTTCAGGAAGGACTTGGGAACAGGAAGCCAGGGGTTCTCTACCTCCCCCCACCCGCAGTGCCGTGTGTGCCCTGTGCCTGCCTTTTGCTCCTCAGCCTTTATAGCCAGTGAGGGCTGATGACAGCTCCAGTGTTTATGAGTTTCAGTTCTAACCACAGAAATTGACCAACTAGACCCTTTCAATCTCAATTCCTAAATCACAGAAAATGAACAAAATGGTTCATTTTGGTCCACAGCGGGGCAGGTGACCTCCTTAGAGCTCACAGCACAGCATAGCTGCCCAGGGTCTGTTTCTGGGCCTCGTGGACAGGACAGCAAGTGCGTCCTAGAACAGGGATGTTCTAGGACGTTGTGATGAGCTGAATGGAAGTCCACGCAGGTGTGGACCTCTGTGCTCTCGCCCACGCGATTCACACCCCAGTGTGAGACTTGCAGCACCTAGGCGGGGAGCGAGCCGCTTCACAGCCCTGCTGACCCATGGGGTGGGGCTTCGGTCTTTGTCGAGGGAGTACACGTGCTTGTTAAATGTGACTTTCATCTGGAGATGTGCCTTTGTTACATCAGTTATGAATAAATAGTCTTCGAAGCTGCTTTGGGGCAGCATAGGATTGGGCAAAATGCTGCCCAACTGACTTGCCCCAAATTTTTATTCATTTATTTATTTTTATTTTTTGGTTTTCTGATTTTATTTTATTTTTTCCAGCATATTATGGGGTTACAAATGTTAAGGTTTATGTATATTTCCCTTGCTCCCCCCCACCCCAAGTCAGAGCTTCAAGCATGTCCATCCCCCAGTTGGTGCGTATCACACTCATTATGTATGCCCCCAATTTTTAAATATGGATAAAATATGTCTTTCTTTTGCCATATAGAGTTTGTAAAATATGTCTTAGTTATAATCGTGGCATCTACATTTGTAGACGTCTATTGTTCAAGATCATTTGTTGTTATTTTTCTAAATAGCTATATTGGTGTCTGCATTAGATTTTAAACTCTTGGTGGGCAAAAGATTGTTTTCAACCATGGCAGCAATGGTGTGTGCCTTAGACACCACCCTACTCGTGACCTTATTATGGGAACAGTCAGGGTGGTTACAGTTTCACTTTGAAAAATTTGATGTAGTTCCTGATTCTCTGTCCCAGTTGCTGAATTCTTAAAGTCTCGGAAGTCATTTGATTGACAGCTGCTTAAGCAGTTTTATTCCGAAGTTGGCCCTTGGGTGCTGCGAAACACACTGGAGAGGAAGTTGTTGCAGGTGGAGGTGGGGAAACTTTTCAGTTCACGCTTCACTTTCTTTAATTCTTAGATTTTTACAAGTACAGTTAATTTTTAGTTTTATTCTCCTGGAATTTTTCCACTGATGTTTAAAAGGCCGTGTCAAATGTATTAATATACTCACAAATGAGAGACGTTTTAAAATATTCTGAATAATATTTTCTTTCTTTTTAGCTGTCTCCGTTATGAGGTACAGCGCCTCTGCTTTTGGGTTTGCAGTAAGTAACCTGAAAATGTACTTTCATGAAGTTTTGCACGTTTTTCCTAAGCCCCCTCAGATGAGAGGGTGCTTTAGCATATGAGAATTTAGCCTAAGAAACAGACCTGCTATGGAAAACTGCTTCTACAACGAAATTGCAATTGAATAGCATTAAACTGCAGCGAGACCGTGTCATCCTCAAGCACAGATGGGGGACCGCATTTCCCACGGTGTGGTCGGGCGGGAGGATGTGTCGGGAGTCTGGGTCCCTCTTCCCCTTCCAGGCTGTGCGCAGGGCTGGCTCGCACTGGAGTGGCATTTGCAGGTGTGGGCAGAGGTGCTGGGAATTAAGGTCGGGCTACTGCGTGCTGGGCTGAATCAGTCAGTGGCCCCCTTAGAGGTGACCTGGCTTTGCAGCCTGCCTCCTGAGGGCAGTCCCTTAGAGAAATCACGCCCGTGCTTCCCAGGCCAGGTGTGTTGAAAAACCGGGCGAGGTTTCCCCACATCCCTTCGAGAGGTCGCTAGTGTTCGTGGCTTTCCAGCCGGGAAGTGGAATGGGGCGATGACTCAGAGCGCCCCTCCACACCCCTCCCGAGGTAGCTTTAGGGTGTCCTGCACCCGAGGGTAGGTGTGCCTGTTCCCGACCCCACTTCTGCCCTTTGTTGTGAGCACTTCTTGATGTTTGCGGGGCACGGGGGATTCTTTCCAGAGTCGTATGAAAGATGTGGACCGTCCAGAAAAAGGCACACTGCCACGCACACCCCCAGACACGCCACGTGTTCACACGCACACAGGCACGGGCAGTCCCAGAAAAACGCAAGCACATGCGCACATTTTCTCATTCTTTCTCGCTTGCTACTCGAGGCGCTTGCTCTCATGCAAATGAAAGCATTGATTTTGTGTATGATTTCCAAGTGTCGGCAGACTTCCTGCAGCCCCCTGGGTGGCCCCACCCTTATCCCTGGACTCCAGGTAGAACAATGCCATTGAGAGCCAGAAATGCAGAATTCTTACCCCGAGTCTTTTACTTAGGATATGCAGGAAAATGCTGCCATTATCTGGCCTGTCGTGGGGAAACCAGTTCCAGGGGTTTCAGGACAGTGTGTCCCCCCAGCCCTGTCCATAGCTGCAGAGTGCTGGGAGCGGAGCCCACTACACAACAGAGTGCGATTTCTCAGGTCGTGGGAGCAGGGAGCGACACAAGGTGTTAGGAGGGGTGCAGCGTTGCCACCAGGCCGGCCGGTCGGGTGCCCCGGGCTCCACACTCCACTGTGAGGGCTGTCAGCGGCTGTGTCGCTACAGTTGGACGCCTCTTTGCTCTGAGGTCACTCCTTCAGATATTCTGAGTCACAGCACAGTTGCCCTGTGTCTTCACAGTCATGCCCTCTTAACTCTGGAAAACCACTAATGCCGTGTCTTCCTCTCCTAGTTTGATGCCATCCTTGACGTCCTGTCATCGGCGATTGTCCTGTGGCGTTACAGCAACGCGGCCGCTGTGCACTCTGCCCACCGGGAGTACATGTAAGTAGATTCTTATCCTTTCCCAGACTGCAGAACCCTTGCAAACGAAGGTCGCATCGTTAGACCCTGAGCACAGCTCACCTTGCAGCTTGTGTCCCGGTGACGAGAAATAAGGTCCCCAGGATGTCCCTGAGAGCAGCTGGTGTGATGCAAGTCACGTGATAGGCCCCTCCTGGGGTGATCAGAGAGATAGCCTGTACCTGTACAGTTCTCTCTGTTCTCTGCTCTTGAGTCAGGGCAAATATTTGTTTGCTTATCATCCGTCCGTCCGTACATCCATCCATCCATCTTTCCTCTCTCTTTTTGCTATTGGAGCCCATGTTCTCTTGGATTTTTGTGGTGTTTTTCCTTCCTTCTGAGTGAGATGAGTTCCCCACTGTCATTCACAGGGACATCTCACGGGCACTCTGAGTCACTCTGCTCGCCTTCCATCCCTCTGTGTGCTAGAGGGTGTTGCTCGCCCCAGCTTCCACATCCCGTGGGTGGAGATTTTGACTTTAAGGGACTTATGTTTGCCACCATAAAACATACATCTTTTCCAACTTCCACCTCAGATTTCTCCTAGGCTTTGAATATCACTGCTTACTAGCTCTGTGACAGGGGGAAGCTAACTGCTCTAGGCCTCAGTTCCACATCTAGAAAAGCAAGAAGCCAACCAATCGTAGGATTATTGTGATGAATAGATATATACATATACATATATTAACTCATCTGTGTGTCTGTGTGTGTATATATACATGTGTATACAGACATATATATATATACATACATACACACACACACACACACACACACGTGTGTATGTGTGTATATCAGGGCAAGAGTTTTACCCTGACTCTGCAGCTTTTGGACAGTTGAGCACAAATGAGTAAATTCTCCCTTGCTGTGGTTTGTGTTGGTGTCCAGAAACAATAGAAGATGCTCTTTTTTGGGGGCAGGGGTTGGTGAGCGGGAAGCCAAGGTGGAAGTTGGGAACATAGAAAATGCTCTTGTATGGGATGTTAAGCCATACTGAAACATGCAAATGTTGAGATATCTTTTTGGGGCCAAGGGATACAGAAAATGTATCTGAGTTTGAATCTGCCAAATGGAAACCTTTTGAAAGTTGATGCCATAACTTATTCACTAATGGGAGCAAATTTTATATCACTTCATTATTGGCTTTAGTTAGTACACAGAAAGACTGGTTTTAAATGTTAAATATTTATTTTAATGTGCATTAACTCTTTTAACAAAGTATCAAACTTGGGATATCACAGATGATATCATTTAGGAGAAAGTTAATTTTTAAAAGCGACTTAATTTGTGGTTGAAAAAATTAAGAAAACAATAGCAGTAAACAGATTTTTTTAAAAAAATTTCAACCCGATGTTACAGGTTGAGCATCATTAATCTGAAAATCTGAAATCCAAAATGCTCCAAAATTCAAAACTTTTTGATTACCAACATGATGCCATAGTAGAAAATTCCACATATGTATGTGCAGATATTCTAAAATCCCCCAAAATCTGAAATCTGAAAGACTTCTGGTCCCAAGCATTTTGGATAGAAGATAGTCAACCTATCCCATGGTGATTGAAGTTGAGTTAACACTGGTCTAGCTGAAGGAGCAGCTAATGCATCCAACCAAGCTGTTCAAAGTATTTGAGGAATTCAATGAGAACAGTCCAGAGAGTGTCATGTAGAGAAATGCTCGGATTTTAAGAGCCAGCCACTGTCTTGCCAGAAGAACATGGAATCGTTGGTTCTATAGTTGCACTGTCAATATGATTGCTACTAGTACAATATTTTAGCACTTGTATGCAGCTTGTCTGACTGGGATGTGTTATAAGTATACACACCAGAGTCCAAAGACTTAGTAAGAATAAAAGTAAACAGTTTATTGATCATTTTTAAGATATTGATTAATGTTGATATCAGAATATTTTGGAAATACTGGGTTAAATTATTACAATTAAGTTTTTAAATTTATGTTTGCTTTTTCAATGTGGCATCTAGAAATGCAAAATTACATTTGTGGCTTGCATTCTGTTTTTCTTGGGCATTGCCCTGCAAAGAGAAAGCTCTTCCTCTGCATTTTCTTTCTTGTTTTAGAGTTAATAATACAAAATTTGATTTGCAATTCCAGAAGGAATTGAGTTCAGAGTTTTCCAATTTCTTTCTTCTAATTTGCTTTTTTTAAAATCTGATTTCCTTTCTACTGAAATGCTTTTCATACGTATTAGTCACAAAGCCACAAATTATTGTGGCTTCTCTTTAATGTTTGGATCTGTGTGAAAATTTGCCAGGTGGCCTGGAGGTTTTCCAAGATAAAAATTGATGACAAGAAATGTCTTTGGCTTCCTTGTTTTTAATGATCCCGAAACAGGTACTGTTTTTTAAAAAGCATATATTATTATGCAAAAGTCAGAAACTCACAGAGGACTTGCTTTGGTAATTCCCAGGTAATTGTTCATGTGATGATGTCAATGAATTCACTTGGAGATTCCTAATCTAGGGATTAAAATGATACAATCCTCTATATTGTTGGCTTTGGTTTGAAGTTTTAATCTCTGGCTTACCCCATGTGAATTTCAAATTGATAAAATCACTGCCAGCTGAGAAGCTGATGTTTGCATATTAATGAACATAAATAAGTTATGAGGGCATAGCCAGAAAGGCTATTGGCTTTCAGTTAGTTGCTGGAGAATAACATTAGAAGGAATTTGGAAATATCCAACTGGCCCTTAGTTAACTCTTTTTATTATTTTGAATTGGACCCAAAGGCTCAGAATGCATCTTGAGCTTGGAATTGCCAATGCCAAGAGAATTGAAACCTTCCTCAGCCACCTGAGTGTGTCCTCACTGTGGATTTGATGGAGTGTGATGCTCAGAGAAGAAAGGAGTATGGCTTCAGCACCACTGCAGAGTGTAGTCCCAGTAGTTATTTTTTTGCATTTTTTATTTTGATAAAAAATACATAAAATTTATTAGCTAAGTGTACAGTTCAGTAGTGTTAAGTATGTTTACATTGTTGTGAAACAGATCTCCAGAAGTTTTTCATCTTGCAAAAGTGAAACTCTGTACACATTGAACAACTTCCCATCTTCTCTTCCCTACCCAGACCCTGGTAGCTACTATTCTACCTTCTGTTTCTATGAATTTGACAACTTCACATACCTCACATAGATGGAATCATACAGTATTCATCTTTTTTTGTGACTGGCTTATTTTACTTAGCATAGTGTCTTCAAGGTTCATTCATCTTGTAGCATGTAGCACAATTTCCTCCTTTTTAAAGGCTGAATAATATTCCATTGTATATATGCGCCACATGTCATTTATTCATTCAGCCACCAGTGAACATTTAGGTTGATTTTTTCCTCTTAACTGTTGTGAAAAATGATACTATGAGCACGGATATGCTTCTGCTTCCAATTCTTTTGGGTATATACTCAGAAGTGGGATTGCTGGGTCATATGGCATTTCTTCTTTAAATCTTTTAAGGAACCTCTATACTGTTTTCCATAGTAGTTGCACCATTTTATAATCCTACCAACTAGTTATTTTTTTAAAAAACTCAAAATTTGATTAGTCACTTTTCTGTGGTGGGGAATAGAGGTATGGAGAAGGTAGACCATCATCAGGTTTACTCACAGATAGGATTTTCAACAGGTAAGTTTTTTTTTTTTTTTTTTTTTTTTTTTTTTATGATAGAAGGAGGGACAGGGAGTCAAGTATGTTTGCAGTCAAGGGATTCTAAGAATAGACCAGAATATGTGAGCTGGGCACGGCGGGATGGAAGGAGAGTGGCAAGATTAATGAACAGCCACCGTGGACTACAGGTTTTGATGAGTTCAGCAATTGTTGGTGTAGGGTGCTAATCTGAGACTAGGCTTCCAAACACTGAGAATCCTTAGGTGTTTCAGTTATTGCTATAGACTTAGGCTGGGAGAGGGCGGCTGAGCTAGAGTGGGAGGAAAGGTCAAGGCCATGTGTGAGGCGAGGCCAGGGATTGGCTGGATGCTGAAGAAGTGGTTTGCAGCTGCCACCATGAAGATGAGGCTCTGAGATGAGGGAGAGAGCTGCCTCTCCTTCAGAGGTGAGGAGACAAGCTTCCCTGGGGCACAGCTATGTGTGTGTTAGGGCATGAAGGTGGCAGGAGCAGTCAGGAAGGAGTTTGAGGCTGTCGGAGAGCAGAGAGAGAGGTAGAAGGGAGCAGGGCCACATAGGGTGTGACAGGAGAGTGTGGGGGTGGTGACGTTGGCCCTGGTGGCAGTGGATTGCCATGCAGCCACTCAGAAGAATGAAGTACTATTTGCACGCTTACATTGTGACCCCCAAGTTTCATTAAATGAAGCAAGCATGGCACGATTCAGTGTGTATGGTCTTTTTTCATTTAACAGAGGAGTTTAACATCTACATGCTTTGTTTAGGTATATAAAGGGGCTCTGCAGGGGTACAATGGAGCCTGGCATCAGAGTCCCCTCCCCTCTAGGAAGGGACTGGGGACAGAGGGAGGAGGGAAGACATTTTCTTCACATCCTTTGGAGCAGAGCTGTCCAATAGACACTGCGATGATGGACATGTCCTGTATCTGCTGTGCACTGTGACAGCCTCTAGCCACATGTGGCCACTGAGTGCCTGGCATGTGGCCAGAGCCACTGAGGAACTGGATGTTTAACTTTATTTAATTTTAAAGAATTTAAATAGTCCCATACAGCTACTATATCGGAGAATGCCTCTTTAGTTTGATAATTTTTAGCCTCTTTTTTAAGAAAAACAAAGTTGTTAATAAATCCAAGTCTGGGGCATTTGGAAGGGAGAGAGAGCTATCGAGGAAGGAAGGCAGTGCTGGAGGAGGAGGAGGGCGTGGGGAGACATTAGCACGGGAGGAACTTGGCAGGGCTGAGTGACACTAGGATTTTCATGCCTGTCTTAACTATTCTCGGCCCCGGGTACCATGTAAGGCCACAGGAAGGACAGACTCCTGCTGCCGTCAGCTGCGAGGGCCATCGGGTGCTTGCCGTGGAAGGTACAGCTGGACGCTCGCTGGGGGCCTCTGACATTTTGCATATGATTGCAGCACAGGTGGGGCCGTCCTGAGGCGCCCCAGTCCCAGCTGTCTCTTTGGGCCATCAGTCAGCTCGTTGAGATAGGGAGGTGGCGGCAGATGGGAGGCGTCGTTCACCTTGACAGCTTCTAATTCTACAACACTCAGTCAGTAGCACAGCCTGAGAGGTGGTTCTCCTCTTCTGAACGTACCTCCCAGTAGATAGCATCATGCTCAGCCTCACACTGGAAAGTGGATTTGAGGGCTCTGGGATGATGTCCTTAGAGTGGCATGGATCCTTTGTGTGTCTCGTCGTGTGAAGTCAGCGGGGCACCCTGGCTCTCGCCCAGGCACTTGCTCTGCTTTCTCCTCCCATTTGCTGAGCCACACGCCTTGGCCTGAAAACTACCAGCTGACAGGGTGGCTTGATAGCCTTTTGATTACTGGCTTCAGTAGCATCCTGGCTGCTTTCGGAAACAACTCCAGAAATTAAAAAAAGGAACTGGGATTCAGTCAAGAAATGATGGATTGGTAATTTGCTTTTGGTGCTCGATCTAACTGGACTGCAAAGGCAATGAGTCATTTATACCAAGAACATACTAAAATAGCATCACATCTCCCCCTTCTTCGAAAGGGATGTTTGATCTGGCCCTAAATCAGAGGCTCTGGGAAAGTGAATCCCATTTATTCCACATTTGTCTAGCCCTCTTAACTTTACAAAGTGCTTGAATGTGTTTTAATTCAAGAGCAGAACCTGAACTAGAAGGATCAATAACTTCAGAGGTGCCCTCAAGTGACTGATAAGATTTCAGGCGAGAAGGTGGTGCCTTTAGAGCAAGACATGAGATCATCTGCCTTGAGTAGTTTGGATGTAGACTTGCCTGAAGGCAGAAGGAATTTGTCCTCCACTGTCATGAGAAGACATCTGACACCAGCCACGACACAGACATGGCACTAATGGGTTGTGGTGCTGTGGGAAGGAGGTACTGGAGTGTAGATTTGGTCCCTGCTATTGGTTGAATTGTGTCCCCCAAAAAGATAAGATTGAAATGCTAACTCTCCCAGTCTGCAAGTAGAGCCTTTGCAGATGTAATCAACTGAAGAAGAGGTGGGCCCTACCTAATCCCATATGACAAGTGTCCTTATAAGAAAATAAAACAGATTCAGAGACACACAGGGAGTAGACGGCCATGTGACAATGGGGGTACCGTGTTTCCCCAAAAATAAGACATAGTCTTATATTTATTTCTCCTCAAGAAGACACCCTAGGGCTTATTTTCAGGGGATGTGTTATTTTTTTTTAAGTACGGTACAACAATCTACATTTATTCAAATATAGTTAAGTCGTCTTCTTCTGAAACATCGTCATAACTCTCCAAACCCCGAATTCCATCCTGAGTTTCTTGCAACTCTATTTCCTTTAGAACCATTGGCCCCAATTTCTTAAGTCGAGCAATAGAGCTCTCATGGGGCAGATAAGAAGGGCTGCTCATCTTTACTGCTCTGCAACGAAATGCATGGGTTGTGCAGATGTGCTGCGTAGCCACACTCATCACCAGGTCTTATTTTTGGGAAAACACGGTAGATGCTTGGAGTGGTGCATCTATAAGCCAAAGAATGCCAAGGATTGCGCCAAAGACCAGAAGCTAGAAGAGGCAGGGAAGGAGCCCACCCTAAATGTGTAAAAGGGAACTCGGCCCTGCCGATGTCTTGATTTCAGGCTTCAGGCCTCCAGAGCTGTGTGAGACAGTAAGTTTCTGCAGCTTAAGCCGCTCACTTTATAGTGCTGTGTTATGGCAGCCTCAGGCCATTGATACAGTCCCTGAGACGAGCCCTCCAACAGAGCACATTCTGCCACTCACCTGCTCTGTGACCTTAAGTGAATCATCAATCTTTCAAAACCTCTATTTTCTCATCTGTGAACATGGGTGGAGGAGGGTCCTGACAGCTACCACGTGGCATTGTGGTGAAGATTAAACATGGAATTGAATGGAACCTGCCCCCAAAATGTTAGATAACTTATTTTCCATCCCTAGAATTGTGAAAGTCTTTTTTATTTGTTGTACTGGAATAGTTTGAGATTGTCTAGGCTATTGTTTCATCCTGCTTTTCAAGAGCATGGAATAAGAGAATTTGTAAAGGAAACTTTAAACCCACACACTGTAGCATATTTAGAAAGTTGCTTTTGCCCTAGCAACAAGAGATGGTTGTAGTAAAGGGATAAAAAGATTATTCCTTGATTTTTGCTCCCACCTTCCCCAGCCCAAGAAATCTGATTTGTGTGGGGCAAGACAAAGTAATACATGATTGTTGTTAAAAGCTCAGGTAATTCATAGAGGTGTAAAGAATACAGTACAACCCACTTGTCAGAGGACCGCCCAAGCATAACCAGAGCTAGCACATGCACACGACTACACATATATCCATTCTGCTATTTCTTTTTTTTTTTTATATAAATAGAGATGACCTATATATACTTTCTTGCAGACTGGTTTTTCTCTACTTAACAACATATTTTGGACATCTTTCCATCCTAGGATAAATAAAGGCACGTTATTTTTGACAGCTATGCAGTATTCTATGTATGCATTTAGCCTATTTTCTTTAGGCACTTTTCTGCTGAAGATATGGGTTGTTTCCAACATCTTGGGGTTAGGGACAACCTGAAATAACCGTCCTTACACATTTGTATTTTAATTCTTGTTCTCTTCTTTAGGATAAATTACTAGAAGGCTGGGTCAGAGAACATGCCAAAATAATTTTGATGACCTGTGTCACGCCGTGCTCCAAAATGGTCACAGTAATTTGCGTTCCCACTAGCAGGGAAGGAAGATGTCTGTTTACTCGCCTTTGCCAGTACAAGCGTTATAGCTCTTTTCGATGCTCACCGGCTGTCCAGGTGGGACACTGAATGCTCCATGTTAGTGTGCATTTCTTTAGTCCAGCTGAACATATTCTCATGCGATTTTGGGGCATTTGCATTTCTCTTGGGAAATGGGTTGCCAGAATTTCAGATGGGAGTGAGAAGCCTTTATTGCCGTGTTGAGGCATTTCCCAGACTCTGACTACTAGAACTCGGGTGACGAAGGCAGCACAACTTCATAATTGACCAGGTAGCTCCTGCCTTGCCCCCGCCATCCATGTTCTTTTTGTGCAGTACCATGTTTTTTTCCTTTACCTATATTTAATTTATGTATTGGTATATTTGTCCATCTCTCTTTACAAGACTGTAATATCGCCAGGGCAAGGATATTCCTTAACTGTCTTATTCTTTTTATCCCCAACCCTTAGTCTAATGCCTGGCATTTAGTAGGTGTTCATTAAAGAATTGCAGAATGAAAGATTGAACTGTGGAATTTCATCCTCTTACGTAAAGTTTTGATAACCCTTATTAAGATGATGGTAATTGATAACCATCCACGGAGCACCTGACTCATGCCAGGTATTATTCTGGGCTCTGTGCTTGGTAGAGGTATTATTGAGCTCCTGGCACAGCAGGTGTTCCTGAAGGCTTGTGGCTAGTATGGGTAGACTAGGGTTTAAACCTAGGACTTGTTTGCTCTGCAGTGTGCTCATGACTACAGTAGAGTGCTGTGCTGCGAATGATCATTTGCACGTCTTGGTTTTACCACTTTGTCCATCTGCCTGCCTTCTCCTTCCTCCTAGACATGCTCCTTCCTAGCAAGCAGCTGGACCCCAAAATTAGTTGGAGGGAGAGGCAAAGTCACTGTGGATCCAGAAGAATTAAGGACTACAAAAGTATCCAGCTCGAAATGCAGTCTTGGGCTTTGGTTCTAACTCTGCAAGGTGGGAAACGGCTGGCACTTGGCCAGACATGGATTAAACTGTCCCCACCGCAGGGCAGCCTGGGGCCAGGTTGGCTGGTTCCTAGGAGCTGGCATTCATTTCTTGGGTCCCCTGGGAAATGGCTGCCATGGTAAGCTCTGCAGCCCTCCCGTGTCTCAAAGGCCTTGCAAAGGAGGATCCTTTGTCTTGTGCTTTTTAAGGCTTTGGTTCCTGCTCTCATGAAACTGGGCTGAGGGCTCTGTGGTTTTGCCACCAGGGGCAGGAGTTGGCCTCCTTTGTTCTCAGCTCTGGCCTTTGCTCTGGCACCTGCTGCCAGGAAGCATTTGCCGAGAGTGGAGTGTTCTGTCCCCAGAGCGCCAGGGCCCAGCACCGAGGAAGGGGACCGTGTTTTACCCCAAGTTGGTTATGGTGTTTGTCATCCTTCTCTCTGCTGCTCTCTGCTTCCCTCCCTGAACTGCTGCCTGTGGTTGGAGGTGAACAGTCCTCAGTTCAGGAGCCCTCCTTGCAGTGGCAGGACTTTCGGGAAGACAGATGAGGGTGACATCCTTCTCCCCTTGTGCCCATTTGTCAGTGGGGATTTGGGGCAAGCTCTTTCCCTTCTCTGAGGTGTCCTATTTTTAGAGGAATGCTCTGTGGGCTTGTTTTTTCCACACTTGTCTTTGAAGTTTTAGGGTCAGAGAAGTTTTATGGTGTATTTTTTCTCACTTCCGTCTCCAGATTTTGTCCTGCGAGTTCGCTGTTGGGCAATGTTAATTTAATTTGACTTTTTTTTTTTTTTTTTTTTGAGACAGAGTCTCACTCTGTTGCCTGGGCTACGGTGCAGTGGCATCAGCCTAGCTCACAGAACCTTAAGCTCCTGGGCTCAAGCGATCCTCCTGCCTCAGCCTCCCAAGTAGTTGGAACTACAGGCATGTGCCACCATGCCCAGCCAATTTTTTTAATATATATATATTTTTAGTTGTCCAGCTAATTTCTTTCTATCTTTTTAGTAGAGACAGGGTCTGGCTCTTGCTCAGGCTGGTCTCGAACTCCTGACCTCAAAGGATCCGCCCGCCTAGGCCTCTCAGAATGCTAGGATTACAGGTGTGAGCCACCGCCCCCGGCCAATTCAATTTGACTTTGCGTAGTCCTTGCCACTGACGACTGATCAACATCAAAATGTTGATGTTGGTTGTAGCTGATGCTTACCTTCTTTTTTTATCTTTTTTGAATTTTGGGGAAAAATTTTTTATAAGGTCCATATATTATTTTTGTAGTCGTACCAAGCATACTTTTTCCCTTTTTGGGAAATTAAAAAAAAATGCAAGCCAGTCTGGGAACAAAGAATAAAGCTCTTATCTCCTTTGCATTGATACTGCCTTCCTATGATTATGCTACTGGGTGCTGTTGTACTTAAACCATCAACCCTGCTGGGTGTTTTTATGTGCTGCTACTTCTCTTATGAAAGGACACCATGGTTGCATGCAGCCTGCCTTTGGGGCTCCATGAAATTGCTTTGAATGAAATTCTGGTGATTTTTTTTTTCCCTCCCCATCTCCTGCCTTCTTTTAAGGAGTTGCACCCGAGGAGCTATTAGGCAGGACAGATTTCACCAGCATCCCTCTGTATCCTAATTCATCTTTCTGTACCATAATTCAGCTTATTTAGCACATCGCTAAATAAGCATTTAAAGGAATACTTGAGTGTCGTCGTTTTTTAATAGTTTCTTCCTATCTCATAAAATTGTTACGAGAAACACATGGATAATACGGTAAAGTTGCTTGGCACCGTGTTTACACGTAGCAGGTACCCGATCAATGGGAATTATTTTTTAAGAGGCTTTCCAGGCAAAATAGAGATGGGTGGTTTTCACAAAACAGCTTCATTAAAATATAATTGACATAGCACACCCTTCTCCCATTGCAAGTGTACAGCTCAGCGCCCTTCGGTGTATTCACGGAGTCACGCTTCTGTCACCGCGGTCGATTTCAAGCATGTTCAGTGCCACAGAGAGGCCCCGCTCATGTCAGCCGTAATCACCGGGCACCACCCTGCCCAGGGCCACCATTGTCTACCTTCCGCCCTTGTGGGTCTGCCTATTTTGGACATTTTGTATACATGGAATCGTACACTCTGTGCTCCTTTGTCACTCAGTCATTCACTCAGCATAAAGTTGTGAGCATTGACCCACGTAGTATGGGGTGTCGGAACTTCATTCCTTTTCACCGCTGCGGCACATCTCACTGCAGGGATGGGACACATTGCGCATGTCCATTCGTCAGTCCAGGGGCACTTGTGTTGTTTCTACTTTTTGACTGCTGTGAAGAGTGCTGCTACGGACATGTGTGCAGTCGTCTGTGTGTGGACATATGTTCTCATTTTTCTCGAGTATATAACTAGGAGTGGAATTGCTCTATGTCCTAGTCTGTTTGGGCCGCTGTAGCAACATACTATAGACTGGGTAGCTTATAAGGAAGAGAAATTTATTTCTCACTGTTCTAGAGGCCGTGAAGTTCAAGTTCAAGGCAGATTCAGTGTTTGATGAGGGCCTGTTTCCTGGCTCATAGATGACCTTTCCTCAGTGTGTCCTCACATGACAGAAGGGGCAAGGCAGCTCCCTGGGTATCTTTCACAAGGGCGCTAATCCCACTCGTGACGTTCTGCCTTCATGACCGAATCACCTCCCAAAGGTCTCCCCCTCCTAATACCATTGCTCTGGGCAATAGGATGTCAGCATAGGTATTTTTAGGGGACACAAACATTCAGACCATGGCTCTGGCTTATATGATAACTCTGTGTTTAACATTGTGGAATTGTCAAAATGTTTTCCAAAGTGGCTGTACCATTTTACATTCCCACCAGTAGTGTATAAGGCCTCCAATTTCTTCCCATCCTCGCCAACACTTGTTACTATCTGTCTTTTTTATTCTAGCCATTCTAGTGGGTGTGAATGGGATCTCTACATTGATTTGATTTACACTTGAGGGGTTTTTATGCTTTTGAAAAAAAAAATCACCTTTTTATTCCCTCTTCTGAGTTTTGGACTTGATTCCCACAAACTCTTTAGAAGTTCGGTTACCCATGCTATTGAAGTAGCATGTCACTGTTTGGAGAGACCTTCCTCCAAGAGGCCCTCCCACCTCACTGCCCTTTGTCCTCCTGGTCTCATTACAATGCTGTAGAGTCTGGTTTTTGGGCTCACAGACTGAGCTTTGAATTTTTAATGGCACAAAGTCAGGGGACTTGGATTAATCAAGCTCACAGAACTGACGTAAAACCAGGATATCAATTTATTAGTGGATGCAAAGTGCCTCCGTTATAAGATCTTGTCTGGGTGTTTGTTATGGACTGAATGTTTGTGTCCTCCAAATTTATATATTGAAGCCTTAATTCCCAATGTGATGGTTTTAGGAGGTGTGGGCACGTTGGGAGTAATTTGGTTTGGATGAGGTCATGAGAATGGAGCTCCCATGATGGGGTGAGAAGAGGAAGAGACACCAGAGCTTGCTCTCTCACCTCTCTGTGGGCACATAGAAGCCACTCACTATAAGAGAAGAGATGGCCCTCCCTGGAATCCCTGGGCCCTCCCTGGCCCTCCCAGACTTCCAGCTTTTAGAACTGGTAGAAAACAGCTGTTATTGAAGCCCCTCAGTCTGTGGTATTTTGTTTTAGCAGCCCAAGCTAAGAGGGTGTCCATGTGAGTTCTTCCATTTTTCCCCGTGGGTAGACCCTGGTGGCAATCCTGGGCATTGGAACGGTATTTAGTGGCATCAGCCTTTGAGAACTGGATGTATCAGTCTGTATATTAGAGATGGTATTTGGGCCTAAAAGGGACCAACTTTGAGACCAGGATCCTGTCCATGATTCCTTCTCCTTTGGGTAACACTTTGGAACGAGCTGTCCTATTTGCCCTTGTAACCACCTTTGTGTTTTCCTAGCTGACCAGCTCCCTTTCTGATTTATGAGGTTTTTCCTTGGTTATGTTGATACTGTCACCATCTGCTAATAATTGAGGTTTCCTATTCTTTTTAAATTCCATATTTTCTGAGTGCCTGTAGGCCCCAGATATGGGGCTGTGGATCTTATGGTCTGGCAGGGGACCGTGGCCTGGGAGCCAAGTGATTTTTGTACAGTTCTGGTTCTGATCTCATAGGTTTGGATCAAAAGGTTTAACTCTGAGGGACAGTCTTAATTACTGATTGTCTTACTATGCTCTGGGCACTATGCTAAGTAGTTTCTGTGTTTTCTCTCATTAGGACAATCCTGTGAGATACAGGTTTCACTATTCTGACGTTATGGGAGGGAAACGGAAGTTTAGAGGGACACGGTGACGTGCCCAGAGTGGCAAGGCCAGGATAAAGCCGCTGGAGCAGGGATTTGCAGCCCGCCCTCCCGGACTGCAAAGCTCGGTGTGTCTTCGTGTCTAGGCGGTGCTGTGCGCCCTGCCCAGGCGGGGTTCACAGCCCCTCGGATTCACAGCGAGCTGAGGGCAGGTGTGGCTGTGGGCTCAGCAGCAAAGAGGAGGGTCAGAACGATCCCCTCCGTGGGGCTGTCTCACAGATTTATAGTCAGCAGGAAGGGTGAGCCAGAGGGAGTTGGTGAGGGGACTCCTTTCATTTTCCCTGTTGCCCCAAAGGAAGATATTCTCCAAATTGCAGGCACAAAAAAAAAAAAAAAAATCTGTATTTTAGGTCTGTTTCTGCGACACTTAGTATAACTTCACTTTGTTTCCAAACCAACAGATGTTTCCTCATCTGTTGGTTAAGGTTGAAACTTCTCATCCTACCTATCTTAGGAAAAGGATTAGAGGAGACCTTGTAAGGTCTCTCGAAGTCTCCTGAAGACTTGAAAAGTGTACATATTTGCACGTGCTCTTTCTCTCCAAATGTGTATGTGCTCTCTCTCTCCAAATGTGTATGTATACACACAAATACATAAAATATTTATATATAGAAGTAATGTTAATATACATGTTCTAAAATGCAATTAAATTCACTGAAATTCTTTTCTGAAACTTATTTTAGCATGGTGCAAACACAAAGTCTCCCCTCCTGACAGACTGAGCGTACGATGCCGCACGTTCACGGCGGCGCTGTGCTGTGCGGCCGGTCTCCAGGGCTTGCTCATCGCGTGCAAGTGAAAGTTTGTTCTTTGATGAGCAGCAACGCTTGCCCCTCCCCATTAACTTCTTAAATACAGGCTGCTAGAGGGGAACATCTCTGAGAGGATTTTAATATTTGGATAGGAAGGTTGGTCCATGCTTGGAGTGGAAGAGTTAAAAACTGTGCGTTAGCTGACTTAGGGCTACAAAGCAGGGAGATTACTATTTCTCAATGTGTTACCCTGTTTGTTGCTACAAGGGATCATTAGTGTGGGTGTCAGCACCCACCAAAATTTGTGCCTTTGCATTTTCAGCCAAGAAAATATTTTTCTCTTTTCGTTTGTATGTGTTCGATGAGCAAACTGGTATGTGTGATGCACTGGTGGCGTGGAAGTCACCTCTAAACATAGTAGCTGATGCTGCCTGGTTTTTGAATCCAAGTTCAAATCCTTCTCCTCTCCCAAGGTGACTGTGGCTGACATCGTAGAAAAACTAGGTTAGTCTAGGTGTATCCTTCTGGAATAGGAAGGCATGTGTCGGAGCCTGAAATTGAGTCTGAAATTGAGTACTCTTCAAAAATAGCCACGTGAGGCCTGTTGACAGGTCCTGTCTGGGAGAACAGATGGGAGTTTGGGAAATGACACAATGAGGTCCCTGTGTCTCAATACTCCCCCTTTACCCCTGTTTTGAGCAATATATTTTATTGGTTTCAGTTAAGACCAATCTGGCAACAATGTCTACCCTTTTTAGGCGTTTATTTGGCTATTTGGGCAGACAACTCAGAATTGGTGGTCACAGAGAGAATTTATGGCCTTTTCCAACCAGGCCAATCCTCCAAGTAAGGATTAGTGGGTACATCTTGGGGGACTTCCACAACATGTTAGTGAATCTAAACTCCATCCTTATTTTAAATTCTAGGTAGTCTGCGTGTCTGGAATGCTGAGCAGCCATCTAGGCCTTGGTTTCTGGTGGGATAGGTGTTCTGTCACTGTACATCTCCATTTTGGTTCATACATGAGAAGGTAAAATTCGTTTTGAAAAAAGTCTGATTTTTACCCATCAGAATCCTGTCAAGAGATACATGTTCTAACACCTCGCCCTGCCGTGCACTCACTCAGTGAGTACTCAGTGCCCACTACGTGCCAGGTGCGGTTTGAGGCGCCAAAGCAGCTCCCGCTCTCATGCGCCTAAAGATGCACGATGAGGTAATTGCAGAGAGGCGTGAGATCCGAGAAGAAAATAAACTGGAGCCATGGGAGGACAGAGCATGTGAGAAGGGCTACTCCAAATTGGGGTCGATGAAGGTCCCAGTGCGGAGGTGACGCTTGAGCTGATGCTTTGGATGGCAGGAAGTAGCCTTGAGAAGAAGCCTGGACAGAGGGCTGCTGTAAACAGGGGGACCAGCGTGGTGAGCTTGGGAGTCAGGAAAACAGGTTCCTGTGGCTGGAGCACGGGAGGATGCCCGGGGCTTTGGGGGGAGTTTGATTAGAGGAGCAGCGGGAAGCCATGGGCAGGTTGTTAGGCCTTGGGGCACAGTGATATGGTTAAGTCATTAACATTGGAGAGCTCAGGTGGTTGGTTATGAGAGCCTGCCATTCCCGTGAATATATGAGGGCCTGTGTTTCTTCAAAAATGACAATGTTTTCCCTCATATCACTGATTATAATGGTGGCGCTTATTTTTAGAACAAATGCATTTAAATTAAAATAAACTTTAAAGTGAACATCTTCTCTCCTTCATAGTTACCCTTATCCTTTCCTCCCTTCTCCATAAAAGATAATCATAATGAACAGTTTGGTGCATGTGCTTCCAGGATATTTTCTTTGCAAATAAAATATGATACTCATTTGCTTTACACGAGGTGTAAGTGTAAATACGATCTTTCTGTACATATTGTTCTAGAACCTACTTCTTTTCCCTAATGCAAAACCCCCAAAGTTTAATCTCTGGTCTATATATATCTTACCCCTTCTTTTTAATGATCTCATGGAGTTCTGCTGTTGGATGTACCATAATTTATTTAACAACCTATTAGGAAATCTGAGTTGTTCCAGCTTCTGCTGTTTTATGGTGCGATGCCACTTACCGCCTGTGTGTGAATCTGTGCACACCTCTTTGTTTATTCCTTTAGGTCCTAGGCTTGAGCTGTGGGGCATTATTTTTAATAAACAAAAGACAGCTACACTGTGAGTGTGTCCCAGCGCAATATCTATTCTGACTAGGAGCGAAAGCCGGTTTGTTGGCAAGGGTGTGCATTACACTGGAGACCTGTCAGTCCCCAAGTGTGGCAGGGCTGTTGTTGGCCACTGATCTGTAATCTTGATTGTTCACGGAGTGGCTGCTGTGATTGGAAACGCTGCCAGCCACAAATGCATGGAAAAATGAGGAACATATGTAGGGAATGTAAGCTCTCCTATTTTGTATGCACATGAAGCTGGCAGTATTCCCCAAGCGCCCTTCACTGTGTGGGCACAGCTGCAGGTCTGTATTGGGTTGCTTTTCCCAATATCATGAGTAACTAAAGCCAGGGACAGGCTTACAAACAATAGACTACACAAAGCCGGGTCTGCCCTTTGCATAATTAACCAGTAGTTCTGCATTTCCAGAGATGTGATTGTTTGAGGCAGTGGCAAGCACGTTCAGGATCAAGTACACGTTTCCTTATTATCAAATCTACGTTCTGCAAATATCACATCCTATCAAAAACAAGGGAGCTTAGAGAGGAGGATTTGGCTGATGAAAGATCTTGGGAGAAAAATGATATAAGGGTAATATTTCTGCATCTGTCGTTATTCCCAATCCCTAAGGCAGTCCAAGAAGGCTGACTTTACTGAGATGTTTGGGATGAATTATACAGCACTTGGGGGCTTGTTGTGTGTTGTTTCGACATGAGGCCTTGTGTGCAGATTTTGGAGAACAATTTCTTGTTCATGGTGCACCCAGCTCTAATAGCTGAGCCAGGATTTAGGCCCAGATTGGCATCTTTGCCTCAATGGCCAACTCCTAGACACAGATGGGCCAGACTTTTCACTTTCTGCTTGTCGTAGATACAAGACTGTAGTTTTGTGCTGAATGCACATACCTGAATCTTATTCTGAAACCAGCTGGATCCATCCTACCTGTGATAGTGTAAAACATATATTTGGTCTTCATCTCCATTTCCAGGCCTACAGCTCCTAAAATCCTTGAAATCTTCAAAGTGATAAAAGACTTTTTAATATGCTAATGAAGTGAGTGGTGGCTGGCAGCCCCTAGGTAGCTCAGGATGGGGCTGGTCACCAGAAAGACCAAGCCTTGATTAGAGGGTTGGGACTTTCATCCCCACCCCTAACCCCTGGAGAGGGAGAAGGGCTGAAGGTTAAGTAGATCACCAGTGGCCAATGGTTTAATCAGTCATGCCTGGCAGTGAAGCCTCCATAAAAACCCAAAAGGACAGGGCTCAAAGAGCTTCCAAAAAGCTGAACACACAGTTCCTGGAAGTGGTGCACCCGAGAGGGCATGTAAACTATGCACCACTTCACCTATACCTTGCCCTATGTGTCTTCATTTATGTCGTTTGTAATATCCTTTATAGTAAACCAGTAAACTTAAGTCTGTATTAAGTTTTGTGAGCTGCTCCAGTAAATTAATCAAACTCAAGGAGCGGGTCGTGGAAACCCTGACTTGTAGGCAGTGGGTCAGAAGCACAGGTGACACAGCCTGGGGCTTGGGACTGGCATCAGAAATGCGGGCAGTCTTCTAGGACGAGCCCTTGCCGTGTGGGATCTGACACTCTCTCCGGGTAGAGTCAGAATTGAATTGGAGGATACTCGCCTGGTGTCCGCTGCAGAATTGCCTCCTTGCTTGGTGTGTAGAGAAAACACCCAACACGTTTTCATGACCAGAGGTTACGGAAATCTTCTGTGATGATTGTTGCTGAGTGAGAGAATGGGAACATCAGCTGAGTTTGGTTTTTCCTGCATCCACACCTCACCTTGCTACAGTCAGTCTCCATCCACTGCCTCTTTCTGCCCATTCACTAGCAAGGGGGGTGGGTATCTGCATGGAAAAAATGCATTGGGGCTAGGTTTAGGATTTTAGACAAAGTACATATTTTAATGGCCTTGTAAAAGGGTTTTTTCCCTAATGGCAAAGTAGAACAAATATAAACCCCTTTACTCCCTACTCTAACCTCAGAACCAGACTGTGAGAGCTGGCGCAGTGGTGTGTGCCCGTTATCAGCTACTCGGGAAGGGAGGCTGAGGCAGGAGGATCCTTTGAGCCCAGGAGTTTGAGGCCAGGCTGGGCAACATAACAAGACCCTGTCTCTTAAAAAAAAACAACAGATTAATATAAGCAGATAAAAGCTGTTGGAGCTCAGGCTAGGAAGAATCAAAACATAGTTGAGGAAATGTATAAAAGGGTTTAAGTCTGTTTCTCCTTGGACCCTAAGCTTTGTAATATCAGGTTGGCCGATTTCAAAGGAAGAGTGTGTGCTGTGTGTGTGTGTGTGTGTGTGTGTGTGTGTGTGTGTGTGCGTGCCTGCACATGTACTTGCCCCTGTACACATATGTTCTGGGGAATTTTATCACCAGTGAAAATATATTTGCACATTAGCTACTTTCCAGAAATGATTACTTTGATTTCCCCATCCAACCCCAGAGGAAAGCCCAGGTTACTAGATTTAGTTCCAAAGAAGGCACATGTCACTGAGTTAAAAAAAAAAAAAAAAAAAAAAAAAAAAAGACTTCAACTGGTTTTCATTTGGGTTTTTTTTTTCTTTCCTTCTTCTATAGAAAAAAAATGGTTTGGGTAGATTTATTGAGTAAGACCTCTTCGAATTTCTCTGGGGCCCATTTTGCATTGGGAAGTCAGTCAAGGGGCATTTTTCCGCTCTAACTGCCCTCCAGAGAGCATAATCGGAGGGTGCTGCCCACGGAGGAGAGTGGGCTGTTTCCTTGGCATCTGAACAAAGGGGCATTTGCAGAATGGACTTAAAGGGGGAAGAACAGATGCTTCCCCCTCCCCGGGTTGTACACATCTCTTGCTTTGCTGTAAGTCGCCTGGGGACAGGGGCTTCCCAAGCTGCATGAGTATGATCCTCCTGTGAGGGCCTGGACTGGCTGTTAAATGAGAGGTGACCTTGAGGGACACCAAGGTCATCCCTGTTCCTTCCAGCACAGAACCTGCCCGACAGCATTTCTGCTGCAGCTCTGAATGGTGGCCCTTCAGCCTCTGCTTGGGTACTCGAAACTGTCCTTTTTATAGTCTTTGAAAACCAATTGTAAAAATATGCAGGGTGTCCCAAAAGTGGCCATACATAGGGAAAATGGAGACTACAAAGGAAAAATTTTGTAATGACTATTTTGTAAATAAAGATACATTTGGCTACGATTTCCCATTTTCCCTAGGTATGGTGACTTTTGAGACACCCTGTATATTCTAAATAACACTTCATGATTTTCAAATGAATACATATTCATGATTTAAAAGCGAAACAATCAAAGTATCAAGATAAAATATCACCCCTCATTCCACAACACAGAGAAAATGGCTTTTAGAGATTTTTTTTTTCTGTCTCTTGTAAGCACGTAGACAGGTTTACATACATTTTTATAAAAACTGATTGAATGTAATGTGCTCTGTTGTGCATCCTGCTTTCTCTCCCACTAACTTTCTAGAGTGAATATTTCTTCTTCATTGAAAAACCTTGATAGACTTTATCATTACTAACCATTCCCCTTTTATTAAATACTTAAATGTGTGGTTCTCCCCATTATAACACAGCACTGAAGAGCTTTGTCCCTTCCTGCATCTCTCTGATTATTTCCTTAGGAAGAAAATTCCTTGAAATGGAATTTCTAACCAGAGGTGTGATACATACTACTAAGTTGTCCTGTGAGAAGCTTATGACAATTTATATGTATTCCAACTAGCACAGGATATTTTCATTTCAAAAAGTTGACAATATAAGAGGCAAAACAGGGTCCTTTACAACTTTCTTCACTTTTCAAATGGTTTTGACACTAGACATCTCACTCCAAGTTCATTGCCTAATCAGGATTTTCTGGAATGTTCGTCCACCCAGAGTTTAGTTCGCCTAACTGTACCCTCATTTCTCTATAAGAATAAGAAACTCCTGACAAATGCTGTGATAAATTCAAAATATGTCATCCAAGGCAATGTTCTGGTTTCCTAGGCTAAGGAAGCCATCTAAAAAGAAGATGAAATTAGGGCAGTTTGATTTATTCCTAGTGAACCTAGGACAACATCTTTTAAATTTTGGAATATTTATAATAAATCTGTTGAATAAGCCATCAAGGAATTTGAAGTAAGCCTTTTATCAGTCTTTAGTTTCTAAGATCTGCTTATAAATATCAAGGCCTATTTCCAGGCTTTTAGACTAGTTTCCCGTTTGCCCTGATTCTTAAATGTGCTGGTAGTTTTGCTGTCGTAACATTGAATGATCTTTCAGTATTTGGGATAATGGGGTTCAGGGTATGGATGCTGTTAGAGTGACCAGGTGTTTCTGTTCGAGTCCCTCTTGTTGGATTTCTGTGTCCTCATAATGAATTTTCTTTTCTGTACCTTGTGCAGTTGAAAGAAACTAAGATGTGGTGCCCTTCCGTCTTTTGTCTCATGTTAACATTGGCCATTTTTCTTGGGTTGTAGCCAATCTGAGAATTTTCCTCTGAGTGGGACTTGAAAAGTTTTTTTTTTTTTTTTTTTGGCCTAAATATCTAAAGGATGCTTTTCAAGGCTCAGCCCATTTCAGACCTATGTCTAATATAAATGTTTGCGTTATTCTTTTGATTGTGTCTTTGGCTAACTAATTGACTATTTCCTATGCTCCCCGTAAATCTCACCTCATCAGGCAGCTTCTCATGCTGTCACAGTGATGTTTTTGTGGGCATCCTTTCCATCTATCATGCTGTTTTACCGGGCAACAATCATCGTTTCGACCAGGACCAGAATGACTCCCAAGGTCAAGACAGGTCACTCCTGTATTCTTGATCAGGATGCTGGAAGAGCAAGAAGTGGAGAGCCCTGTGGGTCTCCTTGCCACAAACTCTTTTGGAAACGATAAAGCCCTTACACCTTGAAAACTTCCTGCCATAGCTGTTCTTCCCCTTCGTTCCCCAGCCCCAAGCTGTAGTATAGCAGGATTTGGGAATCTGGGACCTTTTTTTTTTTTTTTCTGCAAGTATCCTTTGCACATGTTAAGGATGTATTATATTTCCTATTGGAGTTTTTTTTTTTTTTAATCTTTTAATAGTTTTCTACAAACTTTCTAAGGTTCTCGCTCCTCTCTCTTTTCCTTCCTTCCTCTGTCTCTCTCTCTGTGTGTGTACACACACACACTCAAGCACACATATAAACATGCATCTATATGTAAACATGTGTATAAGCACGCATATATACATGTACATAATATGTGTGTGCATGTATATAAATAAGCATGCACAGTAGATAGATTTGTAGAGGAGTCAGGAGAAATGTGAGTGGGGAGATAGAAGAGAGTTAATGATGTTGCAGTTACCAAGAAGATGAGATTTGATTCTAGTTATTGCTAATAGTCATGTCTGAAAAACAGTCTGTTATGATGGGAAAGGAAATAAGGAATACAGGAGATGTCATTACCAGAATTAATTGATAACACCCTAGAAAACTAATTGTCCCATTTTTGTTTTGAGGTGAGATATTTTCACAGGGACTTTGTTCGGTGGTCATGGCTTAGACTGGATGATGGGAGACATCTTTTGTTTATCCATCTAGAACAACATATACGGAATTTTGCTGCTGTTTAGAGATATTTAAGTTTTTACTATTAGGTTTTCCTAGTGAACATTTTTTTTGGGGTTGGTATAAGGCAAGGCTTGGAGGATGTGCATTTATCATATTCTTCTTGAAATATAATGGCCCAACTGGGACAAAAGCAGACATGGAACTTTAGAAATGATGGTGCTTTGCAAGTGGTTTCCTAAGGGACTCATAAGCCCATTGCATTGCTGGGCTGTTTTCCCTGCTGGGGGTAAAGAAGCTTCACATATGATTTTAGAAGTAGCTAATTTAGATGGAGAAACTGTATTATTGACCTAAAGGCTCATGTCAGGCAGTTGATTTCTCTAGCATAATTATAGATTTTAATTCAGGCTTTTGATGTGGATACCTATTTTACTTAAAATATTTTACTAATCTTGGGTGGTTTTATAAAACTCATTTGTCCTTGCTAAATGTGTCCTGAAGTGTCTTTTCTCTTTTCTTTCATTAAAAAGGGGGGAAAACTCCTCTTCTGCACCATTGGCTTCAGAAAAGATAGTATTAAATGCAAAGAGTGAAAGTGACCATGTTTTTTGACTTACAGCACACACAGAAAACCATAGCTCTGAGGCAGCTATAAAAGGTTCATTGCCCAGAACTGTGGGTGGCACAGGAGTTACACCTGGGGCTCACCTGAGGCCTAGCCCAAACCAATTCTCCAGCCTTATTTTCTGTTCTCTCTGCAGGAATCTCTTCCAGTAGCCTGATGAACAAATCTGCTGTGTGGTATGAAGAATACCTGCAGCATTCCTGCCTCCTATTCTCAAACTATTCTCCTTGTTGCCTGCCATTCCACTTACCTTAACCCTACTGCCCAGAAAGATCTGGAAAGCTTTTCTAATCTACCATACACCACAGGTGTAGGAGATTGATTAGGGGAAGATGCTCTCTCAGTCCAGCCAGATGGCAGAGGCAGGCTTCTGCAGCACTTGCTCTTGGAAATGTTGGGCAGGGCAAGGCAAGATTTTTTTTTCAATGAGTTTTTCCCCAAATACCAACTTGGAAGTCAAAGATCCTGTGAGTGGTTCCAAACTGTAGTATACTTGTCCCTTTAGCTCAGAAGGTAGTCTCAACAGCAGAACATCCACTCCCTCAGATGCCAACTTCATACAGTGCTTACAATGTCACAACACAGGGAACCAGTGCCCTTACAGGACTGCCCAGCGATTGATTTTGTGGTTGAATTTCTGCAAAGTGGAGACTTCTTTAATTCAGAAGTGACTGTGACATCCACCTGCCAAAGAACACAGTGATCTGATTGTAAATGATCATAACTTGCAAGGAGGCTGGGAACCTATCACTTACTGCAGCAGTGCTCAGACCCCAGGGCCTTAGAACCCACTGAGGGCTTGCTTGTGAAAAAGCACATACTGCAGCCCCACCCAGAGTCTCTGATCAGTAGGGTGGGGTGAGGCTGAGAATTTGCATGTCTAGGAAGCTCCTAGGTAATGCTAATGTTGCAGGTTTGGGGACCACACTTTGAGTAGCACTGATTTAACTTATTTGCAGACAGTGGTTCTTACACTTGGCTACACATTGGAATCACCTGGGAAGCTTTTAAAACTCTTAATGCCTGTAGGCCACTTCCCAGACCAATTATACTTCCCGTGAGACCTAACTGTCAAGCTAGGCAGATGAGTCCAGTGTGAGAACGGCTTTGATAACCTTTATTCTAAGAAAGGGCAGCTCACATTTTAATGCACTTACAAATCGCCCTGGGCTGTTCGAATGTTAGGTAGGTTCTGGTTCGGGAAGTCTGGGGAAAGACCTGACCTTCCAACGAGATCTGGAGTGATGTAGTATCTCTGCTGCTGGTCTAAGAACCACACATTGGGTTGCAGGGCCCTAAAATCTTGGGGGTAGAGCAGAGTATCTCAACCTCAGCTCTGTGGACATTTGAGCCAGACAGTTCTTTGCTGTGCAATGTAGAATGTTTAGTTAGTAGCTTCCCTGACCTCTGCTAAATGTTACTAACACCCTACCCATCCAGTTGTGACAACCAAAAATGTCTACAGGCAGTCCCACATGTACCCCAGGCATAAGAGTCGGGGGTAAAAGTCTCTCTGAGCGAGAACCACTGGGGTAAGGTTACTTACTGCCTCTGGATTTCAGGACCCCTCCCACTTCCTCACATTTCTCTGTTTAATAGAACCTTTATTCTTTTGATCAGGAGAAAAACCATTTATCCACCTCTAGACTGGTCCTGAATTCCTGGAAGAGGCCTCACTCCGATTAAAGTAATTCCTGCCGAGATGAATTACCCATCAGCTCCTTTGCCTGAGGCTGAGAGAGGTGGCAGGGTAGTGGCAGTAGGTGCTGGAGAAGTTGGAGGGGGATGTGTGGGGGGAGACAGAATGCTTTTCTAGGGTTTCTCAACAATGGATTTTGAAAGACCTCAGTAATAGCTTTTTTATTTTTAGCTTTTTTTCTAAATGAAAATTTGCTTGTCCCCATTTCTAATCATCTCTGGGTTAATAAGACAACAAAACAACTGAGCACCATATCTCCATTCTCTCCTGTTACATGAAGTTTTTGACATGTGACCTTTTAGCAAGCCCATGAATAATTCCCTTAATTGACTGCCTGGTGATGTTTTCATTGCTCAGTGGAGTTGCAGTTCCAGTAACGGCACACACGCACTCTGACCACCACCTGCAGACCCACCCACAGGCTGTTAGATCAGGGACGGTGGCAAAAATCTTTCACGGTTTTGAACTGGAAGTGTTTGTTACACAAAGCATGTTAATGGTTAATAAAATTACTGTGTACACATGCATCAGTTTTATCCACAAATTCTCTAATTTGGATGAACCACCTCTGGCATTAATGGGGCAGATTGGATGTGGGGTTGTGATTACCCAGGACCTCATTACACAAGCTCTGTCCAGCACAGTGCGGCTCTTTCCCATCTGTCGAAAGCCAGTGGACTGGTAATTAGGGAGAGGATGGGCATTGCAAGGGCTGCTCAAAGCCATAGGGCAGTTTTCTTTTAATATGCATAGAATGCAACCTGCCCCCCACCCTTGTTTTAAAAAAAGAGAATGGCAGGTTACTTTAATTCAAAATCCTTGAGCCGGCAAACTAGAGCAAAATGGGGTACTTGCAGCAATAGGCAAATTGGGATGAGCCTTAGATAAGCCAGTAGAATAATTATGATGGGAGTAGTAACTTTCCTTTTTATCGTTTCCATAATCATGTGTTCTGTGTAGCTGGCAGCCTGTCCTTACAAGGCTGTTTCTGATCTGGGCAAAATAAAGGCCACTGTTGGTAAAGTCACTTCTGGATTTGTGGCCCCTAACACAGGCACAGTGGGTTATTTATAAGCATGCCCTCATAATTTCTGGTTTTGGGACTTTTGGGGAGCAAATTATCCAATCCATGTGTCCATAAGACCTTGAGGTGCTGGCACTTCAGATGCTGTGAGTCCCCAGATAGTTTAGTTTTTTGTGACTAACCTGCTTAGTTCACATTTCAGGAGCTCTCTAGGAGCTAGCTTCCCCCAAATAAGAGGAAGCAGGTTAAAATGCTTTATTTCTCTTTGATCAGCTGAGTTAGTGTGTTCTGTTTTGTTTTCTCTTAAGGGAAATCAGATGATGGTCTTTGTGTCTCACAGCCAGCCTCTCCCTTCTGTGGAAAACAAGCCCCTGGAAGCTGGCCTGGCAGTAAGTGTGGCCCAGACCAACCAGGGCTTGGGAACCTGTGACCTCAAGGCCATCTGTGGCCCTCCAGATCCCCAATTGTGGCCCCTCAACTGAATCCAAACCAAATCCAAACTTATTAAAAGAAATTTGTTCTGTAAAATTTGGATTTAGTCAAAGGGCTGCACTTGAGGTTCCAGAAGGCCACATGTGGCCCCAAGGTGAAGGTTCCCCACCCTGCCTGGGTGCTCAAGAATCATTCGTAGAACATATAGAGACTCCAGAGTCTGAGCCCAACCTCCTCTAGAAATTGTCCTAAGATCTGGGCTGGGGCCACAGAAGGAACAGTGTAACAGGTGCCTCAGAGCATGCTCCGGAGAAACAAAGACACAGACTGAGAGGAGCTGGACGATGGTGCCCAGAGCACAGGCCCCCTCCACAGGATACAGGTGGACAATCTACAGCCCAGCCTGGAAGCCTTGCACACTTTTCTCATTCGATTTGAATTTGGGTTTCCTCGACTGCTGAAATGTCTGTCTTATTGGACAGTTGTGAGGAGTAAACGGGCTGGTGTAGGTGAGGTGTCTGCCCCGTGCCTGCCGCTTAACAGGTGAAGCTGACACTTGCTGGTCAAAAGGAGCACCTCTGACCCTGACATGTCTCCAAGGTTGGGATCATTGGCATGCTCTTCTTAAATGAAGTTTAAGTTCACCCTGTGTGCATGGAGGTTGTGGTGGCCTTTCTGTGAATTCATCACCTCTCCTCCCCCCGTTAGTCATCAGTCCACATGTGACCCAATTTGGTTCTCTTGGCTTTGTAGATTGGCCCCATTTGATGGACTTAGGAGCTTGATAGCCATTCCCTGGCACCCAACAAGAGAAAGCCACATCCTAAAATGACTTAGAGCAAGGTTTCTCAACATTGGCCTGGTTGACATTTTGGACTAGATAATTCCTTATTGTGGGGGGCTGTGCTATGCATTGTAGACTGTTAATCAGCATCCTTGGTATCTACCACTAGATGCCAGTAGCTCCCCTCCCCATATTATGACCACAGAAAATGTCTCCAGACATTACAAATGACCCCATGTTCCCTGGGGGGTAAAATCGTCCCAGGTTGAGAATCGCTGACTTAGAGCCCTGCCTCTGCCTTAGGAAAAAAAACTCCCAAGCTTCTTGCTTTGTAAGGAATACCCAGAAAACTTCGTAAAAACAAAGTTAACAAACAATACCTGCCTAGGCTTTAATTAATGCAGACTATGGAGTCAGAAACTTTAAGGCAGAGCCCTGTAATCTGAATTCCTCACAAGCCCCATAGATGGTTCTGGTGAGAAGGCAGTTTGGGGGTACAGAGACTTACCCTGTCCTGGTCATTTTGTGAGTGTGTTACTGAAAGTTTGGCACTTGTCCCCAAGGCTGCATCAGAAGAATGAGGACAAGTGGTTTGAGGAGAAGGAAAAAAAAGTTTATTAGTTTCCCAGCAAATTAGGAGGATGGTAGACTCTCTCATCTTAAAGGGCCATTTGTCCTATCTATAAGCAGAAAAATAGAGCTTTTAAATGGAGTTTTCAGCTTTGGACTATTGCTGTTTAACTATAGCACCTCCGAGGAAGACAATCTGGTGACCTCTGCCTGGACAAGTCCTTTGAGCCATCTCCTATGTACAAAGAACAAAGGCCACTCCCCTGCCCTTCTGATTACTGGCCTCAGGCAGGGATGCAAGTTTTAATTCTCAAAAAGAATGTGTGTGGGGGGGGGAAGGGGGGGGATGTTTGAAGAGACAACTCATAAAACATTATACCCCTTTCAGGCCAGTCCCTCTGTTACAATTGGGTGACCTTGCCTGTTCCAGTCTAATTCTAAAGATGAATTCAGTATCTGCCCACGTTGAGTCACAGGGTTAGTAATTGGAAGTGAGCTTGTAGTCGAGAAGGCGTTGTGGAATTTAAGGGTGAGTTATAGGTCCTGCCATAGGAAGATGGGGATGTGGTCCAAGAAAACGAGAGGAGTGCGTGTGTTTGGATAGTTGCATTTTGCGCATCATCTAAATAAGTCACTTAAAAAAAAACCCTGTGCCAGGCACTGTGCTAATAAGCTCTGCATGTAAATAAACTCAACAGTCATGCTGCTGTACCCCCATTATACAGATGACAAAACCATGGCGCGCAGGGAGGTCAAATAGCTTTCCTGGTGTCTTGCATTGCTAGTGAGGGCTTGTGCTGTGGTGCAACCAGGCGCGTGCCCAGGGCTGTGCTTGGAGCAGCACGTTGTTGACCCTTCTTGTAGCAAGAGTGAGGGCTCAGTCAGAGCTTCCACTGTTACTGCATTTCGACAGACTTCACAGAAACTGTTGTGCGTGAAATTTCTCTATTAGTGGTGTCCACGTTCTTAACTAGCAAATTGATGAATCAGTTATTTTTAGGACATTGATTGGATTCTCTATTGGGTGAATGTGTGGCGCTATCAAGTATAGAATGACAGGTTATCTTGTTATAAGGGTCTCTCCCTCCCTGGCTTCTCTAATGGGGTAAGATGTAGAGTTAGATAAATTATAACAAGGTTTTCTTCCCGCACATTCCTTTGTCTTTTTTTTGTGTGTGTGTGACAGTGTCTAGCTCTGTTGCCTGGGCTAGAGTGCCATGGTGTCAGCTTAGCTCACAGCAACCTCAAACTCCTGGGTTCAAGTGATCCTCCTGCTTCAACCTCCTGAGTAGCTGGGACTACAGGGATGTACCACTACACTTGGCTAATTTTTTTCTATTTTTAGTTGTCTGGCTAATTTCTTTCTATTTTTAGTAGAAACAGGGTCTCACACTTGCTGAGGCTGGTCTTGTACTCCTGACCTCAAGTGATCCTCCCACCCTGGCCTCCCAGAGTGCTAGGATTACAGGCCTGGGCCACCGTGCCCGGTCTCTTTGTCTTTATATTGGCATGAGAGCTTGGTTTCCAGATGAACGTGCCCAGGGTGGGTCTGGCGATGTGAGCTGTCTCTGCCTCTCCTTTGCGCTCTTGAATGCCGTCTGGCCCGTAATTGTCCACACTTGCCCCCCCCCCCCAATATTCCCCCCACTCAGCTTCCAGAGGACATTTTTGTGTTTAAAGCTTGCTCATATTTGGGTCTGCTGCTCCACACCCAAATGCAGCCTTTGTTCACTGTGCTCATTTGAGGCAGACACAAAGCTCAGTGCTGACTTCCCAAGGCCTCCTTTTATGGAGCTATAGAAGATTTTAAAAGCCGCCCCCAAAAGAGGGGAAAGTCAATAGATTTCAGAAGCAAAATGTGCCATGAAGTCAATAGATTTCAGAAGCAATGATTTGAAGGGGGCAAGTCTTGCTTTCTTTGACGCTCTATTCTGATTTATTTGGCTTGGTTTATTCATAGCCTTTCCTTTAGGTCTATGAGTATTTTAAATGGTAATACAGAATTGTTGGCTACTTCAACAATTGTGCCAAGGACTGCTGCTTTTGGTTGGATATTTGTGTTTGGGAGAATGTCCTCATCCTGGGGGTCTTGGACAGATTTAACTTGTAAAAACAGGAGAATGTTGGTGCTATTGGCCTGGGTCCACATTTGATTTGTTCACATGGGTGTTTGTGGTCAGACTGCGTATTTGTCTGTCTTGTCTCCAAATTGTCTGGCTCTCTCTCTCTTTTTCTTTTTCTTTTCTTTTTTTTGAGACAGTCTTGCTCTGTCATCTGGTGTCAGCCTAGCTCACAGCAACCTCAAACTCCTGGGCTCAAGTAATCCACCTGCCTCAGCCTCCCCAAGTAGCTGGGACTACAGATGTGCACCCCCATGCCTGGCTAATTTTTTCTATTTTTAGTAGAGATGGGAGTCTCACTCTTGTTCAGACTGGTCTTGAACTCCTGAGCTCAAGCAGTCCTCTCCCACCTTGGCCTCCCAGAATGCTAGAATTCCAAGCATGACCTATGTCGCTCAACCTTGCTCTTTCCTTGACAATTCACTATGGTTGTCCCTGCCCTAAGTTCCCCCTGGAATGCCCCTGGCCTGGGACAGGGGCCTGAGGCAAGGGAGGACCTGGCTGTAGGCCTTTGCTTGGCAATGATTCCAGGAGTGATCCAGGAAGCTGGGGTGAAGTAGGGGAAGAGTTAGACAGGGAAAATGGAAAGGCCAATTAAGGTACATGATCAGGGTCACTTTTGTAGGCTGAGGGGGCTTGATTTTACCTCTGCCTCTGAGGCACACCATGCCACCCTAGTGGGCGCTGAGTGAGACTGTGTCTGAGAGCTCGGGGAGTCGCCCACCAGGCCTTGGCAGGAAATTTGAGCTGGCCAAGAGGATGTGATGTGGCTTCAAAAGCACCTGCTACACCTGACTGTCCCCTGCAGTCATTTATGTGACCTCCAGTGGTTTAAGAAAACATCCTCCCTACCTGTCTTTACTCTGGGATGTGCTTGTATTTATGTAGCACTACAGCAAGTTAACATTTATGTTCCTTCATTTCCCCGTTTCTAAAACAGGCAGGATGATAATGGCTATGTAAACGATGGCATTTCTCTCTCGAGATGGTGTGACTGGTAATGTATCTAGTTTATACTGCTGATTTAGGGACCAAATCTGTAGTCTACTTATGGGCAGATCTGTATTTTATAGGGAAGCCTTAGCACTTTGTGAATCTAATAACAGATTTCTATGTCACTGGCATATTTTCGAAGATCCAGAATTTTTAGGAACTAGCCCCTCCCGGTGAAAGCTTTAATCATTAATGTGCTTTCCCCAACTTACAATGTAATGAGGCTCCAGTGTATTGATATTCTCCAAATAATTTTAGATCATTCTGTTTAGAAACCTGGCTTCCTAACTCAGTGGATGAATAACATTTTCTTTTAAACATGCTCTTTCTGGATTATCTATTTTTTTCTCTCTTACGCTGGGAAATGTCAGCCCTTCAAAATAGTAGAGTGTGTAGGTCACAGAGAAGTTGCAGACATAAGTAAGATCCAGCCAAAAACGTGGTGCATATTTTTTTTTGCCATCTGACATCTCTGCGGTGATATATGAAAGGAAGCTTATAATTTGCAGATTGCTAAGTGGGAAACATATTTCCCCTCCTCCCCAACTTGCCAGTGGGTAAATAATGCCTACTGTTCAATTCTTACATTTTGGTTATGCAAATAAATCTGTGTCTTAAACCTGTTGATTTAAAATAAAAATCTTTAATGAGCCAGAATTCCCATTGCTACAGCTGGACTAGAATTTTATTAATACAGTGTCAGGACCTTGGTGATTAAGTCCAAGTTGCTAATTTTCAACGCGAGGAAACTGAGGTCTAGAGATAGTTTCCCATTTGTCCCCAAGTTGAGGATGGGGATGGATCTAGAACCCAGAAGTCCTGAGCCCCACCCCCAATACGGTGACTTCAGTGATACCGCTATTTCACTTAGAAAAAATTATACACAAAACCGTGTGCAGAAATCATGTGTGTATGTTTAGATTGGCAGATACCCAGATAAAGGCAATTCCAGCTCGTCTGTGTTGCAAGCCTTAGATTTGGATGTGAGTGCCAGCCCAGCTCTTGACTGGCTTCATAACCCTGGGTAGGCCACAAACTTACCTGAAACTTTCCCCAGTTCTCTTTCTCCCTGAACCCTGTCACTCAGCCCTCCTGACTTGTGAGACGGGAGAGGGGATGCGTGTTCCACACGGCAGCATGGATGAAAACCAATGAGTCCAGGAGAGTTCTGTGCACACCACGGGTCCTTACCCACACATGCCTACGGTGTTTGGCCCAGGGAAGTCACACCCCTGGGACTTGGCCCTGAGCCTCAGCTTCAACATGCTCTGCTGGCTTTTACCAGGACTCCCAGCGATGGAGGAAGATGCCAGAGGATTAAATCAGAAATGTTATCGTTAGTGTTTTATATATGCTTAATATCATCTTAATGATATTTTACCCCATCTTATGTTGACTACAACTCTGAGGGGGAGGGAGTGGTCTTTTTTTTACTCCTATTTTTCTCATGAGGAGACTGAGTGTTGGAGAGGGAGATACGAGCAGCTGAGCTTGGGTGGAAGCTTGCTGCATTTACTCAGAAACGGGGCTATAACTCACTGAAACCACACCTGATGCACCTGAGCCCTCTCAAAGTGCAGGGCACAGGGTAGATGCTCATGAAAGCCTGATTAATTGATGCCGTCAAGGTTGAGACTTGATAGAGACCAGCATTTCACATCTTGTGAGGGTACAAATAAAGGGAAATGTTAAAAGTGATACAGCTGGAAAAGACACTTCTAGACATTTTCTTGTCATTATAAAAGTACAGCATATGGGAAAGTAGAAAGGAACTAAGTCCATCTTATCATTGTTACTTATAGTATATTTTGTTTCAAAATGTCCCCCTCCCGGGTTTACGTTTATTTTTTACATTTTCCTAACCTGTATATGTACAATTATATATCCTACTTTTTAATATTTTATCTTTTGGACGTTTTTGTTATCTATCAACAGTTTTTTAAAAAATGGCACCTAATAGTCAACCGAATTGACGTATCACAGTTACTTAAACACTGCTTTTGTGGCACATTTAAATTTCCCACTTTTAAATATAAAAATAAAAATGCTGCCGTGAACAGTCTTCTGCAAGAGGGTTTTTCTTTGGGGATAGATTCCCAGAAGTGGATCAAAGCAAATGAGCAATTTAAGCCAATTACTTTAAATACAGTAATTAAGGTTAGAAACACCCAAGAATAGGTTACTAAGGAAATGATAAGAGTATTTTCGCAGGGGTTAAAAGAAATAAAAGATTTAATTAACCAGGTCATGCGGAGAAGCCTGTGTTCAGAAGGTGCTGAGCTAGTCGTTTCCCGCAGAGATGGAGCAATGGCACTGGTGGCCGAGGCTTCCGCCGTGGGGCGGGAGTGCTGCAGATCACACGAGGGTCCGTTCTGGTCTGTCTCTCTGTGATTCGGTGAGATTATTCATTCAAGAAGTGATTTTTCTGTGCATCCCGAGGCATCGGGATTGCCTGCTTTCTGGGATGGACTAAAACTCGAGGTGACTCCACTCTGCCGTAACCAGACAGGTGAATGAGCTTGGAGCGGGCAGCTCCTCCCCTGGTTCCAAGCACTGTGCTTTTGAGACAGGCTTTTGCCGCCACTGCCATCAGGTGTGTCCCTTTCAAGAATCTGTATCTGTCAGCTCTGCTGCAATAACAACCCACCCCCCAAGTCTCAGTGACTTGTACCACAAACACACATTTTTCAGTCACTTTCTAGGTAGGCCGAGGTTGGGTGGTGGCCTGTTCCATGTGAGTTCTTATTCTAGGCAGAAGGAATCGCTCCTCTCTCTGAGGACCACCGGGCAGAAGCGAGGCCAAGCCAGCTGTGCACATGTAGGCCATCTGCCCAGGGACAGTGGAGATCATCTCCACTCACGTTCTGTTGGCCAAGACAAGTCACACGGCCAAGCCTGACGGAGGGTGGGATGTGCGCTTCCCCTACCCAGGGGGCTGCCAATCACGCGGCAGAGGTAGGGGTGTGTAGGTGAGAGCAAACTGCTGTGAGCAGTGATAGAGTCATCCACAGGCCCACTGGGACTTGGCCTCCTCATTTTCTTCTGACGTTCATCCATCCGCTTGTCTCCTGCAGTGCAGAAGCCTCAGAACTTGGCTCGGCGCATGAACTGCTTTGTCCCTAGTGTGACAGTCTCCAGCAGCACAGGGCTGGCTAACCCAGTACGTGACTGACGCGGTGCTGGGCCACTTCGTTACTGTGGCGGATGGTGTTTTCTGAGGATGACCACAGCCGTAGCCCCCTCCCACATGTTCCTCTACAGCGTTACCCTGTTGCCACCCCCCCATCGAGAGGTGGCGCCTCGTTCCTCTTCCCTTGGACCTCAGTAAGCCTATGACTCAACGGTTGCAGAATGCTCTGGAAGGGTGCTGCATGACTTCCAAGACCTTGCAGCTTCTACCTGGCTGTCGTGGAGGACTTGCCCTGGGGAAGTCAGCACCATGTCAGAGCCCCGACTGTCCCCAAGGGACGTTGGTTCAGCACTCTGGTTGACAGTCCCAGCTGAGCTTGGCCTCCCAGCCGTCCGCACTGTGGGCTGAATCATCTCGATTTTCAGTTCTTGTTATCATTCACCTTGGGTTGAAGGTCCAAGGACAGAGGATCTTGGGTCGGGTGCCTTTGTTCCTGGCAGTGACTGTCAGTGTCAGTCAGGGGAGCCTGAGAGGAGGACTGAGGATTGTTCCCAGTGACGGGGGGATGGGGGCAGGTCAGGGCCCACAGATGCTTGCCTGGGTCACCTTTTGAAAACAAAACTCTCATCTTAATTCACCATTTCCAAAGCTGTCAGAGGCTCTGCATGGTTTTCATAAGAGCACTTAAACACTGAGCTTATTAGCACATGAGGCTCTGCAGGGTTGGGCCTGGCCCACCTCTCTGCCCAGCTTCCCAGCCAGGGTCCCTCATGGAACCTTCACTCTCGCCTTACTCGGGCATGAGTGATTTCTTGGAAAAAAAAAATATATCTATTTTCAAAGCTTCAGCTGTGCTGATGATTCTCACTTTACGTCCTGGCCTGAGCATTTATCTGAATCTAAACTCCTATTTCCAACTTCCTTGTCAACACCTCCACTTGGGTGTGTCACAGACACAGCTTGAACTTACTGTGCCCAAGACTGAACTCCTGATCTTTTCTCCCCCCAAACCTGCTTCTCCTGCAGTCTTCCGCACCTCAGGAGATGCAGCTCCATCCTTCGCTTTTCTCAGGTCCGAAGCCCTGAGTCATTCCCAACTCCTGTTTGTTTTATACCATATGTTGACAAAACATGTCAACTGTATCTTCCAAATGTGTCTCTGACCAAAACTCAGAATATCTCTAAAGACTCACCTTCAGTGTCACCATCCTGACCCAAGATATCCTTTGTCAGGTTCTCACCTGGCCTGGTCATTGCAGCAGCCTCCTGACTGTGCTCCCTGGGTCTGCCTTTGCCAGGCAGCAGCAGTCCTGTTAAAACATGCCATGTCGTGTCATTTCCAAGTCCGTGCCCCTGTGGCTTCCCATCTTTGTAAATGCTAAGTCCTTACCACGGCTCCACGCCCTTATGTGATAGGCCCCTCACCCTCTGACTTCACACTCCCTGTTTCTCGCTGCCTTCAGCTCGTTGGCTGCCTTGATGTCCCTCCAAGTCAGGCAGACTCCTGCCCCAGAGCCTGGAAGGTTCCTCCCCCAGATCTCTGCGTGGCTTGTTCCCTAGAACGGTGCCTGGCAGGGCAGGTGTGCAGTGAAAATATGCTGAATGAATGAACTCTGGTGTGCCTTTGGCCTCGCTTTCTCTACCCCAGAACACACCCTGCACTCCCTTACCAAGCTAACTTTTTTTGGTTCATTCAAAGTCAGCTGAAATCTCAGTCTCTCTAGGGAGATTCCTGTGTGATTTAAATGACCCGTTTCTCTGCTCTTGGAGGAAAAGGACTGTGTCTTATTTGTCTTTGTAGCTAATGCACAGCAGGTTTCTTGGCACATGGTAGACCCTCAGTCAGTATTTCCCTCAGTGTCAACTTTGGCATTGTGTTTATTTGGGTTTAATGGACAGTATACATACACGCACAACTACAGAAACCACGGTCGGGGCTACAGGGAAGAGCGAGCCTCTGTCCCCTGTGTGTTTTCAGCAGAATCTGTTATTGTTCTCTTTGACATCTGCCTAGTTATGTTCTATGCATAGCCAAGTAGTTATATGTTCAGCAAGAATTTAAGAAACATTTGACATTGTTGCAGGAAATTGCCCAGTTTTTGAAAATATTTAAGTGGGTTCACCTTGAACAACGAGTTTACTGAAGTAGTAAGAATTCTGGGTATTTGTGTTCTCCTGAGAAACAGGTTTACCCTGAGAGTAGTTTAAAGATCTTTCTAAAACCCACAGGTCCACTTACTTCCCTAGGTCAAATATACCGAATGTCCGCCCACCCATCTGTCCTGGGTCTCGCAGGAGCTTGTGCCACCTGCCCCTCCCCACACTACCCCTCTCTGCCCTGTGCTGGCATTGGTTCCGGAGCACTGCAGTTTCCTTCCCCTAGATTTCCCTTGAGGTCTGTGCTCAGAAGAGCAGCCAGAGCAATCCTTTTTGTATGTGAGTCAGATTGTGTCATTTCTCTGGCAGTCCTCTAAGGTTTCCCGTCCTGCTCGGAGTAAAAGCACAGTCCTTATTATGCCATGAGGCCCTGCAGGCCACTGGGTTCCAGCCGTGCTGGTCTTGTCACTGGTTGTCAAATGTACAGTGCCCCTTCCTGCCAGGGAAGCACAGTGCTCGTCCCCAGCGATCTACAGAGCTGGCTCTGTCTTTCAGGCTCTTGGTCAAATGTCCCCTTATTAGAAGAGTGACTATGGGACACATAACACTCCCATTATCCTCCCCCTTTATTCTGCTTTATGTTTCTATACGTAACATGCTCACTTGGTCACGTGTCTGTCGTCTGTCTTTCCGCACGTGAGCTCCGTGTGAGCAGGCAGTCAGTCTGTCTTGTTCCCTGCTAACTGCTTGCCCTAGAACACAGTAGTCAGTGAGCGCTTTGTTGACTGATTGAAAGAGCTTGGGCTCTTTGCACAAGAGTCTCAGCATGCGTTCCCCTCTCGGTGTATATTGGACCTGGAGGTCCTGGGTAGATTTGGCGGCTTGTAGATGGGATGTTCTCTCTACCCATCCCTGCCACCCCAGGGACAGCAGCACAAGGCCCTGGGGGCCCAGGCTCATGAGATGCGTCTTGGGCTCAGGTCAATGTGTCCGGACGTTCCTTCTGAAGCTTAGCAAGTCCCCAGCTAGGCTCACTACTGCTCTTGGATGTGCTACCACCTCTGCCTTTTTGGCCAGCTTTGAAATTGGGGTTGTCCTTGCATCCTTCTCCGTCCGTTGTCCACGTCCAGTCAGTCCTAAGTCTTGCCAGTTCTGTCTTCTCTTCTCGGCGTCTTTCCACATTGATTCTTCACAGCTGTCCTGGCCCCAGTGCAGGGAGTCGTCACTTTGCTTTCTTGGCTACTGACATTGTCACCCAGCGGATTCCCCTGCCTCTCCTTTCTGTCCTTTCAACCCGCCCAACCCCAGCCACAGTCAGGAGATCTCTGCAAAGCCCAGGTCACATCATGGGGCTCCTTTGCTTAACCCTTCAGTGACTTCCTGTCACTGCCATATGTTTCCCCAAATTCAGACGTGTGTGAATTTCCACCTCGATGATTTTTGCCCTATCCATGTACCACCTATCCTGTTACTTACTTAATATTTATTTAAATGTATTCATATTTAATTTTTTCCCTAAGCAATAATATCTTTGAAGTCATGGGGTGATAATCAGGCTTTTTTTTTCTAATGTACATTAAAATGTTACTATTAAGTACAACACACTGGTCCATATACCACCAAAGATCCACTGTGTATAGGTACCATGGGTGACATGCCTCCCATCTTGAGGGGGCTTCCAGGACATGCGGAGCCTTCTTCTGGTGGTCCTTGCATTGCTGCTCCCCTTGGGCAAAATGCTCCAGGAGCAGCCTCTCCACTTTGAACTTCCACTGAAATAGGGCCACATGGTGCTTTGTGTCTTCATGCTGTTGTTCGTGAAGTTTCTTCCATCTAGAGTACCCTCCGCAGCCTTCTAATTTCTTTGCTTGAAAATCCCCGTCCATTCTTCACACCCAGCCTGGATATCATGCTGCAGAGCCATTTTTCCTTCCTAGTCCAGTACCCCCAGGTTGTGTTTATTATGCTAAGTCCTTTCTCCATTTTATTCCTGGTCCATTGTCTATTTTCCCATTCCCAAGGGATGACTGTCCTGCAATGATTTCCAGGCTTTCTTTCCTAGATTGGTGCTCTCTGGAGGGTGGGTATAGATTTTGTTTGCCTTAGCCTCACGGCCAGGCGTGGAGAACTTAAAATATAAATGCCTGAAGTTTCAATTCCCCTTCTAAAATACAGTCACCCCTGGTGGAGCAGTGTGTGTGGCTGGACATTGGTTGGTGAGGTTGATGAGAATAAGAGTGAGATTTGGCATGTAAACCTGGGGGCCTGGGGGGCTGACTGGAGGGAGGGAAATGAAGCATTGTTTGGTGGGAGGTCCCAAAGGCATGATGCCCCTTCACAGGGTTTCCTAAAGCAGATCCCGTTAGCCCACATAAACGTACCTGATCTTGAGGAGTAGCTTGTGGGCTGCAACCCCTTTGGTGAGCCTCTGTGTTTTCAGCCCAACCATTAGAGCTGCAGTGGTCAGTGTGGTAGCCACTAACCACATGCGGCCATTTGAATTTTAATTACAAGTAGTCAGAGTTGAAATTTCATTTCTGCAGTTGCACTGGCCACATTGGAAGTGTTCAATGGCCACACGTGACTAGTGGCTACCATACTGAGCAGCACAGAATAGCACTTGCATCATTGCAGAAAATGCTATGGGACTGCTCTGCTTAGGGTCTGATTCTGTAACCAATTACTCATGTTGACTTTTGTCCCTAAAGTTGAAGCCAGGAATAAAGTCCTATCTAAGTGGGATTTCTGTTGGTTGGTTCTATTCAGCTTGTGTATTATACAGCTAGAAGCAAAGGGTCCTTTGTGGATAAGGGGGCTGTGTGGTGAGGAGATGCGTGACCTAACCATGGAGAGGAATGTCCCAGCTGCCTGGAGAGCTCTGGCCTGAGCGAGCTGGTCCAAGTCAACCTTGTCCTGTCCACAGTCTAGACACCAGGGAGCAACCTTGTCCTGTCCACAGTCTAGACACCATGCAGCAGGGGGATGAAGTTCAGATAGAGGCGAGAGGGGACGATGGGGGTCTAGAGCCAGGGGAGGGAGATGAGGATGGGTGAGCATGTGAGGAGAAGGGAGGAGGGAGCTCCTGAAGTATGGGAGGAAAGAGGGGCTGACGGTGATGGGATGTGGGAGGGGCAGAGTCTTGAACAAAATGGGGCATGTTTGGCATGGCCATCATAGAGAACGGGGATGGCTCACGTCCATTTGTTGCTCACTTTTTCCATCCTTTTATCCTGCCTCCAAACTCATTTCAGTTTGTGGCTTTATCTGAAATGGCAGAACACATTGGAGGGAAAGAGGGCCTAGCTGGAGAAAACCAACATTAGAAATTGTGTGTCCATAACTGCTGTGCTGTGCGATCACACCACTTGACTCTTTCATTTTTCATTATTTGCATCACATTTGAACAGCGTCCCAGATTACAAACGCTTTGGAGACCAGAATGAAAGATGATAAATAATACATTACACTTTAAACTCTTGGACTGACTGAGTTAATCATAGGGTGACTCTGTGTTTTAGGTCTGTCGTAAATTAGAAGGCGGATTGGAGAAATTTCTCCTGCTTGGTTTTTTTGGGCTGATGGGAGAAACTTAGAATCAGTATGCTAGGGCTCTGGCTTTATTAATGTGAGCCACAGGCCTTTAAACTGACAAGTGTCAAGGACCAAACTTCCAAGCTGACATCATTTTGGATGCGAATGTCTGTCAGTAGGTTTTGCCCTTGTAGTTTCAGAGGCAAAAATGAGTGCTTGCTTCTAGGTTTTTCAGATATCTACAGTGCTGTGCACAATCAGTGATTTGTAGCTTTTAGGGGAAGGGGTGGGGAGTGGCTTTAACCAATTCTACTCATTTCTTTAAAGTGGCTTTAACCATTTGTTTGGATTCTACTAGCTTTCTTTCAGACGTTGAATGTGTCTGAATTCAGTGGTTCTTAAACGTGAGTGTGCATTGGAACCACCTGGAGGGCCTATTAGAGCACAAATGGAGGGAGACGACCACTGGTCCCATGGGAATTTCAGTCCTGTTTCAGCCTAAGTTGATGGGAGGATACCTTGGAGGAGGGGTGGTTCATTTGCCTCCTTCTGACTCATTAAAGTTCTCTCCTTCCGGGGTTTGGACAGGAGGGAGGAGGAGTCTACGTTCTTTCTGTTGACCTGGCTCCGCACAGCCCTCTCCAGGTGGAGGCCATGGAGAGCTGGCGGGGCAGTCACCCTTGGCCACCGCCACCACCCCCTCCAGCCCCCCCCACCTGGTGGCAGCTCACACTTGCAGGTGCAGAGTGTTTGCTCCTGACTCAAGTCTTCACTGCATCTTGGAGACCTCCGCCGTCCCAGGGTGTCTGTGGGGGTGTGAGCATGTGACTGCCCAGACTGGCCGAATGGTTGACGGGGCTGGCCGCTGGGACGGAGTCACCTGAGTGGAGTTCTATTTCTGGGTGGAGTTCACCCTCCTTGGGTGACCTTGGGTGACCTTGGGCAAGGCTCCTAATCCTTGACTCCTCCCATTTTGACCACTCGTGTTGATGACACACACCTGTCCCTATCTCTGTCCACACCGGTAGCAGAGAAACAAACGCCTGGGTCTGGTGAGTGGCCTCCCGGGGACTGATGAGCTGATTTCTGGAACTCTGAGTGCCTGAGGAGAAAGCTGCTGTGTAAACACAATAAATATATTATTAATAAAGTGTTAAAAAATAGCATTGCACCTTCTGCTAATAATAGCTGCTGTAGGCTGGCGGAGCGGCTCGAACACACAGGCTCCCAGCAGGGTTGAAGGAAGGGTGACTGTGGTTTTTGAATTTGCAACACACTTAAAAGAAGGTGAAAATGAGCTTTTAAAATATTTTTGAGCATATCCGTAGGTATAGTGGTGAGAAAAATAGGGCTATGGTTCTGTGATATTCAACTTTAATAAATCAAATCACAAATTTCTTTTGATTTCCAATGTATTTCAGCATTGCTTTACAATGTGGGCTATTCCATGGGAATCTGGCTGAGGTGTTTTTTCCTCCTTCCAGGAAAGAAGGGCTGGTGCCACCTTAGATTCTGCAGGATGAAACTTAAAGAATCAGTTGGTGTTTACTTAATTGGTTGATGACTATATCTGTTCTTCACGTGCACTGGAGCACCTGCTTCTTGCTATTATAGACACAGAAATAAAAAAGTAAGGTCTTGCCCTTAGCAGTTTATAGTGAAGTTTTGATTAAAGATATGTAAGCACAAAGTCACATGACAAGGCCATGTGGGGAGTGGGCTCCATGGCTAGCGAGTGCACCGGGCAGGCTTGCCGGAGTTGAAAGAAGAGATGGGCACGTGTTCTTTATTGTCGCGGGGGATGCAGCCGCTGCCAGAGCATGGCTGAGAACATGGCAAGCACTTACATAGGTTCAAAGCGATAGTGGCAACATGCCATGGGAAAGCATGATCCCATGGGCTCACCTGGGAGATAACACTACGTAAGTGTACTGACTCGCGCCTCCCCGGAAGGCTGGCAGAACACACGCCGGCGGTCATTTCAGTTTGGCCTGGGAAGCCTATTGCCTATGCAACTGGATTTCCCCTGGAGGCCATTGCACCCTTTGCACTTACTTCCCTGGGAACGTAAACCCCTTTTGTGCGTTACTGCGGCATGCCTGCGGCGATCTGGAGAAGGTGCAGTCCTGCAGCCTCACCACGTTCCCTGTCCGAGAGACGCACAGGAAGCGCCGACATTTGCTCCCTTTGTCCCCCAGGGTAGTATGGAGACCAGAAGCTCCCTTGAGGATGCTGTGACAAATTGCCTGTAGCATCTAGCACACAAGTGATGGCTGTCCCACTCGTTTTTCAGGGAGAGAAAGCTGGTCAGTGAACAAATGCAGTAAGGGCCTCTTAGGGACCCATTCCCTCCTCCCCAGCCGAGCCGTCCCTTCCCTCCCTGCCTCTCTTCCGGCTTTTACCCCATAGGAGATGCTTCCTAGGGACAGGCCCTTGCCTGGGTCTAGGCCAGACATTTTCAAACCTGGCACATCAGAACTGCCTGGGGAGCTTTTAAACAAATAGGGAGGCCTGGGTTCACACACACCCCCCTGGAGAGTCTGATAAAATTGAACTGGAGTGGTCCCCAGGCAACTTTAAAAACAAAATTCCCCAGGTGGGTACAGAGTGCTGTCAGGACTGGGAAGTGCTGAGTTGGTGGCTGAATTTACCTAAAAGGGTGAATCAAAGAGATAGATAGTCTCTGTGAGTCACTCAGGCGGTTTGTGAATGGAGAAAATAAACTACTAATAAACTAATAAACTACTTACTTATAAACTACTAGTGTAAAACTTACTGTGGAGGCCTATCCTGACTTTAGGCTCTCTTCCTGCAGTGGGACCTCTTGTGGCTCATTTGCTCACAGGTAGAAATGGTTACTCCAAGTGCAGCCGGCCCATAGCTGTCTTCCAGCCCGCACAGCTGGTACTCAGAGGAGCCAGTTACTTTGGAAGCATCAATTCCCATATCCCTGGGACACCCACTCTTGCTCCAGTATGTGGTCACCTAAGGGCCCTCCAATAGGTATACCTCACTCCCCCATGACTCTCTCCCAGCTGTGGCCCCCTTTGTCCCTGACTGTCTTCTCCATACTGTGGTTACCTGCCCCAGGTGCACTGTGCCCTATTAGCTGTGGCAGCATGTACTTATTTCCAGAATTATAGGATCACAGTGCCACACAGCTCACAGTGCAGCGCGGATGGGATGCTGTGAGGTTACTCAAGGGGGTGAGTCTCTTTCCCCGGAGGTTTGCTTTGGTGATAAAACCCTGAACTGTATTCTCCTAAAGGTCACTTAATGTCAGCCCTGGGACTGTGGGTGGTCACCCTGGGGGTGTGGCAGCTTACAGTTGATCCTCTCCCAGGCTGTGCCCTTGTCACTGTTGATTGTGCCAACTCTTTGGCCACGTAAAGCTCTCCCCATTAAGATTCTCAATGTTTAATTTTTTTTGCAGAGTGTGTGTCATCTTGGGGGTGATATTCCTTCTGTCATCCATATGTATGTTCATTTTCTCCAGTTTGTGCGAAGGTCCCTAACCCATTCATTCCTTTCCCTCCATCTCTGTTCTTTTTTGTGTTTTGCCCCAACCTGCAACGGTTCCTTCTTTGTGTTTTTGAAAAGGTAAAACCTGTGAGTAGAGTGTGGATCAGAAGTCTACTGAGTGGACTCCAGCAGCCTTGTTTCCCTGCTTGTAGTCCTGACTTATGAATCTGGGGAGTCGTTTCTCTCCATGGGTGTATGAGCAGGGGCCACTTGAGTTAGGGGCACAATTTGGAGCCATGCTGTTAGTCCAGAGAAAGGAATCCAGGCTGGATGATGAAAAGTGACTTCATTTGCTAGCTGGGGAAGAAGGCTGAGGAAGCTGCCAAGTGGTGGAAGTGTCAGGCTGGGACTGTGGTCATTCTTGTCTTCTTCTTTCGCTCCCTCTTCATTTTCATTTGGTAGTTTGACCGCTGTATTAGTATCCTCATGTTTCCCTACATTTTCCATCTATCTTTCTCCTGAGAGTTGTTGTGTCTGGGTTGTCAGAGGGCTTTTCCTGTGCCCCAAGTCCCACAGACTTCCTTACCTGCCCCCAGCTCCCGTCCCCAGCCATGTAGCCACCTGTTTCACCTCTAGCCTCGTCCCCAACCTGCTCCCACTGCCTCCTGTGCTGGGTGTCTTGGGTGACCTCATCCTTCCTTCTTTACCCTCATTTCTTCTCTTTATAATCTCTCCATCTTACCATGAACTGTCTTTTGTCATTACCTAATCACTCCTCCTTTTTATCTTTGGGAAAATCCAAAGGTGTCTGTCATGCCATATCCAAAAGAGATACCCAGAGTAGACTTGTCCTTTGTTTATGCAACATTAATGCTTTGGGTATCATCTTATGTCATCTTTAGGTGGGAAATATTATTCCCATTTGAAAGATGAGGAAATTGAGGCTAAGAGAAGTTCAGTTCCTTGATCAAGATCATGCATCAAGTTAAACGGTAGAGCTTGGCATGTCTCATGCTGCACTGTCTACTCTTTGCTATTAAACTCTGCACCTTCCAGCTTGAGCAGGAATGAAACATTGTGTTTGCCAGGTGTGTGTGTATGGGGGGGGGTGTGGATTTCATGGCCTTGAAGACCCTTCCATAACAGTATTCATGGGATGCTGTGAGGTTATGCAGGCTGGTGAGGCTCCTTCCCATGAGGTTGACTTTGGTGATAACACCTTGAAATGTATTTTCCTAGAGGTGACTTAGCATCAATCCTGGGACTGTGGGTGGTCACCCTGGGGGTGTGGCAGCTTTCAGTTGAGTCCACTCCCAGGTTGTGTCCTTGTCACTGTTGACTGTGCTGATGCTTCGGCAGTGTGGATCTCTCCCAGTTAAGATTCTCAATGTTTTGTTTTTTGCAGAGCCTGTGTCATCTTGGGGGTGATATTCCTTCTGTCCTCCATATGTATAGTGGTCAAAGCCATCCATGACCTCTCAACTAGGCTGCTCCCAGAAGTGGTAAGGTCCTTCTTCTTCTTTCATAATCCTTCCTGGCAATGCCAGCCCCTGCCCTGCCTCTCACTAAAGGTTTATCTGGGGGAGTTGGGCAGGTTGAGAGAGAACAGATAATGTTTTGGGGGTCTAGAAGATCTCCTTGCAGGAATGCAAATGGCTTGGCAGAGAGAATCACTGGGCAAGTCCTGGGACCTGTGTCTCTCTCCTTAGGTTGTTTGAGAATTTTAAAAGCAATATGTCTGTTTTGTAAAGAGAAATGGGGTTATTTTTGTGAAGCAGAGTGATCCAATCCATGTTGTTTGCATCTGTTGTTCTGTGTCCATTCAATGATTGTTGCAATATGCACTATTTTTTCCTTTGCACTTCAATACATAAATCTATTTATGTTAGGTTTTCTGGCACAACTGACATTTGGATATAGAAACTGGAGGACACAATTTCTTATTAAAATATGTCCTTGACTGCCTTGTCCTCTAGGTGAGAGTCATTACCCACATTCTGATCCTTCCCCCCACCCCTTATGAATGCTGAGAAGAGAAATATTTTTTACAATCTTCTATCATGTGGTCTTCATAGAAGACAGCGGATTTGGTTACAGGAGATGAAGAGGCTGCTGTTACAATAATTCCCCATATACAAGTTGCAGCAGCAATTTGAATGCAAAATATGGGCTCTTCTCTTAGGATGTGATTGAATTTGCACCTGGCTACATCATCCACCTAATGTAAGGCTAAAATGATTAAACCTTTAATTTCACTTTAAAAAAAATAAATTAATCCTCTTTGGGGTGATGTATTACATTTGTATGTGTACGGATATCTGTTTTTATAGAAAGGATGGAGTGGGACGTTCTACTGCATTTAGTAGAGGCATTACAGTGGCTGCTTTAAGTTGTTTTGCTGCACCCTGTAAAACTGAGATTAAAGGCTTCCCTTTAATAATTCACCAGGATCTTAAGTGTAATTTATCCCTGCAGTTGGCCAGAAGCTTATTCTGTCATATCTCAGTGATGGGAGAAGATCAATACCAGGATAGGAATGTACCTATTTGTGGCATTTTAGTCTTTTTCGGAAGAGAGAGTTCAGGCAGATATTCCTATTATTGCACTTCTGTGCTCTTCATTCTCCGAATTACCATAGTCTCGGCCTGATCTCCCTGGTCGCCCAGTGCCTTGGACTCTTCCATCCTTTTTCTCCCCCAGATTGGCTAGCCTGTGTCCCACTCTGCCAGAATCTGAATCTTAGGTAAGGTATGAGGGTGCTGAGTGTGATTATACATGGTAGATGTCAGTCGAGAACGATTTTTGCATTTTTACAGGGAGAGGAAATGTGCCTCAACTCTTAAGAAATGTGTATGGGTGGGAATTCCCAGCACCATGCCAGTTGACACATTCATTTATTTGGGCATTAAAAATTAATTTCTGGCAGAGCTACCTTGGTGTAGAATAGATAACTGTGCTCACAGGCCCTTGTAGAGGGCCTCCTTGTTTTTCTCTTGATAGCTGAACCACTTCCAACTGGGAACAAACCCTTACTTTCCCATGGCACAAATACTCTTCTGAGAATCAGCTCCCTGGCTGAAATGCCACCTCACGGTATAAATGCCTAATGTGGGGTTCAGAGAGCGTGAAGAGCTCCGTGGTGGTGCCAGGACTGTCCCTGTCCTTAGTGAACTCCTGCCCACTAATTGTGTTACCAGTTCTGGTCTGGGATTTAAAAATCACAACTATTCACGGTCATCTTGTCAGCACTCCGAAAAGGTATAAGGTGGTTTTGTTGGTTGTGTTTTGTGTTTTCTAAGCCTTCAGAGGAATTTTCAAGGTGGGGGAGCCCCCGTCTCCAGCGGGGGAGGCCGTCCAGCCAGCGGAGCGGCACGGAGGCCAGGTCTGAGTTGCAGGTGGCAGCACACATGTTGCAGTCCTGGGTCTCCTGGTGCCCTTGCTCTGCCCTAGAGGTTTGCGGAAGCCAGCAGGTGGAAGAAGCCAGGCCCCCTATCCCTGGCCTGCTGTGACTCCAAATGAGCATTTGTCCACAAAGCCTCATCTGCATTAGGAGTCACAAACTCAAATGCCCGCAGAAGTCTGTCCGGAAACAAAAATAGGAGAAACAGGCCGGGTGGGTCTGCGGCAACCGGAGAGAGTGCGCATGCGCCCGGACGTGGGGCGGACCACACGCGGAGTTGCAACGCCAGGATGTGCGCCACGTGGAAGGAGCACTCCTCGTCAGATCTCCCGGGGTTTTAAGAAAAAGCAGGTTGCTCTTTAGGGCCGTTGATGTTATCGACTTAGTTCCGAGTTGCACCCGCCCCCACCCATACCCTCAACTGCGGAACTGCATTTTCCGTGGGATTTCTGTCCAGCTGTGACCATAGATTCTGGCAGAAGCGGCGTCTTCCTTCCCCCAGCAGCCTTCTTAATTCAGCTGCGTGGTTCTCGGAGTGGAAATAATTGCAAGAATGGATAGGTTTTGAGTAAGAGGACTGTGTAGTTAGGAATTTCTCAACCGTGACGTCTCTTGGCTGTGAGCCTTGCTAGCGTCTCCTTCCTCTTGGGGTTTTGTGGGAGAAATCAGGCCAGCCCGGCTCTCCCAGGAGCTCCAGAACTGGACTCCATAGAATCTTCTGGAGGGCCTTCTGAGCAGATGGCACGAGCCTGCTCCCTGACACCCTGTGTCGGTCGCCTTGGATGGTTAATGAAACAGGTTCCCAGGAGCCTTCTCTGAAACTCTTGAATGGGCCGCGGTTCTGGAAGTTGAGAGGAGAGTGGGCAGTGCCACAAATGTAGTAGTGATAGTACTAGCTTCATGCCCATGGGTTGCTAGCTAGCTATTTATTTTAGCAAGAAAGAAAAGTCTCATTTGTTTAGTTTTAAATGTCAAAATACTAAGGGGGTGCAAATGTTTGTGTTATATGGACAGCTCGTGTAACGCTTAAGCTTAAGCCGGGACTTCTATTGTGCCCCTCCCCAGAATATACTATTCATCATACCCGACAGGCTCCCGCTCTCTCCTTTTCCTGGTTTCCAATGTCCTTTACATCTCCTTGTGCCCATCGTTTAGCTCCCAAACATGCGGTGTTTGTTTTTCCATTCCTTAGGATAATGGTCTCCAGTTTTGTCCAAGTCGCAGCAAAAGACATTATTTCATTGGAAAGAAAAGTTTCAAACCTGAATGAGCAGGTTCCAGCAATCCATGACACTGCTTACTCTCTGTCTGCCTCACCGACTACACCTTTTTTCTAAATTTATTTTTATTTCTTTAGTTGAAAAGTAAACATTGTGTATCTTGATGGTGTACAGCATAATGCTTTGATAGAGGTACACGTCGTGGAATGGCTAATACGGGTTGCTTTAAAAGGGGCATCACACTCTTCCTGTCCTTACCCCTGCTAGCCACACCATGGACAGGTGGCGTGCTTCTCCTTTTCTCCAGAACTTGGGGGCTCTGAAAGCTGACGTGATCTTCCTGAGGCTGGGCTCCCCATCCCTGCCTCCTGGGCTCCCTCTGACTGTGGACACCACACGTCCGGTTGTGGCTGCTCTCATGCTTGGTTTGTCCCCCCTCCCCGGGCCTCTGGGGGTCCTGCCTTGGTTCCCTGGGCAGAGCTGGTGTTGCTGTCTCTTGGACTTCAGACAGCCGTAGCTCACTTTGGGCCAATCCGGTTTTGGAGAACACCGGACAAGCCATTGGAGAAGACCTGACCTCTAAGCCGAACTCACTCCTCATCAGCTGGGTGGCTTTTAGCAAATCACTGCTCCTCTCTGAGCAAGTTCCCTCATTTGTAAAAGGGGCGTAGTGCCACCTACCCCACCTACAGCAGACATGGTGAGCAGTCAGGATGAGCGTGAAAGTGCTTTATAAACTGTCGCATGCTTCACAAACATGCAGATGGTGCCGTTTCTGATTCTGTGGTTCTGGAAGTCTCCTCCTTGACCCTGAGCTTTCCCTCTGTGTCCTGATCGGTGACCAGCCCGTTAGCTGCCTCTGCCCTGAGTATTCATGACTTCTTCACTTTGAGCTCATGGCCAGGGTCTGGGCCCCATCTCCTTAAGAGGCCACGTGGCAATAACACCGATTACCATTATGGTTACAATAATAAATAGTCACACGTTGGCAGTGAATGATACGCAGCCGTATGTTGTTATAACTGATAATAATTGCTGCCGTTTGAACGTCTGCTCATCTCCAGACCAACCCTCTGTCTAGGCACGTGGGATTCAGAGTCCGATAGCGATAATGGCCAGAGTGTTCTTGTCGCTCTGCAAAGCCCTTTAATTCTCAGAGGTTGTGGCTACTGCTCGCAAGGAGCTCAAGCTGGGGAGAGACCCATAAGCTGATTCATTAACTGTGTGGTGATAAGGGCTGTGCTAAAGGCAGTCACATGAGGACACAGAGAAGGCTTTTGTGTCTAGCCTAGGGTCAGGGAGTACGAGGCCCTTCTGGGAGGGGCAGACCCTCCACGTGACATCTGAAGGAGGGATGGTCGCTGGCAAGGCCGGAGCTGAGAGGGACCAGGCACGGCAGGAGTGCATCCAGGCGGGGCCATGCGTTCGCTCTCGTGTCTTTGCTTCCTATTTATACAAGAGTCTCCGAGTAGGAGGAGGGAGGGAAGAGAATAAAAGACAAAGCAGGAGGAGGCAAAAGGAAGAAAAGGAAAAGGACTTTTTGTTGCAAGCCAGCAATGTTGCCTAGCAAGATTTTGTTAATTTCTTCTTCCTTGAGTAGCAGTATCGCCCTTCCAGCCCCACTTGTCTATCTCCTCCCTAAACATTTGCCCAAAATTCCATCCCGTCCGCTAGGACCAAGGAACTTCTCTCCAGCAACCAAAGGGATCCCCTCTCTGTTGCTCATTCTCCTGCAGGCAGCCAGTCCTTAGCTCTGTTTCGTTTCCAGTGGCTGGAGGCGGTGGCAGTGGTGTCCGGCTGGATGGCCGTCTCCTCCCGTGGGAGCATCCCTTCAATGCGTGGTGCCGGGCGCGTCCCACTCTTGCAGGCTGGGCTGGTGCTGCAGACTCTCCGGAGAGCCACGGTGTTCCCGCCAGAGCCTCAGATGGTATTCCACTCGCACAAACAAAATGGGAAATAAAACTTGTCAAGGATATTTTAGATTTGGATTTTGTCAAAATGTGACATTACGACAAATTTAGTTGTAGAGCTAAATGGGTTTTATTCATGGTTCCTGCATTGGGGCAGCCTGTACCCCACAAAATAGGATGAGCTCCCACTGGGCAAGGACAGGGCAGTGGGCGTGGTGAGGCAGGCGCCAGGAAACAGCCGTAGAAGAGAAGGCGATTGGTTAACATCAGGTTACTTTTCTGCATGGGTTAAAGCAGAGGGGACTTCCTTATTATGCTAACTTAGTTAGACTGGACTCTTCTATTTTGGGGAAAAACTGGTCTGTTTGGAGATCTATCTGCTTCTTTAAAGTCTCAGTTTGATTATGTGGCGTTTGGCATGAGTGGCTCCGTTTTGACTTGGTCTGGTCTGGTCTGTTAGGCTTAGTGCAAGAGCTCAGTCCAAAACAGTGGCCTCCCTTCATTTTTTTGTTTGGTTTAGAGACAGGATCTTGCTCTGTCACCCAGGCTGGTATCAAACGCCGGGCCTCAAGCAATCCTCCTGCCCTGTATCTCAAAGTGCTGGGATTTCAGGCGTGAGGCACTGTGCCTGGCCAATTTAGTTTAACAGTTGCAAGTCCACAGCCAGGAACTTGTCCCAAGGATGTCTTACTTGCAGACGTCACTGTGATTCTTGAATTTGTAGGCTTTTGAGTACACAAAGTGTTTAGCATTTGGCCTGTATCTTGGGTTGGTAGGAGTTATTTATACCTTCTTCAGGTGTTTATTTTCTCGCTCTCAGTGAGTTTTGCCTTGTAGGAGGATGGAGACACTCATGCCTCCCTTCTTTCCACACCACTGTCTTTAGTACAAGCTACGGTTTGTCTTCTCCCCTGTCTTTCCTGCTGACTCAGGGCCTCTCCCCTCCCCACAGTTAAGTCTTTGAGCTTCCTGTGTGCCACCCTCCTTGGAAATCTTGCCTCTATACTTGTTCCTTCTCTTTCTGTTACCTCCTAGTCACTGCCAGCCTGCCACTTCCTTCCCAGGCATTGACTTTTGCCCCGCTCCCTGACTCTGTCACTCTTGCCAGTGCTCCGTCTGAAGACGCCCATCCCTTCCTTTGTATCCCTTTTGACACCCAGGTCCAAACCTTGCCTGCCCCAGCAGTAGATTCATCAGGGCATCCCTTTGGAGGTAGTAAACATTTAGCAGGAGGAAATGAGGGAGAATGGTGGGGGAGTGCAGGCAAGGCCAGGTTTGGGGCCAGGTGAGTAATTTCCTAGAATTGCTGCCCGCCCAGTCTGCATGTCCACCTGGGGTCTTCTGAAGCAAGTACCTTGGGAGTGAGTTTCTAAAGGTTCCCTCGGCATGAGTGAGTGCTCTGAGGCTGTGTAGCACCGGGGTTAAGGATCTGGGAGCTGAAGAATGGTGGTTTAATTTTTCAATCCCTGCCTCCACCTTCTTGGTTTGTAAAACGGAAATAATAAGGGTACCTTCTTTATGAGATTATTAGGAACGTAAAATAAAAAGATGTAGGGGATGTGCTTAGCATGTAACTATTGAAAGAATGTCAGCTGACATTATTGCTGTTGGACTAGAGAAGAGACTTCTGAGGAGCTTCCATGCCTCTAGGTCTAGAAGGTTAGGCTGCATTGATCTGTCCAGGAAATGCCTTCAAGGATGCTCTTCTCAGCAGGTAGTGCTGTAGTCTCCTTCTTGTACAAGCCTATAACACCTGGATCCAGCTGTAGAGAGGTTCATCTTCCAGTGTGACATGCTGTCAAGTATAGCTCTACTTTGAGAGTTGTATTGACTGATACTTAAAAAAAAAAAACACCAATTATACATGGTCAAAGTCCTCAACATCTGCCCGTCACCGTCTCCCCAGCACTGCACAGAGAAAGGCAGAAATCATGGTGTCAGACTATCTGCGGTGTCACAGTCTTATTGCTTCAGACAGAATAATCCATGACCTCAACAAGATTGGCCTCTTTATTCATGCTGGAGCCAAGAACCTACCAGCTTTGAAACAGAAAAGAACTGAGCACAGGATTGTTATTGGTTTGAGTGAGTTCAGGGAGAAGAGGGGGTTCAGAAATAGACCTACACTTAGCTAGCCAAGGTGCTAGCTAAGTTTTCAGCAAAGGTGCCAAGGTAATCCAGTGGCGGAAAGGAAGGTCCCCTCGACAAATGGTGCTGGGTCAACTGGACAAAAACGGACATCAACCTTTACACAAAAATTAACTCGAAATGGATCATAATCCTCGATGTAAAACTGGAAACTATAAAATTTCTAGAAGCAAAAAAGAAAGAGAAAAATTGTTGCAACCTTGGGACAGACAAAGGTTTCTTAAATATGGCACCAAAATCATGAACCATGAATCAAAACGTTGAAAATTGGACTTCATTAAAATAAAACGCCTTTGCTCTTCCAAGACATCATTAAGAAAATGACAAGATAGTACAGATAGAACATGTATCTGACAAAGATCTTGTATCCAGAATGTATAAAGAATTGTTTAATAAGAAGGCAAACAACCCAGTAAGAAAATGGGCAAAAGATGTATATAGAAATTCACAAGACCCAACAATGAGACGGCAGAAGACTCTTAAGACTGCCAACAAAATGAAAGATGCATTTGAAAGAAAATACCAAGAGTCCTACTTAAATTACAGTTCGTTGCAACAGGTGACTCACATTCTCTAAGCCTGCTCTGTATAATATGTGGTGACCGGCTATTCAACGAAGCCAGAAAACCTTCAAAACTGCTTTGCCACATGGAAACCAAGCACCCTGCATTAAAAGACAAGCCTTTGGAGTTTTTCAAAAGAAAAAAAAAACATAAACATGAAGAACAGCAGCAATTATTGAAAGCCACCACTTCATCAAACGTGTCTGCACTGAGAGCATCATTCTTAGTGACTAACTGCATTGCTACAGCTAAGAAGCCCTTTACTGTTGGTGAAGAGTGGATCCTGCCTGCTGCTAGGGACATTTGGACTTTTAGGAGAGACTGCAGTTCAAAAGGTGGCACGTGTTCCTCTTTCAGCTAGCACCATAACTAGACGAATTGATGAAATAGCAGAGGACACTGAGGCACAATTATTAGGATTAGTGAGTCACTGTAGTGCACAATCCAGGTTGACAAGTCTACCCATGTTGACAACAAGGCAACAATGCTTGTTTTTGTGTGACATATTTTTCAGGAGGATATGCATGAGGATATGTTATGCATTTTTGTTGCCAACCAATACACAGTTGCAGAATTATTCAGATCTTTGAATGATTACATATCAGGAAAACTGAATTGGTCATTTTGTGTTGGCGTATGCGTGGATGGAACAGCTGCCACGACTGGAAGACTTTCTGATTTCGCTATTTGGGTCCAGGAGGTTGCTTCTGAATGTGAGTCTACACACTGCGACATCCATAGAGAAACGCTGGCTAGCCAAAAAATGTCGCATGAACTAAACAATGCTTTGTAGGATGTGATTAAAATTATCAACCACATTAAAGTACATGCCTTTCACTCATCGCCTGTTCACACGGCTCTGTGAGGAAATGGACACAGGGCACAGACGTCTTCTCTTATACAGAGATGTGAGGTGGTTTTCTAAAGGTGGATCACTGGCCAGAGTTTTTGAGTTACGGGAGCCACTCCAGAGATTTCTTTTACAAAAACAGTCACCAATTGCAGCATATTTTAGTGACACAGAATGGGACGCAAACCTTGCTTATTTGTGTGACATATTCAACTTGCTCAACGAACTCAATCTGTCACTTCAGGGGAGAATGACAACTGTGTTCAGGTTGGCAGATAAAGTGGCTTCATTTGAGACCATAAAGCTGGTCTCATTCAAGGCCAGACTGTAATTAATCAGGGCAACAAGTGAGCATTGGGAGTTTTGACGTGTTTCAAACATTAGCAGAGATTTTGAAAGAGACTGAGCTGCAGCCTTCTTTCTCCCAGCTGGTGCACGATCACCTGCCTCAACTTTCAAAAGAGTTTGAGCATCACTTCCCAACCACAAACGACCCCCAAACTGGGAAAGAACGGATCTTCGACCCGTTTGTGAATAAGCCAGGTGAATCCACTTTGTGGGTGCTAGAAGAGGATCAACTGCTTGAGATTGCAAATGTCGGTGGCCTTAAAAGTATATTTGATACAACTTTAAATCTCCACATGTTCTGGATTTAAAGTCCAGGTGGAATATCCTGGGATTGCCACAAAAACAGTGAAAAGCCTGCTTCCATTTCCAACATCCTATCTTTGTGAAGCAGGGTTTTCTGCAGTGGCAGCACCCAAAATGAGATTACAGAGTAGACTGGACTTGAACAACACGCTTCGGGTGTCACTGTCTCCTGTCACCCCCAGGTGAGACCGTCTAGTTATAGGAAACAAGCTCATGGGTCTCACTGATTCTGTATTATGGTGAGTTGCATAATTATTTCATTATATGTTACAATATAATAATAATAATAAAGTGAACAATAAATGTAATGTGCATGAATCATCCCCAAGCTATCCCCTCCAACCAGTCTGTGGAAAAATTGTCTTCCATGCAACCCGGTCCCCGGTGCCAAAAAGATTGGATACTGCTGCATTAGAAAGTCTAAAATAAAAAAAAAAAAAGAAAGAAGAAAAACCCTCAAGGACTGAAAAATGTGTAGAGTGTCTGAAACTCTTATACACGGATGGTGAGAAAGTAAAATGAAACGACCACTTTGGAAGACAATTCGAAAGTTCCTTAAAAAGTCAAACATCCGTTCACAGATGACTTAACCATCCCATCCTTAGGTATTTACCCAAGAGAAATGAAAATATACATCTACACAAGGACTCACATGCAGATGTTTATCATAGCTTTATTTCTAATGCCCCAAACTGGAAACAACCCAAGTATATATCAACAGGTGAATGGCTAAACAAATTGTGGTGCATTCATACAACAGAATATGAGTTAGCAATAAAGAGGAACTGTTGACCCGTGCAACAGCACGGCTAAATCTCAAGATAGTTAAGGTGGGTACCAGAAGCAATGCAAAAAGGAGTATGTATGATATGACTCCATTTATTTAAAGTTTTAGATACACGCTAATTTCTAGTGACAAAGCAGATAGCGGTTGCCTGAAGATAGAGGAGGGGAGGAGGGGGGAGGAATTAATAAAAAAAATCACAAGGAAACTTGGGGGTGATGGAAATATTCTCTTGCTTTTGGTGTTAGTTTTGCTATATAAAGATATGTTAATGCTGATCAGTGTGCTCTTTAAATGTATTCAGTTCAAGTGCATCCAGGGCCTGTGCTTGGCCACAAACGACCTCACATTGCTGTGCCAGATCAGAATCCTGCTAAGATCCATACAGGATAAATATTTTAAGTTGCTGTGAAGTGAAGGTGTTTTTAAATTTTATTCATTTATTTATCAGAGTGAGATAGGGTCTCACTCTGTTGCCCAGGCTGAAGTTTAGTGGTGCAGTCATAGCTCACTGCAGCCTTGACTTCTGGGCTCCAGTGATCCTCCTGCTTCAGCCTCCTGAGTGGCTGGGACTACAGGCACCTGCCACCATGCCTGGATAATTTTAAAATTTTTGTAGGGATAGGGTCTTGCTGTGTTGCCCAGCTGGGCTCAAACTCCTGGGCTCAAGCAGTCCTCCCACCTCGGCTTCTCAAAGCACTGGGATTACAGGCATGAGCCACCATGCCCAGCCTGAAGTGAGGTTTTATTTTCCTGACTGTGACCCACACGTTCAGCACATGGGATGTTGACCTCACTGCTAAAAATTATACTGTAAATAGATGATAATAAGACAAAGTACATGATAAGGGCGGAAAGTGTAAATAGTAGGCTAAATATAGCAGCTTCACCTTTGCTGCAATATGACTGATCTCATGCACTTGCCAGAAACACCCATGAAGGGCAGGTGGTAGCTGAGGCTGCAGAGAGCCTGAAGCCTCCGGAAGCACAGGCAGCTTATCTTGTTGGTGTCTTGCATACAGTATGATTTGTTTGTCAGCTTGTGCGTTACCTAGGAAATGACTGTACAAGAGTCCCTGATTGGTTCTCTTTTCCTCGCTCTGGAAACCTTGGGTTTTAAGCAGGCTATTGAGCAGTCTGCCATGTTGCTTTATTCTGTCTATTATGCCTGTTTGTGTTTTCCACTTCAAAAAAGTGCTTTCTAGCTTATTATCTCATTAGACCTTCACTGTTTTTCTGAAGAAGGCAGAGGTGTTAGACCCACCGCCATTTTATAAAGAGGAAATAAATTCTAAGGTAAAGACATAAGATGGCTCTCTCCGGACTACATAATGTCAACATCAGAGGCAGGGCGGATGGAACCAAGTCTCTCAACAACTGGTGGAGGCTCTTTCTCGTCCACGGATTGCCTCCTGGAGTACCACAGAATTTGAGATCTGAAAGTCAGCCTTCATGAAAAGCTAATTCAACTGGCTCAGTTTCCTGATGGAGGAAATATGGCCCAGAGACTCTGTGTCTCAGAAGATTCTGGAAACAATTGAAGCCCAGGATTTTCCCACACTCTCCTGAATGGGAGTGAACCACCCCATCCCCACTCCACGCCCCAGCCTGCTCTGGGGGCGTCTGCGTGTTTAAGGAGACTGGTGTTTATCAACGACGGGTGTTCAAGGCTGAGTACTTTGCTATTCAAAAGCCTCTGTACTTGACCTTGGGACACTTATTTAATTTCTTGGTACTCATTTTTTTCCCCTCTGGAATGTGAGAACAAACTCAGCACTTCTTCCTCTCAGCAAGGCTTTGAGAGCACTTTCTTATCTTTTGAAGAAAGAAAAACATTTTTCGAAAGGTGTTTATTTAACAGTTTAAGGAAAATATTTTTTTTCATTCACTTCCCTAAGGATAATATGAACAATGCAATACTCATAACGTTTCTGGGTTTTTATTGTTGTTTATTATTTAGCTAAATGGAGAGCATCGTTCTGAATGCTTTTTCTTATTTCCCAAGCTCTAAAATACCCCCGTTTGTGTGGTGCACACAATACATCCTAGCGCAGCAGAGCAGTGGGGAGTGAGTTTTTCCAGTGATGAAGGCTCCTCCTAAAAATCGCGCTCCATCCTTCTATCACGTGAGCAGTGCTGTCACTTTGGAATATTCTGCCTGTGACCGGAATATGAGTATTTCGTAACAAAGCCACACATGTTAATGAGTTATGAGGAAAACATTTGATACTGTTCTGGGAAGTAGCTTTGGGACACTTAAAAGTTCTTAACCCTTAAATAATCCTATTAAAGTGGGTTCTCTGATCATCCCAGTCTCCTGCGAGAATTGAGACATTCTGAGACCAAGATGAACTGAATATAGGATCTTTTCCCTAAAGAGCTTCATGCGGAGGGGCTGAACATGGAAACCAGGCTGGCTGCAGGTCCCTGGCTGTGTTAGGAGGGACCCTCGGACCTGCTCCTTTATTTTCCGTACAGTTAGCTGTTCCAAAGCGCGGTGGGGTGTCCAGAGACGGTTGTAAGGGAGAACAGCTGTGAAGAGCCCTGTGCCTTGACACTTCCCCGTGATGCTGGTGAGAAGCAGCGTTGGTGAAAATTTGTGAGCATTGCCACCAAATTCTGCCTGCTAGCCGTCTAGTTTAGCCAACCCTAACCTCCTCCCATTTGGAGTTCCCCAAATACCACCCAGCTCCGATTTAGGTGTCCATCCTCTGTGCTCTGATGACAGCTCATGCTGGTTGCTGTAGTAACTCTTGGTACACTGCAGCGTCATTTTTGGTCTACTTGTCTCTCCGGAGTAGACTGTAAACTCTTTGAGGACTAAAACTTGCTGCCCCACAAAGTGCCTAATACGGCACCTGGCATGTGGCAGGAAGTCGGTAAATGTTTCTAGAATGAATGGATTCTCGTGTGCATGTGACCATTGGCAGTACCAGGCAAGTAGGCTATTGCTGCACTTAGGAAAGGGGTGTCACCGTGAGGATTTGTCTTTCAGGGAATCCCAACCACAGGCTGCCTAACACCTTTCTGTGGACATTGTTACACACCCGTGGGAGAAAGACAGCCAAAGGGGCTTGTCCCAGACTACTCCCCCATGTTCGTGACCTTGACTTCTTTTTTTCCTGTGTGCTATGGTGCTAATACATGTGAACAGGTGATTTGCAGGTGGGACACACCCCCCTCCACCCACACCCCACACAAGGGCCATCCAGACAGTATCCAGCCATTGTTAACATAACGAGGATGGTTTGCACGACACAGATGTAACCAGGCAGTGACTTCACTGTACTAGTCAGCGGGGCGCTAGACACCCCTGAGTAAGCGTGTGTGCTCTGTGGCCATCACATTCAAAATGACTAAGCGAGTAGGACAACAAATCTGCATCACATTTTGCATTAAGGTTGAACACTCCTCCACAGCCACTGTTCAGATGATTCAGAAGGCTCTTGGAGACGATGCAATGAGTGCAGAGCAAATAAAAGCGTGACGCAAATGCTTTAATGATGGTCGAGAATCTGTTGAAAGTGATCCACGTTCTGGAAGGCCTGCAGCAAGCAGAACACCTGAGAATGTTGACCGTGTACGGGTTAGGTTAACATATGCTGGGAGAACTGTGTGAGGTCCCAAGGTGCCTACTTTGAAGGGGACTGAGGCATCATTGTCCTGTGTACAGTGTTTCTTGTATCTTGTTGTTTCTTCAATAAATGTCTCTCTTTCATATTGCATGGCTGGATACTTTCTGGACAGACCTTGTATATGGCTCCTTTGACCCTCGCCCCTGATTTTTGTATTTATATACATATTTATGTGCATAGGATATATAACATTGTTTGTGTTATTCCATGAGTGGATATTGTACATAACATGCTGCAACTTTTTTACTCAACATGTTTTTAAGATCTAGAATATTTATGCTGCTAATTGCTCATCATATAAATTCATGTGATTTAGACACTCCCCAGTTGATGGACATCTGGGATAGTGTTCTGTTTTTTACTATCACAAAGATTAGAATGAACATTGTTCATTCTACCGTGGCATTGTTCATACTGCCGTGGCAATGTGTAATGTGTATAAATGGTGTTTCTCTAGGGTAGATACCTAGGAGTGGGATTTTGGGATAGTAGAATATGACCATGTTTTGTTTTTATAGATAATGCCAAGTTCCCTTTCGGGATGGCTGCACCAATTTATGTTCTTGGAATGTCACCATTCTTGATATGTTCAAACTTTTCACAATTTTCCAGGCTAATGGGTGAAAAATGGTATCTTGTTTTAATTAGCCTTCCCCAGGTTATTGGGGAAGCTGATTATACTTTTATGTACTTGTCCGTTTGTGTTTCCTTTTCTGTATGTTGCTGCTTTATGTGCTTTGCCATTTTTCTACTGTTATCTTTTTCTTGCTGGCTTTTAGGAGTTCTTTATTTGTTCCAAGTACCATTCTTGTTATACATAAGCTGCAAATAATTTCTCCTAATTAGTTTTTCTTTTAATAATATTGTGTGGTTTTGCTATAAGAAGTCCCCCTACCCCTTTCCATTTTGGTATGATCAAATTTACCAATCTTTTTCTTTATGAGGTTGTGGTGGTTTGTTTTTGTTGGGCTGGGGAGGATAAGAAAGCTACTGTCTTGATGCCATGAAGATATATGCCTATATTTTGTTTCAATGGATGTAAACAATTAGACTTTAAAATTATGTCTTTAATGCATCTAGAATTTTTGTGTTTGAGATGAAATAGGGATCCAATTTTGTTGATTTTTTTTCTCAGACAAATATACAACTTTCCTGATATGATTTCAAAGGTCTCCTCCATTCTATGCCAAATTCCAATGGATGCATGATTGTTCCTGGATTTGTTGTTCCATTCTGTGGATCTGTTGGTCCCTTTTGTTCTAGAGCCATACTTCTAACATTTATGTGATTAAAATGAGTCAATGTTTGGTCACCATCTTTTCTTGGATTTTCAAAGTGCTGTTGACTAATGTTGCATTTATAGTATATTTCATATGTATTTCAAAATTGGCTTGTCAAATCTAATGAAAAATCCTGTTGGGGTATTGTGTGAGGTTGCATTAAACTTACTAATTTTGAGAGTATTGGCTTGTTTTCACTATTGATTCCTCTCTTCTAGTCCATCTTTCTCCAGTAAGCTTTTCTTTTATGTCTTTCAGTGAATTTTTTATTAGGGTTATTCCTTTATATTTTGTGAGGGTTTTTTTTTTGTTATTTTAAGTGCCTATATTAATTTTCTGAATTATTACTGGATATAAGAAGCTAATGATATTTGGATATTGATCTTGTTGGCCCATAGCTTTGCTAATTTTTAAAAACACTTAGTTCTATCAATTGATTATTTTGGATATGTTATATAATGATAGTTTTGTCTCTCCTTTCCAATTCCATGTTTCTTTTTCTTTTCTTTCTCATATAATGAGCCAGGATTTTCAGTACAATGTTGAATGGCAAGGGTGATAACATGTAACCTTCTGTTGGTTCTTACTGTAACAATTGCTTCTAAATTTCATCACTAAAAGTGTTTGTTGCTGGCTTTGGAGAGACTCTTTCATTCCTTATTGGCTAAGAGATTTGTTTATTTGGTTTTTAAGTCATAAATAATGTTGACTTTTGAATGGTTTTTCTGTGTATACTGAGATGTTTCTTTTCATTTATGAAATTAATATTTCAAATTAACTGATATTCTAATATTAAGGCATGCTTGAATTTTTTGGGATAAACCCTATTTGGTTAAAGAGTATTATTCTTTAAATCCATGGCTAGACTCAATTTTCTGTTTTGTTTTGGATTTTTGCATCTATGCTCATAGCGACATTTGTCTAAAGCCCCTGTCCTTTGTACCACATATAATGACTTAGGCAGCGTCTCTTCTTTTTCTGTGCTCTGGTGTCTGGTTTTAATGTAAGATTTATCTATTCATTTAAGTTGTAGTAGAACTTACCTGCAAAACTGGACCCGTTGGCTTTTGGAGAGGATATTGTCTATGTTTTTGGAACAATTTCCGAAATTTGTTTTTCTTCCAAATTACCCACTTTATTTAGGGGCTCGTCATAGTTCATTTGGGGGTAGGTAAATGAGTTTTATGTTTGTTTATTTTTTCTTGTTAGTTTTAGCTGTTGGCATTTAATTTTAATTATTTTTCAGTTGTGTTTTTAAATGGCAAGAGAGATGAAATATTCATTTATGTAAGGAGCAGGCAAAGGCCATTTGCATAGAAGTGTGTTCTGCATAGCATTTTTCCACATTGTATTTTTTAGGTATTAGGAGCGGTTTTCAGATTCTGGCTTAACCTATACTTTGCCATGTAAGGACAGGCAGTCTCTGGGTTGCAGACAACCTGACTCATGGCGTTCTGTACTTACGAATGGGCTCCCAAACCTCCCCATGAGGATAATTTATAATTGAATAATTTAATAATTTGGGAACTGGTTTCTTCTGCACATGTAAATAAACCCATGTGGCATAAGTGGTTTGTTGACACACCATCTTCACCCTAGCAGCTAGTCTTATAGATGAGAGGCAGCTGATAGAAACACAACAACACAAAGAATCGGGAAATCCAGAGACAAGAAAATTTATGACAAAAGAATTACCTAAAGACTTTCATCTCATTGAAGCAGGATTTGCTAAGCTTGAGCAGCAAAATCCTAATATTGAGCTGTTACAAAGGTTTACCGTGTAGTTAGTGAGAACATCAGCTACTACAAGGCCATTTAAGATGGCAAAAAGAAAAAGGCTATTAAAACAACCTTTTTTGAGAAACCAACTTTAGTGCTAAGCTCCCTTCTTCCAGCAACAGAATCAAACCCTGATTCTCCAGCTCCCACTCCATCCTTTCCGGCACCATCTCCATCATCATCTTACAATTAATGTCAGCTACCTTCTTGCCTCAAAAAATAAGCAAGACATTGATGCAACATTAGGGGAGTGTTCACCTATAATACTTTTTTTTTGAAATTTGTCTCCTGTCTCCTATCAAGTAACAAAATTGAGGCAGCAACAAAAAAATCTCCCAACACAAAAAGTCCCAGATCAGATGGTTTCAGAGTCAAATTTTACTAGATCTACAAAGAAGAACTGGTACCTATACTGCATAAATTGTTTCATAACATCAAGAAGGAAGGAATACTCCCCAACTCATTCTACAAAGCCAATATACCTTGATACCAAAGCCAGGAAGGACTCAACCAGAATAGAAAACTATAGACCAATATCCTTTATGCATATAGATGCAAAAATTCTTAATAAAATCATAGCAAACCAAATTCTGCTTCATGTCAAAAAAATAATCCACCATGACCAAGCTGGCTTCATCTTAGAGATACAAGGATTTTGAACAGACACAAATCTGTAAATGTGATTCACCACATAAATAGAAACAAAAACAAAGACTATATGATCCTCTCAATAGATGCAGAAAAAGCATTCAACAAAATCCAGTACCCTTTTATGATAAGAACTCTTAACAAAATAGGCATAGATGAAACATACCTCAAAATTATAAAAGCTATATATGACAAACCCACAGCCAACATCATATTGAATAGGGAAACATTGAAAGCATTCCTGCTTAGAACTGGAACCAGACAAGGTTGCCCACTGTCACTGGACTTCTGTTCAACATAGTGCGGAAAGTCCTAGCCAGAGCAATCAGACAAGAGAAAAAAGTCAAGGGTATTCAATACAATGCGGAAAGAAGAGCTCAAACTATTGCTCTTTGCTAACAATATGATCTTATATCTGGAAAACACCAACAATTCTGACAAGAGACTCCTGGAATTAATAAATTTAGCTAAGTCTCTGGTTACAAAATCAATGTACACAAATCAGTAGCATTCCTATACACCAACAACAGTAAAGCTGAGAATCAAAGACTAAATACCTTTCACAATAGCAACAAGGAAAATAAAATGCCCAGGAATATATTAATAAGGAGGTGAAAGACTTCTACAGAGTGAACTATAAAACACTGAGGAAGGAAACTGCAGAGGATGTAAACAAATGGAAAAACATATCATGGTCATGGATTGGCACAATCACCAGTGTTAAAATGTTATATTACCCAAAGTGATTTACAGATTCAATATAATCCCCATTAAAATACCAACATAATTTTTTTGCATATCTAGAAAAAATAATTCTGTGCTTCATATGGAATCAGAAAAGACCCTGAATAGCCAAAGCAACCTTAGGCAAAAAGAATAAATCAGGAAGGGCACCATTTTACCAGACTTCAAAGTGTACTACAAGGCTATAGTAACCAAAACATCATAGTATTGGCACAAGAACAGAGACATAGACCAGTGGATCAGAACGGAGAACCCAGAGGAAAAACCATCCTCATATTGCCATCTGATCTTTGACAAAGCAGGCAAAAACATATACTGGGGAAAAGAATTCCTGTTTAATAAATGGGTCTGGGAAAGTTGGATAGTCATATATAGGAGGCTGAAACAGGACTCGTATCTCACACCACTCACAAAAATTAGTTCACCATGGATAACAGACTTAAACCTAAGGCATGAAACTATCAGAATTCTAGAAGAAAATGTTGTAAAACTCTTAATAGATATTGGCCTAGGTAAAGAATTTATGAAGAAGACCCCAAAGGCAATCACAGCAACAACAAAAATAAATAAATGGGACCTGATTAAATCAAAAAAGCTTCTGCATAGCCAAGGAAACAATCAACAGAGTGAGTAAACAACCTACAGAATGGGAGAAAATATTTACATGCTATACATCTGATAATGGGCTGATAACCAGAATCTACAAAGAACTCAAGCAAATCATCATGAAAAAATCAAACAACCCCATTAAAAAGTGGCCCAAAGAAAAGATATACTAATGGCCAACAAACATAGGAAAAAATACTCAACATCTCTAATCATGATGGAAATGCAAATCAAAACCACAATGATATATCACCTAACTCCATTGAGAATGGCATTTATGAAAAAAGCCCCAAAACAACAGATGCTGGTGTGAATGTGGAGAGAAAGAAACACTTATACACTGTTGAAGGGACTGCAAACTAGTATAAATGTCTATGGAAAGTAGTAAGGATACACCTCAAAGAACTAAAAGTAGACCTACCATTTGATGCAGCAATCCCAGGACTAGGTATGTATCCAAAGGAAAAAAAGACATTTTATAAAAAAGACACTTGCACTTGAATGTTTATAGTAGCACAATTCAGAATCACGAAGATGTGGAATCAATCCAATGTCCATCGGTACACAAGTAGATTAATACAATGTGGTATATATGTACCATGGAGTACTACTCAGCCATGAAAAATGAATTAATACCTTTTATAACAACCTGAATGGAACTGGAGACCATCCATCTAAGTGAAGTATCACAAGAATGAAAAAAGAAATACCACATGTACTCACTATTAAATTGGAACTAATTGGTCAACACTCATGTGCACAGATGATAGTAAAACTCAATGGAATTCAAGCAAGTGGGAAGGGGGAGGAAGGGATGGATAAATTCACACCTAATGGGTACAATGCACATTATCTGGGTGACGGACACACTTATAACTTTGACTCAAACTGTATAAAAGCAATGCATGTAACCAAAATATTTGTACCCCTGTAATATTCTGAAATTTAAAAACGTTCAACGCTGTTATATTATGATTATAAATGTTATTCATAGCTGAGCCCTGTAGTCTTGTATGATTTGTTATTTCCTTTCTTGCATTAGATTTGTGTTCCCTGGTATTAATATTAATAAATGAATATATGGTATAGATTAATTACACATACTTGTTCCTGTCTTTGCTGGGCATGCTCTAGGTTGGCTCCACAGTTGTCATCTTGGGCTCCCATGGGTTGACATCCTGGGGATTTATGTTACTTTTCTCTTAGTTTGTATATAATCTCATCCTATGTTGTCTTTTGTGGTTTACTCCATTGTTTTGGAGGAGCACATCCTCAAGAAGAACCTGAGATACAAAGAAAGTTTTTCTTTTTTAAACCTAGAATGTCTGAAAACATTGGTATTCTGTCCTCATAATTTATGTAGTAGTTTGTTTTAGATGGAAGTGAGTTTACTTTTATTATTTTGAAGGCATTCATTCATTATCTTCTAATTTCTGATGTTGCTTTTGAGATGTCTAATGCCATTCTAATAACTAATTCTTTGTTTAAAAAAGTAAATTCCTGTTTTTCCTCTCTGGAAGGAAGATCTTCTGTTTGTCTTTCATGTTATGAAAGTTTAGTGATTAGCCTTGGTGAGGGTTTTGTTTCATATTTTTGGTTTTGCCTGTTTATTCTCGATGCATTATGCAAGGTACTCAGACCCTTTCACTCTGGAACTCATGTCCTTTAGTCCTGGGAGATTCTTTTGAGATTATTTTATTTACATGTTTTGTTTTGTTTTGCCCTTGTTTTCTCTGATCTAGCTTTTTGGCCTTCCTGTTATTTATATCTGGACCTCCTGAACTGGTCTTCTAATTTTCTCTTCTTTTTTTCTCCTCTATTTTGTTTTTTGTCCTTTTGCTCTACTTCTTGAGAGATTTCCTCAACCTTATCTTCTGATCCTTTTATCGAGCTGTTACTATCTATTATGTTTTTAAATGTTAAGAATTTTCTTTTTTCTTTATGTGTTCTTTTTTATAGCTTCTTTTCTTGTCTGACAGTTACAATATCTCCTCTCTCTGATGATGTTAATGATAATTTTTGAAAGTCTTCCTCTCCTTGAATACCATATTTGCCACATGACATCGTTCTATTTGTTATGGTCTCTGTCTTTCATATTAGATGACTTCCCAAAAGTCTGAAGATTATGGGCTTTCTGATTATATTTAAGAAAAAAATATATATGATTGTGTATAGGTTATGCTTGTTAAATGTGATCTTAATTCTAGGGCAAGGGTTTTAACCTGTCATTTGGATACATGGATGGAATTTAGGGAATCCATGAATTTGAATTGGAAACAAAGTGCCTATTTTAATTTAGACTTTATCTGAAAATTAGCATTTGTTTCAATTGTAAAGGAAATAAATAAATAATATTAGAGTACTTGTGACTTTGTCACCAATAAAAATCAGATATTTTCATCTGAGATTAGTTTTGGCAGATATCTCAAAATATTTGTGCGTATCATAACTGAAAATTACCATGCTTATTAGATTTGCTATTAGATGTTTCAATTTAATGCATTACTTTAGAAGCATTTCACTACTATAGCACAATTTTTTATACGTTATTGACTATATGCTAATTTAATCGGTTTCCTTTGTAAGTTTATATATTTTATTTTATGCACTTACTGTCATTTTCCCTGTTCTCCTGGGCAGGGCAAATTCCCAGGACAGTAGGAGGAGAATTCTAATCTCCCCCTCTCTTCAATGCAGTGACCCTGCTTTTAGCCTAGCCCAGTCTGCAGCTGAACAGAACCTTTAGTCTACTCTCTGTCATGAATGTACTTTCTCCCCTACTGGGAGCAGTTAACACATTCTGAACAGTGGTGGGAGGAGGTCTGGGCATCTTAAAGATGTGTAGTCAATTCATGCTCTTGCTTTTTGTTCCACCTCCTTCACCCCCATTCCAGGAATGCCTAGTGACACCCATTCCTGAGCCTTCCTGGGGTGGGAGTGTTGTGACATCTCGTTTTTTGACCTCTCCTCTCTGCCTTAGGACTGCACCATTCCCTGCTCCACGAGGGCAGCTACCACTCTCTTCTTCCCCAGATCACACAATGTTGTGACTGTTGTCCTTCCCTTGTTCTCCTCGGCCTTGTGGGTTCATGCCTTAAAAATCCCTGCGCTGCCATTTAGAAGGCTTAAAAATCCAAGTGTGTGTGTTCAGTCCACTGTCTTTAACTAGAATCCCTTCTGATTTTTTAAGGCAGTTTCAAAGTATAAAGGGGTGTTCTTAGCATTGTGAATTATTCTTTTCCTTTTCTTTGGCAAAAAATGAAATTCAGGGCCATCAGGCAACATTACAGAAAGAGCATCCTACATTGTTTTGGGTACAAAAGGCAGTGGCCTTCAGCATCTCTGACTGTGACCTGGCCCTACGGGCGTGACTTCTCTCTTTAGAGTTGTAATTTTCTCCTAGTAGGGATCTTGTGATGGTTATATTTAAAATAAAGTTAAATTGTGTATTAAGCATTTGGAAAAGAGCCTCCTGTCTAATGGGCATTAGGAAATAGTGTTGGCTGGTGTTGTTGTTACTGCTACTTAAGGAACTCTCTAGCTTGATACTGGGGTGTTGGCGTGGTGTTCATACCAACTTAGGAGCAACAGCAGGCAGCCAGAAGGTCCCCCTGTTGGAGAGCAGAGCTATGCAGGATGGCAGTGCCTCTGCTAGGGGGGTTTCTTGAGGGGAGGCTATGCTTGGCTTCAGTTTTAGGGAACCCTGGAGGTATCCTTTAAATGTCTGGTGGTGTGTGAGCCCGGCCAGCATGGCTCATCTCAGATGCCATGGTGACCTTCAGGGATTGGAGTGCTTGTCCCTGAGCCTCTGCATTCCTTGTAGCAGAAAACAGTCTGAGGGATGCCTCACCCATCAGAAGCCAGACTGCATGGTGGAGTGGCAGCCATGAACCTCAGAGTGCCCTCCTTGTCACCGAGGCAGCTGTGGCACCTCAGCTAATGCTCTGACCCCTTCTCTGTCCCCCGCTGTGGCTTCCTATGGCCTTGATGGCCTCAGTTTCATGGTGCCCCTGGAGGTAGGCATCTGGTTGCTTCACAATGTCCTGCAGGGCCTCACCTGGTGGGCAACCTGCCTGGCCACAGACGCTGGGACGAGAGCCCACTGTGACCCTAGTATCCATAGGCTACGACAGAACCTCCGGGCTGCTAACCTGCTTGTCTTAACATCAGTCTGATCCTCCTGATATCAGAATGGTCTGATGCTAATTTAAAAATTGTGAAGTAGGCCGGGCGCTGTGGCTCACGCCTGTAATCCTAGCTCTTGGGAGGCCGAGGCGGGCGGATTGCTCAAGGTCAGGAGTTCGAAACCAGCCTGAGCAAGAGCGAGACCCCGTCTCTACTATAAATGGAAAGAAATTAATTGGCCAACTGATATATATATAAAAAATTAGCCGGGCATGGTGGCGCATGCCTGTAGTCCCAGCTACTCGGGAGGCTGAGGCAGAAGGATCACTGGAGCCCAGGAGTTTGAGGTTGCTGTGAGCTAGGCTGAAGCCACGGCACTCACTCTAGCCTGGACAACAAAGCGAGACTCTGTCTCAAAAAAAAAAAAAAAAAAAAAAAAAAAGAAAAAAGAAAAATTGTGAAGCCGTGGCAATTTGTCAATATAATTTAATAAGCAAGGGAAATTGAGGGTTTCTACTTGGTGTAATTTCCTCCACATCTGCCAGTTTCTCTCATCTGCTGCTGGGGTGGAGGGGAGGGTGGTGATGGAAAGTTCTGAAGAGGAGAGTGACTGTTTTAATTTCACCTGGGGCCGTAAATCAATATTCATTTATTATTCAGCCAGCATTAGCATGTCCCTGGGTAATACTCTAACACATGTAGTGTCAGAATGGTTTGAATTTGTCCTCATTAGGGAGGCAAAGGACGCCTTTTTGCAGGCATGAGCTAGTGAGTATTCCTGCTTGCTGTCGCCCATCTTATGAAAAAGGAAAATGTTGGTCTTTGGGGGAGGGGCGAGTTGGGTTTTCAGACACACCTCTCTGGTGTTGGTGGCCATAGTGATCTGGAATTGCAGCTGCTGGTGTTGCACCTCTGATAAGGAATAAGCTTAAAGTAGGAGGTGACAATTGGCACTGTAGGAAAAAAAATCTTATTTCAACACAAGGTTTTCCTGTGAGCAGCACAGTGAATAAAAACACTTTGAGATGAGACTGTACGGGAAGACGGGGCTGGTGGCAGAGGGGAGAGAGAGACGTGAACTCTCAGCGTTGGGGACTGTGCTGGCTGATGCCTGGCTAGAAACAAGGCTTGTCCATCTTATTTGAAGATGAGAGTTAATCAGAAGACAGAATTTGACTTACAGATGCTAACCGACACTCCCACCTCTATTTTGGTGCATGGGGTATTGGGTGGGAGTGATGGGGAGAGGGTGGGGTGCACTTTGAGCTCAGCAGGTTGGAGGAGGTGCAAAGTTGTGTTGAGACATCCTGACAGCTGAGGTTTTGCTTAGTGACTGGACCAGCCGTCTCCGAGGCTGCCGGTAGACCCCGATGGGAGAGGTGGTGCTAGCATCTCCTCCACCTCAGCTTTTGTCACTCTGATCCTTTGACCTGAAGCTATAGCTCCTAGGAAGGCAGATCTCCTAAGTAAGGGGAGAGGATTAGATCCCATCAGCTTCCCCCCATCTCTTCGCCTATTCCTTGCATTGACGATTGCCAGTTGTCTTGGGAGCCAAAATAAAAAAGCCTGGTGTCAGCGGGAGGCATTTAGATTGAATTATAACAAGTGTTTTGTGGGGAGGGCTGTGAAACAAATCACTAGGATGAGACTCAAGGACGAACGAACAGCTGATACTTGCAACAGTATGGGTGACTCTCAAAAGCATGATGTTGACAAAAGAAGCCAAACAACAAAATACTGTGATTCCATTTATATGAAATTCAAGACTAGAAGAAATTAATCTATGGTGATTGAAGTCAGAAAGTGGTTGCAGGAGGCTGAGAAGGAGACATGAAGGGAACTTTCTGGGGAATTGGCAATATACTATGTTTTGGGGGTGGTTATCTGGGTGTTAACCATTGACAGAGTTTATCCAATTGAATGTCTATAATCTGTACATTTATTGTGTATTCATTATATCTCAATACAAAAAGTATATAATGGTTTTTAAAACCTAATCCCTAGGTCCGTTTTGGAGGCAGGGTGTTAGTCGCTCACAATGAGTCTTAGCCCTGTGATTTGCCCAGTTTAAGGTCCCATGTCCTTGCCTAAATACTACTTTTTGACCATTTTCTGGGTCACGATTTCTGTCTGCTCCCGTCCTGCGCTTGTCTACACCACTTTTGAGCCACTTATGGCTTTATCCCAAGGTCAGAAGGAAGAACCAACTTGTTTGGAAATCTCTATCCAGTAAAACTTTCTGTGGTGATGCGAATGTTCTGTGTCTGCATTCTCCAATATGATAGCCAGTAGCCGTGTTGAGCACTCAAGTGTGGCTAGTCAAATAAGGAGCTGAGTTTTCAATTTCATTAATTTTAAATTTAAAGTAATTTTAGTGTGGCTAGTGAAATAAGGAGCTGAGTTTTCAATTTCATTAATTTTAAATTTAAAGTAATTTTAGTGTGGCTAGTGAAATAAGGAGCTGAGTTTTCAATTTCATTAATTTTAAATTTAAAGTAATTTTAGTGTGGCTAGTGAAATAAGGAGCTGAATTTTAAATTTAAGCACACCTGCTTGAATGTGATGAGTGCTATTGAAAAATATCAGGGAGTGGAGAAGGATTACAATCAGGGATCACCTCACTGGGAAAGGGGGCATTTGAGCAGAGAGATGACAGAGGTGAGGGAGTAAGCCCTGTGGCTGCAGGGAGCCTCCAGGCAGTGGGAACTGCACGTGCAAAGGACCTGCAGTAGGAGTGTGCCTGTTGTAAAGGAAATAAAGACTCTCAGGACTCTTAAACTGCTACGCCAAGGGAAAGTTAAGCCTGGAGGCTGAGTCAGGCATCATCATCTTCCAAATTAACAGCCATTACTTCATAACCTTGTGTCAAAACATTATACAGTGGTCAGACCCCCACATAAAGGCAAAAGGCCTCAAGCATCTTCAAATGATGGCTCCCACAAATCCCTCATGGTCTCAAAACCTTTCAAGATGTATATCCTCCCATAAACAGGGCCCTGCCCATCGTAACTTTGCAATCGGAACTTGCAATCCAAGTCTAGCTCTTGAAACTAAAGCCTGCTCAATGTCACACAGATCATGTCAATTAGAAGCTCATCTTCCCAGGTATAGACCAAAGATGGTGAGAGCAATCACCCCTGCACCTACCCAGCCCTCTTCCTCTGTGCCTTTCCCCTTTAAGGAAAATATATAAATACTAAACCTCCTAGAAGCCTCTTTGGAAAGAAACAGCTACAGAGGTGTCTGTGGCTTGAGTTTTTCCAGGATGTGCCCTAAAACTGGCTTAATAAACCTCGGTTGCCTCAGTCACTCTTTTCGGTTGTCACAGCCATGTCTGAGAAACAGGGAGGAGGCCATGGTGCCTGGAGCAGAGTGAGTGTGACAAGAGGGAGGGCGGGGGTCTGGTTGGGTTTGGCTTTCCTGCCAGGAGGTGGAAAAGATATCATCTGACACTGTACACCAGGTGGTGGGGACTCACCTGCCACCTCCCTAGCCTGGGGGTCGGGTGCAATGCAGGGGCTGTGTGTCTTCCAGGAGAAAAGCCGAGGGAGGCCCAGGTCTGGCTGACCAAGGTCTCCTGAGCTAGCGTGCAATAACCAATATCACAGGTCGGCACAAGAATGCTCACCTAGGTCAGATTTTGCCAGCTCCCTGATTGCCTTTGAATTCTAAATGAGCCCTGTGGCTTTCTCTGCATTCCAGCCTGGGCTGAGAGAATTGGAAGGGGCTCTCAAGGCAGAGCTGGAGGATGGCTGAGAGTCCTGAGCTTGGAACATAGCTCTGTCACTCTCTCTCTGCTGTCTTTGGGGAGTCACCCCCTTTTCCCACATCTCAGCCTCATTTTCATTACTGGCAGCATGAATTGGATGCCCCCTAAGCCTTTTTACAGTTATAGTAATGCTGTATGATTTTAAGACCACCTCATGTTCTCACAGAAGGAAGGGGTACTCTCCCTTGTCTGGTGGTGGTCAGATTTGGGGTCCTACGAGTGTGTGTCTCTGTGATTTATTTTGTGAGGTAAGGCAGGATTAGTCTTGGCATAGACCAGAGAGTTTGGGATGTATCGCTTTTTATTTCCCAGGGGTCTGTCGGTTTCATGGAATTCCCATAAAAGCATTTTGTTCCATAGGATAAAGGTGTTTATTTTCATGCCTTGGGACCAATGAAGTTGGAAAATTAAAGTTTGAGCATTACTAGGTCTTGGAAAAGACAGTCCACTCAGACTTACCACTGGCTTTTGTCACATACGATCTGGACTGTAAGGGCTTTTTGGGAGTAGGATGAGGTGGCATTTAGAAGCTGCCCTGCTTAGAAAATGGGGTGCCGGACTGTCTTAGTTCATTCGGATTGCTGGAACAGAATACCATGGACTGGGTGCCTTATAAACAACAGAAATTTATTTCTCATAGTTCCGGATGCTGCAAAGTCCAAGATCAAAATGTTGGCAGAGGCTGGGCACGGTGCCTCATGCCTGTAATCCTACCACTCTGGGAGGCCAAGGCAGGAGGATTGCTTGAGCTCAGGAGTTCAAAACCAGGCTGAGCAAGACCTCGTCTCTACTAAAAGTAGAAAAAAATTAGCTTGGTGTGATGACACGTGCCTGTAGTCTGAGTTATTCGAGAGGCTGAGGCAGGAGGATGGTTTGAGCCCAGGAGTTTGAGGTTGTAGTGAACTATGATGGTGCCACTGCACTCCAGGTTGGGTGACAGAGCCAAACCCTGTCTTAAAAAAAAAAAGATGCTGGCAGACTTGGTGTCTGCAGAGGGCCCTCTTCCTGGTTCATAGATGGCATCTTCTTGCTGTGTCCTCACGTGGGGAAGAGCCAAGGAAGTCCTTTGAGGTCTCTACAAAGAAGGCACTACCCCACTCATGAGGGTTATGCTCTCATGGCCTAATCACCTCCCAAAGGCCCGGCTCCTCATTCCATCAGGTGTTGATTGGGATTTCAACATATGAATTTTGGAAGAACACAAACATTGTCTCTAGCAGGGACTGTGGGCTGTTGCCCAGGGGGGAGCTCAGCAGCCCTGGTCATGGGCACGGGGGGCTGTTGCAGGCCAGCGTTGTCTGCCCACTCCCATTCATAGGGGTGGGAGGGGGGTGTGTTTGGACTCAGCTCATGTCTGGTGTCTTGGAGCGTGAGCAAGGCCTCCAGGGTCTGCTCAACCTGGGACCCTTGTGGCTTTCCTGCTAGTTCAGCCTCACCCTCACTGGTCACCTGCTTCCCTCCAAAGGCCAGGCAGCAGCTGATGCCCCAGAAGACTGTCCCTGGGGTGGTGTTTCTTCCCATCCCAGTGCACATTCCAATGTCCAGGTTGATCATTAGAAAACCAGTCAGCTTAGTCCTCTCCTGTCCCTGCCCCTGCTACCCCAGGAATGCCTTCACCGAGTGAGGATTTTAACCTTATGTCCGTGACTTTTATTGAGGCTTGCTATGGCTTGAATGTTTGTGTCCCCCACAAATATGTGTGTTGAAATCCTAACCCCCTAAGGCGATGGTGTTAGGAGGTGGGACCTTTGGGAAGTGATGGGGTCAGGAGGGTAGAACCCTCGTGAGTGGGATTAGTGCTCTTTATAAGAGAGACTCCAGAGAGCTCCCTCATCCCTCCCGCCTTGTGAGGAAATGGGAAGAAATTGCCGTCTGTGCTCCAGAAAGTGGGTCCTCACCAGACACGGAGTCTGCTGGTATCTTGATCTTAGAGTTCCAGCCTTCAGAATTGAAAATTAATTTCTGTTGTTGATGGTAATTGATGGCTACATTGTTGATGGTAATTTGTTGTTATAGCAGCTCCAATGGACTAAGACAAGGGTCAAGATGACAAATTGCTGTATTAATAAACATTTCCACATCTTCCATAAAACTGCTGCTAAAAGGCTTCGTTTACTGTGGTTTTGACATCCCTGTGTGCAGTGTGGCAGTTCATATCACAAATGTTTTTTTAATATAATGGAGTTGGATCCCGAGCAGATGAGAAAGGAGCCTGCTTAGGGAGCTCACAGGAAAGGGAGACATTGGGGAAAACAGGGGCATGGGCCGGGACCCGGCTCCAGTGTGGGCACTTCTCAGAGGATGAGATGTCAGGAAATGCTAGATGGAGAAGAAAACACTTGGGATGAGTCTAGAAAAAGGAGTATTTACCTACTCTGACTATGGAAATACATCCACAGGAGATTCTTGAGACTTCAAGCCATCCTGTCTGGGTCCTTGTTCCACCACTAACCTCTCAGCCTCTGGGTTAGTCCTTACAGTGGTTGTAGTTTGATCTGTGTCCTCTACCTCACACTATGGTAATGAGCATTGCGTACCTAATGATAATGTGCATAGGCTGGATTATGCAAATATCGGTAATTGTCACCTAGGAGGCCCTGAGATAAATTTTTTTAAAAAATTAATTTTATTGAGATATATATACAATAAAATTCATCCTTTAAGTGTAGAGTTTGGTGGGTTTTGACAGATAAGTATTGTCACAGAACTACCACCACCATGAAGATACAGAATGCTGCCATCATCCTCAAAAGTTCCCTCATGCTCTTGTGTAGTTGTTACCTCTGCTCCCCAGCTGATCTGCTTTCTGCCACTATGGTTTTCCTTTTCTAGAATGAAATCATACAGTATTTAGTTTCTTGTGTCTATCTCCTTTCACTTATCATAATGTTTCTGAAATGCAGCTCTGTTCTTACTGAATGTATCTGTAGTTCATTCTTTTTCATTGATGAGTAATATTCCATTGTATGGGTAGATGACAATTTGTCTATCCATTCACCAGTTAAGTTATTTCCAGTGTTTGTCTATCATGAAATTAGCAGCTGAGAACATTGGTGTGTAAGTCTTCGTGTGGATGCATGTGTTCATTTCTCTTGGATAAACACCAAGGACTAGAATTGCAGAGTCCTATTATAAGTCTATATTTAATTTCATAAGAAACGGCCAATCTCTTTTGCAAAGTGACCGTACCACTTTACATTCCCACGAACAGTATGTGAGCGTTCCAGGTGCTCCACATGTTCATCACACTTGGGATTATCTGTCTCTTCAATTTTAGTGATTCTTATTGGTTTGTAGTGGTAACTCATAGTGGTTTTGATTTACATTTCCCTGTTTGACAATGATGTTGATTATCTTTCCACATGTTTATTTGCAATTCTTATATCTTCTTTGATAAAGCATCTGTTCAAAGCTTTTGTCCCCTTCTCCTTTAAACTGAATCCTCTGTTTTCTTCTTAATGTGTTGTAGAAATTCTTAATATATTCTGGATACAAATCCTTTATCAGATCTGTTTTGCATGGCTAGGTGTGGTGCCTCATGACTGTAATCCTAGCATTTTGGGAGGCCAGGATGGGTTTTCTTTTTGGTCTGTTAATATAAGGAATGCTTTGATTGATATTTGAATGTTTAATCAGTGTTGTTTTCCCAGGACAGACCCCACTTGGTCATGTTGTATAGTCCTTTTTACATATTGCTAGATTTGTTAATACTTTGTTAAGAACGTCAGGTCTGAGTTCATGAGAGCTATTGGTCTGTAGTTTTCTTGCAATGCTTTGGTTTTAGTGTCATGGTAATGCTGGCTTCAGAAATGAATTGGGAATTATTTCTTCTTCATTCATATTCTAGAAGAGTTTGTTTTAGAATTGGTATTATTTCTTCCTTAAATGATTAAAGGTTTGGTAGAATTCATGAGTAAAGCCATTGCGGCCTAAAGTTTTGTGAGAAGAGTTTTAACTAGAAATTCAGTATCTTTAATTGATACAAGGCTCTTCAGGTTTTCTATATCTTCTTGAATAAAGGTTTGTCCATTTCTTCTAAATTTTCAAGTTTATTGGCATAAAGTTGGCTACATTTCTTTATTATCCTCTTTATAGATCTGTTATATCTGTAGTATGTGCCTTCTGTCATTCCTGATATTGTTAACTTGTGTCTTCTTTTTTTGTAGATAAGTCTTAGAAGTTTATCTAATGTTATTGATCTTTAAAGATCTTTTTGGTTTTAATTTTTCATTATTGTTTATCCATTTTCATTCATTTATGTTCATATGTTTATTCTTTCCTTTTCCTTTGGGATTAATGTGATTTTCTCTTAATTCTTTCTTAAAAGGAAAGCTTTAGATCATTGATTTTAGGCCTTTAAATATTTTCTTATAAATCATTTACTAGAAATTTCCCTCTAAACACTACTTTTGCTGCATGCCACTAATTTCAATATGCTGTTTTTTCATTTTCTTCTACTTCAGAATATTTTCTAATTTCCCTAGTGATTTCTTCTTTGAATCATGAGCCTTTAAGGAGTGTGTTGTGTTGTTTAATTTTCAAATATGTGGAATCATTCTATCATTCTGTTACTGATTTCTAGTGTATTCCACTGTTGTCAGAGAATATACTTTGTATGATTTCCATTTTTTTTATTGGTTGAGATCTGTTTAATGGCATAGAATGTGGTCTACATTGATGAATATCCCATGTACATTTAAAAAGAATATGTGTCCTGCCCTTGTAGGCTAGGTGTTTCACAAATGTCAGGCCAAGTTGGTTGATAGTGTTTTTGAGGTCTTCTGTATGCTTATTGATTTTCTGTCAATTTATTCTCTTAATTACCCAGAGAGAAGTGTTACAATCTTCATCTTTAATTTTGGATTTGTCAGTGAATACTCCTGTATGTAGCATCATTTTCATACATGTACAGGTATAGCAGTAAGATAAGTATACATAGTGGATGTATACTTGTGGATGGTTTGTTCAAAGGGTAGATTTGTACTTTTCAGAGAAATTTCCAAATTGCTCTGCATACACATTGTACCATTTTTCACTGCCACCAGATTTGTACGACAGTCTGTTTTCTCATAGCTTTGTAATACTTTTGGGTAGGTAAAAAAGATCTTACTGTAGTTTTAATTTTCATTTCTTTTATGAGTGAGTTCGAGCTTCTTTCATATGCTTAAAAATCATTTTATTTTTAACTGTGTTTTGCCTTTTATCCATTTTCTATTATTTGTTGGTCTTTTTCTTGTAGATTTCTATGAGCCCTTTATATAATAAGGAGATTAACCCTTTGTGATGTTTGCCCTAGTATTGAATATGACCTTTCCCCTACATATGTTTTAATTTTTATATTACCAAGGATATCAAACTTTTATGGCTTTTGAGATGTTTATAAAGGGCCTTCACCACTACAAGGTCTTAAAGGAGCCTGCCAGCATGGACATAATTCATGTAGAGTTTACCTTTAATGAACATTTATCCTTAGCTCTGAATGAGTGGCTAATTTCCTTAAATAATTTTTGTCTGAATTTTTTATCATTCAGTGAAGATCCGACTGTGAGAAACTACAGATCCAGTGCTGGTAAGAGTGGGAACAGAAGACCTAGCAAGAAAATGGCTGTCTCTATTTTCACAGAGTCCATGGTTTAGGGACATAAGAGAGGCCATAGATGAAGTATCCTGCTACAGTTTACAGCTGGGAACCATTCCAGGTCCTGCCACTAGCAGAGTGACCCTGGGCAAATCATTTAGCCTCTCCGCATCTGTTTTGCATCTGTCAGATGCCCGCTCAACACGGGTCTGAGACCTAAGTGAGATGACAGGTGTGGCCGCACTGCAGGTCGTCATCAGTGGTGCCTACCTACAAGGGTTGCAATTTCGCATCATGAGCCATGTCTGCTCTGGCTTCCTGACTCTCTCGAGAAGGAGTCCTCCCGGAAACCACTTCTTTGATTAAACTTGGAGGTTGTCTTAGCTCGGGCTGCCAGAGACAGATGCCATTGCCTGGATGGCTTAAACAACAGGAATGTATTCCTCACAGTTCTGGAGACTGGAAGTTCAAGATCAAGGTGCCAGCAGAGTCAGTGTCTGGTGAGGCATCTTTCCTTGAGTTGGCCACCTTCTCTCTGTGTCCTCACGTGGCCCCTCCTTGGTGCATGGTAGTGGGGCGTGGAGGGGAAGAAAGAGAGAGCTCTTCTCTTTCCTTCCTATAAGGGCACTAGTCTCATTATGAAGCCCCCTGCCTAATCTAACCCTAATTATCTTCCAAAGGCCCCATCTCCAAATACCGTCATGTTGGGGGAGGTAGGACTTCAACATGTGGATTCGGGGAGAACCCAGGCATCTAGTCCATAACAGGGGCTGATAACTTGAGCAGGCTGATGACTACATCTCTGTGACGTTATGCTCGTCCTGACGGTTGATGTGGAGAACTGAGTGGAGAGAGGAGTGCCTGCCCCCCAGGGGAGCCGGCCGGGCTCTGGGTGGGGAAATCACAGAGCTTCTAGGACCTTGAAAGCTGGTTTCAGGAGAGGGGCTTCAGCAGGTCTGAGCCAGCCCAGGCCCTCGCTGGCTCTTCTGCAGGCTTCATTTTATTTGGAGGCAGATCAGCTCAGCAGTGTGGAGCCATCCCCTGCACTCTGGGTGAGACTCCGAGGTGGCCTCAGTCTCTGTTCTCCCACAGGGGACAGTAGTTGTTTTTTCCGAGCTGGTCCAGAGAGCAGAGGGTGGTTGGTAGAAGTAATCCATGTACAGGAAAAACCCGCCTTTTGCATATTGGCTTTTCCACATTTAAAAAACTTAGCTTTCGAATACTTGTGTAGCATTCACTCCGTGCTGGGCACGGTTTAAGCCCTTGGACGTGTGCTTGTGAAATCAGATGTCAGGGTTCAAGCAGAGGAACAGGCCGCTGTGATACAGAATTAAGGGGTTCATGGCAGGGGTGGGACCTCACACGACAGTGGTTGCAGGTGAAGGCGTCCTTGTCAGGCTGGTGCCTTGGCGTCTGGCATTGGACTGGAGTCGGCAGGGCAGGCAGCAGGAGACCTGGGCGTGGAGTGGAGGGCAAGCATGAGCTGTGCCCATGAGGACGGCCGGGACCCGCCTCTGCCCAAGACACGGGTGACCTGCACAAGGAGCTGTACGCACGCCTGGCTCAGGACACGGAGAAGCGGAAGGAGGGGATCCAGCAGGTGCCTGCCCCTCGCCAGCGTGAGCCCACGGCTCAGCCGGACGCTATGCGATCACAGCACAACTAACAAAACTATACGCTCTCTTCTGATTGCCTTGGTTTCCCACTGATGACCTTTTTCTGTTCCAGGATCCAGTCTGGGACACCATGTTGCATTTAGTTGTCACATCTTCTTAAGTCTCCAGTCTGTGACAGTTTCTTGGTCCTTCCTTGTCTCTCATGACCTTGACATGTGAGGAGTAGTGGTCAGGTATTTTGTAGACTGCCCCTCAGTTTGGGTTTGTTTGATGTTATTTTCACAGTTAAGCTGAGGTTATGGATTTGGTGGTAGAATACCAAGGAGGTGAAGTGCCCTTCTTGTCACATCATATCCAAGGGCACGTGAGATCAGCACAACTTATCAGTGGCACTGTTAACCTTGACCACTTGGCTACAGTGGTGTCTGCTGGGTTTTTCCACTGTGAAATTACGACATTTCCCTTTCTGTACTGTATTTGTTAGATTTGAGTCACCACGTCCAGCCCGGACTGAAGGGCAGGGGATGGGGGGAAGATTAATCTCCACCTCTTGGAGGAAGAGTAGCAAAGCATTTGTGGATGTGTTGTTAGAACCACGATTGCCATTGATCAGTATCTGGGGGAGATACTTTGACACTATACGGATATCCTATTTCCAGTGAGGTGATTTTTCAAATGACTTTGCTCAGTGTCTAGCGCAGGCAAACAGGCTGCCTTCCTTGGGTTCCTCTGTGAGGTTATTGAATTTGATTAATAAAATGCCAAGGAGAATCCTGTTTCTTTGCGTATATATGACGCTGGATCAGATTCCTGCTGGCAGTTGCATTTTAATGTTGCAAAGTCTGGAGGCTGAGTGGCATGGAGTGACACACGGGAGCAGAGCTGGATGGGCCGTGATGTCAGGAGATGGGGCTTTTGTGTATGTGACTCACTTTTGCTCGCAAAGGTAAGGTAACAGTTACAGGAAGTGTTAAGATAACGTCAATGGCAGACTATATTTTTAGATGCCGTTTTCCCTACCCTGAAGGGTATATTTGAGTTCTCATTTGCTTTGTGTGAATTTAAGAAAAAAAAAAAAATACGGGTTGAAGTAGCTCCGGCCATTGTTGACCCTGCAGCAAATTCAGCTGGCTCTGTATTGAGTGTTTAGGCCAATGGTGTACTTATGTTCCAAAATTCTGAATCAACTGCTTTGTGAATTCTTTGTGGAAAACTCTGTTTAGAAGACACTGTTCTTAGCGTTCTGACTACTCTGTTATTGATCAATGATTTCCACTCATTTTAGCAGAATATTGGGAAGGTGAATCTCCTACAGGAAAAGAAATGCATAATGGTTTTCCAAATGAATGTAAATGGAGATTATCTGTTTCCGATCACTTTTTCTAATTCCCAGTGACACACGTAACTGAGGTGTGTAAGCGTGCAGCACACCCCCACCTAGTGGCAGCATACCCGACTGATTATTTGTACTTGGAATGAAGCTGATCTCTAAGGCAAGTGGTTTGCAGATGATCTGCTATAGCAGGAGGTGAACTGTTGAAATCTGGAACTTTCTCTTCTAGGACGATTTCCTGTTCAGCGTCTCCATTTTAAGTGGGATTCTTTGCAGCATCCTGGCCGTGTTGAAGTTCATGCTGGGGAAGGTTCTGACCAGCAGAGCACTCATAACAGATGGTGAGTAAGGCCGGTGTGCCTGATCTCAGGGGGCCGAGCTCATAGTTAGGGAAGGTGCTGTTTGAGTCACTTTTAGCTGCTTGTCTTGCAGGAACTCAGTGATTTAGAATCTATCCTCACCAACCCCTCCTCCTGTTTAATGATTCTCAGGGCTTCCATATCAGGGCAGATGTCATATGCCCTGGGAGTTTAATAAACTCTCCGTGAATATCTCTAACCTACTAATGGGGGCGGGGGGATTGGGGCTCCCCAGCCTCTTAATCATGAAGCACAAAGGGCTTCCTGGAGTCTTGGGTCTTACGTGCATTGCATAACAAGTAAATGCCTTTTCTGGAGTCTATAAATGTATCCTTTGTGAATTCTCCGTGCTTGTTTTTCCTTCCAGCTAGTACATGCTCACCTGGGAGTTGAGGTTGCTATTACCAGGTGCCCGCACTGGGGAAACCGTCCCGTGTGTTCTCTGCTTAGAGTCCCAGCCAGCTAGGAAAGTCCCTGTGTGTCCCTGGGACTGCAGAGGAGCTTCCTGTGTGGGCTTAGGGATGACAGAGAGAAGAAGGGTATGGGCATGCAGGTATGGGGGTGAGGGGAAACTTCCCCCAAAAGGTCAACTCACAATAAGGCAGATTAATAAGAGAAAGAGATTTATTTACCATGCGCATGGGGAGAATCACAGAGTGATTACCTCATATCCTAATGGGGAACTCATTTTAGAGGATCTATAAGGGGAAGGGGAGATGAGGAATATAAGTAGTTCTGTTTAGGGGCCATAAATGGTTACTAGGGAGGATGAATAGATATTTGGGAGAATGAATGGATGGTGGGGGGAATAGATTGATTTATAAATGATTCTTTTTGGAAACTAAACTTGAGAGGCAAGTATTATATTTAGAATGATTTGGGCCAGGTCTGTTGCATTCTTGATCTTCTTTCCTGTAATATATTGAGATAACAGGAAGGGGAAGGGAAGTGATTGTTCTTTTGATGGGTCTGGCTTTATGTCAATGGAGGGAAAAACTCCTGCTTGATCTCTGAGGACCTTTAATTCAAAATACTCTGTATCAAGGAGTCATATTTTGGGGTGAAATTTCCTGAGCTCCTTCACAGGAAAAGAGTGTTTCAGGCCCCAAACTGGCATTGACCTATAATGAAGACACTTGACAAACAGTGCCACCTGGCCATTTTATTTTTAGTCATTCCTGAGCACGTGCCGAGTCCAGGGGGAGTCAGCAGTAAAGTGGGGGGTGGTCATAGCATAAAAGCTTGTGGGTGGGTGGGCACATTGGCGCAAAACAGAGCAGAAATAATTGGATTCTTTTTTCAAGAGAACACTCCCCCATCTCCAACTCTCAAGGTTCGTTCATATGTGGAATGTGTGAACTCCCAGGTGACAGAGCATGGTGACAGCATGTAGGCTCCTTGTCTCCTCCTGTGCCGAGGCCTGCCAGGCACGGAGCTGGACTTTGCAGCGTGGTGGGGGACAGAACGTCAACGCGATGCTTCCACCCTGGGACTGAGCTCGGGCCGAGACTCCATCTGCAGAGGCGGGCAGAGCTGCTGGCAGATATGGGCGAGTCCAGGGCAGAGGGAGGTCTGCAGCCCCTGATGCGCAGGCTGGCGGTCCTTGACCAGGAGCTGGTAGTGCCTATGCCCCCCACTCGCCACACTTGAGCCAGCTACGGTGTCTCTGGGGAAGGCCTCCAGCTTTTTAACCATGGCTGCCTGGGGCAGAGCATCACCTGTGTGCACAGATGTGGAAGGGTTCATCTGAACAGGCCTGAAGAAGTTGGGGATTTACACAGCCTGACATCCAGGCTGCAAAACGAGGGGACCCCAGATGCTAGTCAGTTGACCACCACCATGCTGGCAGCACCAAAACTGCTTGGGGTGTGTGTTAAAAACCCGGATTTCTGGGGCTCACCCCTGAAGATTCTGGTTCCGGGGCATTGAGGTGGGGCCCCAGACCCTGGGGGCCCCACCTCATTGTGTGCACAATGAGGCTGGGCCCAGTGTCACCCCAGGGCAGGAGGACCCTGCTGTGTCCAGCACGGCCTGCTATTTGTGTCTTCCCTTGCAAGATGCCGCTTTTCTCCCTGGGCTGCTGGGGCTGACTCTGCCCTGAGGGTTGGAGGCGACTGCCAGAGAGACAGTGCTGTTCCAAAGGGCAGAGGCAGCACCCTCTCCCCCCAGCCTGTTACCCTGTGCTTGGCGTGCCCTGCAATCCCTGCTTGGGGGTGTTGTTGGCAAAATATTTGGCAGTAATTGCAACTTTCTGCTAATTGTGTCATCTGGGATCTGAGCTTTACTCATTCATTGATGAGCAGAACTAGGGAACAATCTAATTATCCTCTCTCTGTTCTTTCCTCACTCTGGGAGGTGGGCGGGGCAGGATGGGGCTCTGGAGTGCGTCCTGTCCCTGTGGCTGCCAGCCTGGCTGGGGCAGAGCCAGCACCTTCTCTGCAGGAGGGAAGCGAGCTGGGCACAGGGCGTTCCTGAGCCAGGGCTGTGTGTGAACTGGGCCAGGTGGCCTCTGGCGCTGCCTCTGCTGCTGGCGTGTGTCCTCACAGCCAGGAAGCAGATCGCAGGGAAAGGGGGCAGCAGGCCGAGGATGGCAGGGACTGTGGGTCATCCAGACTTCCCCACTCTGTGCCATGCCACATGGTAACCCTTGTCTTGTTTGGTTTTATTGCTTTGGCTATTTAGTCAACACTCGTTTATTGCTTGACCAGGCTGAAGCTTGCTTTGTATTATTTAAGGCAGAATGACTTTGCACAACAAATTAACACAGTCAGTCAGACAGAGGAAGATGGTGGGAGGGCACCAGGGGACAGGTGCTGAACTAGGGCCGGGGGCTGTCCCACGCGCAGCAACCCCCTTTGAAGTGCGGGGCCCGTTCTCTCGCTCACATGCAACTCTAAAATACCCAGAGCCTGTGAGGATTTTCCAAGCACAAGAAAAACTTTTTAATCAGAATAGTCTGCATAAAATCACTGTGGCTCATTACAGAGATTCTGATCTAGTTGGTAAAGCTGGCCTCTAATCCAGAGGGCCCCAGCCATTGCTTTGTGCCATTGTATGTTCTTAAACAGATAAGAGTTTGCTCTTTAGAACAGCTCTGTGGTCTCAGCTGCGGGGACTGGACTCTAGAGGTGAGTGACCGGCAGAGCCACATGCTGTCGTGGGTAGGGGGCTCGGGCCCCTCACGTGGGAAGGCTCTGGAATTCCGAGGGGTGTGCAGGGCAGCCATGGAATTGCCCCCCAGTCCCTGTGGGTACTTTAGAAATGAAGGTGAACTGAGTCAGGCCCTGACCTCCCAGGTGAGCCAGGCGCAGCAGGTAAGAGTCCCTTCCTAGCTGATGCAGGTGAGCAGGTGAACATGCCACAAATCCACTGGCTGTGCAGCGTGGGGAGCATGCCGGGGTGGACCTGCTGTCAGGACTGCAGGCTGGGACGTGCCATCGGCTGGCAGAGTGGTGGCATGGTGGAGCTGCATTGACCTCTGGTGGCCATCTGTGGAACCTTATGTTGTTCTCGCTGCATCTTTTCCGAGGGCCTGGGCTGGGCGGCTTCTCTCCTGGCTGGGGGTGGCTGCGGTCTCAGCTCTCTCCCCCAGGACAGCAGAGCTAAGGCGGGGCCGCATGCCAGCCTGTCTTCCTCCTCCTCCTCCAGTTTTAACTCATGCATTAATGCAGCAGTCATCTGTGTCCCTGATAGGTGCCAGGCCCTGTTCTGGGACTTTGGATGCAGCAAGGAAGACACAGAGTTCCTGTCCTTAAGCTTAGGTTTCTTGTAAGCGAGAGAGATGGCTTTAAAAAATGGCAAAAATAGCTTCTTAGATGGTGGCAAGCTCCGGAGAGAAATGAAGTGCAGGGAGGATGAGGCGGGAGGGTTGGAGGGAAGCCTGGTGGGGGGCCCGAGGCGGAGGGGTCCAGGTGGACGGTGGCCTTGCAGGGAGGGCAGGTGGCCAGCACAGGGTCATGTGTGGCTGGAGCACAATGAACCAGGAGGAGGGGGCTTGAGGCGGGGGCTGTGAAGAGTTCAGATGGCATCTGCAATAGAGACATTCGTTGACAGAGAGTCTCTGGCTGCTGCGAGGGGAATGGGCTGGGGGAGCCGGGGCTGGGGGAGCCGGGGCCGGGGCCGGGCAGTAGGGTGCGGGAGGAAGAGAGACTGAGGATGAGTCGTGGAGGTGACCATCAGCAAGAGTTACCTGATGGGTTCGGTGTGTGGCCCGGGCAGCTGGGCGGACGGTGGCACCACTTGCAGGGGACAAGGCAGCTGAGGGTGAGGGGTGGGGCGGGAGCCGTGCACGTGTTCAGTCTGAGACGCTGCATGAGTGCCTGCACTGGAGGGGCCACGCAGGACTGTGGGAGACACCGGCTGGTGGCGTTGGAGAAGAGCGCAGACAGAGGGACAGGGCAGAGGACTGAGCCCAGGGAACCCCAGAGGGACACAGAGAGGGGTCCAGCCAGGGAGAGCAGAGGCGGGAAGGGTGTGAGGCTGGAGAGGAGAGCTCACAGGAGGGCGTAAGAAGTGAGTCCTGGTAGCATAGGTGCCCGTCACTATCACATGTGGCATCACGGGGCCACAGCTAGGGAGTGCGCAGGGAGGAGGAGCCTGAGCGGAACGGGTGTGTGTGTGTGTGTGCAGAGACAGCTCAGGCAGACACCTGTGAGCGGGCTTTGCGGGGGGCAGGGGCGGAAGGGAGCTGTGGGTTGGGGTGGGGTCCAGGAAGGAGTTTGAAGGTTTGTCCTGGGGGCAGGGATGACCCAGGAGAGAGGGGGAAGAGTTGCAAGAAGCAAGTCCTTTGAGGTGACAGGTGTAGAACATCTGAGATGCCCCTGGTTCACCTGTCCCCAGTACTGGGGAACACCCCACTGCCGGCCCTCCTTGGGTCCTCTGAGCGGGGCTCTTTCTGAGCTTTGCTCAGACCATCCTTGCCCCACAGTCTTCCTCTCTCTGCCCTTCCTAGAAAGACAGGTGCTCTGAGCTCGATTTTCTTGCTGGTAGCCAGAATTAGGGCTTCTGAGTTCAGCAAAAGCACTGCGTGAGCACACTGGCACAGTTGCCCCAAGAAGGAAGCGGGGCCTGGAGCTGCAGCGGAGGTGGCCCTGCCCAGGCCAGCTGCCAGGGCACCAGGGACCTGGAGCTTCTCGAGGGGCCACTGTGATGCTGAGGTGGGCGAGCAGCCTGGTGCCTCCCTTCACAGGGAGGCCCCAGACGCCATTCCCTGTCCCTGTGGCCTTGCAAATGCACAGGCAAAACGGAAGTGTGGTACGTGAGCTGGGGGGACTTACGGAGGTGACATGGGAAAGGAGAAGGTGATTGATATCTGTTAGCTCCATTGCTGTTTCTATTATAGGACCATTTCTCCAGCCATGTAGCTAATACACATACTACTACAAATCATGTACCTCACGTTTCTCCTCCGGAGAGAGGGAAAACCCTTAGGTTACTCTAAGCAATCCGGATAACCTCGTCAGTTTATTTAATGTCATTCTACTTAGTTTTCTCGTCAGTGAGATGGGTTGATAACAGTTTCCTTCATGGCACTGAGAAGGTTTATTGGTGACAGCACATCTAAAACACCCAGCTTGGAAGTTGGCCCAGCAGACATTCAACAGATTTGAGCTCCCCCTACTGCAGTGCCCGCTGAGTGGCAGGCACAGCCGTGGGCACTGTGGCGTCAACAGGGAACCATGCCCCTGTCTCTCGGGAAGTTTGCGTTCTAGTGGGGACGGGGACCAGAGGAACCACACACAGGCATCAGTGCTTGGAAGAGGAATAAAGCAGGTGCAGACGGGCGCGGGGTGACAGCTCCATCCTGGGAGGTCCCTGGTGACAGATGAGCAGACATGATGTGCTACACAGGCATCCAGGTGGTGGCTATCACTGGTGAAAGAGCTCTGGGCAACGCTCCTTCCGGTACCTGCTCCGGAGTGTGGAGGCACGCCTGGTACTCGGGTCCTTTTCTCCGTGGCTAAGTGAGATTGCTTTGCACTGCCACGCAGCCTCTCTGCTCTCTCTGCAGGCTTCAACTCCCTCGTGGGCGGCGTGATGGGCTTCTCCATTCTCCTGAGTGCGGAAGTGTTCAAGCACAACGCGGCGGTCTGGTACCTGGACGGCAGCATCGGGGTGCTGATCGGCCTCACCATATTTGCCTACGGGGTCAAGTACGTCCCTGCGCTTTCAGCTTTGCCGTCCCTGAGGCCAGGAGTGCCACTTTCCCAGCCCCCTTCCCTAGCCGTCACAGTCTTGTACCTGTGCACCTCCCCAGCCTGACTGATGTCAGGGGACTGGATAAGTGGGGACAGCAGGGGACAGGTGTGCTCATGGCTGGCACACAAGCGAGGCAGGGACTTTAAAAAGTGGCGTAGGGCTGTTAAGGCACAAAGGAACTCCTTTACTTTTGTCTGATGTCTGTATGATCCACTTAAATGGTGGTCCCTTTAACCCCCTTCATGTCCTGAAGATTTATGCTGCTTCCTGTCTGTAATGGTCAGCATGGTGCTCCAGCGAGCACCTTCGTGTGGCTTCCTCACTTGTAAAGCACCCCGCCACACATGGGTGATGCTCCAGCTACAGTTTGGGGTGGGCAAGCAGCACCACCTGGCCAGAGGCTGCACCCCCAGATTTAGAGAACTTCTTGCAGAATGGCTGTGTGGGCATCGCTGACTCTGGATTCAATGCCCAGGCTGGAGCCGGCCTTTGAGAGAGCCCTTTCTAAGGGCTGCCGTGCTTCTCAATATTAAAATACTTCCCGTCTCCCACTAAAAGGGCTATAATCAAAACGAGGGCCGATCACAAGTGTTGGTGAGGATGTGGAGGCACTGGAGCCCTAATCCACTGGCGGTAGGAATGGACAACGGTGCTGCTACTTTGAACAATCGGGCAGTTCCTCAAAATGTCAAATGTGGAGTTGCCATCAGACCCAGCAATTCCGTTCCTTGGGATATGCTGCGGAGGAATGAAAACGTAACATCCACACCGAAAACTTGTACGATGTTATTCATAACAGGCAAAAGGTAGAAACGACCCGACTGTCTATTAGCCGATGAATGGATAAATGTGTAGGATCCATGCAATGGGCTATTATTCAGCCATAAAAAGGAATGAAATGCTAACACTCGCTACAACACGGGTGAACCTCAATGTTTTGTCAAGTGAAGAAAGCTAGTCGCAAAAGGCCACCTCCCGTACGAGTCCTTACATGTGAAATACCTGCAGTAGGCAGATCCGCAGAGACCCAGAGTAGATTATTAGGTGTCAGGGAGGGGAAATGGGGCGTGACTGCCATAGTGGGTGTGGGGTTTCTTTTTGGGATGATAAAAAATGCTCTGGAATTAAGATAGGTGATTACACAAATTCATGAATATGGTAAAAAAAAAAAAACACTCCTTTATGCAGTAAAAGGGTGAATTTTATGGTATGTGAATTAATGCAGGAAAAAAACCCCAAAATACAAACGACTACTTCCATGGCCGGCCCGGCTCTCGCCCTAGGGCTGTGGGGGGAGGGGCTGGCGTCCAGGTGACCTCGTCTGTCCGTCTCCTCTTTGCAGGCTCCTCATCGACATGGTGCCGAGGGTGAGGCAGACGCGTCACTACGAGATGTTTGAGTGACTGCCCGGCGCGGGCGGCTGCGCATCCGAGTGAGACCTCCCAGACGACCAGAGGTTTCCACGTGGGCCGAGGGTGCCAATATTTACCTGAACATCCAGTTTCTTTGTTGGGAGTTTTCCTTCACAGTCTGTCGTCACGGGGTGAGGTCTGCCCAGCAGGTGGACCTGCCCTGTCCCCCTCCCCCGCTGCCCCCCATCAGACAGTTAGGACAGACGCCCTTAGGAGGGGACACGCTTTCCCCTCTCCAGCTGGGACTGATGTTTTTTTTCTATTTTCTGGAGTAAACGGTTCTCCTGGGTAGGATACACCTTTGCTCGGCAGGAGGGCTTCTGTGGTGCTCTGAGCCTGACACGGATAGCAACCGACCAGACCCGCCTCCTCGGGGACTGCGTGTGGCCCTGCCACCCCCTAGTTCCAAAGTCTCTTCTCTCCTGGCAGATTTTAAGGGAAGACTGTGCCCTTCCGTCTCTCGCCCCCCTTTACATACCCAGAACCATCAGTATATGGCTTCCTAATTCCTATCACCGTATCTCATTAGTTTCATACTGTTTTACTAATCCTAAACAGATTTATTTGTTCAAAAGGAGACCATTCTATTTTTTAAAGTACTTAGTGATATATGTATGAGCTTTGCATGGATGAACTAAATAAGCACATGACCCTTTCTCGTACATTCGGAACCTGAACACCCATGTGAAAAACACGATCCATTTTTGACAGATGTGAGACTACGGTTTATTTGTAATAAATAATTATCGGTATATGCATATATCCGTATGCTGTGTTCAGTGGTAATGCTGTATACATTGCAGTCTGTGCAAGAGACGGTTTACTCCTCTGTAAGGAACGAAACGTTTTCGGTTTACGTAACGTTAGGTTTAGAGTCCGTAGACACACGTCCCCCCAGCCCGCAAGGATCTGTACCTCTCACACCGCTGCTCGCCCGGGCAGCAGTGTCCGACCAATAAACAACTTTACCTGTTTGTACGGTACAGGGAGGCCATCATCTTTCAGACTGTCACCGTGCGGCACCGACACACGGTTGTCCCGTCGTGGGCGGGCTTTCCACTGTGGCAGGAGGAGGTCATATGTGCCTAGGGGGATGGAGTGGAGACCCTGGGAGGACTGTCGAGAGGGGCCTGGTGGCCTCCGTGGTGCAGGCCCACCCCCACCCATTCGTTTCCTGGTACGGGACGCTGGTCTTGCCTGGGACTGGGACACAGCTGCTCCCGGGGCCTCACCCCAGCCCCATCGCCCACCGGGCTGGCTAAGGGGAGACAGTTTGTTCTCTGAGGTCACAGAACCTTGATCCAGTGAGATTCCCCCCAACAGTGCTCTGAGCGACATTCCATGGGACGTTAACGTGTTACACGGAAAAAAGGAAGATTTGCCAGTCGTGGGCTTCTGTCGGTTTCTTTCCTGCACGTTCTCTCACTGGTATCTAACACACACCGAGGAAGCTCAGAGGGGGAAGGGATGATGTAGCGTCCCCCAAACTGAGGCACTCGGCGTTGCCGTGGCACCTTTTTGAGGACTTATGTTCCCCGCCACACTGCGTGAACTACGTGGCACCTGTTTTGTCATCAGCCTGGAGGTTCTCGGGCTCCAGAGGGGCCGTGCTCATGGGGGACGGAGTGGGGGCTTCAGCGTCACCCACACATGAGCTGCTGGCATGGCAAGGATTTGACCTTACTTCTGACGCCAGGGCATTTGCCTAACCAAGGGCTCCAGGTCCACGGATCGCTGGTTTAAAAGTGTTTTTTTTTTTTTTTTGAGGGAGCTATAAATGCCTTCCAGGTCTAACGGGCTCGCTGCCCAGTCCTTTCAGGGCTGTTTTACGAGCCCATTTTGAAAGATTTTTAAACGTCTGGTACCACGTACTTATCTCAAAATCAGTCTAGTAGTTCACATTCTAGTTCAGCTCCCTTCCAGGTGGACGCAGGGCAGGGAGGGGGCTGTGACAGCAGCAGGGGTGGGTGTGGCACAAGGGAACGAACACTAGGCAGTGAAACCTCCTCTCCTCCTCCTCCTCAAACACCGTCCCGTCTCCCCGCCAGCAGCAGTTTCAAAACAGCGTGTCTGCAAACCGTGAGATTCGGCTGGACAGCGGCCCCACCGGCGACCCTGCACCCACCCAGCCCGCCCCCGAAATCACTTCCACCTGTCACACAAGAAAAGTTTATTGAAAAATAAAGTTCTCCCTAGTTTTCTCTACAACAGTGGAAAACAAAGCAGTGCTCTCTCTATGCCAGTATACAGTACATTTGGACAGAGACATCTTAGTTGCAGAATCCCGCGCTACTTAACCCCGGAAGTGAACAGTAGAAAATGGTTGGACCAGGATCTGTTTGAAGACACAGGTGCGAACGTCCATTAGCTTAAAGACATCATGGTTGTGACAGCGACTACAGTAGAAGGGACATCACCATCTCCTTTGGCATCAATTGTTATGCTATTGTCTTAATACTTGGGCAGGACAGTGAGCAAAATGCCTCCTAGGTTTGCTCGCTCTCAGCTGTGGCGGGCGTGACAGGCTGCGCTGAGGTTCCTGACCTGCTGTCCCGGCAAGGCGTTTAGACCCCCGAGCACTGCACATGCTCTGAGCACTCACCCCCACCCCCACTGACAATGGCCTTGCGCACCCCATCAGCAGAACATCCCCCCCTTCGTCCTTTTGTCATGCCGCCCAGCTGTGGAGGTCTGGGACAGTCTTATGGATGCTCAAAATCTGGAATGGAGAGAGATGCTTTGAAGGTGGTAAATTCTAACCATTACATCCGTAGGACTATAAGACTGCTGATTCAGCCGGAGAAAATCCAAAGGAATTTGAAAAAGACATTGAACTCCAGCAAATTTCCCCATGTTCCACAGCTGCAGTCTATCCATAGCTGTGTCACGATAGGGCAGGAGATAAGACTTTAAGTCCACCGGGGAAGAGGCGAGATGCCCACCCCCTAAACAAAAAGCAAACTGGTATACAGGTGATTTGGGAAAACATTAAACCATGAACAGCCTGTAGGAACTGTTCTGAAAGAGGCCAAAACAGCTGCCCTGCTGCCTCCGCTGGCTTCCCCCATGGGCTGGGGGTGGGTTTTCTCTGGGACAGGCCAGGGACGACCTATAATTTGGCGGAAAAGTGGACTACCCGCCTGGCAGTCTGATCCCTGAGGCCCAGAGGGGCTGCCCCAGCCAGCAGGGGGCAGCAGAGGGACACCCCGGGGAATGTGGACGTTCAAGCGGTTGGTCATTCCTTCCCCCTTGAGCAACACAGCAAAGCCTCCTTATTGCATTTCAGAGGAAATAGTGTTAACTTGGATTCGAGGGGTACAGTGTGTCAGAGAACTTGTTTTGATTTGCAGCTCAAAAGTGTTCCTTAAAACTCCTGGAATGTTCTGGAAGACATCAGTGGGGTGAGGTCCAATGTGTGACCAAAGGCCACCTTTATCCTTCTCAGCGCCAGTTTACACACACACTGTTGCAGCCTTGATTCTACTGGGGGCTGAAGTCTGGCACAATTTCAGATCAGTGCATTGAGGGATACAGTAAACTTTCAACCAGCAGGGTAGGCACAGAACCTGGACACTCTAAACCAGTAATTCCTACGACATTCAATCAACGTGGAATAATATTTTCATGTGGGTATTGTTTCTGAGTCAACAGGTAGGGAGTGAGCTCAGCTCTTTCTCAAGTTTTATGAAACACTAATAATAACGACAATAGTTAACACTTACTAGGGTTCACTAGGTGCCAGCACTGTGCTAAACATCGAATCCTCACAAAACCCTAAGTGCTAAGAAAGCTAGGGTAATTTTTTTTTTTTTCTGCATCAAAGACTATACAGCTAATTTGGTCTTTTGCTATAAAAACTTGGCTTTCCACTTTATGTTGAAGCCAACAGGAACAACAGGAACTCACCCTCACTTTTATGAAATTTCTAGCTTCCTAAATGAGTATCAGTGTATTTATGTCCCCCCATCTAGTCACATGAAGATGCTCTGCAGCCCCACAGCGATGGATGGGATTAGAATAAAGCCAATATGGAAATTAAAATATTTTAAATAAATAAAACAATCCAGGCTTGGGATAGTAACACATACAACAGAGCCTGTCGTTAACAAAATAGACTTTAAAAAAAAAAATCAAGAATTTTTGGGCATGGGGGAGGGTGGTGATGTCTAATTATATACATAATCTAGGTAAACCACCTTGGTCTGCTCTAGAAAGCACACGCCCACCTATTCACACACAGTTCTCAGTCGAATCCATCACATCTATGTCTTCACTACCAATGAGTTGTACTAAGGCTCTAACTCCCAGAGGGGAAGCCAGTAATCACCTTCACTAAATCCTGCATTCACTAAGGAAACAAAAGCAGGGGTGCACATTCTTTCCCTTTCATGATACTAAATAGGCGAATTATTTCTGAGCTCACAGGATGCTGTACTACTTTGGTGTAGCCACGCCTTAGTGAGCCCACGGGCAGCAGGGAGCACAGGCTGTCAGCACACTGGCAACTAGCCGTCCCGAGACAAACCCAAAGACATGGCCAAGCAGTGCAGGCGGCGTGGGCTGCTCTGGAGGAAGCCAGCCCAGCCCCTTCCCTGGGGTTCTCGCGGCTTCGTGTCCTCCCCAAGGAGGGGGAGGTGTGTGTATGCACACGTGCACGCTCTGTGGCCTAGGGGGCTTGAAGGGCGCTTCTGGTGCCCAGCCTGAACAGCTTCAGCGACCCAAGGACACATCCTGTCTCCCAGCTGGAGCCATCTGCTATCGTCCTTCAACAGCACCCGGATTCCAAAAAACCAACCCCGAAGAAAAGTAAAAAAAGCTCATTAGGAAAACAAATTTCGCCAAAAACCAAAAAAAAAAAGAAAAAAAAAAAAAACCAGACTCTTAATATCTCCAAACACACAAAGACACAAACTATAATAAGCAGTGACAAAAACCCAATCAATGCAAAAAGCATCTCCATTTATACATGTGCAAATCAAACTGCATACATGAAATAAATGAGGTGTTTACTGGCATTTCAAAGAAGTGTTTCCCCTTTCAGGAGTTTTAACTCCTGAAAGCATTTACCTTTTGAAAGAAAGCTCTCTCTCTTAGTAAATTAGATAAATGTTTTCCTTCAAGTTTTTAAGAGCTTAGGATCATAATGGGGAAAACCATCCCAAAACCCAGGCAAGGCATGTTTATAGCACAGGAAAACATTGATCTTGATTTAGAATTTCTCTCCCCGTGGCATTGTCATCAATTACAAACCGGTTTAGGATTCTATTAAGACCAGCTATGGCAAAGCCACTGCATACAGTCAGGGGCACCTTCCTCTCCTCATGCACTCAGGGCACATGGAAGCTCCTCTCCCAATTTCTTCCTCAGGGTCAAGACCAGACCTAGACCAAGTCTGAGGAGGCCTGGAAGCCAGCATATATTTGCAGGGGTCCTCAAACTACGCCCGGCACGTGGGCCATATGCGGCCGGCCAGGACATATATCCCACCCGAGGGGTGTTTTTCCTCCGCTGCCTGTCCTGCCTAACAGCCGACTCTTCCTGGGCCCACAGTGCACATGTGTGGAATGTGTGCCGCATTCTTCAACAGCCCTCCAACGGTCTGAGGGACAGCGAACTGGCCCCGTTTAAAAACTTTGAGGACCCCTGGCTTAGGGGTTACTGGTCTCTATCGATAATGCCCTTAACAACTGGAGTGTGGATTTCTTTGCCTCCAAAGCGGCCGCCCCACCCCCACCCCTTGTGAAAGAGGAACAGGAAGGTGGAGAGGTCCTGAGCTCAGGGACGGACAGCAAACAATCCCTGCAGCTTCTGGGACACCAGGCAGGGACCACATAGCTTTACTTTCCCGCTTCCTTAGCTGCGGTGCAATTTAAACAGCCTTCCAGGAAGCGCGTGCGCGAACCCGCGCAAACTGGCGCCGCGTGGCAAGCAGTCTTGGCACGTGGGCGCCCCCTGCTGGCAGAACGTCCGCACTGCCAGCCTCGGTGCTGGGAGATCCCGGAAGCGCCCAGGAGAGGGCGGTGCTGGACCAGGAAAGGCAGGGCTGCGCACTCCGGCCAATTCCCACACTCTAGGGTGCAGCCGAGTGGCCCATGCCAGGGAAAAGCTCTTCCTCACAGTCAGGATGCCAGCTGTCTGCCCTCCTATTGAAGGAAACTGCCCTTGCGAAGCTTAAAAGCGCGCGCACACACACACACACACACACACACACACTCACTCACTCACTCACTCACACTCTCTCTGTACTTTGGATGCCTGCCCTCTCGTTGCAGGGCCCCGGCAGAGGCTATGCTTAGCCAGGTCTCGACGGGCCCCTGTGATGATGGAATAGACTCCGGGTGCTCCTCCCCAGCCCCTCTCTGAGGGCCTAAGGACAAAGGCTGGCTATACGTTCAGGATTATCCATGCACCGGGGCACAAACCCAGGAGGAAGATGAACCTAACTTCCCAGACTTAAAGGCTCCACGTTTCCCCCGGTTGCCATGAAGCAGAATTCTTCCTTTCCCTCACTCCCCAAACACCCTCCCAGCCACTGGCTGTGGCCCTCTGCTCTGCCCGGCAGAGGCTGCACCTTGCCGCACCGGGCCGACGGCAGGCAGGGTGCTGGGAACCGCAGGGCCGTGGGCGGGCACGGAGCACAGAGCCAAGCAGCCAAGGTGCCCTGCAAGGGCTGGATGATGCTGACAGCTCCTCTCGGGGACATCCTGCAAGAGCTGGAAGAGGGACGTCTCTCCCTGGCCTGGAGGTGTCAGGGGTTTCACAGGAAGCCCACAAACTCGCACGCAGAGCGTGGAAGGAAGCACTGCTTCAGGGGGGCAGGAACTCACCCCTCCCAGCAAGGTTTCCTTTGGATTTCTGCCCTTCTCACTGCTGGGCCCGGGCAGAGGCAGGCTCTTTCCGGCCCAGCAACAAGGCAGAGCACGGGGGCTCCAGGTTGGAGGGTGGGGTCCAATGTGTGTGACAAGGGCAACCGCTGAGTGGCTCCTCCCTGTCAGCACAATCCCACCTAAAGGAAGGGCCGGCACCAGACTCCCGGCCCTTGCAGGACGCACGCACAGGTGAGCAGCCAGGACAGCCGCCACGCCTCGTTCACGCTGGGCTGCCCTGCCCCCCCCCCCCAGCCAACATCGTGTTCTCCCAGAGGCCCATTCCCTGGATTTTGGTGATATCCGAGGGGACATAACACAAGGCCACTGTCAGGGGCCCATCTCCAGTCATGCCGCCAGTTGTTCTTAAGGACCAACTTCACCCTGTCCAAATCTCAGTTCAAAGACAACCCTCTCTGGGGCTAAGTCCAAGAGCAGCTTTGCGAGCCCCTCACCTCTGCTTCTCTCCTCACAGTGGCACGGGGAGGGAGGGAGAATTTACCAGAAAGTAGCAAAATTCCTCAATCCTCCAAGCCTGCATTTCTTTCCTAAAGGGATTCTAACCAGAAATTAGGGCCAAGGCATGTGCCTGGGGGTGGGGACATGGAAGAAAGGGGTCCACCCCATCTTTTGTTTTGGCGTGGCTCTCTGGACAACACAGGCACATCCCCCTATGCCGGGGGTGCCTGTCCTCTAGCTGCCATCTATAACAATGCCCTGGAGAGTTCGGCTGTGTTTCCAAAGCAAGATTTTCGTTTGCTCTACTGCCACCTGCTTTGGGGAGCCAGGTCCCCACGCTGTCCTTGAGCATGCCACCAGCCCCACGGCACACCCTGCCGACTCCTGCACCCCACCCGGAGCAGACAGAATAACAGTATAGTGAAGGTGGATGACTAACAGTAGAAATAAAAGAAGAAAGGTGTGATTAAGCCTCTTCTCCCTCCCTCGTTCCCCTCCCTCCCACCCAAATAAATAAGTTAATGGGTTTAGGAATGTTCCCAATTCAAAGTTCTTTCCAATCAGCTCAATTCCTCTCCTCTTGTTTTGTTTTAAATGACTCTCGAGACTCTCTTTTTACCCTGGAGCAGCTGCATCCACGGAGTCTCCTCACGGTTGCTCCTCAAGAAACAGAAATGGCACCGTGCCAGGGAGAAGCCCGACTCCCCGCCTGGTCTCTGCTCTGCTCTTGTTTGGCGAAGACTCCACTGGGCTGCTCTGACCACAACAAGAGCAACACCAAAACAAAGACTTCCACCAGAGAGATCGGGCTCTGGCCAGTGTCCCTGAATGGATTCTGCCCCTGGCCCTGCCCGATGGGGCTGCCGCCCTGTCCGTCCCAGCAGCATGGCGCGGGGCTGAGCAGGCGGCCGCTATAGGCAGTCTTTACAGAGAGCCACCTGGCCTTTGATGAAGTCCCTGCAGGGGCAGATCCTCCGGTGCCTGGGGTGGGCACCCGCACAGCTGAAGAGCAGGAGGTCACCTTGAAACACACAGTGCTTGTTCTTGGGGTCGAAGGAGGGCACCAGGATGTCCTTGGCCAGCTCTGAGCTTTGGCAGATCACCTCGTACCTGAAGAGGGAGAGAAAGGCACGTGGGTTGGTGAGGCAGAGGGCAGGGCCTGTCCTCGTACTGGTGCCATCACCAGCTTCGGCTGCCTTCTGGGGTGTGGGTGGAGGGTCTCCTGCTTTAGGACGAAATGGCACCCACCCTCAGACCCCGAAACCCCCACACTCCTAGGCCTCTAGGCTGGAGGGGGCGCGTGTGCACCAGGGCGCGTGTGCACCAGGGTGCGTGTGCAGGGGGTGTGTGCTGTGTTCAGGCTGCCAGTGAATGTCGCCTGTGATGGAGAAAACCTGGAAACCACTCAAATACTCACCAAGCGGGGAACGGCCAGATACATCCTGGCCCATCTGTGCTTCTGGAATGCTCTGCAGCCATTGGAAAAGAACGGGGGTGGGAGGTGGGAGGGGGAACGTGTGTGCCAGCACGAGCGCCGTCCTGGAGGGAGGAGCGTTCGGAGCAGGACGCACCGTGTCATCCGCCCGGTGTGTGCGCGTGAGGGTCGAAGGTCAAGAAGGCTACACACTAACACACTAGCATAGTTGCTGTCAAGGAAGTGAGACTGGGACGAAGCTACGCATTATTTAGATTTTTGTATTTTTTAAAGTATGTTTAACTTTTGTTAAAGGCTTAAAAACATTCCTGTTATATGGCCTTAGTCTCCCACGGAAAGCAATCAGATAGAAGGGGCCGTCCTGCGGCATCGACTCACTGGGTCTTGGCAGCTACCCTTTGGCCACGGTGACAGTAACCTCAGTTAGAGGTGACTGAGCCGAGGCCTCCTGTCCCAAGCCCGGTGGCTCTGTCTCTTCTGCCATCTCCTCCCAACAGCTGAGCAGTCTGTGGGCTGGGGCCACTGCTTGGCCCCCCAAGCACAGAGAGGCCCCATCCATGGTGCAGCCTGATTGCTAGGTGGGATCCCTTCATCTCTTAGCCACTGTGTGACCTTGGACAAATGACCGAGCCTCTCTGTGCCTCAGTTTTGCCTTCTGCACAATGGGGATAAGGAACCCTTAACTGCAGGAATTAAACTAGTGCCTCTGCAGCACTCGGGAGAGTCACGCTCAGAGTTAGCACTCAACACATGGCGACTGGCATTGCTATGGTCATCTTCACCGTTGTCATCGCTCTCCTGTGGTGGGCGCAGGAAGCTACGCCACCTTCCTCCCTTGCGTGTCCAGGTGAATTTACACACACACACACCAGCCACTTCCGTTTCTCTTTGTTCGTGGAAGTCTCACTTCTTGCTGACAGGGAGGGGATCAGGATCGGGAGCGTGAGGTTCCCCGTTGCCTCTGGGAAGCGTCCACACCAACCGCGCGTGCGCCTGCGCGTGCACGGCTCGAGGCGTCACTCTCCCTCGCGCTGCTGCTCCCCGGGGCCGCCTCCCTGCTGGCATTCCTCCAGGGGGCCCCGGCACATCTGCCAAGCTCTCCCTGGGGCTGCCGGCCTAGGTCCCACTCAGCTTCGCCGAGGCCCCAACTGCTTCTGGGACCCCCCAAGTCCCTGGCCCTCTGGCCTCTGTCCCCCCAGGGCCTGCTCGGCTGCGGCTGCGCACGTGACCAGACCAGGAGCCCGAGGCCGCTCCGGAGAGCAGGCTCCTCTTACCCTGCCCCTGCGGCTGCCAGGGCAGCTCTGTGCCTCCCCACACACCCCAACACCCCGCTCTTGCCGCCCGCCAGGAGCCGGCCATGCTCAGGGGTTCAAGGTCACGAGCCACGAAGGGAGAGGGCAGGAAGTAGGATTTTTTTTTTATGGATTTCCTAAAAGGAAAAATGAGTCAGACTTGGAGCTCCCCGGTCCTTCGCAGGCTACCCTGACCGGCCAGCAAAGACAGAGGGCGTATCTGGAGCTGAATTCTGAATTGGAAGTTTACACGTGCAATGTGGCCTTGGGAAACGGATTTATACTACGGCATTTATTTACTTAGGTGGATCACAGCAGCTGCTGTGCCATCACTCCATCTGCCCGGCACGTGGGAATCTCCACAACCCTTCTCAGAACCCACGGCCAGGGATGTAATTGTCAGGAGCCAAGAAAAGCCCTCTTGCTTCCTCCCGGGTCACCTGGACGCAGGCTCAGGACACCAGCTCCTAGGGCACGAGCCCACATGAGCCCTGCTGAGGCCACTGGCAGCGGCAGGAGCCTGCCTGGTTGATGCACAGAGACCCCTGAGGTTCAACGGACACGGTGCTGTGGCCTGTGGTGGGTGCCACTTCCGGGTGCCATCCAACCCCCTGGCCTGAGCGTCTTATAGGCCCCCTAGGGAGCTCTCCCACAGCCCTGGGCGTTCAGGAAGGAGACTTTATCATCTACGCTGAACTATTTATAGCAGAAGAAGGCACCAGAGAGGCGAGGTGATGTTCCCCAGTCACTACAGCACTTGAGAGCCTCCCTCTGAGGCCCCTGGCTTTTAGGGGTACACGTGCCATACCTGCCTTCCCTGCGTCGGCTGCCTCCCACCCACACACACTCCCGCTCGGCTGACTTCTCGCCAGGGCCTGGAGAGCTTCTCCCACAGGGTGGAGCCGGGGCTGCTGGGCCACCAGCCCTCAGCTGACGAGTTGTAGCTCTTGAAGGAGGACAAGAAGGCAAAGCCCCTTGCCACGGGGGCTGCCATGGTGGCAGGCGTTAGGCTGAGAATCGAGGCACTGGGGGAGGGCACAGAAGCCCGTCCCACCTGCTGCCCCGGCTCCTGCACTCGCCCTGCCCTAGAGCGCCTTCCTCCCTCCACCCCTTCTTGGGGCCTTTGTTCATTCTAGTCCTGTCCCAACAAGTCCCCTCATGGTGCTGTGCCGTCTCCCTGCTCTCAGGTGCTCGCTGTCGAGACTGCACCACTTAGCATTCCCGCATCTCACACGGCAACCCCGATGCTCAACATTGTGAACTATAAGAGGTAGCAAACTTACAAACCAGACTTCACGTGAACACGTGTTGTAGGTATGGCGCTGAGTCCTCCCCAGGGTGCCACACTGGGATGGACTCTGGCACTTCTCTGGGCCCTCTGCCTTCCAAGCCCCTACCCTGGCCCAGGGGGAGTCTTGTCCAGAGAGTGGGTCACACCTGAATCCTGCATGCTTTGCGGCGGCCTCTCCAGGATGAGCTGCAGCTGCGTGCATGGAACTCAAGGACCAGTTGCCCAACCCTCCCTGATTCAAGATGACAACACAGGATGGTCCCAAGGCTCCACTGACGTGACGCATAAAATTCACACTACACAGTGGGGACAGGTGGTGCTTCAAGGCCGTGGACACCCAAAGACTGAAAGGAGCTCAAGCCTGGCTCAGAACCAGCCCCAAGCTGGAGGAGAGAAAGCAGCACCGGCTTGCAGGAGCTGCTAATTGCTAATTGGCCATGAATATGGATGGGCCAGGATTACCTCCACGCTGAGGAGGCACTCAATAGACCGCCAGATAGCTGGGCCTTTCACAATATTATCAGTATTTACAAATGCATGAACAAGTTATTCAGTAGGGCTCTTATGTTCAGAAAATTAAATTCAGATGGATTTATTGCAAAATTAGCATTCATTCCAGCCTCCGGCTGCTAAGAAAACCCTCATCTCTGCAGTGGGGTGGGGGTGAGCGATCCCACGGCACGGGTCCTGGCCACAGGGCAGTCCCACACTGAGTCCCTGTTCTTGTGGACCCTCTGCATGCTGCACAGAGATAGGGAGGGAGGCCAGGGCAGGGGACTGGCTTTTCCAGGCTTGGCCCTGTGGTCTCAGGCCTACGCCGATACCCAAAGCTCTCTGAAGAAGGGGCCGCTCTGCTGTGCATTATCTCACCACTAACCAGGATGGCCCCATTTTTGCTGATGAGAAAACTGATGGAACAGAGGGAACTGGCCACTCACCCAGCTGTGTCCCTGCTGACCTGCACCCTTGCCCTGGAGGCAGGATGCCTGCGTGGGGCCCTGATCATGGTCCCTGGGCCGGGAGCCCTGACTCCCGCCTGGCCAGGAAGGAAGCTGCCACGTTCAGGGTTCCCATTTGGGTCCCCTTCCCAGAATGCAGCGCCTCACTTTCCCTCTTCTAGAAGTGGGCTGATGTAGACGGTACTGTGCACAGTCCCCAGTCTGTACTTGGTGAATTCAGACTTCTGTGTAGAGAGAGTGAGTACTCAGGGTTCTCAAAAAGCCACCTCGCTCTGGGAGCCATCTACAAACGGGGCGAGTGGAACCCCAGGGTTCCGGACTGTGCTGTGGAATTGGACGCCTCAAGTACTGTCAGCGGCTTTCCACACCCAGCAGACCCCATCCTCACAGAGCTTCCCTGGTCTCGCCACCTGGACCTCCCTCTTCTGGCTGTGTCTCTGTTTCGATGGTGGCCTCGGGGCAGCCTCTGCGCCTGGTCTTCCCGTGAAAATAAGGGGCAAAAATAGCATCGCCCACGTGCCTGCTCAGGGGAGAGTCCCTGCAGGTGGGACTCCACTGATGAGAGGTGACACCTACAAAGTGTGAAATTGCACTCTCCATAAAATGCGTGTCATAGCCCACTCCAGGCTAAGACGACTCACACGAGGGACCTCGAGACCACTGTGCACAGGTGGCCACAGCGGCTGACAGCACTAGCAGGGCGTTGTGAAGCCAGGACCAGGACAGGTGAACCCGGAGCCCCAAGTCCACACCGCTCCTAGACGTGCTCTTCAAGCCGGGGCAGTCCAGCTGTTGGACTGCGTATCTGGAGTTGGGACAGTGTCTTATCACCCATAGGCAAGTCTCTAGGAGAAAAACGCTTCATCAGGGGTACTAAGGTAGAGGAGGGTGGGGAGGCTGGACAATGAAGCAATCTCTGGGTGGGCGTGGGGCGTGATAAAAATCGGGAGATTTAGGACTGATGGGTCACGAATCAGAGGCCAGAAGAAACCTCACATGGAAATTTGGGGACTGCAAAAGCCAGACCCAAAATGCCGACACAAAGGAAAACCAAGGGCATCACTGAAAGTAACGCAAGTGATATGGTTTGGATGCCCTGTCCCTCCCAATCTCATGTTGACACTGAGCCCATGTCGAACGTGGGTCTGTTTGGGTCACAGGGTGGATCCCTCATGAACGGCTTGGTGCCCACCCTGAGATAATGAGTTTACAGGACAGAACGTGGTGCCGCCTGCTCCCTCTTTTGCTCCTTTCTCGAGCCATGGGACACGCCTGTCCCCCCACCTTTCACCCTCCAACTTGACTGGAAGCTCCCCGAAGCCCTCAGCAGTAGCAGCTGCTGGCGCCATGTTTCTTGAACGGCCTGCAGAACCCGGAGCCAAATAAACCTCTTTTCTCTGTGAATCAGCCGGTCTCAGGTGCTCCTTTATAGCAATGCAAAATGGACTCAACAGCGAGGGAGAGGTAAAATCCAAGGAATACTGACGACCCTCCCGTGTGTAGTCCCGCACCGGCGTGCCTGGTGATACACCCACCACCTTGCTGCCATGGGACACGGTGTAGCAGGGCCAAAGGTCCAGAAGAAAGTGCAAAAGGCAATAGGGCTACAGAGGGGAAGGCGGCACATGGCATTTGTTGTGAGCAGTTTGGCGCCAGCTCCTTCTACATATTTCTCATTCCTTTCTGACTCTAGGGTTGAAAACTGCCACTGGTCCCCTGAACTGCTCAGGCTTTGCTGGTGGCCACCTAGGGACCATGCTGCTGCCAGGGGTCTGTCTGTGGCTCTGTGGCCACTTCCACTCCCACTGTTCTTGGGGCCAGCATTAGCAAACCAAACACCTCCCATAGTCTCCAAGCTCAGACATGGCACTGTTTATGCACACACAGCACCCCCCCATTCAAATTCTAGATACAGCAACCTTGTCTCACCCGATGCAACAACGTTGGGCTAATTCTCTCTGGGGGGAGCATACTGTGTCCTGCTCCCCTCCCCACACCTTGTCCCCAGAGCCCGCAAGCCTGGAAACTGAAACCTGGTACCACTCGCCCAAGCCACACCCAGAGGCAAGCTGTCCCTGTCCCGTGCCTCCCGCCCCAAGGCACTTACTTCAGCATGTCCTTGTCCTTGTTGAGGTGCTGGAAGAAAGAAGGCTCGCAGATGAGCTGGCTCTCCTGGCACACCTGCTTGCAGGACTGCCCGGGCTCGGCAAGCTTCACCTGCAGGGCGCTGAGGGGCGGCCACATCACTTGCCCGTGGCAAAAGTCCTAGAACGACAACAAAGCTGTTGGCCAAGGGACCAAGGACAGAACTGGGGATTCCCAGCCCTGCCAAGCAGCCCCAGCCATGGCTTGCACCATGCAGGGAGAATGGTGGAGGGAAGGGGGGATTTTAGACCAGGGCTGGAATGAGGCTGACCTCCACCACCACCTTGGGCCGGGTCTCAAACTCTCTAGTCACCAGCTTCCTCGGCCACAAGAGGGGACAACAACAGTGTCTTTCACACAGGGCTCAAGGGAAAGAGGAAATGCCTATCGTGTGCGCAGTGCCACGCCTGCCATCCTGCCGTCATCACCCTCGTTCTTCAAGGCCCATGTTCAGGCCACCTCTGAATCCAGACACCGTGTCGACTCTGACTTGGCAGTTCCCTAACATGACACTGCTTCAGGAGTGCTCGCTGTATCCCAATGGCAAGATTCTGACGCCGTGAGGTGAAGGGTCACACCGAGGAGCCGGCAGGTGTCCCTGATGTCACCTGACACAGTGCCTCGTCCTTCAGGGACTCCGGGCGTGTCGGCTGAGAACAACTCCAGCAAGTCCTCACTTGCCGCATCCACAGGTTCTCAGAGAACGACTACGACAAAACCCACTTCACCACTGGCTGGCCGACACAAACCAGAGTTAAGCTTCCACGGCATGTGTGTGGTCACACAAGCACCATCGAATTTTTACACAAGGGTCCCAAACCCTTCTCCTATTAAACACTGAAATAAAGGTGAGCCTGTATGCACCTTCAAGAAAGATGAATAAGAACAAGTAGGGTGATTACTTATCCAGTGTTTGGAGAGGCAGGGAGTGACGGTGGCCGTAGGGGTGGTGCGTTAAGTCGGGGAACGAATGTCCGTAAAGCAAGAATAGTCAGGAGCATCTCCTCACGAGCCATCACTCACCAACAATCAACATGGCAGGGTCACCGAGGGCTTCCGTAGTGCACTGTTGGTCGCCTTACATCCCTAACACGGGGTCGTTGTGTACTTTACAGAGTTTTATTGTAAAATCATGAGGTCTGTACGGAAAGTATCCAGCCACGTAATATGAATCCGTATACTAACAATGGATGGATACTTTCCGGACAGGCCTCATATTCATTCATTCTCCAACCTGTTTATTCCAGTTAAGGGTCACGAGTCCCAGCGGCTCAGAGCGCGTGGTGGGAACCAGCCCTGGACAGGACGCCATCAAATTGCGGGACACACACACACACACACCCACCCACCCACCCACCCAGTTACTCAGGCTGGGACCATGTGGACCGCCAGTGACCCTAACCGAGCACATCTTTGGGACGTGGGGAGAAACCGGAGTTCCTGGAGAAAATGCACACAGATGTAAGGAGAACGTGCAAACTCTACACCAACAGCGGCCCCAGCCAGGAATCAATATATATTTTTCTCATTGACAATACAACAAAATGGCTTACATTTTGAACAAAACATTATCCAAGGACCTGCTGTAGAACAATCGAACCACCACCCGAACAACCAGAGAAACAGCCTGAGCAGCACGAGGTGGGACAAGGAACACGGCACCCCTACAAAGAAGGCGTGGGGGGCGCGCAGCATGGGGCACAGCCAGTCACCCCCGGGACCCAGCCGAGGGTAACCTGGGGCTGGGCAGAGAGGCCAGGAGGCAGCGAGGGCAGCGTGACGACCCACCCGTGTGGTCAGGAAGACGAGTGGGGTCATCTCTCTGACCCGCGGCCTCTCATCTCAGCTGTGCCTGCCGTGATCCTGAGCAGGTGCCAGTGATGGGCACACGGGCCCCTCTGACACCCGGAGCTGGCTACTGCGGTGCTGTCTGTGGGGGACACCCGAGGGCCGTGCTGAACTCACGTGGGGCAGGCCAGCCCTCGGGGAGCCCAGTGGCGCTCAGGATCCTGGCTGGGAACGCCACTTGTGGGAACTGGCCCCACAGATACATGGGGATACCTGCAGAGAATGTCCCCACAGGGTGGCAGGGACAGCACGGTAGTACTGTCAGAACGGCTCAGGACAACCTGAAGGTTGTATCTGAACAGATAGCTGCTCAACGACAAATGATACCAAAAAAGGAGGCAGGTTTCTACGACCCAACAAAGGAACATCTCCAAGACGTCCTGAGAAGGGGAGCAGAGTGGGGCGGTGCGTGGTGTTCCCACTGAGGCAAGCTCTGGGGAGGAGGTACGTAGACACGTGTGAACACGCATGTGCTGCTCCAAGAGCCTCTCTTCCCTGAGAAGTGAAATGGAGTGACAGGGTCAGGAGTGGTAAGGAAATGTACCTTCCAGTGTGTGACCTTCTGGAATATTTTATTTTTCCGCACACTTCCTTTCCTCACCCGGTATAGGGGAGCTGGCCGGTCATCTCGGGTCCCAGAGCTCAGACAGAGGAAACGGTTCCCGCCCCACCCTGTCGGTCACGTGGAGGGTGACAGCAGGAGCAGGAGGGCTGCACGCTGGGGGTTGGGGGCGCTGAGCACCACAGTGAGTGCGGCGCTGGCACAAGGGGCTGGCAGGAGCGGCAAACAGGAGGGGTCTTCCCTGCTGCTTTTTGTGTGTGTGTTTTTAATACTATAACTTTTAATGAGCCAAAGGCAACAAGAAAATGAGCAAAGCAAAACCCACCCCAGGTTCTACAGGCAGGTGGCTCTCAGAGTATGTCCTGCCTCTCCCTTTACTGGCTCCGTGGACCCGTGGGCAAGATATGCAGCAGTCCGCAGGGGGCTGCCTCATGGTCAGCACGGCAGGAGGGAGCTGGGAGTCCGGCTGGGCCCCTGCTCCCAGCTGTGGGGATTCACAGCTGTCTCCCAAGCCCTCTCTGCCTGCGCTCATGCGTAAAACGAGGACATACCATCTGCCTCCCTCCGTGCCTTATGTAATTCCGGAGAGATAAAAATGGGGTGACCGGTAAGAAGGCACCTTGAGATGCTAAAGACAGTGTTCCAAGGTTGACCGTTACTCACTGCCAGGGTCCAGAGGTGAAAGTTGAGTTGCCTGAATTACATAGGATAATTCACCCACGTCTATGACGGCCACCTCCGGGCCTACCTGCTGCGGGCACAACTGCAGCGGAAGTCCTGTGACAGCCTCTTCTCACCCGCAGGTGCCGGCACCACTGGGTGCTCAGAGGGCTGCAGGTCTTCTGCTTTGTTCAACCACAGCACAGGCTAAGTGGCAACACCACATGACCTCACCTCCTCACCGTAAGCAGTCACCCAATCATTCATTCATTCATTCATTCATTCAGCAAATACTTGTGACAGGCAGAAAAGCATGGCATTCCGCACTCACACTGCCTAGATTTGCATCTTAGCTCCTCCATTTTTTAATTCATCTTGATGTGAAAAGTGCCTGATATATATGTCACACGATGCACGTGCTGACTGTCACCACTGCTATGTGCAATCTAGGCCGTTGGCAGGGAGATCACTTGGTGCACAAAAGGAACCTAAACCCCTGCCTTCATTCAGGAAGGGGGAAAGAAAAACAAAACAGAGTAAGTCAGGTATGTACAGTACGTTAAAAGGCAACAGGTGGTCCAGAAAAAAGGAAGTGAGGCCGAGCATGGTGGCTCGTGCCTATAGTCCCAGCACTTAGGGAGGCTGAAGCAGGAAGATTACTTGAGCCCAGGAGTTTGAGGCTGCAGTGAGCTATGATCATGCCAGTGCACTTTAGCCTGGGTGACAGAGCAAGACCCTGCCTCAAAAAAAAAAAAAAAAAAAAAAAAAGAATGAAGCGAGACCGGTTGGGGTGTGTGTGTGTCCAGATAATGCAACACTGAGAAGGCGGTATTTGAGAAAAGATCTGAATAAGTAAAGGGGTGAGCCATGCAAGTATCTAGGAAGAATGTTCCGGGCAGAGGAGAACCCAGATCTGAGGCTCTGACAAAGGAGTCTGTTCCAGGAGCAGCGTGGCATCCTGGTGGCCTGGGCAGAGTGTGTGCTGTGGGTGGGACGCAGGGGGCGATGGGGTCCGGGAGGCAGACAGTAAAGCTCTAGCTTTCCCTCAAAGTGAGATGGAGGCCACTGGAGATTTCTGGGCAGAGGAGCAGCAGGACCCGCAGTCCTGGGAACAGAGAGACAGACAGCTGCTGCGACAGCCCAGGAGAGAGAAAGGGACTCCAGCCAGACAGAAGCATCTTCATTCAAACCTCCAAGAAATACTCACACAAGTTGGTTTTGAAGGTGTTCTCATTCATTCACTCATTCATTCATGGCCTCACAAATGACCATTAAAAGCCTTACGCTGGGAGTTGGGAATATGAACATGAGGGAGACACAGTCCCTGGGCTCAGAGGTTTAGTGCACAGTCTAGTAAGAGAGGCCGGCCCTTGAAAAAATTACAGAGCAGTACAAAACATCTGCCCAAACAGGATGCACAGGCCCCTCAGAGGAGGGAAAGGATTAACTCTAGGAGTGTGAAGAGTGGTGGTGGCAGCAATCAGAGGAGGCTTCCAGGAGGCAGGGACTTCTAGGCTGGGCTTTGCAGGATGCATAGGAATTAGTGGCTTATTGCTAGCACGAGCCTTTGCAGATAACTGGTGTGCAACAAAGAGCTGTTGAACTGATGGCTCTAGCATACTGGGGGCTTTGACAGTAGCAGCAGAAGAAAAGGAGACTATTCCAATCCAGCAAGCTTCTGTGCTGCCGGAATGAGATATAAACAGTAATTTCCAATCTGGCTAACAAGCCCACTTAGAACACAGAACATCTGCATTCCTCCCTAACAATTATTCCAACCAGTCTCCAAATCTCCCCAAATGTGCTTGACTATTCTGGAATGTCCATGCAGTACCCATAAACCATAATAAGAAAGGTCTGTTAACCAACAAATGTATGAGAAAGAGCAATGTTCTAAACAAATGAACACAACCCACTGTGAAGAGGTAAGAGTAGCGCCTCGGTAACAGGAAAGGCTAATTAGTAGCATGGTGAAAACATTACTCACAAAAATACCTTAAGGTCAAGGGGGGTGGTGAGGTGCTCCCTGGGAGAAGCTCTAGGTGGAGGGGCTGGCTTGTCCCTCTCCCTCTCGGTTGGCTGGGCCAGGGAAAGGGTCACCTGCTCGGAGCAGAGCGGAGGAGCGGGAACCAAAGGGCTGACAAGAGAACGCTGAGCGGTGTGTGATGGGCCTGACCCGTAACCCCCACCGCGAGTCCAGGCTGAATCTCCAAGAGAGTCACTAGGTCCACGGTGGATTAGTGTGAGTGGATTTCTGTGGAAGCCACACTGTTTGGACCGAGGAAGGCAGGTTTGGATATACGTGCCTGGAGGCAGGAGCTAGAGGAAGGCAGACCAGGCATTTGCACAAAGAGAGGAGGGAGGAGGAGGTTGGTGGCACAGGTTCCAGGCCAGGAAGACGGGGTTTGGGCCATGTTCACCCAGCTCTTTGAGGGATAAAGGACACGTGTTGTTTCTGTTACACTGGGAGATCTGGGTCTGGCGACGAAAGGGTTCGATAAACATTGAGCGACCAGCTGCATGAGGCGCACCTCAGTCGCCAGGGTGCTCTCAGCCTGCGCTGTCCCTCAAAAGGAAGTGGACTCTGTCCACGGGCAGCCCCTGGCTCGTTTCCCAGAAGCGAGCGTGAATCTGTGTTTCCACAAAGGCAGCGGAGGGCGGCTGTGAGGCTGAGCGGCAGGCACTCATCTCCCCGGGTCACCTCGGCTCCTCAAATCCCCTGAGCACAAGCCCAGCCGCGAGGAGCCGGACAGAAACCGACCACCTTCACACCCTGCGACTACTAGGAGCCTGCCAGGGAGAAACGTAAACACACGTCGCACAGAGATCTCGTGCACAGCACTTACCGCATGAGCCAAAGGTGGAAACAGCCCAAATGTCCATTAACTGGTGGATGGATAAACAAACTGCGGTATATCTGTACTATGGAACAACATTCAGCAATAAAAAGAAACAAGTGCTCATACATGGCACAACATGGATGAGCTCCTAAAACAAGTGAAAGCAGCCAGAAATATCCAGAAAAAGCCAATCTAGAAAGATAGGACACAGATCAGTGGTTTTCCAGGGCTGGGGCAGGAACAAGGACTACCGTAAACAGGTACAAATGAGCTTCCTGGGGTGTGGAAACATTGCAAAACTAGGTGGTGGTGGTAGTTGCACAACTCCATCAACTGCTAAAAAGAAATCACTGAATTGTACCCCAACACAGTGAGTTTTGGGGTCTGTAAGTTACATCTCAATGAAGCTGTGTGAAGCACACACACCTCTGTTGGTTTCTGGGCTCCTGTGGCAGCAAGCAGCTCTGGCTTTCAGAGCGCCACCCTGGGCCGGGTGCTGTTCCCAGCGCCAAACACGTATCCGGCCGTGGGGGTCGTTCACCACCCAACGGGGCAGGTAGCATGAGCCCCGTTTCACAGATGAGGAAAGAGCACGGAGAAGTCAGGTAACTTGCCTAAGGCCAGGGACAGTGGCAGCAGAGTTGGGATGTGACCCAGCCTCCAGGGGCCAGCGCTTAATCATTACCAACCCGCCTCTCTCAGAGCAGGACGAGCTGTGCAAACAGCAGTCATTGATTTTTCGAGTAAACATTCCCCAAGCAAGTGCCAATCTTCCCTTCTTTTAAATTCCTTTTTCTCCTGTAACTGTGCCACCTCCACCATCGCCCTCACCCCCGGACTGCCCAGATTCACTGACAGGCACGTCCTTGTGTCCAGAACACTCCTCAGTGAGTTCATTGCAGGCTCTGATGAGCAGACATCCTGGGAACTTAAGCTGATATCACAGGTGCTCTTGAATTTTTTTTTTTTTTTGAGACAGAGTCTCACTCTGTCACCCTGGGGTAAAGTGCAGTGGCATCATCATAGCTCACAGAAACCTCAAATTTCTGGGCTCAAGTGATCCTCCTGCCTCAGCCTCGCGAGTAGCTGAGACTATAGGCGTGCATCACCACTCCTGGCTAATTTTTCTGTTTTTTGTAGAGATGGCAGTAGAGGGTGGGTGGTGGGGTGGTGGTGGGGCAGACTCTCTCGCTCTTGCTCAGGCTGGTCTTAAACTCCTGACCTCAAGCAATCCTCTCACCTCGGCCTCCCAGGGAGCTGGGATTACAGGTGTGAGCAGACAACCTTGCTCGCACCCCGAGCCAAGTTAACCCCTTTTTACCCTCCATATCTCCAGAATGCTTTTCACAGGAATGACACAGCTCTTTACACACTAGCATGACTGTGACCATCCTATATAGTTCCAGGGTCTTTTTTTTTTTATAGGAAATAGAAAATAGGGTTCAAGAGCATATGTGTGGTTTTCAGAAATCAATCTGATCATTGCCATTCCTTCAAAATAACCTGCTGTACTGTCTGGCCTGAGGCCAACACATGAGACTTCCCCATGAAATGCATAATGAAAACCTTAACATGCCCAGACATACTCAGGGGAGGGAGTAATAGTGCTTGATCTTAGATTACAAAGAATTTTCCTCTGCTGGAGACAGTGCCTCTTTTAGAGAGCTGATCTAAATCAACATTTTTAGTAGAGTAAAGGGAAGGAGGACATTAGGGAAGAGCAGGTGGTCCTCCTAGGGCCAGGGGTCTTTTCCATTGGGTGCTGTACCCGGCTGGCTCGCTAACGGGTGGGTTTCCTGCTGGTGACTGCTCGACTGTACTTTTAAGCCTGGGGTGCTCCTGATTGATGTCAATTGGCTCCCTCTGGCTCCTGCCGCCTTGCTGAGCTTGATGGACAACCTTGAAAGGTTTCTGGGGTAAAAGCTTGTGCATTCTCCTTGCAGATCGCAAGGAGAACTCTGAAGGCAGTGACCAGCCTAATTAGAGCTGCAGGCTTTGCTGTTTATATCAGGAGCACCTTCCTTCTACCCTTCTTGCTCTTTGAAGATATTCATCTAGCTGCAAAAACAACAAAACCCCCGAGCTCTAAAATACTGGGGCCTGGAGCTAATGGTTAGAAGACTCGAACTGGGAACCAATGGGGTCTTGGCTTCCTCTCTTCCCTCTGGAACATTCTGGGTCCACTGGAATCCCTGGGATGAACTCAAAACAGGCCCCTTTGTTGCTTGTTCAAGATCATTGGGAGGATGTTTAATAAGAATGCCCCAAACACAAGATTCCTAGAATGATTCTTTTAAACAGCAATCTGAGAGTCCTCCCTCTCTCCCTCCCCCTGCCTGGCCTCTCATCCCAGCCACTCGCCCTGACTTCTCTTTATTCTCAGGCCTTCGCATCTCCACTTGCCCGGCCCCACCTGTGCCCTGAGTCTGCCCTCAGGACTCACCTCCCACAGGATGCCTTTGGACACTGTCTCCTCTCTCCCCTCCCCACCCCGCAGGCTGGGCCCTGGCGTCCCACCCCACCGTGACCGGGCTTGGCCCACATGGCGGCACTGACCGTGGACTTGGCTGCCTTCTCCATGAAGCTCGAAGCTACCTGAGGGCAGGGACGGGCCCTTGACATCTTCTCCTCCCCAACTGCCAGCACAGCCCACAGCATGGGCCAGTTGACAGATATCCACAGAGCGGACGGATGAATCAACACGAGCAGGCAGAAAAGAAATTTCTGTGAACAGCAGATCTCAAAGTCTTGGTGGTGGTGGTGGGGGGGCATTTTTTATTAGCATATTTTCCAGATGACAATTTTAGTAACGTTTTCCCAGTCATAAAGTCCAAGACAAGCTTCTTGGTTCTCGACACGGAGGAGTAAGAAGCACAGTCCCTCGCTCGCCGCCCATTCACGCATTCATCCCTCCACCTGGGAGTTGCTGCGCCCCCACTGTGCGTCAGGCAGGGTGCGAGGGACCCAGAGGTGAACAGGTGAGGTGGGGCCCCCACGTCCTGGAGCGTTTGGCAAGGGCTGCCTGGGGAACAGGACTTTCCTAGCAATCGGCTTCCAGAGGACTTGAGAACTTTTAAGGACTCACTGGGATTCATGAGCCTCAAGGGAGAAATAGAAGCCTACAAATAACCTTGATCAAGAGTCACTCATGCCTGGTGGGGAGCAGCTATCTTCCCTGAAGGGAAGTGGGGACAGGAAAAGAGGAGGAGCGTTTCCGCAGCAGCTGCAGGGACCCAGGTATGACCTCAAGAGAGCCACTGAAATGGCAGGTAGCATGTGCCGTGATGTCTTTGACCCACTGCCAAAGGGGGCCCTGCAGCCCCTCTAGACACCTGCGGGAAGGGGCAGCGGCTCTCGGAGGCAAAGCAGGGCGGGAAGCACAGCTCCGGGACACCTGCCACCTCCCGAGGCCCCGGCAAGTGCTGCCCATGCAGACTCAGCCTCGCACCAAACCAGCGCCAAATCCGGATTCCACAACTCGTGAGCCCGAGAACTGTGGGTCTCGGTTTCCACTATCTAGAAAAGTCGGTTACTACTGGCACCTCCTGGGACTACTGTGGGGAGTAAAAAGGAGATGATACGCGGTGAGGTGTTTGGCACAGAAGCTGTACGGATGTGGCTGGCAGAGTCACGATTATGTCAGACTGGTGTCACATAAAGGCTGAATGTGATAACCATCCAATGCTTAGCTCCATGGGGAGGCCTGGTGACTAACATAATTTATGTGTATAACTACATATAACAGTTATAATGCAATATAATGTCCTACTGTATAGCACACTGTATTAAATAACCAACAGTGCTAGTCCGCATTTATCAAACATCGAGTGCCAGTCCCTGTTCTAAACACTTCTCCTGTGCTAGCTCATGAGGAAGTAGGTCCTATTATTATCCTTATGTTACAGAGGAGGACATTAAGGCACAGAGAGGCTGGGCGACATGCCCAAGTCACACGACCAGAGACTTGTGGTGCCAAGAGTTGAACCCAGGCGGCTGGAATGCAGAACTCTTGCCGCTAACAAAAACTCAGCGTGTCAGAGGCGCCACCCTGGGTGCGTGATCCATAGCTCCCCTCCATGGGGCACCCGGGGCCGCTGGCTGGCTGCTCACCAGTCTGTCTCTTCAAACCACCACCTCTTCCTTTGAAAGCCCCCTTGGGCCTACAATCTGTGCCCACTTAGATTTCCAACCCGCCATCTCTATTTTCAGCCTGCACAATTCTCGTCCTCCATTGTGTAAAGATCCCTTCATCGTCTTAAAACACTCTGCTTTGCTCTTTAAGAAAAGCCCCTTATTTCTGGAATCTGGTCAAAGAGTTCACATTCCCTTACCCACGGGGGTTCTGAGTCATCTATTTCTAGCTCTGTGTTGCTTTTGAAGCTCAAGGAATTAAGACATTATAAAGTGACAGCAATGTCACTCTTGGCCTTTACTTCTAGGAGCACAAGCTGCAGTTTCCAAACCCTGTTGGGGGAAATGGGGCTCTTGGCACCCTCTCTTGCTTTGGAACCAAAGTCCTGCTTTTATCTGTTTTATGTACCTAGGTTTTGGGCTGAGGTTTCATTTGAAAAGGGTCCTTTTTAAGAAGAAGTTTGAAAACCACTAAAAAGCCCTACCACGTTTAGAATTACTGAACATATATTATTAAAGGCATGCTTAGAAACCACTGGTTTCAGACCTTTCTCTGGGTGAGAAATGAAGAGAAGGTAGGACCAGAGAACCGTCTCTGTGTCCCTTCCCTCCACAGTCTTTGCAATGCTCCCGAGAATGTCCTCAGGGCACAGGAACATCTGAGTCATGGCCATCCAGTTTCTCCTGCTAGAAGTTTCCACTTGACCTATCCCTGTCATAAAGAACACACTCAGCCCCAAGGAAAGCCTCATTCCCTTGGGTGACCATGGCAGTGCTGCCTTTAGAACCCCAATAAGCCATTATCTGGCTTCTAGAGTCTTCCAAAGCAGAATAATAACCAGAGAAACACAGTGAGCTCTTAACTGATTTTGAGAGCCCTGGGATAACAGGAAGCAGGACACAGCAAAGACAGCCGGACTTCTAATGAGCCTTACCTGCTTTTCGATGAAAGCATTGATTCTCTGTAGCATCCCCTCACATGTAAATTCATACGGCATGTACGGCTCAATCTGCGAAAACAGAACATGGTACCATGAAGGAGGACGACAGAGAACAGGCAGCGCTTACCCATTCCTCTACTGATTCACTCTACACACAGGTGCCAGCACCTGGAGGCTGCTTCATGAGGGTTAAGACTATAAGGCTGGAAGTTGACAGATCTGGTTCATGATCTCACTCTGCTCCTTACTAGGTATGGACCCTGAGCGAACTACTTGCCATCTCTAAGTCTCAAGTAGCTCATATGTAAAAGGGGGATAAGAAAAACCCATCTTTCTTAGGCTATGGTGAAGAGTATATGGGGGGCACAAAGGAGCTTAGTTCAGTGTTTGGCACATTGGAGGCATTCAACAAAAGTTGGCGATTACCACTTGCCAGCAGGTAAGCTTCATGGGGCAAAGTCCACGGCTAATGGGCCATCTTTGCACCCCACTGCAGAGCATAGAGTGGTACATGTGAGAACTTAGCAAACATCTGTGGAATGACTGCATGGTCTCCACTCTGAGAAAGGCATAAAATGACCAGTTTAAGGAACCATGGCGGTGACAAAGGCAATGGTCTGCATTAGTAGGTGAGGTCAGCATGTACCCAAAGAACATGTGGTGCAAAATCAAAGTGATCAAACGTCACAAGGAGTTCAACTAGAGCAGGCGTCCTCAAATTACGGCGCACATGCTACATGTGGGTGTTTTTGTCCATTTGTTTTTTTACTTCAAAATAAGCTATGTGCAGTGTGCATAAGAATTTGTTCATAGTTTTTTTTTAAAACTATAGTCTGGCCCTCCAACCATCTGAGGAACAGTGAACTGGCCCCCTGTTTAAAAAGTTTGAGGACCCCTGAACTACAGGGTCCTGGGAGGTCAGAAGGTCAAAACTGGCTTCTGTTCATGCTGGGCTTTTAAGGCCAGCTATGAGTCTAGCAAGCTAGGACTGGGGCCAAGACTCCATGGACATAGTAGGTGGAAACAAGTAGTATGAGATTTGACAAGAAAGCACAGCAGGAAGCTGGAGCTCAGGCTCATGGAGGCTGGTGAGACAGAGTTGGGAAGAAGAGTCATTGGATTTCCACAAAAGCCTTGACATTTCTATACTAGGGAGCCTAGCTTTTCTTTGAGGGGGAGCAGGAAACAGTAGAAGGTGCTTCATTGGGATGGAGGTGGCAATCTCATCAATATTGTGACACCTGTGGGAAGAGGAAGAAACATGGGTTTGACCTCTGTTGCACAGTGTTTGCCAACATCATGAGACCTGAGTTTTCAGGTGCATTACCAATCTGAAATGGAAATTTCACTTGGGAGAAAATCACCAGCAATCTAGTCCATTATGGCTTCCGAGAGCTCAACAGTGCCTGTGAGTAACAGGGAAGAGGGACACATTCACCAGCATACTCTCAAGTCTATGTTTACCTATCTCAAATCTACAGGGTGGAGGAACTGGACAAAATATCTATGAAATGAGTCTTGCTGAGTTGAAAATCAACAGAGAAGACATTCCTCAGTGGGCACCCAAGCAGCTGTTCCCAGGGCATCCTCTCCTCTTTTCTTGGGTTTTGAACCACACATTATATTTGAAATCATCTTCAAGCATGATTTTTAAAAATTTCATTATGTTTTCAAATGCACAAGAGGCTGAGCCGTAAGTGCTGTAATATCATGGCAGACTATTCTACCAGAACAGAGAGGGCACTCTATTCCTAGATAGCTCATTTGCCAAAGAGCTCAAAATGCTTTGAAGAACTGACTTTCACATCCTCAGCTTGCTCCTTCTCATCTCAAGCTTTTGAATTTATTGTTCCTTCTCAGTCCCAGACACAGCCCTTCACATAATATGTCACATTTTTCTTTTCTTTTAAAGGTTATTTACTTGACCCATGGGGTGACCTAGAGGTAAGTTTCCTTCCAAAGATTCAGAGAAGGAACAAAAAGCTGCTCTCTAAAATAGAGAACATGGCATACCTGGGTTCATTTATCAGTGGAAAGTAGACTCTCAAGAGTGAGATAAACACTGGTGGTTATCTTTCATGAGACCAGAACAGACCCAGTTATGCAGTGGGAAGCGCACTGAGTATCCAAGTGCCATGCTGACAACATATTCCAAAGGGCATCCATTAAAAACAAAATTGAATCCATTCAAAGGGCTCAAGGCAACACATATGGAAAAATGGTTCTTCCTTTGTTCTCCTACCAAGCCCAGTTTAACTGAAGGGATGCTGACTCATTCATTGGGGCCAGTTCACTGTTTTAAAGGATATGAAGCCAAATAATTTTCCTATAAAGGAAAAGAGGAAAAAGGGAAATTGTATTCTTAGGCTGCCTCCGCCAGTGAGTTCACTAGCCATCCTGCTATGGAATGAAGCAGGCAGGGCCCTCTGCACGGGAATCTCTCCAGACCAGCCCTGGCTCCGGGAATAAAGGGCACAGGCGAGCCCCAAAGTGGGGGCTGCTGCATGGGTTTGGGGAAGGGAGGGGGTCAGTTTTCTGCACAGCAGTTCTTCAGGAACAAGTCAAGGCCTCTTCGGGAGATGAATGAAAAGAGAATGTGGAAACCACGTCTAGTCACTGAGAAACCCAAGGAAGGCCAGCTGAGGAGAAGCAAGGGGAGAACACTCTTATTCCATCCTGCTTTGTGGAAGGGAAACGGTTACTCATATGGCCAGGGCCACAGGAAGGATGCCTGCAGGCTGCACTGTGGAGTTTCTGCTGGCCCTGGAAACTTTCCATGATCTTCCCATCTTCTCCTCTTGACCTCCCTTCCTGACGGATTCCCTATCTCCACTCACTCGCCTTTCCAAGTCAGGGGACAATCCGGCAGGGAACTGCCCTCAGAGATCAGCCTCCATGAAAAACCCTCCATGGTCTGATCTGACACAGCGGCTCAGCATCATTCAACAGGAGATGGTCTTAGAAGGTACCAGACGCCAGGCTCCTCTATTTACTATCCGTAGGATTTTGAGTTAGGCAGATGCTGTCATTTCTCTTGATTTCAAATGTAAAGTAGGTCACATCATTCTCCTGTTCAAAACTTCCCACTATACTTACAAAATCCAGGATGGATCCTCATCATGACCTATTTACTTCTTAATTTTATTTATTTATTTAGGTTTTATTTATTTAGAGACAGGGTCTCGCTCTGTTGCCCAGGCTAGAGTGTCGTGGCATCATTATAGCTCACTGCAACCTCCATACCTCCTGGGCTCAGGTGATCCTCCTGCCTCAGCCTCCCAAAGTGCTAGGATTATAAGCATGAGCCACCATACTCAGCCTGTCATGGTCTGCCCCATATATTCTGGCTCCTGGGAACTTTTTTATGGTCTCTATTATTTCTGATGAGAAGTTGGTAATCTTTAATATCATCATTCCCTAAATGTAATAAATTTTTCTCTGGATGCTTTCAAGATTGTTTTTTCCTTATCTTTGCATTTCAGCAGTTTGATTATGATGTGCGAGTGTGTGATTTTCTTTATATTTATCTTGCTTGGGGTTTACCAAGCTCCTAGGATCTGTAGGTGGATGTCATTCATTAATTTTAAAAATTCTCTAGCCAGGTATGGTTGCACACTCCTGCAGCCCCAGCTACTCAGGAGGCTGAGGTGGGAGGGTCAGATCACTTGAGCCCAGGAGTTGGAGGTTGCTGTGAGCTAGGCTGATGCCATGGCACTTTAGCCCAGGTGACAGAGTACGACTTTGTCTCAAAAAAATTATAAGAAATGACAGTGACCTAGCATCTCTTAATTTTTCCTGGATAGAGCTTGAGCCCATTATCTGAAGTGAGGTGACACAAGATCGGAAGAATGGGCTCCACATGTACTCGCCATCAAATTGGCACTGACGGATCAGCACTATGGTGCTCACATGGTAGTAATATTCTCCAGGGATTAAAGGGTTGGGGGGCAAACTCACAACTAATGGATGCCGTGAGCATTGTAGAGGGGAAGGGCATGCCTCTAATCTTTGCTTGGGTGAGGCAAAGACATAAAATGTAACCAAAATATGTGTACCCTCATAATATCCTCAAAAGAAAAAAAAATTCTTTGCCATTATCTTTTCAAATACTTCTTCTGGTCCATTCTCTCGTCCTTCTGAGATTCCAATTACACATATGTTAGGGTGCTTGATACTGTCCTGCAGATCTTATCTTTTTTTATTTCATTCTCTTTTCCCTTCAGTTTTCAATTTAGATAATTTTTTTAAAATGGAATCCTTGTATCAATTTGGATGATTTCTACAGACAAGCCTTCAAGGTCATTGATTTTTTCTCCCCTCTGCTGTGTACATTGTGCTGATAAGCCCACTAAAGAATTCTTCATTTCTGATAATATATTTTTCATATTTAGCATTTTCTAAAAATTTGGCTCAAAATTTTTTTTCCACCTCTTTGCTGAAATTCTCTATCAGTTCACATACGTTTTCTACCCCGTTTATCAAACGTTTAAACATATTTATCATAGCATCTTGAAGTTGCTATCTGATAATTCCAATACCTGGGCCATTTCTAGGTCTGGTTTTATTGACTATTTTCTCTGTTACTGATGGGTCAAATTTTCTTGGGTTTTGTGTTATATAAACTTAAAATCTTGGAATTAGATATGAACCCAAACTGTGTGTATCTAGCCTGTTCTACTAGCATCACTACCCTCTTCTCTGAAAACATCACAGAAAGTGTAAAAAGTATTCCCATCTGAGTAGTCCAGGGGCAGGGTGCACCTGATTGAGTCCATGGCAATTTCAAGGTTGGGAGAGAGGATAAGTGACATCATCCCCACTGGAGGGTAACCTTCCTACGGGTGTGAAGCCAGCCCCGTCTATGTTTATGGAAGTAAACACACCCCCAGGGGGCTCACAGTTGCTGTGTACAGTAGATACTTAACAAGTGTCTACTGAATTGATCAGATGGGTCCAGAAATGTTACTTTTACAAAATTCTACAAAATATTTAGGTAGAAAAACGAAATAAACAGATGCTTTATAAAAACATCGCCCAGTATTTCCTTATCCTTCTCTCTTTTTATTTTTTATAGAGGAAACAGGTTTATCTTTTCAGATCTTTGTGAGAGAGCAACATAATTAGCTCATTGGAGCAAGTATAACTCAAGCTCCTGCTCCTATACTAGGGACCCATGAACCACACCAAAGGGTCTGGAGAATCCACGTCCACATCTGGACACCAGTCTGTTTCCCCTTCACAGAACATCCATGAAATCCCCGGGCCTACAGCTTGGCGATTTTCTAACTCCAGGGTTAAGCTGATGTGGAAAAGTGGAATAAAAGAAACAACCTTCTGATTTAAAATTGCTTTCACTGCATCCTCTACTTCCTCTTGATTGTTGAGGTCAACGGTCCAAACGTGTGGCCGGCCGATGAAAACTTCAGCGTAAGGATGCTGGGATGTCAGCTGGAAAATAAAAAAAACAAAACACCTCAAAACCCATTTTTTAAAAGACCTACTGTGCCAGATGAAGCGCTATGCTTTTTACAGTGCTGAGTTGTACCTGTGTAGGTACCCTTCCCTTGGAGGATCAAAACCTCCTAAGCATTCAATAAGCAGATAACAATAAAATAGTGATGGCTTCACATGTTGAAACTTACTTGGAAGAGACAGAATGTCACAAGCAGGTGACAAGGATGCTGTTATAGGTGGCTTTAACCCCCAACATCACACCGGGAAATAGTGAACATTTAGTGAACTCCTCACCATAACCTAGCCCTGAAAACCACCAAGATCAAACCAGTATCTATATCTTGGCTGGGATAGATAGGTAAGGAAAGTCACAGGAGGATGAGTAATGGTGCAAACAGAAGGTGAAAGACAGAGAAATGAAACCACTAGAAAAACACAGAATTTTTGGAATGGTTTCAGGAATAATAATTGAGCATCATATTTGGAAAAGCAAGGAATGGCAGTTTTTGTCCTAAAGGTTTTAAGAACCAAGTGTGCTCAAAGAAATCCAGTGTGAATATTGGGAATTCTGAGTTCATGAAGAATACATCCTATTAAATGTAAGATACATAAATTTACTACTCAATTTTGTTTCTACCTTTATTCTCATATCCCTTTAAGGTCATGGAGTAAAGGAACTCAAGACATCTGTGACAGCATTTTGAGTTGCCACAGTGACCTGGGGTGCTACCCTTACTCCATGGGTGGGAACCATGGGTATGAGAAGCCTTGCAATGTTGGACAGGCCTGTCCAGGAAGAACAGCTGCTTCCCAGGCTACTTTCAAATGCACTACTGGGCTTTCATGTGGATTTATAGAATCCAACTCTTTGATACTGTTTTAACATACATTGAATTTTCCAGGAACATAATTACTGTGTAAACCAAGGGATAAACTCTGTTTTATTTGGAACTACACCATCGAGGGGCATCACCATTTCAGAAAAATCACAGCAGCCCAGCCAATGCCACTCAGGACATTCATCTTCAGTAAAACATACCCCAAATCAGTGTGTATTTGTAAGCTATCATATTAATAGCAATGGTGTATGTGTGTGTGTGTGTATGTGCACTCTTGAGCTCCTCTTTGCATTCAAGCAAAAAAGACTGAACATATTCAGATGAATGTTTTATTTCTTTTAAATACAAACATTAATTGTGAGGAGCAATGAGCCATCAAATTGTCTAGTATAGCTCTTGGGTATGGTATAGTATAGTTCTTGATGACATAATACTGAAATATGCATTACTTTATTAGCAATTATTTTCCTTTATGTTCAAGTTAGGGAATGATTCTCTGGAAATTACATATGTAGGCAGGTTATATAACTTATAAATTTCATTTCAGGAGAGAAAAGTAGACATTATAATATATTTATTATATAATAAAGGGAGGTGTTGAGTCTGGTAGCATTGGGGCCTTTGGAAGCCAAGCTGGCCTTTTTTTTTCTTCTGACTCCAACATAGGCTACAGACTCTCTGCAGGCCCACAGATCTGGGAAACCTCTATTTTTGTCTTCCCATATTTTGGATTCAGCACATACAGACGAAGCCCTGGCTGGGCCGGGGATTGTACTGACCACCTGCACATATGTTACTCATCAGGTTTCTGGGGTACTGATGAGGATTTCTGAGATTCAGAGGGGTTTACACTTCCCCAAGACCACGTAGCCAGAGAGTGGCAGAGCCACATTCAAACCCGGATCCCTCAACAACTTATTAGCTTTAGACAAAGAGGAAGATGGCAATTTTAAAGGACATCACTGAGTTCTTAAGACAAAGACAAACAAATGCCCAATGTAAGGACCAGCCTTTTAATCACTCTCTTAAAACTTGCCAACCTAAATTCAGGACTGAATTTATGCTAGTATTAGACCTTTCCTGAAGATGAGCAAAATGTCACATCATTTTCGTTTTGTGGCCTGAAGAACAAACTAATTAGTTTTTCTGATGGAAGCTGAGTAAATTAGAGTTGCCATCAATGTCGCTATTTAGTAATTTACATTTTAGCAGGCTCTCTCCTCTCCTCTTCCCCCTTTTAAGGTCGCTGCTTATTTACAAGGTTGCTCTAAGCACTTAGAAAATACAAAATGCTGAGCCATTATCATTTTATTCATTTACATTTATTGAAGGTTAATTTTATGAGTAAGGCATTTTTGTGATTCATTAGTTTCCCTCTGAATGTTATGTTCCTTCTTGTTAATTTATTGAGAACCATCTGATCTAAGCTACTTCATTGTATATCCATCAGTAAATTTACTGAAGTATAGTTTATAAAAATAATGAAAATCTTATTAAATATGAGACATGACTTCAGAGTGGCTATTAAATCTCCAAGGAGAACATGAGTTCTCTTTATTAGGAAAAAACCCTGAAGCCAGAGAATTTCTAATGGTTTACAAAATGTCAGAATAATGATCAAGAATCTACTAATATATTTCCCAATATGAAGATAATGGGCATTGCAGACTCAGAAGTGGGGAGAATGGAAGTGGGGTGAGAAATGAATAATTACCCACTGGGTACAATGTACACTATTCAGGTGATAGGTATACTAAAGAACCCAGACTTCACCACTATACAATATATCCATGTAACGAAACTCCATTTGTACTCCCTGAATTTATTGAAACAAGAAGATTTTTGCTTTAAGAGCTAGAAAAAAATATAAAAATCCAATTTATAATAAAGTATAACCTATACCAATCACATTACTTAAGGCATCATGAAACTTCTTCCCCTGAGTAGACATTGTGGTTTGAAAAACTGGTCCAATGCAAAAATAAAAACAAAGCTAAACTCACATTTACAAATCTAGACTTTTTCTTCTCTTCAAATAAAGGCAAAAAAAGACACATATATGCAACTGATATGGATCAATTTATGTGGATCTGTGGATCAATTGTTGCTTAACACGAAAGATTTGTATCGGCACAAAAAAGTTGCTTTGTAATTATGTACATTCTGGTTAAGATGTTTCCATTTGCTGAAGAAGAAAGAAACCTTCTAGAGATTTTTTTTTTAACCTTAGAAATCTGTAAAACTGCTGATGGCTCTTTCCCCATTAAAAGCATCTTTGGTTAGGAGGACATGGGGGGCCTTTGTGAGTTGCCATTACAGAGCAGTGTGGCCCACCTGGCTGTGGGCCCAAGTTCACTGGCCCTTCTCAAAGCTGTCTGATGCTCCTAGAAGGAGAAGGACATCACATGGAAGCTCACTTCCCGCTGAAAGCAAACCGACCTTGGGCCTCAACTTGTCAGCATTCAGGCTTCTCAGGCTTGAGACCCCTGCCCTCCTTTTCCTTTACAGCATAGCCCCTCCACCTCGCCCCTTCTTGGCTAACCCTGCACATCAGGGGTCCGCAAACTACAGCCCTCGGGGCCACATGCGGCCCGCCGAGGACATTTATCCAGCTGACTGGGTGTTTTTGCCACCACTGCCTGTCCTGCTTAGCAGCCCATTCCTACCAGGCCCACAGTGCGCATGTGTGGAATGTGTGCTGCACTCTCCAACAGCCCTCCAACGGTCTGAGGGACAGTGAACTGGCCCCCTGTTTAGAAAGTTTGAGGACCCCTGCTGCACATTCTCCACCTGACACAACTCCAAGTTCACTCCCCTCCCTCAATTCACTTAGCTATTTCTTTATGCACTTCCACTGATTATGCATCTGTCCTACCACTCTTCCATATCAGATTTGAGGCTCCTGGAAAACAGGAAATGTGTCATGATAAATTCCCCCAGTGCAGCAGTTAATACCACCCTATGGGGATACATTAAACATCCGTCAACCGCCCTCCTGCATCCTGCCCTCCCGGGGGAACCCAGGACTGATGGAGTCATCTGTGTGAAGCAACTGCTGAGCAACTTTTGAAACAATTCACAATGTCTTTCCAATGGAGTCTCATTTAAGGGCTGGTGGACTCACCTGAAGGGACAGGAGGAATCAAATGCCCATGCAGCACCTCCAATACCTATTCTCTTTCTACACCATAAAGAACGAAAACCCTCCATGATCTCAGGGAAGAGTAAATTACTATATGGCAACTGATAGAAAACAATGAACATACTTCTTTTGATAACTTCATACTGACTATTCTGATCTATGCAACATTACATCAGTCATTGGACAATGTTTAGATTGTGTTTAAGAGTGTCCTAAATTTTTTTTTCAGGAAAAAATACTCAGTTGCCACAAAGTATCATCAAAATCTTTAGAACTAGTGTTAACAAAAAGGTGCTAATTGTCAACTTAGTCTAAGATACTTTCGATTCACTTCCAAAAGGGTTGCATATAGACACTACAGTAAGAAAAGACATGGGTGTCTTTGCCTTTCATGCATTAAAAAAAATCATGATGAGAGAAATAGAAAATCACTATCAGAACACCACAGTAAAAACTATTGCAGAAAAGCTTTACTGCTATTATATGTGATGCAATAAATACGTGGGCAGAAATCTCAATAGGATATTCACAAAGTCTCCAACTATTCCCCCTAAGCCAGAGAAAAACAATAACTTTATGGTAGAGAAATCTAGGAAACACTACCTTAACCAAGTGATCAGGGTTAACATCACCGTAATAAAACATATCGACATCATTTGGCCCAATACATGATGTGCTAAGAACACATAACTTCTGGAATATTGCCAAAAATGTGTAACCTCAAACTCATCATGAGAAAACATCAGTCAAATCTAAATTAAGAAAGAGTGTACAAAAAAACCCCCTGACCTGTACTCTCTATAAACATTAAGGTCATGGGTGACAATGAAAGTCTGAATTGTCACAGATTAGAGAAGACTAAAGAGATGTGACTATTAATGTCATGTGGGATCCTGAACTGGTTGCAGGAATAGAAAAAGGATCTTAGTGGAAAAACTGGTGAAGTCCAAATAAAATCTGTAGTCTACCAGCAGTCCCCAACCTTTTTGGCACTAGAGACCATTTTCATGAAAGACAATTCTTCCATGGACCGGGGGACAGAGGAGGGGAAGGACATGGTTTTAGGATGATTCAAGTACATTACATTTATTGTGCACTTTTTGCTATTATTATTACATTGCAATATACAATGAAATAATTATACAACTCACTATAGGTTGGGGACCCCTGGTCTGGACAATACCATGGTACCAATGTTGATTTTTTTGGTTTTGATCACTGTACTATGGTTCTGTAAAAGTTACCACTAGAGGAAGCTGGATGAAGGGTATACCTAAACTCTGTATTATTTGTGCAACTTTTCTGTATGATTAAAATTATTTCAAAATAAATAAAAAGTAAATTCTAACGAGTCTACTTATAGGTATATACCCCCAAGAATTGAAAGTGGGGACTCCAACAGATACTCATATACCAGTGTTCACAGTAGCATTACTCACAACAGGCAAAAGGTGGAAAGAACCCAAATGTCCATCAACAGATGAACGGATGAATAAAATGTGGTATATACATGCCATGGAATAGTCAGCCTTAAAAAAGGAATGAGATTCTGACATGTGCTACGACATGAGCAAACCTTGAAAACATTATGCTAAGTCAGTGAGCCAGACACAAAAGGACAAATATTATAGGACTCCACTGACATGATGTACCTATAATAGGCAAATTCATAGAGACAGGAAGTAGAGCACAGGTTACCCGGGGCTGGGGAGGATGGGGAGTTAGTGTTTAATGGACACAGAGTTTCTGTGTGTGATGATGAATTAAGCTCTGGAAATGGATCACGGTAATGGTTGCATAACATTGCAAATACACCTAATACCAGCAAATTATACACTTAAAAATGATTAAATGGTAAATTTTATGTAGTATGTATTTTATCACAAAAAAGTTAAAAAACATCACAGAAAATTACAAATATAACCTACAATTTGGGCATAAGAACTTTAGAGATTTCATACACCTAAATTAAAACCTATAGATGATTTTGGCATAAAAACAGACATAGAGACAATAAAACAGAACAGAGAAACCATAAATAAATCCATGCATTTACCATCAACTGATTCCAAACAAAGGTACCAAGAATACATGGGGAAGGAGAGTCTCATCAATAAACAGAGTTGGGAAAACTGGATCTCCACATACGGAAGAATGAAAATGGATCCTTATTTCACACCATAAACAAAAATCAACTCAAAATAGATTAGGCTTACATGTAAGAGCTGAAATAAGTACAGCTACTAGGAAAACAAATAGGGAAAAAGCTTCTTGACACTGCTCTGGGCAACAATTTTTGGATATGATACCAAAAGCACAGGCAATAAAAGCAAAAATAGATAAATGGGACAACATAAAACTAAAAAGCTTCCGCACAGCAAAGGATATAAACAACAGCGTGAAAAGGCAACCTAATGGCTGGGAGAAAATATCTGTAAACCATGTACCTGATAAGGGGTTAATATGCAAAAAATATAAGGAAATCCTACAACTCCACAGCAAAAAAACCAACAACCCAATTAAAAAAATAGGCAAAAGATCCAAATAGACATTTCTCTAAAGAAGAAATACAAAAGGCAAACAGATATATGAAAAGGTGCTCATCATCATCAATCATCAGGGAGATGGGAATCAAGACCACAAGGAGTATCACCTCCTGCCTGTTAGAATGGCTTTTATCAAAAAGACAAAAGATAACAAGTACAGACAAAAATGCAGTAAAAAGGGAACACTTAGACACTGTTGGTGGGAATGTAAATTGGTACAGCCATTATGGAAAAGAATACTGTGGTTCCTCAAAAAATTAAAAATAGAGCTACCATATGATCCAGACATCCTGCTGGATATATATCCAAAGGAATTAAAATCTGTATGTTGAAGAGGTACCTGCACTCTCATGTCCAGTATGGTATTATTCACAATAGCCAAGATATGGAAGCAACCTAAGTGTCCATCAACCGATGAATGGATAAAGAAATTGCACGTGTGTGTATGTGGGTATACAGGGAATATTATTTAGCCTGAAAAAAGGAAATCCTGCCATTTGCAACAACATGGATAAACCTGGAAGACATTATGCTAAGTGGAATAAGCCAGACACAGATGGACAAATACTGCATGACCTCACCTAAATATGGAATCCAAAACAGTTGAATTCATAGAAGCAGGGAGTAGAGTAGTGGTTCCCAGGGGTTGGGGAGTGTGCAGGAAATGGGAGATGTTCATCAAAGGGTACCAAGTTTCACTTGTACAAGATGATGCAGATTCAAATCCTAGCCCTGCCACTGACCAGTGGGCGATGTGATCAGGTCACCCATGTCTCTGAGCCCCTGCACCCTCCTCTCCCCCTCCCACCCAACCGGGCTAGATGGAGGTAAGACCTGCATTAGCACTCAATAAATGGCTGTCATTCATATTACTGGAAAGCAGAATGATTTTGATAGATGCTTACCTCTCTCAGAGTTGGCTTGCCGATGAAAAAGTCTGTGTTTTTGCTGCTTTTGGGTGGGCTGAACTTGGGATTCAGAAAAGCACAGCCATTTGCGATAGCCTCCAGGGGAGCTGGGCCCTCGTAAGGGAACCCGAGTCCAACAAACAGCTGTAGGACAGAAGAACACACGCCACATAAGCACATCAGTCGGGATGGGCGTCCCCAGCTCACAGGGCGCTACTCTGTGGTCCAGCCCTGTGCGGATGCTTCAGAGGCCCTGGAAGGCTCCCAGGCCCTGGGGGGTGGGGGGTGAGGCTAAGGGAAGTCGGCTTATACCAGGATCTGAGAACCATAACCAGGGACGCTGGGAAGCTGTTCGGCTCACTGTGTTCTCCTTCTCTGCTAAGAAAGTAAAGAAGTAAGTGTTGGGGGGCAGCGGGTGGGTAGGGAGGTCAATGTATTAAAAGGAAAACAAACAACCACCACTACCAAGACCCAACAATCATCTTTCTGTAACTCACCAGGAGCCATGACTGGAAAAACACTTGCCTGACTGCACAGAAGGTTTCTTCATTGAACCAAAGGAACAACAGGCCCTTTCAGGGGCGCTGGGCGGAGGGACAGAAAGGTCACTTGGCAGTTTGATTACAGTTCAGACGGAGCCACTTGCAAACGATGGTAGGTCAGTCAACACGGGTTTTCATAATGGGGTTTTCACTGGGGGGGATACCAACATCTTGCTTTTTATTTCCCCCGTCCGTGGGGAGGGAGGGTGCACGGTTTGCTGAATCTGCAAGGCGGCTGCTCCCCCGTCCCGGCCAGCGGCCTGTGTATTCCCCGAGATGGACGACAGATGGCAGCAGCCACACGCTCCCGAAGTCCCCGGAGCAGCCGTGGCAGCTGGGAGCTGCTGTGACAAAGCGTGCATGCTGCAGCTCCGTGGTGCAGATTCCCGGGCCCCAAAATGAAATGACATCTCACAGAAAGCCCTTGCTCGCCTTGGACCCTGCCTCGGGGTGGCTCACACTGCAGGAGGACAGCCCGGTGCTGAGGGCGGGCAGGGCCAGGGCCTGGGGAAGCGTGTGTTCTTGTCCCCACGTGGAGGAGCCCTGCATGAAATCGCTCTAGCCCCCAGAGGCACATCAAGTGACAAAGAATAACTGGGCCCCAGGGCACCGTTTCCTTTTGCCATCACACGGAGGAGCACCCACACAGCCAGGCCCCGAGAGGGAAGGACTAGGGAGGATTCTCCTGTCCCCAGGCTTTACCTGATGATTATTCAGAAAGCAGCAGCTGCTGGGGCGGGGGCACCCTGGCCAGGTTGCCGAAGGCAGATCGTCTGTGCCGGGCACCCGACACCAGGCTAAGGCCCAGCACGGCTGAGTCTGACGTCTTGGAGAACCACATGGCTATCGAAGGAATCATGGGGCAAAGCACTAAAACCTCAGGTTTTCTGGAGATACTCCCTGTGTCAGTAACTTTGAGAACACAATGCCAGAGGCACCCACCGGGGGAGCGGGGTGGAGAGAAAAGACGCTTTGAGAGGCCCAGAGAGCTGCTCCTGCTGGCCCTGGGCCATTCTCCCCTGCTCCTGCAGAAAAGCCACTGGAGCCCATGGGGTGAGGAAGATACAGGACAGCCAGGAAGCAGTAGGATAAAGGGAAATCTCTACCACCACTGGCAGGCCCTGCTACGGATCTTTTATCATTCAGCTCACGGAACCCAGACTGTTAGAGAGGACGTATGGGGCGTGGCCTGGAGATGTGGCTCAGGGGTAGGGGGAGATCTGACAGCTGCAGGGGACATGGGCGGAAGTGGTGGGACATACTAGTCCCAGGACGTTGCAGCTTTATTAAATATGAAGACTTGCAGGGCTGCCATCCTCAAGGCTTTGATCTCTGTGATCTGCCCTCCCCCATCGGACTTCGGAGAAGACCTGTCGGCTCTCCAGGAGAAAACAGACCACCTCGGTCAGGCTGTGGCTGGGCATTAAGATAGCTCAGGGAGTCCAGACCTTCTTGACTCTGAGAAGAAAGGTGCTAGAAGATGCAGATCAGTGTCTCCATGGGTTCAGCCAGAGACCTGGAGCCTACAGTGTTTCCTGACCTCTGAAAATCAGATCTGCCATGAAGTGCTGATACCCTCATCAACTCCAAATTGCAAAGAACTACTTCGGGGGAAATGCAAGCAGTACAATGTTGTCTATTTAAATAGGAAATCTTGGGAAAAAAAATTTAATTAGCTTCTTTAGACCAACCAATCTGAACCCATTAATTAAAAGGATTTGAGGCTGTTGCTTAATGGACTTGAACGTGACCTAGGTTTAATTATATCTGAATAACAATATGCACCATCTCTTCTGCCCTGTGGGTGCCAGAATATCTCCGTGCACATAAAATAAACACTTTGGGCTAACTCTCCCAAGTCTCACGATTTTAGAATGATGCTTAAGCAAATACCACACAATTTCTTGGCAATGAATTTTCTTGTCACACTAATTAGGATTGCAGGAAATGCATTACTTGGAAACAGCAAAATAAGTTTTTTGTCACTTCTGTCAATAAGCAATTTTTCCTTTTGCCCTGTATACTCATTACCTGTGACATTACAATGCAGCGGATGTATTAAGGTCAAATAGCACATTTGCTGTTTGAATGACAACCGGGCAGGCAAAGAGAGTTCATCACTACTGAATGGCATTTGGTAAACACATGGGTGCTTATGGCCTTGCCACATATTGCTACCTTAACCACACTAAATTGTTTTCCCCCTAATCCCCTGCTTTCCCCATCATTCTGCCCACTTAAAGATTTCCTCAGCATGGAAGCAAGAGACACACTGCAAGAATGCACTCAAGTGCCAAGGCTTAACTCTGCTGGAGAAAACTGGCCGTACTTTATTTCTATTCCACCTGACCTTTGGAAGCCCAGAATCTAATGAGAATATTCCAGATGACAAAACATCTCCATGGCTGCAACTCCAGTGCCATCAATGAGCATTTCTAAACAGAGGGATTATACGCTCCAAAATCAATGTTTTGAACTAATGCTAATCAAGAAAGAACAGATGAAGCATACATTGCATTCATGGCATAGGATCAGGACATGCCTACACGTCAAAGAGTCCAGTAAAACCACTCAGAGTTTCCACACTGTGAAAGGAGAAATTGTTTTAAACCCCTAAGTGGAGTACTTAACAAATAATCCTTTAAACATGGATAAAGGTAGTTCTTATCCAAGGGTTTGGTCAATTTTCACTCTTGATGGGAGTGAAATATCAAAATAATCCAAAATAGGAGATGAACACTCAACATAGACTTTTCTGATCAGTTTTAATTAGCCAAGTTGATGGGGTGGCTCAGCAGGGAGATGTGAGCAATGACTCAAAACTCAGCTATCCAGTGAACTGATTATTGGCCAGAACAACATGGCGATTACAGCACGTGCTCTGGAGTCAGACTGGGGTTCAAGTCCTGACTCCATCACTTCCCAGTTCTGCAACTGTAGCAAACTGCTAGATGCCTCTGTCTATGGATTCTGAGGCCCGTTTATAGTCTGTTCTCTCTAGTCACAGCACCTCAGTCAAGGTAACACAAGCTCTCCAAACCTCAGTCTTTTCATGTGCAAAATGGAGAAAATAATAAAGATTTTTTTCATGGGATTGCTATGAGGATTACATGAAATACTACATGGAAAGGATGTGTTCCAAGGCTTAGCACCTAGTGAATGTTCAATAAATAGTTGTCCAAGTTCAAATCCAAAGGCAACTTCGTGCAGCTGCATATCATGACCTTGTATCCTTTAGCTAGCATTTAGGTGTGCGGTGAGTTAAGTTTGTGGGTTTTTACAGGATGTTCAATGCCTGCATGTATATTTATGAGTTCTCACTGTTTGATAAAGTACCTGGATTGAAAAAGAAGGGGAAAGACATTCATCGGAAGAGAAAGATGAGGGATGATGTGATTACAGTGACTGGTGCACAGTAAGGCCAGTCCCATGAGTCACATGCTATTGCTACGCTATGTTTATTCCTCATACAATGATTGGGAATCATTATATTCCTAGTAATAGGTATCCCTTTTTTACCATTAAAAAGAACCCACACAGTGGCTGGGTATGGAGAAAACTATTTATTTTTCTGAAATGTGATGCTGTCCTGTAGGTCAAAGGGTCTCTCTCTGGCCATCTGTCTTCCCTCAGGCACCTGCTGCTGAAAGAGGGGACTAACAGTGGCCATGTTCTCTCCCGTCCTCTCACCGGTGGCACAAGCCCCTGACTCACAATACCTCAAGACTCTAGGGAAGAACTGGAAGGACCAAAGAGGTAAAGACAAGGAGACCTGTCCCGTGTGTCCAGGCGCCCAAACTTTGTCAAAGTTGCCTGCTAAACCAAAGACTACTTCCTAGAGACCAGCTCACGGGGTTAGACTCCCCGACTATGCCCGGTTACCTAAATACCCTTTTCAGAAAGGAACTAAACCAAACCACAAGCAAGGGCATCAATCAAGATAAAAAGCTGGTCATTTGGAAGCCTCAATACAAAATCAAATGCACTACAATTTGCATGGTAAATTTATTAACTTGGAGTAACAGAATATTTGCATAAACTTCAATCTGTGGAGGCCGGACATGTCCAGCCAGGCCAGCCTGAAATGCTCACCACTGAAGGTCCACTCAAGCATCATCTCCTGGGGGAGCTTCCCCCTGCCCCCCACAGGCTGCTCTCTCGTGCAAATTCCAGACCAGGCCGACCCCTCAGTTCCCAGCAGGGAGGCAGCAAAACCCTGGCCTCTGCTTCATTAATAAGTTAACATGGGGTTATAACAGTGGCAGGATCATAGGATTTTTGTAATGAAGAGAGAGCTCACAGGAACGGCTTAGCACAGGGTGAAGGGCAGAGATAATGGCTGTGGGTGTGACAGCAAACCCCACAGGCAGGTGTCCACAACAGCACAGATGTGTTAAGCAGTGACTGGCAACGGCTCCGTCTCTGCAGTGGGACTACCCCAGCCATTTCATTGATTTCACAAGTCACAGCATCTCATTTTGCACAGTTGCATCATTGGCCCCACTTACAGCATCATGACGACGTCTTATGTCAGCATCATCATTATGTATTACTGGTAGTTCCACCTGCATACTTCTCATACTGTTACAGCTACCTGCCTATCGCCTCTAGCACACCTGTATGCTCCTCGTGGGCAAAACTGCCTCACTCACCCCTGTATCCAGAATGGCTAGACTAAGGCCTAGAATGCATGTAATACTTAAGATGTATTTGCTGGATAAATGAGTCAAAGAATAAATAATAACTAGATCTTCTCAGCAATCAGTGTCTCTGAGTGCGGAGGCTGAACACGTGTGTGTCCGTGTGTGGGGATACACATTTGCTCTAGCAGTCAGAGGGGTTACTGAGTCACACCTCTGTGCGCTCTTCATTCTACACGCATGCATGGGGAGGGGCGGGATGGAGGCACGTGTGTGTGTGAGTGCCGTGTTTCCCTGCATGTATACGGCATGGGCAAGATTTAAGGTACTTGCTCGCCAGGATGGAACCTGCTGGAAATGGCTGCCTGGGGGCGAACAGGAACCAGCACCTGCCACAGGAGGAGGGCGGCTCCCTCTCAGGAAGCAAGCTCTTGGCTGTCACCCACCCACAGCACCTGGCACCGTGGGCAACGTCACAGAGGGGCCGTCGTGGGGTATCAGAAGGGCATGTCCCTGCCGAGAGGATGTTGGTGATCTAGATCCGTGTCTCATGAGAACAAGACGACGTTCCAAAGATCCCAGATGGGCAGTGGAGTTCCTTCATTCTTTACATACTTATCTAAATGCCTTCTATAAGCCAGGCGCTGTTCCAGGTGCGGGTACCTGCACACAGAATAAGACAGACCTCTCTGCCCTCCTGGAGCTGCAGGCAGTGGTGATGGGGGCTTTTGAGAGCGCTATTGCAACCACATCCAAGTCCAACGGGAAGAGCCATAGTTGATTAGGGACAGGGTGGGGGCGGGGGGAGTGTGGTCACGTATGAAGATGGGACAGTTCAGAGCAGCACACACTGCACATCTGCCAAGCCTGTCCCGGCTTCCTGGTGAGTCCCAGGGGTCAGCTCATGAGCTGACAAGCTGGGGAGACAGGATGGTCTCGACCCACCTGCGTCTCGGAGGGGCAGCGATAGGAGGATTAGGAGAAAGGGGGCAGCAGCAGCTTCTCCTGGTTTTGCCCAGTCAGTATTTGCTTGCAAGCATAGAAAGAGAGGTACCTGGCCCAGCTCACAAACCACTCTGGTGAGCTCCGGACCCTCCTCTACCCCAGTGCTGGACACGTGTGTGCTAATCAAGGTAGTGTGTGACATAAGGAGCTTCCTAAAGGAAGACTGGGGTGGGGGGGGGCAGGAAGAGGTTACAACTAGGAAGGTGGAGGAGGAAACCCCATTAAAAGAGAAGCAGATTTAAGCCAAAACCAAAAACATGCCACCCTAGTGAGTCCTCATTTGCTGGCTAAAATTGCACTCCTGGAGTTCCCTGGACTGCATGACTCCTCTGATAAATAATTCATTCATCCAAATGTATACCCCCGTTCGAGGGGTCTTCTAGATCCCAACAACTTTGCAGCTTTTTTGGCCTCGATATTAGAATGGCATTGAATTCCTTTCATCTTCATAGGCCCCCTGAAGCAAGAGTCTGCTAACGACGCCTGCACCCCTAACGGTGGGCCGGGACAACATTCTGCTGAGCAGAGGGTTTCCTAGGCTTGGTGCAGAGATTCAAAGATGGCTCGTAAAGAAAAATAATGAGTCAGAGCTGATTAGGCATCTATCATCTCGCTCTGTCTCTAAGCCTCTGGAGGAGACCAGACTTGCTGCTCTCGCCCGTAACGAGCCCGAGGAGCGTGTGAACCCCATTCATTCCTCAGAAGGTAGCTTCCCGGCAGCTCCCGGGCTCCCCTTCCAAGGCGGATCGGAATAAATCGCTTTTAAATTGCTCAGAGACACGGAGGAAGGAGTGAGAGGCAGGAAGGGTTATAAATGCAAAGCCTGACTGGTCTTTTGTGTCATTATTTCAAAGCCCAAGGTTCATTCATTCGAGTGCCTGCTGCTGTGTTCTGGGCACCCGGGGAGTCTGAGCGATGCACTACCTCATCCTCATCATATTTGCCAACTGTTGGAGCCACAATCCCACGCGGAGTAGTTTAATATATTCTAGTCGGGTAAACAGGCAACCCGTAATGGGATCAGTGACATCCTCTAAAGGCACCAGGTTTTCAAGGATGAATGTGTACGCCCCTCGTGCTCAAAATTCACGCTGCAATCCTTGGTCATCAGGCAAACTCTGGTGTCGTGGCCTGGGCCTTCTGGGCCTCTTTTCTTGTCCTCCCCTGGACAGCAGGGACCTCAGTTTCGGCCTATTTCCTAGTCTCTGACAGGGGAAATGGACGGCAGGTATGGAAAGGTTCTTTTAAAATTTGCAAGGCCGAGCAAGACATTTACCAGGTTGGGTTAATAGAAGCGTGCGAGACAGAAATGACACGCTGCTGAGAACCAGCTCTGCCAAATGTTATTTTAAAGGAACTGGAGCTTTTTCCATGCTCCAAAGTGGAGAAAAGTAAAATGAGGCAAATGGCAAAAACAGCTTTGCCACGAAAGGGCCAGGACATTCTGACGATTGCAAAATATCCACCTAAGATGGAGGGTGACGGAAAGCAAACCGTGAAAATTGGGGACATGCTTCACTCTGGGAGAGCCACACACAGCTACCAGACTACAGATGACCTTGGAAGGAAATTAAATCTTAATTAACACAAACCGGGTCTTTGGCCAAGGAGCTAAAGGATATGTCTGACTATTTCATTCATAGCTTCCTGCAAATGGCTTGGAGGTGGAAAAGATCAAATACATTGACAGATGGAGAAACTGAGGCAAAGGGGAGATATACATTCTTTTGGCTAGTGAATGCCCACTACGTGCTCTTGAGTGTTCATCAGTAGGGTACACTGGGGGCCTGGGAGAGCTTAAATTTGCTATTTAAAAAAACCCTAAGTTAGGGCTACCTCCAAGACTTGACCCCAGTTTAGCGGGGGTAAGCCAAACTCTCTAGCCTATTTCCTCATGTCTAAAATAATCCCTGCCCTGCCTACCTCTCATGGCTGTCGCGAGAATCAGAGGACAGCGTGTGAATACACTTTCTACAAGTGAAGTGCTGCATGACGATTCGCAATCAGTATTATGCCACGGAAGTCGATCTGCTCGACCTTTCCTGCTAGCTTGGACGTGAAAACAGTGAGCCAGAAACCAGAGCCGAGGAACCCACTATGGGAAACACGCTTCCCTGCGCTTCAGGAAACACTGAGGGAGGGACCCACGTGCCGCCTTCTCTCGTATCCCTTGCACCATGGCTGGCACACAGCAGCTGCTCAATAAAATCTGTAAGATTCATAAATAAGAACGTATTACCAAACGTGAGGGAGCTTACCTAAATACATTAAAGTGCCAGCCAATGCTTCAAGGTCAAACTCTGGTTTATTCACAGGTCCCTGAAGTTCATTTGGTACTTCCAGGATTACAGAAAGGACACAGACCGCTGAGTGGGCTTCCGCATGTCATCATGCAAATTAACCCTCCACGCCTCGCCAGCCGCCCACACCACACGGTCTGAACTCTGCCTTGCCTGTGACAATCAGACCGTCATCCCCTTACCCAATTTTATCTCCCACTATTTTCCAACACGTAGACTAGCCAGGTTGGCTTCTAGCTCCGTCCTGAATAGGTCATGGGCTCCTCCGAAAGGCAAGGTGCATCCACACGCCACCCACCTTTCATCTTCTGTGTCCCTCCTGATACACCCCCCGCTCTTTGAGCCTGCAGGGACTTTTCCCTCATCTGAATTTCCTCAGTGTCCCATATGTACCTATTGAAGGGGGAAGGGCGAGGACAAGCTGGTTAGGGGAACACATGCTCAGACAGTGATAACTGAGTAGGGGTTGGGGGTTGCCTTCAGTACCTTCGGCTACTGCCCTATCAGCAGGTCCTTTGATAGGTCCCTCTGTCCTATCAGCAGGTCCTTTGATAGGTCCCTCTGTCCTATCAGCAGGTCCTTTGATAGGTCCCTCTGTTCTATCAGAAGGTCTGTCCTTTGAGGCGGGGCCTTATGTTTCTCATTTATGGCCTTATCCCCAGCCCTTGCTTGATGCCTTGCACAAACTAGGTCCTCTGTAAATATGTTTTTTTTTACTTAATCAATGAACAAAACTGAGCAATTTCCTTCCACAATTCACTATCATTCCAGCTACCGCTGGTCTAGCAAACCGCCGTCCCCAAAACATTCTAAAGAGCTCTTGTGCATTGAAAAGCAAGCATGAAAGATTCCAACTCCATTTTCAAGGACAATGGAAACAATCTATAAACCACACACCCAGTGAATTTTTATGAAACTACTAAAAACTTACCTTGGTTTCTCGGAGAAGAAACTGCAGGTCCCGTCCACTGAGGATACCGTGGTTTTTTACGTAACTGGGAATGTTCTTGGTGCTGGAGCCGTAAACAGTCGCATGCACTTCCATGTATGTATGAATGATGTCCAAGTAGATCTTCTTATTCTAAAGAGGAGACACAAGCAGGAGGCATTTCTCTTTTCCGTTCATTCGCGTAACAACCTGTGGCACAGAACAGAATCTCTTCTGCGAGCCAGAGGCCACAGAGATAGGAGTTCTTAATATGGAGACCACGGGAATCTGGCAATCCAACTACTAAAATTTCTTTTTAAAGTAATTTGGCTGGATTTTGAGGGCAAAAATAGTCATATGGCGGCTGTGCAATTTTGCAAGGAGAAACACGTTATATGAAAACATATTACTGAATACCAACCACAGCTCACGGCCAACAGTTTTGAAGTATCGTCTTTGCCTTTGTAAATTACGAGGGACCCAACAGTTGCTTTTGGCTAATCCTACTTATAGGAGAGGAAGTTTGGGGAAGGAAAACCGAGAGAAGCCAGTCAGTTGGACTGGAATATTTATCCAGAGATGCTAAGCTGTCCCGGAGGAACACAAATATCCTCTGCTCTCGCCAACGTTTCTAGTGATGATTAACTCATGTTGTCGGAACTGGATCCCACCTAATTTGGATCATGGGAAGATGAGGGTTTCCCACAGCTGGAGCGATAATGAGACTATCCAGGTAGACGAAAGTAGAAAAAGAGATTAAAATGTGAATTTTGATGAGCCCTGAAACATTCAAGGAGTGTTACTTTTATTAGAAGCAAAACCCAAACCCCTTTCCTGTATTTGTAGGCACTGAATGTTGAGGCACATTTTCAGAATCAAAACCGCTTGCCAAGTGGAAGCAAGTTCACTTTTTCTACCTCTTCATGTTTCTGTGGCTAAATCACACAAGCTAGATTTTGTGGGTTGTTGTTTTTGGAAATTTGAACAAGTCAAGCTCTGTAATGTTTTCCAGTTGTATAAAAGTGGGACAAGGTTTTCCCATTCTAAGCCTGTTTTCGGACGCTCCAGGCAAATCTAATAATAGCTGGTTTTGTGACTTAAGACCACAAGGAACGCAGGGAGGTGGCACCAGCAGCTACAGCATGCAGAGGGTGGGGGAGGCGGGCTCTGGATGAGACGGTTCACAATCTGCCCTCTGCCATTCACTGCCCTGGTGACATGACACAGGGCTCTCACCTTTGAGGGAAACCTCTTCCAAATGAGGTAACCAAAGTCTTTAGGACTGGAAAAACAGCACAGTCCACATTTTCCATTTTATGCACCAGGATAACTTTGTTCACAACCAAGCAAGCCTATTCCTGCCACTGTAAAGTAGGAATAAAATGAACACTTGGACTGCAAGTTCAATTCCATGCCACGTTCAGAGTGGCTGCAAGATGCTGAGTTCACTACTTCAGAGACGTATACTTGCATTAGCGCAGAGTGATGATGGAGAGGTTATGAACCATAACTTCCCATTTGTAGCTTGAGCTGAATTTAGTGTCGCCTACCTGGCGTAAGTTAATTTGAAGGGTTCTAGGATGTGGCTCTTGTCCTACACGTATCTGGTAACTCTTGTCCCTGTACCCCCGCCACCGATGACGAGCCTTGGGTTGTGTGTGACCCGAGGGGACCCATTCCTGGGCTGGCCAGCAGCCCAGGAACGATGTGGCCGGCTCAGGAAGGCAAAGGGAGCCAACTAGACCCTCTCTGGGGAACTCAGAACCCTGTACACAGCGAGATTACTGCCGGATGGCCACGGGCTTCAGAGCAAGGAGGTCATTCAGAGACCGAATTTGGGCAATGATAGGCCAGACGACAAGTTCTGAGGAAGCCAGTCGCCAGTGTCGTGGGGTGGGGTCGGGAAAAGAACCAAGAGCTGAAGGAAAGGAGAGGGCAGGACAGACAGACAGTAGTGACAGGGACCCAGAGAGTAACTGGGATGTCATCCCTGTGAAAGCTTGAGAGACAGGGGGAGGGGGAGGGACAGAGAGGGGGAAGGTAGGGGAAGAGAGAGAAAAGAGGAGAATAAGGAGAAAGTTTGGGGAAGGAAGTGAAGGAAGAAGAGGGAAGAGAGAAAAGCAAGCAGAGAGACAGAGGAGAGGAATCAAAGCCCGGAGCCACTGTAGTTCCAGCCCAACCTGCAGCTGTTCCTTATTCTACACTCCCCAGGTCATTCTGGGTCCTTAAAACAACAGCAGCTCCCCACACTCTTCCCAGACCCCTTCTTTTATTTGAATTACTCCCAGTGGATTCCAACCATCCAAAAGGAGGCCTCTGTGGACATCTTGCTGGCCTTAAAGCAGAGACTGGGAGGTAAGGGCGGGACACCCATCTCTTCTTTATGCAAAAGGAGACAATTCCCTAGAAAAGCGAGCTGCCAACTCGTGACAATGGACCAAAAGCCCCCATTCTAGGTCTGCGGTGAACAGTGAATGGCCCATCTGGTTCCTGTCCTGGACAAAACACTCACTGCAGACAGATTCAAGATTAGGATTCCCAGACTAAATGCCCTGCCGAGAAAGGAGTATACTAGGTTACTCATGTATTGCCATCGAATCCCAGAAAAGGGTGGGGCTCCCTGAAGTATAACAAGAGGGCAAGTTCAGGCAAATATTAGTCTTTATTATGTAAAGACTAATAAGGTCTATGAACTTATTAACATTAAGCATGGTCTGAAAGTACAACGTACCTTCAAAGAGGATTTATGTAATTTCACGGATGAGAAAATGCCAACGGGCGATTAAAGGACAAAAATGTTTCAAGCATAATTTTAACCTTTGATGTTGATGTGACAATGAGGTGATTTCACCTCAGGTCTCCTGTTGCCACCTGTCAGAGTTCTACAGAAATCTGGTCAAAGTGAACCACACTACCTACTCCAGGTGTAGGTGCCTCAGGAGTCTCTCACACTGAGCCACCCCTGGCCCCGAAGTTAACGTTCAACTGGATTCTAAGGAACCCAAAAGGCATCCTTTGGCTCAGATTTTGTTCCTGAGTTATCCAAATATCCTGAACCTTTCCCACCTGCTGTGCGGCAGCCACTGCCAACCCCGCAGGTCAAGAGGGAACCCCGTATCCTGCCCGACTGGCACCCCTCATCTGCTCTTCAGCTCGGTGACTGGTGTCACGCTCCCAGCCAAGTCCCTGCACCAGAATCGCACTGCCCCCAAACCCCTGCCAGCACACACACTGAATCAGTCTCACAGTCCTGTGGATTCTGCCTCCGTAACATCAAATTGGTCTCTTCCTCTCCAGGCCCTGATCCTCCCTCACCTGGATTATGCCAGGATTAATTAGCATCTTAATATACCTCCCTGTGGCTCAAAAGGTGATGCAATTTGTCTAGGATTTCTCCAAGCAAGCAGCAGTGCTGACTGAGATGACTGCAAGAGAATTTGTATGGCTTGATGCTGTTTTTGAAAAATTTTTTAACCATGCAAAGCCATGCTATGCATATGGACAATGTTTACACATATGAGCACTGTAGTTACAGTATAAAAGTATGCATGAGGATGATAGGCACCAACTTCCAGAAACTGACTGAGGAGAGAGGGAGGGTTTGGGGGAGGGGGGTGGATGGAGCTTTAGCAGTATTTGTAATATATCATTTCTCTGCTAAAAAATATTGAAAGATATTAGAATCTATAAATCTGGGTGATAGGTATATCGATGTCTTATTTTTTAGACTTCTCTATATTTTATATATTCTAGTTAAAATACAAAAATTTAAAATATATGCAATCAAAAAATGAAAACCAGTCTAAGACTCTAAGGCTTGCACCACGGCTGTCACACCAGAAGGCTCAGCTCTTGCCATGAAAGTGTTCAAAGGATCCCCCCTTCTCTCTTTAGTGTAAACTCTTGTGTGTTTAAGAAGCAGAGTACTCGGGTTTCTTGAATGAAGGATGCCCCTTGTGTGCCTTTCCCCAACCCATGGGATGGACCAAACTGGGGAAAGGGAACAGTTTAGGGGTGGGGACATTTTCCAGCACACGTCTCCCCCAAATCCTTCTCTGATTTTGGTCATCCAAGCCCAGGGTGATGGTGACACCATTGACCCGAGTGTCCCACTGGATCAAGATCACTCCCTAAAATGCTTCCCTTCCTTCTCTGACTTAAGAGGCAAAGGTCAAAGAAAATTATCTACTCCAAAAACTCTACCACCTACAAATCTCTTGAGATGCAGTCAGAAGGAGCCTGCACTGAGTATCACACCACAGCATGCAACCACCCCATCTCCCAAAGGTTCCAGCTAAGCAGCCCGCAGCGCCTAATGCTTCCAGTCTCTAGTTCAATTTAAATTCCCATTAAAAACAACTGACTTAACTGATTAAAATTTAAATCTACCTAAGCTCTCGGAGGGGGAGGAGATGCAAAGGAGAGCACCAGCTAGAGTCAACAAGCAGTGCTATCAGCGTCTTCAGTTGTCTGAGGCTGTAGCTTGAGGCAGGTACACATGCAAAACTGGTCGTAAGATGTTTACAGCTTGGTGGAAACCTTCAGGAAAACAATTCAATCTAAGCAACACTTCTGTGAGTCCACAGCAGGGGGAGGTAGAATGCAGATCTGCGGAATCAGAAGCTCTTTCCCTGTTTAAATTTTTACTGATACATAATAGTCCATTCTTATGGGGTACATGTGATATTTTGTCTCATGCATACAATGCGTGATGATCAAGTCAGGATACTTAGGGAATCATCACTTTGAGTGTTTTATCATTCCTATGTGATGGGAACATTTCTATTTTGAAATGCACGATACGTTGCTGTTAACTATAGTCACCGTACTCTGCTGTGAAACTCTGGAGTTCACTGCTTCTACCTAAGTGTGCGTTTGTGGCAACTGACCAACCTTTTTTCTTCCCAGCCTCTGCCGCCTATCATTCTACTCTCTACCTCCATGCGATACAATTTTTTAGCTCTTACATATGAATAAGAACATGTGATATTTGTCTTTCTGTGCCTAGCTTATTTCATTTAACCTAATAACCTCCAGTTCCATCATGCTGCTGCAAATGATAGGGTTTCATTCCTTCTTATGCCTAAATGGTATTCCACTGTGTTTATGCACCACGTTTTCTTTTTCCATTCATCTGTTGATGGGCACTTAGGTTGATTCTCCATCTTGGCTACTGTGAATAGCGCTGCAATAAACACAGGGGTGCCTGTATCCTTTAGACGCCCAACTTCTTTTTTAGCTGGTGAATCAGCGGTATAGGAATGTTGTCCGGCAAATGGCAGTATTCTGAGCTTTGGGCTAGAGGGGATGTTAGACACTTTTCTCCCCAGCAATACCCGTTCCTCACTGCAGGTACACACGTCCTGTCTCCTGGACACCATTTCCACTTATGCACAGGCACCTTGTCACCTGGTGAAGCTCCCCGGCCCAAGCTTGGTTCCTCCAGTGCTGAACACCTGTGTGTCTGAGCCAATGTGGGGCTCCCTGGAAGGTGCTGGATGGGTGTGGAAAGTCAGTCCCACTCCAGAGTGACAGCAGTGAGCTGCAAACCCAGGCTGCCGAGGCAAGCATGGGTCCTACCCCATGGAGTCAGGCTCAAGTGAGAGAAAAATTAAGCCCTCACAAAGAAGGCCCAGGGGGAGAGTGTGCGTCCTGGCGGGTCTTGGTCCGCGGCCCAGGTCATGTCTGAGCCCAGGGGCACCCTTGCCCTCCTCCCTGGGTTCCAAGAGTCGGCCAGTGTCTGTGGCCTAAGCTAATATAAAAAATCAGGCTTGTGTCATCTGCAGCAGTAAGAGTCCTGACAAGGGCATCTGTGATCAAATGTTTTATTTTGACCACTGTGGATTTTTAACTATTTCTGAAGTATAGGTTGAGCGTCCCTAACCCAAAAATCTGATATGCCTCAAACTCCAAAACTTGAGCACTGACATGGTGCTAAAAGAAAATATTCACTGGAGCATTTTGGATTTTTGGATTAGGGATGTTCAACTGGTTAAGTATTGGCAAATATCCCCAAATCTGAAAAAAACAAAACAAAAACCTGAAATCCAGAACACTTCTGGTTCCCAACACTTCAGATAATACCCAACCTATAGTAGCTTCCCCTGCTCCTCTGCAAATACAGAGATGGGCCCATTACATGGTTTTGCAAAAATACGTTTCCTTTAAGAAACACAAGGCCGTAGAGCGAGCCCCGACCAGAACCAGCCACAGGAGTCTCTCGCTACTACTGAGACGTCACTCCTGGAAAGGCTGTGGTCAGACTCATTCATTGAACTCAACAGAGATCTTGCACATCTTTCTCGACCACGGGCCTCCTCCATCGGCTCTGGCTTTCACCCCTCCTGCAGGGACTGCTGCTGTCGTCTCTGAGCTCCTTGTCTGGTTGGTGGGTGACACAGCCTTAGTCGCCTTCTCAGGCTCCCCTGACTGCCGGCCCTTCTTTCCTTCTCAGTCTGCACCTGCACAAGCCAGGCCACCCCCCAAAGCCAGACGGGTGGGCCCCCTTGCTGAACAGCACCCCAGAACTGTGGGCCTTGGCTCTCTGGGAGGCAAAAGCCAAAGGAAAACAGGACGTAAGAGGGAGCAGGACAGATAAGATACACCTCTTTTTTTCTCTTCCACCCCATGCCCAGGTAGAGCTCCTCCTCCCAGGGGCGTCTAGAGCAGATGTACTACTGTGTCTGGGGCCCCTGGTGAGGCAGGAGCCGGTGTGGTCAGACACGCCATGGCTGTCGTGTTACCCTGCACTGCCCTCTCCCCCTCACCCTTACTGCCCTGGGTTTGCACCTGCTCCGCTAGCAGAATCCTAGTGCTTTAATCTTTGCCTCCGGCCCTGCCTGCTAGAGGCTGTGGGCCAGGACACTGTCTCTGGGCTCTCACCCCTCCCCCACGCTCCTCATTGCCACTAGTTTCTAAAACCGAAGGTTTTGCTCCCCTATATAAAGGCTTCCAAGGTTCCTCGTGGGTGGTGGGTGAGAAACCGCTCTTCAGCTCTGCATGCAAGACCCTTGAGAATCTGGGCCTCTGCCAGCTCTCCAGCTTTGGTTCTGATCATTCCCTTGCCTGCTCTGCTTAAGGTCTGCCTAGCCGGCTTATCCCTCAGTCCCAAGCCTCTCCTGCTCTCGCGCAGACACCTGGCCTGCCACTGCTGTTGCCAAGATACCCTTCCTTCCTCCCTCCTTTTCTCCCGTGTGGATCCCTTCCTCTTCATCCTTCCAAGCTGGCGATCCTTGATCCACCCGGGGCAAGGTAGCTGCTACCTCCTCCGTGCACTGGGTATCTTTCCTGCTTGGTTTCCATGCTCCCAGCTAGCTGGACCTGTGAACTTCCCCAGGGCAGGACACCAGGCTCTGCAGAGACCCGGCACAGAGCAGGTGCTCAGTAGATACATACTGGCTGAGAGGGACAGAGGGCACACAAGCCATGAGTGGGCTCGTGGAAAAGACGGGTCTCAGGCAGGGCCCACTCCCTAAAACACCCTCCCAGGACCTGCCCATCCTCCCACCCTACTTCACAAGCCAATTCCTCCCACCCGCACCTCACAAATGAGTTCAAGATCCATCACAACCTAAGGGTATAATCTAATAATAAATATGGAGAGCTGCAAACCTTAAGAGGTGTGTCTTATAGTTGATTCATCTTCTTTTAAACATAGCTACCAAGGATAAGCTTCTCTCTCGGGAGTTGTGGGGTAAAAAAAGAGAAGGCAGAGGGAGAGAGACAAAGAAAAACTACCTTCTCTGCCTGCTCTTGAAGTCTAAAATTCAACAAGGATGAAACATCCTTTTATTCTAAGATTAGAGGTAAGTTCTAACATGCAAATCTCTATGCATTTCAGCAGTGAAGCAGAAATAATTTACATTACAGAATGATTTAAAGTCCATGCAGCCCTTGCCTCATTTATCTCAAGGAACCACCCAAGGTCAAGGTGGCTGTATGGGGTGGGGGGTGAGTGTCCTTGCTGTGTCCCACTCAAGCCTCGTGGGGCTCTGGAAGACCCTCGGAAGTGAAGATTCTCAGAGCCCGTCCAGCCCTGCCCACTGCTTCCCAAACCCTCACCTCCCTAGGAGAAAAGCCGGGGCTCGACTGGGACAGTGGGAACAGAAGGGGGACCTGCTCTCTCGTCTCCAGCCTGGCCTGGGGGCTGCCTGCCGGCCCTTTACGTACCGGACTCCACACTCGCTCCTGACCTGGCCTCACCTGGTGTAAACTGGAAGTCATCTAGGGCAATACGGAGGGGGACTTCTAGGACCTGCCCCACTTGGGGAGCCAGGGAGAGGGAAGAATGGTTATAATATAAGCAATCCACTGTTTGATCGGGATAATTGTGGTCTCTGGTTCAGAGAAAGACATTAAACAGGTGGTACAGAAAGATCGGTGAGCCCCCTTTTTGTGCCTTGTTGGCAAATTTCCCATCTGTAAAGGGGGATAATAGCACTTCCCAGCTGTAACTGACAACTATTCCATGTGCTGAGCTAGACTTTGGAATAATAAAATGAATGAAAGAGCTGTTTAAATATGTGCTCTTATTTTTAAAAACAGGGCAATAATACCGCCCCCAAAGCACAAAATGGGACAGGTTGGAGGAGGAAGTTCTGAGATGGGGTGGCGTGTTCACCTCGCTGCCCGATCGGAACCAGCGCCCACGTCCCCTCTGGATCTCTCTACCCGACCGGAAGTCAGTGCGGTTCCCCGCCGGCCAGCGCTTGTTTTCAGGGTTTTTCTCTGCACTAGCACCAGAGCTTTCTGCTATTTAATGAATGCCTCTGAAAGGACTCCGGGGAACCACCAGCCAGTTTGTAAAAACAAGAAATCTTTGACATGACCTCCTTTCTGCTTTAAGAAGGGCAGGAGGACTTCAAATTCTAAGCTATTTTCCCCCCAATGCAAATGCAGTCACTTACGGATAATGACACCCCTTCATCTACTGACTGATGAAGTCCTGAAGCCACAAAGCCCACCAGCTATGCTACTGTGCAGAAAATAGGCTGGGGGGCTGCAGACAGACCCCCACGGCCCGCCGTGTCAGCAGACTCCTCTGTCAGCTGTACTGCTGTCCGCTGTACCTGGGCAGTAACCGCAGAAGACACCAAAGAGAAGGCTGTCACAGTGGAGGGTTAGGAAGACTAAGAGGCTGCCTTGGCAAAACTGAAGCTGCCTGTTTCATACAAGCTCCACGAGGTCCGTGAATCGTGGATTGAATGGACTTGACCTGACAGTCTCATCCTGTCCTGAACGGGAGCAGACGGTGTCCTGGTAGGCTCTGGCCAGAGCTGACGATCACACACTAGGTAAAGGCAAAGGAGAACTGGTTCCATACAGGACCAGCCAGTGCCAGTCTCCAGGGAAGAATTTTGAGCCGCTGGGGCTGGGCACGGCCTCAGTACAGAGCAGCAAGGTCACACTGGTGGTTGGCGCGATGGGGCTTCTCCTGACAGTTAAACTGAGTCCCCGAAGACCAGCAACCAAACAACAGGAGCCAAGTACCCCCCCACCCCATGTGAGCAGCCAGCCCTCCTCTACCCGGGCAAGGGCACGACAGGCACGTGGAAAAGGTTCAGCCAGCCTCCACCTGCCCCCAGCCTGAGGGAGGAGGAAGAGGATGGATGACCTTGGGGAGCTGTTGGCTTGTTCCCCAGCTCTGCATAGCCAGGGAAGGGCCTGTAGCAGACTCACCTGGAGGGCTTCATGTGCATCCCCAGGAACTTCTGGGCCACACAGATTGATGCCAGACCCAAGCCTCAGGTCAGAGATGGGGCTGGTCGAATGTCCTGGAGGAGGGGCTGGAGCAGGGCTGGCCTTGGGAACTGCCAGAGCAGCCAGTTTCTCAAGGGACGGATGGCTGTCCCACCTGGTGCAGGTGTAGGCTGCACAGGTGGGCCCTACCGGGTCCCACTGGACGGGGCTCTGCCCACGGGGGCCACTGGGGAGGTGGGTACTGGAGACCAGCAGCTGAGAGGGAGCCACACTGGCAGCCTGAGGTCACAAGCAGTACTACAGGTGAGTGCTCAGTGGGGGTGGGTGGGTGCAGCCAAGACCACCAGTCTCAGAGGACATCTGCGTTAGACATCCACGGCGCCAGTCCTATTCACACAAGCATTTTTGCCATCACCCTGCTGTACCCCTGGAGGAGCTACCAGCAGCCCTATCAGGGGACAGGAAGATGGTGGGGAGGAGGAGGTGACCCATGAGCTGGGGACACAGAGAAGATGACCACGTGTCCCACCCCCACTTTAGACTTCTCAGGTGAAACAGCAGTTGGTAGCAGAGCAAAGGAACTTAGCCTGAAATGATGCTCAGTTTCCATTATTGAACTAAAGTAGAGACTTTATGACACTCAGGTTCTTCTTGGAACTAAAAGGAATAGAAGGAGTTTTTTTTTTTTTTTTTAATATAACAGTTATAGGGTCTGCCCCAAACTGCATCCAGAGGGTAGAGAAGAATAACGTCCTAGTTCAAGGGCTCCAACACTGGTTCTTTGCATTTTATAGAATCCCACTCTTCCCACTTAATTACACAAGGTGACTTTTGGTGGCAGATGATCATCTTAAATTTTAAGTTACATAGATTTATATGTGGTTTAGTAAAACACAGCAGACCCACATGATTTCATGGATATTGATTAGGACAAACTTAACATGGTTTTTAAAATAATTAAGTCCGTTTAAAATAGAGCTAACGGCACAGTTGCTATATGGATTTGGTGTGGAATGACTGAAGTTTGGAAAAAGCAGCGTGTGGGGGACAATTTCACTGTACAGGTGAGGACACCGAGAGGCACGCAGGAGCCACCACGCAGAGAGGTGAGCGGCCCAGCACAAGGGCATCGGAGCAGCAAACTCACACAGACTTTATCAGGCGAGTGGGTGGGCCGGGGAGTCAAAAGGAAAAGAAGGTGGGAAACCATTTTCACTTAATGCCCTCTCACCTTGCAGAAGTTCAGGGAGGAGGGGAAGCTTCCTTACAGATCACAGGAGACCCGGGCAGGAGCTTTAGGTCTCCTGGAACTACCTGGATAAACCCGGGTGGCTTACTTTATCTTTTGCAACTTCAGGTTCCTGAGCTGTAAAACGAGGGGCTGTGATTGGAAGGTCCTCTGAGGCATAACCTCTATCTATGCCTTTGGATTTGTGACTTCAGGCACCCTCCCTAAGCGCTGCAGAGGCACAGGGTGTAGTGGCTGCCGCTCTCTATTGTTGGATGTGTAGTGTCATCTGGTGACCTCTCCAAAGAGCTGCCCTCCACTGAAGAGAACCAATTGCTGCTGGGGGGGTGCAAGAGGCAGACCCTGTTTCAAGAGCAGCCCACTCTCCAGAGCTGCCCCGAAGCATGAGGCTGGAGCCGGTCTCCAGCTGAAAAGCTTCCTGTCCCTGGAGCGTTTGGCATCGGAAGGGGATCATTCTCAACATCCCCCCTTCCTTAGACCAAAGATTATGTTCAGTAATGACCATGAGATGAAATCAATAATGGCCAGAAATGTAGACAGGGAACATCTTCTTTTCTTTTTTTTTTTTTTTTTTTTTTTTTTGAGACAGAGTCTCACTTTGTTGCCCAGGCTAGAGTGCCATGGTGTCAACCTAGCTCACAGCAACCTCAAACTCCTGGGCTCAAGCGATTCTGCTGCCTCAGCCTCCCAAGTAGCTGGGACTACAGGCATGCACCACCACGCCCGGCTAATTTTTTCTATCTATATCAGTTGGCCAATTCTTTCTATTTATAGTAGAGACGGGGTCTGGCTCTTGCTCAGGCTGGTTTCAAACTCCTGACCTCAAGCAATCCGCCCCGACCTCAGCCTCCCAGAGTGCTAGGATTACAGGCGTGAGCCACCGCGCCCGGCCAGGAACATCTTCTTTTCTTACATTTGTATATATAATCACGTCAATAAATTAAAAATATTACCATATAAAAAATTAAAAAGTAACATTAATATTCTAATCACTTTAATATATATCTTTATAAAAAGGAAGATGAAACGTCTATGTACATATTGGTTTTTCTCAGTAGGAAGTAATACTACATTTTGTGCTTTTCAGTCTTAACTACTATAAATCTGTCAGTGACTCTATCAGAATTAATACTCTTTACATATATTCATGTTAAAGGACAGTATTGCAAGATTTGTCAATCTATTTTTACTGATAGTTTATTGGGTGACACTTTTTTATTAATATCAAAAAGTTTCTTTCCTATGAAGCAAGATATAGTAATACAAGGAAGAACACAAAGCGACTGGCAGAATACACATCAAACCCAGTTATTTCTGCATGCCAGGATGACAAGTAATTGCTTTCTTATAATTTCCAACTTTTCCACATGTAATTATCTTACATCCAGGGGAAAAAAAGATAACACCTGTCTCCAAAATCACACTTGGCAGCCCTAAAGGGCACGTTTCACCCGCAGTAATTACGTGGAAATCTGGGCGGTGTGGTGAGTGGAGGCGGCCCCTTTTGGTTTCACTGGGAAACCAGGCAGGGAAATGGAGAACGAGGCAGGGCCTACTTCTACTGGGAGGAACACCCCTCACCTTTCACCGTAAAGAGAAGCAGCCACCTCAAGGGCTGCAGCCTCCTGCCAACCTCTCGCAGGTAGGAATAGAAAGGGCAAGCTTGAATTAGATGAACCCCATGCAAGGTAGGAGCTTACACTCCACTCAGTGTGCGTGGGCCTCTCCCTGGATCCTTCCAGAGCAGCAGGTGCGTGGGTGGGTGGGTGGTTGGGGGGTACTAGAGTGGTTCCATTAGGTTGACTCTGAATTACATAAAACACAAGACCAGGCCGTATTATGAATTTCATAAAACACAAGACCATTACATAAAACACAGGACCAGTTGCTGTGTGTCGTGGGGCCACACAGCAACCTGCATTCTAGGGCTGAAAAAATTTCATTTAGTGCCTAATTTACTGTAAAGGATTTAATCATATGATTCTATAGTAGCATTTGGAGGCATTCCTCCCTTTGCAGCACTCATTAATAAATAAAAAAAACACCTCTCTGGGGACACCAGGACAGCCAAACAGACTCAGGCAGCTCACAATGGACAGTTCCAGATCTTGGCTGCAGAGTCTGCATGAGTGTGTGACAGACTCCAAAGAAGACATAATTGGATGTGCCAGGAAGCTCTCATTGTTATGATGATTACACGCATGGCACCCGGCACAGCTTCAAAAGGACTGAGGACTTGTTGAAGACCCATAAGCTTGGTGGCTCTTCCTAGCAGCCTCCCAGAGGGATGGCATTAACTACTCAGTGAGCACAGGGGGGAACTGGTCTGTCTGTACACAGCCTTCACGTGGGCAGGCCGGCCCTCCCACAACAGCTCTGCAGCGATCCAGCCTTTTCTGGGGCCCATCTGCATTTGTGCAAAATTAAGTAGGTGCAGTTTAGGGTCAAGAATGAAGTAATCTGGATTTTTATGCCAGGTTTGTAACTAACTTCTTGTGAGACCTTAGGCAAGTTCCCAAGCTTCAGTTTTCTTGTCTTTAAAATGAGGAAATATTAAACCTGCCCTATTATCTCATGGGGGTGTTCACAGAAACTGAGATTTTTAAAATTATGTGAAGGACACACACACACACACACACATACTCCCTAAGCCCTGCAGTGGATTTGAAAGTGTTCCACCCAGCACTTTGTCATGGCTGAGACAGGATACACCCCTGACCCAGAGGGACGGTGCCTTCATGCGGTGGAAGGCAGAGCCTCCCCTCAGCAAGGGGCTGTTTGTCCTGCAAGGACCAGGGCTGACCCCTGGGAGGGACAGCGTGAGTTTGCGTCCATCAGCCACTGTGCTGAGGTGCATTTCTAAGTCTTAAGATCTGGTGTGTAGAGCTGTGCGCTTGTTAAATGTCCTCTGAGGCACTCAGCCCAGCGCCATATGCATTAATAACTCCGGCTCTGTGTGACGCATGTGTCAGTTGGTAATAATGTGGATAATATCTCCCCTCAGAATACTAAGTGTCAACGCATCTTTGTTGTAGGCTGGGCCTGACATGTGACAAACCAGGCCATTGAAAACACAAGACTTTCTCCGGCTCCTTCCTTCCCTGCTCCAGTCAAACTAAGAACTACCTTCTAAATTCCAGGCACCACCTCTCCGTCTTTGAGGGGTACGGATGGAGATTCTGATTCAGGCATGGCAGGGACAGTTCCCTTCAAAGGACAGCTGACCGCCAGGCTTTCACTGAAGGGCTGATTTTAAAAGAGGGAAGCTAAAAATACCCTCCCCTCTCCTCAAAATAACCCACTTGCCTCTTGAAATTTCTTTGCTTCATTCCCGATTTCTTGAAAACATGAAGATGGCAAAATAAGTGTGATCGGGCTAATTAGAGTGCCTTTGAATCTAAAATATGCTGCAAATAAATTTACTTGGAAAGGAGAAACAGCTAACGTGTCTAATTTAGAAGTAGCAGTTTGAAAACAGGAACAATTAAAATACACGGGGAAGACAAAGCTGAGGTCTCATACTTGCCAATCTTTTTGGAAAGTCTCACGCTTTCTACATTCTTACCTCCGTTTCTGTAGTTCTGAAGCTCAATTGCCAACACCAACACAACACGTCTACGGGACACAGGGACAGGACTTGTACCAGGAAACCTGAGTTGGGACTTGGCACTGCCCTATTCTGGCTATGTGCCCTCAGGGAGTGGTTCCACCCACCTGGACCCAGATTCTTTGGGTAATCACCACCCTCCTTCCGGGAAAGGTCCAAAAGGTCACATGTTATAATGCGGACAAGTGACTCAAACTACAAAGGATTCTTCTCATGATTTCTCAAGCTGAGTTCCATTCTAGCCAAGCCTTTCTCCTCTGCCCCATGTCCATGCTGCTACGGCCTGAACGTCTGGGGTGCCCTTAAGATCCACTGTTGGAATTCTGATCCCCCGCTGTGATGGTATTAGGAGGTGAGGCCTTGGCAAGGTCATGAGAGTGCAGCCCTCACAGATGGGATTAATGCCTTCATGAGATCAGAGATCCAGAGCTCACTCTTTCCACCACGTAAGGATGCAGTGAGATGCTGGCAGTCTGTAACTTGGAAGACCTCACCAGAACCCGACAATGCAGGCAACCCTGATCTCAGGCTTCCAGCTCCAGAACTCTGAGAAATAAATTTGCTGTTCATAAGCCACCCAGGCTAAGGCACTTTATTACAGCAGCCCAAAGAGACTAAGCCAATGGCTACGTGTGGTCTCATCTTTGTGCAAGAGACTCTCTCCTACTTGGAGGTGCCACCCTGCCATTGACCACCCTCCTCGGCAGCCCCCTCCTGAAGCACTGAGTACCACCTTCTCACCACTGTCCTCAAGCAGGTCACTAACGGCACCACCTACCTCCGGACTGCCCCAGCACTCACTGCTCCCCCCGTCCGCGGAGCTCTGATCCTCTACCCACTACTGCGTCCCTCCTGGTTAAACAGTTTCATAGTTCTGTCTCCTCCTCTTACTTGATTCAGAGCCTCAGGGGGGCAAGGACCTATCAGATCTGTCTGTGATCATCAGTCTAGATCAGGTGTCCTCAAACTACGGCCTGTGGGCCACATGCAGCCCGCGGAGGACATTTATCTGGCCCGCTGGGTGTTTTTGCTGCCGCTGCCTGTCCTGCTTAGCACCTGACTTGGCCCGGGCCCACAGTGCGCATGTGTGGAATGGGCGCCCCCGCACTCTCCAACGGCCCTCCAACGGTCTGAGGGACAGTGAACTGGCCCCTTGTTTAAAAAGTTTGAGGACCCCTGGTCTAGATCCACAGAATCAGAAGTAGCTTAATAAACACCTGCTAAATCAAACAGGAGTCCAGGGAACAAAGACCCTTAGGGTCTCAAACAAGACAAAGAGCTGCAAAAGTCAGAGGGCTGGCGTAAAAGGTGTTGAAGTAGTGAGGCTCATCCAGCAAAAGAAACCACATGGATGGGTGGGAAAGTAGCCCAGTGCAGTAGAAACCTGGGCCCCAGTAATTTGATGTTTTAAAGGAACTCTACAGCAACTATTTTAGTAAAAAAAATCAACTGTCATTATATAGTATTTAGATTTTGGGGGGAGAAGAGGATGGGTTTGCTTAAGCCAGAATACATGTCGCATGACAAACCTGTGTTCATTGATAACCGGGCTACTCCGTGAAAACAGGAGACACAGGTCAGGTTAAAGTCTGTTGAGAAGCCCTACATGTAAAAACAGGTTACAGTGTCCTGTCATGTGATTTGAATAAAAATTTCTGAAAACAAAAGAAACATAGGTTGGAATAAAAATCATTTCTTTCCACACTTTCTGATTCTAAAAAGTAATTCTAGCTGAATTCTCCTTTTGGTTTGTTTGGAGGGTGCAGCGGCTGTTCAGCTGGCATTTCAAACAGTACCTGCTCTAAGAAGTGGACCTCACCGTAGAATGCACAAGATTCACTGGGAGTATAAGAAAAAATTGAGAAGATGTCTGTCTACAGTTTATTATTTTTTATAATGTACATGTTATTATAATACTATCCATTTTTATCAATAAGTTAACACCCAGATATTGGGAGGTCACTCTCAAAATGTTTTCACCGACACAGCTGCAACAATCACAGCCGGAAGCCCACGTGGCAACCTGGAGTCCTGAGCAGACGGCTTGCAAATGACCGCAGCAAGGGCTGAGAAACACTGATGGGATCACACCAGTGCCATACCTGTCCCGGTCATTTGCAGCTGTTCATTCAGAACGAGTAGTTGTGAAAGGAGAATGATTCTATCTTCCAAATTCCAGGAGAATGTGGGAAAGGGAAAGTGAACACATTCATTGAAAAGGTTCAAACGAGGAGGTGCTTGGTCTCCCGTGTCTTTGACGAAAGGAGCTCAGGACCACATAGCTTCTCTCCAGGAGAGTCACCTAACACCTACCTAGGCAAAAACACTAGTACTCCGAATTTATTCTAGGAGCAGCTTGGCATAACCTGTGCTGGTTCTGATGCCGAGTTTATTCAGGTCACCTTCACACACCATTAGCTTGGTTACCCACCTTTTCATCATCCTTGAATTTGGGGAAGAGGTAGCAACTTTTGAGCTTCTGATGCCTCTAACCTCATGTTAGTTCTACGCCTCCCTTTTATTCGTCTTTCGTGCATCCTTCTAAAAAGCCAAGGCTCTGATCCCCATGAAGTACAGCTGGTGATCTGAGTCTCCCGATTTGCCATCACTGGCACCGCTGTGACCACAGAAAGATGTGTAGAAAGTGTCCCAATTCTTCAACAGTCACCTGACCAGCCATCTTCTGCTGGGGGGGGGGGTGTCTCCATTCATAGACTTCCCTCCAGAGACATAGCTCCCTCCCCTGGTCTTGGAGTTCTCGGTTACACATTTGACTACTCCACCTTCTGTGCCTATGGGAGGGCAGTTTCCTCCCAATTTTCCTGTCCCCTCTTGTTCCCCTGCACCAAACAACTCCTCTAGGCTGTGCTGTTCAGGACCGAGTCACAAGGATAAGGACGATTCTCCCCCTTCCCTCTAGCGCAAGGTGGCACGAGGCAAAAGCCAGCTAGGTGTTTTGTTACCAGCTGGACAGAGAACTTCTAGGAGAGACAGGCCAGCCCTGTCAGTGGGCACGGTGCCTTCCGTGTGCTCAGCTCCGTAGGAAGACTTCACCTGTGTCGTTCCAATTAATCCTTACAACCACCTTAAAAAGACCAGTCTGCTGTTCCCACTTTGCAGACAGACAAACTGAGGCCCAAGAGATCAAGAAACTTCCCTAAGGTCTTCTATCTAATAAGTTAGCTGGAAGAATCAGGATTGGAGTGCAGTTATTAACCAACCAACACTCAATGAATGTAGCTTTTTTGTCAGTTTGGTAAAGAGAATGCATCATGCATACCTTTTGTCTGGCCAACTGGTTTTGTGTACTCTTAGAGAACAAAATGTCATCACAGTATTTTAATCTCCACCCCAACTTCTGCTTAAGACGTCTGATACAGGTATTTCCTGGGCATATAGTACTACCCTCCCTACCCTTTCAGCTAATACAAAGTCAGCTTAGCACATATCCCCCTTGTAGTAGAGACTGCTGATGGCTATCCCCTTCTTCCTTACGAACAGAATATCACTTTTATTTGATGCAGGAATAGTCCCAGTTAAAAGACCACATTTCCCAATCTCCCTAGTAAGTGGGAGTAGGTAAAGATTGGATATGGGTTCTGAGAAAGCTCTTTAAAGGGGGATACCATATCAGAGAAGTATGGGTAACAAGGTGCTACTTATACCTCATCTTACCTTCCAACAGGTTCCGCTGATCAGCGCAGCCTCTGCTTAGCTGTTCCGTATTTTCTCCATTTGTTAGAACCAACATCACCTTATTCACATGCCCCAAGTAAAAGGATAAAAAACGCTGGATTTATCTTCAAGTCTAATTGTCTACAATCAGGGGCCCTCAAACTTTTTAAACAGGGGGCAAGTTCATTGTCCCTCAGACCGTTGGAGAGTGCGCACTGTGGGCCTGGGAAGAGTCGGCTGCTAAGCAGGACAGGCAGCTACGGCAAAAACACCCAGAGGGCCGGATAAGTGTCCTAGGCGGACAGCATGTGGCCCACGGGCCATAGTTTGAGGACGCCTGGTCTACATTTCTTCCTCCTCCTCAGAATTCTCAGTATTCTTTCACTTTCAGTGGCTCTGTGATCTTCCCTGGTGTCATACTGTCAAAAACTTTTCGTTTTCTTATTGACATGTCATATGTATGTGTTGATATATAATTATAAATATCCAATCTTATATGTGCACATTAAAATAATACATGTACATCTAGAACCTGATCTTTGAGCCAGAACTTGCCACCTCAAAGTCTGGTGGCATTAAAAACCTCTACCCCCAGGTTGTCACTGAACATAGTAGCCTACTTCAATTAGCAGATAGGGGGGCCTAAGTTGGGAGCCAGTAGAGAGGGGCTTCGGATGGCACAAGAAGTGACCAAGGACATTCTAGTCACACTTTCATTCTTCACTCCCTTTGGATTTAATCTATATTGTGGTGTATGCATGCTGTCTCAAATGCCGACCTGAAATTTAGTGCTTGACGTTTGCTCAGTTTTCTGCTGTTGATTGGCATATAAGTTCTCCTGCTGGTACCGCTGTTTAATGCACAACGGCATCGGGAGAGACGGAGACTGAGCAAGGAAGTATAACTCAGTTCTGCCGAAACGTACGTTTCTCTAATGTCAATCAGCTCGTATGTGAGGAGTAAGTAGGGAACGGTGTCAGTAGAGCATGCAAGTCACTTTGGTTACTAGGCACTTCCCCCAGCACATCACTGTTTTGTAGAATCAGTAACGGCAGCTTAATGCAAGATACACCCAACACAGCTACACGCAGTAATCCACAGAGGACTACAGTACCGTACGCCACGCACGCCTGCCCTTCCCCCGCCACCTGTGGCCATGGGCTCTGCCATGGACGTGCTCCCATGGGGATCTTTTCCATCAGGAAAGGCCAAGTGCATCTTACACTTGTTTCTACCAACTAAAAGCACCTTCAAACCATCCTTACCCCTCCCCCTCCCCAGCATGCTAATTTGACCTTTGTCATAGGTAACACGCTGTATATTTACTACAGTGTTTGCTTTTTAGGTCTTAAATGTGTTTTCCACTCTGCTACCATTTTTATTTGCATTGTTTTTTTTTTTTTTTTTAATAACTGCTGTCATTCAAAGTTGTATAGATTTGCAATGGTTTGGCCCTCGCCCTACTTTTCTCATAAGTTCTATTATTTTCAGCCTGTGGTTTTTGTAGTCTTCACGATTTCTCAGGAATGCAGGTATCACGATACAGCCAAAGTGAACTTGTTTGTTAAACTTCCAAAAGGTAAGTTTAGTTTGGGTGCACCAAAAGCGAACTTTAGGGATTTAAAATAAATGTGTATTTGCAAAAATCAATTAGTTATGAAGAGCCAGCTTGCCTTTTTAACCACTGAGGTTGGATTTTGCTGATATTTTATGGTTCAGAAGAACCAGGAGTTTGGCTCTAACACACCACAGGGCTGGCCCCCCCCGAAGCAGGTGAGGAAAGAACCCCTGAAAAACTGACCCAGTTACACTCAAAACACTTTCAAAGGCAGGTTACAAATCAACCTTGAGGAGGACAGCCAGGAGGGAGGAACCCATAGGTAGGAGCCTAAAGGAACAAAAGGCTGAGACCCAGGCACAGCTGGCCTTTGGGTGGGGGGGGGGGGCACACCTTTTTCCTTAAAGGGCCAGATAACAAATATTTTAGGCTCTGTGTCCCACCAGGTCCCTGCTATACTCAACTCTACCACTGAAGCTCAAAAGCAGCCACAGATAGTAAGCAAATGGGTGTGGCTGTGCCCTGTTAAAACCTTATGGGACACCAAACTGCGCATTTCATGCAATTTTCACATGTCCCAATACTATGTGAGTATTATTTTGCTTTTTTCCTCAACCATTTATAAATGTAAAAACCACGCAGAGCCGTACAAAACCAGGTGATAGGTGTGTGGGCTGGAGTGTGCGAACCCCTGATTTAGAGCTGTGAGATGTGTTTAAGGGTGAGATTAATCCCTGTATTATAAATAACTGGATACCAACTGGCAAAAAGTGGACAACAGCGGTATTCAAATAGCCTGTGGCAGCCAGCAGGAGGAAGACGATTTCAAAAGCAAATCTTTTAATGAAATACAGCTCAATAGCTAGATGAGTAATGAGCTACTTGACTAATTTTTTTCCCCTTTCAGTACTTGATGCTGTGTTTAATAAGAGAAATACAAAGTTCATTAGGATGTGTATTGTTGTTGAGTAAGTAGAAAATTAAAAGCTCAGGTGAGTATGTTAGTGGCTCACTGCGGCACTCCTACCTGCCCCGGCGACACCCTTGCTCACTGCTCTTTATCCTGAGTAGGAGGGAGGAACAGGTGCTCAGCTAATCGGAAGGATCCTTTAATGCTGGCAAAAGTGAAAAGCAACACCTAATTTCCGTACTGGAAACACTTTAATGTAAAACTGTAATGCCCTATCTAAACTTTCTTTAAAGTGGCATGTAAGTGTAAAAATACTTGCAAAGCAAGGTAAATGCAGACTCAACGTTTTTGTGAATTTCCCCATTATTTTGTTGTCTTGACTGCCCATAATTTAACAGCAATATTTGTAAAGGACTCACCTCTATTAAATCCTTCCAAAGCCACCATCTAAGTTTGCATAGAAGTGACTGCTCTTACTTCACTTGTGATCCTGAGTACCTAACTCAGCCTACTGCACCCAAATCCCTAGGGTGCTGTTACTGATGGCCTCCCCCTCCGGCCTGTTGAAACCACTCTTTAGAGTGTGCTTGGCAGCTTCAATCATTCTATTTAGACACACTAGAAGTCTCCAGAACAGTGGTTGTCAGCCTTTGTCACACGTTATAACCTAGGCGAACTTTTGTCACCTTGCCAGCAGTTCTGCTCGAACTGGGCTGGGTGGGGGCTGGATGCCGGGATTCTTAACGGATCTCCAGGTGATTCCAGAGGGCATCTCCTGGGCCCAAAACCCCAGCAACACTCCAGGGCCAGCAGTAAGGATGGGGGCACTTCTCAGTTCCTGAAAACCCACACTTTTTTTGCATCACTGGGGTTCATTAGGCAAATCATTATTTTCATTAAAAAGATACATTTCAAGTGTGTTTTTACCATAAAAACCTATACTCATGCTTAAGCAGTATCCAGGAAGCAGCTAAGGATCAACTTCTACAGAACCACAAATTGAAATGATTGACAGAACAAACCTCTGAAGGCCAAATCCACAAAAGCTGATCGCAAGGTTTGAAGTAGCTAAAACTAAGACTTGCATCTGAGCACCTGGGCAAGATTTCTGAAAACTGTTTGCATTTCTATGGAAAGTAGAAAAGCAATCACTCTTTCCAGGAATTTACCTGGATTCCTGGAACTATGACCAATCTTTTATTTTTACAGGGTCTCCCTATGTAGCCATACAACAGCCTTGAACTTCTGGTCTCCATCCACACTCCTGTCTCAGCCTCCTAGTAGCTGTCCCGCCCATTCTAAGTAACCATTACAATCAGACTAAAGCCATGAATCCAACCTTCCCGTGATTCAAGCAGCGTTCAGAATTCATTTCCACAAGGAATGAAATGGGTTCTCCTATCTGCAAGGACTTCATTGAAATTTTTTGTTGTTGTTGAGGGAGGTATAGATGTTAAAAAAAAAAAAAAAAGAAAGAAAGGGAGGGCAACTTCCATCCTTGTGTTTCCTCACCTTGTTTTACTGTTCACAGAATGCACCACGACACTATATATTATTAATAATTTAATGGTTTACCGCCTTCTTTCTCCTTTTTAGACTATCTGATCCATGAAGGCACACTCACAACGTCTTCACTCTTGCATTTCCAGACCTTAGAACAATGCTTGCCACACAGTAGTTACGTGTTTTGAATGAATGAAACAAAGTTCTTGCCTTCTGAAAAGTTGGAAATTGAATATAACCCACTTGGCTGGGGTGGGGTGGGGCAAAAACACGACAGGCAAATACAGCAGCCTCTGATCACACGCAGCGCAGTGACAGCAATACCAAATTAAGACACGACCAGAACAACAGGGCTGCCGTTCCAGCACCGTGCCGGTATTTATACTCTTTTCTCATGAGATCTTTACAGTAAACCTGCCAGGTGGCAGATGAGGAAACTGAAGCTCAGAGAAGACTGGTGGCTTGTCCAAGGCTATGATATGGGCTGACAGGGGGGCAAGGGGAGGGTCTGCCCTTAATCCACACCCCTCTTCTTAGCCATTCTACCTGCAGCACTGCACGGCCAGGAAGGGTGAGCCTGCGTGTTAGTGGCATAAAGCTGAGTCAGACAGAGATGACTGTTTTTTGTTAAAAGGCTAACTCAAGTGCCATTGTACATGACGAGTATTTGGTGCTAACTAATAAGATGACAATAGCTACCACTTGTTGAGCATTTACTATGCTCCAGAAACTGAGACATGCATATTTCTAGTTTATTCCTTCTCTCCTGTGAGTATTATGATGCCTGTTTAGCAGATGGGACATTAAAAAGTTAGCAGGTAAAGGGCAGAGAATGGAGACACTACCAAGTGATCTCTTAATCCCTTTCTTAGCGCTAAAAATCTCTAAGTCTGAGCAACACCCTCTTTGTCTCAGGGAAAAGTTGCTCCAAGCACATCTTTCTTGCATGCCAGACACCACACTAAACACTTGATATTCCTTATCTTGTCTCTCCAGCCCCGTGACCTCAGCACTGTCACTGTCATTCTTGTTTTACAGATAAGAAAACTGGGTGGACAGAGGTTAAGACATGCCTAAGGGCACAGGGTGAGTGATGGCATCAAGAACAAGTGCAGGGCCCAAGACCTAACCCTTCTAACCACAGGAACAAGATCTGTGATGCAAACCGTCCTGCTCTTTCTTTTCAACGAAAAGCGCTGGAGTTCTTATCGAGAGGGGATGGAAGAGACTTCAAGCTCCTGGGATTGGCCCACTTCCGTCCAATGTTCTCATTTTATTCTCTTGAAATATTCACTTTGCACCTCCAGGGACCAGGCCCGGCTAGGCACTGGGCATGGAAATGTGACCAAGACCGCGGGTGCCTGCCCTCAGGAAGCTGCGGTCCTGCCCGACTGCTTGCTGGCAGGAACCCCACTTTCGTCAGGGCAGCCCTCGCCCATGTGGCCACTTTCTCTGGCGCCCAGGTGCTGGCGGGTGGCCTCTGCCTGCTGGTGTGCCTGCATGAGGATCCACTCTTTGAACTCCTTATCCAGCTGGCAAAGGGAAGCCCTCGAAAGGCACAGATGTTTCCTCGTGAGGACAAGAAACTGCTTACGCCGCGACCTCTGCATCTGTTCCCACGCTGTGACTCATCTGTCTTTTGGGTCGTGGCCACAGTGACACTTCCTTCTTAGTTTATTCCTGAAAGAACAAAACTGGAAGGGAATAGGCTTGACCCCTGGAGACAAGGACTACCAGCAAGTCACCCCAAGATGATAAAACACGCAGAACGGAAGTGCACGCGTTTCTGCATGGGACTGGGAACGTTCTGAAACTGTTTCATCAGACTGTTCCTAATTCATTACAGCGAAAGCCTAAACACAGGGAGAAGAACTGGGAGATGCGTAAGAAAAAGGTGGGAAAGAACGAGGGAGAGAGGAAAGGCAGAGAGTGGCGAGCACACACTCTGGTGGGGGCTCAGAACGCAAAGAACTTGGAAACTATCCAGCTCTGCCACCTGCTGCACACCAGAGTGCCACACCCACAGCCACATACAGCCAGACACTGCACCGAATGCTCCCATTTACAGTCGTCACCTCGAGTAATCCAGTGTCCCCTGTGAGCTATGTACACCTTTGCAGCTGAGAACACTGAAGCTTAGGTAAGCGTCAGGTAAAAGAACACGTAACCAGTGAGTGGTGCAGCTTGGAAATGAGTCCTAGTCTGTCTCTGCCAACCATGCCCTTAACTACCATGTGTCCTCTTTCTAGAGTTTTACAGACATGTCTATGCCTGAAGGCCCTTGCTAAATAGATCTGACTCTGGGGAAGGAAAACGGGAGAGGGAGGAAGAGTGGGGAGGAGAGAGAGAATTGCAAATGATTTATAAAAGTGGAGAACCTTGGCCAGGGTCTCTGCTTCCCAGTCCAGCCACGTGGTCCCACCTCCCCTCCCTAACACCCAGGCAGCAGGATCCCCAGACTGTGGAAGCTACTCAGGAACTGGATGCAAAACCCTGACCCCTTTCATCCTGCAGTGCCTTAATAACACTCCCTAGTGACAATGATCCAGTGCCAGCTGCAAAGGAAAAATATGTCCAGGGCCCAAATCCATTTTTGCAGAGCAATTAGGAAGGGTGAATTTGGAGCTGAGCAGCAATCCACTGCTGACCTACCACACTGGCTGAGGATCCACGCCAAGGCCAGGGAACTCAGCGTGTCTGGAGACCTTCTAAGCATGGCTGGCATCGAGGGCTAGAAGAGGTTAGGTGTGTGCTGGGTGTAGCAGATGCCATGTGAAAGTTAGATCTGATTTCCCCCCACCCACAAAGGAACCACCACTCAAGGCCTTCCAGGCCTCAAAGTCCTGCGTTCTCCCTCAAAGCCCATCTGCGCTCATGTGCTATGCTCTACTGCCTGGTTTTCAGCTTCGTTTTAAAATTTCCCTAATTTTTCACTTGTCCAAGCCAGTATTTCTGCTCTCCAAGCTCTTTGAAGGCAGACATGTGTTTCCAAGATCCAACAAGCAAGGAGGATCCTAATAACTAATTCCTGATGACAACAACATAGTAAATGTAATGAATATTGATAGATTTCTTCTTCAGAATTAGGCTTCGCTTCATTTTACTTGTTTTGTGACAAAGGCAAACAAACAGTTGCAGCCCATCTCACTGTCACTATTTGGCAAAAGGGATTTCAAGTTTTCACACAGAATCCTACAGAACTCATCCTTGAAATCCATCCCATGCCAGTGTGGACAGATTCAGCTCTCGGGACAGGAGAGGATGGACAGGAGGAGGAAGAAGGAGAGGGAGAGGAGGGAGAGAGGGAGAGAGAGGAAGAGAGAGGGAGGGAGGGAGAGAGAGAGAGAAAGAGACAGATAGAGAGAGAGAGAGAGAGAGAGAGAGAGAGAGAGAGAATCCATTCCTTGCAGTCCAGGGTAGTGGCTATAGCTCATGATGCAGTTCAAATCCTGACCACATGAGGAAACTCAACCTCTATCTGCCTCAGTTCTTTCACTCAAAACAGGGGTTAATAACAGTATTTACTTCATAGAGTCATGGGGAGGGCCATGCCTGGAACACAGGAAGCACCCAAATGTTAGCCATCATCATCATCTCCTCAAGAAGCTCAATCTAGTAAAAAACAGATTCAAGGAGGGGAGAAGCAAAGGCTGGCCGGCTGTAAAAATTATAACCGAGCAGGGAGAGCTCTAATATTTCCTGGAGCTCTGCTGTCCCTTGAGGCCAGACCGAGATTCTTGATTTATCTAGTCCCGATCGCCTCGTGTACAGATGGACGCCTTCAGTACTCGGGCTGCACAGCCACCGCCAGACTTTATGAGCATATGCTGCGTATATGATTTTTATTTAAGTATAAGATTGTACATAGATGCTAAATATGACTTTAGAAGCATACGTATTACGTTAAAAATATTTTCAATTGGCTTATCACTGTTTCTCAGTGCCATAATACCCCTTCTTGCAGTTACACGATGGATTCTGCTTCCAACAAATACCCTGCGCCGTAAAGTCTGCTCTCAGTCTGTATTTTCTGATGTCAAATCCATCAACAAGCTCTGCCCCTGCACGGTCTGTGCTCCAACCTTCTACAGCACGGCTCTGCGCTGATGTAGAAGGTTCCACGGGGCCCAACTCATGATTCCGTTTCTACCAAAAACGATTCCTCCAGTACTCCAGCTGGCGTGGGACTCCATCCGGGTGCCAACCCACACCGCTACTTCGCACGACCTGCTTGCTCTCCACGGCAGTGTGAAAGCCACCAGGAGGCGGTCAAGCCTCCTTCGACTGTCCCCACATACTCCACCAGCTCATCCGGATCCCGTTCCCAGGTTTATGAGTTGCTTCTCCACCCCCATTTTAAAACCACGCTTCTACTTTGCTTTTTTCTCCAGGTAACAGGCAGAAACCCACACCCCGTTTCCTTCTACTACCATCATTCTGCTTCATTTGCTGAATTTCTCAACCAGGGTTGATGTAAGGACTACAGGGAGTTCATTCCAAGCCACCCCCTTTTTGGGGGGTATCTGAATCTCCAGCAGTGCCACGGGGCAATGAGCGTCATCTCCCAGGATGAAGCTGGGGCAGCCTCAGGGATTTTCATCCCTGAACCAAAAGAAGACATCCAAGTCCCCCATCCTCCAGGAAGCCTTCCTCAAGATGGGGGTGTGGCGGTGCCCTTGGCAATCTCTGCACACCTGGGGCCACACCACTTCATCAGGGCTCAGATGCTGCAGCGAGCTCCGGGGGAACACTGCAGGGAGCGCACAGCATCTCAGGGTGCAGCGGCGTGGCCCGCTCCTGCCGGCCCAACCCAACTGCTGCCAGGGACCAACGAGGACAGGCCCGGCTCAAGCTGTCACCGCGCTTTTAGAAGAATCCGGGCTATGCCTAGAATTCTCATCCAAAACATGTTTTTCTGTAAGATATGCTTTAATAGTGTTCTATTTAGGAGAAAAATATCCTGATCAACATGATTATCTCATTCTTATAAATCTGTGCCCGATCACATTCAGAAGGCTCTGTCTCCCTTCAAGAATGACTTTTAACCCTTTCTTCACTTGAAGGGAACATTCTCAGGAATGCTTTTGTCACTAACGACTTTGCAGCAGGCCCTCTGGCTTCTCCTGGGCACTGTTCACCATCTGGGCGCCTAAGACCCTGGTCGCCACATGTGATGCTGCCGCCTCCTCCATGGAGCGGTTGCTCTTCTCTCTCTCGGCTTCCCATAGCAACTTCTTTTCCCATCCCTCAACACCATTGTTCCCATATCTGCTGCCAAACTCTTGGGGTTGGAGTAATAGTAAAAAGCCTCGAGGCAAATTACAACCACAACAGCTGTGTTTACTAAGAGCTACAAATGAACTCATCCCAGAGCTATTAGAGCCAGCCGGGCAGTGATTTGGAACCTTCCAGAAGCGCCCCACCCTCAGGATCTTCGCCGGCTGCCTGAGTGAGCTTCCAGCTTCCCAAGCCAGCGCTGGCTTTCGCAGGAGACCCTGTGCTGAGCACTGGGGTTCTGTTTTCACCCCCCTCCACTCTCCTATGTTTCCTTCTCACAGCTACAAGTCACCCGCACAGCAGGCGCCTGGCTGGTGGCTGCCACGAGGGCACCAGGAAAACTACTCTCCACCCCAAGGCCACCCAAATGCCTCCCTAACCACCAGGGATGAAGGACTAAAGTTCTGCCATGCATCACGCGAACCTTTGTATCATGAGTGGCCCGTCTGAAGTGTAAAGGTTGCGGGGAAGGAACAGCACCTAGGAGCTCACCGCTGACCCGCACCTTAAGGTGGACTGCTTCTCTTAAATGTCTCTGAGGCTTCTTGCGTTTTATCACCTATAAAATGAACACGTGCTTTGCAAGGTTATGATACAGTGCTTTATAATATCTGAAATGCATACAAATGATTTGGATTCCTGGGTGAAATGGCAAGCATGCTCAAGGGAGAGATCACTGGAACCCACTTAAGCGGTTTGCACCCTAGTGTGGATTAATTCAGGCCACTGGATTGGCTATTACCATGGAGATAAGGGGGTGGGCCCCTGGGGGAGGGGTCACAGGGGGTGGTGGCAGTGGGTCAGTCATACTGAGAAGCAAAGGCCTGGAGCACGGGATGTTGCCTGGGTAAAACAAGGGTACAGCAAGTGCCTCCTTCAACATGGGGTGGTTGTTGGCTATATGGCAGCCATATGCTATGTATGGAAAGGAAGTGATTTTAAGGTTTTTCTGATCTAGGAAAACTGGCTACCCAGCATAGTGTTTCCCACACTTGCCTGTTTGGAGCACTTGTTGGAACAAACAAATTCCCAAGACCCTTCCCTGGAGAGTATGACTAGAGGAGGCTGATGGGCCATGGTGTCTGAATGTTTAACAAGTTCCCAGGTGGTACTTAGGATCAGGCCAGTTTTTTTTAAACACAGACCTAGATTCTAGGAACAAACTTCAGCTTTCCCACCTTTCCTTGGAACACAGGCTGGAAATCATCTCAGCAAGGAACTCCACAAATCCATGTTGTGCCAAAGGACCATGCCAGGTTCCAGGCTGGACCTCCAGGGAAGCCACTGCTTGAAACTGTAGACACGAGAGACTCTACCAGTTGGGTTCTCAGGAGGGGTTTTCACTTGCAGGTGGGAAGTCGTCTCAAGAGACTATTCCATTGTAATAGCTAACAGAGCAGGAAGGTGACAGGCTCCCAGTCCCAGATGTAGGTGGGCTGCCATGCATTCTTCCCACCTTCCCCAACCCCCAACCCAAAGAAGAAAACTGTTGCAATCACATGCACAACTCAGCAGAAGCCACAACCACCCATATCAGGGCTGGGCTGTCAACTGGAAAGTGCCCATGTGCTGGGCTCTGACGAGGAGGAGGAACTTGTAGTCTCCACCATAGGGATTCCAAGAATTTTCGGTTCACTGCTGGGGCTGCATGCTGTGGCCTTGATTTTCCTCTCTGCCCACCCTTATGCCTCAAAACTTGACAGGTGACTGGAAGGATGACGTGGCCTGGAACATGGAATTCATGGTTCCATCCACAGTTCCTTCACCCTCTTCAGAAGAAACCTATTAAACCCTCTTAAAGCACCAGGCAAAAAGATGGCTTCTCCCTGGCCTCCCTCGTGCGAGGGCTGCAAACTCGAACACCGCTGGGGCCAGGCAGGTCCTAGAGATCAGAGACGGCTCCAGTAGGACTGCCACCCCCAGAACAACCCATAACCCAGATATGGGGCGGCCACCACTCGGCTCCAGACAACCTTCGGCTCCTGGGAATGACAGTCCAATTTGCCACGTCACCTAAATTTTCAGAAGCAGCCAGCAATCTTGGTGTTTCAGATGAACCTTAAATAGCAGATTTTTCAAATTTAAAAAAACTATTGCTCTGACTGGACATAAATGTCTGGGAGGTAGATTTGGCCCGTGGGGTCCCAGGCTGTATCTGTTGCTTCAGACACAGAGCTGTGCCCCGAGGAAAGTACCTGTGGGCACCATTTTCTTCTTGGTGCCGCCAGCCAGTGGGTAAGCTTTTCCTCCATGGAGCGTTCCCTCCCGCTTCCCTTGTCCCACCCCTTTCCACAACACGGAATCCCTGAGCTGCCGGGAGCCTCATGACTCAGTGCCACGTCCTCTGGCGTTCGCTATACCCCTCGGGAGCCCTGCCAACGTCCACTCAGACAGCAACAGGGGTTTAATGGCTTCCCCGGTGACACACCTCGTTTTTGGACAGTGTTGACTTTGAATTATGGCCCCTCTTCCTCTTCCACTCCTTGCAAGCTCAGCAAGTTCACCCACAGCCTATCTTCCGTCCCTCTGGGGGTCACGCAGAGCAAATCTGCCTCCTCGTTCTGGGGCCACCCTTCTGAGTCCTTGCACGCCCACTCCCAGCCCCAGACAAGCCTTTTGTCTCTTGGCCAAACACACCAGCTTCTTCAATCATCAGTCTTCACAGAGCACAGCTTGAGTCTCCCCATATTTTTAATCCTTCCAATCAAACGGGCTATAATTTACCCTGATTTTATTATTAATAGCAAGAAAAACAGACATTAATGAATACCAGGCATTGTTCTAATAGCTTTATTAGCTCAGGCAATCTTCACGAGAACCCTAAAGTAGGTGCCATTCTTATCACCCATTTTGCAGATGAGAGAACAGAGGCACAGGGAGCCTAAGGGACTTCCTTGCAGTCACAGCTTTAGTCAGTGTAAAGCCAGGACTGAACCCTACCAGTCTGGTTCCAAGGTCCATGCCCTTAGCACTCCAAGACTCCAGGTAGGTTCACCTGCACAGAGAACGGAAGGGGACCAACACCCTGAGCACTGGCAGGAATTGGCACCATGCTCAGTGCTTTTATTTTAAATTATTTCAGAATATTATGGGGGGTACAAATGCTTTGGTTACATAAATTGCTTTTGTACCATCTGAGTCATATCTACAAGTGTGCCCATGCCCCAGACAGCATGCACTTCGCCCATTTGATGGGTGCATTTACTTGGGTGGGGAACATCAGCCCCTTCCTTCCATGTGTTATGCCTCAACTAAAAGGCCATCGTCAATCCTTAGCAGCATTCCACACTGATGACCCAGCTGAGCTTACTGTTAATGACTCCATTAAGCCTCTTCTACACACGGATGCTAACTCACAGCAACCCCATCCCTTCCTGGGGCAGTCGGTCATATGGACTCCAGGCTTGGCCCAATTGTCAACCCCACCCCTAGGCTCCCTTGTCTGGCTCTGCCCTATTTCTGGTGGCCCATAAAGTTGTCTTGTAGGCTATCTCCTCCTTGCCCTTGCTCTTCCAAGAATGAGAGGAGGCCAAGGAGGAGTTTACATTACAGAATCATGGGACTCTGGAGACCTAAACAAACGAACATCCAGTGCTCTGCCTCATTTTACAGATGAGGAAAGTGAGACCCAGTGGGCAAATGACTTCCAAGGACAGGCAGCCAGCAAGTGCCACAGCTAAAATGAGAATCTGGGTACCTGCTTTCCCCACCCAGGGCTCCTCCATCTCTTCCAGATTGTCTCGAATCAGTGTCTCCAGGCCAAAACAGGGGGCACACGACAACGAGAATGTGTCCTCTCTGCCATGTGACAAGTAAACTAGATCTCAGAAAGCTTGCTGAAACAGGGAGCAGACCGCCTTTCAGACCGCTGGGAAAATGAGATGGGGAAAGGCTGCCCCAGGGTCCTCTGGGCTCCTAGGTCCACATTCATTCCTGCTCACGCACACTCGGCAAACACTGACGTGCTTATTACCAGGGATGCCACGCAGGGTTAAGCTGTAGCCAGCACGCAGCCAACGCTATTTCTGCAAAATCCTTACATCTACTGGACTGTAGCACTTGGAATCTTCAAAGCTAATGATTCATTCCTGGTGTTTCCTTTTGCATTTGATTTCCCCTTTGTTCCTCCCCCGCCCGCCTACCCCAAGCTTGTCCTTGAATTTGGGGTAAAGGCTCTGTGATATAAGTGCACTTCATCACGTGCCAGGCACAAAACAAGCACAGGTGGCTGCCTGGCTTGGTGAGTGGCTGCCCGTGAGGGACTTACCATCTCCGCAGATGCGCTAAACTCCCTGGCCCTGGCAAGTGCAGTCTCCAAGGGAGCATGACAAGGTCTTTTCTGATCGACTTTTCCCCCAAGGGAAATAAACCCAACGACATATATTATTTTCTAATTTCTAATGCTCTTCTGGTTGGAACCAGAACAAAGACCTGTGATCACATCAGAATTTCCAGCAACTCCAATAGAACTGATTCCAACTTTGTTATTTCAGAATATATGCCAATTTATACTTCAGGTGGGTTTAAATTTATCTGGTTTATCTCTACATTATCTGGTAAGAAAGGTATCTGGTTAAGCAGATTAAAGAACAAACAGGATGACAAGGTGCACCTGCTTATAAAAATGCATTCTTTTCAAGGGTTTCAGCACATTCTTTAATTACAAAGGTCTTTGGTGGTTCAAACAACACACTAAGAGCAATTAATTCCTACTATGAAATAAAACGGCATTTCATCAAATGGCTCCCATCTCCAAGTTTGCATTAATTTAAACTAAGCCCAAGTAAACCAAATTAGTGAGCTAGATAGTTTTTTCAATGGAATTCTATCTCAGATTTAGGGCTCACCTAGTCTAGAGACTTTTAAGGTTTATTTTGGCTTAAAGTGTTTAACCCTTGTAATCCTAGCACTTTGGGAGGCCAAGGCGGGTGGATCACTCAAGGTCAGGAGTTTGAAACCGGCCTGAGCCAGACTCTGTCTCTACTAAAAATAGAAAGAAATTAATTGACCAACTAAAAATACATATACAAAAAATCAGCTGGGCATGGTGGCGCATGCCTGTAGTGCCAGTTACTCAGGAGGCTGAAGCAGTAGGATTGCTTGAGCCCAGGAGTTTGAGGTTGCTGTGAGCTAGGCTGACACCACTGTACTCACTCTAGCCTGGGCAACAAAGTGAGACTCTGTCTCAAAAAAAGAAGAAAAAATTAAAGTGTTTAACCTCTTTTCCCCAGTGAAATCTTACTGAAAATCCAAATCTATGCCACAGATAAATCAGAGCTGCTCTCGTGGGGTAGGGCCCATCCTGTGTGACTGCCCTTTGACCTCCCATAGTAGCTGGGCCCCAGGGCTCCAAAAAACATTGGTGAAGAATTACTGATCTCCAGGTGTGGTTGTCAAACCTTTCTGGTAAAGGGCCAGATAGTAAATATTTTAGACTTTGTGGGAACACATAAAGTCTATCACATACTCTCTTTTTCTTTTAGCTTGCAGGCTGTGCAAAGACAGGCCAGAAGATAGATTTCGCCCATAGGCTGCTGTTTGCCAACTTTCATCTATTTTTTAACAGCTTTATTGAGGTAAGTGACATAGACTGCATATTCTTACAGTGTGCAATTTTATAAGTGTTGACAAACAGGTATGCTCCCTGAAACCATCACCACACCCCAGATAGTGGACACATCCGTCACCCCCCTCCTGCCTCCCCATAAGCAAACACTGATCTGCTTTCTGTCACTATGGATTAGTTTACATTTTCTAGAATTTTATATATATAGAATCACACAGTTTGAGTAGGTATTCTTAATATTTTGAGGTCAGCCATATTGTTGCATGTATCAACATTTTTTTTTTTTTACCTTCATTTAAAACTGAGGCTGGAACTGCCAGCCCCAAATCACACAGATGACAGTAGAGCAGGCCCAGAGCTAAGCTTCTGGCCTCTTCTGCCATGTCCTCTTCTCATGCTCTCTCACTGCTAATCTCACCAGGGCTTTCGAAAAAAACTCTCCAAGCTTCTATGGGGTCTCCAGAATTTTCCTAAGTGTAGTTCCATTCCCATTCCACCAAACCTCCTCTCTCAGTCTCCTTGGGCCACCAGAGAACACATGGAAAGCCCAAAGCAGAAAACATTCCAAGTTGCATCCCTGGTTCCCCAGATAAATGAGTAACTTAAGCCAAACTCAAAGGAGATACATTCAGTCACCAAGTACCATGTTGCCCTGAAAATAAGACCTACCCATAAAATAAGCCCTTAGCAGGATTTCTAAGCATTTGTGCAATATAAGCCCTACCCCGAAAATAAGATCTAGTGATGGGAGTGGCTACACAGCGTATCTGCACAACCCATGCATTTCGTGGTGGAGTGGTAAAGACGAGGAGCAGCCCTTCTCATCTGCCCCATCGTGACAGCTACTATCCCATAGGTGACCGGAAAGGTGTGGGCAGCCCCACCAACAAGGTCGGCTCCCCCTGTCAGGTCCCGGGCATCCTGTGCATGCTGCAAGCTGAGGCTTTGGGGAGAAAATAACGCATCCCCCGAAAATAAGCCCTAGGGTGTCTTCTTGAGGAAAAATAAATATAAGACCCTGTCTTAGTTTCAGGGAAACATGGTAGTGAGTTGCTACCTTCTGCCAGGCAGCACTGAGTAAGCAAAACAGATTCCTGCTGTCATAGAGCTTATAGTAAAGAAGGAGAAACTGACAACAGAAGATAAACACGATTACAAAATGATGAAAAATTATATAAAGGGAATAAACAGGGTCCTGTGATAGGGAAGGGCTGCATCTGGCTGAAGGCACATGTGTTAGACAGGGTGGTCCTAGGGGCTCAGGCTGGGGCAGGCAGTGGCCATGAAAGAGGCCTGGTGGGGCCCGCAGGTGGGGGAGTGGTGTGTGAACGCCCTGTGGCCATGGCCCAGGAGCCAGAGAGAACAGGAGGTGCAGAGCAGGTGTGGGCAGCTTGCAGAGAACCTCACCAAACCACGCAGATGCCACTGTAAATGTAACATGTCCTAAGTTTAAAATGAAGTCACTGGAGAGTTTGAGCGAAGGAGTAACATGATCCAACTTACATTTCAAAAAAAAGATCACTCTGGCAGCTGCTGCATGGAGAATGGAATAGAAAAGGGCAGGAAGGAGGGAAAAGTTGCATCCCATTTCTGGAAGTTCTGCTGCCTGATTTCTTAAGGCCTATAGGAAAGGAACTGTGTGTCATTTGAGGAGATGCTGTAAAACCACAAAGTCTTTGAGGTCCTAGATAAAAGGGAGCTTTCCACCAAAATCAGTGAAGACTGGTTGCTGCCAGGTAGGCCAGATCTGGAGCAAGCCAGGGCCTGGGCTCTGAGGCCAGAAATGACTTGAATAGCTCAAGGCAGGCCTATTTACCTTGCAGAACTGGCTGCAAAGCTGTTGGCCGACTTGGCCATCGTGTGGTGAGCAGCCCGGAGCCACATTTTACTTGCAGACACCAATATTTGCCCAGGGCTCCTGCGGTATACCTAGTTCACCCAGGGACACCTTCCTTCCCAGCTTCAGAATCCTGCTCGAAACAGGGACACACCCTCCAGGGAGGCCAGTGGCAGCAGGGTGGCAAGTGTCCAAGAGGGGAGGTCAGATCCCAGACCCTGGTCCTGGCTTTGCCATTGCATGTGCCGTAGGACTTGGCCATGTCACCATGTCCTTGAGCTAGTTCCTTATTTATAAACCAAGATGGTTACAAGGCATCAGAACGTACCAGAGGGAGTGCTGCACAAATCTGAGGCCCTCTTTTATTATTATAACACATTAGTTACTAAAGCCCTGGCTTTTGCTGGATGCCCATAAAGAGGTACCAGGTTCAGTGCCCGGGGCTTCATTTTTAGATTGGTTCAGGACTTTAGCAAAGTCACACATCATGCTTCCATGCATTGCTTATCCGTTAGCCTCAATCATACAGAATATAATAAGAACCTCCAAACAAGCCAAAAAAATCTCTGCTAAGATCTGTGCCAGGGACTGTTGACCAGTGTGTCCTCAGAGACAGACTCAGTTTACCTGGGACATAGCATAGTTCATGGGTCAGCAAACTTCTTCTGGAATGGGCCAGAGAGTAAATACTTTAGGCTCTGCTGGTCGTTATGGTCTCTGTCACAAATACTCAACTCTACAATTTTAGCGCCAAAGTAGCCACAGACGATGAAACAACCATGGCTGTGTTCCAATAAAACTTTACGAAACAGATGGTGGGCTAGATTTGGTGCGCAGGCTGGGGTTCGCCAAGCACTTACACAGTTCACAAACTGGAATCTCAATTCCTTTGGGCAGGCTTCCAGCTCCCCACAGGATCGACCCCCTTGTCTCATACCCACAGCAATTCCTGCGACGGTGCTTCCCATCTGGCTGCAATCATGACATTAATAAGAGCAGCAGACATTCTTCTTTTTTAAGTGTTTCTTGATAGGCATTGAGAATGCAGGAAGATCTATTTTATAATAATAGTAGGTGTCCTGGGTGTGACTACAGGGGACAGAATGCACTGAGATACTGCAAGCGACCAGAGTGTGAGAAAAGGACATATGATCTGGACAAAGCAAGCTGCCAGGAGCTCCAGCAGCTGCTTTCTCTTTCTCTCCAGGCTGCGGGGGTGGTCTGTCTGTCTGTCTTTCACTCTACACGGCCCCTCCAAAGCACTCCTATTTCTCTCAGGGGGTGCATCTCTCCTCACTAGGGGGGCTTCACTGGCTTCTCAACATCTCCCCTTCCCTTTCCACAGCAGGTATCTTCAGAATTTGAACAAGTCCTAGAATCGGAGGGTGAAGGAAGAGCTTCCAAAATCATCTGGTCCAAACCGTACACTCCCCAGCTGCAACCCTAAGCCTCCCAGGACTGACAGGTGTCACTGCCATCCCAGAACATCTGAGGCAAAGGGGGACACTGGGGCACGGGATGGGAAAAACCATCTTCAAAACCTCCCGTGTCGAATGCAGCTCTGGAAACGTGGCTGGAGTGACATCTCACTTAAAAGGCACATCTGTTTTCTATGCGCACTTGCTAAATACTCTGGGATGGAAATGTTTTGGAAAAAGAAACTAAATACTCACATGCTGTGCTGTGTTCAAGAACTGGAGAAGATGTCCTGAATTCATGTGAAAATTTTACAGTGTTTTTCATCTCCTTGGACCTTTCCCAGCACAGAATGCTGGAATGATGTAATAAAATTGGAACTAACATCCTAGATTTGTTGGTATTCAGGCAAAGATGAACGCGGACACACTTTGTAATCTTCGGGCAATGCATGGTACAGGTAATGAGGAAGGCTGAACACCTGCAGAGTTTTAACAACTCAAAGTACAGAAGGATTCCAAATCGTTTGAGCAGCGTGGTTAACACTTTCAGGACAGGCATGAGAAAGTCACCTTTTTACCAGTGGTATTAATTTATCCAAAACAGGTGACCGAAAAGCTTTCAGAACCAATTTATTATTTTGTTTTTCTAGGAAACCAGAAAAAGTTGCCAGAGGTAGCTGCACTTGGTTCCAAAACAGGTGTTATAATTTCAAGGTCAAGCCCACATGAATGTGCAAGCTCCTTTTCTTTAAGCAGCAGCAGAGTTTTCTTTAAGAGCCTGAGTCTTCCTAAAACCCATGCCATGATCCGTCCATTTCACAACCAAGATGAGCATGAGAACAACCCAATATGCCCTTTTTAACCCAAGTCCGGCTAAAAGTCAGCTGAAAAACGTGCCATTGATACATTTCGATGCAAGGGAAGCAAATGTGCATAAATTCGTGGGACCACCTTAAATCGCCATTTATTATCTAGCTTGATTTTATTTTGCTTGAGAGAAGAAATTATGGAGTAACATAAGTAGCAAATAATTCCTACCCACCAGCCGGGGTTTCTCAACCTTGGCACTACTGCTCCTCTGTGCGTGGGGCTGTCCCGTGCATTGCAGGGTGTGTACGGCCTCCCTGGCCTCTGTCCACTACATGCCAGCAGTACCACTGACCAGACATGCGACAACCCAAATCGTCTCCAGATATTACCAAATGTTCCCCCGGAGGTAGCAGGGTAAGGGGATAAAATCGTCCACAGTTGAGAACTAGCTAATATACTAAGTGAAGACAAAAATTTTTAGCTGTTTATAAGAAAGGCAGTTGTGTGGAGTTAACTTGGTCTCCCTGGAAACAGGCTGACCTCCTCGCCCCCTTGGCACAGTCCGCTTCTCAGAGCTGAGGGACGAGGTGCCACCTTCCCTTTCTGAGCACGGGGTCAGGAGAGCAGTAACGGAGACTTCTCTACCCTGCACACCACTTATGCTCCCACAGTTGTAGGATTTCTAACTTCCTTGACTGTGGAGACCCAGTAACATGAGACCAGAGTTTGTGGCCATTCTGGAAAGAAATCCATTCTAACATTTAGGAAGAGGCATGTTTTGAGGTCCCAGGGGCTTCTGTCCTATAAAAACATTTTCTCAAAAAAAAAAAAAATTATGATATTTGCCTACTGAGGCAGAATGCCTTATAAAAACATTTGCCCAACGCTTTTGGAAAACCTGCTGAGTCTGCCACCAAACACTCTCTTTCATCCAAGACCTCCCCAAGCAAACTGCCCACCGTCAGCTGCAGTTAGGTGAGTACTGACTACAGCCGAAAGGACGTGAAGGCCACTGCCTTCCCCAGGAAGGGGAGCTGCCGACCTCCCTAGACTACTTCCCAGAAGGCAGAGGAGGAGACTCGCTTGGCCAAGTTTCTCCCAGTGCTTAGCTCCGGAGAGCGATCCAACGCCCGAGGGGCCCTGGCTCTCAGAAGCAAGTACAAGATGTGAAGGAAGCTGGAATGTGTCACTTCTGCCACGCAAAGAGGGAAGGGATTTGTTGCGCAGCCACTACCCAGATAAGCAGGCACAGCCTTGGGGAGAAAACCGAACGCCGAGCCCCCGAGTCCTCGCATGCTCCCGTTTACTTCTAAGCAGGTCCTATTAAGCCCTGGACACTTGGCTTGATGACTCCCTGGATCAAAGTTAAATTAAATTTCCCAACAAGCTGCTTTTCGAGACGCACGGGCTGACTCACCTTCCAGAAGCTATCCACTTTGCCATACACCAGGGACTGGTTCTGCCTTTTGATTTCATTGATGTGGTGGACGTCGCTCGAGTTCAGGTGCTGCTCGACCACAAACCCCAGGAAGCTGTTGTCTGGGGTGTGCGCTGGTGTAGAGAGGAGAGGAGAGGATTCGAGTTAATCAGCAAGAAGGAACTGCAATTATCAGTGCGATCCAGGCCATGTCACCATCATCAAATGCTTTCATGTCACCCTGCTCTTCCTTACCTGAGTGGGGTGAAGGATAGCTTGCTCCCACATGTCCCCAGCAAAACCTTCACATGGGAGTAATTCTCCCCAGGATGGATTAACCTGAACCACATCCTGCTCTTTTTTGGGGAAAGTTCATCTTTCTAAATATCATTAAGCTGCGCACCCTCCTCAGAGCCAGGTTACCGTCTGTCTCCTGGCAGACACGCCCTTGTCCGGGTTTCAAAGGCCAAATGTGCAGGGAGCTGAGCTGCATTAGACATTCTGCACGGGGGGTGGGGGTTGTGGGCCCCACAGAGTCAGATCTGACCCCAGCCGCTTGGGGACAAAGCAAGCAGTGTCCCCCTTCTAACCTTTCACCTCCTCTAAGAACTACTCACCAATAAAAGATATAATTATGTGCTATATGGAGCAGGTGCCTGGAAAGAAGACAGAATAAAAGGCCAAGCTCCCCGGGGCACGAACTACTCCAAAAAACCAACCCCTGCAAAGCAACAGCGTCTACAGGGCAGACTATTTCTGGGTTTCTCTCATTATTTGAGTTCTACACCTTCTTTATTAAAAGAAGTTAAAACACTTGACAAAAAGGAGGAAGGCAACCTCACACTTTCCCCAAACATTTGTTATCTTGTGCTGATAATTTTAAAGGAATGTCAACAGGAGGCAAGAATCAGGAAACAATTCTGTCTAGATTGAGTGGAGACTCCCTCCACCTTCAATCCGGCCAGAGAAACGTCAGCGTTTCAGGAGATGGGCCTGCAGAGGCCGCACATGGCCGACACTAAACGAATCAAGTGCACGGCTTGGCTCTGACCAGGATAGAATGGCTATAAATATCATGGCACCGAATTCCTCCTGGTAACTGAGATATACTTGAGATTCCAGCAAGTCCACACACTGCAGCATTAGCCACATGCATTCCTGGGTGGCTGGACGACAAGCAGAAGATGCTGGTCCCTACAGCTTGTCCTGGGGTTCCCAGGACTGAGGCGCCCTTTCCCGGGCAGGCTGGTGGCATGGAAGCCCTTTAAGATGGAGGGAAGGGCAGAGGCGGGTGGGCCGCAGCCCAGGCCTAGGAATCGGACGCCCCGGCTCCACCCTCCCCTGCCCCGCGTGCCGGGGAACGAGACGAAGAGGGAGGCTGGCAGGAAGCCCTGAGCTGCGCAGGTGCATGAGCTGCATAAGCACCGTGCTGTCACCCTCCGTCTCCCAGGCTTCTGCCTGATGAGGGTGACAGAACGAGGAGATAATGGGGTTGTGGCTGGGGACTTGTGTTCAGTCTGGTCAATCTGTTATTTCATTTCTGCGTTTCTGAACAAGTGCCCAGAGGCAACGGCAATGGCTGCAGTTGGCTGAAAAATAAATGACGGAATAAATTCTACCGCCAGCAAGGGGCGATGGCTGCTTTTCTCCCTTTTTGAGCGGCTGAGGGCGGGAGGGGATCGGAGGAACACAGGGAAGGGGAAGAGAGCCTGTGTGAGTTCCCGATGTCATTAGGCAGCTTAAAATATCTCTTGGTAAAAATTTCTGTTGATTCCACAAGTTCTGAACTAGAATCTGACACTCTATACTTCAGAATCGTGTTTTCCATTTTCAGGAAATTTATGAGGTGATTAAAGCTCTGTGCTTTAGGTATCTGTTTCCACAGTTCAGGTATTGGGTCCCTACGGGGGCACTTAAAAAAATACTCTGGCATATAAAATACTCAACAGGACTTATTTCACATTATACTGTACTAAGGTATAGTTGAAAATAAAATCACTGTTAAACCCAAAAAAGAAAAAAGGACACCTGTGTACATATTTTTGTGTCAAAGATTCCCTTAAGCTTCTAGCTTGAATGGTGAGAGGAAGGGCAAGAAATAATCTAGTCAAAAAACTTGAACATAGGCCGGGTGCCGTGGCTCATGTCTGTAATCCTAGCACTCTGGAAGGCTGAGGTGGGTGGATTGCTCAAGGTCAGGAGTTTGAAACCAGCCTGAGCAAGAGTGAGACCCGTTTCTACTAAAAATAGAAAGAAATTAATTGGCCAACTAAAAATATATAGAAAAAAATTAGCCAGGCATGGTGGCGCATGCCTGTAGTCCCAGCTACTCGGGAGGCTGAGGCAGAAGGATTGCCTGAGCCCAGGAGTTTGAGGTTGCTGTGAGCTAGGCTGATGCCACGGCACTCCAGTCCGGGCAACAGAGTGAGACTCTGTCTCAAAAAGAAAAAAAACTTGAACAGCAGGCTTTGCGGCTGTAATTTGATACTCAATCAGCATTGATGCTGTATGAAAGAATGGATCACACATCCAAGCTCTCCCTAAGTTTTATCCACACGCTTTAACTCAACACCTGTCTCCCCTTGTGAGATGCTCACTCGGGGATCAGTAGCCTAGAAGTGCAGTTTGAGGACCTCAGGTGAAGCTTCAGGAGACATACAGGCAGTGCTTAACCAGCACCCCACGTTTGACAGGTTGAGGCCTGGGCACTGGGCACACCTCTCCACGTCTCTCCCCCGACAGGTAACTCTCAATTTGCCACGGGACACGGAGCCTCAGCAGCATGAGGGTTTGCTCAGCTACGACTTGTCCCAGCAGGTGATTCGGAAGTAACCACAGGCCTGAGTGGCTTGCTCCCAAGGAGCTGGCCACCAGCTGGTGCCTGCTTGGTAGTACCTGCAGAGCACGCCCTGGTCCTAAAACAAGGGTTCCTAATGTTGCTCATAATAAATCAAAAGCCACAGTCCAGGCTGATGCTATCTGAAACGACCCTTTTTTTCATTGAGATCAAACCTCAAACTAAGTTTTCTCTTTTGCTCTGTCTTAAGATGGGAAAACAGACCTGAGTGGTGTTGGGAGGGTTTCAAAGAAAAGGTATTTACGTTTCAAGGTAAATCAAAGAAATCCCATCATAAATGGGATGCAGAAAATCACTCCATCCCAGAAGATACACAAATGTGATTTTTTTTTTAAAGATGATATTTGAGTTCTGACCACGTGTCAAGTTCCGTGCTAAGTGTGTTGTGCTGACTCTTTCATATTATCCTCATGAGCATCTTATAAAACGTTTGTACAGATGAGAATGAGAGTTAAACCACCCCAGTCGACATGCTAGGCAATGGCGCCACTGGGATTCAGAGCCAGCTTGGCTGGGGCCAGGGCCCGAGCTCCCTAAGCCATAAGGATATACAGCCTGGTAGTTCAAATGTTTTATATTCTGGACCCTGTGAACTATAACAATAAACCACGCTTCTGAGGAAAATAATGTTATAAAGTAGACAAAAATGCATATGAGAGACCCAGAATATCTACATAGTGTGGCCTCAGTTTCTCAAGCGACTTGTGCCATGTGTGTGCGGGACCACACTGATCTTTTCACATGCTGCAAACTGCAGGGGATTTGCTAAACATTAATTTTAAAATAACTTTGGACAAACATCTTTTCTTATTAAGAAAGGCACTATTTTAAGCACTTTGGAAGCACCTATTTAGAAGTGATTACGAATCAGCTTGGTGTGTTCCCTGAGCAGATTACAGTGATGATTACTTTTAAGAAATACTATTAGCTTAGCTTGAATTATTCAACGACGTTTTGGAGCACTCTCTCTACAAACCAGGTTATATGCTAAGTATTGATGGATCACAACCTAAAGATGAGTTTCTTCTCTCAAGGAGCTTACCAACTACTTAATAAATGAAGTATATACCATGTATCAAACAGTAATGATGTCTTCTTTTAAAACACAATTCAAAATGTTTACATCAAATTGACCTTTCCTTCAATTGCGTAAGTCTACAAGGTCTGTGGTTTCTAGCAGTAAGGCCCAAACATCTCTGAGAATGTTGGGTTTCCCCACACCACCTGGTCACCAGGGGGCAGAAGCCCCAGCACCAGCCTGGCTCACTCCTCAGCTCTTAGGCAGCCGGCAGGTCCCAGGGACTTAGCTTCTCAAAACCCATAAATTCCTTTCCTCCTCTCCACCCTTCCCAGTTCAGGCCTCATCCACTCTTGCCAAGGGTTCTGCAATAAACAAGCTTTTCTTTTTCCTAAATATAAACGGTTTTATCGCATTTCCTGATTATAACAGAAATATATCCTCAGTGTAAAAATTTTCAGATTATATCAAAAGATAAGGGGGAAAAAGAAGTTACCTATCATTTTACCACCTAAAAATAAACACCACCAGTGGGGATTTTTTTAATCTTCAAGCTAAAGTTGGATCCTACTACACTACTCTTTGGTAAACTTTCTTTTCACTTACACAATGTGCTGTAGATATCTATGTCGTAACCACAGCTCATCACACTTGCTAGAACAGTACGATACCTCACAGCCTGATGTGCCTGGACTCACCCCATTAGATGTGGGCGTGCTATGGCTCTGGCCTGCCACCATCTCCGTGTGGGACTAACCACCCCTCCCCCAAGCCATGCAATTCTGTTCCCAATAGGTGGTTGGGGTGGTGCCAATCCTGACCCTGACCCACCCTCCTCCTACCTCTCTCTACACCTCTACAGATGGGCACATAACCCAGAGGACTACATCCAGTTATGGCTCAGTTGAAAGGTGACTTTGTAATCCAAGTCCAACCCCTCCGTTTTCTCCTTGACTCATCTGAGCTACTACTGAAGTTCAAGACTTTCTGCTGGAGTCACTAATCTGGGAGGGTGGAAATCTAGGGCTGCAGGTGGTTACCTGTGCCCTGTGATGACAGCCTGCTTCAGAATGACACCAGCCCAGAGAAGGTCAAAGCTGAGATTGGGGGAGGGGGGAAGAGAAAGAGAGAGAGGGAGAGAGAGGAGAGGGGCAGGGGGAAGGGAAAAAGGAAGGGGAGAGGAGGGAGAGTTGGGGAGAGAGGGAGGTGTCTTCTGAGGCCTGAATCCAGCTAAAGCTGGTTTCAACAATTCCCAGTGACAAGAGCCAACAAACCTTGTGCTGAAGCCAATCTGACAGAGATCCTCTCTAATACTGCCTCCCACAAGACATTTAGGACGTTCCAATTTTTGACAACTTAAACCAATGGGTGTCGTCTATCATGGCACCCTTGTAAACTCTGCAGTGGGTGTCTGAGCAATCTCTGTACCTACAGCCTTGCCTCTTCCTCCCTTCCTGTTCCCCAACCCCAGGGCAGCCTCCATGTTGCTTGACAAGATGTTCTTTGAAACAAGTATGTGACCATGGCAGTTTCCTCCTGAAAATCTGTCCCTCTTTCAGCATGAGGCAGGGCCCAGCAGAGCTGGCATTCCAGCTTCATTCCAGACACACCCCACTGATACATAGCTGTGCTCCACGCTGACCTACCTGGGCTGTTTCTCCATCTTATCTCATGCTGGCATGTGTCTGGCATGCCTATCGCTCCCTCCTCCCTCTAAGACTGAGGTCACATCACCTCCCGGTTGGGGGACTTCCTGAATCCCCAAGACTGGGTGTGCCCTTCCTTGGCACCCTCAGACCATGACAAGTTAGAGCCCTTATCACACATAACTGTCTCTCCTAGGGCACTCTATGCCCCCTGAGGACTGAGCCATGCTTTATGTACCTGACTTGTACCTGACTGCCAACAGCATATTAGGAATTAATTTTTTTTTTTTTTTTAGACAGAGTCTCACTTTGTGCCCAGGCTAGAGTGAGTGCCGTGGCGTCAGCCTAGCTCACAGCAACCTCAATCTCCTGGGCTTAAGCGATTCCTCCTGCCTCAGCCTCCCGAGTAACTGGGACTACAGGCATGCGCCACCATGCCTGGCTAATTTTTTTTTTATATATATATTAGTTGGCCAATTAATTTCTTTCTGTTTATAGTAGAGACAGGGTCTGGCTCTTGCTCAGGCTGATTTTGAACTCCTGACCTCGAGCAATCCGCCCGCCTTGGTCTCCCAGAGTGCTAGGATTACAGGCGTGAGCCACCGTGCCCGGCCAGGAATTGAGTAATTTTTGGATGCATAACTAAGTCAATGATGAATGCTTAATTCACTAGTATGACTGACTTTGGAGGTAGGTCTACACTAGTCAGCAGCAGAGGCCATGGCTGAACTGCCCCCCACATTATGTTCTTTACACACAAGCTCCAAAAGCAAAGCCCATTGTTGGCATTAGTCATTAGCTAAGGTAGCTCACACCACTCTATCCCAGAACCTAGCCTGATATATACTAAGTGTCCAATAAATATTTGTTGAATTGATAAATTAACATATTAGCATATCATTTTATCTAAGGCACAAAAATAGATGTTGGAAAGAAGGAAAGCAAATAAGAAATAACATAGTTTTAAATTAAAATTCTAACATCATGGGATTCTAACTTCATTCAACATTCGGCGCATTTACTGGGCACTTACAATGAGCCAGGCTACAACTTAGGAGTTAAAGATACAACAGTGAAAAAGATAAGCATGGGTTTCCCTTCATTAAGCATGTTCAGCTGGAGAGATGGATAGTAAGTAAATAAAATAATCCCAGTGTTGTACATAAAGAGGAAATAAACACAACTGGTTTTATAAACAATATAGAACCCTAGTTAATGTTATCATGCTAAAGCATCTAAGGATTCTTTTATGCAACCCCAAAAAAGGTGGCTTGATGGATGAAGAGAGGATTGGCATATGGATTAATATGTCATAGAACAAATAAACTGTTAGTGGTTGAATCTAGGATGTAGGTTTCTAGTATACATTTCTTCTACTTTTTTATGTTTGAAAAACATCATAAAAACATTGGGGAAGAATATTGGCTGCCGTCATGTTCATGAAATTTTTGCTGATTCTGATGATGAAACTGACATGACAGAAACAACTTCAGTGAAAAATAAAGTTATGTCACATAAGAAGAAATCTGGTTGTAAAAGCTGTACACAGTGACGTTATGCTTCAAACTTTACCAAGACTGATTTTTTTCCCCAAATGGAGGTGATTCTCTCTTCAAGAGAAAAGGCTGGGATACAGCTAGGGAAACCGTAATCTAGAGTTGAGCTGAAAAAATGAGTACCTGAACTGTTGACAGAAGGCATACGAGTGTAGATTTTTCAAGTGTCAAAAAGCAATTTAGGAGGGAATGGACTCTTTAGAACATCATTGCTCCTGAAGGTTGAGGCTCAGACCGAAGGAACTACAAGGCTGGCCCTATCAGTCATTGGTCTGCACAAAAGTGAAAGGCAAGAGTCCTCCTGATCCAAGTTAAATGCCAGCGAGACAGTCTGAATCACAATAGCTCTTTTGCCTGTCTCAGACTAAAAATAAAATGGTACACGGAAGCAATGATCCTTAGCTACAGTCAACAGGTTTATCACCTGTACGGATGGGAGCAAGCTCCTTCTCTACAATTCCTGTTGGTCAGGCAAAAGTTCTGATCCACAAGCCCCCATTCCAATCTGATCATGCAAATAAAAATGGCCAGGAGCCCCAAATCCTGGGAGAAATTCAAAGAATGTCAGTATCAATCAGGATGGTTTGAACACCTCTTGAGAGCCCAACCATGCAAGTTAAGTTCTGTGTGAAGACAGAAGAGATAAGCTGAGGCCACTGCCTTAAAAAGCTTCTGTAATCTTGCCTGTGCACCAGTTCTTCCCCTTGCACGGACTAAAAATAGGGATTTAGGGATTTTTGTTCATTCTAATTTAACTGATACTAATATTTTCTGAATGCCTACTATGTGTCAGGCACTCATCAAGATATTAGGGTTTTAGCAATGAACAATACAGATAACAATACAGATCCCCCCCACCCCCACCATTATATACTACAGAGTCCAGGGGAGAAAAAAGAAAATAAACAAAAGTGAAACATAAATGCTAGGTAGTAATAAAGTTAGGGAGGAAAATAAAACGGGACAGTAAGAAGTTGGGGAGAAAGGAGTTGCATTTTAAAAGGGAGAGGGTCATGATAAGTCTCACTGAAGTGACATTTGAATGAAAAACCTGGAGGAGGAGATGGGGAAGTCTAAAGGAAGAATGTTCTGGAAGATGGACAGCCAATGCAAAGGTCTCCAGACCTCCTACTCAAGCAACGGCCAGGCAGCTAGAGGTGTAGTAACAGATGGGGCCAGACAGGCGGCAGAGCCGGAGGCCCCCTGGGGCGACTAGGGGCCATACCCAGGATGTGTCTCACCTCCATGTTCAAGTTTTCTCTGCTCCATTTAACTGTGTCTGTAGTTTCTAAAGTAGAAGCATGATTTTTTGTGTACCCCCACAATTTGTTGAAAGCAGGCATGTGGAGAACAGAGACTCAGGCATCCCACAGATGGTCAGGAGATGTGTATTGAACATGTGGGTAAAACCAACAACCAAAGATCCCAATCTAACTCTTAAATTCACTCTCCTAAGGAACAAGAAAATACTCAAGCTCAGCCACCTCTTAACCCTTACTCAACTCAGGAGCACCTTACAGGGGTGTGGGAAGGGGTGGGAGGAGAAATGCGAAGACTGAACTAAACACCCCCCAAAATCCCCAGTCCCTGTTATATATAGCTCCCCGTCTTTCCTGCTCCAAATTTCCATGTGTACCCAGAAAGGCTGAACACTCCCCTTTAGTATAACATAGAACATGAGCACCCACCACAAGGCAAATTCTATTTCCACATTGTGAATGATTCCACACACACATGCATAAAACAAACCTATATAAACGAGACTTTGCTTAGACAATGAGGACATGTTCTATGGCAGCGATGTGAAAAGTGACACTTTCAAGGAGACTCGGTTTCAAAGGTTGTTGGAACATTGTGGGACATAAAAATAAAGTCCAAGATGAAACTTGCCTGAAACCAGGGAAGCGATAACGTCTGTTATTGCTACTTTCAGCCACAAGTCTCCAGGGAAAGAAAGGGAGGGGGAAAAAAAGATACAAACCTCAACATGATAAAGATGTTTTACCACTGCCGATGTTTTTACATAAGCCGGATGAAGTTGTGAAAGTGGGTGTCGCACAGATAATTTGAGCTACCCAAATACTGGATAATTTGCGGCGCAAATAATCAACTGTAGAGTTTTCTCTTCTAAATGGTACAGGCAAATGCCTTCATTTTGTTTTTTCTGTGTGGGCAGATTCCTTGCATTCATTTACTAAGGTATTTAATATAATGTACTTTGCCTGGGACTGCGAAAAATAAGAGAGACTGTGTTTAGGAGTTTAAAACAAGCAGTATGCACAGTAGACCACGGGGACAGACTTCAGTCCCGCATCTAGAGCCAAGCGAGTACCTGGCAACCACGGAAAAAGCAACAGTTAATTCTCAATAAGAAATAACAAAAGCATCCCCAAATAAATACAAATTAGAAGCTAGCCACTTGCCAGACCATAAAAGAGCCTTAGAAACCATGGTTTTCAAGTTGGAACAAAAAACGACATATTCAGTGGGGGAAAAAAAGAGATACAAAATTTTAGTATATATATTACAACTTGTTAAAAATATACCTGTGAAAAAGATAATAATGGCTACACTAGGATTAGGGGAGCCATTTTTGGTGAGAGGAAGGCTTTCCCTGTTTTTATAATAGCATTTCTTTTTTCTTTTTTTTTTTTTTATAAATTTGACCGGAAAGATGGATGAAATCATTTAAATAGAACTTGCAAGAAAAATAAATTTGGCTATAAAGGTGACTTGAAGGAGGCAGGAGTGGTGAGGAATCTGTGCGGTGCCTTCAGGGACTAGCAGGCTGTCAGGTGAGGCCGGGGCCAGGAGCTGGGGGGGACGTGGTGGGGGAATTGTGTCCAGAGAGCCTAGGGTCTTGAATACGTTGCCGTGGACTTTCGACATGACCCTGTGGACACAGGAAAAGCCCTGCAGCCTTTGAGGAGGAATCGCTTGATCCAAGCTGAGCTCTCAAGAGCTGGTTCTGGCAGCCACGGGGAGGCCTCAGTGCCCAGCTCGGAGGCCCTGCTAGCCTGTGAGCCTGGGGCAAAAGAGGAACCAGGGCCTAGAAGGAGGAACAACCAGATTTATCAACTTCCTAGAAAAAACCATCACTTAATATATCTAGTCAAATGGCCTTAGTGTTGTCCGACCACCCATCAGTCCCTCCGGAAGCTGCTTACGAAGGTGTCAGGAATAGTCTTATGTGGACACACTCTAAAATGCCCACTTGCAAACAGAACACAGAGAGAGAGGATGGTGCCAGGGAACTTCTGAGACTGGGGGAAAAACAATACAGAGAAACAAGGCTTTCCAATTTGTACAAACCCCACCTGCTTAGCCAGGCAATGAGTCACTGCTCCTAAAGTCGCAGCACCAGTGCATCCAATGGCGTGCGTTTCTCCTCGTCTTCCTGCTGGGCTCTTTCTAACACGCCTGCCCCCACGCTCCCTCTGCTCTGTACGTGGTGCTATGACACTGCCACATCTTACAGCGAGACAGCTGTGCCTGAATGCCACATTCTACAAGGAGAAGCCCTCCAGTTCTGCGGTCTCCAAACTTTCCTTCGGGCACCCCACCAGTAGAAAACAATGTAAGAACACAAGAGTCTGAATATACCCTCAATACACGTGCACATTTATACATCAACTATATAATGACCATTAGCCCATATATTAAGCAATAGCAAATTTGTTTCATTTTAAAAAATTAACAAGGAATAAACATAACTTCTGCTATTTTCTTCTCATCGTCTAAGGGATGACTTTTCCCTTCAGAACACCGTAATAGCTACACTTACCCAGAGGGGAAGGGAAGGAGGGATTCCACGTGGAAGGACTTGGCTGGACTGGACCCCCCCCCCCTTTCTCATATGGGAAGGAAGAGACCCTCTCTCAGGGATGCACCCAGGTTCACTGTGGACAGGCCCTGGACAGGCCCTACAAAGCAGGGTGCAGGAGATACTATTTTCTGCTGCAAATTCTCCAGCCCAAGCACACATCAGCACGATGAAGGTCTCAAACTGCTCCAGTTCCCTATTCATTGCCCTGTTTCCTCCATTCAAGACAGCCTCTTCCCTGAGAAAGTTTTCCCTCCACCTGTTACTTGATGGATTTAGCAACCACTGGTGATGACTGCCTTGCTCCACTGTCTCATTAAGAGTTTTAAAATGCTGATTTTCTAATTCTTCATTCCTTTTGAATTTATTAGATGTGATTTCCCCATGATTAACAACTTTCTCTCATCAACGATTTGATTATCTTAAAAAATAATTTGTGCTAGAAAAGTAGGATCAAAGCTGAATCCTTTCGCTTTATTTTTTGCAGTAATGAGTTGGTGTCCTAGCAACTTGCAAAGGTGACCCAGCTAGATTCTCTGGGTTTCTCTTGTCTGGCATGTTATTCTGGATTCTTGTAATACTCTCTGCCCGCACTTCTTGTATACTGAACATCTTGGCTCCTACACTGTACCTGTGACAGTTTCAAATTACGATATAAGTATTTCCCACTACCACTGTACAGTCAAAAGACTCTTTAAAAATCAAAGGAATTATTTTCTCTGTGTGAGAAGTTGACACCAACCTAATATGTCTTCAATTTTTAGTGAATGCTTTTTAAATTTTTTTACTGTGATAAAAAACACATAACATTAAATTTACCACCTAAACATTTTCAAGTGCACAGTTTAGTGTTGCTCAGTTTATTCATATTGTTGTGCCACACACAGATCTCCAGAACTTTTTCAACTTGCAACAATGAAACCCGAGATACGCATTAAACAGTGATTCCCTTTCTCCCTCCCTCCCAGGCCTTGGAAATGACTTTCCGCCGTTTCCATGATTTGACTACTTTAAATACTTCATGAGTGGAATCACATAGTATTTGTCCTTTTGCGCGTGACTGGGTTATTTTGCTTAGCTTAATGTCCTAGAGGTTCATCCACGTTGTAGCATGTGACAGGGTTTCCTTCTTTTTAAAGGCTGAATAATAATAGCCCATTGTGTGGACAGACCACATTTCCCTTATCCATTTATGTGTCCATGGACATCTGGGTGGCTTCCACCTCTTGGCTAACGTGAATAATACCGCAATGAATGTTGGGTGTGCACGCATCTCCTCAAGACCCTACTTTGAATTCTTTTGGGTATTTAATTCTTTTTAAATTATGTGAAACATTTACATAGGTCTAAAGTCAAAACAAAGTACATTAAAGATAAATTGACCTTCTATTCCCATCCCTGCATACCTCTCCTCCAATGGTAATCATTTTGTATTAGTTTATCTATCCTTCCATTGTTTCCTTTGGGAATACAAACTCATTCACATGCACTAACATATACACACATTCTTTCCCCTATACTTAACTTGTATAACAGGGAGTAGCTCTAAACTGCCCTGCACCTTGGTTTTTAATCATTTAATAATTCAAGATGTGTCCCTCCTTGAGTAGAGACTTTCCTCATTCCTTTTAACATACTTCACTATATCAATGGACCGCATTATTCATGCAGTCCCCTATGATGAATACTTGGGTTGTTTCTAATCTTTTCCTATTACAGATAGTGCCACAATAAATGCTCTTGTGAACGTACCATTTCTTATTTTTGCCCACATATCTTTGGGATAGATTCCTAGATGTGAGTCTGCTTAATTGAAAGAAAAATGCACAAGGAGTTTCACTAGATCTTGACAAATATCCTCACACAGGGGTAGTGTCATACTGTATTCTAACCACTGGGGAGAAAAGAACTGGTTTCTCTAAGAACAGCTATCTAACATTTGGATTTGTGCCAATCTGTACATGGGGCATTGGTGTCTTGGTGCAGTTTAAAACACTTCTCTTATTGTGAGGTTAACATCTTTTCACATGTTTGGAGCAATGCATTTCTTCTTCCTTTGAACAACAGTTAATAGCCTTTTCTGAGTTTTCTACTAGATGATAGAACTTTTTCTTCAATTTTTGGAAGATATATATATATATATATATATATATATATATATATATATATATATATATATATATATAAAAAATACTAGCCCTCAATCTGTGATATAATTTGCTTATGGTATTCCTGGTGGTGGTTTTGCCATATAGGTTCTTTTTATTTATTTTTTTCCTTTGTAAAGGCAGTCAAATGTGTCAATTTCCCCCTGATTTCTGAGTCAGAAAAATTGTCCCCCTCCCAGGTTAATAGAAATTAATTCTTGATTTAGTCTTCAGTTACATTTTAAGCAGTGCATTTCTTTCAATTGAATAAACCCACACTGCTGAAACCCTCCATCCATGAAGAACAAAACAGGCTTGCAGGACTCTGAATCCCAGCATTCCAAGACAGGCCTCTATACCGTCAGGAAAAGCTTCTCCTCTCTACATCCTGGAGGCAGGAAAACGCCATCTCTTGGCGGGCACACACACTGTCCCATCCAGGCTGTTCTGGCCATTGTGCACACAGATAACACTTTACTTCACCTGAAGTAACACACAGGTCACTCCTTAGGTTATTCTGTGCCACCTCACCCCAGTCCCTCAAAGTCACACGGCAAAGTCAAACCACAGGCTAACTCTGATCCAATGTCTCACCCTGCCAACTGCCATCTGTCACCTACCGTGCCAAAAATTAGTCTGCCCCCTGAACTGTGCCCCAGGGACAGCTTGCAATAGCAGGCTGATACAGCTCCAGGAATAATGATGTTTAGGATGCATATGGCGCACTCTCACAAATCTCAGCGAAAAAGAACATTTAAATGTGAGTTTTTAAATTATTCCCCTCATCAGCTGTACCCATTCCTAATTCTCCCTTCTCATCCCTAACGCCCAAGGATTAGTCCACTGTGTTTGCTGTTACTACATTTAGTGAACCTGGGAAAAGGGTACCTTCGTGTGACTGCCAATGGGGGAGAGGCAGCTACGTGGGGAAAGGGCGGGCAGGAGGCCCTCATGTCTTCACTCCACAAAACAGGTTCGGCAAAGGAAATCTCTGGATTAACATTATTCTGATAATTTTGGAAAATGAGAATTCTCCGCTCTGAGCATCCAAACACCCTGTTTAACTCATGCGACCTTTCATTTACAGAATAGGACCTCACCTTGTCACTAAGGCCTCCTGGCTTGAATAATAAATTTATTTTTGGCAAAAACACTGTCAAATTTAGTATCGGGCTTCACAGTGTCCTCAGATAATTAGAAATGAGGCTAGAGGCAGGTAAGCCAATAGTCCTAAGAAGAAATAGCAAATGTGGGAAAATAATACCAGAGAAACAGAGCAAGTTTAAGAGCCTAGCAGTGGGGGCCAGTTAGTTCCTTCACCATGCAGTGTGCTGCTCTCACTACAACACCTCGTAAAATCATCACTGCTACTGACAACCACGTCAGCAAGAGACGGTAAAACTGCATTCTGGGCCCAGGATTTAAGAAGCCCATAAAGTACAAAACTGAGTTCAAACAGTTCCGTTTTAAAAAGGCCCAATTTTTTCTTTAAAAAGTTTGATGCTTAAATAATTAAGATTTAAGCATTTGGAAAATGGATCTCTGCATGGAAGACCTCATTGCTCATTAATGATGAAGTGGATCCTGAACAGCTTCTGTGTGGCATGAGATGAGTTTGGTGCCTGCCAATCTAAAGTTGACGCAAAGTCCTTTCCCAAATGGTTTCTAATGACATTTCATAATGAACATTTTCTCCAGAACATTTCCAAGGCTTTCCACAAAATGCTTACATGGCCTTTCAAATTTCAATTACAAAAAAAAAAAAAAAAAAAATAGTAATTCCCAAGGCAAAGGTTTAACAGCCCACACTTCTACATCTAAGGGTCTTGAGAATCATAACCTCCAAATAGATGGCTAATTAATTTTCCCATCTATTGTTGGTGGCATTCTGGAAAGGAGAGGCAAAACATGAATACTCACGGAACATGGTATAAAACTGCTGAGGGTTCAGATTCCATTTTCCCCATGGGGTCTTGTGGCCTTTAGACTGGGCATAATTAGCATGATTAAACTCTGGTTCCGTGCCAAATGAATCGAGGACTCGGAGCATGCACCTGGAAGAAAAAAGTGATGTGTGTAAAACGACATCCTTGACCCCCAAAGTTCAAAAGGTAAAAGCTCTGTCCCTTCCTTCAGGCACTACTAAGACTGGACAAATACTTTTAATAGCAGTGGCAGCACTGGGCAAGTGCTGGGAGGTGCTAGAACAGCTCGTGTACTAAACATCTCCAGCTGCAACTTTAGAGCCTGTGCCTTCACCCAGCAGATATGACTTACTTCAGACTGGCTGACGGATCACAAAGGATCACTAAAACACTAGCAAAATTAAAAGTTCCACGAAATCTGGAACTAGGGACTGCCATGATCATTGCTACATACCCAGCACCTCACCAGGGTTGCGCATACAGTAGGTGACTAATCAATGGATGAAGAAACAAAGAACAACCATCTTCAGAGGTCTTATTCTATTTAAAGCATGTGTTCTCTCTTTCCGCTATCGTTCAACATTCTCATCAAGTAACTGGAGTATTTGATTTTAGGTAAAGCTTAGACTCTTGGAAATGGTGATTTTTATGTATTTGACAGTAATAGAACTTTACACTGCTTTCTCCTTAGATCCTGAAGAAATACACGTGAAGGTGTTTCCTTTGCTATTCCTCCAAAGCCTTCCAACAGAGCAAACTCTGTTCTACCACCTGTATTTTTGTGTGGCCTGTGAGCTTTTAAGGATCTGACTCAGTTTCTTCTTTTTCCCTACTATCAGGAAGTCGTTCTTCAACTCTTAATTCTACTTCAATATGTGAGTCAGGGGAAAAAAAAAATTCCAACCACCACATTGGATTTTCCAGGAAGCACCCTCACAAACCATCATTTTTGTGTGGTTTTCTCATTGGAGATCACCACCATTTGTCTGGACAAGGAAGAGGACAAAAGAAAGCAGGAAGGCCATAACCACAAGTGAAATACAAGCTGACCACAGGAAGAATTTTCTTGTCTGGGATTCTTGTGTGGCTCTAACACACTCTCATTATAGTGGCAATGTTCATTATATCACCAACCACAGGTCATCAGCTTGGCAGCTAATAGGTGGACAGAAATAGGAGCCCACAGCCCAGGAAGAAGAAAGCTAGGTCATTGCTTACTTTCCTTGCTCTTTGAAAACTTCAGAGCATTCTTTTCCTCTTCTTAATAAAACATACCTATTTCTTAACTTATATTTTTCACCTTTAAAATAGGATGCAAAAGGAACTGGTTGGAGCAGTATATTTTCTGAGGAAGATGGCAGTATTCAGGTCACAGGGACTGTGGTGACAGCTCTGCAGAAGGTAACCATGAAAGGAGGGGAAAGGACCAACGCTGACTTGTGGGGCTGCTCAGCTCCCAGAGAACCAGAGCTGGGATTCAGCAGCACCACTTTGCGAGTCAAAGATTACGGCTCTGTGCAGGCGCAGCAGGGGAAAACAGGCCACTCTGAGCGTAAGGAGCCGTGTCTTGAAGGCTTCGACTCATCTGCAATCAACTCCAGCAGTCTAATAATTGTCCCTTGGTATCTGCAGCGGATTGGTTCCAGGACCCCCATGGATACCCAAATCCAAGGATGCTCATGTCCCTTATATGAAATGGTGCAGTATTTGCATATAATTTATGCAAAAATTATACTGTACTGCTTTTTATTTATATTATTTTTGTGTTCTTCAAATATTTCGATTTACAGTTGCTTGAATTCGTGCATGTGGAACTACCAACATGAAGGGCTAACTGTATATTCCTTCTTAGTTTTGGATGGTGACCATCATTTTTAAATTTCAAAATATTAAGGGAGTACAAATTTTCTGTTACAAGAACACACCATATAATGCTGGATTCAGGGCTTTCATTGCGTCTGTCACCAGCACAGTGTTCACAGTATCCAATAGGTAAGTTTTTATCCCTCACCCACCTCTCAGCCTCCTCCTCCTCTTAGTTTCTAATGTCGTTTACCTCTTCATGCCTGTTGTGTACCCATTGTTTAGCTTCCACTTATTAGTGAGAACAAGTGATGTTTGTTTTTCCATTCCTGAGATACTTCACTTAGGATAACAGTGTCCAGTTCCATCCAAATTGCTCTGAAAGACGTTATTTCATTCCTTTTTATGGCTGAGTAGTACTTCATAGGGTGTGTGTGTGTGTATCCACCACATTTTCTTATGCACTCATGAATTGATGGGCGCTTAGGTTGATTCCATTATCTTTGCAATTATAAATTGTGCTGCGATAAACATTTGAGTAAAGGTGTCTTTTTGATAAAATGATTTCTTTTCTTTTGGGGAGATACCCAGTAATGCGATTACTGGATCAAATGGTACGTCTCCTTTTAGCTCTTTGAGGAAAATCTCCATACTGTTTGGCACAGGGGTTGTACTAGCTTGCAGTCCCACCAACAGTGTATAAGCATTCCTTTTTCTCTACATCCATGCCAGCATTTGTTGTTTTTTGACTTTTTGGTAATGGCCATTCCAACGGCAATAAGGTAGCATCTCATTGTGGTTTTAATTTTCATTACTCTGATAATTAGAGAAGCTGAACATTTTTTTCATAGGTTTCTTGGCCATTTGTTTATCTTTTGAAAACTTCTGTTCATGTCTTTTGCCCACTTTTTGATGGGACTGTTTTTTCTTGATTTGCATTCTTTGTAGATTCTGGATATTAGTCCTTTGTCAGATATGTAGTTTGTGAATATTTTCTCCCACTCTGTGATTTGCCTGTTTATTCTGTTCTTTATTTCCTCTGCTGTGCAAAAGGTTTTTAATTTAATTAAGTCCCATTAATTTATTTTTCTTGTTGCTGTATTTATCTCTGGAGGTCTTAGTCATAAATTCTTCACCTAGGCCTGTGTCTAGAAGACTTTTTACTACATTTTTTCTAGAATTTTTATAATTTCATGCCTTACATTTAAGTCTTTAATCCATCTTGAATTTTTGTATATGATAAGAGATAGAGGTCCTATTTCATTCTCCAGCATGTGGCTATCCAATTTTCCCAGCACCATTTATTGAATAGGGCATCCTTTCCCCTTGTTATCTGCTTTGTGGAAGATCAGTTGGTCATAGCTACATGGTTTTATTTCTGGGTTCTCTATTCTATGCCATTGGCTTATGTCTATACTTTTATACCAGTATCATGCTGTTTTGGTTATTATAGCCTGCTAGTATAATTTGAAGTCATGTAATGTGATGCCTCCAGATTTATTCTCTTTGCTTAAGATTGCTTTGGCTATTTGGGCTCTCTTTTTATTCCAAATGAAGCTTAGGAATTTTTTCTAGATCTGTGAAATAAGACATTGGCATTTCAATGGGAATTGCACTGAATCTGTAAATTGCTTGGGGCAGTATGGCCATTTTAATGATGTTGATTCTACTGATCCATGAGCATGGCATGTTCTTCCATCTGTTTGTGTCATCTATGATTTCTTTCATCAATGTTTTATAGTTCTCCTTATAGAGATCTTCCAACTCCTTGGTTAAGTATATTCCTAGGTATTTTATTTTCTTTGTAGTTATTATAAATGGTATTGAGGCCTTGATCTGACTCTCAGCTTGACTGTTTTGAGTATATAGAAATGCTACTGATTTTGTACATTGATTTTGTAACCTGAGACTGCTAAATTTATCCATTCTAGGAGTCTTTAGGATTTCCTTGATACAAGATCATATCGTTAGCCAACAGAGATAGTTTGACCTCCTCTTTCCTGACTTGGGTACCCTTTTTCTTTCTGTTGCCCGACTGCTCTGGTTAGGACTTCCAGTACCAATTCTGATAGTAGTAGTGACAGTGGGTATCCTTGTCTTGTTCCAGTTCTTAGGGGGAATGCTTTCAACTTTTCCCCATTCAGTATGATGTTGGGTATGGATTTGTCATAGATGACCTTAATAGTTTTGAGGTATGTTTCTTCTATGTCTAGTTTATTGAAGGTTATTTTAATCATGAAAGGGTGCTGAATTTTGTGGAATGCTTTTACTGCATCTACTGAGATGATCTTATGGTCTTTGTTTTTGTTTCTGTTTATATGGTAAATCATGATTATTAATTTGCGTATGTTGAACCATTCTTGCATCCCTGGGATGAAACCCACTTGATTATGGTGAATTATCTTTTTGATGTGTTGAATTCAGTTTGCTAGTACCTTGTTGAGAATTTTTGCATTTACATTCATAAGAGATATTGGTTTGTAGTTTTTTTTTGTTGTGTCCTTTCCCCTCTTTGGTACTAAGGTGATACTGGCTTCATAGAATGAATTAAGGAAGAGTCCTTTCTTCTCAATGTTATGGAATAATTTCTGTAGGATGGGTGCCAGTTCTTTGTAGGTCTGCTGGAATTCAGCTGTGAATCCCTTTGGTCTGGGGCTGTTTTGTTGGGAGATTTTTTATTATTGCCTTAATCTTGCTTCTCCTTGTTGGTCTGTTCAGAATTTCTATTTCTTCCTGATTCAGGCTTGGAGGTTGGGTGTTTCCAGGAATTTATCATTTCCTCTAGGTTTTCTAGTTTGTGTACGTAAAGGTTTTTGTGGTATTCATGGATAATATTTTATATTTCTGTGATATCAGTGGTAATGTCTCCTTTTTCATTTCTAATTGAGGTTGTTTGAGACCTTTTCTATTTCTGGTTAATCTTGCTAGTGGTGGCAACTGTATTTTTAACTTGGAGTTTTACTACTGTTATTTTTAATTTGGATAATTAAAAGAAATCCTGATAAGTAAAGTTTCCTGGTGGGGGTCTAACTGCTGAAAAGGAAGACTTTTGTACCATGCCTAGATGTAAGGTAGGTGACTCTTTGTGACAGAGGACTGGAATGTTTCAGATGTCTCTGAGAAAATTGAAATTTTACATCCTTTTACTTGAGGCTTTGGATTGGGAATTATTTTCTAGCATATCTAGGTTGGATTCATTAATATAAACCAGAGGCAGGAGATTGGTCTTTGTCAATGACAGGGGGGTTTAACATTATAGTTTTCCTTTCCTTCTCCAATCACATTCTACATCTGTATGTTACGGAATTGTGTGTTTGTGTCACTAATATTTATGCCATCTCTTTAACATCTTCTGTGTCTGGGGCTTCAAGAGCAGACTAATGACTTGAAAAGATATTTGCCTTGATGCCCAAGGCAGCTGGCCTTCCTAACAGGGACTACACCATTAATGCCAAATGGCTCCTGGAACATTCTCTCTTTGCTCTCAGCCAATGAAAGGGATGCTCACAGACTCCTTGATGGGTACTGCTTTCTAATTTGATGTTTGATATAAAACATGGCATATTTTGGACTATTTTCATCTTTCTTGTATGTCGTCAACGTTCAACAAAGACCTCACAGGAAGCAAAACAGGTATGAGTTTTGCAATACCCAGCAGAATACTATTTGCATGTAGGCATTTAAGAAACATTCAGTTGAATTTCCTGGTTCCCTATGCAAATTGGACAGAATTAACAAATATTTTTCTAAGATCAATAGGCCTTAAAGAGTTTGCTCCTAACTGAAAAATCAGCTGATGATGTTACATTCAGTGACATACATAAAATTAACCAAGATAAATACAGAATCCTGACAATTTCTAATTTTTAAAGGGGAAAGAAATTGGCAAGAAACTTCCAAGAGGACTTCATTGGCCTTTTGATGGCATCTTAGCTTTATCACAGCACAAAGACTGCAGGACTGAAGCACTAACAGACTTTCTGCCAGCTAATATCACTAATGTAGATGATTTATCAAAGAAAGGCTGATAAACATTGCACTTGTCCACAAAACCCCCTCTGAGATGGTGCCTTTTCATCCAACAAGAATCAAATACCAATCAACAGCAACCATTTTAATAACAAAATTGTCCTTTTTAATTGATCTAAACACTACCATTGAGAATACTTTTTCATCCAAATAGCCCTTCTTAATGCGAGGAAATGAGAGCCTAGGGATGCCTGTACTGCCTAGTTTCTTTTGCACATTTATCAGATGTCTGCCATTCACAAAATGCCAGGAAACAATGGCTCTGTTTGTGTTAAGAGTAAGAACCCCCACCCCAAGACAGGAAAACCCTGATGTAAAAGGTAGAGTGCTATCCTCATCCAAACCAAGTTTTTAATTTTGCTTTTTTAATATTCATGTACCATATACACTATTAAATATGGTCCTTAAATTTATTCACCTTTTAACATTTTTGAAAGAAAACCTTTCAAGACCACAAATAACAGAAAATATCAACTGCAATAAGTGCAAGATAACAAAAGCACGTAACCCTTCTTAAAAGAGTATTATTAAATTCAAAATGGACACTTTTGCTTGCTGAAGGCTGAGACTCACAGCTACTCTCATGGTGTTAAAAATTCATGTAAGTGTACAAGGAAGTGTTGGAGGTACAGTATCTTCGAACTAAGCCTTTTCTTGGAAAGGCTGAAAGAAATTGAAAAATTAATAGATTTAATTATATCATTCAATGTTATTTACTGCCATATTTGGATACAATGTAAAATTGTTTTAAATACTAACTCACAGTCCCAAATCCACACCCAGGGAAACACTGAGCTATTTGATTAAATAAAGACTGTGCAGAATACACAGGCACTGTAGTCACACTAACCACAGGCTCATCCTAAAAAGTGCAAGACCCCAGCATTCCGATAAGGTATTCTCTGATTTCCCTTCCAAGAATGGTGAGAATACTGATGAGGAAAAAGATAAGAGAAACAAATCATCTCAAACCTACGGGCTTCAAGAAATAACACTGCTCATATTTTATCAAAACTGTTATTTGATTAAACAGATGAGACGGGTGTAGGCATGCTGAGAGAGGAATGCTAAGTATTAGGGATGGTAAAAAGGAGGTTGGACGCTTGTTTTCTATTCCTAAGAAATCAATGAAAACAATGAATAGCCCTTGAAAGTAGAAAGCCACTGTGAAGAATTTGAATTTCAATTAGAAATGAGAAACACACTCCATGTAGTTCAAAAGATACTATTTGACAAACTTTTTCTACCTGCAATCATGCAACTGTTAGGAAAACAAAAATGAAGCGCTAAAAACTTTAAGGAAGAACAGCAGGTAGCACTTACTGGTAATGAACCCACGAGGGTCCAAGAGTTTTCTTGAATTGAGCGAGTCCTACGATATCAATATAAATGAGCTCGACGATTCTGTCTCCCACAGTTGGGCAGCCAGATCGGTTTCCTACAACTTTCTTCATGATTCTAGAGAAAAGGCGGGAAGAGGAAGGGAAGAAACAATTTACTTCAAGGTAATAAACTTGGCAACTTTAATAAGCAATCATCATCCCCCAAACCCTTATTAGAGATGATAGCATGGCCCTTCCAAAACTGCTACCTGTTCAATTCTTCCTACTCTCTAAGGCCAACCCAGGGCCCTGATTCTGACTCTTGCAAAAGCAAATGGTGGCATACAGACACAACCTTGGAAATCAAGGAAGACTGGGGTATGAATACCCCCCACACTATGTAAAAGCTATGAAGCCTTGGACAAATTATTTAACTTCTCTGAATCTCTTTGCTCATCCTTTAGAGAGGAGGATCAATATGAAGATGATGATACCAACTTCTCAGGGATTCTTTGTGCGTTTAAATGAGCTATTGAATAGAACGTGGCTAATGCAGACCAGATACTCAATGACTATAGCCCGCTGCTGAGCCTGTTCTTACTACCCTTACTAACTTCCTCTTTTTCTAAATTTCTTCACCTTCCTTGCCTATGTAGTATTAACTTTTTATACTGTCTTATACTATTCCCTAATTCTTTCTTGTATGTCAAATTTTTCCTTTTAATGGGGCTGTGTTACAGAACTGGCACTTTGGTTTTACTTTTTCATCACCTTTTCTCCCATCCAATCCATCCATACACACAAAAGCACCCTTGCACTCAGACGGTGACAATGGACTTGACTAGCACACCAACTTCACTTGTAGGAACGAACAAACTGCTGACCATACCGCCATTCATTCACTCATCAATCCTCTCATCCCAATCCCACTTGCACCCCACAATAACCCTTCATCCTACTCCTAAGGACAAGAGTCACAAAACAGGACTCTGCTCTCCAGTCCTGTAATGCCACCGTGTCAGCCACCCTTGCTCTCTCCTCTGGGTTTCTGAAAGAGCTAGATTCTATATAACCGATTTCTTCCCAAGAGGTGGACAACCTTTTCTGTGAAAGGCCAGATGGTAAATACGGTCACTTTTGCAGGCCATACGTCATCTGTCACAACTATTCTGCTCTGCCATTGTAGCACGAAGGCAGCTGTAGGTAATATATAAACGATGGGCGTTGCTATGTTCCCACCAAAGTTTATTTACGAAAACAGGCCAAGGGCTGAAGCCACAGTTGGCTGACCCCTGGTCCACCCTATGTTCAGTGGCTCCCAAACTTGTCTATACCCCGACATTACCTGGAGTCATCACAAAATACATTCAGTTGCATATGTCCTACCCCCACACAAAGGTCATGGTTTAATTATTGTGGGGTATAAATGAAAAGATCCTCAGGTCATTTTAATGTGCAGGCATATGTGGAGACTGCTGCTCTGTGTTGCTCCCCAAACCACCTTCTAAGATAGAGCACCTCTGGCCTGGCCCCAGCGTGCAGGAAGATTGCTACAGCAAGACCTCACTCAACACTGTGAAGCTCTCGGAAACAGGGACTCCAAGCCAGTCCTTGAATAACGTTGTTTACTTCAACCAGTTTCATTATGTTGTTGATGAAAAAAATTGGTTTCATTATCTGTCATCTCACTTAAAGTCCAAGAAGCTATCGGCGACATTAAATGAAGACTTATTGAACAGACTTTCCCTTGATCAACTGAGTCTCTGCCTTATAAATTCCCTGATATGCCTCGCCTGACCTCCCCAGGCAGGCCTTGTCCCTGGTACTTCCACAGTACTCCATTTGTTCACCCACCCACTCATTCATTCCTTCACTCACTCATTCACTAGTCATATGGGCACCCACTATGTACTGGGCACTATCTAGGTGCTAAATTCCCAGTGGTGAATAATATTCAGTTTTCTGCAAGCCCTGTGCTTACATTCTAGCATCTACACCTCAATCAGCACCGATGAAAGTGTAATTGGTATAATTATTATGTAAGACTAGTTATAATTATCAAAAGATTGTCAGCTTCCTGACCACATGCTGGTCATCTCAGTATGTCCTGCACCGAAAAACAGCCCACAGAAAGCACTGAGCGACTGCTGACCATATGCACGCAGCCACTTTAGAGGCTGTGTACCCCATGTGTTTTGAAGCAAGCAGGAGGCAGGTAATAGGAGGCAGCCTGTGAAATGGACCAGAGTGGTGATGAAGGGTTCGGGAGACTGCAGTTTCACCTAGCTCAGAGAGGAACATGTAGTACACCATGGTGAAGAGCACAGATTTTAAGGTCAGACAGATACAGGCCTTAATCCTGGCTCTCCCATGTAACCATGAAACCTCCCATGAAACCCTACACAGTGCATTTTTGGTTTGAACCTCAGTTTCCTCATTTTTAAAATGCAGACAGCAACAGCACTTACTACCAGGTGCTAAGGACTAAGTAAAACACACATAAAGAATGTAGTAGCCGGTGTACAGTAAGAAATCAAAGGTTAGCTGTCAAGTCACTATCAATATTATGGTTGTCATAATTGTTGACACTATCATAATTAAAGCCTTTATCACAGCACCTGGCATATGGAAATAGTTAACAAATGGTGGCTGATATTATCTTACTGATAAAATTGCTTTCATCCCAGCACACTGCCACCAACCAGGTGGGGACCCCAGACCCAATACTTGGACCTCTCTGGGTGTTAATGTCTCAGATGATAAAGTAGGAGCAGGGTGGAACATATATTAACACCCCTCCCCCATCTCTAGAATGTTCATTCAAGCTGTTTCTTCTGGAAACATTTGGCATATTTCAACATGGTAACTTGGCCATTGGGGTACAAAGTCTGCATGGGCGGTTATCCAGGAGTGAAAGGGATCGAAGCATCCTTGCTCAGCCAGCTGTGCCAATCTAAAATGGATTAAGAGAGGGCTGGAGCTAGGAGCAAATCTCAGAGAAACAGAAAACCCAGGTAGAGTTAACAGACTCAGAGTTGAAAGTTGGCTAATTGAAAAAGGATTGTATCAGGGCTCCCAGGAAATTCATTCCATCCAAATTAAATTATAAACATGAACCTGCTCTGTTTTAAGATTTTAGAGAGCTTGATGTTGAGGGAATGGTGTGAATTTCAGCAAGAGACAGGGAATTAGGAAAGTCAATAATATTTTGTGCTGCAGATGTTGGAAGCACCTGTAATAGCAGAGAATAAGCTCCTTAGTTTGAATTTTGTGGCATTCATTTATGAAGCCTCGGGAGCCTGCAGCTACAATGAAAACATATTATCCTTTTCACAGTGTATGTATTTAGCTCCTGAAAATAATCTTCTTATCTCCTGTTTAGTGAATTATCGCTTTCATTTTCCTCCACAAAAAATTACACACTAATAGAGGGCTTTAAGAGTTTACAATTTCTTTTTTGTATTCTGATTTTAAAATTGAAAAGTAATCTCCTTACTCCTTGAGCTCAGCCAGTGAAGCTGAAATCCTAATGTCATGGCCCAGTAAGTACAGAGATGTAATTAAATCACTCCACTGAACTAATTCACCAAGAGGGCCACCACTGAAAGCTGTCTCTGCAATCTTGAATCCAGATTCCTTGGTCAGGAGTCCCAGGTGAACGAGGACCTGGAAAACAAAGAAGAGGCATATGCCGGTTCACACTGAATAAAGTACAGACTCCACAGTAAGGCACCAACAAGTGATCAACCAATCCCAGAGTAACATTTAAGTCCCCAAAAAATCCCAATGTGGGAATGCCATTTTTCTAGAAAGTACAAAGAAAGGAAGGAAAGAATTTTTCATTGTTGCTTTAGAGAAATAAAATCATTATGGCCCTTAGTCTGGCTCTGAGCACGAGGTATGGATATAATTCTGCTTCTAAATAGCAAAGTATATTTATAAAATTAGAATTTAAAAAAGCCAGTCCAATTAAAAAAAATCTTTTAACAATACAGAGCTTTTATCCACAGTTGGAATTATTTTTTAACCCTTTATCATGGAAAATTTCAAGCACATAGAAATGCAAACATAGCAATATAATCAATGTCAATGTATTCATTACATAGCTTCAATAATTAATTCATGACAAATCTTAATTTACCCCTATTTTCTCCTAATCCCTCCAGATTATCTTGAAGCAAATTCTAGATATCATATCCTTTCATCTGTAAATATTTCAGTATGTTTCACAAAAACAAACTTTCCCTTTAAAAATATAAACTTAACATCACTATTATCCATAAGAAAGCTAATTATTCCTTAATGTCATCTGATATCTAGTTAGCATGTACACTTTCTCAACTTTCCCTTATTTTTTAAGTGCATTAGTGATTCAAGAGTCAGCAGGCACACATTATAATCACTTCATGTGTTTATTAGCCTCGTTGAACTCATCAGCCTATTTTGGGGGAAAGGTATACTATAATCCACTTATCAAAAAAAAAAACAGATTTTATTTCCAATAGAGTCTCCCACACTCTTGATTTTGTTGATTGCAATCTCAAGGTACCATTGAACAGATTCTTCTGTCCCTTGTATTACGGTAATTAGCTCTACAGACATGATCAAATTCAGATTTGATTCTTTTTAGCAATACTACTTCATAGGTGGTGCTGTGTACCTTCCACTGGTGAGAACAATGTCCAGGTGTTTGTTTTGGGATGTTACCACTGATGATTACTACCTGCAACTGTTGGTCCACTGGGGGTTGCAAAATGGTGGTAATTCTATCATTTCTTCTACATTTATTAGCTGTAATACTTCTATAAAAAGAAACTACCTGTCATCAACTATTGGGTCACCCTAAGATGACCCTACGGTTCGCATAGAAGGAGTCTGGTAAACAGTTGATTCTTTCTCTTTACTTACCAGTTTTCAGAGTAACGGATTTGTTCTTTAGCAGACTCTAATGACGATCCCTGAGGTTTATTTTTAAGTATATCATTATAAAATCATGGATGTAAACGTATTTGATGTGTTTCAGTAACTTGCACTTATTACTCTTACTGATTATCAAATTGTCCCACCCTGGCCAGCGAGACACTATTCAATTTGGCTCCCAAGTTATTTTGACACAATCCTAGTGGTCTTGGATACCTTCTCTGTCCTGGACAAGAATGTGATGTCTAGGCTCAACATGAGCACAGCTGCTGTTTCAGACCTCAATAAAGCCATTTTTCCAAAAATGTCTTATACCATCTCGTGGAAATAGCATTTAGAGAATGAAGTCTAGGGCTTAAGGGACTCTAGTTTGTCACTGTTTATAGGCCTTTTTGGTGGCCTGAGCTGGGCAGTTTATTTTTCTTCCAAGATAAAACAAATCATGAGTTCATACTGGTACTTCTGATTCAAGCTCAGGTTCACAGTATTTTTACATAACATAACCAATCATATATGGGTCAATTCCTCTTTCCCAATGCAAATCCCACTTCTCAAAGACACTAACATGATTACTCATTTGCTTTATCCCAATATTCACAGGAGATTCAGAATGAGAATATCAATACCACCACATACTACATGATTAATAATTGCTTTACGATATTTTTGCAGTTCTTTTTTGTCCTTTGTGATATCCCATCAGAAAGTTTCATTTACTGTGTTCTGAAGTTACTCAGAATAGTCCCTTTCTGTGTGCTTATAATCAAAACTGGAAGTACAGTTTGTTATATTTTCCTTCTTACTTTCAGGTTTTTGTAATTAAATTTTGTTTAACACTTATGCAAAATGGTTCTAGTGTCAAATCTACAATACAAATCTAGATACATTCAGAGAAGTCTAGTTTCTACACCTGTTGCCTCCACGCTAATCCCGCCTCCTGTTTAATCAGTTATTTTTTCTTATTGTGGTAAAATACACCTAATATCAAATTTACCATTTTAAGGCATACAGTGCAGTAGCATTAAGTACCTTCACACTGTTGTGCAACCCTCATCACCATCCATCTCCTTTATTTCCATGATTTATCTTCCCTTTTGTAAAAATGAGCAAGAAACATACATATGCATTACATGTGCATGTATATACCTACATGTAGATATAAATTCCCTCTCTTTTTAAAAAATAATGTACACTGTGTCGCAGCTAACTTTTTTACACCTTTTAATATACTCTGAAGATTTCTCCATAGGATTCTATGGAAATAGTCCTTATTTCTTTTTGCAGCTGCAGCATCTGACCACGTGTTCTTTCATATGCTACCATTTGGTGCCAGAATGTTTGATCTTGCTGTGCCACAAACTCAAGGGATCTAAGCAAAACTGACCTATCAAACTATGACCTGGTCTTGTAAGTGTATCTATATTTTCTTTTTCAAAGATATCAAATTAGTTTGATTAGGGATACCAAACTCATTTTTTAGTTCTTTTTAGATAGAGGAATAAACTGTTCACTTTGCTCAATTCTGAAATCAGAACAGTTCATCTGAAGCCATGCCATCTTATCTATAGTTAATAGGGTATAAGATCTTCTAAGCCTAGGGCTAGTCTAGAGGTTTTCCAAGCATCTTCCTCATAAACTTGACACAAACTGCCTCAAATCTAATAAAATGCCCATCCTAACACCAACTAACAGAGCAGCAATGAAACTCACTGGTTGCCCAAACCCCAGGGCTGACAAACAAAAATGTAAAATTGTCATGATATAACAGGAAGCTCTCAAAGGCTGGATTCAGGTGGAAACAAAAAGGGGGGAGAGGTTTCCTGACACCCTGAGAGAGACAGTTGGTTCCCAGGAAAATCTCACAGGCAGATTTTCTGCTTGGCTTCGCCCAAGAAACTCAGGCCAGTCCTTGCCAAGTCAGAGTACTGTAACTGGGGAAGGAAAACCCAAAAACAGCTGTATGAGAGACTGAGCAGATTCACCCTGAGGGAGTATCATTTGAGACATGACATGTCTCTTAGTCTTGTTTCCAAGCAATATCAAATTTTAAAAGAAAACTGGCATCTAACTGAACTGAATTAATAAGAAACTCACTTTCTTCCGCTTTCTCTTTTCAAGATTCTGCTTCTCTGCCAGGGACTTGATTGCCTGGATCCACGCGTCAGCCATTCGCCGGATCCGTAGCCTCATCCACCGGAATTCTTCATGCTTTTTCATCATACCGTAGAGAATATTAAAATCCGTGCGAATTTCCGCCTAGCAACAGAAATTTAATAAAATGATTAGAAGATAAAAAGTCAGAATGCATAATGGTTTTCAGGATGTGACATTTGAAAACTTGAAAGGGATAGTCAATTAAAATCGAGGGCTTCAAAAGTGGGTCTCATCTGCTGCACAGCTTTGACTTTAAGGTCTCAGGATTGCAAATTGAAGCAAAGGCCGCTGACTGTCGCTCTGCTGTAAGGGACATCATTAAAAAATTAGAAATTGAGAAAAGCAGCACAGTCCTTGCAAAGCCCTAAGCTATGTTAAAATGCAGTTTGTACAATGAGTATGCTTGAGGTACCTTGAAATTCTCCGCACCCAAATTTATTGTGCCACTTGGACAGACTGCAGAGCAGCAGGCTGCTGGGAGAACTAAAGTCAATTCTTAACAGGCTACCTGACATCGTGCAGGCTGCCGGAAAGCCTCTTTCTGTCCACAGGGTTTAATAGGGAAATAAATGCTCATCTTCTAGTTTCCTCCCAGTCCAAATGAAAAAATCATTTTTTTCCTAAGGAATTTAAAAGCCAGGAATACTATTTTTCCATCATTATTGAATACAATTTAAAATTCAGACCAGAAAAATTTAAAAGCCAGTAAGAGTATTTTTCCTAATATCCTGTATAATATAGCTGGACACAACCAGCTATATTCCAATGATTGGAATAACAGAGAAACATGATAATAACCAGTATTTATTTCACAGAACATCTCAAGCCAGCTGAATCATCTTTTAGCAGTCACCATGGCTCCTTTTAAACACTCATGTCCCTTTCTTGACTCGATTTCCCAAGATTCCCACAGTTTACAGCACGGGTCAGCAAACTACAGCCCTGGGGCCAAGTCCTACTCGGTCACGCTGCACCTTTTCATTTACATGTCACCTATGGCTGCTCTCTGGGCTAAGGTGACAGAATTGAGGCATTTTAATAGAGCCCATGCGGCCTGCAAAAATGAAAACATTTGCTGTCTGGCATCTTACTGAAAAAGTTTGCGGATGCCTGCTCTAAAGAATGAGGACTTAAGCTGTTAATGTGGCACACAGAGCCTCACCCAGTCCCCTTCCTTCCTACCTTTCCAACCTCGTCTTCTACCCCGTCTTCCTAAGCCCCATGGCCACGGCCCACTGAGAACCATGCACGCTCTACTCCCTCAAACTGCCAAGCCCTCACTTTCCCAAGGTCACTCTGACCTTGTATAAACTTACTTATTTTACATTCGGTTCCAAAGTAATCTTCTCTATGCCATCTACCCTGGCCCCTGAAGGCTGAGATTGCCTCTTCCACATTAATTCCCATAGGCCTGTTTGCCAGCTAATGTCACTGGCAGGGTCATTTACAACCACTGCCCTTAGCAGATCACCGAGAGCCTCAATACCTGGCACTGGATCTTACACCTATCAGTAGCTCATCATTTAGAACTGAGAGAATTGCTCAATTAATATATGCTAATTGGTTGACTAGTTTGGTCACCTAGACTTCTACAGGATGAGTGACAGACACTGTTCAGTTTAATACTATTTCAGATTACAGCTAGCATTTCTGGAAGATTCCACATGTATCACTTGGCATCTGATCTAAATGCACACGTCTAGGTAAGAGTTTTCCAAAATCACTTACCAATGAGTTATGATCAGCTTCTTCGTAGGGATTTTTTGCTCTCCAAGGTAAATGAGGACACCAATTTTCAACCTGAAAAACATAAATCAGTGACACTAAGTACACCAATTCATCTATAAATGAATTTGTATACGTACAATGCACTGAGAACAGTTCCTGGCACATAATAAGCACTATGTTAATGTGAGTTATTCTTGTTAGCCAAATTCCCATGATCTTAGCTAGCAATCCAGACACAAGGAGCCCTCGCTGATGAAACGGTAACCAGCAAAGATCAGAAGGAACACATGATTACACTTTACATCTGTCCTTCAAAGTACTTTACAGCGATTAATTCCTTAATCATTTAATCCTCATACCTCTCTACCAGAGGGAGAGGCAGTCTGATGGCAGACAGGTAAGAGACTTGAACATGGCCACTGGGGAACGAGACTGTAAAGGTGTCTCTGTGACTACGAAGCCAATGGACAGGAATGATTCATTATCTGCTGTGGTATATCTGGAAAGGAAATTGGATGGCATTTGAGCCAGGGAGCACAATCATTTATCCCAGAGTGAGGAATGCTACTGATCGTTTTAAGGCTAATTGGTCAAGGCTTCCCTCGTTTTCTGACTATTCATGTCACGCTACCTCAGGAAATAAGGCGGTAAAACCTATTGGAGAAAGAGATGAAAGGAAAAGGGAAAAAAAAAAAACCTTTGGTGAACTTAGGAGAGCCATTCTGGAAGATGGATTGTTCTGTCAATATGCAAGGGTTTAGAGAATTCAGGGGAGGGAGAAAGAGAAAGGAAAAAAAGCACCAGGTTTTATAGAAATTACTTCCACAGAGGTTACTGAAGACTGTGACACAAATTAACCATTTCTTCTAAAGATAAAATGAGAAACGCTTTAAGTAATACTGATGTCTAGTCTCTGTCAAAACTAGGTATAAAATTTGAAAATGAGGATTATTACCCATTCGCTAATATATAATGAGATTATTAAAGATGGCTAATAAACAGGCACTGAAAATAAGTTTTCTATGGCCAGGTGGAGCTATAAAATTTAACAGAGCAGGAGGGGGGGGGCATCCTTGGAGGGTCACTGAGACGCGAGTGGGGGAGTGGTTGTGTGTGGGGTCAGCAGTCAGACAAGACGATCTGCCCTCTAGGTCTGGGTGAGTTTTCAGAGCACCACGTCTGTGTCACTACTCTAGACCTTACTCATAAATGCAAGGTGATTTTTACTATGACCAAAAATAATTGGCCTGATTTGCATAAAGCCATCTGCCACTGCACCGGGTCCCAAAGCAATAAGCAGAGGACAGCAAAGCTTGGGGAAGGGCAGAATCCTTGGACAGAAAAAGTGTAATACACTCTCTTCTTGTGAAGTAAAATTAGACCTCACCATATTTGTGAATGACTTCTGAGACTCAAAAGGACTCCCCCCATAAGGAAAGTTGAAATGATTTTTACTCATTAAAAAAAAGAAAATGCCAACTTGCCGTGGTGGCCCACGGCCTAATTACGAGGACCTTACGGCAACATGACCATAAAAGGCAATATCTGGAGTTCCACAAATGAGAAAAAACGAGAGGAAACAGCAGGAATAAAAGCCCGGATGAAGCTTCTGCTGACCTCAGCAACAGCTAACCCATCTGGTACCTCGTATTCTTAGCCTGAATGGAATTATTTAGCTCCAATTAAATTTTTGTAAATGGAATCAACAAAACATCCTTATTATAAAGTGTATTTATAACATGAAAGCTTCAAATGGATTACAGGCTTCATTGTGAGGCCTTTAACCCCAGCCCATCCCCCCAAAAAGGATGAGGATGGGCAGGCAGGGCACGGAATCGCAATAAACCTCACACCACATAAATAACCAAATTTACACAGGCACTTGTCAAGATAAAAAATTGCCCCGTGAATGGCATGATGGGGAAAGATGAAACAAGACTAATGAAGGAAATCAACTAAAAGGAGGAGACGTTAGTGAGACCACAGAGTGACAAAGGACAGCTCGTTCCCTCCTCACTTCTCCGCCACAAGAAGAATCTTCCAAGATTCATTCCGATGAAAACATAGTCCTAGGTGACTTTCTAAAATATGACTTCCCTACAGAATCCTCAGGAATGTAATTCCTTTTTGAAACTGATCATTTATCTCAGATCTTCTTCCTCTAAAGCACTGGCTACTGTTTTGCAAGGCTCTCAGGACATCCCTGCAAGTACAGAAAATAGAGTCAGTCCAATTTAGCCTCCAGTGAGAAATTTCCCCTTTAAACGTGCACTCAGAATGGTGGAAAAATCAATTATGAACATCTTAACAAAGAATGGGAGGCGGGTTTTTGTAGGTTGTTTTTTGTGTGTGGTGATAGGATAACTGGTTAACAAAATAATTAAATTATACATAAACCAATTACCCCATGGGGAGAGAGGGGAAAAAACAAAACAAAGCATTTCTTTCTTCCTAAACCTCGGAGGATTACCAGGATTGGAAGCCAGCCAGCACTGGCAATGACTCCAAGTACTGAAACAAACAGCCCTCAAATGAGCAACATTTTCCTAAATAAGAGCACAATTAATAACAGTCGGGGGAAATCTTGCTCAAGGCTAATAACTCAACCTCCTAATCCCTAAATTTGTTTTCTGTTTGATCTGTCCAGGGTACAAGCTTAACCCACCAGTTCAGTTCCCTCCCAGTAAAGCTGGACCCTAGCATGAGCCCACCCCCTCCCTGACCTGGAAGCTGCTCTATTTTGAATCACTCTCAATAGCTCTGCTCCCTCTTGGCTCTCAGAACTCTAGTGCCCTGCACCTGCCTGCCTGCGGCCACCTTCCTTCTTCCACTGCCTTGGCCACACTTTCCCAACTGTGGCCCCTGGTACTCTCACCCTGGGGCGGGATTTTGTATTTGCCATTGGTGCAGGGACCCCCTGGACCCTCCCACTGTCTACCCCCATCCCTGCCCGACTCTTGGGGCCTGGGCAAGCACATCCTCAAGCCCCTTGCCAGGGAAGGAATTGGACATTCTTTACAGTAGCCTGTAACTCACCACAGTCAGTCTAAAAATTGAAAACCATCTGAGCTCATGGCAATGTGCACACAACGATTGATCGAAGAGCAGAACCATTACTCTAATAACCTTCAATTTGAAGGCAAAACTCCTTCAACACGAGCTAATCTTTTCAGTGTACTCGTCAGGCCACAGAATGAAGAGGCAGCAAAAACAGACAAAGACCAGCTCGGGCTAGAACTTTGGAGCATCAATGCATACTCCATGGAAAGGGCCCTATAAATCAATTTTCTTGAACAAGGAGATACTAAACAATTTCGTTCTTGACATCCCTCCTCCCAGTGATTGAAATTTCTTTGAACTAAAAAGGTTTTGCACCTTAATCAAGAGCATTGTGAATTAAAGCATTCTCTGAGTTCCTAAAAATCTAACTAACTCACTCTTATTTTCAAGGTCCATAGGATGGACAATTATATTTAAAGAAAAGAAATTATTGGTAGATATATATACAGCTCAAGTTGGAGTTTAAAGGAGGAAAAAGTAATAAAATCATTGCAAAAACTAGTATGAGATTCAATGAATATATGCATGTAGTTAGGTATAATATGGCAAAACTCTTTGTAGTAATGTTCTGTTCTTCAAAAGAATAATGATTAGTCTCTGTTATGGCTTCTTTCGTGATTAATGTCACTGACATAGGATTTCATGCTCTATTTTTCAGATGTTAAGTGCAATCAAAACTAAATGGGAAAAATGCATAAATCTGAGGTTATCTCTAGATAATGGTGTTATGGGTGTTTTTCATGTTTTTCTTTTTGCTAAACTGCATATTATAATTCTTTTGCAATGAACATTAATTCAGAGAATAATTTTTAAAGGAGTTACATTATATAAGCATACAAGCACTTACAGAAGGCTTGTAATATGTAAGGCTCTCTTCTTAAAAAAAAAAAAGATTGCATTACATCACTTAATCCTCCAGGTATTAACATGGGTACTTTCAACATATTATCAGGGTATGAAATCAAGGCTTAGTGGGAATTTGCTGATGTAACCCCTCTAGTGAGTGGCAGGAATGGGTGACAACTGAGATCTGTCACTTCCTTTAACCAGGACATGTTAGAGTCACCTTAAGGTCACGCTTAGTGAGGGACAAGAGAGCTGTTCAGTGGGAAAGGGGACTGAATCTGGGGTTAGCCAAAATGGATTCTATGCTCAACTCCACAAGATAACTAGGTGTGTAATCTTCAACAATTGGCTTTCACGGTTTTTCATCTATGAAATGAAGGTGTTAGGTTAGGTGACCCTCTTAATTCCATTATCCTATAAGATCTGAAAGGGAGAATTTTATGTCATCCTGTTAGGTTAGGCTAGTTGGGTTATACATCAAATGAATACGATTGACTACATGCCTATTCATCTGACACACTGATGGTACATACACACACATTTGTTACACTGATGACATATCAAGTTACTCATTACCAAGTGCCAAGCCCTGCCTAGTCCGCTTTCTGCTGTTTCAAAAAGGAAATGCAAATGGTAATGGGATGTCTACTCATGTAACTGGTAAGTGGTGCAGCTACCTAAACTGGTCTCTCTGCACCAAACACCTACACTCATTAACATTTTTGCCCAGCTACTTCTTTGAATGGTTGCACATGGCAGGTAGGTCAGGAAGACAAAGGGTAAGAAACAAAGGCTGCAACTTGCTGGGAGCCCGGCAAGAGGATAAGCACTTTGCACACATTATCTTCTCTTTCAAATCATCTTTCGGGAGAGGTTGATTATCACGCCAGGTGAAAACACCCAGGCACAGATTGGCCACAGCTAAGGACTGAAACATTGTCTGTCCCACCCCACAGCCAGTGAGCAGACTTGAAGCTTATACACCAAGCTTTTGGTTCCTACAGTCCCATAAGCATAGTCCACTCTTCAATATTTCAGTGTTATTGCCTCAATCTTTCAGGTGAAATCCTCTGGAATGATTTATTATGCCCCTACTGCATGGCAGTACCATAAGGTTAATAAAAAGTAACAATTTCCTGCTTCCAACTCCTGCCTCTACCATTTATTCTGTGTAGCAAGAGTAATTGTTTTAATGCCTCAATTGAATCACATTCTACACATACTCAAACCCTGCAATGGCTTCTCACTGCACTCAGAATAAAACCCAGAATGTGTACTAAGATGCTACAGAATCTGACCTCGACCCCCATACTGTATGCCTCATTCACTCTGCCCCATGTAAACAAACCTCCTTGTAAGTTCCAAAACATGCCAATAAGTTAGCCACGTGTGTAGCCACTTAGGTGTGCCTGTAGTCCCAGCTATTCCGCAAAGATACTCATCATAATGATACTCTTTTTGGCTGATGTGGTGCTGTCCCATTTTCATCTTATTTCACCTTTCAACAATATACTGGGGAAGGCAGGCAGGCTTTATCTTGGCCTCAGTGAGGACATCCCTGTGAGGCTGCACTGCTGGCCCTGCCATGGCAGACAGGAGCCTCAGCAGCACGCAGTGTGAAGCTGGCTAGCGCCAGAGAGCAAGGGCGGGAGGGGCCCATGGTATTATTAATAATAGTTTTGCTCGGAACATTAGGGAAGGGGCAGAACTTAAGGAGACACTGAAGTGAGTTTTCAACGTGCCACAAAACCAGTGGACACAGTTTGAGAAATCCAATCAAAATTTCTAGAGGAGGAGGAAAGTCAATTTTTCCTTACACATAAGAGGCAGCAATCAAATCCTCTACACCCAACCACAAAGACAACAATCAAATCCTCTACACCCAACCACATAGACAACAATCAAATCCTCTACACCCAACCACATAGACAACAATCAAATCCTCTACACCCAACCACAAAGACAACAATCAAATCCTCTACACCCAACCACAAAGACAACAATCAAATCCTCTACACCCAACCACACAGACAACAATCAAATCCTCTACACCCAACCACATAGACAACAATCAAATCCTCTACACCCAACCACACAGACAACAATCAAATCCTCTACACCCAACCACACAGACAACAATCAAATCCTCTACACCCAACCACATAGACAACAATCAAATCCTCTACACCCAACCACATAGACAACAATCAAATCCTCTACACACAACCACAAAGACAACAATCAAATCCTCTACACCCAACCACATAGACAACAATCAAATCCTCTACACCCAACCACATAGACAACAAGCAGAGATGCTTCAACTCTCATCGGGCATACTTCCTGCTGGCAAAACTCATCCTGTGCAGCCCACACCCACGACACTCCGACAGCCAAAGCCACCCAATTTTAGGAGATAGTCACATTCCAGAGACCAGGGCTATGGCTCTTCTTTTGGGTTTAATGTGCAATTTTGCCTAAAGCCTAGATCCAGACAAATAATCCTAAGTGACAATGAGAATAAAACACAGGTAAGAAAGCTGCGCCTTCAAATGTGATTGGGCTCATTCCACTCTAATAGTCGGATCTGATCCCTTCTACTCTCTTAATAGAAATGGTATCAGAGAGCTTTACAGTCATCGTCCCCCTTATCTGTGGCTTTGCTTTCTGTAGCTTCAGTTACCCTGCAGTCAACTGAAAATATTAAATGGAAAATTCCAGATATAATTCTTAAGTTTTAAATTGCACACCATTCTGAGTAGCGTGAAGAAATTTTGCATCATCCTGTCCTGTCCTACCCGGTAGGTGAATCACCCCTTTAATCAGGGGATCTAAGCCATAGACACTCCCTGTCCGTTAGTCCCTCAGTAGCCTTCTAGGTTATCAGATTGACAGTGAGGTGTCACAGTGCTCGTGTTCAGGTAACCCTTACTTTACTACATAACAGCCCCAAAACACAAGAGCAATGATACTGGTAATTCACACACATCAAGGAGAAGCTGTAAAACCATAAAGAAGGACATTGTATATATAGCATTCAGTACTGCCCTTGGTTTCAGGCATCCACTGGCGGTCTTAGACTATGTCCCCCGTGGATGAGGGGGCATTACTGTATATTAAACTGGTTAATAAGTGCTCAAAACAACTCTGCTTCATGTCTCAACTCGAATGTCTTATCAGATTTTAAAGTTGCAAATTTTATAAGGACAGTTCAAGGTCAGAAAGGTTATAGCTGGGAGAAGTTACCTGCTCAGAACAACAACAACAAAAATCTAGCGCCTATTTTTAAAAAATGTTTCAAATAGAATCACTCACTCAAATAAACAATTGTGCCAGGCACCACTGTACATGAAAACAAAACAGACAAAATTCTCTCTGGAGATAACTTTCCCTGATGCTAATCTTGGAAGCTTATGGTCCGCCCCACCCAGGGCCTTTGCACTTGCGGTTCCCACTATCTGCTAAAAACAGTCGGTCAGAGGTCTGCACTTCTAATTCCCTGGCCTCCTTCAAACAGGCGTTCACAACTCACTCCCTCACCTTGTCAGCAGGGCCTGTGCAGACGTCACTCTACCCAAAACTGACGCCAGCACTTCTCATGAGCACGTCTTGTCCCCTCTTCTTTTCCTCGACGGTACTCACTACAATCTAAGAGATTATATATTTTTTTCTTTTTTGATATTGCTGGCTGGCTGTCTCCTCGCACAAAACAACATAACCTTAATGAGGGCTGTTCGATCACGGTTATATCCCCAACACTCAGAAAAACCCAATAGCGATGAACACCCGGCACCCAGACTGCGGTCCCTGGGCATAATCTTCCACCGAGAGGAGCTGGGGATCCCTGGGGAAACGGCTGGGTCCACGCCTAGGGCAGGATTGTGCACGACTTACCTGGAAGATCTTGTCACACTACAGAGCAAGAGAACTATTAAAAACTACCAGGGTCACCTCAAAAGGACACAGAAGGCAGTAGGAATAGGTTCTCCCTGGCCAATGCAGGGATAATAATTTGAGAATCACTAAGAAAATAATTGCAACAGATCAAACATAACAATTATGTTTCAATCAATGACTTCATAATTATAATAAAAACCAAAAAAACACAAAAAGTGCGGGTCATCGGTGGAAGATGCTAGGAAACCGACTAGGAAATAAATGTTTCTTATATGAAGTGTTTCTCAGGGTGACCAAACAGATAAGGAGTCTTTCCTCTTGATAAAAGTATTTCTGATGTATTAAGAAGGAACTCCCAAAGAATTAATGCACCTAAGGCAGTGAAAACTGCGAACATCATAAAAAGGAAGACAATCAGGCACTATGTGCCTCCAGACAGAAGTATGTAACATCATCACCCAGGAAGTAACCTGGAAAAAAAGAAAATATTAAGCCTTCCTGTGATCAAGCCTCAGATCTACCTATCGATTTACAGGGAATACAAGGGGAAGATAACTAGGTTACACAACAACACGGGATGTAAGAATCAAAATTCAGAGTAAGGTATACTCTCTCAGGCAAAAAACCCCCAGTAATTTCTTCAACAAAAAATTGCAACAGAGAAAAATAAGACATGGAAGGGAGCCTAAAAAATTAAGAGAGATTTAAGACACCAAAGATTTAAGGACCAAAAATTGCAATTTATAGTCCTTACTTGAAACCCAGTTCAAATAAACTTATTTATAAGACAACCTGAATACTAATCTGATTTGATGGTATTAAGGAAATACATTAATTTTCATGTGTGAAACAGTACTGGCAGTTACAATGGAATAGTTATGTTTTTAAAAAGTCTCCTTTAAAGATGCATATTGAAACACTTATAGATGATATGATGTTTGAGATTTGTTACAAAATAATGAAGCGGGGGGGTAGGGGTATAAATGAGATTGATAATTGTTGAATCTGGCTCATGGACATGTAGGGGTTCATTATACTCTTTTATTGTATATGTTTGAAATTTTCCATATTAAAAAGTTTAAAATATAAAAATTTTAAAAATATTTTTGAGCATGGAATAGAAGTTACAAGACACAATATTTACTTAAAAGTATGTAAAAAAAGAAATTGGAGATGGGACCGCACGGAAGCCCCATCTTGCCACATGTATTCCAAGGAACAAAGAGGTATTAGTTTGGGGTATGGCAAATCTTGTCCTTTCTCCTGATTTTTGTAGGGCAGAGGCCAGAACAAGATGTCTTAATATAAATGGTAAAGCATCTGAAATTCTCCGGCAAACAGGAAGCATCACTAAGAACTTCAGAGAGGGGAGAAGCTGAGGGGAAAGAATTAAGAGATCAGTCAGGCAGACTGACAAATAGTGTTCTGTAAGCTCAGGATTTTTTTTTTTTTAATTCCTTTTCTAAGGATGTCTTAGAACTCAAGTAATAAGAACAACGAATACAAATAGATGAAAAAGATACCAATAAAGGGTGAACACAGAAAGTGAAAAGAACATGATCATAAATCTCTGCCACCTCCTTTACTGCTAGGAAATATTATCTTGTGAAGAGGGAATTTCCTATTTCAAATGGCTGAGCCTTTAAAGGTGTGTGTTGGTATTCTCAGGCAACAGTCTAGTGATATTTTTAAAGTACTCCCTGACCCATCCAGAAATGTTATGTTTTTTCATTCAGGTTTTCTGCTGCAACTTAAATAGTCAATTCTTCATCGCTGCCCACTTTGACAAATTAGTCTGTGCAACACCATTTCCAAGTTATCTTTAGCAGCCAACAAAGCTCATAAATCCAAATCATTGTACTGGTTATTAGGATTTCATTTCATGCTCGCATTCACAAACATTTAAGCTTTCAACCTTTCCTGTTGGGCATTAATCTTGGCATTAATCAAGGGATTAAGTACGCTGAATTTAAACTCAAGGTTAATAGCATGCTTAGCCAATATTAGTTTTACATATTGCCAAGGGAGAACAGAAAGAGGCAAAGAGCTTTATGCCTGTTGTTCATGAAATATAAGAAACAGATTGATGAGTAGAGCATGAAACTGCTTCTTTTGTTCCTTTAAGAGGGTGTCATACACACACACACACACACACACTCACACACACAGTCCAAACTGACATTTGAAGCAACAGCTTGTACACATTGCTAAGGTCTAGCAATCAATGATGGGGCAATTTGATTATTTCGAAGCCACTCTATTTGCAATGGCAACAGAAGCGCTTTAAAAAACAGCACAAACAAATTAAGAAGTCTGGAGAGGTATGATCCCTGCTAACTTCTGCAGCAACCATATAAAAACAAGAAATGTGTGGGTGCCAAATATATCAGCATCATCTATCAATATAATACCAACAGAAGTAAAGAAACACATTCTAAATTTTGTAAAAGCTGATAGCAATAAAAGGCTCTGCAGACAGCTAAGTTAATATACCTGAAACAATGACATTCAGAGTAATTACTTTATAGGACCTTGTCTCTATAATGGGAGTAGTGACATGGCTCACAAAAACAGATATAGAAAATGAACTGCCCGAGTTCTGGAAATACAAGGCTGCCTAATGAATCATTCACTGACTCTTACCACTTGCAATGGCTGACACCTGGTTTTTATGACTTATGTCCTCAGAAGGGTTAGTGGTTTTTTTTTTTTTTTTTTGGGTGGAGTAACAAAATTAGAGTATTAGAAAACTAGGAATGAAGATTAATTGAAACTAGCTAAATCTGAATCATATTTCAAAGACAAGAGGATTTACGCATAAGACTTTTAATGTAAAGTCAATGACTACAAGTCAGTGTCCGGAGTTTAGTTTTCCTTCAACATGAAGGAGACAATAGCAATGAGAAGAGCAGGACTTTGGAGAGAAGTGACTAACCCTCTGGGCTCCCTCGGACCCAGCTCTCCATAACTCATCAGGGTTGGTGAGAGGTTTACATCAATTCCACTGGTGACTGACCATACGAGAGGCATTTTACGATACTCCATGTCCTTTAGGTATCTGTCAAAGTTCTGATGTTAAACATAGATCTAAACAAGAATTGGCTCTTCCAATAAGGATAAGAATAAAATAAAAGTCACTGGTACATGTGTTGATCAAGTCAGCAAGTCCAATGAAGACGTCCCTCTCAATCATTTTCCCAAATGCAAGAGAAACCTGGCATGTGATACAGGAAATAAACAGGTTTCAGCACCTGTTGTATTTTCCTGGCTAGAGCTGAGACCCATTCTACTAACTGAACTATCCCAAGAATGGAAAAATAAGCACCACATGTACTCACCAGCAAATTGGTTTCACCGAACAACACCTAAGTGGACATACAGGAATAACATTTATCAGGTGTGTGGGAGGGGGGAGGAGGGGATGGGTATATACATACATAATGAATGAGACGTGCACCGTCTGGGGGATGGAAACCCTTGAAGCTCTGACTCGAGGGGGGAGGAGGGGCAAGGACAATACATGTAACCTTAACATTTGTACCCCCATAATATGCTGAAATTAAAAAAAAAAAACCAGCTTTCAGAGTTTAATGAGTTAACAGAGTAAGTTTCTAGACAGCAAGAGAGAGAAAGCCACACAACTGGACTAACATACAGTTCCTACAAAGCCACAGATATTGTACAGGAATTTAAAGATGCTAGAAACAAATTTAATTGGTTTTGGAAAACATGGCTACTAACTTGACATTAACAGCTGCAGGGGCGCACCAGCTCACATTCCAACCCAAACGCAAGTACCACGCCCAGAACAAAACAGAAGGGAGTGTTCTCACCACAAATATGCAGGTGAAGCAATGCACATGTTAATTAGCTTGATTTCGTCATTCCACAAAGTAGACCTACATTAAAATATCAAGTTATATGGCACAAATATACACAATTTTTATTTATCAATTAATAAATAGAGATTCAAGGGAAACAGCAGAATTTCTATGTTCTCAGAGATCAAAGGACATAAAATTAAATGAGACTGGTGAATGAGAATCAGAAATTGATTCTTACTCTAAAATAGAACCAAGGTCCCACACATAATGTCCAAGGCTAAGTGACACACCACAGCTGCCCTCAATAATGACAACATTAAAAAAACCATCAAGTATCAGTTATGTGTATTGAGTGTCTATCTGCCAGGTTTTTACTCCAAATATGTTCCCATATAAACTCAGGAATCCTTACAACATCCTCACAGTAGGGGCCTTTAACAATATTAAAATTGTTATTTTATAAAGGAAGAACCCAAGGCACAAAAGTTAATTAACTTTTTTCTAAAAAATCATACTACTTGGAAAGCAGCAGAAACAGAAGCTGAAGTCAGGCACAAGGCTCTATGGCAGTGTTCCTACTGAAGTGACCATACTGGTGACATTATCCTCAAACTCTCAGTGCCTATTAACGACACTAGGATGACATGGAAATTTTTCTAAAAACCCAGAGGGTCGGGGTTATTTTCAGACTGAAACCTCAAAAAAGATTCCTGCATCCTTCCTCCCTTCTCTCCCATTTGCCTCTTTTAAGATGATGAATGTGGAGCATGGCTCATTAACCACTGACAATGAATACAATAGAAGTTCAATAATTGCTCACTGAATTGAATTTAGCCAAACAACAAAAACCACCTGATCAGCTGCACATGGAGAGAGCGGAATGGGCTAATGAAGCACCACTGCATACCCTCAGGAAGAAAAAATAGTTTACAGGTTTTGAAATGAAGCACTCAGCCTCTGATAATCAGTACAAGGTGATCCATCACGTCTTCATACAACTGGGTCTGCCCCCCACTCCTCTCACCTGCCCGTTCCCTCCCAGAATCTCATTTTTCTTTGAGCCTTGCCATGTCCATCCTTCATCAGGAGTGGGGGTGGGGCAGTGGCCAAAGGAAGGGAAGAGGTCAGAAATAATTTTGTCCCTTCAATCTGGGCCACTGGCCCAGGAGGTGGAGGGGGCTGGGACAGCAATGTAAAATCCTCTCTTTCCGCTGCACACCCCAACACACAAACTCTTAGGAAAGCATGAAATTAGCCCAGCTTGTCAATCACGGAGCACAGTTGGACTCTGGCTAAATTCCATCAAGCAGAAAGGGGAAGAAAACTTCTGAAAATTAAACAGAATGAAGAACCTTTTCCTCTGGGCAGGAAAGGCACTTTTAATTGACTTCTCACGACAGTGAAGGTTCACCCACGGCCCCAGGCCTTTCTCCTCTGCAGAAGGAAATAAGGCGGCAGGCCTGGCATGGCCAGGAGAGCCAGAAAGCCAGAAGCCAGAAACACGGCTGCATAAATGCTCCCAAGTCAATTCGCCAGCAGCTTGCTAATGAGGAGCACTCCACACCCAACCCTCGGTGCTTTCCACTTCCAAGAGGAATTTTATCACTAGCTCTGGGGTCCTCATGACAGCCATGGGTGACCATGGAACACCTTCATCCAAAAGAAAACAGCCTGACTTGAGTGTAGCAGGAAGGAGAGGTGGTGGGCCAGGAGAGGGGCAAACCCCACAGAATCCAGGGGCACACGCCCTATCGCAATGCTAGTCTGACCCCATCCCCCAAAGAAGCTGTCCCTGTCACCTTATGGCACAGAAAAGAGAGGTGTCTGAATCCCTCAAGGAAAACTATGGCAAAAGCATTTAATTTAGCCCCATAAACGGAAGCATTCCCCTTCCTGCACGGCATCTCCAGGGAGCCGTTACTATGCTTCAAATGACAATAGCAACACCGAACAAAAACGGGACAGAATTAAAAAAATTAGGCAGCAGAGGGTCTGCCGAGGCCCATCCTCTGAATTAGCTGTTTCGCAAGATCCAGGGCTGCCCTGTCCACGGAGGGGAGCGGGGAAGCCAGCAGGCTGCGATCCCCTAGAAGGTTCTTCCCCTGTAGCATGCCCGAGGCAAAGTCTTAACCCTTCCCCACTCCCTGATTTTACTGAAAGTGAAACAGACATCACAGAAGCCTGGCACAAATTCCATGAGGTCTATAAAATGCTCTGCAACCCTCAGGGAGGGAGCTATTTAAAGTAGAGGGTACAAATGGAAATGGAGCTCAGATAAAAAGAAAGAAGGTAGAAGTAACTAATTCGGCCTGTAAGTAAATAGCCAACTCAGCCGACAAGCCCAGAAAATATCAGTATCATTAAAGAAATCAAACCTAAAGCATAATAAGATACCACCTCACACCCATGAGGATGGCTACTATTAAAAAACCAGAAAATAACAAGTGTCAGTGAGAATGTGCAGATACTGGAACACCTGTGTACTGCCGGTGGGAATGTAAAATAGTGCAGCCACTGCGAAACACAGTGTGGTAGTTCCTCAAAAAGTTAAAAATACAATGTAGCATTTCAATGCTACATTCAATGTAGCAAAAAGTTAAAAATACAATGTAGCATTTCAATGCTACATTCAATGTAGCAATTCCACTTCTGGGTAAACTCCCAAAAGAACTGAAGGCCGGGTCTTGAAGAGATATTTGAACACCATGTGCATGGCCGTGTTGCTCACAATAGCCAAAAGATGGAAGCAACCCACATGTCCCTGGATGGATGAATGGATAAGCCAGATGTGGAAATACACACACAACGGAATATTATTCAGCCTTCAAAAGGAAGGAAATTCTGATACATGCTACAGTGTGGATGAGCCTTGAAGACATTGTGCTAAGTGAAATTAGGCAGCTGCAAAAGGACAAATACTATGTGATTCCACTTACATGAGTTACCGAGAGTAGTCAAACTCACAGTGGCAGAAAGTAGAACAGTGGTTGGCTGGGGCTGGGGGTCGGGGGAATGGGGAGTTAGTATTTAATGGGTATAGAGTTTTAGCTTTGCAAGATGAAAGAGAGTTATGATGCAAGTTTGCAAGATGAAAGAGTTTTGCAAGATGAAAGGAGATGGATGGTGGTGACGGTCGCACAACGATGTGAATGTACTTAATGCCACTGAACTATACATTTGAAAATGGTTAAGATGACTAACCTCATGTGTTTTTTATTGCAATAAAATAAATTTGGGGGAAAAAAGTAAATAGCTAACTCAGCCTGTTTTTCCCTTAAGGGGGGAAAAGAAATCATCCTTCTTGGGGAGGTGGGGGAAGTAGGTCCTTCATATAGGGTCCTTCATACAGGTCCTTCATATAGAAACAATGCACAGCTTTAAGCTTTTCAAATTCCAGGCTCGGCTACAACACGGCACGGTCACATCTACCCCTAGGAGCCAAAAGCAGCTACTCACCTCACTGAGGTAAATAAAAAAAGAGCAGGTGGAGCCATCCACTCCGTAGTCTGCGTAGCAGGGATCCGAACGCCACATGTCTTTCATCCACTGAAACGAGAGCCAGAGCAGAACATCGCTGAGCAGCCATTCCCAGGGCCCCGCACGCCTGCTCACAGAGAAGGGCTGAAGGGTGGACACGGGGTGAACGGCTCAAGCCGTGGCCTAAAGGACTGAGCGAAGGTGCCACTGAGCTGAGGCCGAGACGGCCAGGTGCTCGGCTCAGCTCCTGGCTGACACACAGGTGGACAGGGGCTCGTGCAGCCTCGGCAGAGGTGCCCAGACAGGCGCGAGGCCGGGAGACACTTCGGGCAATAAAGCCCAGGAGAGGTGATGGCCGGGAGAGTTCTACCAAGAGCAAGTGCCAAAGGCAAAAAGCAAGTGCACTCTTGCGTGCACACACCCCCTCCGGGAACTAGTTCCAACAGCCCAGAGCACGGTGCCTGGACACATGGTGCGGGGACCAGGGCGGGAATGAGCGTTCACAGACGGCCCGAACGGAGACCACGCACATGCTTCTGGGGTCGGCCCTGCCGTCCTAGGTGCACACCTGAACTGACCCTTTTCTCCGAAAACTACCAGCAGGCAGTTGTCTTCCCAAGGGCAGGCCACACAAATGGGATTTTTTAAAAAAGGTTAAGAGTACAAGAACAGTCCAGCATCTTTGGGTACTCAACCACAAACATTAATGTGACATTTAAACCATAATCTGGAGACCTCAGAGCAGGGGGCTGGGGAGAAGGGAGTTGGACGTTAAATAATGGCAGCCTCTTGTCACTGGTCCCACTAAATGCTGAGAAAGGCAGAGGGGGAGGCGACTTCAAAGACACAGCAGGTGCCCGAAAGGGCCCAGGCTCTTTCAGGCCGAGAGTGAGAGCCACTGTTGCCCAACCCTGCGGAGTTGGCATGAGCAGAGCCAGTTGTCATGGCCACAGCCCAACACGGGCAGGAGTGACTTGCCTCAGGGGAAAGTCATTTGCATCCCTGGAAGGCAGAGGGAGGGAAGGGGAAGAGGAGGTGCTGGTGCAGATCCAGAAGATGAACATGGGCCCGCGCTGCTCCTGCCTTACCTTGATTTTCCCCTCGCAGTGGGGGTAGCCATCCATAGGAGGCAATACGCATTTTTCTTGAGCTCCGTTAATGATATCTGCAAAAGACAGAGAACAACAAAGGATACCATGAAGTCTACAAAGCACAAGCCTAACATCTTTATGAGCAGAGAGGCAGGGAGAAAAACCAAAAAAAGAGAAGTCCATATTGGCAGCCATGTTCTGATTCCTAGAACCCCTATGGCTCCGAATGTATCTGATTGGTCTGCACTGACGCCAGGTCTGCCCACCTACAGGCGGGTCAGAGACCTATGACACATGCAGCCTCACTCAAAAGGGTGAGCTGTGCCAACCGGACAACCAGCTTAAAAAATTTGCAATTTGGAAGCTGAGAAAGCAAACAAGCCGGGAGCAGGAAGTGAAGCCATGAGATTAGGAAGGTGTGCCAGGGCTGGCGGGCCACTCCAGGCTGTGCGGCAAGCTGAGGCCACGCACAGATGTCGTGAAGACATGTGCAAGCTGAGGAAGCCGGCGGGGGACAAACAGACCGACGGAGCTGGTGGACAGAGGAGCAGAAGCCACAGACACAGCTGTGCCATAGCAAAGGGCTCTGGCTCCGGCTCCATGAGGTGCAGCTCCTTACAGACCCGGTTCTTAGATTTCATGAAGGTCTCCTTACTCTTTAAGTATCTCCTCCCAACAAACTCCCTTTGTATTACTTGGCTAGAGGAGGTTCCTATTCCTTGTTAACTTCAATAAGGACTTTGATCTTTATCCTAAAGACACGGCAGAACGATGAAAAGTTTTAGGGAGGGGATGGTTGTGATCGGATTTGTGTGTAAGACTGATTATTTCAGCTGGAAAACAGGATAACCCTAAACCTACATGCTTCTCTTGTCCAGAAATGTTTGGAAAATTTCATCATTAGTTCATCATTATTTACTGCTGACAGTTTTCTATACAAAGTACTAATAAGAAATTAGATCCCAAACTGTAATACTACTTGACGGGGGTATTTAAACAGAGGTTAGTGCTGAGGAGGACCGTACCTGCCCCTTGGAAACCAGTTCTTCTGACTGTGTGCAATGCGGAAATTCTTGACCTCTTAATCCAGTGTTTTCAATGAGCCTCCTACTTGCTAAGAATAACTGGAGCATAAAAATCAATATACTCCTCCTCGTGGCTGGAAGCAGTGTCATTTCGTAGTCAAAATGGGGGTTACACAGCCTGTCAGAGCCTGTTTCATGATCTGTAAAATGGGAATGGCCACGCCTCTGCTTCACGCAGCTCTTTAAATAAGTTAACGTTCGTGAAGAGTCTAGTCTCGCACTCCCCACGGCAGGTGCCACGGACCACAGCGGGTGCTCGTAGGTTGGCATCTGCTGTGTCATTCCTCACAACCTTCACTCCTGCATCTGGGAAAGCAGCATTTCAAATGCACAGCGGCTGGAAACACATTCTCTGCGTTTTTAAAATAGATGCAGGCTCGGGGTTGCGGCTCTTCCTACAGCTCCCACATGCCGGGTCCAGAAGCCCAACAAATGCGCTGTCGCACCAGGGAAGAGAGGGGGTGCATCAACGGCTACCCCTCCCATCACTGGTTTCAATCCTGACCTTGCCGGGCAACACTCGCCAAGCAAATACGCAGCAGCGGTTCCGTGAACGAAGGCACAGACTACGACAGGCGAGGGTTGGGGTAATCACACATTTTAGGGGACACTTGGGGGGAGGTGCCCCCTCTTACATCACAGATACTATTCTATTTCTAGAATACTTGCAGCCAGAAGCTACTGACACTTGAGGCTACTGAGTAGGTGGCATGGGGTGAAGGGAACTCGTGGGTGGAGGGCTGCAACCCTCTACTCATGCCTCGGGTCCTCCTCATTCTATTGCAAGGATAAAAATGTATCGAGGGTCAGCAAACTTTCTTTTTTTGGTAAAAGACCAGACAGCAAATATCTTAGGCTCTGTGGATCACACGGTCTGCTGCAGCTACTCAACTCTGCTGTTGTCATGCGAAAGCAGCCACAGATAACAAGTAGACAACTGGGTGGGTGCTCGAAAGAAACAGGGACAGACACCATGTCTGATGTGCTAGGACATTCCCCAAATGAGGCCCCCGCCTTCTGCAAAACGCTGCTGAACTGACTTCTCTCCAGGCCCTTGCAGGCCTTCCTCTGCCTGCCACCCTTCTTCTGCCCAGGTGAAGCCCCTTCCCTTTCTGTGAGGCTCAGAGCCACCTCCCCGAAGCAGCAGTCCTTGCTTCTTCTGCCCATGCCCAGCCAGAGCTCTGTGCTGCTCTGGGCTTCCCTGGTCTCCTGCTCGCCTCTGTCCTACCGCAGCAAGCATTCCTATTATCTTCACATCTGTCCATCTCCCTTCCTAGGGCGTGAGGAACCTGTGGGAAGGCTGTCATCTTGCTGGATCACCAGGCTCTCGGTAAATGCTTCTTGACCGAATAAACAAGGCATAGTTCCACCTGCCCTGTGGGCCTGACTCCCTGGCTCGTGGTGAAGTAGCCTGAGCTGGGCCAGGGTTTGGACTCTTCCTTGGACTGGCAGTTTGTCAGCTAATCCAACAAGGTCTTTTCTGCAATTCCATGATCTCACAGATGAATTTTATCTCCATTATTCAGTTTCACGGGGATGGGCCTGAATAGATAGCAGGCTTCCGAAAGCTTTGGTTTAAGGGCGCTCAAGGCTGGGTGGGGGGGATCTGCGATTGGGAGGCACAAGGAGTCCCCACCCTCCAAGCATGGGGCAGGGCACTCCCTGAGTCTGGTCAGGAGTAGCCTGAGCAAGACCTGTCACCGCACAGCTCAGGAGGATTTTCAGCTCCTTCTCAGGGGACAGCTCCTCATTCCGTTTCCATCACAACACAAAAACTCAACAAGTGTTTTCATTACTGTGTGTCCATGAAGGACTTTTCTGCCTGTAGAAAAGCTTCTAATCTCATTTTGGTAAGAAACAAAAATTCAGGCCAAAAAAGGCTAATGTCACTGCTTTTCAGGGGAGACTGAGATCATACACAAGGTCCCTTTCAAAAGAGAAAGATTACACCGAGGTATGTTACTAGATGTTCTCCCTGCTGTTTATCCCAAGCTCTCCCCCATGCTCATTTCGTTAAGTGGCGAAAGGGCAAGGGAAAATACAAATTTAATGTAAGCAACGAAGCTCATTTCTTATCACTAGTTAGGATTCAGTTTCATCCCTTTCCCTCACATCAGCCCAAGCTGCAATGTCTTTCCCCCAGACCTGCACCTCTGCATGCTTCTATGGCTTTGGCAGCCAGGTGTCCACCCGGAAGGCAGATTCCACAGGTGTGAAAATTCTGTGATTTTATCAGCCACTTGTAGGTGCTCAGACACTGGGTTTAGTCTAAGAGAACACACGCTTTTCCTACCATCGAAAATGCTTGAGATTCAAGATCACACACATGCCAAAAGCAGCACGAGATGTCACACACACACACACGCACACGCACAGACACGCACACACACAGACACACACGCACAGACACACACAGAGCAGGGTGCTCCCGTCAAGCGTGGAGCCAGATTCTCCCCGGCAGTCCCAGCAGTCTCCCAATATATTGAGAGAGACACATACAGAAAAAGACAGTGACATTTCAGATGTGTACTGAGAGAAGCCACAGGGACAGAGAGATACAGAACCAGGCAGATTTTTCTCTTACTCTTGTTTTCCGCAGCCGCTGAGGGCGGAAGGAAAGAGGTAGCGTCAGGGCAGAAGGAAATGGTCTCAAAGGGACAGTGGGAATAGCAATAGGGTGATACAGGACAGGAAAAGAAGTGGATAGAAGGTAACAACTTGCCTTGCTACGTCACTTGCCTTTTTCTATAGGGCTGTCACGTACGTTATCGCATTCCAGGGAAAGGAGAACTGTTACCTCATCTGATAGTTTGGAAAGGAGAACATTCAAAAAATCCTCACCCCGGACCTCCAACTGCATCCCATTGTCACCGGGCACCTGCTGGCTGCTGTGTGCTGAGGAGTGGACACTGCACCCTTATAAAGCTCGGTCCCTGCCTGCCAGGGCCGACACACGCAAGAGGAGGGGCCGCACACGACAGTGAACGGGGCACCAGGCGCCAAGGCCTCCTCCACCCAACGGCGCTTCTGGAAGGCACGACAGCTACACCTCGTGCTGTGGCCTGGAATGAACACGCGCCCAACACACCGGGGACACCCCAGCATTTTTTCAAACAATGGAATAAACAAATGTAACAGAGGAATGGAGAGTCCAAGTTCCAGAGACTGGAAGAGCAGAGAAAGTGCCACAGAAAAAGGGGGTGGGAGAGCCTCACTCAGAGGCACTGACCCGGGAACTCTGAGTTCTGGACTTCACGCTCCACACAGCTTAGGAGTTCGGGGTAGACACAGGGGAGACAGCAGGAAGGGGCAGCGGTGAGAGGAGAATCACTTCTGATACTAGGAGAAGGGACGTGGCCTGGCCCCCATGAGCCACTGATGGTCACATTTTATTGGTATTCAAAAAGGGAGCCTTAGGGTAGAGTGAGATACAATCTTACCGAATCATAGGTCAACCGTCCTGCTGCTTATACAAATCAAATGCAAAGTACATGACACACCATACAATCATCTTCCAATTGTCCAGGTCAATATTTACACATAAAGATGTTGTCACATGTTCTCTTTTTAAAGCACCATCAACTATCAAGCAGGCAGCATCATACAACACCGACTCTCTACACACTTATTTAAAGTTAAGGATATGCACTCCTCGCTGCTGAACAAAAGGGATCTGGAAATAGATCCCAAAGCAAACGAAAGAGGCTGGAAGTCAGGTCAGCCTCAATCCTGACTCTACCAATGCGTACAGGTGGCACCACGTGTAAGAAAGTCCACTACCTGCTCTGGGGTGGTGATGACACGGTGGGGAGGTGGAAAGAAGGGGGGGGACAGGAGGAGGGAGAGACGGGAGCTTGCAAGCAAGCCCCGCACAAGAGACAGCACTTTCAGAGTGAGCAGTAATCATGCCAGGGAGAGGACTCTGTTTCGCCAAGGCTCACTTTTCTATATATTAATTATGACAAAGATGACGAGCCTTTGAGATGGCACCTTTTTTTAAAGAATTTATAGAAAGAACACAACGCCATTAACTTTTTTATCTCAAACTGAACAGGCACCTGATAGATGAAGAGTGTCTAAGTCCCTCACCACTGTGATCTTGAAGGGTGGAAAAAAAAGGGAAGAAAAAGTGGGTTTATTAAAAACTCTCAGAAACCTCAAAGAACACGCCTATCTGTCTGCTCAGGAAGTTTCAGGAAACTGAGTTCAATCTCCTCGTCCAGTTTCTTTGCCAACAGCTAAGATAATCATCTTCATTCAGCCCAACAACACCCCCTACATATTTCCTCTCGGAAGATAAAGGGTCTCCAGCGATTTTGTTTTGTGTGTAGGACAAGGTAGCGTTTCTCCCCGCACACCTGATATGAACAAGCAGCCACGCTTATCAGATGGCCCCTGCAGAGCGCACCCACGTGAGCGTGCCACCGGCCCGGCCACTCAGCAACAGCTGGAAACCAAACCAACCTCCGTGCTCGGCTTAGAGACCCAGCTCTTGCCAGCAGCTCCGTCAGGTGACTTGGCCTCAGGAGTGGACAGCAATATATGAGATGGAAACCAGTCGTGGTAACATACAGTCTCCCATGTAAAATGACCTCACCAGTCATTCTCAGCTTGGTGAATAGTCATTTAGGGCTGCTTTACTTTTGTACCATGAAAAAAGTGATTTCATTTCTATAACGGAGTCATGTACACACATTCCAGGCCCATGGCCCCGTAGTAATAGAGAGCTTCCTGCCCAAACAGAGGACCCGAGGAGGAGCCAAGGCATGGATGAGACAAGATCCACCCACAGACTCCAGATGTGCATGCTGGGCCTTTTGAGAAGACTTTTTTGCATTTTGCTTTTATTTTTTAACCTCTTAAGTTGAAACTGCAATCATTACACAAAGGCATTTTAGAGCTGCAAGGGACTTCTGAAACCATATTAGTCCACCCTCCACTTTTCCCGACTCATAACAATGAGGCCTAGAGAGAGGATGTGCCTTCCTCATGCATCAGTTAAACAAAATTCCAAGAAGCACCTTCCATGTGCAAGGCACTCTGCATGCCCAACCCAGGCCTTTGCCTTCTGAGTCAAGGGTATTTACACTGTTTCTAGGTGTTAAAAACCACACCACCACCTTCCTGTTCTGCATAGGAAATCTGAAGAACAAAAGCCGAGGAATAAAATGACAAATTCTTTTTCCCCTTGAAAAAAGCACCTCCAAGGGCTTTATGGACTTGCTATATAAAAACCAGGAGCTACGGTATTGCCCGTGTACAGATACTATGGACATAATGGAAATCAAAAATGAAAACCATATTCAATATATATGGTTTCTTAATCGTGCACAACTTTTCAAGAATGGAACACTTAACAAGAATGAAGTTGTGATGACAATGAACACTACCAAATAGAATCAATGTCATAAAATTTGAAATCACAATTGAGCTAATTAACCCCAGATTGTTTATACCTCCCCTTTGTTATACCTGATGTCATTTATTTATTTATTTTTTTTGCAGGATTGCCTGTCTAATTAAGCCTTTAAGCAAGCATTAGTAAGGTTTTTCCGTTTGTTGGTAAAATAGTATTAAGAAGATGACCTAGAACCAAGATTCTCAATATGAAGGACAGGGATATAAGAATGTTATACAGACACAGTACTGTACACACACCACCCCTTCATTCTCGTAAGCCCCAAGTTACTAGGAATGTTCAGCTAGAGACAAGGTAGGTTATGGCTCACCTAGGACCCATATATGTGGTAGGCAGAACACAGTTGGGGTTGAATTACTGCAACTGATATGGGAAGAAAAGCTTATCCTCAATCATCAGAGAAATGGAAATCAAAAGCATAATGAGATACAACTTTCATAGCAACTAAAGTGGCTATAATAAAAAATTCAGATAATAACGAGTATTGGCAAAAATGTAAAGAAATTAGAACTCTCAAACACCACTGGTAGGAATATAAAATGGTGCCGCTGCTTTAGAAAATGGTCTAGCAGTTCCTTAAACAGAGGTGTCATTTGACCAAGCAATTAGACTCCTTAGTACATATTACAGAAGAATGAAAACATACAACTACACAAAAACTTACACGCAAGTGTTCATGGTAGCCTTATTTACAACAGCCAAAAGTTGGAAACAACCCACATTTCCATCAACCAATGAACAGACAAAATGTGATCTCTCCATTAAAATGAAATATTATTAAGCCATAAAAAGGAATGAAGTGCTAAGACATGCTACATAGATGAACCTTAAAACCATTATGCTAGGGGAAAGCAGCCATGTATTTTGCAATTCCATTTATATGAAACATCCCAGGCAAATCTACAGAGACAGAAAGTAGATCGGTGGCTGTTTAGGGTTGGGATGGAAGGGAGTAGGTGACATGGGTGTTTCTTTTTAAGATAATGAAAATGTTCTAAAACTTGTGGTAATGGTTTCATAACTCTGAATATACTCAAAGCCTTTGAATCAGACACTTTAAAAGCATAAATTGTATGGTATGTGAACTATAACTCAAAGCTGTTACAAATACCCCAAAATTTCTGACACCAATTCATTCAACAAATACTGCACCTAAATGAGCACCTGCAATGATTTTACCTTCCTGGGAAGCATAAAAACACAAAGCAATCCCTTGAATATACTTAGAAACCCCAAACTTGTTTACTTCCCAATGCAATATACGATAAAAGACATGCAACACAGGCAACAATGAATGGAATGGGCTGGAGGAAGCAGCAGACTGTAGGGGCCTACAGGGATCAGGAGGCGTCCAGGACTTGGCAGGCCATTTGCTGTCCCCCCATATCTGACCTCCCTTCATTCCACAGTAACAGAGTCTTCAGCCGAGTACCTGGTTACTCAGCTAGGGCTTCTCGTGCAGCTAGATGCAACTGTAAAGCCAGGCCAAGGGGAGATGAGAGGAAATTCCAGGTGCTCTACAATTTCAGGACAATCTTGCCTACCTAAGTCTATAGCTCTGACAGCCCCCCTCTGCCCCACACTTCCCATGGGCTAGAAGATGAACCTGCAATGACCAAAGAAAATGGGAAGGATCTGGAAGTCTGAATGGCAGCATGGAGAAGAGCCACGCTGTTTGCCTGGACTGCTCATTACGGGATTATCACATGACAGAGAATCCACCCTCATCTCATTTAAACACTGTGTTTTGAAAAGTGTCTACAAAAAGAGACTTCTTTTTCTAACAGCTTAGTTTATACCTTAAATAATCACGGGACGAGTGGGATTTGAGGTGGGCTCTAAAGTAGGAGACAGGAGAGAAAGGGGAAGATGGGCATGCAGAGGAACAGCAGTGATAATCTGATAATGACAGCAACCTCCCCTAGGAACATCTGCTCTAACTTTACGCGCTCAGATTATCTCGATTTACCCTCGCAACAGCCCTAGGAGGGAAATACCATTATCCCCCAATTCTATAGTAGAAGACACTGAAGCCTAGAGAGATTAACTTGGCCAAGGTCACAGGACAAGTTAGCCATCCTTGGCCCCATCCGCACATTGTAAAAATTACTTGGTGCTTTTGAACATGTACCTCACTCTCCAGACACTCAGATAGAATGGTCTGGGGAATGGCTCGACCACTGCCCCCCCAACCTCAGGTGATTCTAACGGGCAGTGCCAGCTGGGAACCGAGAGTCAGTAGTGAAATAATGCAAAATAGCACTGCAGAAAAGGAAAGGCCAGAGATGCAACACAGATTTTATCTCATGTTTCAACAATTAGACTGTTTTTTAATCTATCCCTCCGAGTGGGTAAGAACCACCAATCAATCATCTGTGTCTAAGAGGACATGGGGGAGCAGAGGGAGCCAAATTGGCTAAAGCGGACACCACCCAAGCCTGGGTAGTGAGAGACACGGCTAGGAAGGGAAGCTGGCACTGCATGCTACGGGATCGTGAATGCCAGGCTTAGGACACTATCTGTCACTGTTATCACTGCAGGAACAGGAAGGCCACTGCGTACACGTGTGCAGTTTGTGTACAATGGCTGTGGGGATGTAACTGATAGTCTTTGAGAAGAAACATGCTGAAAGAAAAGGTGAAGTCCAAGCAAAAAAGGGTGTGAAAGCAACATTTTGAGGATAAAAATGGGATCATATGTAATTTAAAAGATACTACTGCATAAATCTTTATAGCTGAATAGAGTTATGTCTAACATTGTAAATCGCCCAGAAGTTAAAAACTCTTTCACTGGTTAGGAAGTCAGGGCTATTTTTCTGACACAGGATCTTTAAAACCAATTATGAATGCTCAACCCCCTGTTTGGTTAATAGCAGCTTCTAATGCCTTTCTTAAATAGTCTCTTTAACACTCATTTTCATTTAATTAAACTCTCATTGGCGCCCACTTTGTAAGTAATTGGTAAATCCTTTCAAATGCATTTGCAAAATGCCCTTGCATCACCCTCTAAAGTTATAAAACTATAAAAAATCTGTGTTCTCTAAACTCCGAAGAGTAGATCAATCCTCTCCTAAAGCACTATCTTCCCTCCCGGCCACCATGCAAGATCCCTCCTCATTACGGAGCAACCTGCCCTGGCACTGACACTGAAATGTACCAAGGGAGAGCAACACTTGGATATCCTGGTCTTTTCAAGTCCCTGACCATATTCAACCTCAGCAATGGAAAAGGCAGAAAACGGGAATAAAGACCAAGTCCTGGAAAAGGCACGAACTTTGTCATCTAGAAGATCTCAGGTGGGATTCTCTCTCTGCCTTTTAAATCGCATAACCTGAGCACATTAGTTAACCTTCAGGAGTCCTTGTTTCCTCACTCAAAAAAGAGAGTCAGAAAAACATCTTCTAACAACCGAGTCACTCTTTTTGTGCCAGGTACCGCGCCTAGTGCTCACTTGCAAGCCTCTTTCACCTTCGGGGCAATCTCCAGAGTAGAATGTGGGATGTTGAAGGAGACAAAGCCATGAGAAAGACAGATTGCCTACACCACAATGACACATCACACACACATTATCATTCAATCACCTAATCTATGTGTGCCATATACTTGTCCTACTGTCCCTATGCTCTCTGTGCCTGTCTCGCCTATCCCTGGTTAATCTCCTGTCACCGTACTTGGTAGGGTGTGAGGTACAGTCAGTGAGTAACATGCTTTGGATTTATGGAAGGAAGAAATGTCTAAATCTTTTAAAATGAATATGATAGAACAACAGCATATACTGTATATATACTCTCACAGCTCTGAGACTGGAAGATAAAACTCAGTTTGTAGCATGGTTTGGATAATCAGAGCTCTCTTTAGTGCATAAATCTATATGTATTCATCTCTATGTGAATGCCATTTTCTGTAAGTTTATACTTAATTTTTGTTATTTCTTCTGCAAAAAAATGTTCTTCAATGTTTTAAGTAACAATATAAGGAGCAAAATATCCCATGTGAATATCTTATACACACACACATAAACACACACAACAAATGGGCATAACAATCATTAAATTGGTAGAATGCAGGTTGTATACATCAAAACCAAAAAAGAAGTTATACTGGTATATTTCTAGAAAAATGTTTCTGTACATATTTTTCAAAATAAGATACAATACTGACATTTTGAGACATCCTCAGCTGTCAATTTTGATTTAAGAAAATATACAGAGAACTAGGTGGCAGATATTAAAAATTCAAGATATCTGCAGAACTACATCATATTCTCAAGTTGGGGGCCTAATGTGGTTTTTATAACTATTCTCTTTTTTCCAATAAACAAGATAGGACAAAGCCTTTCCTACCTCCCCCTCCTCTCAGACGCAATTTCCTGGACGAAGGGAAGAGTGTTACCACGCAGCTGTCTTTACTGTAATAGGAGTATGTCCCTGGATCATGGAGTACGCATATATTCCTTCAATCCCTCAAAGAGTGGTTCCATTTTCCTTCTAAAATAGGATCGAGTGTTAAACACAGTTCATACATTTCTGCCTGTTCTTACCAAACCATCAAAAGTGTTCTCGGTTTGGATTTTGTTAAAGGAAGAATATATTTAGTTTTGTGTGTGTATGTATTTGTATTTCTTCCTTGCGAAAGAAGAAAAAAGTAGGAAATATGGAATAACTATAAGAGAAGGCTGACTATATCTCTAGGATATTTTGATTGTATAAATTGCCAAAAAAATAGGTGTGTTCACTTCATATCACATAATGCCCCTCTTTTGAATCACTTGCCCCAAGCCTCATGAAGCAGTTGGGAAAGAATAGCGCTTGGTTGTCAATTTGCTCTTTTGATTATTTCCCTAGCTGTAACAGAAGCTTTTTTAATTTAATCAAGTCCAAATTACTTTTGTTGTTGTTGTGACTACCATTGGGGTCTTCTTCAGAAATCCTTTCCCTAAGCCAATATCTAGAAGAGTGTTTCCAACATTTTATTCTAGGATTCTTATGGTTTCATGCCTTACATTTAAGTCCTTTATCCATTTTGAATTAATTTTTGTGAGTGGTGAGAGATATGGATCCTACTTTATTCTTCTGCACAAGGCTATCCAATTTTCCAAGCACCACTTATTGAATAGGGCTTTTTTTCAACAGTGTATTAATATATTGTTGTCTGCTTTGTCAAAGGTCAGTTGGCTGTACGGGGATGGTTTTATACCTGGGTTCTCTATTCTGTTCCATTCATCTATGTCTTTATTTTGTGCCAATACCATGCTGATTTAGTTACCAAAACCTTGGTAATGTGACGCCTCTAGATTTGTTCCTTTTGCTTAAGATTGCTTTGGCTATTCGGGCTCTTTTCTGGTTCCACATGCAGCATAGAAGTATTTTTTTCTAGATCTGTGCAATATGACATTGGCAGTTCAATAGGAATTGAAATAGCATGAATCTATAAATCACTTGGGGCAGTATTGGCCATTTTAATGACGCTGAATCTACCTGTCATGAGCATGAGATATTTTTCTCCTTCCATTTGTCTGTGTCATCTGTGATTTCTTGTGTGATTTGTAGTTCTCCTTGTAGAGATCTTCCACTTCCTTGGTTAAGTGTATTCCTAGGTATTTTCTTTTCTTTATAGCAATTGTGAAAGGTATTGAGTCTTTGATTTGACTCTCAGCTTGACTGTTATTGGTGTATATAGGAATGCTATTGATTTGTGTACATTGATTTTGTGACCTGAGACTTTGCTGACATCCGATAAAGGTCTAACAATCAGAATGTACAAAGAACTCAAGCAAATAAGAAAAAAAAAAAAACATTAAAAAGTGGACAGAAGACATGAACAGAAGCTCTTCAAAAAAGATAGACAAATGGCTAATAAACATATGAAGAAAATGCTCAACATCACTAATCATCAGGGAAATGCTAATTAAAACCACAATGAGGTATCACCTTATCCCAGTTAGAATGGCTTTCATTAAAAAGTCCAGAAACAATAGATGCAAGTGTGGATGCAGGGAGAAAGGAACTCTTCTTGGTGGGACTGTAAATTATTAATAGTGCAACCTCTATGGAAAACAGTATGGAAATTCCTCAAAGAACTAAAAGTAGACCTACCATTTGATCCAGCAATCCCACTATTGGGTATTTACCCAAAGGAAAAGAAGTAATTTTATCAAAAAAGCACCTGCACTCAAATGTTTATTGCAGGACAATTCACAATTGCAAAGATGTAGAATCAACCCAAGTGCCCATCAAGTCATTAGTGGATTGACAAAAATGTGATATATGTATACCATGGAATGTTACTCAACCATAAGGATGGATTAATGCCTTTTGCAATAATTTTGATAGAACTGGAGACCATCCTCCTAAGTGAAGTATCTAAATAGAAAAACAAACACCACATGTACTTGATATTAATTAAAACTAGCTGATGAGCATATACATGCACAGAGGGAAGTAAAACTCAGTGGAAATCAAGCAGGGGTGTGGGTGGGCAAAAAGCTACCTAACGAGTACAATGAACACTATCTGGGAGATGGGCACACTTATAACCCTGAAACTCAAGAATTACAAAAGAGATCCATATAGCCAGAAACATTTGTACCCCTATAATATTTTGAAATTAAAAGACTTATTATAAAGATATAGTAATCCAGACAATGTAGTATTGGCATAAAGACAGGCCCAGGGGCAAAAGCATCTTAGTAGAAAATAAGAGTGTTCAAGAAATGGTGATAAAACAATTGGATATCAATATGCAGAAAAGTAAACTTTGGTCTATACATTATACCATACACAAAAACTGTCCAAAAGGGGCTTATAAATGTAAATACAAAACCTAAAACTGTAACAAAACTTATATAAGCAAACACAGGGGAAAATCTTTGTAATCTTGAGATAGCTAAGTTTATAGATATGATATGAAAGTATGTCTTCACATGACTTTATAAAAAGAGGAAGAAAAGCAATCTCCCTCCCTCCATGTGCACATGCTGAAGAAAGGCCACATGAGAACACAGTGTCTGTCTACAGGCCAAAAAGAGAGCCCCTATAGGAAACCAAATTGGCCAGCACCTTGATCTTGGACTTCTCAGGCTCCAGAATTGTGAGAAAATAAATTTCTGTTATTAAAAACAAAGAATAGCACTTGGCCACCCAGACACCTACAGGTAAAGAGAAAGTGCTTTGACAATTTTCATAACAGGAGACCAAGGTTAAGTTTTTGTTTTCACTTTTTCACATAAACTGAATTTTTTTTTTTTTTGGTTGCTTGGTTGTGATCTTCTGTATCACTTTTTAAAATGGGGAAATAAATCATAAGATAATTTAGAATTGAGATGACACCTTGATAACAAGTTTTTGGTACTAGAAAAAGCAGCACAGAAGGAACATATAAAAGAATCTGAAGGCTAGAATGTTAGGAATGCCCACAAACACTCCAAATCCTTGGTACAAGTTTGAAGAAAGGCCAAAGGGTAATTTTTGCAGGTCTCATGTGATGGATCTAGAGTTGCGTAAAACATACATGCCATTATCATAAAGCATACATGCCAAGCCTGCTAAATAATGTCCTTGGCTAGGGATGTCTTAAACCAAGTTGTGCCAGGCACAGTGGCACATGCCTATAATCCCAGATACCGGGGAGAGGCTGAGGCAGCAGAATCACTTGAGCGCAGGAGTTCCCAACCATCCTGGGCAACCTCATCAAGATCCCACTTCTTTTAAGAAAAAAAAAAAAAAAGTTACCTTATAACTTCATTCCTTACAATCTCTCCTAACCCTTAAGCAAGTTGTACCTTCATGTAGTAAGGTAACATGCCTGGTATTAAGATCATGTAAATTTGCACACTGATACTCAACTTGTAAAGTCAAGAGAGTAATGTGCACATTGTTAAATATTATAGGGATTGTTATAATGCTGGAATGCTATTCATCAACTCCACAGAGAAGGCTAATAAATATGTGAATGCAAGTTCTTCCTACTATAAAAACACAAAGGTTTTCAACCGTCTGGGAATTTGTTTCAGGAAGTAGTCTGTTCCCAGACTAGTGTTTGCATTTTGAGTCATAGCCGGGAGGGCGCTGACCCGCAGGGGGTGGGATTATGACCGGAAGACCGATTCTACCATGCCAGTATCCGGAATAACCCGCGGTCACTCGCTCGCCCTCAGCCATGGCACATAGGGCAGAGGGAGAGCCACCATTAAATACACGCTCTCCCCGCCAACCTAGAAACGGCGGTCATGGTGTCTAAAGCAAGAAAGTGCTGACGTGCATACCAAAAGAGAGAGGGAGGTCAGCACTGTACCAACGTAACTTAGATCTTTTGCTAGACAAGGAGCACACTGCTAAACTACACTGCTTGTGCAAGGACCACATGATCGGTGTAACTAGGGATTCTTTAAAAACACAAAGCTGAGAAAGTATGCACTGGCAATGGTGTAGAAGCTTGTATTGGAATGACCTTCCCAGAGACAACAAGACATTGAAGAGTGAGGGGCAGTGAGCAGAAACTAGAAGGGATTTGGTCCTTCAAAAAAGGGAACTGCACTAGATAAGACTGACATTGATATAGTGAGCCCCTGTGGGGACTCCCCCATCTGGGTGGTAAGTAGCAGCTAACAAAAAAACAAAAAGCTACAGTCTCATTGGCTTGAGGTGTCATAGGATGAAATTTGGACAGTGGTGAGAAATGAAGGTAGGATATTACCAAAAAGAGGGAGCCAAAAATGGAGAGCCCCAAGATCTGCACATCAAGTAGCATAAACTTCCTGAGTAATCCCATAACTAAGCATTTATGGGAGAAATTCCAAGGAAACCTATGAAAGTATGCAAGATATTTCAGCTGCTGCTCACTGCAGGGGAGCCAGAGTTTAAACTACTAAAAACCAGAGGGATTTGGTCAAGATTTCAGGATTTCCAATGAAACCCCAGAAGGGCCTCACATTAGGCCCAGGATTTAAGAGGGTCTAAGATAAGGGAGAAAACTGAAACATAAAACACCCCAACAAACCGTAAAATAGAGTCTTCGTAAGTTCGAGGTGATAACTCAGTAATTTAACTGCCTGCTAGAACAAAAAGACACCCTTCAGAGAAAGATAACAGAATCCAATCTGTAACATATTATAATGTTCAATATATAATAATTACTAAACATGTGGAGAAACAAGAAAATGTGAACCAAAGACAAGAAAAGCAGTCAATAAAAGGACATCAAGATGATGCAAATGCTGGAGAACTGACAAAGAACTTAAAGTAGCTATTATAAACAAGATTAAAGATAAAGGAAAAATGGTCATCAGTGAATAAAAGGATTCTCAAAGAAATGGACACTTGATAAAAAAAAATTCTAGAACTGAAAAGTATATCACCTACTCACAGACTGGAATTAACAATAGTTTGTAGATGGAAGAAGACAAGTGAATTTCAAAATAAAAAAAAAAAAAAAGGAAATTATTCGGTATAAACACAGAGAAAATAAAGATAGGGGAAAATTAGCAGAGCCTCAGTGACCTGGGAAGAACATCATGAAATGAAGGCTAACCTTTATGTGAATGGATGCCCACAGGTAGAAGAGAGAATATGGGAAAGAAAGAAACAATGGCCAGCAAATTCCCAAATACAGTGAAAAACATTACCTTCAGATCCAACGATTCAGTGAACCACACGCAAGATAGATATAGACAATCACATTTATCGTAAACTGTTAAAAGCCAACAATCAAACGTTGAAAGCAGCCAGAGAAAAACAAGACACATTACATAAGAGGGAACAAAGACAGAAATGTCACCTGACATCTCGCCAGAAAAAGATGGAGGCTAGAAAACAAAAAAACAGCATTTTTTTTTAAGTGCTGAGAGAAAGCTTATTGTCAGAGCTCAGAATTCTCTATGTCTTTCAAAAATGCCAGCCAAAAATGAAGCCATTTTCAGATAAATGAACACAGATTTCACCACCAGCAGACCTGTATGGCAAGAAATAATAAAAGAAGCTGTCTGGGTTGAAAGAGAAATGACATCAGATGGAAACTTGGAATCACAGGAAGGATGAAGAGAATGAGAAATATTAATATGTGGGCAAATATGAAGGACTATAGTTTTTTTCCTTTCTCTTCTTTATCAGACAATCGACTGCTTAATACAAAAATCACATTAGAGTAGAGCAAGATTTAAGACATTTGCAAATGTAAGATATTTAACAACAACAGTACAAAGGATGGTTGATCATTATAAAGTAGACATGAAATTGTAATATTAACTCTAAGCAGATAACAAAGCATATTGCAATCTCTACAACAGGGGATGACAAACTGCAGCCTGTTGGCCGAATCTGGCCCACTGCCTGTTTTCATCAAGTTTTATCAGAAGATAGCCCTGCCATTCATTAACACATTGTCCAGGGCCTCTTTTGTGCCCTAATGGCAGTTAAATCACTGCAACAGAGATCAGAGATCATAGCGTTCACAAAGTTAAAATATTTAATATCTGGCCCTTTACAGAAAGTTTGTCAACTTCTATCCTATAGTGTCCTTTGGTCAGTTTTACTACCTACAGAATTTATTTGGTGTCTAGGAGGTAGAGCATGAAGACTTACTTCATCCAAGTCTCTTTCATTTAGAGACAAGGACCCCAGCTTGTGCAGGACCATCCACACCCCAAGGTTGGAGGCAAAAAAAAAATCCCTCCAAAACCAAAAATGAACTTGCCATGGGGGTCACTCTGTCACCACGGGCTGCAGTCCATACTTGTGAGTCCCTGCATGTTCTTACTCTCCCCCACTCAGCATTTAGCTTCTCCTGGCTGGCTGCCTGCCTGCCCCGTGTATTTCAAGCTCCACCATCAGACACAAAGACTGGGGCTTTACAGAAATTGTTAAACCAGCTCCCCAAAAGGTCAAAACCCTTTGACAAATCCCTTATACACACACCCTATCCTGGTGGTTCTGCTTCTCTGATTTAATCCTGACTAATAAAAATAGAGAAAAATTAACAAAGCCAAAAAGTTGTTTCCTAAAGAAGATGAATAAAATTTATAAACCTATAGCAAGAGTGATCAAGAAAAAGAGAAAATATAAATTAGCAATATGAAGAATGAAAGAGGGATAGCACCACAAATCCTATATAGATATTAAAAGAATAAGAGAATGTTATGAACAACTTTCAGCCAATATAAGTCTACTGCTCAGAAAAAAAATCAATGGGCTCATGCGTTTCTGGCAGCATTACTCATAATAGCCCCAAACTGGAAACAACTCACATGCCCATTATTAGGAAAATGGATAAGCCAATTATGGTGTGTTCATATAAGGGTACTGCTCTGTGACTGAAAAAATAAACTACTGATACGTGCAACATCATGGATGAATCTCAAAAACATTACGCTGAGAAAAAGAAGCCAGACCCTCAAAATGTTCCCACTGTATGATTTCATTTTGATGAGCCCCAAGAACAGGCTAAATTCATCTACGGTGACTGAAATCAGAACAATGACTGCCTGTGGGAGATGAAGACTGAATGGAAGAGGCATGAGGGAGTATTCTAGGGTGATGAATATGTTCTTTATCTTCTCTGTGGTGCTGGTTTATGGATATGTACATTCATCAAAACCCAAACTGTATACTTACGATCTGTGCTTCTGCATTATATGCAATTTTGCTCACATAAAAATTTAAGTTGCTTAAAAACAAAGGTATGTTTTTTTCTGCATACATTAAGAACTGATGATGGAACATCATTTATCTCTGCTAACCTCCATTTATTAACCCTTGGCTAACCACCTTCGGGGAGAGACTTATTTTACAACAGGCTCACATGCAACCTACAGCACCGCAAATATTAATGATCCCTTCAGTGACTTCCAATATTACATGTTTCACTGCGAGCTGACGGTGCCACCCGTTTAGGCTGGTTACAAAACTGCACAGAAAACTGAAGTTTAATCTTTATTCTGGAAATTACAATCTTGGACTTAAGCATAACCTGTAGGCAAAGTGTTTTTCTCTGTCACTGACTGCATTTAGGTGTCTCAGATTTGGAGTGGATTAGTGAATTGCGTATTTACAGTACTGAGCCCAAAACTGAAGGGAGGTTTAAATAACAGCCTTTGCTCCAAAAGGTGACTAAACGTGTGCGGAACCAGTCACCAGTACCAGGAAATACTTCACCCTCAAGACACTCAACAGAGAGCAGGCTGTGGTCTCACTCCCACTCCTGTCTGCAGGCAGTGACAGAAGTCACCGACTTCATTTTACAATACGCAACTCTGAGTTCTCAGCCTATTTGCAGTACCTGGCGTTCTGCCTCCAAAATGAGCTTTGAAAAGGGAAGGTGGTCTAAATGAGCGAAATCTCCGAAGTAATCAGGAATTTTTTTTTTTTAATTTTCCACCATCACGCAGTGCTAATGAACCAGAGGGTCAGAGAATGGCTGCTTCCTGCAAAGGTTACAGTAAACAACCAATACCATCAGGAATCAATCCCCACTTCTGTCGTGCTCACTAGAACACAGAAATGAATTTAATAGCAACCTCTGCAACAGAGCTGCAGAGCAGAGTAATCACTGCTGATTTCCATAACAATATGGCAAAATTTCATGGTATGAGCTTGGACGTGTTGAGAGAGTTACACACAAGGTCAGTGCAAGGCAATGGGAAAGCCAGGCAGGAACTTCTTGGGAAGCAGCAAGGTTTGTGTGTTCCAGGGGTGTTTGCTACAGGATGGGGGCACCACAACAGGAGGTCTTTGGATATTGACTATGGGATTAAGGGAAGTCAGCTTTGCATTAGGAACTTTTTTGGGGGATGGGAGGTGGGTGGGAGAGGATGGAGTCTGTACATACCCAATCTGAAGAAGTCTTTGAAGAATAAAAGAGGAGATGGGATAGAAATTAGATATCTGGCTTGGCCCCACCACTATGAAATCAGAAGAGAGGGTATAACTACCCTTACCAATACTGTAGTTCATCTTGCTAAAATAAAAATCCAGATGCAGGCACACTCCATTTCAGAAAAAATAAACAAGCTACAAAACCTCAAATACAAATCTTGTTTCCATTTATAAAACTTAACGAAGGGGCCAGGCAAGGTGCTCACGCTGTAATCCTAACACTTTGGGAGGCCCAGGCAAGGAGGATCACAGGAGTTCAAGACCAACCTGAGCAACATAGCAAGACCCCATCTCTACAAAAAAAAATTAGCTGGGCATAGTGATATGAGCCTGTAGTCCCAGCTACTTGGGAAGCTGAGGCAGGAGGATCACCTGACCCCAAGAGTTTGAGGTTGTGGTGAGCTATGATGACGCCACAGCACTCCAGCCTGGGTAACAGAGTGAGATTTTGTCTCAAAAAAAAAAAAAAAAGAAAGAAAAAGAAAAAAAAATTTAATGAAGGTCATGCAAATAAAGTTCTAAATCCTACCCGCCCTGAAGGTCTATCTCAAACTCTCCCCTGCCAATGAATCTTTACACTCCAGCTCACATAGACATCTTTAGACTGCCTGTGAATGTCATAAAATTTTTAGTCTGGAATGAACAATCTCAAACTGCCTGGTGTTTCCCCTATTTGGGATGAGTTTGTGTGGGCGCACACACACACAGAACCCAGAAATACCACCAAGTCAGTGGCCACGTATCAGTCGCCTTCTGTATTCCCCAGAACAAAAGGACACCACTGTTGATAATGTTTTTTGTGAATCAAAGATGGTGGTAGTGGTGCTCACACTTAGAAAGATCAGATATGAAGTCTAGGGGAGAATTAGAAATGATGGGCACATTTGTTTCTGGGCAAGACGGAAAAGTCCTGTCAGGAAGACCTAGGTAAGATTACTGTTCTCAAAATAGGGACATCTGTCATTCATAGGAAAAGGGAAGAATCATTATCTTTTAAATGTCACTTCCTTCTTCATCCACTCTGTTGCCTTCCTCATTCAGAAAGAAGGTAGGGTGGTCTTCAACTGCTTCCATGCTTCTTGCTTTGGAATCATCTCAGCTTTTAGACCTAACACTCAAGCAGCCCCAATCCTAACCTATAGCTCCTACCCACATATACACACTCAAACCATGACCTTCACCGAGAACCACCACCCCCTTCCCCAATTCCTGGCCTAGACTAAGCTGTTTGGTACACTTATGATCACATCTAATCAAGAGAGACTGCAAGAGACCATCCAAACCATACATGATCCTGAATTTACGTCATATTGAAAACATCTTCCAACATATCTGGAAACTCAAAATTGTATTTAGTTGATATTAAATTATGACAAACAGTATTTGCAACAACAGAATTTGGTTCACATGATGTGCAGTTGGTCTCGTAAAAAGCTCCTAATACTCTGGATCATTCTTAAAGCTGAAAAAAATATAAGTGATATAACTTATTGTGAATGGAAATAGTGACCTAAATTTTTTATAAATAATTTTATGAATATAATTGATCTCTATATTTTTTATATAAATAATCCAACATTAACACAAAGGCATACACATTGAGGAATAAAAATTAAATCCTAAGCTCCTCAACCAACTGAACAGGCCCCCCTCTTTGGCCAACAGGAGCCTGGAGAAATCTTAAAACTGAGTTCCCAACCACGACAGGAGGAGGTCAGACATGACTCCTTATACTCCATTCTTCCCTGACCACCATTAGGCTCGCTTCCCTGGGGGCACAGAAACAAGTCCTTTGAAAAGACTTGTGTCACAGCTGATTTCCACCAACCTTGTGACTGCCCCTCCCTTTTGTGGTTTCAGCACGACAAATGGCCGACATTCTTCTTTCCTAAAAGAGACCACTGACCATGGCATGGCTCTGGCCAGTCTACAGAGGCTGCGCACAGAGTGTTGTGTCCTCTGCTTCACCTTTTGACATCAGAGGACTGAAAACTCCACCCTCGGATCATGCCATTTTGGGGACACGGGACCCATGAAGTAACATGAAGCTCAACTGCACGTGCACATTTCTCCTTTCATAAATATTCATAACGCCTCCTGTAGTTTATGAAATATGTATGTTTGGCCACCCAGCTCAGCAGAAATTCCTGTTTCCTTTACCCCCTATCTCAAAGTACCTGTTTCCAGCTTCTGGCCAGACGCTATACTTCTCAGCCGGCCAGTAGGCAGTGTAAAACTTCAGTGTAAAACTTATTTACACTGCCTACAGGCTTCAACCCTTTATGAGAAATGAAACTCTCCTTTCCAAATTTATGAACCTCATCATGCTTCAGTTGACAACATCCATCCTCTGAAAAAAAATAACTAGATAGATGATCTCAATTTGGCTAAACAGGAAACAGAACACAACTTAAGGAGTTGGTGATTATTTTTATAATCTACATTATTTTTTTCTAATTTTTTTTTTTCTTGAGATAGTGCCTCCTTCTGTCATCTAGGATAAAGCTCACTGCAGCCTTGGACTCCTGGGCTCAAGAAATCCTCTCACCGCAGCCTCCTGAGTAGCTAGGACTATAGGCTTGCATCACCATGCCTGGCTAATCTTATTTATTGTAGAAATGGGGTCTCACTATGTTACCCAGGCATACCTTGGAACTCTCCTGGCCTCAAGCAATCTTCTCACCTCAGCCTCCCAATGTGCTGGGGTTACAACTGTAAGCCACTGCACTCAGCGCTACATTTTAATTAGAAAAAAATTTTTTGAAAACATATACAACAGTAGAAAGAATGATATAATGAATCCCTCCCTCCCTATCACTAAGCTTTAATAGTTAACGATATATTGTTGAAAAGAAGTGGCAAAAGTAGACAACCTTGCCTTTTCCTGGTCTTAAGGGAAAAGCATTTAGTTCTTTTCTGTTAAGTATGATATAACCTGTAGGTTTATCCTATTTGTTGAGAATTAATTCCATGAGTCAATGGTGGATGTTCTTAAGTGCTTTTCGGCATATATTAAGATGATATGATTTCTGACCTTTGTGCTACTAATATAGAATGTATTAATAGATTATGAATGTTAAAAAAAACCTTGTATTCCTAGGATAAATTCCAACTGTTCATGATATATTATATAATCCTTTCTGTATACTGCCGAATTGGGGTTTCCAATATTTTTAAGATTTTGTGTCAGTGTTTACAGGAGTCCAAGGTCCGTTTATTTGTGATGTCTTTTCCTAGCTTTAGTAACAGGGTAATACTGGCCTCAAAGAGTTGTGAGGTATTTTCTTCTATGTTTTCTGGAAGAATTTATGAAGAATTAATATTTCCTCTTTAAATACTTGATAGAATTTGCCAATGAAGTCATCTGAGCATGGGCTTATTCTTTGTGGAAAGAGTTTTAATTATTAATTCAAATGCTTTATTGAGCTATTCAGATGACTCTGAGTCAGTATAGACTGTGTCTTTCTAGGAATTTGTCCATTTTATCAAAGTTGTCTAATTTGATGACATGAACTTATTTACAGTATTCTCTCATGTTTTTAATTTTGCATGGCCACTGGTGATATACCCTCTTTCAATCATGATATTGGTAACGTGTGTCCTACTTTTTCTTTCCTTTGTCAATCTAGCTAAATATTAGGTCATTAAATATGAAATGTCCGATTTCTAATCAAGAGTTTATTATATCTCAAAGAAGAACAATTAATCAAAGTATGCGCCTAAATTATCAACAGTTTTGTTATCCTAACAGGAGCTTGTTTATGCCAGCAGTGAAGAAGCCTAGAGAGTGAGTGGCAGTGAAATCCTGAAAGGTATTTTCTACAGCTTGTCAAGAACTGAATATTTTTCCTTGAAAGAAGTGATCCAAAGCCTGGAAGAAGTGGTAGTCAGTTGGTGCAAGGTCTGGTGAATACAGCAGAAGACAGAGTTTCCAAGTCCAGCTTCTATCGTTTAAGCAGCGATGTCTGTGTGACATGTGGTTGAACGTTGTATTGCAAGAGGATTGGCCAGTTGCTATTGACCAATTTCAGCTGCTTAATCACAGGCATCCTCATTTCACCCAAATGGTTGCAGTAGATATACACTCTCATCGCCTGACCAGGTTTCAAGAAGCTGTAGTTGATAACACCAGTAATACCACAGTGCTGGACCACCAAACAGACACCATTAGCTTTTTTAGCTTTTTTTTTTTTTTTTTTGATGAATATTTGGTTTTGGACTGTGTTTCACACTTTATCTTTATCCAACCAATGTGCTGAATGCTTGCGATTGTTAAAAACAATCCATTTTTCATCACACATAACAAGATGGTGTAGAAATGGTTCACCTTTATGACATGACAGCAAAGAAAGGCAAGCTTGCCGACAATTTCTCTTCTGATGCTCGTTTAACTCATGCAGTACCCATCAATTCAGCTTCTTTACCTTGCTGATTTGTTGCAAATGGTACAATATTGTTGGAATAGTAACATCAAACATCTTGCTGCTAATTCATAAATTGAGATAGAATCACTTCCACTACAGCTTTCATCTCATCATTATCCACCTTGGTCTCAGGTCACCCAAGTGGCTCATTTTCATGGTTACAGCCACCAGAATGGAACTTCTCAAACCATTGATGTACTGTGTGTGTTGATCAGCCACATCCTTCCTAAATACTTCATTGATATTTCGAGCTGTCTGCCCTGCATTGGTTCCACAATAGAACTCATAACACAAATCTTTGACTTATCCATGGTTTCACAAAACTTGCTCTAAAAAATTTTTAAAGATAATCACAAACCAAAACGTACATTCATCACAAGACTGAGGATGTACCTTCAGAATAAACATAAAACAAGTGTCAAAGCAAAATCAGAGATACCAACTGTCAAACTTAATACTTAAGGAAATCAGACATTTCATACTTAATAGATAATCTAATATTTGTTAATTTTCTTGATCTTTTGACAAAATTTTGTTTGATTGATTTTCTCTATTGTTTTGCTTTCTATTTCATTGATTTCTACTCTAATCTTTATTATTGCTGACTTCTGTTTGCTTTTTTATTTCATTTCCTCCTCCTATTTTTAGTTTCTTAGTGTAAAAGCTTACGTTATTGACTGGAACCTGTCTTCTAATACAAGTGCTTAAGACTGTAAATTACATTATTACAAATCCAACAATAATTATTTTTATGGAATCTCAAAAGAAAAAAATCTACGTCTATAATCTTTTATATTTACCTTTTCTGGTGCTCTTCATTTCTTTGTGTGGATTTAAGTAACCACATGATGTTATTTTCATGTAGCCTAAAGAACATCATTTGGTTTTTCTTATAAGGCAAGTCTGCTTAGCAACACATTCTGAGTCTCTGTTTGCCTAGGAATGTCTTTTTGTTTTGCCTTCACTGTCGAAGAATAGATGTGCTGGAAAAAGAACTGATTGGCGTTTTTTCTCTTTCAGCACTTTGTGTAACACTGTCTTCTGGCATCTATTGTTTCTGATGTGATGAGTTATTTTTCTCACGTTTTCAAAATATTCTCTTTGTCTTTCGAGAAGTTTGACTATTATTTGTCTAGGTGTGAATCTCTTTGTGTTTATACTACTGTTAATTCATTGAGTTTCTTTATCAAACTTCAGAAGTTTTCCACCATTAGTTTTTCTAATGTTTTTTTGTTCCTTTCTATCCTTCTGGGGCTCCTATTACATATATTTAGTGTGCTCGAAATGACACAGGTCTCTGAGATCCTTTTTGATGTTATTTTTACAGCCTTTTTTAGATTGGATAATTTCTATTTATCTTCATGCCCACTAATTATTTCTTTTGACATCTCAAATACTGTCATAAGTTCCCTTAGTGAATTTTCAAGTCAGTTGTTTCATTTTTAAACTCCAAAATTTCCATTGTTTCTTTTTCATAGTTTTTATCCCTTTGTTGTGATTCTCTATTTGTTGAGGCATTGTCATTATACTTTCATTTTTAAAACATGGTTTCCTTTAGTTCTTACCATAGCTGCTCTGAAGTCTCCATCTGCTAAGTCCAAGATCTGGGCCCACTTAGCCCATTTCTATTAACTGCTTTTTAGAAAATCTTCTGAGTATGGATCACATTTTCTTGTTTCTTTGCATGTCTCATAATTTTTAGCTTAAACTAGACATTTTGGATAATATATTATAGCAGCTCTGGTTTCCAATTTTCCCAAGAGCTGCTGTTGCCATTATTTTGTTTGTTTAGCAATTTGTCTAGTCTAAACCTGTGGAATCTGTCTCCTCTATTATGTTTGGCTGTTGATGTCTCTGCTCAGGATTTTTGGGTTTTCTTCTTAAAATTTTGTTCTTCATTTTTAAGACTGAATCACCCTGTGTTTTCATAGTGTAGTAGTCAGCCAATGACTGGTCAGAGCTTACACACGACCTCAAGTCAGTGAGACTTTCAACCTCTGCCAAAGGATATGTGTGTCTGTTCATAGCCCATTCAACGTTTGGCAGTATTGACATCAACCCAGTATTTGATTTTCTGCTGGGTCCTCTTGCATTTCTCCTCTGTGCGAGCTCACAGGTTCACAATTAGCTAAGGATGAGCGGACAGCAAGAGCCCCTCAGGTCTTGTGGAGAGCTTATCTAAGCCCCTAATGACTATCTTACTTCACAGACCTCCACACTAAGTATCTGGCTAGGATTTCGGTTCACTGCTTGCACCAAACAAGAGGGCATCTTTGGTCCAGCTGGGTCAGTGGTGTTTGCATTCGTCTGCCAAGGTCACTGCTGTTGTTGCACATGGGAATTTTTTATGCTCTTCCAAATCGTGTCAATGCTATCACTGAAGCTGCTGGTTTTCCCAACTTGCCCTGCCCTGCTGCCAGGGCTGGGGTAGGGAACAGCAGCAACTCCAGGCAAAAAGGCTATCAACACCCACCGTTCTCACATAAGTTCATGAGTTTTTCCATGAGCAATCATTTCTCAACTTGCTATACGCCTTTTATCAATTTCAAAACCCCTGACATAGGGGCATATAACAGTTTTGTCCAATTTTACGATTGCTGTTTTTGGAGAGGATTTGCCAAGCTTCTCCCCTGCCAAACTGAAAAGTCCTGCCTCCAACCTACGTGCGTTTGTAGAAAAAAACTACAAATATAATGAAATGTAAAAGTATAATTTCTTCACATTAACTAGTTTGAGAAATCATACTTCTTGCCTACCTTCCCTTTTCTGGATTCTACAGCTCCTACATCTGAATATACATTTTTCTTTTCCTAATGAAATACAAATAGCAAGTCTATTTTAGCAAAGTAAAATAAATAACAAGAGAAAGAGAGGTTAAGTGAAATAGATTGCAGTATCTGCAGAACAAGGTCAGCTGTATAAAAAGATTTTCTATTTTTTACTGTCTCTCATGTACTCTGTAAGAATAAAGAAAGTGGTTTTTCTTTCAAGTATTAAAATTAACTCCTCAGGGTAAAAGGGAAAAACAAGGCAAGGGCAAAGGGGGAAGAAAAAAAAAAAAAGCAAGCAAAAGAACCATAGGTTTAGTCATATGCTGCAAAGAAGAAAAAAATATTTAACCTTCCATCAATAAAAACTGGAAGCCAAGGATATTAAGAACAGGAAATTCATAAAAACAGTATGAGGTAGGCGGCCACTCCCTCAATACCAAACCACACAATTTAATATTTGGTGTTTATTTAGTGCCCACAAATTCCAGGAATTGACTCCCAGGTTCAGCTTGTTATATACGATCATAGTGATTTTAAATTGTGTATTATTTGTTAAATACCAGGTGTCCATTTCCAATTCTCTGAAACGCAGTCACATAAAAAACAAAAACAAAACAACTCAAACACAACTGACCTGGCCTTCCCAGCTCCACAAAATCTAATGAATTTAGTCTGTTCCCGGCCCGCCTGTCTCACTACCACACCTCTCGGCCTCCACGGCCAAGATCACGGTATTTCTGTTACCAGTGAGTCAAAATTCAAATAAGAACAAACATGTACGCAGCACATACAGCTGCCAAACATTACTAGATAAAACCCTCTTGCCTTCCAAAGAATTTTACCTCTACTTTTTACTTCCCAAAGAAACGTCACTGTCATTTTGGGTCCCACTATAAATAATAAAATCGTAGATTCCTATGTTTGGGAAGGAATGTTGTGAATCCACCTAACTCATCCTCCCACCCTTAAGCAGAGTTTAGATCAAGACAGGGGAGTATCTGTTACACTAGGGTTAAGAGGCGGAAACCGAAACAGAGACTGCGACTCGGTGTAATTCAAGCTTCCCGAAACCACTCTTGCGGGGTATCCAAGCAGCCCCAATAGTATTCCCAACGGTTCCAACAGAAACTCTGCACAGCCCTTTCCTGTTTAGCTGAAGCCAGCAACAGCACTGAGAAGTCACCAACCAGCCACTACTGTTGCTCTTGTAATCCTCGGAGAGAATCTGAACAGTAAATCACAACAGAACCAAGACCCTTAGTAAAGTAATAAAGAAACTCCCTCTAAAATTACAGCCTGGAAGAGTGAGAATAAAGGAGAAGGCCAATCAGGGCAGAAAAATATTTGCAACACCAATGAGGGTTTCTCTCCAATCATAATTTATTTCACAGCTCTAATGCTTGGAGATTACTGCAAGAGGATCCCAACATAGCACATTTTTCCTGCCTGAGTGAAGACAGTCAGGCTGTGGACTGGGCCCACTGAACTCCAACTTAGCACTGCCAACCTCAGCAAAGACTTCTAGCATGATCTGGCTCTACTACGGCCACATTCAACTCATCAGTACTGTCACCACAGTTTCTAGATTTTTCTAGCCATTTCCACTCTTCTTTTCTGGTGTTTTCAAACCACTGAATTGCTATCAAATGTCAATCAACATATGGGACATCTAAAACAATATACGCAAACCATCTTTTAGAAAACCAAGCCCTCAGGCTATAAGACTACAGCTCCCCTTAGACAGACCTTCATCTGCAGTGGGATACACCTGGGATAAAAATCCTTTGTTGGATCATATATTTCTAAATTTGAGAACTATGAACATAATACTGTGAATGCTTAATCCTAGTAGTTTCCGAAGCAAAATCGTCCAGCAACCTAATAAAATCCCCACGTTAAGTAAGACCCAGAAGCATGAAAATGCAAATGCTGATCTCCAATACTGCCAACCCAGAGATCTTCCCATGACTTACGAGGTCCATGCGGCTAGACTGCAAAGGACGACAGGTGCTTTATGTAGCGGTTAGTGCCCAGAGCAGTGCAAACTGGCCACCCAGAAAATTTCATCTCTCTCCTCTCTTTGCCTTCTTGCTCAGAGACAAAAGGTTCGAAGCCACCAGAAAAGCAGGCAGTATCTCTCCACCGAGTACGCAATGCCGCGTGTGGCAGTCCCTTCTAGATCCACCATCCATCCATTTGGAGACTGCCACACCCAGAGAACAACCAGGCAGGGATCAGGGAGGGGAACAAAGGGGACAAGTTACCTGCCTGCAGGCGTGGTCCAGCCCTCCCACCTCCTCACTGTGTTTTACATCCTCTGAGGCTCCTGAGTAAGGACAAGTCTCACGTCATCCTGGGAAACCACAGACCTGAGAGCCACCGCACTAATGTCAACACCTGAGGCTTTGAGGGGCTTGGCCACTACCAGAAGAGAGAACTTTCCTGCTTGGCTTTTCTTCAATGTAAAAGGAGGGAGGGAGGGATGGAGGAAGAAGAGAAGGAAAGTAAGAGAGCAGAGCACTTATTCCTAACATCTGCAGGCTTGTGTTATTCCTCCCATGCTTATACTAAAATCACAGCATGAGTAACCAGCCTAGTGCTTGGAACCAAGTGCCCACTGATAATGTATTCATTTGCAATTTGATGAATCCACCATCCATTTTCAATTTTCATATTTTCCATTCACTTACTAGTAACGCTTATTATTATATACATGTTATAAAAACATGCAAGAGAAGCCAGGGTGCACAGTGATACCCAAAACGAATTGTAATGAAATGAGAATAGGCTACCTTTCATGTGTGAAGGCCTATTAAGGACCCACTCTCCCCAGAGGCATGCTTGCTAGCTATTTTTACCAGTGACAACAATGGATTTGCCCAGAGCCTGGTACACATCTGTGATGGCCCATGACCTCCTGCATCTAAAATTTATTTGGAGACCCTGTCTTGAAGCCTGGCCACCCAGGTAACTACTTTTTCCTATCAACTTAGGTATCAGGCTGAACTGCAAGGGGTTCTGAAGAGCTGCAAGAGCAGAAGGTCACAGAAGACTCTGTGATAGAGAACCCCTGTGTGTCACGGAGGGTCTACAGCACAACCACTGTGTTATAAGAGCTGCCCATGTTCAGCCACCAGGTGTGGCCCAAGGCTAAGAACACAGATGAAGATAGATCCTAATAGAAAAATTAAATAAAAAGACAAACAAAACAACACGATACCCAGTGATGGCTGGCTGGGGCAGAGGTTAGGGTTAGGAGGGGCCAAACCTAAACTCAATTAAAATTATAGAAGTTGAAGTAGGAAGAGTTAAAACAACCAATTAGTAGCAGAGTTGGCATGCTGAGTACACTCAGTTCTAAGGGCTCAGACCCAATCTGCAAACCACACACTACTGCTCTGATCTTCGCCAGGTTGATCTGCACTAAATTAGGCCACATGGTCAAGGTGAAGGAAAGTTTCCTCTTGTTTTATTCATTCATTCTCAAGGGCCCAACCCTGTCACAAACGAGAAATGACAATCTGCAGACAAAGATGATATGATCATATGTGTCAACCCAGCCTGGCCTGATACAACCACCGAGTGAATGAATTTGAGAGGGAATCTTCTAGGGTTCTAGATCCCCCTTCTAGGATCTCAACACACGAATTTGCAAGGGACACAAACACTCAGTCCACAGCATACCCTCAACCTCTCCCCAGGCTTTCTCTATTAATCTTGCTTTATATGTTTTTTTATTTCTACGTGACATGATCATTACCTGCACATTTGTCTGCCTATGGCCAACGTCCCTCATTAGAACATAAGCTCCCTGACGTGCTGTCCTGAGTCTATTCTGTTTTGTGCTGCATCCTTTGCACTTAGGAAATGCTCAGTAAGCACTTACTGAGTTACATAATTGATTTCCAAACTCCGTACACCCGATCTGATCACTGCGCATGGCTCTGCTCAGAAGTGCTCCCCCTGATGCTCTTTTACCACAACTGTGAAGTGCTGGAGAAATAGATTGTGCTTTGCAGCTCAGTCCCTCCCGTGTGTGTTCTCTACTAACAGCAGGCACCAGAGAGAGAGAGAGAGAAAGCCACAGAATCAGCAGCCCCTCTGTCACAACGGACTATCCTGCCCACGCCCGGTTTCGGGGCTGCAACACTGTTATTGCAAAACCAGCCACGGAGGCTGCGTGTCCAACAGAGCACTGAAGGGTGATCCAGAGAGGTTTCAGAAAAACAATTTGTATGACCAAAGATCAGTACAAACCAAACCGTAGAGACAGGAAGCAACACCTCATGTTTGCATGTGGGGAAGACACAGGAAGAGTGTAAGGAAGAGGGTGAGCCAACCACCAGTCCCCAAAACTTGCTGCACTGTAAGTGCAACTGGTCTCTTCCTGTCACCTACTTTTTACTCCCCCACAAAACCCCCAGGGATTGCTGAGTGGTACTTACTAGACATCATCATCAGAGAAGTAAAAAGACAGCCCCAGCCAAAAAAGGCAAAAAAACAAAAAACAGAAAACTAAGAAATACAACATTTCATCAACTGGCCAAGATCAAGTTGGTGGAGTGGCTCTTCTCAAAATCATTTCACTGGTTTCAAGTGCGTGCTCTTTGAAAGAGGTTGCACAGGAGAACACGTGTGTAGCACTACCTGGTGCCTCACACTGCCTTGGAGCTGCACGGCCTGGAGAGTTCTCGAGCCCTGAGAGCCCACCCTGAGGGCAAGCCTTCGAGTCAATGGGGGGATCCCAGGACCACTCCCAAGTTCCGTGGTTTGCTAGAAAGACCCATAGTGCTCATCATACACAATCACATACTCACAAATGAGTACTAACAGCTGAGTTTTATTATAGCGAACAGATACAAAGCAAAATCAACACAGGGGAGGAAAGACGCACACGGCAATGTCCAGAGAAGACCCGGTGCAAGCTTCTAAGAGTCCTCTCCTAGTGGAGTGACATCAGATGAACTTAATTCCTCCAGCAACAAGTTGTGACAGCCACACAAAATGCTGTCTAACTGGGAAGCTTGTTAGAGACTGCATGCCCAGGGCTGGTCACGGAAGCACCTTGCACCTAGCATGTGCCAGGACTCCAGACTCCCAGAAGGCAGGCAGGTGTTCAGCATAAACCGTACTGTTTGTCCAGATGGTTTAGGCACAGTCACTCTTATCAGGGAACGATAGGGAACTGGATTTCTAAAATCCAGATCCCCTATGCTAGCTAGCCCATGGTCAGTCTCACAAGCAGACCTTTCAAAGGACAGAAGTCCCAGCCTGCAACGCTATTTTCAGCACAGCCCTATGACCACACCCCAGCACGTAACACACTGCACAGGTCCTGGCAGGAAGCAGCTGGCTGATGGCTTTGTGCCTGGGCTACTACCGAGGGGCATTGTTGTGGGCAGGAACAGTGCTGAGGCCACAATGTTGTGGCCCTCAGGAGGGCCCACAGAAGAGAGACTGGCACACTGGAAGAGGGCGTGGAGCCCAGCAAGGGCCGTCCTCCCAAAGTCAGAGGGTGCAAGGTGGGTCCACAGAGCAGGAGCGTGGCCCCGCCAAGCAAAGGCCGCGTGGGGGGAGGAAAAGAGACAGCAGGAGTGGGGTGCTCAGTGTCTCCAGGGCAAGCACAGCCCCCAGGAGTGAGTCTGGATCCTACAGACAGGGAGGCGATGGCTAAAAGGGTGGATGTGGAGAAGGTGCAGGAGGAAGGGTGGGGCCCTGCAGGAGGCAAGCGAGACAGAGCACACACACAGAAGACTGGCAGTTCAACCGCACGCCGAGGCTGTCCGCTTCCACAGGCTAACCACTGGCTTCTGTCTGCTGGTTTTCGTTCTGTTTTCTGATGTCACTTGTTTTGTAATGCTGTGAAAACCAGTGGCCATAAGAGGTTTAAGTAGGAAAGGCCCGTTTTGCACATGTGCTATTTCCGGAAGGTGCAGGGGGAGGGGAAAGGGGAGTGGGATGCCTGTCACATAAAGAGTGTGGCTGCAACAGCAGTATTCCTGGAAACCAGTTATCCGAGGAATTCCCAGGAAGACAGACTGACACAGGTATTACACTCACATACATCACCCAAAGGAAGATGCTGCCATATCATCTTATGTACTGGCTTTTGCAGAAGGTAGGACAATCATGCCGCTTAGTTTTGATTGATAGGAACAAGGAACCATCAGTTTTCATAAGTCTTTGTGAATACTTACATGACATTAAGCACCAAACAAACATCTAGTTTGGGGGTTGAACTTTTTTTTTTCTTTAAAGAGCCAGATGATAAATATTCCAGACTTGCAGGCCACATGGCCTCTGTACCAACCACTCACCTTCTGACATTACAGCATTAGAGCAGCCATAGGCAAGGAATAACTAAACAAACGTGACCATGTTCCAGTAAAACTTTATTTACACAGGCTGTGGGCCAGAGTTGGGCCCATGGGCCATCATTTACCAACTACTGGTCTAAATCCTTCATGGAACTTGGAAGGGGCAGAGACAGGTCTCAGACAGCCATCTAGGATTTTTGCAGAACTGACAGTGTCCCATTTGAATGGCACTGGCCATTATGTGTCAGGTAAAGCATTTCAAGTACCTCCATCCTCACAGACTACCTGAGCCATGTCAGAAAGAGTCACAAAATCCAGCAAAAATAAAGGAGGCCTTCACTTCCAGACACTAGCAAGAGGACTCAAACTTCAGTGAGTACTCAAGAGAATAAATCAAAGACATGAACAGGAAATTCCCAAAATACACAAATCCCATAAAACATATGGAAAACATCTAACTTTTCCAGCAATCAAAGAAACACATGTAAGCTATCATTTTCCATTTATTATACCAGCAAATTTTTTTAAGGAAAATATCAAGTATTTACACAGAGAATGTAAGACAGGAATACTCATACATTATTGATCAGAGCATAACTTACAATGTCTATCAAGTCTTAAGATGCTTTTAGCTTCCAGTTATAAGCAGCAAAGGTTTACTCTCTGGAGAGACTGCACTTTTCAGAGAACGTTCTGGACTCAGAACGGTGGTAAGGGTGGATAAATGGAAGTGAGATCCCTATTCAACAAATGTTGAAAGGCTCCAGTCTCTGGCTTTGCAGCAGAGTTTTGGAAGCCAGGTCTCCAGCCCCCAGGCAGGAGGCTCCACCTCTGAGGAAACTAAGCGGAGAGAGAAAAGACTGGAACAGACATTTGGGGTCCTCCACCATCATCTATGGCTCCCTACGAGGTGGGCCAGCAGCTGCCAATCCTCACTCACAGGCAACGCCACCCTCAAATCTGAAACAGCCCCTAAAGGCTCCCAGATGCGTGAGAAAACATCCTAACAGGAAAGAAATCAAAACGAACTCATAGGCGGCGAGAGGAAAAGAAAGAAAAAGAACAAAACTCAGGAAACGGACGATACAGAGGACAGAAAATGACTGAATACTTTTTAAAGCATAATTAAAATATGCCAGATAAGTGAAGAATATCGATTCATGAAACCAGCATGGGATTTTTTTTTTTTTTTAGTAACCTTGAGACAATAAAAACTCTTGGAAATGAAGACTAAGATAAAAGAATTAAATTCAGAAAAGGAGCTAGATATAAAGTCACGGAAATTTTCCAGAAAAATAGAGCAAAACGATGACAACAGGAGGGAAATAAGAGGTGTGACGAGGGCGTGAGAATCAAGCACTGATGTGCAGGATCCAACTACTCAGCTCTGGAAGAAACAAGCAGGGTGGGCTGGGGAGCTGTGGGGAGATGGAACAATAGATAGTTCACGAAAATTTCCAAGAAAGACGTATCCCAATGGAAAGAGTCCACGGAAGGGTCAGGATGAGGCTGAAACGTGATCCATACCAGGCACGAGCGACTTCATAATACAGAAGAGAATGCAAATCCCAGCAGCTTCCAGAAGGCCGTGAGTTGCCTCCAGGTATGAGATCCCTGTGGAGTTCCCAAATAGGATACTGAAAACCCGAAGTCAAAGGGGCGAGATCTTCACATTTGTTAAGGAAAAACAACGCGGAAGCCTGTAGAATTTTATATGCAATGAATCATTCAAAGAGTGACGGTAGAATAAAGACAGTTTCCAACATTCAAGAAATCTCAAAAAATTGTCTCCCCCATATAGCTTCTCTCTCAGGAAACTACTCCAGGATGAGACAATAAACCAGCGAAGAGGAAGATATGGAATCCAGGAAACAAAGGACAGAGCACAGGAGAGGGAGAAAGGGCACTGGGAACAGCAGCCCCAGGACAAGCGCTGCAGGGCAGGGCAATACCTCTGGGACAGACTGCAGCCAGAGGGCAGAGGGCTGCAGGAAGAAGCCTGCTGAATAAAAAAAAATAACACTTCCGGTAAATTCTCTGATCTGCAGGCCACATGAAGAAGTGTTGGTGGAAAATTTAGGGCTGAATCTTGGTAAGAACGAGCATATTTCTGTCTTTTTTGTTCACTGATGTGTGCCTGGCACACAGAAAATAATCAGTAAATATTTATTGTATTAATTAATCAAAACTAAGCAAATATAAAAATTATTAACTCTGGGGAAAAAAACAGGTATCTTATCCCATTTTGCCAGGTAGCACTAAGCAGTATCTTTATAGAGTAAGCACTGCCCACTGAATTTGGCCAAAACCAAAGAGTTCAGGATGCTTCAGTTTTAAAGGACAGACAGGAGGGGTGGGTGGGACGGGGGCCAGAAGTGGCAGTAACATCAGAGAGTTAAATCCTCATTTTCCATACCAGAGAGTCAGTAGATGATTTCAAACAATGCAAGATAAGCAACATGAACACGTTACTGAGAAATACGAAAATACACATCGGTAGAAATAATGAAAGAAAAGTATTTGCCTTTCAGGAACATAATTCAGGGGTACAAGGAAGGGAGAAGTCAAAAGCAGAGGATTGTGCTTTTGTTACAAGGCTTATATTGTTTGACTTAAAATTATACACATGCACTAATTTGATAGAAACAATTAAACTTTAAAAAGTGTTTATATCCTTTGACCTGGCCATTCTGTAGCTAAGAAACTCTCCCAAGAGAATATTCAAACATGCAAAGATTTATGTTCACTGCAGTGACCTTTATAATACAAAAAAGGGGGAAAGGTAAAAAATATGGACCTCGTTAATAAAATATTTTATTAAAAAAAATCTTTTAAAGAATCAAACAAGAGAATGCTCCCTTAAAAATCAGAGTTTTAAAATTATAGAGAGAGCATAATTATAATTTTTATGGAACAGATGCATAAGAAAAAACCTAGAAAGAAATATAACCCTATGTTAACAGTCCTATGTTCTAGATAAGAGGATTACAAATCATTTTAATTATTTTTTACTGTATTTTCCAGATTTCCTACAATTAATTTGCATTATTTTGCCAAGCATTATAAAGTGTCTTTAATTGTTAAACCAGAAAAAAATCAAGATGGAATATAATTCTAAGTATTTCTCTAGAGAAAATGACCTCAATTGAAATATATAATCATGAAGAAGAAAATCACAGGGCAATCAATGCACAGTGGCAAAAAGATCAAAAAATTAAAAAAAAATAATCAAAACTCACAAAATCAAGTATGCTTGGCACCTGAAACATTTACAACTATATGCAAACCACCAAAAATGTTTAGACTCTCAGATTATCTTCCACTGTTGAGGCTCAAGCTAGTTTCATCTTTAAAAACGTCCCATGTGTGACCTTGTGAAGTGTAATTTTCCCTGCTGTGGTTTCCATCTTTGAATGTGGATGTTAGACAGTCCCACTAGGATCTGAATCCTAGCTCAGACTCTCACCACTTTGGGCAGATAACGTTATCATCTCCTACCCTAACACTACTTGTCTGTTAAATTGGGATAAGTGTTTTGCAGATTTGCTCTAAGGGAAAGAACTAGTAACTTTAAAGTGATTATTTGTGCCTGGGACATAGTGATCTCTCAATAAACAAAGGCTATTTTTTGTTCTCGTCTATGCACACACCCCACAAATCTAACATATTTAGCACACGGGGTCCCAGGAAGGCTGTGTACTGCACTCCAGAGAGCACCATTCATTTAGACCAGGGATCTGCAAACTTTTTTCTGTAAAGAGCCAGAAAGTAGATATTTTTTGTCTTGGTACCCCAGATGGCCTCCTTCACAACGCAATTCTGCAGGTGTAGTATGAAAGCAGCCATAGACAATAAGTAAACAAATGGGCAAGGCTGTATTCCCATTCCAGTAAAACTTTAAAAATTCAGGTATTAGGCCAGATTTGGCTCACGGGCCATAGTTTGCTAACTAGTCACATAGACCCTGTGAATGTGGCCCACTGAGGTTGTGAAACATGGTGGCTAAGCCCCACCACTACAATTGTTCAGATAAGGCTTGGGAACTTTGGAAAGGTTGCAGCCCCTCAATTTGGGAAAAATGTTAGAATATCTAAATCTCTTCCACTTCTAAAAGGCTACAAATCCTTGGCTATGAAAGAAGAAACAGAGATTAGGTAATTTGCAAAAAATCTCATTGTTAGTTCTGACAGCAGTGGGCCTAGATTTCCCAGCCTCCTGTGTCCTGGCCCTAAACTCTTTCACCAGGGCTCAGAGTGCCCAGGCCTGGAATTCTTCAACCTGTGACCAGTTTACATTCTGAACTTATTGCCAGCCAGTCACGCATTTCTCAGAGACCCTACTGCAGTGACGCAAGCCCTGACATCACACAGAACCCCAGTGGCCAGGGGAACCTGTCTGATTTAGCTCCATTAAGAACAGAGTGGGCAGGGACTAGAATCATCTAGAGAAGGGATTCTTATGGTGTCTTGGAGGTGGGGCCAGTCCCTGACCACAACACTCCACATATCAAAGACTTTAACTTAGGTCAAGGGAAGCGAAGCAGATGAAACGGTGTTTCTAGAAAATCCAGATCTGGGACACGAGATGTGCCATGATGAATGACTTACCCAAGAACCAGCTTCTATGAGGCATTATGCTAAAAGCATGGACCCAACTTAGGTCAAGCCTCATAAATCCAAAGACCAACCAGGATGTCACAGTGGTCTTCTGAAGCCTCAAGGCCACACACCCACATCCCCCGAACTGAGAAGAGTTTCTACAAAACACAAACAATACTTTCCTCACCAATGCCTTTAAATCTGAATAGAGACAGGCACCTACAACAAGTTGACCTCCACAATCTCTGCACCCACCAAAACCCAAACCCTACCCAAAACGTGTGGTGCTTCTAGTAAAGCCTTGATTTTATTTACCTCATTCTTTGGCAAATGAGTAGAATCTGCCTCCACTTTGGTACTTCTAATATAAATTTCGAAGCTCCTTAGTTTTAGTTAAAAAGCCTATGGATCAGTTAATACCAATTTGATGGTGAGTACATGTGGTGCTTGTTTTTCCATTCTTGTGATACTTCACTTAGTAGAGGGGCTCCAGCTCTACCCAGGATAATACAAGAGGCACTAGATCACCATTGTTTTTTGTGGCTGAGTAGAACTCCATGGTATATATATGCCACAGTTTATTAATCCACTCATGTATTAACTGATCAACACTTACATGCACATTTAGTAATGTTCATCAGGTGTCGGGCAGGTGGGAGGGGGGCAGGGGGGATGGGTGAATTCACACCTAATGGGTGCAGCGCACACAGTCTGGGGGATGGACATACTTGAAGCTCCGACGCGGGTGGTGCAAAGGCAATATATGCAACCTAAACATTTGTACCCCCATAATATGCTCAAATAATAATAATTTTTAAAAAGCCTATAGAACAAAGGCACACATAGAGCCTTTTAAAACCATTTGCCAAAACCACATTTTGACAATTACAACAGCAGCCAGTACTTTCTGGACACTTACTGTGTGCCAGCCCTTCATAAGCACTTTCTCACGTGGCCCTCCTCATGCCCCCATGAGCTAGTCTCTGGTGTCCAGAGAGGAGACCTGAGACTTGACAGCTCCAAGTGACTTGGCCAAAGCCACACAGCTATGAACTCATGTTCAAGGCCCCGCAGTCTGTGGCTGGCGTCCGTACTCTCGGCTGCTGCGCACGCTCAGGTCTAGTCATACATCGAACCACTGCGTTAACACACCCACCCCCTTTCCCACCATTCCAATACTCCTCTCTAGAATGTCCCATTTGAGGCCAGCAGAAACAAGTGACACAATACAGTTTGGTAGTAAATGGTCTCTTTTTTGATTTTTTTTTGTGCTTTGGTTTTAATAAGCCACTTTCTGCAGTAGGATTAAAAGGGTGCAATAGTGTTTCTTCAAAACACCCAGGAAAGAATGTGCCTCGGGGCTGCTGTGCAGACGGACGTCTCTGGCTGGAAAGCCCCAGGTCTCCCTCTCTTGGTTCTCTGTTCAGTGTCTCTCCTTCAAAGAGACTTTCCTTGACAACCCACCCACCATAAGCAGCACCCTCTACCCTCTCCCTCCTTAGCCTGCTCCATTGCTCTCCATGGCATTCTTCACCACGGACCTGGCATATGTTTACGTGTTTGTTTATGACCTGCCTTCACTGCCCCGGAATGTAATTTCCAGGGAAGAGACTTGGCTTTGCTAATCATTCTCTCTCCAGTGCCTACAAAGGTGCCTGGCACAGAACAGGTGCTTAGAGCAGGGTCCCCGGCCGATGATAAATTATATAATTATTTCATTATATATTATAATGTAATAATAATCGAAATAAAGTACACGATAAACATAATGCACTTGAATCATCCCCAAACCATTCTCCCCCTCCCTAGTCCATGGAAAAATTGTCTTTCATGAAAATGGCTCCTGGTGCCAAAAAGGTTGGGGACCACTAGCTTCAAGTATCTGTTAGTAAATCAGTAAATCTCTTGGTGGCAGAACAACAGCTGCTTTGTATTTTCATCTCTTTGCTTAGCTGTAATTTCCAAATTTTCAGCAATAAAATTGCATCTCTCTTTATACTGTGGAAGAAAAACACTGTTTTCCAAGTCTTCCCTTTTGAAAACACAACCCTATTATTCATTTGTGCACATAAACTCAAAGGTAGAGATGACAGCTGCTTTGGTCACTGGTAGTCTGGAGGCATGAAAACCACTGCCGAATTAATCCCCAGGTACCCTGGGATGACAGCTCAGCATGCCCAGGCCCAGTGTGGCACGCACACACCGAGGGCTTTCCTGGCCAACTCAGCTGCTACTAATGGCCCTCTGTCCTCCCCACACAGCACAGCCAGGGGCTGACAGCCACCTTCTTAATTCTCATGGCATTGCATTCCTGGGCAGTACAGAGAAGGCAGTTTATCATTGTCACCATGTCACTCGTGTCTGACTGAGGTCAGAAACATAAGGAGAAAACTGAGCTCACAGTTGTCTCCAGGAGACACCCACGTGCCTCTGCAGAGTTAAGATTCAGAGAACCACTGATGAGAAACCACTGGAACTCACTGGAACTTTCACCAAGTAGTTCACTATGTTTCAAGTCAGACACCATCAGATACAGTTTTTACTAATCTTCTCTTTGCCCCACCCCAACAGCACCCTGAAATAAAGCCTTAAATATTTACTTTGTTCTTCTGCAAAGCTTGCTATAACTTGCACTGCTCACATTAACCATACTTAATGAAAGCAATTATTGAGAAAGTTCTATTAGCGTAGAGCTTAGACAGGTTAATGACTGTCTTCCCTTGAGAGCTGAGCATTCCTGCACAGTAATTTCCCTCCCTATTTTGGAGTGTGAAGGTGCCGTGAGGGGCCAGGCACAGTTTCTGGACCTGCCTGAGTTTGATGTGACAGGTGGTATAGGGGCCATACAACTTCCACCATGTGATAGGGGAAATTCTTTCTGTACCTGTTCCTATAGGTCATTCCTATCCCTTTCCCCAGATAACTACAGAGTTTGAAGGTCATTCCCAAAACCAAAGATCAGGCAAAGACCAGAGTCAAAGCAGCACTAGGTTAAGGGTCAAGAACGATATTATGAGGACAGCCAATACTCCCAGGCTCCCTCCCTCCTCCACTAGATGGTGACCTCTACATTTCTAGCGGGATGCCCAGCTTCCCACCTGGCTGCATCTCCACTGACTGACACAAGCCTGCCATCATGCAGTCAGTGTAGGTTGGATGTAAGATACATCAGCATTGGCCACATTATGTCTGTGGCCACTCCTTTACAACACAGTGGTCACGAGGGTAGGGACAGTAGGTCAAGGGGCCAAGGCTCTCAGTATGCATTATCTCATTGCATCGTCACCACCAGAATGCTGATGTCTCTTTCTCTCTGCTACACAGAGCATGCAGCTAAGGCTCAGCAATGGTTAATAAAACGTCAAAAGCAAATATATAAGGGGACTCAAGAGTTCTACTCAAAACACCTAATGCCAAAGACCAAGTCCAGGTTGACTGCCAAGCAGCTTCTGGAAAGCCCTTTTCCCAGGTCTGGTTTTCTCTATAAAATATATCATTGGGACCAGGTAGTTTACATACCCATCAAGCACTGACCACCCGCTACACTCTTGGCCCAGGGATCAGACTTGAGTTGCATTCTTTAAGAAGCATCTGAACCGATGTCCAAAACCTACTGAGCTCTGTATCTCGCACTTGGCACCTTCAGTGTCTTTCCTGTGTTAACTCACGTTCCTACCACCACCATGGCAGGAGTCCTCATGCCCATTTTATAAAAGAGGGAACTGACTGGGTTTATCCAAGGTCACAGGGCTAGGAGGCCGCTGAGGTGGGATTAGAACTCAGGCAGCCAGGATTCAGCATCTGTGTCTGAACCACAATCCTATGGCTGCTGTTTAACCAGGTCCCCCACTGGGGGAAAGTATTAGCACAAGCTCTTCATTGCACATTTCATTTGACTCTGGTTCAAGAGCCCATCTCTGGCTGCACCAAGGGATAGAAAGAGTTTCCACCATCAATGTTGACTCGAAAAGCTCACTAACATGGAATGTCAAGGCAGCTTGAAATGAGTTGTCCAACTCGGACAAGACAAATCAGAATGTAGTTTAAAACCCTTTGTCAATCCCTGACATGTAGTCCTCTGCTGGCTTTGTCCATGCTATGGGCCCTCAGCTTGACATACGTGGATTTGGGGTCTGCAATCATCCACACAGGACTTGCTGAATGCTCAAAGATAAGAAAGGGACAGAGAAAAGAGACTGTGCAGTAAGGATAATGAAGATATTTCTGTTGTCCCAAACCATGGGCAGTTCAGCCCTCTCTATCACATACTTAAATTGGATCTCTCTTTCCCTGATCTCTAAACTCAGCAAAGAATTTCAGACCACCTTCACCCCACATGGTTTCTCTCTTCTTTTTCTGGTATATAAGTGAGAAGAGAAAAAAAAAAAAATCAAAAAGTAGCAACTGATTTTTATTTAGGCCGCCTAATTTTAGAAGCTGTGGATATGTAAAGCCAAAAGCACAGCTTAAAGTAAAATCTCTCAATATCCCACAAACCTGCAAACCCATAAAGCCTTTTCAGAAACACGGAGACATCTCTCTCCTCGCCCCCACCAGATCAGCTTTATTCTAAATTATTTTTTTTACTGAATTTTTAAAGCTCAGGCTCTAAAATGAGTCTGTTGAAATACATGTCAACGAAAGCAGGTAAAGGATGAAACGCCAAACACAAGGGAGTATCTGAGAAAGCATATGTTATGTTGTAGCTGTGGAATGTCTATTGAATCAATACCATATGTAAGCTGATATCACAACTGTATACACATACCTCATTAAGCCAAATTAGAGCAAGTGGGATCTGTCACCTTCTGATTAAAACAAACAAGTCTAATTTCAGTGTGTCCTATCTCTGATACAAAGAGCACGGCTGCACAGAGGCATTTGCACGAACAGTAAAGCCTGCACAAGGGCCCCAGGCCAGCCCTGCAGTGCATGTTACTGGGGACTGCTGCTCTTCCTGCTGTTTCCCCATCAAGTGGCAAGGTAGGAACAGCATTCCCTGCAGGGATACATACCCTCACTTTCTGAAATCAAAAAAATCTGTGTATTCCTTGAAGAGTCAGTAATTAGTCCAAAGGCATGAGGATTGCCGGGTCCCTGTTTCTTTTCTGCAAGAACTACTCATTCAGAGCAACCTATAACCTAATGGAGGCGTCCTTGAATGGTTTTTTTTTTTTTAATCCTACTTATATATTTTTTTGTATTCTCGGTTTTCAGGAAGTGAAACAAAGCAAAAACATCTCCCCTTTTTAGCAACACAGCAGTCGACGTTCCAGGTGCTTTCAAAAGGATCCAAGGGCCTGCCAAAGTAGGCCAGTGTTAGCAACAGTGGTAGAGAAGTGAAGGCGCGGCCATTGCTGTCATGACAAAAGCTCCAGGACACAGTGGCTGACCTGGAGTGAGTTCAGGAGAAGGCAGAGTGAGCTCAAGTAGACAAACACTTATTGACAAAATCTGCCATTTGCTGGGCTCCCAGCTAGGCACTGAATTTAAAAGAAAAATGCAGGATATTGCCCATACCTTTGAGGAACTTAGAAACTGGCTGTGGATCTAGGCAAGGAGAAGTCCAAGGACACACAGCAGTGGCGGGAATACAAAGCAAGGCCACTGAAAACCCCTTGGGGGTGAGGAGGACAAGCAAGTCGTCTTACGGAGACAGTGCTTCAGGTGAGTCTTGAAAAGGATTAGTTAGAATAATAAGAATAATAAATAAGAATTAGCCAGAACAATGGGCATGTCAGGGCACGCCAGGCCTTAAACAAAAATGTACAAGGGCATGAATAAACAGTATGCCGTGGGCTGGGCTCGCTCCCAGAGGAGCTGAGGCACACTTGGCCACAGAGTACATAGAATGGTGGCAGAAAAGTTACCCATCCAGAAACTTCGCCCTCTGAACCCTCAAGGAGAGAAAAGCTCGAGTCAGACTCAAGGCTCTGGAAAGCCATACCATGATGTGACATGTGACGAGGGTTTCTAGTAGCTATATGTATTTTATCTGCTTGTCTGGAATCTCTTCAGGGACTCTCTCCCACACCACGAAATCTCAGGAGTGACCCACATGACCCAGGCCTGGCCAATCAGGATGCCACACATCACTGGGTACCTGTGATTGGATCACAAACAGGAACAGAGTCCAAGCCGAGCCAATCAGAGCCCTCCCCCAAGAGTGTTGCTGAAACTCCCAGAAAAGCAGCAGAGTCTGCTGGGACTGAAAACTAAAACCGAGAGCTGGCTCGGGACTATCCCTGTTCCCACCCTGCAAAGATGGCCCGAGAATGAAGCCAAGGCAGAAGACAGCACAGCTGACGTTCCTGAAGACCATTCCCATGTCTGAATCTGGCCAATCATCCGTCATTGACTTTTCAAGTGACATGAGCCCAAATTTCCTTTTCTGTAAGCTAATATGAGGTGCGTATCTTGCCTCTTGCAACCAAGAGATTACTGACAAATGTGTGGACTTCCTGAAAGGCCTCCAAGTATTAACAATAAAGGGACAAAAAGGTCAATTTGAGCATTTCAAGTTTAAAGCACTCAGACGAAATAATATGTCCAAGGATGTTTTCTAATCTATAAAGCACTATACAAATATTAGTTAATAATTTCACTGTCAGTGGTTAAATATGAATAGTCACTGCAATGTTCCATTCTTATGTTTAATGTTCCAAATATGTAACTTTTAAATGGCAATTAACAAATACTCACATAGGACTGACTTTGCGCCAGGCATTTTTCTAAGTACTTTACTTTTCCCCACTTAATCCTCTTAACAACCCTGTGAAATGAGTGTTATTAATTCTCACATTTTACAGATGAGGAAACTCAGCCACAGAAAGGTTAAGAAGCTTGCCCAGAGTCACACAGCTCTGAAGTGGTGGAACCAGGACTTGAACTAGGACACTCTGGGCTCCATATTTAAACCAATATTCCCAAACAAAAGTCTTACAGCAAAGTACTTTATACTCCTTAAGTTACTCCCTTTATACTCCCACATTAAGACATGGCTACTGTCTTCACAAAATGTTATCTCTTTTCTGGGTTGTTTCCTCAAAAAATGAGGGACCCAGTCATCCTTCAAGCTACACTCTTGGGAATCATTATGACGACTTCTCCCTCACCCGCTCCCCGTGGTCTGCAAGTGTTCCCATCATGCCAGCTTCACCCTGACACGGGGCTCCAATTCTCCCCTTCTCCCTGGGCCTCATGCATATGTCTAGTTCCAAGACCCCCTCCCTGGGTCAACTGAAGTCTCTCACCTGGCTTCTGATGGGAGCCCTGACATGCATCTCACTTCCACATGACCATTAATTGTTCCCTGAAAATACAGACCTCAACTATTACCCTCCTGCTTTAACCTCTCATCAGCTGCCCCTGCTTAGAGAACCAAATAAGAAACTCCTAAGTTCAACACTAAAAACTCTTCACAAATTCCCCAACCTATACCTCTCTAGTCTCATCTCCTTCCATATTGCTCCAAATCTGCAGTGTAGGGTATTTTATGCTGTAAAGTAGATCTTCGGGGACCTGTCTTGTTTTCCTTATTTAATTTACTCTCATATCCTGATAATTACATACTCTGCTGAAAATTAATAAAATAGAATGTCTTCTAAAACATTTTGCAATTTAAATCCACTCTTAGACTCCTTTCCACCATCATTATTCTGAATTAGTGGCTCTTTCATGAAAAGAAATAATTACCTTCTACATGAGCAGGAATAAAATGCACATTGCCAAAAATGCACTGGTTGTGGGCCAGGAGAGGAGTTTCTTAAGGTTGGGATCCCAAAATAGTTTTCTGGGAGCCTAGAAAACCTTCCCTTGGAGTTCTCAAAGACCAGTAGCAAAGCTAAAAGGGGTGGGAGGCTTAGAAACCGTCTTGGTAAAGCAGAGCAAAAGAGACATTAGGTCTCAGATGGCCAATCAGGAAACCTCAACATCTGTCTCAGGCATCTTTCTGCACTGACAGTAGGTGGCAATACCTGCTGGCACAAGATTCTAACAATACCTCGGAGATCAGGGTTTCCCAATCACAGTATGATTGACATTTGGGATTAGATAATTCTCTGTTGTGGGGGCTGTCCTGTATATCGTAGGGTGGACTTCTGGTTCCAAAATGGTGGCATAGAAGCAAACTAGTTTCACTCTCCACCACAGAAAACCAAAAACAAATACACAGTGACAAGATTATCACTGGAAATCTCCAAGAACTCAAATATGAAGATGAGACAGTTTTCCTGAGGCCACAGAGAAATGAAAAAACTCCAAGTCGATGGTAGGAGAACTGGAATTCCACATTTGCGACAACTCTCCCCCAATTCTGCCCAGCACCAAGCATATGGAAAATTTCCCCACACTGTTTCTTACGCTGAAAAAAGTGAAATCAAGGTGGTCAACCATCTTCTCCACCATCTTAGGCTCCCTGGCAGGAGATCTATCCCTGCCTCACCCCATAGGAAGAACTGAGAGTGCCTGAAGGGAGAACTAGCACTCAGGACAACCAGGGACAAAGTAGGGAGGCAGAACTACATATCCCTAGAAACCTTGCTGTGTAATCCAGCTAAAGGAGAGGCCAAATCAGATTGGCTGTCTGATTGGGCATCATGCTGTAGGAAAGGCGTCCTCAAACTACGGCCCGCGGGCCACATGTGGGCCGCCTAGAACATTTATCCAGCCCTCCGGGTGTTTTCGCCACCGCTGCCAGTCCTGCTTAGCAGCCGACTCGTCTTGGGCCCATAGTGCATACTCTCCAATGGTGTGAGGGACAGTGAACTTGCCCCCCTGTTTTAAAAGTTTGAGGACCCCTGCTGTAGGAGGTTCATCCCAACGGTCCCTGGGCCTGAACCTCTGGCTAGCCTCCCCACACTGCTAGGAGATCCCCTTTCGAACTTCCCCCACTTGGGAAGGGCAGCACTCTAATCGGTTACCAGAGCTGAGGCAAACCTGGGCTTAAGGCACCGCCCGGAGCTGAAAAGGAGGCAGTGACCTAGTGGTAAAGAAACTCCAAGCAAATATATCCAAGAAAAACTAAACAAGCCAGATGGAGAAGACTGGAATAACTAATCCTTCAATGCAAAGACAGACACATAAATCCACAAAAAATAGCAGTAAACAGGGAACCATGAACTCCCCAAACAGAAAAAGCAATGAACCAGTGACTGACTCTAATGAGATGACAAAATGTAAGCTCTACATAGGACCAAGAATGCAACGTAGCAATTTAAAGGGAACTAACTCAGTGAGCCCCAAAAGATCACAGAAAAGAAATTCAGAAATTTATCAGAGAGAAATTAAACGATTGAAATAACTTAGAAAAAAATCAGACAAATCTTGGAAGTGTGAAATACATTTCCTGAACTGAAAATAAAAATCACTCGAGGCTCTCAATAACAGAATAGGTCAAATAGAGGAAACAATCAGTGAGCTCTATACCCATTTGAAAACAAGCAGAGAAGAAAAAAGAAAGAAAAGCAATGAAGACTGCCTACAAGATATAGAATATTACCTCGAAAGACCAAGTCTAAGAACTATTAGTGTTCAAGAGGGAGTTGAGCAAGGTGGTAGAAAGCTTATTCAAGGAAATAACAACATAAAACTTTCTAAACCTTGAAAAAGATGTGTGTGTGTGTGTGTGTGTGTGTTTGTGTGTGTGTGTACAGGAAGGTCAGAGAACATCAAACACACTGAACCCAAATAAGACTACCTAAAGGCATATGATATTCAAACTCCCAAAGGTCCAGGACAAAGAGAGAATATTAAAAGCAGCAAGAGGAAAGCAGCAAACAGCATGTAAAGGTGCTCCAATTCATCTGGCAACAGACTTCTCAACAGAAATCACACACAGGCCAGAAGGGAGTGGGATGACATTTTCAAACTGCTGAAAGAAAAAAAAAAAAGAAAAAGAAAAAAGAAAACCACCCCTGCCATCCAAGGATATCATATCCAGCAAAGTTCCCTTCAAATAAAGGAGAGATAAAGTCTTTCCCAGCACAGAGATTTCAGCAGCACTAGACTTGTCTTGTAAGAAATGCTAAATAGATTTCTTCAGTCTGAAAAGAAAAATATACTAACACAAAAAACCATTTGAAGGTATATTATAGGATGTTTAGCAGCATCCCTAGTCTCTATCTAGTAGATATAAATAGCACTTCCCAAATTGTGACAACCAAAAATGTCTCCAGACATTGCCAAATGTTCCCTGGGTAGGGAAGAGGAGAGCAAAATTGCCCACAGTTAAGAATCACTGCTATAGATACACAGTCTTGAAGGTCAGTATCACTTCGAACTATATTTTTCTTCTTAAGGATAAAAATCAAAACTCCCTTGACCACACAAAGTGAAAACCACACCAACAATGACAAGCATTTCCTGTGAAGACAGCAGAAGAATAGCTTCTGACAAGTTATCCAAATATTTATTGCTACTTTTGCAAAGAACAAAACAGAAAGTGACAGGTAGACAAAAGCACATTTGTTGTTTCTTGCTCAAATTAACAGGAAAGCACCCTGAAATCTCATCTCTGTCCTGTCTCTTGGCAGTTTCTAAGGTCCCACAGACTGGCCAATAGGTGACCTTGAAAAGGCACCTGCTGAGCCATTGGGCTGGGACCTGGGACACTTCAGGTGCTTCTTCCACAAAACTCATAATACAGATACACAAACAGGGAAACAGCACAGGTGCAACTTAATTTCAGGGTCCATTAGCAGCACAAAGGGGGGAAAATTACACTTCCAAATGCAAGCTCTGGAACTCAGCAGGGACATTTTTCATTTTCAACTTTCAAACGGTAGGAATAATAATTATGGCTGTTGTTTTTAACACATTGACTGCCACAGTAGAAAAAAATTTTTTTTCCTGGGGCCACAGTGTTTTATTAAAACAAAATAATCCTGTTTTAATTTTTTTAATTATTTTTCTGTGCATGAGCTATGTGCAATGCAATCCACGGTTTTAGAATTAAACTATCAATGTTAATTGTAACAATAAGAATATCGACGAGTAAGATTTTCACGAACCAACCGCAGGGTTTTGCTTCACAAAACCCTGGGCTCAAAACTAGCCTGAGTTAAACGCAACTCACATGGCAGTCAATGTGTTAAGAACAGCATCCAAGTTCAAATACACTGCACTTCAACCCCAAACAGTGGAATGTGCTGCATGTTGCAAGTGACCTTGGAAAAATGCACAGCTGCCTGAAGTTCAATTTGGACTAAATACCAGAAAACAGTCATTTGAGTTGTGCCTGCACCTTTGATTTAGTGATCATGCTTTCTAAATGACTTTGCAATTATAAGTGGTCATAACAAAGTGGGTCCCTATCACTGTGTTTTGGCTTTCAGAGAATAGTCAGCACCGACCAGTTATTCAGCTAACGTTGAATGACAACTAGTTATTGAGAGTATAAATAACCACACACACATGTACCCTTGTAGAAAGCTGTACAATGTCCCCATCTTCTAAAATTGTGGTCCCCAACTCCCAGTCTGCAGCCTGTTAGGGACAGGGCTGCAGAGCTCCGCTGTACCCCCAGTCCCCCGACATCCATCCACAGAAAAATTGTCTTCCATGAAACTTAGGAATCAGAGGGAGTGCACAGCAGGAGCTGAGCAGCAGGCAGAGCTTCCTCTGTATTTACAGCTGCTCCCCACCACTCCCACCACCGCCCGAGCTCCGCTGGTCCCTGGTGCCAAAAAGATTGGGGGCCACTGCTTTATCACAATCTAAAGTTGCAACCACTACATCCCAGGGAGACTCACAGAATCATCGATGCAAGGCTCAGTCATGACCGACAAAATAAGCAGTCCCACTTCTTAGGTGGTGTCTGCTGAGGTCTGAGAAAGGGAAATGAGATACCAAGACACACTTCCAAGCAAATGCCCATAAATACAGAGAAGAGGAACTATAAGGAGAAACTCCTGGAGGTGAAACCAAAGGCTGTCCCCTCTAAGTATAATCCAATCCATGTGAACAGTATTTATTAAGTACCTTCAACAGGTAAGGCTTTGACCAAGACACAAAAGCAGAACAAAGATAAATCAGACACTGTCTCAGTTCTCAGAAGACAAGTATTTGCATTATCAGATATCTATACTTTCTAGCTTCCCCATATCGAAAAATTACAGACCCAATCCTAGTCGCTCTACTTCTTCATTTCAGATCACAAAACTAGTGAAAAGGCAGAATGGGTCTTTCCAAAAACCATGGCCTCATTCTGAAAGTGGATAATTTTGACAAGGGAACATTCAAGCGCTTTCAGAGAGTAAAGGTGGAGAAATTAATTTACTGTGTGATTAGTGGAAGGGTGGGGATTTTTTAAAATCTGCTTTTTCATTTCATTCCCCTTCCTCTTCAACAAGATAAACAGAGCTCAAAAGTGGAGTCCAATCTGATTTCTTAATTTTAATAAAATTCGTTTCCACCTAAATTTCTCCAGTGGTGCATTCACCTTTGCATTTAATGGATGATAATTTTGAAAAGAAAAGCCATTTTGGATAAAAGCCACACAGAACATGGCTAAACAAAGAAAGGAAAGGGCACACACATACACACACAGGGCCATTCCTCTAAAGAAAATAAATTTAGGGAACCTTTCTGTAACTGCGATGGTACCCAATTTAGAGACAGTATGTAGCCAGCTGAAAGATATATCAGCAAGCAATAAGACACAACAGTAAGCAATCAGAAACATCAGTGAGCAATAAGACGCCAGAGTCAGCAGTAAGACACACCAGGGAGAACATTTCTGAGCAATTACCACATGTCTCAATGCAGGAAGGGAGAATTAAAAAACTTTGCTCCACTAGGAGTGGAACTCCATAAAACTGAGCTCTCTCTGAGCTCAGGAGCCATTTCTGAGTTGACAAGAGGGGTCCGAGGACCACCAGCAGGGCCACAGATCGGAAAGAGGGCAGAAGGGCAAGGAGGGGCTTCTCCCAAACAAGAACTGCCCACTTAAGTCCTCGTCCTTCTTTGCAGCACCCCAATCCATAGACGTGACAGATAGTTTTAAACAAAAGTGTTGGTTAATTGACAAGATACAACGGACCCTCAAACTTCTGGGGGAAATGAAGGAGGATGCTCAACACATCTATATCCGCTCTGGCCAACAGTGTCTAAGGAAAAGATACCCCTGCGTGTGACTGTGCACACACGCATACACAAACATACACACACACGCACAGAGGGACCAACCAGCTTTTATAAAGGGCAGCTAAAGGAAGAGACCCTGAGACAGAGAACTTCCTTATCAGACAGATTATTAAATACCCCAGGAAACTGAGCTCTTCTTCTCTGGAACCCTTTAATCGTAGCACCTTTGTACAGACTCATTCTTTACAATAATTTGCAAACAGAAGCAGGAGAAATGGAGCAAAAGCCCATAACCGCTTCTCTACATGGTGCTAGGAGGTCTCAAGCTGAGCTCAGGGGATTCCAGCACCAATGGTTCGCCTCTTCCCAGTACTTAAATTCCATGAAACCTGGGAAACCGCTTACTTCCCAGAGACATTGTAAAGTACAGTCATGTACCTTGGAGGGTCAGGAAGAGTAACTGGTATTTCCGGGATGGCTGCAAGATGTCAGTTCTCTCTCCTTCCCTCCCTCCCAGTTTTTTCTGGGTCGCAATCCATTTCTAGTCTATTATCTCCTCCGTAAGGCACCTATGCCTCAATCCTACCCACCTTCGGAGTTTACCGTCCTGCAGGAAGCCTTCCAAGGTCACCTCCACTTCACCGTGCCCGTGGTGTGGTGTTATCTTAGGAAAATATTAATGTTACACACACCCAATTAACCAATCAAAATTGTGAAGGTATAGACCATATCCTACACACACCTGAAAAAATGTAAAAGTATGAGAACGCGGTTAATTATTAAAAACATGACTCTAAACTTGCTCCTATTTTCCAAAGAAGAAAAAAAAACCCACTCCAGTTCTTTAAATATCATTAAAGATACTATGGTACATCTAAAGGAGCCCCACTCAGAGCCAATGGCCTAGAGATGCGCTCAAGAGGTATTTGATAACTGAAGCTACCTCGATACCCAGGATTAGGATCCCATCTGAAAGCAGCAGCCACCAAGTCCCTCCTATTTCATTCCAGGAAGACAACCCATGACCCAGAGCCCTGTGACACAAAGCTCAGGTGGAAAAGTCTCTTTGTGGACCTGGCAACAAATAGGACAGCCAGAGACAGCAGGACCTCACATCAGAGGACAAGAGGACAGCAGGCGTGTTTGCATGGGACAGAGAGAAGGGGCAACAACATTAAAGATGGAACACCCCCTCCCACCTCCGGAAATATGACGCAGAACAGTGATGCAGCCGGACGGGACCTTCCCAGCAGCATTTTCCACTGGGCGCAGCGGGGGGCGCGGAGACTGGAGAGGCATGGCTCCCATTTATTAATGAGCAGCTCGACACAGTGGGAGGGTTTCTCGTCTAATTACAGAAGCCGTTGGAAGTGCAAGGAAGACAGAATTTATGGCCTAGATGACACTGCCTCTGTGTTGTAATTAAAAGTTATTTTTAATACCTTTATTTAGTTGGACACTTTAGATTATTAGAAATATATTTTGCAATTTAAAACTTGCCAAAGGGCAAAGAACATAATAAAAAGTAATACAACCAGTTTGCATAATGTGAAACAATTAAGTGTTTTGACATTGGGAGGTGGGAAAGGAAAAGAATCTCTCCTACTTAAGTCTGAATTTTTATAAGAAAGGAAGAGAGGGAAAGAAAGCTTAAAAGAATATGGAACTAGATTTTTAAAAAGTGGAAACTAGATTTCAAAAGTAACTCAATCACTTACTTTACCCGTTAAACCAGAGTTTGGCTACCACCCACCTGCGTGAAAACATAGTTTATTCACAACCATTCACCTAAAACACCTAATCCTGATCCTCAGGCTCTTTGTTTTATACTGCGTCCCTAGGAAACAGCAGTCACCCTAATAAAGAGCAGTCCTGGCTCAAGCACAAAGACCCGGGGGCTGACCCCGGGTAGTGTGGTAGGGGAGGGGGTCCAAAGTGAGCTGTGGACAGTGACATGCCATGTATAATTTAGGTTTTGTTTTGAATTGATTTTTTCCGCTCTCATCCAATATTCTAGTTTCAAGAAGGGGCCAGACAAAAGGCCTCCCAGTGGGAATTGCATGGCAGTGCCCAAGAGTGGCTACAGAATCTGGCCAGGACTAGGCAAGGGCCATGTACCTCCCAAATGCCATTTCTGGAATTTATATTTCTCCATGTACACATAGGAGACATTTTCTGCAATGGTGGCTCTTCTTTAATAGGGAGCAGAGAATATATGTAACACTTCTGAAATTGTCTCATGGGAGTGGGGAGGAGAAAGGAACTCTAAAAGGGATAAACTTCTTCAATAACCTCTCTGTTTCATGTAATCCATGCTATGAATCTTCTCATTAGAAGAGAATTCCAGGAGCTCATTATGCACAAATGTGTCACAGAAATCACTAAATATTATACATCATGATGAGACTATAAAAGCATTTTAAGATCTGTTATTCAAACATAAATTTAAACTTACCTTTACAACAGTCATACCAAGTTTACAGAATTTGTGCTATATGGGTATCAGTAAGAACCACTGTGCTCCTTTATCCTTCTCCTAGTCCAAAGCAAGGCTTGACTCTATGTCGGGATACAGCATTGCCATCCTTACCTGCTACATTAATCTTCTCAAGTGCTACCAAGCTGGGAACAGCTGTGGTGGAGTTGGTCGAGTTTGTCCCTGTGCCATTGACAACAAGATTGTCCACCTTCGACTCTAACTTGCCGATGCGCTGCAAAATGTTATCCAGTAACACAGCAAGGGTCTTCTTCAGATCTGTAAAAGAAGATGCAGACAATTTTAAAATACTCTGGCCTCCGCATGCACGTCTGGCTCGCTCTCTAACATGCAGCACAAAACTTCTCAAATGGCTCAGAAGTGGCACAAAAGATCTGTCCTAAAAAAACCATATCTTAAAGGTGACAAGGGCCATCTTCAACTGGCTCAGACCCTACTAAATGGATCAGTCTGCTGCAGAACCCAAATCTGGCAAGGAGTGACATTATAAAAATACTTCCAGCTACTAGGTTGACAGAGCAAACTGTTGCTTAGCATCCTACCACTACACTGTATTAAATTCCTCCTCCTCGGAGCACAGTGCTTTCTGACCCAGTGAATGACAAGCCAACGCTGCAGCATGGTCCCAAAGCAGCCTGTTGATCAAATTCATTATTATTTTTAGTGTTGTGTACTCTATCACGTCCCAGTTTTTGTTTTTTTTTTTTGAGAAGTGGTTACATATGGTAGCACTTATTAATAAAAGCCACAGTCCCCCATTTCCAGGCATGCTGGATAACCTAGAGTTGACTATAACCAGATTTAGAAAACTACTGAAAATAGAGAACTAGAGTCATTCATTTGCTCAAAAATATTTATTAAACAATTACTACGTGCCAGGCATTGTTCTAAGATGCCGGGGATATTCTCTGATGGTGCTTACACTTAAGAGTTTATTCCCTTTCTTATATATCTGATTGTTCATCTAAAGAGTAGTATACATCCCTCTGGATAAATTATAGGTGGTTGTCTTTAACCCTATGTAAGCATTTACTAAGTTTATAGACAAGACATCTGAGGGGTTGGGGTGGGGAGAAGAGGAGATGAACTTAGACCCTCTCCTCTGGAAACTCATTATCAAAGATATACTGACTTGTGTTATCAGAAAGACAGATGGGCAACAGGACGCCCTCCCATGAGGACAGAGTCCAGACCCATTTCTGAACTGGGAGTAGGCCGGAGAGAAATGCACAGTGTGGGTGGCAGGACTGAGAAAAGCCCTGAGTTAAGACGAATGGGAAGTTGCCACCTTCCCTTCTGCTGGAAACAGAGCAGATGCTGTGACCTGGCCAGGAAACACACACACGCCTGGTCAGTCGCCAACCCAGACCACGGCCAACCAACCCTGGCCAAGGTGCACCCAGGCTATCCCATTTTGCCAAGTGAAGAGAAACTCTTCTGAAAAGAAACAGACACGCGATGAACGTGGAAGTTTATGTTCTTAGTGGTTTATAGACAGCATCACTAAGCAGAATAAAAACCATAAACAGAAACAAAACCCACACAACCTTTGTTCTAAAAGTCTGGTTCTTCGAATAAGAATCATTCCAACAGCAAACATTTAGACTCTTCAACAATGTTAAGATCTGCAGATCAAATACCTGACAAGGCCCATTCTTTGCTCTTCAGTGTGTCTCTTACCTACAGGTACACAGTATTGTAAATATTTTTAAATTTTCCATACATTATGATGTTTTTACCTGTTAAAAACCTCCCTGGTCAGGCAGAGACTGTCTCTTGGGTCTAACCAATTCTTAAAAACAAAGGGCCCAGCCCCAGAAGCCAGTCTTTGATATGCAAATTAATCAATCCAAAGCCCTTCCTCTTCTCTCTGGCCCCCATATGGCAGACTATTCCTCTGCCTTAACCATCCCAGAGCCAGGTAACTACCATGTTTCCCCGAAAATAAGACAGGGTCTTATATTTATTTTTCCTCAAGACGACTCCCTATGGCTTATTTTTAGGGGATGTGTTATTTTTTTTAAGTACGGTACAAGAATCTACATTTATTCAAATATAGTTAAGTCGTCGTCTTCTGGAACATCATCATCACTCTCCAAAACCCTAATTCCATCCTGAATATCTTGAGATTCTATTTCTTTTAGAAACATTGGCCCCAATCTCTCATGTCAAGCAATAGAGCTCTCATCGGGCAGATGGGAAGGGCTGCTTGTGTTCTTTACCGCTCTGTGACAAAATGCATGGGTTGTGCAGATACTCTGCATAGCCACGCCCATCACTAGGTCTTATTTTCCAGGTAGGGCTTATATTGTGCAAATGCTTAGAAATCCTGCTAGGGCTTATTTTATGGGTAGGGGAAACACAGTAGAGACCAACTCTTTAGCCCAAAGCCCACAACTAGAGACCAACTCTATAGCCCAAAGCCCATGTGGCTACCAATTCTAAACTGTCCAACCCCAATTAGGGCTCTGGCTTTGCTTCCCCTAGTAGGTGTCTTCTGTCTCCAGATCACCCTGGTGTCCATCCCATGTGGCCTGCATGGCATGTAGTATCTATCTCTAGGACCTGTGAGTATAATGTGAGCTCCTGTGTCTCTTCATGGCCACATTTGCCCAGCCAACTCATAAAAGAATTGAAAAAACCTACACAAGCTAGCTATAGCTTTGGTGAAATTGGGTTAAAACCATGATTGCAGCAAAGACAGTAGAAGGGAACTAATGTTCCTGAATGCCTGTTATTTGCCACTCACATAGATAATCAAGTCTGTTTTGTCTTTACATCCTGTGAGGTAGGTGTGACTTCATTCTACAGATGAGAAAACTGAGGTTCAAAGACATTAAGCAACATGCTGGTGGTTACAAAACTACAACAAATCAGAATGAAGGTTTGCTCAGGTTTGCTTAATTCCCTGATGCCTCACTGGGGCCAGTCAGGAGTCAGAACTTGGGTAGAATAAAAGAAACCAACAGTGCATTTTAGAGTCTTTCATCGATAACAGTGGGTGAGGGCCTGACTTTGGAGCCAGACGTCCTGAGCCTGTGTCCTGCGCCTCTCTGTTCCCATTTTCTTGTCTGTAAAAGAGTGATATGAATGAGCCTCCTGCTTTAGGGTTGTTGCCAGAACTTAGTGAGTTAATATTTATATACTGCTTTGAACACTGCCTGACACATAATAAGCAATGCATAATTGCCTGTTGAATATGTAAACAAAACAAAACCTTCCTCTGGAAAAATGCTGTCCTCCTTCCTAAAGAAATCTCCTTTAGGGTGATGCAAAGTTTTATCATTTTCTCCCAAGGGTCATGAGATCACCCTCCTCTGGGGTGCGCAGTCCCATGGTCGGCATGACTCACAGTCTGACACTGGCACATGGTTAGCTGGCACGGACAGCGGGAGTCAGTCATCTGCTCTGCTCTGCCCCTGAGTCCACGGAATCAATCAATGGGCTCTCCAGAGTTCTGACGGTTGCCAGACACCAGCCACACAGGCGGGGGCAGTTGGGCCAGGGAGACGTGGCTGCCTTCCACATAAAGGAACACTCCCCAGATATAGGCGATAAGTAGCCACCATATCCGGCCTCTTTGCCTGGAGCCTGTATCACCAGCCAACCAGAATCAGAACGGAATCTAGAATATCATTTAACTATTATATTGGCAATTGCAGTTAACCAAAGCAGCCCTGGCCCTCCTATGTGACTTAACTCAGGGTTTCTCAACCTTGGCACTATTGACACTTTGGGCCTGATAACTGTTGTCATGAGGACTGCCTTGGGGCATTGTAGGATGTTTGGCAGCATCCCTGGCTTCTTATCCACTAAATGACAGTAGCAATTCCCCAGCTGTGACAACCAAAAACATCCCTTGGGGGGGCAAAACTGCCTTCATTTAAGAGCCACTGAATTAGGTACATTCCTCCAATTGCTACATTGTCCACTGCCCCTTTGTGGAGACACTGAGAGGGAACCGAGGTAGAGGGGTTATGGGATAGGGACTGCAAGAGTGAGAAGCCCACCAGTAAACCTGCATCAGTGGAGGCACTTCTGCAAATATGTTGGGAAGTACTGACGAGTGAAGTCTGCCTGTCTCCCCAAGGGAGAGCTAACAACAGAAGACTGGCCCATGCTGATGGGCGCTCAAGGGCTGTTAACGTTTTGGAACCAAGTTAAAGGCGACAGAACTACTGGACAGAGTCCCCGACTCATAGTCATTGGTGACAGCCATTGGTGGAGCACATCCTAGGTAGGATACAAAGTTGGCACACTAACAAGAAGATACTCTCCCTCAATTCTCAAATTACATTCCACCGGCAAGTGTGACCTACTATCTCTTCTTATTCCACCGGCAAGTGTGACCTACTATCTCTTCTTGACCCCCCTCTGCCACAGATTGATCTTCTGTGACTCTGTGACATGGGGTGAATACAGGAATTCACGATGATGAGGTTGGACACTAATGCTGGCCATCCCAATTCCACCACCATCTACTGACCCTTTCTATGTACCAGCCACTGTGTACTTTATGTAGATTAATCCTACGGAGACAATATGAGCATTATTCCCATCCCCACCTTACAGATGAATAAACCACAGCACAGACAGACTAAATGATTTGCCCCAGGTGACAGCAGACCCAGAACTGAAACCCAGACAGTCTGCTTCCAGAGCTGATGGCTCTGATTCAACATGCTCCACTACCCTCTTAAGAACCACCACGGACCTGCCCCGCCAGCAAGCATCTCTGACCTGCCACTTCTGAACCTACTTGTCAGAGATTAACCTCTGGGATTTCTGCCATGTGTTTTTGCTAAATCATACCCCAAACACCCTCAAGACTCTGATGCCACTGTCCCATGGCTACTCTGTCCACCTGACCCAGTGTCACTAAACCTCAGCCAGCTGACATTGAGTTAAGAGACTACTGGATACATCAAGTAACCCAACCTTAACTAAGAATTTGCCTTTCCATATCTTCTGACTTAAAATGAAGATGGAATATAAAGGTATCAAAAACCTTCAATTCTCTAGGCACTTCACCTGGGGAGGCATGTTTTCTCTTCCAATAAGAAAAAAACAAGAGTTCATTTTCAACTCAAGCGGCTATTTGAACCACCATTTCAAACAAAGCAGTTCAACACAGAAGATGCTGTTAATAAAACACACAAGGACAAAGATGATGTCAAGCCCATCTCTGTATTCTTATTAACTAAGCACAGGGCCTGGCACATTACTCAATAAGTGTTATGTAAGTGAAGAAATGAATGAATGAAACAAATGAACCATAGTCCTCCCACAAATAAGGCTAAAGAAATTATGCCTTTTCAGGTGATGAAATTATTTCTCACCTTCGTATTTTACAGTTACACCTGCAAAAACTGTTAAAAATTTTATCACAATTTAAAAAATAAAGGACTCTGTGTTTTAGTCTTAATGGTAACCCATTTATCCAATAAGAACTGTTGCCAACGAACAATTTCTATGGAGTTGAATTTTTAAAAAAGGGTGAAAATATTCCTCCAAATTCTAGTATGTTTTTATACTTATCACTGTGTTTTACAGTTATTATAGCAGTAAAACGTGTCCTCGGCAAGATTACGATTTTCAATTACTAACGAGCTTTTAAAATTTTGTTTGTGCTTCAAAGCCTTAGAAATAAAAATTTAATCCCAACATTACTGCTGTAATTCTGTGTTCTTAAGACTTACTGTACATGACAACGATGAGATCAAAGTAGTTGAAAACATTTAAAATGTCTCTCTCTGGGGAGAAAGCAAGCTTTGGTGTTTATCATGCCGGAGTTCTCTGATAAATGGTGAAATCAATTAAGCTGCATTAGAACAGGTGCTCTGATAGCTTCTCTAAGTTTTCAATGCCAGGAAGCCATGACATCTGGGGGTCAGAAGGGGCTGACAAGTCCTTGAAGAGGACAGCCAAGGAGATGTCACTACCAACCACATCTGCCTCTGTATCTGGAATTCAAGGAGGAGGGATCCCAACAGAGGGCCCTGCTGCTGGAAAAAGGGTTGTAGATCTATCAGCTAAAGCTGCAAGACTGGGTGGTAAATCCTGATTTCCCAGATCAGCCCATCAATCAATATTTGAAGAATTACCAACCAAGGCCGTGCCTGGGGCCCATGCTGTCCCCAGCTCCATTTGCCCTGGGCCATGCTTCTACTAAAGCAGTGGTTCTCAGCCAGCTGTACATCAGGACTCACCTGGTGGAGTCACCATTCCAGGCTGCATCTTCAATGTACTAAATTCGAATCTGCAGAGCCCCACTGTCAAGGATTCTGGGCATAGCTGAGGTTGAGATCTACTTTGAAGGTGTGGCCGCCATAAATTGATGGCACAGAACCAACTGTAATGAGCAAAGACTCACACCCAAACTGCCAAAAATAATTTATATCCCTGCTTATTCCTAACTCAAATCCCTTCTCGCCATGGCTGCCCCAAGAGGCAGAGTGTGAAGAACAGAGCCACAGAGCAGCTTCTCTTGCTGCTCCGGAGAAACTGGCAAAGACAAGGTGTTAATGAGAAAGGAAGGTGCCAATGAAAGAAGAATTAACCTCAACCTCTTATTTCCATCCACCAGGAATGTCAAGTTTCATCAATTATATATTTTTAAATTAATTTCAGGGTGACCTTTCCAAAGAAAGATAATACAGTCATAGTGATGACCAAAATATAGTCCATTCATTATGTACAAGGGCATTCAAAGCAGTGTTATTTATAAAAGAGAATAGTGTTATCTATTAGCAGATAAGAACTGGGAACTACTCAAACACCCAACAAAAAGATTAAATTACATTATATCATCCATTCACGAGATAGAATAAGTCACTAGATTGTAAACTCAGGGAGGGCAGGGACCAAGTCTATGTTGTTATCTGTTTATTGCCACTAGCTGTTAACATCAGTTCAATAAATACTTATTGAATGAATAGGTGAAAAAGAAGAAGCATACAGCCATCAAAAATATCTAATGGCATGAGGACATAAAGATAAGTTTTAAAAGCTGTATATAAAAATATCCCAATTTTTGAAAATGTACATATACGTACATGTATATGCATATACACACATACATAAGCACGCATCTACCTGCAATAAAAAGGTGGGAGACTGGAGGGAAATCAAAATTTTATCAGTAGTAAGATGGGTAAGGAGTATTTTTGTTCTTCATTCTTCTTTATACTTCCTCAATTATATACAAAATTATACATGCTCTCAACCTTACATAAAAATTCACATTGCTTTCAAAGTCACAAAGGCATTAAGTGCTATTTTAAACATACATACAGTGCAGTGAATTCTACTCTCAGGACTCAAAGATACTGCCACAAGTACCCACCAGAAACATCTCAGTGACCTCCACTGCCTTATCTCATTTGAATTTTAAAGCCAAATGGCAAATAATTCACCTGCATGCGAACTTACAAATGTGCCTTTCACCCTGCAGTTGGTCCAGGGAGCAGAGTTGGGACACAAAAGGGCATTGAACAACCATTAACAAAGTCAGAGAGCAGCTCAGATGCTCACCACCACCAACTAGCATTCTCTCCTGGCTTAAAACTATGGATTTAAGCTTTGACCAGAACTTGTACCTAGAAGTGGAATGTTCTTCCTGGGGGTGCTGCAGAGGGTGTCATTAGTATTTCAGAGAACTTTCCAGGCAGCAGAATCTGAGAAAAGATATCCAGGCCTGCAGATAATATCAAGTGCGTTTTATAGAATCTATAAATACCCAGAATGGAGTGCTTAGGCTGTCCTCTGAGTTTTCCCACCACCCAGCTAGCTATGGAATAGGAGCCGAGAATTTTAGCTTTTTTTTATGGAAGAGATAAGGACTAAGGTGCTAAGAGGTCAAGTCCACAGTCACCCAAGGTCCCCATCTGTCATGAGGCCCCACATCTTCCCGGTCAGGAAAGGTCAGCCTTGCACATTGCTCCTTTCTACTCAGCACCCCATACCAGAAACATCACCTCCTCCGATTACACGCACAGGTGAACCTGGCCACATCCAGCTCATCTTACAGCCCACAGAGCAAAATCTTATCTTTTGAACTTGGCAATGACAATCGCATCTCCTTGTTTGGGAGGGTGGTGGCAAGTCTGCCTTCCTTTAGAGTACAGCCAATTTCCTCTTGTGTCTGCTCAGGCCCCATCCCTGTAAATGCTGCACAAACAGGTTGCTGAAGCCCTGTGTTCACAAGAATAAGTGACATCGGGTCTACATGGACAGTTTTGGTTGGGTGGTGGCAGATATGGGTACACCCAGGACAGAGCCAGTGATAACTAACGGCAACAAATGTACTTTATGAATTTAAGTGCTTTAATAAACGTGTCATTTATAATTCTTTACAAGAAGCCTATGAGGTTAAGTGATATCATATCCTCTGCTTCACAGAAGAGGAAATAGGCTTTAAAAAGAGCAGTGACTTGCTCAAGGTTGCAAATCCAGCAAAAAGCGTGCACCCATCTCCCCCACCCCACACAGATACACTGGAACTGCCTCACAGGGTGAACAACGGCCCCCATGTCAGGGTCATGCACAATAGCTGCTTGGAGCCTCTTGGATGCATACTCCGTAGGTTATTTCTTCTCCTCTCCTGCTTCACTAAAACCATTACTAGATATTAGTCCCAGCTGTAACTATACCACATAGTCACAGAGTCCTCCTGGGGGGGGTAGGGGTAGGAGCTGCTATTCATTCGTGGCTCCCATTATGTGCCAGGCACCACTATGTGCTAAGGCCTGAGGCACGGTGGGGGGAACAAAACAGACCAGAGTCCCAGAGTCCCTGCTCTTTAGGAGCCGACGTTCTAACTGGGAAAGAGAAATGATCGGCACATGCAACAAACATGCAATGCTAGGTAGCTTGAGTGTTAGTCGGAATGACAATGATGGTTAGGTCAGGCCCTCCTTCCAGAACAGAGAATGGAAGGAAAAGAACAAATGAGGTGGAGGGAAGAGCAAATGCAGAGGCTCAGAGACAGGAGAATGCGTAGCCACCTCCAACAGCTTCGTCCTAAAAGACAGCGGTGGTCCCAAGGCAGACTCGAGGCCTGCAGAGCTCTCCGGGGTGCCCCCAGAGCCACGAGAGGGAGGACAGGGTCACGTGGAGCTACGGCTGCCAGGGAAGGTGGGGAACACCCTGACCCCGAGACTCAGACCCCACATACGTGTGTCCCCTCCTCAGCCCAGACTTGGAGCAGTGGCACAGCATGAAAGAAAAGGTCTTGATGACAAGAGAGCGGGAGAACAAACACTTTGTCCTGCTTTTACTCCTCTGGTCTAGAACACTCCTCAGACCTCCGGTCTGGGCCGGGTGTGCCTGTGAACTTGGCCTAGCTTTGATGAGGAGGATGCTGCAGGCGGGGCCAGACTCCACCACAGGATGGCTGGAAAAGCCCCAAGCCGCAAAGAGGCCCATTTTTAGGTTCCTAGTTGCTTAAAGCAGAAGCCCTTTCTTTAATCACACAGGCCACGTCAACGTGGGATAGCCGAGGCCGTCTCAGACGCACCCAACAGCCCAGCTATTTCCCTCCCTGCCTGTGTCACTCCAAGAACAGCGGACTTCCCTCAAGGGCAGGGAATTTCTGCTTCAGCAATGGTGGTTTTCCATACCACCACCCTACAAAAGCCCCTGCCCTCCAAAACACAGCCCCTTGATCATATTTGCAAGAACAGAAGCAAAAAGGAAAAGTAAAAACACAAAACAAAACACCCTTTACAAGCTTGCGTCTCTAATGAAATCCAACCTTTTTTTTTTTTTACTTCTTTTTCACAGGAGAGACAGAAGGAAACACTTGCAAAAGCTCTTGTCTGAATCTCAGAACAGTACCTGGATCTGTAACACGGGGCAGCTGCTGCCCTGTCCGAGCAACCTCTGGCAGCCCTGAATGGGGCTGACGTCTCAGACACGAGACCCCAGGCCAATGAGGGCCACTGGACGCCCAGAGCAGTCGCCTCTCCACGGCCTCTGGGTTTCCACCCGCATCCTGTGCCTCCTTAAGAAACTGGAGGAACTTCCTTGTTTGTTACCTTCCCTCCTCCATATGGAGCCGGCAGTGGGGCCACAGGGTAAGGTCGAGGCCAGGTTTACTCCCAGAATCACCCATGTCCTCCCCCCGCCCTCTGCCTCCCATCAACCAGGGCCCACAGCCTGCAGGGCCCTGCCCGAGCGGCCCTCTTCTCGGCCCGACACGCTGCACGCTGCTCCTTGCCGCGTCCCGGCTGCGGCAGCCTCCACTCTGCCCCTGGAGGGCACACGCCACACCTTCTCCCTGGCACACTCTGCCTCAACCTCCCTCCTCCCATCCCACCTGGCCACTTCTTGCTTTCAGGTTAAAAGACACCTACTGACAGAGGTCTTTTCTCTGACCTTCCAAGTACAGAGCAGCCCCTCTGGTATTTTTTTTTTTTTGTAAACCACATTCCACTGTGTCACTTTTCCGCCCGGAATTTATTTGCTATCTGACAGTCTCTCATTTATCCCTTCTCCCCTCCAAAGAGAACACGGCATCCACGAGAGCAGAAGCCTGTCCATCGTTTTCCCGCTGTATGCACAAAGCCTGGAAGGATACGAGCCAGTCAGGGGGGCAGGCCAGGCCTAAGCAGCTCAGGGAAGCAGGAGAAGCGTGAAGAAAGCAGACACACAGACCCTGGGGGTCAGGGAGGGACAGGAGGCAGGCAGAGGGCCATGCAGTGGGGGCCAGCAGGGAAGCTGAGAGCCCACGGCCACTTTGGCCTGAGCTTGCGGCCTTCCCGGGGCATGTCCCGGCCCAATAGAAGCGAGACACACCAGGGTTAACAAGATGTGGACGGACCGAGACAGGGCGTCCCACCCTCGCCTCAGGTTTCCATCACTGCTCGTCAGAGGACAGACATGGACGGGCAGCCCTGCGAGATAAGAGGCGATCACTGGGGATCAGAATTTGGGTCAGGCTGTTAGAGACAGGGATCAATTCCCCTCGGAAACAAGAATGGCATTGACGGCGGTGAGTGGCACCACTCGTCACGCAATTCCTGTGACATCACCGACAGGCGTGGCCCTGGCCGCGCTTCCTGGGAGATGCCCAACTGCGGCGGGATCCGGCTCCAGGTGGGCTTGGGGGGCGAGAGCCAACGCACAGAAAACGCCCCCCACACCCCGAGGACGAATGCGCCCGCCATTCCACACGGGCTGCCTCGGAGACCGTCCCAGTACCACCTTTGAAACAAGTCCCCAAGGAAGTTCAGAAGTCTCTTTCAAATTGGCACAATGAGGACGGGTGGGGACACGGGAAGACACTCTTTGGAAGTTGTTTCTATTGTTGAGTACCAAACTGACAGCTGACATCGGGCGCCTGACCTGCAGCACCCGCTCAAGCTTCACAGTCCTGGGTGCCCCACTTTAAACCTAGTTCGTGCCTCCCAGACCAACCCAGGCCACGCAGGCAGGATGTGGCAAAGCCAAACCAGCTGGTTCCAAACCCATGCTCCTAACCACTACAGACCTCCACCTGCCACTCAGAAGCAGCATTTGCAGAGGCCAGAGAAATGCTGCATTTGCATGTGCACCTAAGATGACGTCTCAAGTGAATCCTCAAATGCAGGGATGACAGAGATTGCTGACACACACACACACAAATATCCCACAAGTAAAAAGGACTCACCCAGGGACTATCTAGGTCAGGGCAAACATTCTGGGTGAAGGACCAGACAGTAAATACTTTAGGCTTTGCAGTCTCCATGGCAATAACTCAACTCTGCTGTTTGCTGCAAAACAGCCACAGACAATACATGAACAAATGGTGCAGCTGTGTTCTGAACACATTTACAAAAAACAGGTACCAAGGACACTTTGACCCACAGGCCAGAGTTTGCTGACTGTGCCTTAGATTATGGGAGTGTCCTGGGAAATAGTTGAGTCAATGAGGAACAACATAATCAGATGAGCATTTAGAATAACCTCTGCTGACTGTTGGATGGACTCAGAATGGTTTAGATGTTTTGTGAAATAACACTGGCATTATCATGTTTCTCTGTTATTGCTTTTGTTATAAGCAAATGGCAGTGGCTGTGTTCCAATAAAACTTTGTTTGCACACCCAGGCAGAGGTCTGAATCTGGCCCACAGGCCATAGTTTGCTGAACCCTGCTGCTTTAGGACCTCAGGCCAGAAATTCTAATAAATCAGTAATCATCTAAAAATCAGCTACTACAGTTCATCAAATGCCTGCGGTAGACACTGAAGACCCATTTATAGCATACTGAACGCCTCTGATTATGGCAATGTGGGGATGAGAGAAGTGATTTCTTTTCTCCGTATTAACTGAATACATTCAAACCAGACACAAGTCCCAGCCACACAGGATCAACACTTCACTCTTTCAGAGCAGACGTGTAGGCAGTGCACTGCACACGGGCTGCTCTGTGGCAGGAAAAAGAGACTGGAAGCCAATGGCCATGCATCCTCATCACTGCCCTGCCAGCCAAGCTAAGCCACTGAACATCCTGCAGCCTCTGCATCATCATTTGACATCAACTGCAGAGCTGACAGCCTGCCAGTGTGATTGACACTGACAGATTCCAGGGGAAGGACATGGCACTGGAATGGCTCTCCAACTTTCCAGGGCTGGCCCTGGACTATACCAACTCCTGGTATAATCCTCTTGCTCCATCCAAGTTGTTGGTGTCCAGAACCGGGAACCAGGGGGAAGGCGAGGCTATCAAATTTGAAATAACAAAAACCAGTAAATCTGCTTGAGAAAAATCCCTAAAGAAGATGGTGCCAGACAGTGCTTGCTGTTTCTGCTCCTAGTGCAGTGGTCCCTCTAAGGTGGCAGGGAGGGGGGGAAATGACCGCCCCCCCCCCACATCTGGAGACAGCTTTAATTATTACAGCTAGGGAAGTGCTACCAGCATCTAGTGGGTAGAGACCCCAGAGATGCTGCTAAAATCCTACTACGCACGAAAAGCCCTCATCACAGCAAGGACTGCATTTGGCCCAGCCCAAAATGTCAATGGTACCAGGTAAGAAACCCTGTCTTAGTAGGATTTGACCACATGAAGATCCTAAATACTTCAAAGCAAATATCCACAGTCCAGTTATGTTCCAGAAACTCAGCTCCAAAGACCATTTTGATTGACATGTTAAGTTGATTAGATAAAAGAGAAAACCAGCAGTGTGAGTCAGACGGGCTGGTGTGACCTGCGTGATTATTTCTTCGTTGTTATTGAAAAAAAAAAACATTTTGCTAAGGTTCATCTATAAAAGGAGCAAGTCGGAATAAATAATGCCTATAATTTCTTTGAGATGCAAAGCCCTATGATTACCAGCATACAAGGTGGTTGAAATTATCATATACTATTTTGGGGTTTGGGGTAACCTTTTAAAAAAAATGTTTCTGTGAGGCTGAAAAGCTAAGAATATATCACTGTCCTGTAGAATTAGAGGAAGGTTTCCCTATGAGATTTTTAGCAGTGTACAATAAAGACAGCCAAAACAACTAGAGAAACTCAAAGTCCACTAATCTGCCATCCATGTGGCCTCTTCTTGCTCATGGAAAAAGTTTGAGGGGCTGAGATAAACAAGAGGAGAAAACTGAGTGATTCACCTTTCCTTCCAAAGCTATAACATGAAATGCATAAAACCAGGAACTTTAAAACAGCACCTGTGTTACCTGTCACATCATACACACTGGTAACATCGACGGTGACGACTGGCTTTATTTTTTTTTCCTGATAGTTTACATATACTACTCTGGAAATGTTATAGAAGACGTTAGTTAACGAATAACTTTAAAAATGCACCTTCCAGGCCAGGCATGGTGGCTCACACCAGTAATCCTAGCACTTTGGGAGGCTGAGGTGGGAGGATCCCTTGAGGCCAAGAGCAGCCTGAGCAACAAAGCAAGACCCCATCTCTATAAAAAGAGAAAAATTAGCCGGGCCTGGTGGCACACACCTGTAGTCACAGCTACTTGAGAGGGTGAGGTAGGAGGATGGCTTGAGCGCAGGAGTTTGAGGTTGTAGTGAGCTACGATGACAGCACTGCATTCTAGCCTGGGCAACAAAGTGAGACCCTGTCTCCAAAAACAAAACAAAACAAAACAAAAACACCCTCTGAAAAAATTACCTAGTTGTTTTTTAGTGAGGGCTCTCAAAATGGAGTCTCATTTTTTTAAATCCATCGGATCAAAAAAGGTTGCATTTTATATAAACATATTCAAACCTAATACATAGATAGTTTGAAACTTTGAACAGATTAAAAGTAGATGTGTGTAGATTATGCAAATACTAAGCACTTAAAAAGAATTTCCACATTGTTCCTTAGAAGTAACAATCTTCTTACAAATATAAACATATATACATAATACATTTATTTTATATGTAGAATTTTAAAAACTAAGTTTTTGAGATCCCTTCAAAAAGAAAGGACACACATGTAACAGAATATGATTTCTTGCATTTGAATTCAACCCATGCTAAACTGAACCTGTCGCTGTACATTTTCAGGAATCATCATTTGAATTCTATACACGTCAGGGCACATTCCTTGATTGGAACGCCAACCTTTCTCTACCTTACCAACCATTTTCAACCCCATTCTTGTATGTCATTTATATTATTCATCCCAAATACTGAGACCTCTGAAGCCTCAATTCAGTGACTAGATTTGCCACTGAGCAATAGTAAGTCATCTTCTACAGACCAAGTCTGCTATGAATACTCAGTGGCCACAGGAAAGCTGAGAAGCAGATTCTCCAAAACATGGTCTGACACCATTTGCATATTTCGTTTGCAATTTTGTAAGTATCTGTGTATATACATTGTGTGTGTATATAAAACATCAAAGACAGACACTGAAATGTTAATTATGATTACTGCCTGTAGTAGTAGACTTAGGTGTGATTTCATTTTGCTTGTCTACATCTACATCTTCCAATTTTTTCTATATTAAGCATAACTTTTGCTAAAAGAAAAATAAGTTATACTCCATATGTGTATCTTTTTACTCTATATAACTTCAGAAAGAATTTAAGGCACCTAAGGAAAAAAAGCAACAAGTACAAAGATTTTTTTTTCCAAAGTGAGGGCAATTAAAAATAACAGCAGAAAACAAGAGCAGAACCCACCTGAAGACGCCAAAGGTTACAGCTCTTAGCCTGCACATAAGCGCCCACGTCCTGTCTATTGGCAGAAGGGAGGCACATGTTTGGCTCTAAATTTATTGGCTTCCACAGAACATTCCTCCCCACTCTCTAAGGAGTCTTCACCTCACCCCCCCCCAGTCTTTATTAAGTTTTGTTTGGGGAAGGATAATAAGAATGTTTGATATGCCGTGAACACACCCCCAGATGAGACCACACAGTCCCAAAAACATGGTGAGGGAGTAGGAGCTGGAGCAAATACAGCCAGGAGAGCACCAACCGCACTGCCCACTGCTCCTAGGAGAAAGCGTGCATGTGAACAAGGGCTCAGAACCCTCCAAAAGGTATTGCTTTAACTTTCTCGAAGTGCCCCTGTGTGTGTCATTCACCGCCCATGCAGCCAGTGGCGAGGGGCATTCGATGCATGACAAAGCCAAGTCCTGGGAGCCTCAGGGTCCTTTCAAGGCCAGGGCAGGCTTCAACTCAGAGGCCCCGGTGGCGCTTACCGTAAGCCGTCATGACACCGGCGTAGGGTCCGTCCACCACGTTCCTGTTTTCTTCCGCCAGAGCCTTGATGTACCTTTTGCTGAGGTCCAGGATCTGCTCACGCAGCATGGAGCTGCTTTCAGGCTGAGTTCGCTGCTGGATGGTAAAATGCAGGAGCATCATGCCCCAAATGAAGCCGAAAGTCACCAGGAAAAAGCCCAGCTTCTGAGAGGACAACTTCCACGGAGTAAACAGAGCCATCGCTCTCCGGCAACTTCACCTGCCCTGGGCTCCTAACGCGTGGAAGGCAGACACGGCCTCATGGTGCGCGACTCCGCGGGCCTCACTCCGGCTCCTGGGTCAGCCAGTCTCCTTTCCTCGCTTCCATCCTGCTGTGGAGGAGGAGGAGGAAAGTTAGCAAAGGGGGTCACGGCAAACCACAGCGCAATAAACCAGAAGCCACGTTTTCCCTCGCAGAGCTCTAAATAAAATGTCAACTCTTTTTTAATTTGCTGGTTTGATGTCTTAGGATTCCGGGATCTGCAAGCCCGGGGGTGGAATCTGGCTCGGTGACAAGCAGCTGAGCAAATACGGAGAAGGAAGAGTGTACCTGTGTATACAGGTGGAGTGGGGCTGTCCAGTCCCGACAGAGGCCAAAACAGGAAGCTTGTTTTGCAAGGTGGGGAGGAGGCAGAAAGATATTTCGCTGAATGTCAGCAAAAACCCAAGCGGAGGGTGGAGTCCTATCACCATCGGGCACTTTTGTATGTCTGTAACTTGAGCTTACAAAGTCATCATGTGCTCCTGGCAAGGATTAGGGCATGCAGCTGGCAAGGTGAGCAAGAAAGTGGATGCCCCCTCAGGGTAATTAGACAAGGAAGGGGGAGGGCGCCCCCATCTTATTTAAGCACGGCCAGCTTTCATTATCAGTGCTAGGGACAAGATGACTCTCTTGGGGCTGCCGGGTAGCCTTTCCCCGTGCACCAGCACAGAGAGGATATGCCAGAGCACAGCCAGTGGTCTTGCTGTTCCAGCCATGGAATAGAAAGCTCCATCTCACTGCTCAACCGTGCGATGCAGCCCAGGAACCATGGGGCACCCAGCAGGCAGCTCTTCTGTGGTTCTCACTTTCACTCCTGCCACCAGGCGAAATGAGAGTGCAAAAGGCAGGGTGGTTTCAATTCTAATGCGGCCAGATCCTATCTGACACCAGCACAGACAGGGCCACCCTTCCCAATCAGGGCTTCCCAACAACTGGGGCCTGAGCAAGGCTCGCAAATGGTGACCAGCATGCCCAGATTTCAACCCCTCCAGCCAGGGTGCTGGGCCCAGCAAACAGCCAGGCTTACACACAGCACGGTTTCCAAGTGCCACTCAAGGGAGAGGCTGAGCAATGACCCCTTAAACAAGGGACTAACGCAAAATGTATTTCAGGATGTACATATGTTTCAGTTCAAAGGATTCTTCTCTGCAAAAAGCCCAAGAGGGAATGGTAGTAGGATATTGGAGCACTTAGCTTTCAGAGTGTGCAGTAGCTCAGCTCTCTGGTTGGTCTGTCTCACTGTTCCCCCTTGCCTATCGATACAGCAATTAGTTGGTTGTACAACTGATAATAAAAGTAAATGGTAAATAAATTATAGCTATGTCCCAGGCACTGTGATAAACCCCTTTTTTATACCTTAGCTCCCTAAATCCTCATAAAAGCCCTGTATGGTAAAAAGAAGTATTAATATGATCGCCTTCATCTTATAAGAAACAAATAAGAGAAAATAAAGGCACAGGAAGATTAACTTGGCAAAGGCCAGCCATGTGGCAGAGGAGGGATCATCAGTAAACCACACCCCATGTCCCCTGGCCACCCCGGCAACCCCCCCCACACACACACCCGGGGCCTGTTTGTATATGGTCAAGAATGGTTTGCAGATGCTTAAAGGGTTATGAAGACCAACAAGGAAAAATATGTAGCAGACATACTATGCAGGCCCCAAAGCCTAAGATACTTATTATCTGGCCCTTAACAGAAAAGGTTTGTCGACCTCTGAATACCAGGCCAGTATGGTAAACTCAGCGACAGCAGCATCACCAGTGAGAAATGCTAATTCTCAGGCCCCCCATGCCTACAGCAGCAGCAGCTCTGGGGCATGAGGCCCACAGCCTGTGCTTTAACAGGCCCTCCAGACGACTGTGTGCATGGTTAAGGTTTAGAGCCTCTGATCCCGACAGACAGACGTTCCGTCACCACACCATGCCACCTTCATGCCAATACCGTGAGGCTCAAACTCCATCTCACTCTGCTTTATAAATGCCTCTGCCCGGTCACACCCTATGCACCTGCTGGTCTGCTCATCACCACGAACCCTGCACATCCTCCTTCCAGCATCTCCTCCCACCTGGCCCTCTCTCTTTTCTGTATCAGGCCGACAATCCAAACCCAGACTGCTTCCCCAGCCCCAGTGCCACCTGCTTCAGACCACTGTCCCCATGGCTCCAGCCTGCAACGCTCCCTGCCCAGTCTGAAGTCTGATAATGGAATACTACTCAGCCATGAAAAAGAAACCCTGCCATTCTCAGTGACATGGATGAACCTGGAGGACATCATGGTAAATGAAATGAGCCAGGCATAGAAAGACACATACTGCATGATCCCACTCATGCAGTGTGGGAGTTAAAAAGTTAATCTCATAGAAGTGGGGAGTAGATTAGTGGTTATCAGGGGACAGGGAGAGCTTGGTCAATGGGTACAAAGCTGCAGTCAGATAAAAGAAATAAGTGCTAGTGTTCTGTTGCATCATAGCATGTTTAGAGTTAGTATATTTCAAAATAGCTAGAAGAAAGGATTTTAAATGTTCTCACCACAAAGAAATGAGAATTAAGGTGATAGATATGCTAATTACCCTAAATAGATCATTACACGACATATACATGTATCAAAACATCATACTGTATCACATAAATATGTATGATTATTGTCAATCATAAATTTAAGAAAATTTTTTAAAGGGGGGGAACAATAAATAAAGGAGTATCATGGGTTTAAAAGAACAAAAACACTCATCTGTCTACCCTAGATTGTTCACTACTTTCTACGTGGGACCCATTACATCCTTTAAGGGACACCCCCTGCCACCAACACACGCACACACACGCCTTCTCAGAGAGAAACACTCACCCCACAGGGGCACAGTGGAGTATCTGCTGACTGAGAGAACCGGTCATCCAGGCACCGTGGCATGTCACTCGGCCCCTCTAAACGCAGGCCAGCTGAACAGCACCTTCGGCAAGCACATACTGACTACCTGCTGTCATCAGGTTCAGGAATTGAACAGCGAGTAAGATGGAGTTCCCACCCCCATGGGGCCATCCCACTAACTAGGTGCTGCCCCCAATTCCTCAGGAAGTGGCTGCACTTCCTTTCTGACAACCCAGACTCATCAGTTCATCCACCCCAGGGCTGAAGGGGCTTTCCCAGGGCAAGAAAATGGGGTGCTTGCTGTACCAAGAAAGGGAGTCTTCTGCTGACCTGCCTTGACCGTTTCAGAAGAAAACATTCATCGCTGGGGCAGGAATTACATGTCCACTTTCAGACAGGAAGCTCCACTCCACTTCCTCAACCAGCCCCACAGAAGAGGCTGCTCAGAGATGCAGAGTTTAAACAAAAGAAAGGCGGCCTAAGGACCAGGAACTGAACAAGGGCCTCATCAGAAAGTGGAAGGCTTTCCCACCTTTGCCTGGGGCAGGGTTGGAACCACCCAGATGGTGCATTCCAGGGGCAAGAAGAGGGCCTAGAACCCCAGACTGGGTAAAATTATTCCAACTCAGAGACATGCAAATTCGGAGTAAAATTTCTAGACATAAGGAGTTCAAGTACACTTCTGACTACTGAGGGCCTAGATTTTAAATGACTACAGAACTGTCAGGAATGTTCTCTTCTCTAGTGGAATCTAGAGTCTGAAATAACAGAATCCGTGTCAGCAGACACAAAGCACACGTAGAGAATGACATTACAATTCATCTCTATGGTGCCTACTAAGACGACAGACTTTAAGACTTTTCAAAGGCATTATTCAGGAGCCACCCCCAACCCCCACAGTAATCGAAGGGTAATGAGGACGACACAGGACGCCCAACCTCACAGAGAGTCTCAGTGCCATAAAAGGACAATGATGATCATCAGTAATGGACAGGCATTTAATGGAGAAGCCCCAGACCAACAGCGATCAAAAAGATATTGCTCAAGTGAACAATCTGCGTGCCTCCAGACGCCCTAACAGCTGAGCCCTCTAGCTAAGTGCACAAAAGGGACTATGTAAAGTGGATCTCATCAGACCTTGTTGCCAACCAGAGTAATGACTGCCCAGGGCCATGACTTCATCAGTTCACCTCCAGAAAGAAGTTTGCACCAAGTCTGGTTGCTGTATTAACCACCCCGATATACATCCTCTCTGTCCATCTACTTCCTAAAAGAGTAGCATTCACCTTCTTCCTTCCCACTCACTCACTCGACACAATAAAATCTGGCTTCCACCTTTCCAAAAGTGGTCAAAGATCTTTGGCAAGGAAACGCATCAGTTCTCATATAAAAAAAAAACAAACAAACAAACAAACATGAAAGCATGCTCAACATCATTAGTCATTAGCAAAAATGCAAATCAACACCACAACGAGATACCAACTTCATACCCATTAGGATGGCTATAATTTTAAAATACAAATGGGAACAAATGGTTGGTGAGGATGCAGAGAAGTTGGAACCTTCACATTTACTGTTGGTGGGAAATGTAAAATGGTACAGCCAGCGTGGAAAACAGGCTGGCAGTTCCCCGAATAGGTAAACACGGAGTTACCATATGGCACAGGCAATTATGCTCCCAGGAATTCTCCCAAGAGAAGCATGTGTCCAAACAAAAGCTTGTACACAAAATGTTCACAGCAGCATTATTCATAATAGACAAAAAGCGAAACCACCCCAACATCTATCAACTGAGAAATGGATAAACAAAACTGGTATACGTATGCAGTGAAATACTGCTTGATCATAAAAAGGAATGAAGAACTGTTATGCTAAAGCATAGATGACCCTTGAAAACATTAGGCTAAGTGAAAAGGACAGGCACAAAAGACCACATACTGTGCAATTCCATTTATATGCAATGTCTGGAACAGAGAAATCTATAAAGGCAAAAAATACATTAGTAGTCACTTAGGGCTGGGGAGGCAGAGAGTGGGGAATTGGGAGGGGGTAGCTAAGGCACGCAGGGTTTCTTTAAGAGGTAACAAAAATGTTTTAAAAATTGTGGTGATGGGTGCATAATTCTGTGGATATACTAAAAGCCATGGAGTTGCACACTTTGAATGGGAGAATGGTAGGATATGTGAATCATATTCTCAATAAAGCTGTTTTTTCTACCTCTAAAGCTGGGGGTAGGAGAAGCAGCTCTGCTTAGAGCAGGGGCATGAGCCCCACGGCCTCCTGCAGCCTCTTCCCTCCTCCCCACTGCATATCCAAGACCAGGCTGTGCCACACGAAGGGCTGGCTGCGGCCTGGCAACAGAAGGACATGCCAGAGTAATCTGCCTCCAGGTCACCAGACATGGCTGCTCTTGCAACCTCCAGATTGTCCTCAAAGGCCTCCCTGGAGACGGCTCCTGGCCCACCTTGTTTGGCAGAGGCTGATTTCTCCACCCACCTGAGAACCCTAGTAATAACCCCAGTTCCAACGCAGCAAGAACCAGAGTAATGAAGCAGTTCCTCCAGGTGGCCATCCCTGTCTTGGAGGCCCCATTTCTTACACCAGGAGCTACCTCCTCAGAGGATGAATGAAAGGAGAACCTCCCATCCTTCAGAAGTGACACCAGCCTCGAGCACAGAGATCTGGTCTTTTCCAGCAGCCCCACAGGACAATGGCATCACAGCCTGCTGTGGGATGGGCACTGCTCTCAGTTCACAGTCATCTTCTGTCCTCACCATGCACCACCCAACTACTCCATATCCCCCTGTGAACAGAGGACACTGGGCCCACCTTTAGCTGCATCCTGTGCAATAACGTTCACGGATTCTAAGTCTCCCGTGTTTAGCCAGGTTACCAGGTAGGAAATCCCATCCTTATCTCCAGCCTCACCACTCAACGCTGCCTCCTGCGTGAAGCCTCCCATGGCTCCCCGGACTGAGGAGAGCACCACCTGCTCAGAGTGCTCACAGCAGTTTGTGCCCCTTCTGAGGAGCTTCTCACCTGCTCTCTACAGGATGAGCCCGTTTCATCTCTCCCATGGGGTCCCCAAAGCCAAGAAATGCTGGCCATGGCCATGCCTTGCACAGATAGTCATTGAAGCGTTTGCTAGATAAAAGGACAGGACGGTGGAGATGAGATGAAGAAAAAGATGAGCGGCGACCTGGAAGATTTCCTTCTGGAGTGAGGCACAAGGATGCCGGGCGTTCTGAGACTGCATTTGCATCTTACCCGTTGGAAGATTTTACCGCAAGATCTTGTCCCATAGTAGTGAAAAGTTATCGCACCCTTACACAGGTGCGGTTAAACTAAAGTGGTATGGTGGCAGAGAGGTATTAACAGAGAAGAAAATGGGAAAAAAACAAAAAACAAAAACAAAGCTCCAGAAAAGAATTCTAGAAGGGGCTGGGCAGTGAGACTATGGAAACAAAAGATGTCCAAGACATGGGGTTGGGAGTGGAAAGCAGGGGACCCCTCCCTTGGAAGCCACTTGTTTCATCACTGCATGCTGAGATGATCATAGGAAAGGACACCAGAAAGGGTGATGGGGGGAACTAAAAGAATCCCACATGAAACACCTAGAAATCTTTGATCTGCATCTCATTCTACCCATTGGCATTGTGTGATCCTAGACAAGCCTATCTTAGTTTCTGCACATATAAAATGCTATGTGCACAGCACATATGGAAATAACATTCACTGGGGATTGGGGCATTGGTGGGGGAGAAGGGAATGGGTAAATTCACACTCAATGGGTATAGTGCACGCTGACAGATGGGCACACCTGTAGCTTTGACTCAGGCAGTGCAAAGGCAATTTATGTGACCAAAGCATTTGTATCCCCATTAATATTCTTAGATAAAATATATATGAAATTTTAAAAAATTAGAAAAACACGCAGAAAGTTCTGGAATCACAGAACACTGTTAGAGCTGGATGAGTAGAGGTGACACCAAGCCAAGTTACTGGTTCTCAAACTGTGTTCTACTGGTTCTCAAACTGTGTTCCAAAAGTCTTCAAGGGTTCCCAGAGATATTCCAGAGGTTCCACAGATGTTTCATTTGAATTTCGTTTTTGTTTAAAATCCTTTTTTTTTTTTTTTTTTTTTTTTTGAGACAGAGTCTCACTTTGTTGTCCAGGCTAGAGTGAGTGCCGTGGCGTCAGCCTAGCTCACAGCAACCTCAAACTCCTGGGCTCAAGCAATCCTCCTGCCTCAGCCTCCCGAGTAGCTGGGACTACAGGCATGCGCCACCATGCCCGGCTAATTTTTTATATATATATCAGTTGGCCAATTAATTTCTTTCTATTTATAGTAGAGACGGGGTCTCGCTCTTGCTCAGGCTGGTTTTGAACTCCTGACCTTGAGCAATCCGCCCGCCTCGGCCTCCCAAGAGCTAGGATTACAGGCGTGAGCCACAGCGCCCGGCCTAAAATGCTTTTTTTTTAAAAAAAAATTTGTTTAAAAGATTTTTACATGCCAAATCCTAGGACAATGGTGACAATCAATAAACATATCAATTTATACCATAGAGACTCAGAACAAAACTGCTTTGGCTACCTCTGTACACAGAGTCAGAACTTGGAATTTCTATGTTATTGGTTAGGAAGTTAATGTTTGGCAGTGGTCTTGCTTGCTCATTTATTTAAATTCAGGGCCACATATCTATTTATATAAAATTGTCCACAAAGAACACTACTTTAATTAAGTGCTAGGTGAGGTTTGGTCACACATTTTAAGCTTCAGAGGCTTTATGCCTACTGTCATATTAGAAGCGACAATCGTCTTCAGACATTAGTGATTCAGGTTTAAAATAGTTTCCACTATTTCTCTTTTCAGCCTGTCTCAATTTACATTAAGAGCAACTTAAGAGTGCTTGGCCAACTTTTTAACAATGGCGGACATTCCCATTCATAATCAGGTGAATCTGGGCTTCCACTGCTCTGAACCAGAACATGGTGCAGAAATCAGCCGGGTGCTAACCTCACAACGACTGTACACCTTCTTACTAAACTCCTGATTCTATGCAGAGCAGCTCAACTTTGGAAGAAAACAGGATAAATTAAAATGTACAGAATACCTTTATACAAACTGGAAGACTACAATCCATTTTGCTTAGGAAAATAAAAGTGCAAACCCTCAACTTACAGAGGAAGACACTGAAGCCCAGAAAAATCACACATCTTGCAATTAAAGTCAGAATCAAACCATCAACCCAAGTCCTGTCTCCTGATCCTGCATGGTCTCCACCAAACCAAGCTGACCCAGCCGCCTGCAGAACATCAGAATGGAAGAGGCCTACCTATTAACACATGAAACACAAACCAAAAACCATCATCCTGTGATGTTAAAAAGCTGTGAGTCGAATGCAATGTCCCAACCTTGAGGGGTTGGGAGAATCAACAGATAGGGAGAAAAATGAGCATTTAGAGAGATTTTGGTATAAGGAGGACAGATGGAATGGGGGAGGGGGATTCTTCCTTTAAATATGGTGTTCAAGGGGGCAGCAGAGAAGGAGGGAAGGACAAGGAAAGCAGCTTTTTCCTCCCCACATAAGTCCAAGTTCCTGGGAAGCAGCTCTGAGGTGGTTCCCTCCCCTGGATGGCCCAGTGCCACCAACCTGAACTCAATTATAGGGCCCACTCGGCAGCTGCCCAGGTATGAGTCCCTGACAGTTGTGACAACCGCTGCAGGTAGCAGAGCAGATCAGGAGCAAACCGAGACCCAATTCTCACTTTCAAGACCTTGGTTCCTCTTCTTTATAAACAGGAAAAACACATTCTAAACAAAAACAGTCTGCTCCCATTAGAACTGGCTAAACTAGTCTTATTTTGAGTCGCTAGCTGAAAGACACCAGCTAAACCAGCACATTTGGTATTCCTGGGAGGCTTTTCTAATGTCTCCATTTCAAACAGCCCATCCCCTTTTACATTTGAAGGGGTCAAAGCAGTGCAGTCCTGAGCCCGGAGTTTTCATTCATCATAGACATTTACATTCTTCCTGTGGGCAGGGAAAGGAAAACCTCCAACTCCACCCACCTGAAGCGGATATTTGCCTTGCAAGTGACGCTGTCCACTGAGTGGCGTTCAGAGGTTTATCTCTGGTATCAACAGCAAAGTAAGTTTCCAGACACTGTATGTAATAGAGCTGGTGAACCAGGATCCAGAACACGCACTCCTCCCTGCCCTCCCATTCCTGTCTTCCACCCCGCATCCAGCTGTCCTCCGCCATTCACGTGTCCATGTTTCCACTAGGGGGCGCAGAGGGGCAGGGAAAACACTCCGAAAGGGACATTGGATGATTTTATTCTGACTTAGCTTCTTTGAATGTGCACGTTACTGGCAGGTGCACAAAGGAGAAAGAGGACAAGAGTGAGAAGCAGTCTGTGGCTGCTGGTGCAGACAGAATCTTCACATGTGCCATGAGTTTCATCCACTAAGCCCACAGGTTATTCACAGCTGGCAGAATTTCCCAAAAAAGGAAACCACAGCAACCCCAAGAGTTCTGAAAATACCTACTAAACCAAGACAAAAAACACAAGTTCTTGAAAAATGAAATAAATCCCTTTAATCCAATGTTTCTCCATCTTTGCACAATTGACATAGGAACTTGAATAATGCTTTGTTGCCAGGAACTGTCAGTTTAGTAGCACTGCTGGCCGCTAGCCACTAGATGCCATTAGAGCCCTCCAATAACCCTCCACAACTGGGGTGTCGTGACAATCAGAAATGTCTCCCAACACTGCCAAATGCTCCCTGGGGACAGAAACGCCCTGGTCAAGAGGCAATGCCCTAACTGATCAGCAGGACCTAATCCACCCACGGGAAGGCACTCAGAGGAGGTCCTCCCAGACAGCTAGATCAGAGAGTGAGACAGAAGCAGACCAGGGTGAACTTGAGAGTCCATCACCAGCCCGGAAGACCGGCAGGCTTGGCTTGTGCTGAGGCTATGGAAGCCACAGAAAGAAGAGAGGGGCCGGTTCCTGACACTGCCCAAACCTAACTGATAAATAAGTCTCATCTTTCTCCACATCCTTCAGTACCACCACTGTCTTGGCACAAGCCAAGGAGCTCATTCCTACCTAGGCTGGCTGTGCCCTCATGTACTAATTAATACATGGCACAGGTGCTCTGCTCCATAAAGCTCCTAGTCTATAAATCACCAGGCACAGGCAGGCGGCTTTGAGAAGACCAAATCTGGATGATGCTTCATCAGTCTCAAAAAATAAACAAACAGAGCTGGGATTGTCATCTGGCCTCTGGCCCAGGAAGCCATGAACAGGCTATTGATGATAGGTCGATAACGATCCTCTAAGAAGAAAGAAAGAATCGTCTGTGAAAAGATCACATAGTCCGTCAATTTGTCAGGTAGGTCTCCCTCAACATTCAAGGAAAATACTCAAAAGATTCGCTTCAGCACACAGCCAAAGGGCAGAGTAAAGCCACAAAGAAATTTCATGATGAACATAGAATGCACCTTTTCTCTGAAGATCAGACTTCTGGCCAACTCTCTACATCAAAAAATCACCCATGAGTGATTCTAGTAATAAAGAAAATCACGGTCCAAAAATTTCCAAAATTTTTTCCAGAATGTGCTAATGCCTTTAAGATAAAGCTCATCATTCAAAACCTGCTCCCTGAACCCTATTGGCCAAATCACCCCTACATTCCGAGGACCTGTGTCTGTTACCTAGGGAGAGCACAGGGTAGGTGCTGGTCTACCCCAGGAAGTGTTCTAGCTATCCTATCTGCAGAAATGGGACAGCCCTCCAAAAACGTGACTTGATTGATAAAGGCCACCTGGTTAAAAAATGTAACAAACTAGCTAATAAGTGAGGAGATACATGCATGTATGCACACACATGTATGATCTCAAGTGGCCACTCAGGCTTATATGAAATTTAAACTTATAATGAATTTCTTGTCACTTCTAAAACAAGGCTACAGTACATCCACTGGAGCACATGGCTCCAAGCTTTAGCCAACTCAGGGTCATAACTGCCCCAAATCTGAATTTTCTTAGAGAAGAACACAGGTCAGATGCTGGTTGATAAATTCACTTGTTCCTCAATGTATAAGCCAAGGTCAACTCTCCAAATACTGTAAATACCTTGGGTCAGCCTGGCTGGTATCTGGTCACAAACCCTCGGATTGCACAACTGGTAAATTAGCTCAAGCTAAAAGGGAGCACCCCAGGAGAGTTTCCTGTTCTCAGAGTTAAGAACTGATTCAACCAGGGACTGTCAACCTAGATGCACTTAAGAATCACCTGGGCTGCTTAAAAAAAAATAGAGATGCCCAGCTATCACGCCCAAACACACTGACTTCATCTGAGGTGTGCCCTAAGCAAAGGTATTATTTTTAAGCCATGTGACTTTAATACACAGCCAGGCATGACATTTATTAAAAGATGTTCCTTTTACCAACTCTATGGGTCCTATCTAGTGGGACCCAAAATGTTATCTATTCCCACAGTTCAAGAGATAAGCTCTCTGTTCCCTACACATGTAGATTTGCCGGCTTACTGGATACTGTATCTGTAAGGGAGTCTGGTTTTCTCCTTAAAGAATCACAAGCTGGTCTTCTCTGGCCAATGTCCTGCTCAAGCAACCAGACTTTCAGTTAGTTACCCTGGAACCTTGTCGGATCATCCCACGCTGTGGAAGAATTCAGAGAGTAACACTGGTCCCACGTGGCTTTTGTTAACCTCTCCTGTGCATCTGGCTCCAAAGATGAGAAATGATTTGAGGCTAACCTAACGGCGTCTTCAACTCCTAACACCGCTTCTAGCGACCTACACCTCTATCACCTTGCTATTCCAATTCTGGTCTGTGGACTCACGGCACTGAAATAAACTGGTAGACTGTTAGAAATGCAAATCTCAGGCCCAACCCCGGACCCAGGGAATCAATTGGTGTTAATAACAAGATCACAAGGTTATTTGTTTGCATATTAAAGTTTGAGAAGCGGTGCTCTTTATCTTATCCAGAATAGTAAGAACTGGGGTAGATCAGATCCTAATTTCCAGTGAGGGATGACAGAGAAAGAATATGGCACAACTCTCCTTTTCACAACATGCACAGAACTTAATGATTCGGCATCAGTTTTGAATAAGCTGAATGTTATGTCCTCCTGACACATATCTGAGATGAGAATTACATACAAGGTGGCATGGTTTGATCACTGCTAACCAGGAGTGCCTACACGACAAAGGATTCTGCTTTACAGTTGATGACCAAAGGGAAGGATTTAGTTCCATTACTATAAATATCAAGGACACAGCTTGGATCCATGTCTTCCAATATTGAACTCTGTTATAGCAAATAACTTCCATGTAGCAAAGCACCTCATTCAGCCACCCCATATACACTTTGCACAGCTCAAAGTCAGACATCATAGGGTGTCTGAGATTTTGTTGTTTTATAATTGCCAAAGCGCTTGCTGTAGGACACGTGCTTAACAATCACAAATTCTTTCCTAGCTGACATCCAAGTATAACAGCCTTCAACTGAGGTTAATTAAGCATGCTCATTGGGTGCCTTAGTTTTGCATAAGTGGATGTCAACCAATAGTTAAAGTTTCTGGAAATGTTTCTAATTCTGATATTTTCCAGGGCATATAACAGTGACCTCATGGCCACTGAAAGCCTTTCCAAAGTCTGGCTGAACTAACTATATTTGAAGGATGACTTAAGGGATAGACACAATCCATTCATTGTTCTAGATCAGCTTCGGCCAACCTTTTGAGACCAATGAACTCCTTTAACAGTAATCTCTGTCACTCACACACACACACCCCACTGGAACTTCTTAATCATTTCTACATTTTTACATATAAATAATCAATATAGGGTATTAAAGCAAAATCATAATTCATTTTTGAAACAAGATATTAAAGTTTATGAAGTTCATTCATTTTGATACCATCTTTGCTAATGTTCCAAATGATCAATGGCAATTTGTTTTTCGCCAATCTAACCTAACACACAGCATTTAACTATGTCAGAAAAAAGTATAATTTGCCAATAAAATCCATTCCAAATTTACATTAGTAGCAGTATATATTTGGTACGGGGACCAAATGTATATTCAAAACTGGATAGCAATCGAATTATCATCTCCGGCATCAAAATTAGATAAGAAATTGCCCAGTCTTTGGATTTCTTGCACCTGGATTTCGAAACAAATCAAATGGTTTATAAAGGGAGGACTCCTTACTTCCTCTGGACATGTTTTCATGTAGAGCATGTGCTCCCTTTCCCAGGAAGAAACCAGATAAGAACTATGTAGGCTCCTTCTTTAGAGCACTCACAGTTCTTCCAGGGGAGGAATGACAGTATCTCAGCTTGAAGGGACTACTGGATACACTCTTTCAGCTCCTGTTCCCAGAGGTTGAATGGGCAGGGCCTTCAAGCCCACCCAGAGGCAGCCACGGGTGGGTGTGAAGATTCCACTTAGGGTGGATCAGGAGGTCTTGAGCCAAAACATCTTTCAACTCTGCTTTACACTGATAAAACTGGTATTTTAATTTTCGTCTTGCTTCTTCAATTCCCTTCCCAGAAGGGAAGAAGGGAATGATTAATTGACGTCTCCAAACCCCCATAAGTTTATTTTTATATTTCTTTCAGTTTTGTTTCTAAATATCAGGCTAAGACAGGTGGTTTTCAGCAGTTATTTGAAAGCATTTCTCCACAAATAACATGTTGCAGGTGTATAAATCTTCAGTCCTAATAAATTAAAAAGAAAAAAATGACTATAACAGTCATAATATTTTTGCCTTCTAAATATTGATTTCTAAAAATACTATAAGATATGCCAAAAGAACTTTGATCAGATGAATGCAACTTTTGACTAGGGAGAAGATAATAGGGAGGAAAAGCTGCAGAATTTATGGTATAATCCTCAATTGCTTATACTTTGATCTAAGTCTTCCTAATGCATCCTGTCTTTAACCAACACTCCATTAAGAACAAACTTTTTTATCCTAATGTAACATATAATGGTCAAAAACCTCATGGGTTGCCAGACAGAACATTCTTTTGACTGCCACTACCCAAGAGACGGAAGCTCTTGATAAATACTGGCAGCTTCTCACACTCTTCCACCTTAAAGGAGTATCGAGAATCATGTATGTAAATACATATTTTATGACCTTCAAAGACAGAAGTGGTGAAAGAGTTTCATCCATCACTTTCATGCAGAATGAAAGCTCAGGGCACCCTCAAAAATCCCTGGGTCACAACCATCAGACAGGAATTGCTGCTCCTGGTATTCCAAATTCCTGCATTTGGCCTGATCATGGACCACATGGCTTGGAAGAAATCATCAATCAAAGCAATGCATATTTTACCAAAAAAAAAAAAAAAAAAAAACACAACCAGGTGAATGAAACACACCATTGGGCTTACTGTAATGTGCCAATGACTTTTCTCATTACACCTGACATACACAGGAACATTTAGAGAAGAAAGTTCTTTCATCACAGTATCAAGAATATTCATTCTAGGCATTGGAATAACTGGTTGGACTTTACACTAAACTGATAGAGTAAAACATAACTAACAGTGTTTCCCCTTCAAGAGAGCTAGTAAGAAAAGCTCACCGTCCATTTCCAGGAAGTACACTGGACTCCGCTACACGTATTTTTATTGCATTATATGTTTTAATCCTTTTTGGAACATACCATGATAAGTAAGCAATTAAACAAAAGAACAAGACAGCTGTGGTAGGCAGAATAACAGCTGCCCAAATCCATCCATGCCCTCAGCCTCAGAACCTGTCACATTACACAGCAAAGGGGAATAAAGGTATCAGATGGAATTAAGGTTTCTAATCAGTTGACCGTATGAGAGGAAGATGCTCCTGGGTTGCCCTGGTGGGCTCAGTATCATCACCAGGTCCTTAAAAGGAGAAGAGGGAGACAGGGTAGGCAAGAAGAGCAACACTGTTTCTTCTCAAGACCACTCTGACTACTAAGTGATTTGCATCAACCAAGGACACTAATTTAAGAAGTCTTGTTATTTGGTTTCCTTTGAGTGACAGGCTTTTCCTTCCATTTCATCAAGGAGACACCCCCGCAAGTCAACTATTCACAAATGAAGAGCCAGTTAGGTATATGAATTCCAACCTAGGGAATGTTTCAAGAATCACAGGCCTGAGCAGTCTCTCCTCTGTCCTCTTCCCCAAATTCTGCTTTTGTCATTGTGGGTTGGGCTCCTGTCTGCAGATTAAGAAAGAAAACTTCCCAGGTGACCCTGCAAACACTTACTCTATCATTTCCCCAGCCCAGCCAGCCCAGAGCATCACCGCTTGGACGTGTCTTTAGAATCCAGAGGGGTTGAGTCTGAAGTCTCACAGTAGGAACTTAATTTCAAAGACCTCAGGAGGCATGGGTAAAACTCAGGCTATGAGCAAAACAGATCTGCTGTTAGAATTCAGGAGCCAGGTACAGAACAGGAGGGCAAAAGCTAACACACACACACACACACACACACACACACACACACCCCTCTACCTATCTACTTATAACTCAGAAGCTACATCCTGGGGAAAGGTGAGATTACTAACACGTATCACAAGTTTAGAAAGAGATATCAATCTTACTATTACATCAAAGTGACAGTAAAATATTTTCTATAGAACGAAATCTAGATAAAAGGGCAGTAAAAGGTCCACCAGAGAGTCACAATCTCAGCAGACAAATATTCAAGGAAGGGGCTTACTGGGTGTGCTACGTACTGAGGAGAAAACAGTGAAGGTTCAAGAGACAGTTCCTGCCCTTAGAGACACCCTCCACCCACCCACAGCTCAACCAGAACCTGGAAGATCTATTGGCGAGTGCTAAAGACTTCTGGGCTTCAAAGAAGCTGTAGGAGGTTTCATGGAGATCCTGTGGCCAGAGGTGGGATTCATCTCTTCATCATCCCTCCAACTAATGTCAAGCCCCAGGCTAGACACTGGGGATAAAAGGTGAACAAAAAGCACAGTTCCAGAAACCACAGACTGCAAGCTCCATGCTTTCTCTGCAGGCACAGACCCGGGCAAGAACAGCTGGATTCAAAGAGCATCATACACAGAGGACTGGGGGCAGGGCTCTGAACCCACCATTTAACATCTCGAAACCTTGGTTTCTGTCTACCCATAAAATTATGCTATAAATTAATAGCATAAATAGGTGGTGCCTAAGTCCCTTCCATTTTAAGTTTCAAATGAGAAAAAGTCTTTTATTTACTAGCTACTTGAATTTTTTAATAATTCAGAGTGGCGACACTCATAGCCTAGGATGTGGGCCTGATGGGAAGGCGAGGGGGAGATCACAGAAATTGATTTACAGTGAGAGAATTATAGATGAATGAAGTCATTATGCAAAACAGAAAACCACCAAAGTGCCCCCTCCCCTTTTATCCCTTGCCTCAAAGACACTAAATCTATGTCACCTGCTTCTCATGGCCACTAGATTTATACGCCCATTAAAAATACTTTTATAATCACTCCATGCAAAAAAAAAATGACAATTACTATAATGATTTAAGTGCCGACAGCAGTACAGCAGGATCTGGGGGGAGTTTATTAATACCTTAGCAAAACGTGCCATGAATACGTCATCTGGATGTTCGTTTTTTAGAAGTGCTCCGATTTTCCCCAGTGAGTTAACATTTAACTCATGGTGTGACTGTGGCTCTCAACTGGATGAAGTTAACAGTTTTCTCAATTCCTCTGCTCTATGGCTTTCTCTCTCCCCATCAAAACCCACCTGGGCATCTTAAGCACCTTGGGAGACATTTTAAATATTAATACATTAAGTTCAAATGCTAGCTCCCTCCCCTTTCCAAGATTATGATTCAATGGGTCTGGGAAGGGCTGGGAAAGCAATATGATTTTAAGCACCTCTGGATCTGCTTAGACATCAGCTTAAAAAAAAGAAGAAGAAGAAAATAATTTTAAGCACCCCAAATTCTGAGGTATTTCTGAGCCAGGGTTGAAAAACATTGAGCTTTCTGCCTTGCCAGGTAAATAATAAGCGTGTATGGGGAAAAGAGGGGAGAAAAAAGGTCTGAGGGGGAGACTGGCAGAGGAGAGAGAAGAGGGGCTATGCTGAACAGGAGACTGGGGACCCCATTCAGAGGGGACAGCCACTTCTCTGCTCCAATCACCGGACAACCTGAGTGGGCTCAGCAGGGAGTGGCCAGATCTTCTAACCTTCCTGAGAAGCCAGAAACCCAGAGTTGTGGTCAAATCTCCATTTTTAAATGTTGACAGATTTAAAAAAAAAAAAAAAAAAAATTCTAGGTGGGCTAAATAAAACACATCTGCAGCCTTCACTACCGATCACCACCTTGACTGAAGATTTGACGAGGCAGCTGTGGAACCTTGTAGAAAGACGGAAGCAGAATTCAAGACCTCGAGTTCAGGGGAGTTTACAGTCTTGCTCAACTGCTCGCTCCACCTCGTTCCAGCTGTTTGTTACTTTATCCTAATTACTCAGCCATTCTCAACTTCCTAGACAGTAGCGGTCCTCAATCAAATATGACTTATGGCCGTCACGTTCAAAGGTTTCAGAGCACTAGCTTGCTGGCCTCACTCACCGCCCAACACAAGCTTCTCACTTACACCTAATTGTAAATCCTAAGAAACTGGAAGGGAATTTGAAAAGTCACCCAGTCAGAGACATGCAGGTCCCAGGATCCAGAAAGCCCAAGTGACTTGCCCAGGGCCACAAAGACGGTTGAAGGTAGGGTGACCGATTTGTCCCAGTGTCGGCACAGAAAGAAGCCCCTGCTTGGGGAAACCTCTGGTCCCAGGCAAAGTGGGATGTCTAGTCACCTGGTTGAAGAGCAGAGCCACACTGTTACCTCTTGTGCACACACCCCTGTCATCTTATCATTCTTGATCCATATACACATATTTGACTTTTAGCTTTATGGTTTGCTCCCAGTTAAGATTCAAACTCCTTGAAGGAAGAGATTTAAGTCCTCTGTGAATTAAGTATTTAATATTTGCTGGGTACAGTCCTTGAACTCCCCTCAGTTGATGAAGATGCCTGCTACTGGCATCCTTGAAATTCTGCTCGGGGAATTCTCTCTGAAGAACCTGAAAATCTTGACCACCCCATTCCCCTAGCCTCCTTTCTAAGCCCCCAATAACTGCTTCACCGCTTCTTGGTTTGTTTTTTTGAGACAGGGCCTCGCTCTGTCTACCGGGCTAGAGTGCCGTGGCATCGTCATAGCTCACCCTAAGGCCTCACATTCCTGGGTTCCAGCGATCCTCCCACCTCAGCTTCCTGAGTAGGCTGGGACTACAGGCGCACACCACCATGCCTGGCTAATTTTTTCTATTTTTGGTAGAGATAGGTGCTCAGGTTTGTCTCTTAACTCCTGACCTCAAGCAGTCCTCCCATCTCAGCCTCCCAGAGTGCCACTAGCCAGCTCCACCACTTCTTTAACAAAGCATAAGAAACACAGAGAAATGAATCCAAGGAGCAACTGCCAAGCTGGCTTCTTCCTGCTTTCCTTGGACCACGAAGTCTCTCTCCTCTCATGAGGTTAATACCCATCACAAAAGGACGTAGCATCCTGTGTGTTCCGAATTCTCCACTCAGAGATACACCTCAGAAGGCAGCTTCTCAGCTGTGAAAGAAGTCGGCCTTTGCAGTCCTCTCTCTCTACAGCCTGCTTTGGAATCATTCGAGAAGGCCAGAGCTGAACCCAGAGCGTTTTCCATGGCTGGAGAGGCAGCCTGGTGTGGGAGAGAAAGGCCTGGGAATTAGGTCCACATCCAGACATCAGCACTGACATAAACTAGCCCCGTGCCCGCTTCGGGAAGTTACAGAAAGGAGGATCCAGTTTCTTCATCTGTAAAAAAAAAAAAAAGTTTTTAACTTGCAAAGGGCCTAGTCTGGTGCCTGACCCTTGATGAGAGGTGGGGGTGACCGGGGGAGTCCCATGACTCCGCTGAAGAGCCCCAGAGGCCCCTACGAGTCAGGCGGGAGGAGCCACCCTACTGCCTCCTCTAGACACACACAATCTGCCTTTGCTGACCTAGCTTTATTCTGAAGCAGATCGTGGTTTTATGTCTGCCCTTCAGTTCCCTTTTCTCAAAGGGTGTGAATGTATCTGTGAGAAACACAGAAAAATGCAGGCAAGTGTCAGCAAAATGTCACCACAACTGATACAAAGCATCTTTCTATCTCCTCCATCACTTTTGAGGAGGAAGCCAAGCAGCTCTCCGTGACTGAGCTGATTCCCGGTACCGGTGAAGACTGCTACACCTCAAAGAATTTCCTGGGTCAACACCTAAAAAGTCTGAAATCCATTCCACTGAATTCATTATGACCCATAACAACATTCTATCTCTCAAAGCAAAACTATACTTTGAGTCATTGCATATAGCCAATCCTCGGTAGACACTGAATTTCAGAGTTATGACCAAAACAAAACCAAGAAAACAAAACAAAACAAAACAAGGCTTGTGCCCTGATGTTTTACAATCTGTGTAAGACAAAATAAAGCAAGATTTACACATACCTGGGAGCAGTCCACACTGACATAATTTTAAGATGACTGAATGAATCTCAGATTCCAGAAGAATCAACGTCTGTACTATTCTTCTAGCGTAAAACCTGTTGTGGCAGTTCTGACTTTTTACATAAGAAAGTTGCGACCTTAGCTCACTAGATAGAATTACATTGCTCAAATTTATTCTTGGCAAGCTCTTCGGGGTATAACCCACTTTATAAGGATAAACAAGTAGTTGCTATCAAAAGTCACACACACTTACACATAACACAGCACACACCATGACCACCACCATTCCTAAATGGAAACGTGTCCCAGTGAAGTCAAGAAATAACCCAACAGCTCACGTGACAGGAAGCGCTACATTCTGACCTGGCAAGAGAAATGGGCATTAAAAAACATAACAGCGACCTGCCAGTGTCCACTGCCTGCTTTGGTGCTGTACCAGAACATACAGCATGGCACCGCTGGGGGAAGCTGGGCTCGGGGGTCCCTTTTGTCCTATTTTTGCAACTTCCCATGAAATGATTATTTCAAAACAAAAACTTACTTTTAAAACATCACTTATTGGATTATCTTCCTGTTTGCATGGGGAGATCTTTCAGGAGACAGAAGCCCTTTCCCAGTGCCCCTTTCTGGGAGTCCAGGATGTGATCCGCCCCTAAATACTAGGAGTGGGGTTCCCCAGATGATTCTGAAAATCCTCCCCGGTTCACTGAGCACCACCACCACCACCAATGACGTTAATCACTGGAGACATTAAAGAGTGGTGAGGCTGCCATGTTGGTCGTGGCTGCTACGTGGAGGATGGATTTGAAGTGGGCAAGGCTGGAGCCCAGGAGCCCAGTGGGGAGGCTCGTGCAGATGTGGGGGTGAGGAATAAGTCTGACAAAAGCCCCAACAGGGCATTGGCAGGCATAGCAGGTAAAGAGACCAGGAGTTAGAAACATGTAAGAAGTCAAATCAGGCTGGGCGTGGTGGCTCATGCCTGTAATCCTAGCACTCTGGGAGGCCGAGGCAGGCAGATTGCTCAAGGTCAGGAGTTCGAAACCAGCCTGAGCAAGAGCGAGACCCAGTTTCTACCATAAACAGAAAGAAATTAATTGGCCAACTAATATATATAGGAAAAATTAGCCGGGCATGGTGGCGCATGCATGTAGTCCCAGCTACTCGGGAGGCTGAGGCAGGAGGATTGCTTGAGCCCAGGAGTTTGAGGTTGCTGTGAGCTAGGCTGACGCCACGGCACTCACTCTAGCCTGGGCAACAAAAAGCTAGACTGTGTCTCAAACAAGCAAACAAACAAACACATCCCAAAGAAGTCAAATCAGCAGGACACAGACAATGGTTGACCGGAGGGACTAGAGTGTCATCTCAGACGACTGCTAGGCTCTGGGCTCGGGCAGCTGAGGAGAAGGTGGCGTGTCACTCACCAAGGCAGGGAAAGGGAGGTGCTGGTCTGTGGGGGAGGAGGGAGGCGGCTGCCTGGAGGTTGTACAGGCAACAGTGCTTTTCATACTGCTGACAGAACAGTCTTCCTCCAGTGGGGTGATTACACTCAGTCAGATGAACAAGTGGTGCCAGGAGATGGACAACCTGGCACAGCGGGCAAGAAGGGCCAGCCACCACCAGCCCCAGCACCGGCTTGGCCCTGCTTGGTCAGATCATTCGCACGTACGGTCACAGACCCAGACATTTGGCCCCTGATACTTCCACGGGGGCAAGAGCGGCTCAGCTGAGCGGTTCCCAGCAGGCTCTGAGGACCCGGGCTTCTACCATTTCTATAAAAAGAACTCAACTCCAGAGGGTGGAGGAGAACACCCAGTAAGAAATCAAGTAGCTATTCATTTCTCTTCCTAGTATCCTCGCCCCCTGTGAGAGATGGCATTCCAAAGAAAAACGGAGAATTCTATAGGAGGGGACATCAAGAAAGCCTGTGAAGATCTTCTGACATGTGGACGATTACTTTGTACACAGAGATACAGCATTTACCTGCCAGCACTGAGAAAAGTGCTTCATTCGATGATTTGTGGAGGTTACAAATGTGTTTTGATGACAGATTTGAGATATAATTCACATGCCATACAATTTGCCCATTTAAAGTACACAATGCAATGGCTTTTAGTATATTCAGAGTTGTGCAACTATTACAATAATCAACTTCAGAACTTTTCTGCCATCCAAGTACTAAACACTCACTGCCCTACTTTGCCTTTGGATTGGGTGCATTCAGGGCAGCATGGCCATAGACAATTCCAAAACATTCCAATCACCCACCCCCCCAAAAAAAATCCCATACCCTTTAGCTATCATCTCCTAAATCCCCCTAACTCCCCTCCTGCCCTATGCAACCACTCATCTACTTCAGTGTCTCAATAGATGTGCCTGTTCTGGATGTTTCATATAAATGGAATCGTAACATGCAGTCTTTTGTGACAGGTTTCTTTCACACAGCATGTTTTCAAGGTTCAAAGTTTTAGTATATATCAATACTTCATTTTGGTTTTGGTCAAATAATATTCCATTTTGTGGCTATGTCACATTTTACTGATTTATTCATCAACAGATGGCTATTATGAATAAAATTGCTACAAGCATTTTTGTACAACTCTCTGTATACATGTATGTTTTCATTTCTCTTGGGTATATACGTAGGAGTGGGATTGCTGGGTCATATGGTAACTGTGGTCAACATTTTTAGGAACTGCTAAATGTCTTCCACAGTAGCTGTCCAATTCTACATTCCCACCATCAGTGTATGAAGGTTCCCAATTTCACCACATCCTTTCCAGCACTTATCTTTTTGATTATAGTCACCCTAAGAGGTGTGAAATGGTATGTCATTGAGGTTTTTGATCTGCATTTTCCTGTTGACTAAGGATGGTGAACTTCTTATCTTTTCATGTATTTACTGGCTATTTTCATTTCTTTTGGGGGAAAATATCTATTCAGATCCTTTGCCCATTTTTTTTTAATTGGATTGTCTTTGTTTTTGAATGTAAGAGTTATTTACATATTCTAAATACAAATCCCATATATACGATTTGCAAATATCTTCTCCCATGCTGTGGGTATGTTATGAATCTTATTTTCAATACATAATTGTGATACTTTTTTAGTTCCTAAGAAAAAATTTTGTTTCTCTATTTCTGTCCAGTTATAAAGTCTTAAAATGCATTTAAGTCATTTTTTCTAGCAATTCATTTTGCCATTTTCATATTCTAGCAATTCGTATTGCCATTGTGGTATTTTTAACATAAGTGGGCATAACTCATGAGCTCCTTAATACATACCATTACAGAATATTTTAAAAGATAAAATGAGGGCTTTCACACATATAAAATGAACACAAAGATTTTATTTAAACAGTTAATTAATGCAGGAACCAGAAAGAGCATGTAACAGGTCCAAAGAAGAATACAGAAACACACAACAGACAGGCCATCAGGAATGCAGATTTGTTAACATGTAACTAGTTTTTTTGGAGGGATCAACAGTACCTTTCACTGGGCAAAATTCATTTGCATTTCTGTGAACAAGAATCATTTCCATTACTATAACTTTTCTACAACTTGGCAAAATGTAAAGCAGTTCAATGAAAATAAGAGACAGAAAATCCAGAAGGGTACATTAGACAGTCACCTGTTTTGCTCATTTCAAGGTCTTCTGTAGTTTTCCACGACTTTTTTTTTTTTTTTTTTATCTTAAAGAGACAGAGTTTTGCTCTCTTTGCCTAGGCTAGAGTGAGTGGAAGGATCACAGCTCACTCACTGCAGCCTTGAACTCCTGGTCTCAAGTGATCTTCCTGCTTCAGCAGCTGGGACTACAGGCAGGTGCCACCCCTCACCTGGCCAAGATCCATTTTCACAGAGCAGGCAAAAGGGGTGGAGCTGAGAGGCCATAAATTAATAGCTAGCATCTCTGCCATGGTCAAATACATTTGGGGAAATGCCAGCTACTTATGGGGGTGTGGGAACACTTGTGTAGTACCCTCTGGGCTAAAGGACTTTAGGCAAATTGGGCACCAAAAGTAAAAACAAGAATTCTAACCAGGGCTCTTCTTGCCCTGTCATTTGCCAAGGGCTGACCCTGAGCAAAGGCTACATCTGATTCTTAACTTCCCTGTGAATTATCACCTTCCCCTTCAAAGGAAGGTTCCACCTCACCGTTCTTTTCCTACCCTCCTGAACACACACACCCCATCTCTAACACACATTGTGTTCCTGTGACCGATCTCATGCAAATGTTGTGACCTTCTGAAACTATGCCTTAAAACAATTACTAAGAATATCCCAGCGTTTTACTCTTTTATCAGAGAGATTGCTCCCTCTGCACAAATCCTTCCTATTTATGCTAAAATTTTCACGTGGGAATCACCACTGCAAGCCTAGTATTTTCTGGGTCCAATTCTCCACCTCCAGCCTTCAAAGCAGGCTGCATTTTGTCTAACGGCTGGAAGGTGAATGAGAAGCCTGACAACTGGGCCCCAGTCTAGGTAAAAGAACATGGCTCATTCCCACTGGCCCTGCCCCACAGCTATTGCCGAATCACTCCCAAACAGCACCCACAGCTGCTACCCTAAAGCACAGGGAACTAACTGAAGAATGCAAAGGTTCCCACCTGCCACGAACCCCAACCAGTCTGAAGCCTTACCAGATGCTAAGGAAAGTCACAGCTGAAGAGGAACCCAGAGTAAACCAAAGGCCTTCCCTTCTTGAGGAAGCCTTCCCTGCCAAGTTCACCCCCACGAACAGACGATGCAATTCAAAAGTAAGCAGAGTTAGAGTTTACCTTTTCCAGAATACACTAAGCCATACAAAGAGGTTGGTGGCAATATGTTTTTTAGAGGTACTATTTTTTATTTGTTTTAGGCAGTAATTTGTAGCCTGGTATAGTTGAGTGCTCATAAATGCTTAAACCCTGCAGAGAATGAATACGAATATAAATGCAGGTCCTGCCTGCTAGAAATAGCTAAAGTCTCTAAAACTTACCATTTCAGGTTCTTGTCTTTGGCCTCAAGTGAAAGGAGCGATTGGAATAGAGTAATAACACGACCGTACCAAGAGCTCAACTCATCAACTGTTTCGTTTCACAGGCGGGGGCCAACCACAGGGTCCCGTTTCTCACTGTTGCAGCCCACGATTCACAAGGAGAGCAGAGAGAGGCAAAGCCCTGGGACACAAACCCCAGGTACACGTCCTATTTGTGGGAGAGAGAACAAATGGGGTGGGGATTGGGGCCGTGTTTTGTGTACCACCGATGGGCCAGAGATCAAAGTTACATTTGTTAGGGATATAACCTTATTACTTAATGCCAAACTAGAGGTCAGAGGTCAGGAAGTTTTTTTTAAGTCATTACAAACATTTGAAAAATAGGAAGATTTCACATAAAAATCTTAGTTTCTGACCTCCTCTGAAAAATGGGACCATCTAGTACACTGAACCCTTTTCCTGTGATGGGACCTTGGCTGGAATGGAGAACAGGGGCGTGGCTCTCCGGTCTGCCATGGAGCAAGACAGGGCTGCTCTACAGGCCTGTGTGACCTGCCTAGCCCCTGCTGGCATTTTAGTCACATACTAAAGGACCATGAGCCCCGTGAGGGCAGGGTATATCTGCTGTTCTTACCTACACTAGCTCCTTTCATTCTTAGTATCATTTTGAAATATTTGAACCTCACATGTAAAGTGGGGAGCAAAGAACGAGCTAACTTCACTTCCAAAGCTCACCTAAGGGATTGCAGGATTTGATCCTAAGTTTATTTGGCTCCAAAGCAATGGAGTATGGAAAAGCAAGTCTGGATACAGAAGAGCTTCTAGCTTAAAAAAAAAAAAAAGGCAATAGGCTGATTGCAAACACTGGTTTCCTAGGTAGTTTTTGTTCCATACTTATAAACAAAAAGTACATACAATATAGAGTTATGGCTTCTCCTTCTGCAAAACTCTTACGGAATCTTACATCAAGGGAGCCAAGGTCCGCCTGCTAAATATTTAAATGAGGCCAACTCCCGCTACAGGGATTAGTGGCCATGCTTCCACTAGGCAATTTGGGAGGAAAAGCTTTAGATTTAAAGATAATATGCCCTCCATGAGTTCCCAAAGACAAAAAGTCAGCAGGAAGTCAAGCCACTTACTAGGAAGCAGGAATTCTTGAGCAAGGGCCGGAACAGGATGACCACTCAACAGTAAACACTCTCCGGCCACACACCAGCAGGCTGGTGAGTAACAAATGGCTAAACGGCTTACTTGGAGACACAATAGGTGCTGTCCCTTCTGTTTGAAGAGGAATCAGGGCAGCTGTCAGAAGAGGTCAGGAGCATGGTAAAGTTCAAAAAACATCTTCATTATATTATATTTAGGTTATCTGCGTTTACTGCTGTTAGTGACATCCCAGCAGTAGGACAAAACTATCCACTCTTCTCTCTGGTCCCTTATGCTATCACAATATATAGCACATTGAGATAAAATTCCCCTTTTACATGTTTATCTCCCTGGACCAGGCTTCTCAAAGGCAGAAGCAATATTTTACTACTTGAATCTTCAGTAACTTCTATGGTGACTGTATATGGATGTTACGGCATCTTCCCAACCCCAGACCTCAAGGCAGACAGGCCATAAATGATTCTTTTCCTGATATATATTTTCATGGAAATACTCACAGAAAGGTACAAAACCAGACCATATACTGATAAACAGATATATATCTAAATCACTTACTGTAATTTATTAAAAATGATAGAACAGAACGTAATCTTGCACACGGAGAGGCCATGCCCACAACACAATGCCTCTGAGAGATCTGGCCACCACTGCTGCCCATGAAACAGGCTGAGCCTAGAACTCTGCTCCTTGACCATTGCCGTTCCAGTGCATCACCACGTGATCCGGTCGTTCTACACATTCCGAGTTGGCCTAAGGAATCTGCAGTTCTTAGAAGCTGCCCCGCTTTGCCAATGCTCCCAGTCTGTGGCCCACCCTTGACTAGCAATGTTCCAGGCCTGCCAGTGGAGGCACATGCCACCTTTGTTCCTTGCAGCCCACACCATGCTTCTTCAGTGAGTGGAGCTCTTGCCACAGAGGACAGAGCCTGATGAGGTGCCTTTAGACTAGAAATTTCGAAGGCAACCACCTTTGTGTTTTATTCCATTCAGCTTCTGAAAATCTATCACCAGTCAACCCTAAGAGCCTGTAAGAATTAGCACTAAGGGGAAAGTCAAAAACAAACCTCAAGCTCCTTTTACTACTACTGCTTTTTTGAATGTCACAGTTTCAGAGACCCAGCCCTGTGTACCAGGGTTTTACCCTTACAAACAGGTGTCTGTGTGTTCCTACACCTCTATCCTTTTCTTTCAGCTCACACATTAACATTTCCAATCTCTTTAGACTTTCTAAATAACCCAGGCAGCGGATCCTAATATTTGGGGGCCAAAGGCTCCTAAAGGAATCTGACAAATCTATACATACTCTTCCCCAAAAAAATTCACAGACACTAAAAGTTAACATTTCAGGGGTTTCACAGACTGTACCTGAATCTCATTTACAAGAGGAAGCCAGCCCCCTGTCTTCCAAAAGACGTAAAGACACAGGTCAACACTCAGAGCATTTTCTTTGTAAAATATGAGTCCTTTCCGACAGATACTCCACGGGAGATAACAAGTACCTGGCTTGGGAGACTTGCTGCAGATCACGAAAGGCCTGCCAACAGGACCCACACCTTGTTGTAAAGCAAGACAACAAATGAATAAAACCGAGATTTTCAAGACAAAGCCACAACCCTGGGAACAATAAATAAATGCCGTGACTGGCGTTGCTCTGACCCACATTTTCTTAAAATCATGCAAGAAAGTGCTGGACTCGTGCTGGTTAGCCCCAGAAGGGACCGCTGGACAGAGGGTGGAGAAGCAGGAGAGGAAAACTAATTAAACAGCAAATGGGGGGAAATTAGCTTGGAAAGGGCTTGCTGAACTGCCGACAGCATGGAGTGCTAAGGTGAAAAGCAAATGCAAGAGATTTGGCAGAATCCAAAAGGAACGCGATCAGAGTGAGCAATGAGGCCAGAGCCAACTCCCGGCGGCGAGTGAGAGTGAGCAGCAGTCGGTGACATGTGTGGAGATGAAAGAAGAAGAAAGTTCCCTGGACAAGAGCGGAGCACACAGACTGCAGCGAAGGCCAGGCAGGGCTGCGGAGCAGGGAGGGCAGGCCCGGGCACAGAAATCAGAACACGGCAGCCGCCGCGTGCACGCGCATACACACACGCGCTCCAAGGACAGCAGAAAATCTAACCCTGGGGAATAATCCGAGGCCTTCTTTAGAAAAACGAGGGGACCAACTAGAGACAGGGAACAATGAGCTGGCTAAGCCATCACAAATCAGCTTATAATTACAGACGGAAGCCCGGCTGTGTGTAGAGAGGATGTACTGGCACTTGTGGGACACACACAGAGCCCACTGTGGGGCTATCCTGCTCCTTTCCACCGGTGCAGGCAACAAGGCAGGGGCACCACCCTATGCTCACTTCATCTGAGCCACTTATGGTAGAGAGAGGTCATTTCACTTGGGGTGGGGGTGGGAAGGGCCACAGGAAAGAGAAAACAAATGGATGTGCCCAAGCACGTCATTCTGAAACCGGAGTTGCGCTTGGTAATTGAGTCTCCAGAAAGGAAAGGCGGGGGAAGAACTCGGGTCCCATGGAAGATCAGGGAGCTGCACGCCCCTGTCTATTACACTGTGCGTAACGTCACGCAGAATAGAGTCCTATTATTCACCAGTCAGAGGGCGGTGAGCCACTGTGGAGGTGCTCCTTCCCCCAGCAGGGGCACCTGTGGTGCTTCTGTTGCTTTCACAAAAACACAATGACCCGGCAACAGCCCAGGCACTGTGACATTACCAAAGCAACAATGACAATACGGGTGATTTCGCTTATTAGTGCTTACACTACGCCAGGCTCCCATTAGAACCCTTTGCTTACAGGGGCTCAACTATTCCTCTCCATAACCAAGAGAGGGGTCAGCAGTACCATCTCCACTTTGCAGATGAGGAAGCCGGTCAAGAAAGAAATCACTTGCCCAAGGTCTCACCTCAATAAGAGGCTGGGGCAGGATTCGAAATTCGAACATTTCCATTTTACTAATTGTGATTCAGTCATTTTTTTCATGGCACACTTTTAGGCCAAAAGAAATAATAAAAGCTCCAGTTACTAAGTAGTTAGGTCCAAACAACTTGGTTGCGGTTAAGTGGCATCTGACAGATGTCCCTGTGTTTTCCTCAAAATTGTAAAACATCTCATGCCAGCCTTGTGACTTTGCTATGGTACCCCCAGGGCGCCTCAGGACACAGTTTGACATTCACTGAGCTGTATTATCCTGGCTTCCTCATTCTAATGAGGAAAAGGCATCAGGGTACGATAATCGAACTGTCTGTTCCTTAAAACAGATAAGTCGCCAGCATGAGAAATCTGCTAACAACTTCCCTTCGGTCATCAACTGTGCCGGAGTCCCCAATTCTCACAGCAGGCTTTTCCACCTGGCCCCAGTGGACTTCTCCAGCCCTACCTCCTGCCACTGCCAGCCCTCCAGGAAACAAAGTATTCCAGAACCAGCTACCCTGGTCCTTTAGTGCAGCTGAGGCACCTGCTGCATGCGCTCTCTCTCCCCACCTCCTCTCTGCCGTTTCCTGCTCCCCGCTCCTGGGTCACCGGGCCCCTCCTCTGTGCAGCTGCCCCACCCACACTTGGTTCACAGCCCACTCTGCACGCAAGGCCCCTTGGGCTCACCCAAATTCTCTCATTACTGGCCACCTACACGTTCCCTCTCCCTCCTGCGCTTTGCTTATGAAACTCCGCAGGGCGGGGCTGGTATCTTACTCATCTTGGTTTCCTTGGAGGCTGTGGACAGTGAACAGTACACAGTCTTTCAGGAGTTTTAATGAACAAAGAATGAAACAAGAGAATATGGGATTGCTTAAGGGGCCGCGTGAACACGGTGGAATGAAGGAACAAAAGAAAGGACATGGTGGACGGACTGCACTCATGGTCCCGATTAAGAGTTTCCCCACATCCACGTTCCCTGCAATGAGACCACAGCAACGTCCATCAAGAAGAATCTGTGTCTTTACAGTCTGAATCTGGGCTAGCCTTGCACCTTGCTTTGGCTGATAAAACGCATTAGTTGCAGCATGCCAGTTCCCAGCCCGGGCCTCAAAAGATAATGGATGGATGCTTCTCCTTATCTTCTTAGAGCCACACAAATGGCCTGAGCTGGCCTGACACAGGATGGCAGACCGCGTGCAAGGGAGCCCAGCGGGGGCCATCCTAGACCAGACTCTGCCAGCCAACCCCCTACACAGCAGAAAGCCCAACCAAGATTAGCAGCCTTGCTCCACTTCCCCAATCACAGGCCTGAACCCAACTAAGACCAAAGGAACCACCCCAACTGACCTACAGACTCATGAACGTCAATAAAGTCTTACTATTTTAAGCCGAAGTTTCGAAAGAGCATGTCATGTGGTAAGAGCTGATAGGGTGAATGAGCAAACAGTCTAATTTATGACACTGCAGTTCCTAAAAGGCCAGGGCTATGCGTCTTTGTTCTGCGTCACACTGAGAACTACGGTGTTGCAACAAGTTAGGAGATACACCATACACTGTGATCTGCTGTGAGGTATTTTAACAAAGTGTTTGCAAATTTTACAAGTGATTTACTTTAAGTTAGCATGAATCCATCATCACCCTCATCTGTGCCGCCACCGTCACTCATGCATTTCAATAGCTTTTCTTGAGGAGGAAGGTGGACCAGCAGGACCAAGAATCTGTTTCCTGCTTCCCAACACACATCCTCACAGCAGATACTAACACTAACAGCAAGCACTGATTGACTGCCTATCGTATGTGATCATCTATCCTGTGAGCCAGCTCTCACGGAATTGCAGTCTTTGGTGGTGGTGTCAGGTCCTTTGTGGAAAGGGCAAGGCACAAAAACATCTGTAAAAGTTATAATCCATTTTTTCCTTCAACTCTCCATGTTTTTTCCCCATGCAATCGAGAAAAATGCCCAGTTCTGTGCCCAGCATTCAGTACAAAAGACATGATGATCTTCTGCCCTCAGGGAATTCATCTGGAGAGAGACTGAAAGGCCCTCTTCTCTCACCAGGAGATCAAATAAGAGCTGGGCCTTATTCTCACAATAAAACATCAGAAATCCACAGCAGGGGGTGAGACCCAGGGCTTGCCTTCTAAAATGAAAAAGTCCAGGTCACCAAACCAACCTTGGTTATAGGCTGGTATGTGAGGAAACACCCAAATCCAACAATATTTCTTAAATGAAGGACCTTAATGAACGTTCTGACCAGGAGTAACTGCTGCACCGGCGGCCAATGCAGCATCTTTCCGTGATACATTTGCTCTAGAGGATGGCTTTCAGTTCAGCGTTCAGCTACCCACACCTGCCTTCTCAAGTCTAGTAAATTATTAAGGCCTGTGAGCCTCAGTTTCACATCTATAAGGATGGAGACTCAAATGAGATTGAATGTGACAATGTAACATCAAAGTCCAAGGGTTTGGCACAGCCTGGACCCTCTAAGTGCTCGAAAAAGATTTGTTTCCATCCTTTCAGCTATAAAAAAAAAACACTTGGTGCACGACACACACACACACACTCCTTCAGACCACACTCATCCCCTCCTACCCGATACAGATGTCACATCGGTAATAAAAGCAATAGCAGAAGGTTCTGAGAGTCATATCCAGAAAACACATATATTCTATTACTTTTACCCAATATCATCATGCTGGGTACAATTGACATAGGGCCCCTAAGGATCCTACCAGCCTCCTGGGACTTTTCTCTTCCTACAAGGGACACCAACAACCTCCTTATATGATCTTCGATCTTCAGAGGTAGCTAATGAGGAACAAGCCACCAGAGCCCCCGGAAGCAGCATCCCATGATCCTGCTGCAGACTGACTTCTGCCAAGCCCACCATGCTTTATTTTCTGGCAAAAGCATCCCTGTGCTAAGCAGGGCTCCTGTCACATGTCCCTCAACTGTCAAGCACAGCAGTGGTCCCATCTCCCTCCCAACTCCCACTTCCTCATTCGCCGAGCACCCGAGAAACCGCCAGCATCATCCCGAGATCAAGAGCAGAAATGGCAAAAGTAGCAGCATAAAAAACGATGCCGAATCCATCTCCATTAATCACCTTCTACATGTCGGGTGCGAACTGTCTCAGGAACACAGCAGGAGGGTGAGTCACATTTCCCACTTACATAAGGAGACCCGGGCCTCTTTAGCATGCTCCTCATGCCAGCACTATTTCCTAGCCAGGCTTTAATTTTTCTGCAGAATTTTCACAGTAAATTCTGTAGATCACAAAATTGCCTCGACTGATAGAAAAACCCAGCCTCCATGGTAAGGCAGAAACGCTATGGCGGCGGTGCTCTCAGTTGTCACGTGGTTCTGAGCTACTTCACTTTCACTCTTTATAACCTACCCTATCCTGGAAGCGTATTTGACTGCAACGTGGGAATTTCCCACTCAAAACCTGAAAATCGAGTTTGGTCTCACAGAACCACAACTTGAGCAAGTTTCAGACTTATCCATCTTCCACCCACTGGCCGCCCTGTGCAGAACTATAAACGTCCAGGTTGAGTACTAATAAATTCAGCTAGCTCAAATTAAGCTGGCCTCATTTGGACCTTGGTTTCTTATTTCTGCTGATCTCACTGCAACAACCAAACATATGGCAAGAGTAGACTATTATTCAGTACAAGACACCAAACTTTACCAGCTTCTCCCTTATAGAATAGCTGAGAAATGATGGAATCTGTTGCAACACATCAGCTTTTCTGAAAACTTAAAATAATAATGCCCTTCCTAAGGTCACCATGTAAAAGCAGCAGAGATTAGAGTCCATTATAAGCACAAAGCACATAACCAAGTCCTTCCAAATCAAATACAAAAAATGGGATTAAAACCACACCCTAATGTCACTACATACCCACCAGGCAGGCTAAGGTGAACAAGATAAGGAATACCAACCGTGGTGAGATGCGAGGGAGGGAAGCTTCCATACACTGCTGGCAAAAGTACAAATTGGTACAACCACTTAGGGAAACTGTCAGTCTCCCACAAAGCTGACCGTGTGTACCTACTATGATCCCCAAATCCCACATCTAGATACAGACTTAGCATAGTGTTGATGTGGTTTGTCTGCCTAAACTCACGTTGATGTTTAACTGCCAGTGCAGTGGTGTTGGGAAGCGCGTGGGTCATGGGGGCAGGTCCCTCATGAGTAGAATTGATGCTGTCTACAAGGGAGCAAGTTCTCACTCTTGTAGAAACAGATGAGTTTCCTCAAGAGCAGGTAAATAAGGACCCTTACAACAAATCAAGGTTCCTTCTCATATTTGGTTCCTTTTTGCGCACACCCGTTCCCTCTCTGGTCTTCTGCCATGTCTTGACACAGCTCACGGCCTTCCCCGGAAGCCACGCAGAGGCCGGTACCATGCTGCTAGGCTCTCTAGCCACCAGAATCGTGAGCTGAATGAAACTTTTTTTTTTAATAAATTATCCAGTCTCAGGTATTCAGTCATAGCAACACAAAATGGACTAAGACAATACTCAACTCTTACATGTAATGTGCACCTATGTTCACCATACACTAGAATGTTTCCAGAAGTACCAATCATACCAGCCAAAAACTGTTAGTTGTCCAAATGCCCATCTTTGGTAGAATGGATCAAAAATTGTGGCATATGCACATGATGGAATATTATACAGCACAGAGAATGATTTACAACTATAAACAAGAATATGGATGAGTCTCACAACCATAATATTGAGCAAAAGAAGCCAAACACAAAATAGTCCACACTGTATGAGTTTGTCCATATAAAGAGAAAAACAGACCACATGAATCTATGCATTTAGAAGTCAGGATTTGGGGAGGGGGCAGGTGGGACCAGTGGCTGGAGAGGAGAACATGAGGGGGCTTCTGAAGGGTTGACAATGTCCTATTTGTCCATCTGGTGGTTAGGTAGGCATATGTACTTTGTGGGAGTCCATCAAGTTGTACACTTGTGATGTGTACTTTTCTGCTTGCATATTATATGTCAATAAGAAGTTAAAAAAAAATCAAGAGTACTGGTTTGCTTAAGTCACCTCAATGACTATTAAAATACTGGTTGGCTGTTGTGACCTAAGAACTATGTATTTGTCCCTCCCAACTCCGCCCATGACTCAAGAGCTCCATAAAACCCTCATATATCATTTCCTAAGTGATTGGGTGATAGAGGCATCTTTTGTTATACTATTTGGTCTTAACCCCCAGTCCCCCTCACAAGAGCTTTAAGACTCTGGAAATGTCCAGAGTTTTAACAGTGTCTTTGTGTATGCTAATGAGATGACTGGTGGTTGAGGTCCCTAGATAGCTACAGGATCAGCACTGCTCACCACAAAGACCAAGGCACACCAGACGGTTGGAACTTTCTGCCCCACGCCCCAACTCCTGGGAAGGGAAAGACTAAATGTTGACTAAATCACCAGTGGCCAATGGATTTGACCAATCATCCCAATGTAATGAAGCCTCCATAAAACCCTATATGACAGGGTTCAGGAACTTCCAGGTTGGTGAACACACCCATGTGCCAAGAGGGTGGCACACCCCAACTCCACAGGGACAGAAGCTCCTGCACTTAGGACCCTTCTAGACTTGCCATATGTACCTCTTCATGTGGCTATGCATTTATATCATTGGTAATATCCTTTATAATTAATCAATAAATGTAAATACAAGTTTCCTTGAGTTTTATGACCCATTACAGGAAATTATCAAACTTGAGTGTAGAAATTTTGTAGAAACCCCAAATTTATGGCCAGCTGGTCAGAAGTACAGGTAACAATGTGGGACTTGTGATTGGTGTCTGAAGTGAGGGCTGTCTTGTGGAGATTGAGCCCTTACCTTGTGAGTATGCACTAACTCCAGGTAGTGTCAGAGTTGAATTGTAGGACACCCAGTTGACCTCTGGAGAGTTGGAGAATTGGCTGGTGTCCCCCAAGCCCCACAACATCTGGTGCCGTAAGTATTAAGAACCACAGGTAGAAGTTGGCCAGGAGTAGGTTTAGGGCTCAGCTTAGACCTGAGAGAGCACCTGGCACTCACCCTCTTCACCTCGGAATGCAAGATTTAAGATGGGGACTCCCAAGTCTCACTCATGTGGATGTGTTCAGTACATCTCCAAAGCCAGCCCAATATCTGATTAGGCACAATGGTACTTCACCACCTGGGCCACCTATTTATTGACCTGGAAATTGAGTCTAGTTCCATTTGTTACCAGCCTGTCATTTTGCTGTCTTTCTTTCCCCTAAGAAAATAAAGTGAGGACGTTTGCAAAGTGATGCTTTTACCCAAGTTAGCAAAGACTCCCTGCAAATAAAATGCAAATATCCACAATGCCTGCGCAGACCTGGCTCTTCCAAAAGGCAAAACAGTGTTTCAATGTCAAGAAGATGAGACATTTTCCCCACATGCATCAACTTCAGCAGATCAGTATTCTCCACCCAGTGGAGCTCAGCATGCAAGCCGGTTCATTTACCACTATCACTCAGGTGACGCAAGGCTCAAGGTCTTATTGACATCTTCCCTGTCTCTGGAAGATAATAGTTTGATATGCTGGAAGTGAATAATAAAAGGAGTATTTCCCGAGAAGTTACAATAACGCAATGGAGAAGAGGGAACAGGCTGAAAGCATGAGGAAACCCTACATCTTCCCCACAATTTTCCATGGAAAACTAGATCCTTGATTTCTGAGGAAATCAGAGGTGCTCCAAATTTCTAGAGAACTGATTTAACATTCTCCCAAAGCAGGGCAAGAGGCAGCCCTGGAATCAAGTTAACCATTTTAAGGGACTTTATGTTGTTATAAAAATAAGCCATCCCCCATACACAACCCATCTGGCTCACACACACCCCAATTTGCAAAAAAAGAGAAAGAGGAAGACAAGTGACTGCTAGTGACACAGGGTAGGAAAGGTCTGGGTCTTTCCTTACACACGCCCTCTCTTCAAGCTGACGAACAGAACACCAGGTAACACTGCTCTGGGGACGCTTGGAAAAACTGACGCCAACCACAAAAATGAAGCCTTATTGATCCTCTTTGTTATTTAATTTCATTTTCTCCAGAGGCTGAAAGTAAGGTAAGGTTTATTAAAACAAAGATTATGGTATAAAAATAAATATATTTTTTAAAAGTTCAGCCAAGAAAGACCAAATAGATATATGAGGTAGAGTTATGTTTATTAGATTTTTTGCTTCTCTTGGATAGAGTTTCATGACTTGCCTAGGCTCTGGTGGAAGCCCATTGCGAACCTGTTCCCTTAGACATTTCATATAGAATATAAGTTCTTCCTCAAGCTTGATTCCACAAAAGGGATAAAGGTCAAGATTTCTGGTGTATGTATGTATCTATGTTATTTATATTATAAATGCTAGAGTAAATAAATGCATCTTTTTGCCTGGGGGGAATAAAGGCATGTCCAATCCCTGGTTCTCAGATAGTCTACTTAAATTGTTCCTAAATAGCTGCCAGCCACCCTCTTACCTGCTGAAGCTAACAGAATTCTGGCTCCTAGTCAAAGACTATTTCCCTTGGGCACCAAGCACCCTGGGCAGTTAGCATGGTCTAATTCACCATTTTCCTGATTGTGGTGCATATGATAAAAACAAATTCATTTTATTCTAATAGTGAAGTATTTATCTTAATATGGGTAAGCACATCCATAAGTTGATATATATTATCAATTAGAATGAGACTCAATTAAAATGAGTTTGATTTAGAATAAATCTAAAGACAAATATGTTAACTAGTACAGGTGGTAACATGAATATAGTAAAAAAAACTACGTCTGAAGTTTAAAAAATACTGGTCTGCTTTCAAAAAACAACAACGAAAGTTCAGCCAAAAGAACAGAAAGCTCTTCTTCTAAGTGGTGTCTTGCTGTGTCCTTGGGGATCCTTAGCTATCTTCCCTAGGCAGGTCTCACTAGAATGACAGGCAATAAAGCTGATAGTGTCAGTGACAGCATGACAAATGCGAAATCGTTCAGAAATAAAACACAAGATCTTCTCACCTTCAAATAAGGTGTGACCACTGGCCAGCTGAGGTTCATGGACCTTTGAGTTATGACACATGAGCCAACAAGGCAATAGAACAAAAGAGAATCCCTCCCCTTAAAACCTCCCTGAACTCAGCTTGGTAGCAGGCAAGAGGCAGAAGATGGCAAGAACACAATGATGCATATACCACCGCTGCCTGGTATCTGCCCTCAATAACACCCTTGTGCAAGGCGCCCAGTAAGGCAGGGCTTTCCGAGGGCCGGATTCATTGCTAAGCTCTTAAAATCTCTTCCGAGCCTAGCAGAAGCAAATGATCATTACCTCTGGCAAGCAACTGTTTTTAACCGTTTAATATCATCATGGGGTTTGCCGTGTGCCTTGAGAAATAAAGCCCAATCTGAAGGCTCCAACATGCAACTCTTGTTGGCTCAGGTACTGGGAGGAGGAAGAAAACCATGCATGGTAACCTCAGATGGCCAAGTTAGGTTTCCTGGAGAGAAAGACTCATTTCTTCACCTTATATACTATTCCTAAATAACTGCCCCCTCCCACCCCGTGATCAAAGGCCCTCTAAAGAAGTCTATGTCATAACTCAGCATCTAGAATATGTTACCTTACATGGCAAAGGGGAATAAAGGTTGCAGGTGGAAGTCAGGTAGCTAATCAGCTGACCCTAAAACAGTTATCCCGGATGCACCAGGTGGGGCCGATGTAATCACAAGGGTCGTTAAATGTGGAAGAGGGAAGCAAAGAGTCATTGTCTAAGACAGGGGTCCTCAAACTTTTTAAACAGGGGGCCAGTTCACTGTCCCTCAGACTGTTAGAGGGCCAGACTATAGTCAAAAAAAAAAAAAAAACACTATGAACAAATTCCTATGCACACTGCACATATCTTATTTTGAAGTAAAAAAACGAACAGGCAAAAACACCCACATGTGGCCCACGGGCCGTAGTTTGAGGACGCCTTTTCTAAGAAGTGTCAATACAGACTGGCTTGAAGACAGAAGGAGGTCTGAGTGAAGGAACATGGACCACCTTTACAAGCTGGAAGAGGGAGGAAACAGATGAACAGATTTCTCCCTAGAGCCTCTGAAAAGGAACATAGTCCTGTCGACACCTGATTAGCCCAGTGAGACTGTATCAGTCCTCTACTGCTGCTGTAACAAATGATCATTAATGTAGCAGCTTAAAACAACAGAAATCTATTCTCTCACAGGTCCAGAGTCCAGAAGTTCAAAATCAGTATCACTGGGTAGAAATCAAGGTGTCAGCAGGGCAGTGCTCCTTCCGGTGGGGCTCTAGGACACAACCTGCCCCTGGCCTCTCCCACCCTCAGGTGGCTGCCTGTGTTCTTTGGCTTATGGCCACATCACTCCAATTCCTGCCTCCTCTGTGGCCACACTACCTTCTCCTCTTCTGTCCCCATGTCATCTTCCTCTGCTTCTCTGTGAGAAGAACATTTGTGGTGGCATTCTGGTTCCATCTTGATAATCCAAAATCATCTCCCTATCTCATGATGCTTAACTTAACCCCGTCTGCAAAGACGCTTCTTTCCATATAAGGTAACACAGATTTTAGGGGTTAGAGCCTGATATCTTTGGAGGGCATTATTCAGTCTACTACAGAACCATTTCAGGTTTCTTCCCTCCACAGCCATGAGATGATAAATGTGTTGTCTTAAGCCACTAAGTGTAATAATTTGTTATAGCAGCAAAAGGAAATTCACACCCCCCCCCCATCTCCCAAATGTGTGCCACAGATCAGAAGGCCATCTGCATCTGGGCATCCCCTGCATCCACAGGTGACCCCCTTTCCCCACTGGCATACTTGACGTGATGGGATGCCAAGAGTTGGCAGGAAGTGGCCATTAAAAGCTTCGGAAATCACCTTTCTCTCTTCCCTCTCGCCCATCACAAATTTCTTAAATAAACTGTATGGGAATTCATAAAGCAAAGCTTAGGGGGAAAAGGAACTGACATTCATTTCAGAGAATTCCTCTTAATAATAATAATGAGTGCACTCCATCCACAAATGTCAAAGAGCTTTGCTCACAGAGCCAATGATCCCTACCACAAATATAAGGTGATATAAAAAACTTAAGGACCATATTCCTCAATTAGGAACAGCCTCTCTGGTAGCATTCCAGGGGCAGAACATACACTCTTAAGCGCTTACTGATCACTCTTCTTTCTCTGGGCATGTTACACTGCAGGTTTTCTGCCAGTTCAGCGGGGATTTCTATTTATAGAACTGCTCCTTTTCACCAATCTGCCTTGAGGACACCACAGCAATTCCCCTGCTGACTTCTCCCCAGGAACCTGCCCTGCTGGAACGCCCCTGGGCTCTGTGCTTGGACCTCTTCTCTGCATCCATATTCTCTCTCACTCAATGAGCGCAAGAGCACCCTGTCCTCTGATCTCAAATACCATCTATAAGCCGAGGCTTTCCAATTCACGTATCTACCCGACCCCTCACACCTGAGCGAGCTCCAAACATCCAAGTGCCTACTCCGCAGCCCCACTTCCACATGCAGTGTGCACCCCCAGTTTAGCAGGCCCCAGTTGGAGCAGCTGCTTTCACAGGCACACACACCAGCTCAGCAGATGGCATCGCCACCCTCCCGGCGCCCCCCACAAAACCCTTAGCCCTCCTGTGCATGTTCTCTTCATTCCCTCCCACCCTGAGCTCACATCCATCAGCATCCTACCAGCTCTGCCTCCAAATGTATCCCAAAATCTATGTTTGACACTTCCACTATTTCTATCCCCTTCCAAGCCACCAGGTTACCTCCCACCCAGATGGTGGTAACAGTCTTCCTGCCCGCTCACCCCTGTCCACAGCCAGCCTCTGCCCTCCACAGGGCCATCAGCCATCTCTCTAAAGTGTAAAGAAATGTCACTCCCATGGGTAAAACTATCGGGGGCTTCTCAGCTACACTCAAACTCCAAACTGGACCACAACCTACATGCTCTGGCCACTGCCCACCCCGTGACCTCTCTTCCTTGCATAGGAACATGTGCACAGCTCTGGCTGGCTGTCCTCTCTAGAACGTGCTGAGGCTGGTTCCTGGCCCAGGGCCTTCATACTTGTGGCCCTTTCTGCTGTGAGCATTCACCCTCGAGATCCATGCATGACCACACCTCCCCCCTCCCTGAAGCCTCACCTCCAGCATGTTTATCACTCTGGCCTAGAGAAAGCAACTGCTGCTCAGTCACACTCATTCAACTGCTCGACTTTGTCTTTCCAGAACACTCAGGAATGTATGAAGTGGTCTTAATTATTTGTCAAGGCAGTGTGATTCTCTTCCAGCAAAATATATGCTCCCCGAGAGCAGGGCTCCTCCCACAGAATCCCCAGTGCCCAGCACCTCTCAGGAGCTCAACAAATACCTGTCCTTGAGCTGAGTGACTTCACAATCCAAAAAAAAACAATATCAAGTCATCCTAAAGGGCATCATTTTAGTCAGTTTCTTTGGTTTCAAGCAGCAGCGATTTCCTGGATTCCAACAGGAAAGGCACCACGATGTCCCTCCTCCTAGAGCAGGGGTCTTCAAACTTTTTAAACAGGGGGCTAGTTCACTGTCCCTCAGACTGGACTGTAGTTTAAAAAAAACTATGAACAAATTCCTATGCACACTGCACATATCTTATTTTGAAGTAAAAAAAACAAACAGGCAAAAACACCCGCATGTGGCCCACGGGCCGTAGTTTGAGGACACCTGTCCTAGAATCTCTGGTTTCTCTTTACATGAGCCCAATTCTCCCGTCTCTACCAACTGAGCAGCTCCCTTACCTTCCACTGTACCTTGTTTCTGCTCCATCCTAGCTCTGGCCTGCCAGGGCATCATGCCACCGTGTACCTACCGAGTTTTCTTTTGAATCTCTCAAGTCAACTTCCTGAGACAGAATCTCACTGGCTCAGGAGGAAGAGGACACAGTATAGAAGAGAAAGGGCACTTAGGCAGAAATTAGAATTTCTAGTACTCAGATAAAGAAATCCTCCCCACAGTAGTAAGGCCCAATACATCTCTCCATTCATTCTCCTTTAATAGATGGGTACGTGACTACACCATCCTCCCAAAGGGAGGGAGAGGGCTGTCAAACACAGATGGTAGGAATCCCCAGGGGGTGAGAAATGAGTGCTAGCATGAATAACAATGAAGATTATGAGGGAAAAGAATCTCCATGTAAACAGCATGATTAAGTAAAATTATGCAGCGAAAAGACATCGGATCCTTGTATAAATACCAGTACAAAGGACCACTGTTAAATGGAATGCTTCCTCTTGGCCCATGCAGGACAACTCCAATTTGCACTAGCTAGTAAGTACACTGGTGGGATTTACTCCCATCAGATCAAATCCCCATAACATACCTGCAACGCAACTATTACATTTCTTGGGTGAAGAAATGGATGTTGAGAGAGGTGCAGTGCAAACTTACACACGTGCCTAAGGCCCCACAAAACTTTTAGGGACCCATAAGAATGCTTTCTTTAAAAAAAAAAAAAAAGGAAGAAAAAAATGAATATAATCAACCTTAGATACATTCATAAAATAGAATTTTTAATATTTGTTTAAATGAAGGGGTCTACTAAACCCTAGATGCAGTATTTTTGATTTTTAATGAAGTAAGGAGTCCCTTCAGAGTCATCATGTGACTCTCAAAGGTAGGGTGACTTGCCCAGGGTCACAAGCAGCAAAAAGCTGCCCGTGAAGTCCAGATCAGCCCCTGCTCTCTTCTAGAACGTCACATCCTTATGCCTCATAAAACCCTAGGGAGCTCTGGAGTTTCAGAATGTGCCATAACCTGAGCTTTGGAAAAATGTAATTTTTTTAAATGTAAAACTCAATGGTGCTATTAATGTACCTTACAGGACTCAGCAAAAAGCTGAGTCTTCCTGTCTTAGCTTAAATGGGAAAACAACTGTTCTTACCAAACATGAAAATAAGCAGGCCCTGGGTGTTCTTGATCCCTAGAACATTCCTCAGAGCACTCAAAAAGAATTAAGGACCGACAGTTTCAAGTAGCATTCCTCAAAGCTTGTCCCTGGACCTACTAACTTCACTGGGAGAACTTGTGATGCTCATGAAAAACAGATTCCAGAGCCCTGCTTGACACCTGCTGAATCTCCAAGGGTGGGAGGACTCAGAAATCTGCATTATAAATGAGCACCCCCAGGGGCTCTGACCTGCCTAGCAGATTAAGACCCACTGGCCAGGAGTACCTATGAGGACAAACTACTCCTTCAGTAGCTTTAATATATTTTAAATATTCCCAGAATGCAACTATCACGCACAATGAACTAAGAACATACTTTGTTTTATTCTGAACTTTACCACAAGTTACTAACCATAAAAAAAAAAAAAAATCACATTACTGATGATAAAGCCACTCCTGAGTATGAGTCAACCCTATATTTGGAGTTGTTAAATTTATAGGTGACTTTACCAATAGGTGCAAGGATCTGACTACTTATCTTCTTGCTATAGTTGGGCCCAAGCATTTAGATGATGAAATACCTATTTGACTATATGCATTACTTTCCTTCTAACTTCTCTTTTTCATTACAGTTAGGAAATTCCATTTTTTTTTTTTGAAAGTGTGTGTGTTGCTGGATTACATTATCTGTGACTCACATTCAGGATGATGGTTGCACCGCAAAATAATTGTCATAAAATGAGACAAACAATGACTAAGAAAAGACCCTGCCTAAAGCATGTTCTTAAGCCATTGCTTATCTCACATGTAGGGGTGGTCCCTAAGTACATTCCTCCCCCGCCCACCCACCCACAAAGTGAATGGCCCCACAGAGGCGGCAGCCAGAGCTGCCTACTGCAGCACTCCTATCTGGGTGCTGAGCCCCGGGGCAGTGCCTTCCTCTGGTCAGGCTGCCAGAATGAAATCCCTCAGACTGGGCACTTGATAAACAAAAATGCATTCTGGAGGCTGGAAAGTGCAAGATCAAGGCACCACCAGATTTAGCAATCTGGTGAAGGCTCGCTCTCTGCTTCATAGATAGCACCTTACAGCTGTGTCCTCACGTGGCAGAAGGGAGGGAAGCAGCAGCCAGCTCCCTGGGGCCTCTCTTACAAGGGCACTGGGCCCACTCATGGGCGCACCTCCTTCATGATTTAACCACCTCCCCGAAGGACTCATGACCTCCTTAATACCATCACACTGGGGATCAGATTTCAACATGTGAATGTTTAGGTCGCCCAAAATTCATACCCTGACAGCAAGCAACAAGGCAGAGAAACCGAACAAGAGAATGAAAAAGTTTTGGACAGTGGTTAGTGGGGCCGGAGGCAGAGGCAGGGGGTGGAAGAGGAGGAAATCTCAGATGTGAGTTGCTGGCGAGTTCTCAGGTTGGGTGGTTTCAGTGGTCTTCAATAACAATGCTATGAAGTTAGTTGCTGTATTCATTAGTATCAACTATTAAGATTAATAAGCACAGAAAGTGGGCCGGGCGTGGTGGCTCAGGCCTGTCATCCTAGCACTCTGGGAGGCCGAGGCAGGTGGATGGCTTGAGGTCAGGAGTTCCAAACCAGCCTGAGCAAGAGCAAGACCCTGTCTCTACTATAAATAGAAAGAAATTAATTGGCCAACTAATATATATAGAAAAAAATCAGCCGAGCACTACAGGCGCATGCCTGTAGTCCCAGCTACTTGGGAGGCTGAGGCAGCAGGATTGCTTGAGCCCAGGAGTTTGAGGCTGCTGTGAGCTAGGCTGACACCACGGCACTCACTCTAGCCTGGGCAACAAAGAGAGACTCTGTCTCTAAATACATACATGTATACATGCATACATACATACATACATACATAATCACAGAAAGGAAAATAACAACGCCCCTACTAAACCCTGGCATATTCCATCACACACAGCAAACTGCACATTAGCATGAAGCCCTTCCAGCGCCCGAGTACTCAACGGCAGCTTTTGGAGAGATGTGTACTTCGAGGTTCTCATTTAACGACAACAACAAAAAGAAAGGGCAGCACTTGGCATGGGGAGCGTGGCCCTCCCAGCAGCGTGTCAGGGCCCATAAAGATGCTGGCGCCCGGCGGCCACCAAGGCCACCTCGGACAACCATTGTGCTTTCTCATTAGCATTGTGCAGCTGTTACCTCACTCCACAACGACAACTGCGGCGGAGGCTCTGACAAGCGCAGGTCACCCTGAAGGCGAAAAGGAGAAAAGGATCTGAAGACAAATCATAAAAATCGTTCCACCCCCGTCTGGAGCCGTCACAGGTCAACCCGGCGCCCTGGAAGATGCCGACTTCTCCTCCCCGGGGCCTCCTGCCAAAGCAGCATCTGACTGTTCACCCTCCCCCCACCCGTCATCCCGTCTTTTCCCCTATCTACTCGCTCCCCGGTGTAAGAGAATATGGAAAGAGACAGGCTTTTTAAACAGAAAAGATGGAGAAAAATAATTTCCTTGTTACGGCCAAAGCACGAGAGGATTACGACATCCCATTCCCCAGCTCAAAGACAGCAGAGAAGACCCTCTTTCTGAGCTCCCCAAAATAGTTCCCTGTGCTCCCACGGACCCCTGGACCCACTTTTACATCGCCCTTTAACATCTGACTATCTACTGGTTCAAGCAGTTAGAGGGCAAAGACAGCATCCCCTCCATCTCTAGAAAGTAGCCCCAGGAAGTAAGATCAAACACCAAGGGCTCTTAATAAAGGTAGTCTGATGAATAAACAGAAGACATACGCCCCTCTAACCTGAAATGTAAACCTTTTTTAATTTACGTTCAATATCCAAAGTAGCTTATAAAAAATCCAGGCACTGTTGTAACGTAAAGTCTATGCATGTTCATTTTATTATGCCACATAACACACGACCTTTAAGTCTCTATGAGCCCCAATGATAATTTACAAAAACAGCAGAGGAGCAGACAGAAAACTCTAGGCACTGCCCCAAATGGGGAAGGAGAAGGGAATGGAGTGTGAGGAAAGGGGGTAGGACCCTGAGAGTGTGCAGAACCGCGATTTGCTCTAGGCATGCTTTATTCAATTTCCTTTCCCCTCACTACAGAAATCAAGCAGCAATGCTCATTGACACCAACACAGGGACAGACAAGGGGCAGGCAGAGGGATGGGACCTGCCCTCCACAGCACCTCCACCGCCAAGATAATTCCACAACACAGCTTTGGCCTTGGCAGATACAGGCCCCAATCACCTGGGGTGAATCTATTGAGGCAGTGAAGAAGGCAAGGCATGTCACTTCCAGGAAGGAAACAAAGTTTACAACCTGGCACTTGGCTTGCTGATGTCCACATACAAGCAGGTGATGCAGAATACTATCACTGAGGGAAAAACACCAGGCCATGCACACAACCTTACCAGGGCTTTCCTCTTGATGCCAGTGACTTCCCATTGCACCTGAGGGCAATTCAAGGCTCCCTACTCTGCCAAATCTGGCCTCCTGTTCTCCTACCAGCCCTTCTCCTCCCTCTCCCCCAACCCAAAAACGCCCATCTTACTCCACCTCAGGTGTCTCCGTGTGTGTGCTCTACCCTGTGCCTGGCAACCCCATTCCGTGGCCGACTCCTCATTCTTCAAGGCACAACCCACATGCAAGGGGACCCAGCCGTTCCTGATCGCTCATGAAACACAGGCTCCCTCCTTTCCCTCACGGCTGCAGTAACTACCTGAGGTTATCCTATTGGTTTTGTCTATTGGAATGTAAGTTCCATGAGGACAGAGAACTCATTGGTTTTGTTCACCACCACACCCTTGGTGAGTGGAACAGAGCCTCGGGTACAGCAAGCGCACAACTATTCCCTGAACGAGTGACCAGAGAAAGGGTAACACTAATGGAGGTTACATGGAAACACACAACCTGCACCAGACTGGGTTTATCTGATTATACTTTGGTGATGGGGAGACAAACAACAGCTAAATCGAGAAAAGAAAGAGACCAGGAAAGACACAAACTGGCAACAACTACCATCATCCAGGGAGAGAACAGCTGTGCTCCTGCATCCAGGGAAAACCGCAGTGACGAGAGAAGTTTCCAGAAGAATCCACAAAGGAAGCACCACATCAGGGGACCTCCAGACAGCCCTGTCTGAAGCATTCAGGCTGGAGGCTACATTCCCTTGGCAGAAAATCTGTTTGAACTCTCCAAGCAGAACTACTAGAGTGTCCTCACCAAAGTCAGTCAGTCACTTATTTCTGGAATACTTCCCAAAGTTGTGACTTTCCCAGCCTTTGGGAGTAGGGGCTGGGGGCGTTAGCCTTCCCTAAATAAAAGACTTACTATCTGCAAAGTACTATGTAATTAATTTCAACATCACTGACCTGAGACAGAAAATAAATCCTGGAGGTATTTACAAAATCGTATTTCTAATTAATAGTTTTGCAACTAATTGTTTGTGGGTGTTATTTTTGTTGGGCCACTGAAGCTTACTGCAGACAAGACCGATGTTCATTCCTGCCACCCGCACCACCTCCACACACAGAGCACCCAGCTGATAACCAAGCGATACTACCCACACGTCCCTCACGCTCCAACAGAACCGAGACCACAAAGGAATACACTAGCCAATACGCAGGGGGTCCCCCAAATAAAGGATTTGGGGGTAAACTTCCCAAAGTGGAAGGTTCAAATAATAAGGGAGGAGAAGGAAAAAGCAAAGCATCTGGGTAAAGCCCTCAGAAGAAAATCCTAAACTAGAGGAACAAAACCACAAAACAAATATCTGAATGACCATTCGGGGGAAGTCACAGAACACTGACAGCAGAGAGCTGTCGGACCGGCCTACAGAACAGGGCAAAAATAAATAAATAAATAAATCACCGTTTCTCTCAACACAGATTTAGTGCTCCATCCTCACAGAGCAAATAAATGGGAGAACGAGGCTCAGGCTACTGTTTCTAGAAAAAGGAAAAAAATAAATAAATAAAAGCAAGCAAAATACAGCTGCAGCCGCAGCCAGTCCCGAAACACCAGCCTCCACCAGAGAACCGGCCGGCAGGCCACGCAGTCCACAGGTGGCACAGAAAGGAGGGCAGCTTTCAGGCCACAGCTGGTCCCAAGGCTTGCACCCCACCCCCCTCTGCCCCATCCTGGGAGAGTCTGTCTTCTGAAATACACAGACATGCTTCTGAGTGCTCTCAGGATACAGGAAAACACACTGCCCCCTCATGAGAGGTGGAGGAAGACAGGCGAAGATGCACGATTTAAGAAAAGGAAGGGTAGACAGTCTGAGAATTTAGTCACATTACGTGCTCGAGATTTCCCTAAGAAACAGTGGCTTAGCATAAGAACTCCAGAATGGAATTTAACGTTTACTTTCAAATCTATCACCAATTTTGGAAGATATGGAAGTATTTAATTTCTCTAAAATGGTACACATGAAACATTTCCTGGTGTGCTAATTTTTACCCTTCTGTTAACCAAAATGTTTTAAGACAACTTAATATGCCATGAGAAAACATTTCAAGGGAGCTGTGGAACTGCACACAAACACTATTCATTCAAAAAATAAACTTTTGTCTCTCTTATACTTGCCGAGCGTCAGAAACAGCCCAGTACCGACATTTACAAGTTAAGCTATAACATAAACCCTTCAACAAAAGGGAAACCAGGATGCAGTTACCAAGGGTTGTAAGTAAATACTAAGTAGAAGGTTGCAAGGCAGTGGTCCCCAAACCCGGCCCATCATCAAACCCAACTGGAGGGGGGTGTTGCTTACATGTCCATTCGTGGGCACCCGCCCAAGAACCTGTGTGTGTTGGTCTACACTACAGTAGATCACAGAAACCTACAAATCTTTTCCAGATGATTTTGACCACCAGGCAGGTTTGGGAGCAGCTGCTATAAGGAACACGGGAAGGGTGGGTTGACTGCGCCCACCCACATCAAGGGAACTTCAGGTCAACAAGCTGCTTTGTAGGGAAATGTCCAAACGATCTTATTAACTCAGCCACTCTGGATGGAGTCCAGATGGTGCAAGACAGCCAAGCCTCACACCCAGCTGTGCTCAAGAGCAAAAGGCATCTTCTAGCCAACTTACCGGGCCTTGCTGTCAACTGCTTGGTAGTTCTGAAGAACACCGGGTCAGCACGCTGGCAATCTCTAGAGCTGGGCAGAGCTTGAGGGCATGGAGCGTGCACGTTCCGCAGTGCACACCGATTGCCTATGACAGCAAAGTTCAGAGGGCAGCTGAGGGCCAGCTAACGGGCTCGCTGAGCCAGAAGAGGCAGACAGAGCTTATAAAATCTTTCATTTTTCAATATGAAGAATCTCAAGAACGTGAGCTGTGGCTACCCTTCTTGACCACACAGGATCTAAAGAACCTTTTATTTCCAGTTACCAATAGTTTCCTCTTAAGATGACAAGGCCCAAACAGATATGCATGGGATCATTATTGGTCCCCCAAAGCTATTCTCACCTTCTTCCAGACTCAGGGATCTAGCAGAGTACCTAGCTACTCAGAGTATAATCACCTCTTGCAGCTGAGGGGACCAGGTAACCAAACTCTGCCCCAGTGGGATCACAGAAGAAATTCATGCAACTAGGTCATCGTCCCCGCCCCTGACCCCCACACACCCTTCCTCCCACCTTTTCCTGTCCATTATCTCAGGCCACACAAAGGAGAGCAACCTTGCAGAAGGCACAGCAACCAGACAGAAGGAGCCCGGCCTCCTGAAACTACAGCAGAACAGCAGTGCCATTTTAACTGACATTAACTTAAAAGAAAACTCCATTCTATCTTGAGGTTTCTGTTAGAGCAGCTGATGCGTATTACACAAGGACTTTCTGTCCTACATGGAGCATGACAAGAACTCCTGATAGAAGCAAATCCTCCATACCTTCCTTTTCTTCCTCAGCCTAACAATATGGCAGACATCATCATCTCTGATTCCAAAGGATCGCAAGTTAGACCAGGAGACTCATAAGTCTCTTTAATCCCAAATCTCAGACGTTAAGTGCTGGGTCCACCTGAAAATATAACCTTTGCTCTTTGGGCCAATGTCTCCATCTACCTTTTGAATTGAATTTTCTGCCAGCCTCTCTCATACTAGTGACTCATAATTTCTGGAACAAGTCTAGCATCGCCTTCCCAGTGTTAATATGCTATTCCCTCTGCCTAGAAAGCCCTTCCTGCCCTACAAAATTCCTCAGCATCATGGTCAAGTTCAAATGCAAAAATATTCCAACTCCTAAGGGCCTGAAAGACTTTGAAAAATGGATTGAAATATACTATGACATACATACCTGTTAAGTCACCAATCTGCAGAGTTCCTAATGGCAAGAACTGCTTTTTCATCTTTGTTTCCCCTGACCGCCCCCAACCTCTAACCCACACGGGCCCTCTACTGCATGCATTTTAGTTCCTGGCACAGTAAGAACTCAATAAATGTTTGGTGAACTAATTAATGAAATCGTTGAACTAACTGTGTCAATGTTATCTTGAGACTAACTTTTTAAGTAACTGAAAATTCAGACACAGCACCTACAACTTAAGGAAATCTTATAAATCAAACAAACATACATATTGCCCTTAAACTAGTATAACTTAGCTAATTAAAATAGGAGACATGGACTTTAAACCACAGAGGTGGAGTTAAAGATCTATGACACAAGCATCAACTATCATTCATTAGGAATTGCGTCTAGTAAAAAGGACAATTTTGCACCTAATAGAAAAACTTTACTTAGCTAAGAAATCTGAGTTGTCACATTTTTTAAATGATTACTTGGCCTTGAAAATGGATCCCACATTGAAAAGAAAGTACACATACATTAAATAATGTTTTTAAAAAGCTCCCTTGGATCTAGAGTTTTTTTAACCTTAAGATCTAAAGATAAAAAATTATATACCATCACACACACACACACCCCAATGTTGGCACCTGAGTACCAGAAGCAACCTAAACTCTTCTCTTTTCAAAGAGAGAGAAAAAATATTCTTTCAAACACCGAGGATAGGTCTTGGATCATACCTCCCAAGCACAGGGATGTCTGGACTAATTCTATGCTCAATAGAAATTTCTCCTTCTGCTTACTCGCTTACAGCTTGGCATAGGGACTAAAATATCTAACAAAAGGTTAAGGAAGGAACAACATATGGAATGAGCAAGATCAACTTCTAAAGAATATCATGTCCAGAGTACAACACAGGAGCCTGTAGGGAACTACCTTGAATAAGTTGGGGGAAAAGTTGTTTTCCATGAGGATCATCTGAACTTTTTTCCCCTGGAATTCCCAAAACGGGACCTTCCAGACCATTTGTCTCAGATGCTCAGATGTATCAAGTGACTCCCGGGCACAGCACACAGAGTAATGTCCACTTCTTAATACAACTGTCACCAATAAAACCAATCATGGGGAATGAGATCGCCCAGCCTATTCAGAAGTTCTTCCAACACACACATGTGCAGGCCTGTACCAGGCATCAAGTACAGAAGATTTCAGACATTAAAAAGGCTCTAGGTAAACTTTACAATGGGATTCTCTTAACATAGCAAGTACTAGGAATTCAAAACTGAGTAAAGCTAAAGGAAACCCATCCCACCAGGAGGTTGGGGAAGGAAACAGAAATCTCCACACATAAATTATCAAACCACATGCTACAGGCTAGGTACAGTGGCTCCTACTTGTAATCCTAGCACTCTGAGAGGATTGCTTGAGCTTAGGAGTTTGAGACCAGCCTGAACAAGTGCGATACCCCGTCTCTACCAAAAATAGAAAAAAAAAAAAAATCAGCCAGGTAGTCCCAGCTACTGGGGAGGATGAGCCAAGAGGATGGCTTGAGCCAAGCAGTTTAAAGAGTTTGAGTTTACAGTGAGCTATGATGATGCCACTGCACTATACCCAGGGCGACAGAGCAAGACTCTGCCTCAAAACAAAAAAAAAACCCAAGCAAAAAAAAAAAAAAAAAACACAAAAAGAAATCAAAACATATGCTACAGCCCAGATGGGAGATAAGAACAGGTATTATGGGATATTTCTGACTCTAGGATTAAAATTTTTGAATCTTTCTCACCTCTGTAATTTCTAGGGTAACTTCTAGAAAATTTTACTCTAACTTAAGTGAATAAAAGAGTAAGAATTGTTACACATAATGCCCAGACTAAAAAGACGATTTCAGAGATTTTGAAAAGATGAATCTGTCTCTAAAAGAGAAAAGTCACACTTGAAACTTTTTTCTAAGTTTACAAATGCAGAGGGGTATTAAACTCGTTAATGACTAGCAAGTCTAGCACAGTATCTGCTAATTCAGATTCAAGTCACCCTCTTGGGTGGGTGAGAAATGAACCACTGTTTTAGGAGCTTGAATGAATCCAAGTCGTTTACAGGAATACTCCAAATGGTGTTTCAGTCCTGGAGGTTAAAAACCTCCCTTACGCAGAGCATTGATGCCAACTGTGTTCCGTGGAACATTTGAGGTCAGAGGCCATGAGAATAAAATAGATATGTGACCTTCATGACCACACTCACGAATAAAAGGCTGCTGGACCTTAAGAGCCTGAACAATGCACTCAGACCACAGAGAAAGGACTAGATATTAGTAAAAGAGCGCCCACTTCCACTTCATTATCAGCTTCCCGGAGTGACGTTCTTAGGGCAGCATGGACCACTTTAATCACAAAAAAACAGATAACATCAAGGAGAAGCATAAATGTTCATGGAAGATATTCTTCCAGGGACTTAACCAGTGCACAAAGTGATGGCGGGCATAAAGAACACTCCTGTCTCTCTAGAGAGGCCTGTTGGAGGTGGCAGGATCTCAGCAACTGCTTCAATGACTAGATCAGGACTGTACTCTCCGTATGTACCTTGAAGTATATAGACCTCGTGGGGGAAAGAGAATTCATGCCAGCAGGACCAAAACTCTTGGACTCTAAACATCCCCCATCACTTTGTAGCGAAAGATTAGATCGATTCAAACATTTACTATTACTGCACAGCACACAGACATACCTTATCTTCAAACTGAGAACTCATCTAGTGGACTTAGAGGTAACATTTACTACCTGCCTCCTCGTAACTGTCCAAAGCTGTATTGACAATGCAATGATCAAGAATGTACATGGAACCATCATAACAGAAGTGGTCTTACAGTCATGAGGACCATTTATTTTCCCCTCGACCCCTTCAAACTAATATCTATGATATAAGCATCCTGTGCCACCTAATGAAAAGTAGAACCGTACTGTAAAGCTACCATTGCATTCCACTCTGAGAAAAAGTTCACTTTTCCCAGAAGTTGGCGCAACGGACAACTATTTAGGGATACATATCTATAACAATACTAGCAATAAAACTAATTCAATTCATAGCAAATTATTCCTGAAAGTGTCACCTCTTTCTCCTTCCTAAAATAGAAAGATGGCAAGAAAAAGAACCAAATGCAAATTGCCACCGGCAGTGTTTTGTGTTAAAGGTGCACAGAATGATTCAAGAGCAACTCAAGGTTTTCGGCAAATGCCTGTTCATTAACCCGGTAGGAGGTGCAACACCATCTGGCACTGGTGTCCAACAGAAGATATATTGCTCGGGATCAATTCTGAGCAGCAAGCAAGTTTATTTTTACCCGTTTAAAATTTTATGCACAAAACTACAAGGACATAAATGTCTGCATTAGGCATGCCAGGGAGACTTAACAAGACTGGAAGACGGGATCCAAAAATGGGATCGAACAGAAGCCAGCTTTCATCAAGATTGATTAAACACCCTCCCAGCAAAACCCCACAGGGCCTCAGCTAGAAACTGTGTAAGAAACCACAAAGACTTCGGGCACGTAAGAGGGGAGACTTTCTCATACCCACTGGTGCCAAAAGACGTGGAGGGGCTCATTCATTCAGGCTGGGGATCTGGGGAAGGCAGGACAGAAGGGCTTTGGGGACACATCCACCAGGGCCTGGGCACAAGGCCAGTCACCGTGGGGAAGAGTCAGCCACTCCTCGGGTGCTGGGAACCCCTATAAAAGAGGCCCACTCTGCTGGGTTCGCCCTCTGGGGATTGTTCCCTTTGAGCCTCACAAAACCAACCAGAATCTTCTTTTTTTCCAAATGAATTTACTGCCTTTTTTCCCTAACAGAGTCACAATACTTGCTCAATGCCAAAAATGTATTAAATACTGGAAAACCACAAAGAAATTTTTCTTAAAAATTAGTCATCATTCAGCCCCTGCAGATGGTAAGAGTTTCGTGCATTTCATATATATATTTCCATATATATGACTATATGGCATGTTATCAATATATATCCCAACGTTGTTACACTGGGGATTAGGTCTCCAACACATGAACTTTGGGGGACACACTCAAACCATGGCAACACCTCATGGCTCACCAAAGTTTCTATTATCTATGTTTTATTGCCACTTTAAAAACTTATGTGCCAATCAGGTATGAATGACTATTTCTAATAAAAACCACAACCACGTTTCCTGGGCACTCGCTATATGCCAGGCACATAATACAGAAAAGTAGAACGGTGGTTGCCAGGACTTAGGGAGAAAGGGATGGGGAGTAGTTTAATGGGCACAGAATTTCAGTTTGGGAAATTAAAAAGTTCTGGAGATGGATGGTAATAAGTGAACTTAATGCTACTGAACTGTACTGTACACCTAAAAACAGTTAAAATGGTAAGTTTTGTATTACATAATAAACAAAAGAAAGGATTTGGAAGCAAAGGGCTTCCCCTGAGCTTTGTATCTAGTTGGGTGCTTCAGTCACTTGGGCCCTAGTCAGATCCTCACATGCCCTTCTAAGTGACACCATGCCACAGAAGTATGGGGGGGAGGGACGGGAGAACAGCAGGAAGCTGTGGAAGTTGGCACCGCAAATTTTTTTTTTTTTTTTTTTTTTTTTAAGAGACAGAGTCTCGCTTTGTTGTCCAGGCTGTAGTGCAGTGGCATTATCATAGCTTACTGCAACCTCCAACTCCTGGGCTCAAGTGATCCTCCTGCCTCAGCCTCCTAAGTAGCTGGGACTATAGGCATGCACCACCATGCCTGGCTAATTTTTTTTTCCTATATATATTAGTTGGCCAATTAATTTCTTCCTATTTATAGTAGAGACAGGGTCTCACTCTTGCTTAGGCTGGTTTGGAACTCCTGACCTCGAGCAATCCGCCCGCCTCGGCCTCCCAGAGTGCTAGGATTACAGGCATGAGCCACCAGTGCCCGGCCACCACAAATTCTTAAGAAAAAAATGAAAATGCCCTGGAAACACTCACTCTTTAATTGCACAGACCAACCTGGAAGTTCTTACAGGTGAGCTGTCTGTAGTAGTAAGGGAAAAACAGCAAAAACAAAGAAACAAACTATGAAAACCACACTTGTAACAGAAATCAGAGAACATACAGGAAAATCGGGTGGGCATTCGCCAATGACTGCAGAGATACAGGGAAGAACATGGGGAGACCTTACCGCCAGCCTGCAGCTCCTCAGGCTGCAGGTCTCCAGTGGTCAAGAACATCAGATGCAGACAGCAGAGAGACTACCTGCCTCTCCACAAGCCAACACCCCATGTCCATCCAGACACGGGGTACACTTACTAAGAAGGGTGTATCTGGGATCCAGAAAGATAGCTTATGAGCAGATAGCAACACACTGGATAGCAACACACTGGATTCACAAAGACCACCACCGACAATTTTAAAACCACATTTTCCGAAGACTCAAATTCAGAAATACTGTCTTTGTGGCTTAACAGAAAGTCACTGTAAAATCCCGAAGGCAGCTTAATTACCATGAGACTAAACAAAGCTGTCCTGAAGAAAGGAAGGCTAGAGACACTGAGGCTAATCACATGTTACTGTCTAACCAGAAGCCCAACCTGACTCTGGGAGAGAGCAACACCACCAAGACAAGAGCCGGGGCCCTTGTCCCCGGCAGCCCTTCCCAGGCCATCTTGTATTTGGCTATCTTGCATATAACCTCCCTACTGTGCAGTAAGGAATTTGGCTTTTGTCCCTGGCTGGGGAGAAGGAGGACTCTAAGTCCTTAGAACTTCCTGAGTAATAGGAATATCTTTGTTACTCATCAGACCCTTGGCTCACACCTGAGTTTATACTAAAAGATGAGAAGACCCAGGATAGAGTCTACTCACCAGAAAGACCAGCCCTGTGATTAGAGGATTAGGGCTAGGAGCCAGCCCAACTCAGAGGAAAGAAGGGCTGGAAATTGAATCATTGGCCACATGGTCGTATCCAGTCAGTCATGCCTATGTAATGAAACCCCAATAAAAACTCTGGACAACAAGCTCCTGGAGCTTTCTGGTTGGTGAACACCAGGTGACATACCCTAATTCCAGAGGGACAGGGCACAGGAGCTCTGCATTCAGGACCATCCCAGACCTCACTCTGTATGCCTCATCACTGTGGCTGGTCTTGATTTATATCCTTGATAAAACTGCACTGGTAAACATAGAGCTTCTTGAGTTCTGGGAGTCATTCTAGCAAATTATCAAACTGGAGAGGGTCATAGGAAACCCCTGGATTTGTAGCCAGTCAAAAGTGTGAATGGCCTGGAGACCCCATTTACGGCTAGCATCTGAAGTGAGAACAGTTTTGTTGGGGACCATATCTTGTAGCTGATGGGATCTGCACTAACTCTGGGTGGTTACAGCAGAATCTCACTGCAGTACACCCCTCCCCCATTTTCAATCAATTCAAGTGCTGTATACCAGTTGTGAGACAGAGCAGGGGCCCGCTCTTAAAGGCCTGCTGGGCAACCCCTAAGCATGGAAATAAAGGAAAAATCTTCAGAAACTTCAAGCGAAATTCCAGGCACCTAGCTAGCCTTGAAAAGTAAATGAGCAACCTGATAAGATGGTAACAATAGCCTCCCCCAAGCAAGCCAGAGTTCCAAGGTGTTTTTGTGTTCCCTATAGAAACTAAAAGATAACATCTTAACATGTTTCTGAGTTGTTTTTCAGAAAACCCCATCAGATGTAAAATGCAGAGCACTGTCACTTAGATATCAGGTCAGGGAGAGCTGAGCACTGAACTCTTACTCCACCTTTCTTTGAATAAATTTCTTCCTGTGAGGCCAGGAGAGACCCGATTCCTCAGGCCAAACCTCCATGAATAACCTCCAGGTGTTGGCTTATGATTTAGTCCGCAACTTCTGCTTTCCTAAAATGTGCCTGTGCCTTTAAAAACCTTGCTTCTGAGCTACTGGGGAGTTCAGACCTTAAGCAGTAGCTGCCTGTTCTTCTTGCATGGTGCCATGCAATAAAACGCACTTTTCCCCCCACTGAAAATCTCGTCGTCGTCAGTGTCTGGCTTTACTGCACCGGACGAGAAGACCCCAGTTTGGTTCAACACCCAGGTCCAAATAATACAACTTTGATCTGCTAAAACTTATGCTGTTCGTGACTAGAAATCTCCTCCTACTTAATAGCAGCTAAATATTTTGAGTACTTTCTATCCCAGATGTGGTTCTAAGACCTTCTAAGACCTTCCAACTAAATGAGAATTAACTTACCTAATTCTCATAGTCACGTTTTGGGTAGGTACTGTGATCATTCCCATGTCACGGATGAGAGCACTGAGGCACAGAGAGGTTAAGGGACTTGCCCAAGGTCACGTGGTGGAGGTGCTGGGATCCAAAGATGTTCCTCCATCCCGGAGCCTACCTCTTAGCCACCAGACCGGAGGAAGAGCTGTGACTGCTGGCTGCCATGGCACAGAGCCGGGGATGTGCCCCTTCTCCATCCCCACTTGCTCCCACCCTCCATCCTTGGAACGGCCTTATGCCGACCTCCTTGGAGAAGAATGTGTGCTTTCTAATGGCAGAATCATCCGGCTCTGACTGCAGCTCAGGAAAATGAATTTTGAGAACACAGCACTGGGGGAGGTTAACTATTTCCCTGGAAGTCTTTTCCAACAAAAACAAATTAACAGCTGGATGGTACTGGATGTAAATGAAAGTGACACATTTCACTGCAACAAATGAAGAGGTTCGAGGTTGTTCCTTTTCATCGTCGTCTCCCTCACCACGGGCAGAACCTCTCCACGGTTGACACAAATCTCTTCTCCCCTACTTTTTCCCTATTACTTAAACTCTAAAGTGCTAAATACTTCTTCACTTGTCTTAAATTGATGACACGGTTTGATGTTTTCTGTGTGTTTAGCACAGCAATTAAAACCTCAGGCAGTCATTTTTCAAATAAAAGTTACATAATAAGGACATCAGCGGGCTTCGTTTACTCGTTCAATAAATATTTTGAGCATCTACTGCATGCAGAGCAACATTCTAGGCAAAGTCCCTGCCTGTCCTCATGACACGGACATGCCAGCAGGGGCGAGAGTCAAAGAGAGAATGAGCAAACATACATGCACTTGTATGTGCACATGTGTACATGTGTGTAACTTCAGGAAACAATAAGTGATATTAAAACAGGCAGGTGAAGATCCGGGGTTAGCACAAAACAACGTGCGTGGCTGGGGTGAAATAAGTCGTGGGAAAAGGAGGAGATAGTTGGGGGGGGACACAGTTTTTTCTGAACTGATGTATCCAACTCTTATCACCACCTCCCACCTCTCCCCCAAGTCTACACCACCACCTCCTGCCGGACAGCGCTCACCTTCCCAGCTGGAATCTTCACTTCCACTCTTGCCTCTTACAGCAATTCTCCACACAAGCCAAAGGATCCTTGTAAAGTACAAATCCAACCAGGTCACGTCACCTTCCCACTCAAGACCCTCCAAACGTGTCCAGCGCAGCCAGGATAACACCCAAGCTCCCTTCCTTGGTTTTTCTTCACTGCCTGTACTCCACCTGACACATGACTTACATATTTCTTCCCTTCGTCTGTCTTTATTCACCACTATAAACCAGTGTCTAGAACAGTGCTGGGCACAGAGCAGGTACACAATAAATATACATCGAACGACAGAACGAACGACTTTGATGATGTCATCACCGACTGGGTCATGCAGAGTCAACTCGTAATTCCCAGTCCCGGGCATCCAAGCCATCCACACCCGCTGTCCAGGGACTCTTGGTTCAGATCCTGGCACCCGCAAGCCCAGAAGGCAACACTGTCCATCTGACTGTGCCAACTGCTCCAATAAGCTCGCCACCCTCTGACTCTGGCCCCAAGAGGACAAGGATTTCCCATGAAATCATCTGACAACCTAACATTTATGCAAAAAGGGCAAAAAGCACCTCTTGGTTGATGAATTTCTCTAAATTATAAAGTAAGTGGAGATGCCATCTCAAATGCTCTCTGTTGGTAAGTGGGTGGACAGAATTTCCAAGTAAGCAGAAGTGTCTTCAGTGCCCCCTTTTCCTGCAGGGACCACGGCTTATGGCTGCTCAGTCTTCACACACCTCCCTCTCTGCCCATGGATGGGCAAATCTCCCTCGTCACTAGGACAGTGGAGTGTGTTCCATTCAGAGTAACTGTCCCTGCACAAAAGGCCTACAACACTCCAGGCTAAAATCCTAACTGGGCTTTAACTGGACCATCCATGTTGGTTTGCTCTACGTTCCCATTTGGGGAGATAGGTAGGGTTGAGGAATCTGTCTTCTGTCTCTCCTTCTCCCAAGTTGGGAGCAGTGAGCCAGAATACCCGGTAATTCTGCAACTTGGAATCCCTACTTCTGAACCAGGAACAATCTGACTACAGGGAAATGGCACCATGTCGTGGACAACAGCTTTTGCATCTTGGAAGAATGCAAAACCTACTTATTGAGTCACATCTCTCCACTTTTGTACAGGATTTTTTTTCCCTTGGTTATTCATTTTGCTACCTGCTGGCATTCACTGGCAGATAAGTGACTGCCAAAGACTGAGCAGGTTAGGGAAAGAAAGACTTAAGATTGGGAAAGCTCCATTCTGTCACATAATTTATTTTTCTGGAAACTGAAAAAACATCACTATGATATGATTCCAGGGGCTGAGTACCTGAATCAGTTAAGCACTCATAGCAAAATTACTGCAGAAAGGAAACAAGATATGCAACACACAGGCCTTTGTTGGGCTGCACAGTAATCATGTAAAAATGGCAATTAGTTCCTTTAAAGGATAATTAACATTGCCTTTACATAACACACTTTTTTTTAGTTTTTCTTTTTTACTGATGTTTTCCTGCATCAGCAATCAGCGAAGTAATCAACATCGATGTCAAGCATTTTCCCTGAGACACTAACACTTTCATCAAACACACTTTCATACACACAGAGATATTTCCATTTGGAAAACAAGAGGGTGGGGTTGGAGGGTTGGAAAGGCATAGTTCTTACCCCTGCAGCATTCTGGAATTCTCTTGCTGGTTAACCACAGGGCTGCAGGATTTGAAGTTCTGCCCACAGACTCAAGACTGTAGAGCAAAGAAAAGTCTCATTTGCCTCTGAAACAGTACCCCAAGGCCAGCCTTGCATGAAGATGCAGACATTTTTGAGCACCTCTTCCAGGCACCGAGTATGTGACAATGAATAGTCTTGCTCCCTGCCTTTGAGGGAGGGATATACCAGTAGATAGTTATGAGATAAAATAAAGCCCATCTATTGGTTCGATAAGTATCTGTTGAGGACCTACGTGACAGGCACAGATTTAGACACTGGGCCTCCAGCAGCGCACAAATGCCAGTGCATGGCATGTAGGCGGTATTGCAAGAATAGAGAAGAAACATGTCTTATCTGATCCAAGAGGATAGAGGAAGGCCGTCTCTGAAGAGGAAGGAGTTCAAAACCCTGGAAGGAGTCTTGAAGGATGAAAAGATGGTTGGGGAGGGGCAGCCCCAGCAGGGGGTGAGAACAAATGCACCAAGCAGGCACACCTGAGGGTACTGCTCCCCTGTGTGTCTGAACAGAAGGGGAGGCCGGCAGCAGCCACAGCCAGTTTGCTGTGTAGGCAAGACAGCACGAGCTGGGGCTTGGAATGCCACAGCAGGACTGAGGACTCTCCCAGAATCAAAGTGACTTTGAAGAGCCCTGAAGCTCAGGAGCGACACGATCCACTTCCCTTCTCAGATATAATTTCCTCCTGAGTTGGTTAGTTGGTTTTTATTTGCAGCCATTGCCTCTCCTGCATCAGAAGCTTGAAAATGCAAAAAAAAAAAAAAAAAAAAAAAAAAAATTGATTTAGCAAGTAAGTCCCAAAGAATAAGGCATTTAAGATTTTTCTATCTTTATTAGAGAAGATGACTAAAAACACTGAAAGGAAGAAGAAAAAAAGAAGAAGCCTTTCAGAGACCAAAAAAAAAAAAAAAGAAAGTGAGCTAAAGAGCAGCTTCCTAGAGACAAACCTCCCTGACTTAGCAATTTTGCTGGAACCGTTCGTTTCCATCTCCGCCGGGACCAACAGAAGCTGCATGGCAAACGTTTTCCACGTTCCGCGTGGCCTGCTGCCCACATGAGACCTCAATGGCAGCTACATCAAGCTCCAGCTCCAAACTTGGCCGCCGCGGCTCGCAGCGAATGAGCCAGCCTCCAACAGATCCAGATAGGAGTGAGAAGACACGTCCCTCACCATGGAGGACGGTTGCAGAAAAGGCTACTTTTAAAAATAGGTTTAATTGAACAGGACAACATTCCCAAGGGCATTCAAACTGAGTACCGAACTTCTCCATGACGTGAAGGGCAATTTCAGATCCTCCTGGTCTAAACTTCGATTATTAAACATCCCATCCATTCAGTTTCTACGGACAAAACTACTTTCTGTAGACAAGACTGCTACGGCTCAGAAAATGGTATTCTGAATGCACTGGTGCAGTAAGATTGCACCGAAATGCTATGGTTTCCAATCCAAAGCCAATGATAAGTTTCCATCCGGCGTGCCCAGCTGACTGACTAAACCTTGGGCCTGAAAGTTAGTCTAGCATCAAATGAACTAGATTGCTTCAATACAAACGCAAACACAAATTTAATTTCTATACAATTATCTGTCTTCCAAATAAAATTCTAAACCCCAACAATAAGTGATGTTGTAATTAGGTTGGTTGTTTTCTTCATTAGACAGAAGCAACCATATTAAATGTTTACTACCTTGAAGTCCAATGTTTCTATTAGTGAACCCATGCATGAAACAAGGAATTTTTGTTAATCTACCCCTGAAAGTTGCCAAGATGTTTAACTGCCACATTTTAGAATATTTCAAATGTCTCCAGTTAGAATCAAAACTAAAGATATGGATTAAAAAGTAGTTTTATCTTTCTGTACTGTATAATTCCATTTATGTAACAACAACAAAGAAACCAGGTGAGGGGGTAAACTCACAACTAAAGGACACAGTGAGCATGGTAGAGGGCAAGGGCATGCCTCTAACCCTCACTAGGGAGAGGAGAAGACATAGTAACCAAAATGTTTGTATCCTCATAATACACTGAAATAATAATTTAAAAAAAAAAGCCAGGTGAAACTGATCTGTGCTGTTAGAAGTCTGGGTAGTGGTTACTTAAGCTTGGTGGGGGGAGGGGCACACTGATAGTGATGAGAGAAAACACAAGGGAAGCTTCTGGGGACCGAACAGGTTTTGTGCATGTCTTATTTCTCGATCTGGGTACTACTAAGACAGGTATTTGACTGTGACAATTCATCATGCTGCATACTATGGATGTATCCTCTGTTCTTCACGTATAAACCAATACAGTCTTAAAACATTGACAGTGGAGGACAAAGCACGGTCTGCGCTCACAAACATCAATGTGTCAGGACTTCAGTTCTGTGTGGCATTTGAAAGAGGACCAGTTTCACGTGGGCAGAAACCAGACCAATAGAAATAACTGCTTTACTCAGGCTGCTTTCATTCTGTCTTGTGCATTTTTCTTAAAGACCTCAACCATCCCACAGTGATGAACCTAGCTCAGGTGACACCAAGGCAGATCATCGCTAGGTGACATCCCTCCTCCATACAAAATTCCCAGCAATAATCAATATTCTTGAATCATCCTTTTAAAAGATTCAAAAGAATTTCATTCTTAAAGTTATTGCAAATTCAGTAAAAAAAGTTCTTCCATGAGCTACCAAAGTGTACTATATGCGCTTAGCAAACAATGGTACACCGAGTTCTCACTGGTTTCAAATTTTAATCACGCATAAAAACTCCCAATGGTCGCATAAAATGACAGACGTGATGAAACTCAAGTTCTGTTTGTCTTAAACTGAGCTATGCTTATTTATTACAAATTTCTACTTAAACACAGGAGACATGAACTGCACCTAGAGGAAGCTCCAATTGTAAACTGTTGAGAATTTACTCTCAAAGCCATGTATGGAGTTGAGTCCGCAGGCATCTGGACCAATTAAGTAACAGGAGGTTAATTTGCCAAATTAACCTCCATGTGGAATACAATGATTTTCAAAGGGTAAAAATAAAAAAATAAAATAAAAAAAGGTACTAAGCCAGGCACAGTGGTTCACACCTGTAATCCCTGCACTTTGGGAGGCCAAGGCAAGAGGATCACTTGAGGCCAGGAGTTTGAGACCAGCCTGGGCAATATAGCAATACCCCATCTCCACAAAAACTAAAACTTTTTAAAAATGGGCTCATCTGAAATGTGTATGTATATTAATATATACGCATACATGTAATTATGTAGCAGCAATGATTTAGAACTTAGAACAAAGCAATTTTTTCAGGAAGTATTTTATCACCAGCTTTGTTTACAATTGCCCACACATTACCATAATGAAAAAGCAGACTGGCCAGGGTCAGTTTGATTGTTTTTAGTCTCAGTTGACAATGCACCCTGCCCCCCACCCATAGATGCACCTGGAAAGGACCTTTCCCACAGCCCCTTCTACTGCCCCACCCTCAGGAGGCAGCTGCAGCACAACCAGACAAAAACCTCCTGGAGACACAAAATAAGCCTCAAGTTCAGGCACTAAAGCCTCTGTACTGGACACAAATAAGGCCCCTCTGGTTCCTATGAGGGTGGAGTAGGGTTTCTCAACCTCAGCACTATTGCCTGCTTGGGCTGGACAGCTAGCTCTTGGAGGGGTTGGAGGCTGGCTTATGCCCTGCAGGATTGCAGCCTGAAAAAAGAGAGTAAGAGATGTTTCTACAAGCTACTTCTTTAAAACTTCCCCCATTCTTTCTGTAACTGAAACCCGCATCCTTGCCTCGGGCCAGTGGTCCGGAGGGGCAGGGGCCCGTCCTTTGCTCTCTGTACCACAGGAGCTGGCTCATCGGCATGGCCCACTGGTCCATGCTGGAGATGGGAGGAATCAGAATCCTCAACTATAGTGAAACAGCAAATAGCCTGAAGCTGAAAATGCTCCCTTTAAAACCTCTATATTTCTGCTTTTAAGGAGGAAAACTAGTACTTTAAGATGGGAGTTGGCCATTTTCCTCATCTGCTGGCAAATTAATAAACCTCCCCTTCCTTCTCCTCAAACCACTTGTCCTCAGTCTTCTGATAAAGCCTCAGGGACAAGTGCCAAACAGGATGTTTAGCAGCATCTCTGGCCTCTACCCACTGGATGCCAGTAACACTCCCCCACCCTCCACGGAGGTGGGGCACATGCCCCCAGGGAGCAAAATCACTCCCAGCTGAGAATCACTGTCAGACCATCTTTGGAAGAGTCTACAAGAAATCAGGCCCACTGCTGGCCTCTGGGGAAAAAAAGACTTAGTTATTAATAGTGTAAGGGCCTGGTTGCAGCCCAAAGCTGCTGGCTCACTTGTGCGAGCCCGGATAACAGAAAATTGGCCCAAGAGAAGAGTAATCGGCTTCTAGAAACTGCTAGCTTGGGGCCCAAAAGTAGAGCTACCGGCTAAACGCATATTTCTGCTTCTGAGAATCGCTTGCTTGCAGCTAGACACATAGGTACGGTGCCAGATAAGGGAGAAAGCCCCCTCTGCCGCCGGCGGGCTACCAGTCCACCAATCATTTTAAAGACTAACACGCGCAATCAGCTTGTGCAGCGCGGGTGTTCAAGAGAGAGGGGAGATAAAAGGGCAGCCCCAGCTTTGGTCAGGGTCCTTGCCTGTAAGAGCGACCACTGCGCTGGTACTCTAGGGCCTGGACCCTGGCTAGCCAAAAAATAAAGCTCCTCTTGAGTAATTGCATCCTTGGTGTCTTTGTTCGTCTGCCTGGTGGGGTACAAGAAGCCGGTCCCTAACAATAGCACCCTTTGAATTCTTAACAACGTACATCTATTTCTTATTCAAACAAATACATTTAAATACACAAAAGAAACTAGAGACAGAAACAAAGCAAGAATGAAACAAGGCAAGAATGAACTTTAGGTAAAAGCGTGTACCCTAAGAAAGTGCCTGCAACCCCCTCTCAAACTATCTTTTCCCTTTTTCTTTTCAAAAATGTCCCTAAGGGGAAAAATATAAAATTAACATCTTTCTGAAATGGTTATTCTACTTCATGATAGATTTTGTACACACATGGAAATGGATATCTTTTTAAATATATATATATTCCTGGTCCCTTCTTTGGAATCTCCTATTTCACACACAACTCTCATTTGTTACGTGGTTTCTCCAGGTCAGATCAAAGCAGAATGGAAGCAGCAGATCAGAACAGTAACCCAGTCCTGGGCCAGCCTTGGTATGGTCAAAAGAGCCAGGCACTTGGGGTCAGCAGATCTGGGTTTCAGTCTCTGCCAGTTTCTAACCCTGGAACCCTGACCAAATCACGGCCTTCCAAGACACCGGTTTCTATTTATGAAATGGAGGGTGACACGTGCTTTACAGTGCCGCTGTGCAAACTCATTCAGATGAAGTACGTGGAAGTTTTCAAACAAATGTCAAATATTACCTTTACTGCAGGATGACACACATCGCGATTCTCAACCAGAGGTAGCTGCTGGCTTTACCAACAGGAGTCTCAGCATTGGTAACAGCTCCAGGCTGGGGCCCAGCAGCATGAACAGCAGACTGAGAAGGGTAGAAAAGAGCATGAATTAGATGCAAAGGCAGGAGAGCACAGGATGAAGATAAAGGGTTGGGGGCCAGGCGGTCCAGGTTGTGATCCCACCAGGGGCCCGTGCCCAACTCTCTTGACTTCTACTTGCCTTGTTCTCTTTATCTACAAGCTGGGAATAATAGGACAGCTGCTTCACAGTATTTGTAGTTTTGTTCTATCAAGTCTCTGCAGACACTAACTCAGCAAATCCTGAACCATTGCTCCCAGAGAAGACATAGGTTTCTGGGGGCCTCTGGTCACAACTTCATCAACTGATCCAGACATAACCTTGTTTCATCTGTGTTTCTGTTTGAAGACAGCGTTAACATTGAACTCATGGCCAACGGAACTACAAGTCATGCTTCAGTGAAGCTTGCCTAGCACTTGTATGTTCTCCCTAAGATACCTCAAATCACCAGCCTTCTTGTGCTTAGGAATACCAGACAACACCTCAGCACTGTGCTTGGCAGCCATTTGAAGCAGCAAGATCACCCTAAAAAGGGGGGTGGGGTGAGGGAAGCATGGCAGTAACCAGATGGAAGAAAGAACCCTTGTTTATAATATGAGAGCTGAAGCAAGAAGGCAGAACAGTTGCCTTGTTCAACCTCAGCTGTGAACGAGCACATCAGGCTGCTCAAACATTCTTCCACTCTGTGCATGTCCACGAACGACCAGGACAACACCGTGTTGCTTTCGGGGCTACATGTAAATTTTGGCAAGCAGGCAAATTTGCAAATACCAAAATCTACAAATAATGAAGATGGACCATATTTGCCTTCAGTGTAGCTCTGATGAGTCAATCAATTAATACAGATAAAGCACAAATTGAAAATTCGGCAAATGTCAGTTATTATTCGGGGGGAGTCAAATATTTAAATAAAATGTACGATATGTATGATGTAAAAAGCATGACGGAAATACAAAGGACACATGTAGGTGGTAACAGAAACGACAAGGCAGAAATATGGCATGAGGAAAGGGACTCGAGAATAAACATTCTTTTCCTAAAGCAATCTCTTCATCTATTGATCTTCCTTTGCACCAAGAGGTTACACACCCTGTGGCCAGCCATCTAACCCTTTTGCTCTCAAACCCATTCTCTGCACACCTTGTCCTTCTGCAGAGTATCAAGGGCAGGTGCATTTCCCAAGCTCCCTGGCCATCTGGTGTCCAGTCGTGCTGGCCTGTGGGAGCAGGAAGGGAGGGAGCAGCAAGGGTCTCTCTCCCCACCTCAACCTGCTGGCAGGTAGATCTTCTCCAGGGAGGTGGCACTCTCTGGAGGGCCCCACTGCCCTTTTCTGAAAGCACCATCAACGCCGTCACCCCCACCCCATTCCCAGGAGAGGACATCTTCCCGAGATTACAAACGTCTGGGTCGCTGCAACACACTGTGGCAACTCACCTCTTCCAGCACCCAAATACCCAATTTTCTGTATTAGCTTGTCAGTGGGAGACGCCTAGTGCAGTCCCTGTGACTATTATCCTACTGAACCCTGGCTCTGGAAGGATGCTACGCCCTCAGACCCTTCTGCCAAGAGCCTCTCCCACTGTCCACCCCACAATCTCACTTCTCCTGTTCTGACTCTCTGGCCTCTCTGAACTGAGAGCAAATAAAAGATTTTGTTTTTAATTCACTACTGCAGGAAGAGAAAAGCCTATTTGTGGAAATATTATGGCGATTTCAGCTTTTTATCAAGTTACATTACCTCTGCCACCTTTCAACATGGGCTCCCAGCTGCCCTCTCACCGATGGAGTGATGGTTTCCCTCTACTTAAACGCTATTTACCTTTCAAAGACTGAGCATTACTCTCAACTCATAAATACCTTGATTTTTTTTTTAATCCAAATGCAGCCTATGGCACGTTGCCAATTCACTCTAACAGTCCGCATCAGCCACTGCAGGCGGCTGGCGATTAATTCCGGCAGCGTCTATTCTCTTTTCCTTTCCATTGTGTCTTACCCCAGCGCATAAGAACGTCACGCCCGACCATAATCACACTCGGAGTAACAGATGGATAAATGAGTTCACTTGGACAAAAGAATGTCATAGTAAGATTCTGATCAGTGAATCAGAGAAAAATGTGAGAGAGTAGATGAGGGATGCCAGCTCCTCACGGAAATTGCACTCTTGTCTCCTTCCTGGGCCCACACCTGGACGCACTTCTCAACCAGGGGTGACCCAGGTGACTTAGTTCTAGGAAACAGACTGCGAGTAGAGACGTAAACCATTGTCAGGCCCGGCCATAAAAATACTGCATGCTGGCTCCTCCATCCATCCCCCTAATCCTGTGGGCTGGAATGACAACTACCATAGGGTAACAATTACAATAGGGTGACAATTACCATAGGGTCACCTGTGTTCCAAGAGTCAGGGCCTACTTAGCCTGAGTCACTAAATGACTCCTTTGAAGAGGTCATCCTCTCACACCCCACAGAACTGTTCACCATCCAAAAACTACAAGAAGAAAGCTGACACTGGGTGCACAGTGACTATCGATACAGATCTGTCTCACACACGTGGGTCGATCTGCCACAAAAGGTCACTACGTCACCATTGCAGGCGACGTCCTTGCAAACGAGCAGGTCAAACGTCAGGCCAAGGTGGCCGAGGGGGTGTAAGAGAGAATCCCCAGCACGTCCCTTCCAGAAGGAACTTTAAAAGGAATCCACCCAGGCAACGGGCTAAACGCCTCTTCCTCATCCCACATGCCCTGTTGGGAGAACATGGACATGTTAGTGAACCACCGCTTTCATTCTGTAGCCTAAGACTCAGAGAGGTCAGAGTGGCCTCCCCACACGTGAGGGCAGACCCAGAGCTGAGACACAACTCCAAGGTCAGGGCCACTCAAAGAGCAGTCAGCAGAGCGGTGCCAGCCCCCGTATTTGTTTCTGAGTCTGTGAAAAAATTAATACCAAAATGGAAGGTAAGTATTCTAGAAACTTTCATAGCAATTTTCTAGGGTAATATTGTAGCTTTAAATCTAATAATAAAATTGGAGGTTTATATAACATTACAAACTTAATTTCATTTTTCCAGTAATTTTTTATTGTACCAGTCCATCGTGACTTAAAATTTCTAAAACCATTCTGTTTCTCCAGCCACCAGAGTCCTAAAACTCTTTCAGCCAAATTCCTGAGGCCGCCACACATCCCCTTCCGGGTCCTTCCGGCCTCCCCCTCAGCTGGCACAGCACGCCCCTCCAGCCTTCCCTCAAGGCGCCCCTCTCAGAAAGCGGGTGGCGTTAAGCTCGCCAGCCCCGCAGGCCGTGGGCGCCGACGCCTGTGCGCCATCCTAGACTCCGGCCAAAACGCAGAGCCAAGTGAACGGTTAGTCATCCGACAACAGCACGGTTGTGAGCTAGCATAGCACACTTTCTGCTTCAGAAAACGGCCAGTTAAAAGAAGAAATGGCTAGAAACCTGCCGAGGGGCCTTCCCCACGTTATTTAACCTGGGGGGGCTTCTCTGCCACCCTACACGCACCACCGTCTGTCCGTCACTCTACACCCGAAAGGCAAAGTGACAGGGCCTCTGCCTCTCTCCTCCAAAGAGGTCGGCACACGTGGAGAAAACCCCGTCCCAGGCCTGGGGAGGAGCAAGAGGTTATTTACAAAGTGAGTCATCCGTGTGGCATCAAAGTATGATGAAGTATTATGGGAAGGAAACAGGATACAGAGACAGTGTTAGCTCTGCCAAGCAGGACCGAGTGAATTACCCGTTACAGGGAAGTGCTGAACTAGCTGGAACGAACGAACGAACACACACACACACACACACACACACACACACACACACACACACCTGAAACTGAATGAAAAGGGGAAGCAGATGGCAAGAATGTAACAACAGAAACCCTAGATCTGGGCACAGCCAGGAAGTGCCAACTGTCCTCAGAGCTCAGGCACGCTGGGCTTCCTGGGTCCCAAGCAGACCACATATTTCAGAACTCCCAGGAACAAAAGGACCGTAACTTTTAACATAAGGAGCCAAAGCAAGCAGCTTTCAAAGTTACTAAGACACACGTGACCAGCGAGATAGGAAAGACGGCAAATACGGGGTGTGGGTACATGAGTGACTATCCTATTAAGTCTCTGAACTTATATTTGAAATACCGAATTTTTAAATATTTTTTTTCAAGTAAAGCCAAAGAATAAATGTGCTCGATGCTGTTTTGAAACAACCTCCCGCTCTGACCCAGGATTCTGATTTGATGCAGTCAGCAGCTCTGCTGCTGTACACCCGGCCCCACTCCGCCCTCTGGCCGGCAGAGAAGCAGGTCTGCCCACCATGCCACCCTGCCCGTGGGCAGTGGCCATGTACACGGCAATTTTATAGATTCTGAGGCACTTCGTGGGCTCTGAAAAACAGAACTGGGACGAGATGCTGATGTGCACCATGAGCAAAGGGCCGGGAAGAGGTGACAGACATTCATTCCTCCGTGGACAATCATGCCCAAGCCTGTGGCCACCATCTGGCTGCCTCAAGCAGCCTACTCCTGCCCGACTCCAGGCAGCCCCGCACACCACACAGCCGGGACCGGACACTGGCGGCTCTCGAGATGTGGCCCACGTCTGTCCTGGAAACCATATACGAAACCTGTGCATAGGCAATGAAGGTGTTTTATTGTAATCACATCTAACACCTGCCACCTAAGTCCCCATTTCTTGTCTCAAACTATTCACCTTTTATGCCAACAGGAAAACGTCAATAAATCCAGATTACGGGATTAAAAATTAACGTTTAACGTATTTCAATGTCTGCACGACCCAGGTAAAAAGAAAATGAAACGAAAATCTCTTCTACTTAAAAATAAGACTGCTTTACACTTGTTCACTCAGCTCAGATGCCGACACATGCCAGCCACTGGTGCTAGCCACTGGTGGCACGAAGAGGAAAACGCCAGTCAGTCAAGGAATGTCTAGACAGACCCACGGTAACCAAAACGCATTCCAATTCCCTTTTTCCTTTGCTCCGCTGTCTTTGGCAGCATGTGCTCCTATGATCTACTGGGGTGGCCTTGGTTTTTATTTGCACCAGGAACGTGGCGTCATTCCCTTCCAGTCAGGTCTCAAGAAATGAGGCTTCAAATCTGGTTCTCTGAGAAATTAGCACATAAAACCAAGCAGGTACAGGATCCACCAACCCATCTGAGAAACATTTTCTGACATCCATTTCCCAGGGACACCCTCATCACAGGCTACGTGGCTGCCAGAGCCGAGTCATTTGGTCTTAGAAGCTAATATCCTTCCTGTTCTAAACTGACTTCATATGGTCACAGCCTCTTCCTACAGAAGTCAGAAGAGATGATTTTATAACACGGGGTGGGGGAATGCCACCTCATCACCTTCATGGCCAAAGGGTGCACAAACCACATGATTTATATGCTAAGGGCCTATAATTAAAGGATTAAGAAATGTAAAGTCATCTGTGATGCGGCTTTCGAGTTATAAATGTCAACGACAGCGAAGTCTGCTACTTTGGGAACTCCTCCAACAGGTTGACAACAGCCCAACCCAGCAGCTCTGGAGGAGGCTGACAGACAGCTGCTCTTTCCCTAGTTACTCCCAGAAGTGCCAAGAGGCCTTTCCAAAGGCAACTAGGTATATAGCATGCTGGAGGGAGAAAGTGACAACATATTTGATGGCAGAAAGACACAGCCCAGGAGTCCCGCACGACGCCAACACGTCTGCCTGCTCCATAAAGGCTGTCAAACCCACACGGTGCAGAGCTGACAACAGGAGGGAGGCGTGCATGCTGCCATGAGAATCACAGTACAGTAAATGCAGAGAGACGCTCCTCTTCCCCATAGCAAGAGCCACAGCACTGGGTGGCAGTGAGGACAGACCCAGCTCCATCCCGGCCCCCTCCCCCAACAGCGCCAGCCTGCCTTCCCCAGATACCCTGCCTGGCAACCCTTGGAGCAGACTGCCCTACCTATTGGCACTAAACCAGTTTCAGGGGAAAGAGACCCTTGAAGACAGATTGCTCAGTTGTCCAGTCTCTGAAATGAAGTGACATTCTCATTAAGCAGGGTGTGAGGTGTGTGTATGGGAGGCAGGGACAGACTAAATATGCTTATTGTATTTTAGACAAAAGCCCACATCTTTAGAGATTCAAAAGCCCTTTGAGGTTCCAAAAGGACACACACTTCCTGTTTCTCTGGTTTCTCCCAGCAGGACAAACTCTCAAGGTGACAGCTTAGAGAAAAGACTCAGATAGAAGTCACATGGTCACATGATTTTCTAGCTCTAGCAGCATTAATGCTTTTAGTCACATCAAGACATTCTGTCTGCTTGCAAGTTGGAGTGTTTTATCCTGTGATGTTGTTGGAGGCAAAATATGTTCAAAGATCCACATACATTAAAAGACAAACAAACAAAACAGGGATTAGGAATGTTTAGTGTTTTATTTTGTTGACCCCCATAATCTTGAAACCCAAATCCTATCGGCCTGTGAAATCCAAATGTTCTGCTCCAAGGTGAAAATCTGATTTACCAAGGTGACTCTCAAGCGTAGCCTAGGCAGTGGTTTGAAGTGCTGCAAACAATTCCGGCAGTGAAAATAAGGAAGTACTTAGCAAACTGCTTCCACCCTAAAATATGCTCATAATTGAGGACTTAAAGTGTACTCCTTGAGCCATGGTTCCTTGATATAGACACAGTTTAGAGGCTGTACAAGCCTTCTGAGTCACTCTCTCCAGTTCAGTGGCTTTACCTACATTCACAACGTGACCTTCTGGGTCAGGCCTGGGTTGGGCTGCTCTGAAGGGCCAGCCCTTCTATGTAAGAGTAAGCGGCATGGACAAGCTCAATAAATTTGTATTTTATAATGAATGAGGTAATAAATAGCCTTCTGCTCCAGTCACTTCACCAATTCTATAGAGAAAAAAATATTCTTGTTCGATTACGCTGAAAGATCAACTCCACCAGGCCTTAAGCAGGTAGCCAGAGATGTCAGGATTGTGGGTGACACCGAGGGAACCACCCTCTGGCCCGCTGGGACCACAGTGTCTGCATTTTGATGGTCCCAATGATAACATCTGACTAAAGGACTAGGTCCTCTCCTCTGCAAAGGGCAAATATCCTGCGTGGGCTCTGTGCTTAGCCGGGGTGAATATTTGCTTACCGTAGTACTTACACGGCCTAATGGAGCCTCCTCCAATGTCCAATTTAGAAGAGGAATCGCTCCTGAAATCACAAGGACATTTTTAAGTTCCTCCTCTTTAAGGACTTGATCCATTGCATACAGACAGGCTGACAAAGAGCTTGTACGAACCTTGTTTCTCCCTTTTTGGAACCCAACTGCCTTTTAAGATAGTCTCCCAAAAAGAGATAGCTAAAAATAATGAGGTGGGAGGCCCTATCACTTCCACACCAGAGGCATTTGTCTAAAAAATATTATCTCCCTTGTTAGGATCCAGATCCATCCATTATTAGTCCAGGAAGGGTAAGGCCACACTTGGCAAAGATGGAGCATCTGCACAAAACTGCTCTTTGTTCCAAGTCTCAGCAGGCCTCAAACCAAAGCTTTCTACCCACCCTAGTGCTTTCCGGACTAGCCTACATTAATCTATGCACACAGTCCCAAGCATATGTGTATACACAATTTTAAAAACAGATAGCTCTATTTTAAAAAACTAAGGAGTTCACAGTAGGAGATAAAGCCAATTGAATTATAAGCCAGTTCATTCAAATATAACAGATTACTTACAGGTGCTTCACCTTGAATAGAACCAAAAGTAGCAGTAAAAAGCCATTCTAGAAACAGATCTATTAATACTTAGAAATTTATCTCCCGATTTTGGCTAACATTTTCCTCTACAATAGCCCTTTAAAAAAATAAATAAATAAATAAAACAAGAGGAAAACATATCCCTTAACAAATACATACAGTATGTTTCTGATATTCATGGAACACATCAGCAGAGAATTGTAAATCTGAGGAAGGACCTGAATTAGGGAGGGAGGGACAGATCCATCTTCTAGCTGAATGTGGGTAAGTCCTTCTAAGACTTAGTCTTAAGGACTTCATGGAAGAGCATACTGTACAGTTTTCTTCTGGAAGATTTCTCAAAGATTTTTGTTATTTTTAATGTGGTGCTGATTCCCTCTTTATGTGGTCTGCACCATGTAGCTATTAATACATTCACAGTTACTAACATTTTTGTCTGTGTCAACAAGCTCTGCGGTTTGTCAAGAGGTTTGTGTGCTGGGGCAGCTTGGGACAGCAGACTCAACCTGCCGTCATTCCAAATCCTCCATCTCCGTGAGACAGTCTGGGCTCAATAAATGTTTACTGAAGGGATGGAAGGCTGGAAGCGAATCAGTGCCATGACTCCTTTTATACTCCTTCTGTCTGAGATAGCTTTGAGGTGAAGGAACAGGGTTTTGAAAGTGGATTATCATGATACAGGAAAGGCCTCAAACTCCAGTAAGTCCAGTCTTCAAGATTTGTTTCTAGAAAACAACCCCTAAACATCTTGGTCATTACCAAAAGCACCTCATTCCTGAGCAGTGGTGTAGGCTAACAGGATGAATACCCATGTGCCTCAGGCCTAAGTAATACCACTTTACTTCCAGTGCTTCTGCTCTTTATAAGAGTTTCTATAAATATCTCATTTGGTGCATCATATGGCAATTTTCCGTGTGACTACTGGGATCAGGTCTGTAGGCAGTAGGTGACTTATGGATCAGACCAGCGGTAAGACTGTAAGATTCCAAAGTGTTCGTAATGTGAAAAAAGTAGCTGTAGTCCTTTACTTCACCGATTTTTTTTTTTTTTTTGCTTTAACAATATAGCCACATAGTTAAGAACTCAATCATGATTTTACCTTAAGATTCAGACAAGCTACATTATGAGTCACACAAAAACACAACTGCATCACCCTCGGCTCTGTGCATTTGCAAAATTCTTGGTCACCAAGAAATCAAAAAGCCATCCATTTACTTCTATCCTCAGCAAAACTTTCATGTTCAACTCATCATAAATATCATTTCCTGCGGAGTCAAGTACATTACATTAATGAAAATTGATAGCCATTGCTAGCTGTGTTTATAGATAAATACAGAAGGAGGTCCTTTCTCCCTCCTCCTAATTTTCAAAACGGCACAAGATCAAGATCTCACATCAAGATCTCACCCACAAGTATCTCTTCTGGGGATTAACTGGCTCCCTCAATTTCACTTTGGGCTTATGCTTTGATTTACCTTACTTTCTTAATTACACCTAAACTATAAAAGATTTACAGATGGAGATAATGTGCATACAATTCAATCTTGCATGAGAAACAAGGAGGCAATCACAGGGGACGGTGACAGAGCAGCCAGGAAAAACTGGAATCCCATTTTCAACCAGTATTTACTCCTTTCATTTTATATTAGATGAAAGACACTGTAAAGGCCCTACAAACAAAATAGCCTACTTGATAAGTTCTGTACAGTACTACTGCACTCTATTAGACGTCTGCATCTGAGTCTCTCCCTGCCTGGAATCCAAAGCATCTCTACAGGTGAGCCATGACAAACCAATGCACGTGCAAGGCCCACCCACGCAGCGCCCACTCGGATCTGATGACACAGGACAACGGTGGCCAATTCCAGACCTTCGGGTCTCACACCTCCCCACCCCCTTACGCCCTTCAACCGGTTAGGCTGATCTCTCAGTTTTCATACTCAAGTATTTCTTTCTCTTATTCCCTGAGGATGTTTTCCCCAAAAGCAAATTCAGAATCTTGAATGCCAAAAAAAACCACCAAGGATTTCCCTGTCTCCTTTCTACACCTAAGGCACAGGTGGCTAATTAAAAACACCAAAGCTGCCCTGTATATTTGTTCCTTTAAGCGTATCTAAGGTTCTGCCTAAAATATGTTCATACCTAGAGAGAAGATTTCAAATAATAAGACCACCTGATATGCACTAGAAACAAATCATGACCATGTTTATAAACTTTAACTCATTTAATCTTCCTTATCAAGCATCATGTAAGTCATGTAGAAAAAGACCCCCATAACTACAACACTGGTTTCACAAGGCTTTCATCTCACATTGGCTAGAGCCACTAAATTCACTACTTTGTGAAATCTTGTCTAGTTACATAGATCTAGAGTAGTCTTTGACACCAGCATACACACAGTGGTAACCTTAAATAGGTTTGCTTTCGTCATACTTCAAAACTTCCTAGCATTTCCATTTCAACGAGACCTCTCTCATCAAGTCTCCATGGAAAGTTTCCTAAAATATAATAGATTCTAAATCTGCCCTAACTTGCTCACACTGCCTGGGCTCAAATGGAGAGCTCAAACTACGTGATAGCAACCAAGTGACTCTGCAAGCCTCTGTCTTCTCGTGTCTAGGAGAGATTATCCCAGGGCCTCATTAAGAGAATGGGGGTTCACAAGCCAAGGCAAGGGAACACAACAGCCTGTGGCATCAGTCAGTGAGCCCTGTTAAAATGTTAGCGATTATTATTGTTGTGGTTGTTGTTGTTTTAATGCAATAATTAATAGGATACTAAAAGGGCTGTTCTAGAACCAGTGAGAAGTTTAGAAACAGGCAGAAGATGGTGCCCGATTCCTTACACTTTCATTTTGATAACAGCTATTGTGTCAGGTGGCTATGACAAGGATGATGAAGTGGCTTGGGACTTGGAATACCCTTGGTTAAAATGACTGCTGTCCTATAAATGGTCCCCAGATACAGTGTTTGATTTACAAATGAGAAAAAAAAATATCCAAACTTCTAAATTTTTCACTATCTTGGAGAATACTTAAAGCCAACAAAATTCATCCAAAATTTTACTAAGATGCAATGAACCAGGCTGGGAGACCAGCTATCTAGATTTGCAACCATTTTTAATGTTCACTTACAATGTCACAAAGAGCAGATGCCCTTTAAAAGGCTTGCACATCATCCCAAATGGAATATGGTTTTTCATCAAAATTTTAACAAGCACTAGGGAATTAATCTTAAAATTCTGTTTTTGGAGCCATCCCCCACTTATACCTGTTTCTCTCCTACTTAGCCCAGCGGTTCTCAAAATGTAGTCCCTGAAGCAGTATCATCATCTGGGAAGTTGGGAATGCAAAATCTAAGACCTCACACCACAGGTCTGTGCAATCAGAAACTCTGGGGTGGGGTCCAGCAATCTGTTTTAACAAGGCCTCCAGGTCATGCTTGGATGCATGCTCAAATTGGAGAGGCACTGCCAATAGGCTATTAACATGTGGGCTGTGCCATTACTTCAAGCCAGCTCTTTTCCTTAAAAAAACTATCTGGCATTTGTCTGTCCCTTAAAAACCTGCTATAGGATGATGTCAACGGTTCCTATTTTTAATTCCTCACGATGAGGCTGAGGATGATTCATTTAGCACCTTATGTGATCACTTAAATAGTAAGGATCCTTCTCTCCCACCCCTAATGGAAGGTGACTGCTGCCTGTTATTTCTGATGTAATTACAGGAACAATTCAGTAACAAAGGCTTGTCCTTCCTCAACCTCAGTAAAAGCTATAATAGAAGCTTATAATTATAACTCTCCATTCTTTTCCATAATGTGTTCCTCATAACAGACCCTTTGAAACCAATCTTATCACATGTCATAACAAGGAAACACAGAACCTGGGATCAAATTTAGTTTATTGTAAATAGAGATCAAAATTGCAAGTCTTTGGGCCAACCTTTTTCAGCTGACAAAAAACAAGTATGCATCAACCATCTGGTTTTATCTCATTTATCTAAGTGAAATGTGTATGAAGACAAAAAAAAAAAAAAAAACAGTTGATTTAATGCTTTCTATGGGTCCTAAGGTAACCTCACAATAGTGTAACGTCCTGTCACCACCCAACTCAACTATCAAAGCAGGAAGCATTAAGGGGCATTTCCCAAATATCAAATAAAACCTCTACCTTTAATTTGTTAAGGTGTGTATTAATTCAGAGAAGTTAATTTCATACCTGCTGTGAAGTCACCTGATGAGTTGTGAATACCGTGATGTTATTAATTTCCCTTTCATTTTTGATTAATTTCACACTTATATTGGACAAGAAAGGCAAAATTAATGATGTCTGGAAGACAATACTTAGCTCTGGTAAGATACTAAATCAACCTCAAGTGTTCAAGTAAACAGAGAGCCCAGATAAGGAAATGATCATGGAATCCGCTCTAGAAAGTGCGCAAGGTGCCATGTAAATAAATGCCCAGAGACCCAGAGTGTGTAAGCTGTAATCTCCACTTAATACTCCTTGGGGAGAGGAGGAGAACGAAAGCCAGAATTCTGAAGACTGGACTATGCACAAATAAACTTGTGCCCTCATCATTGACTAAAGACATGGATTTTTTTTTTTTTTTTTTTTTTTTTTTGAGACAGAGTCTCGCTTTGTTGCCCAGGCTAGAGTGAGTGCCATAGCGTCAGCCTAGCTCACAGCAACCTCAATCTCCTGGGCTCAAACAATCCTTCTGCCTCAGCCTCCCGAGCAGCTGGGACTACAGGCATGTGCCACCATGCCCGGCTAATTTTTTCTATATATATCAGTTGGCCAATTAATTTCTTTCTATTTTTAGTAGAGACGGGGTCTCGCTCTTGCTCAGGCTGGTTTCAAACTCCTGACCATGAGCAATCAGCCCGCCTCGGCCTCCCAGAGTGCTAGGATTACAGGCGTGAGCCACCGCGCCCGGCTAAAGACATGGATTTACTTATCATGCTACAAGTCTCAAATTTCCAGGGGTCCCCCTGTGCATCACTCTGCCTCTTCACACCCTCTTGACTTCTCTTGACTCTAAGATCATCTCAGGACTCCCAGCTCAATACATGTGGAAAGAAGGGTCACTCACATCAGAAGATATGAAGAAAAGAGCTCAGTCCCATCATGCGGTTTTAGATAATCAGATACCTTTGTTATATACACCCTAATCCTATTTCCAATAATAAAGCCTATATTGAGAACCTGCAATGTGCCAAGACACTAAGAGCTTTGTGTAAGTTACAGAATATAACAATACCTCTTTGAAGTACCATTATTCACAACTTACCTGAGGCTCATAAAGTTAAATATCTTGCATAGGAGTGACCGCCAACTTAGCTCTGTTAGGCTCCCAAGCCTGGAGTCTTCCATATTTCATTACTTCCCTAGGAACATGAGTAATAGAACAGTTCTGGCTGCCTAGACATTATTTCAGAAGACCTGAAAGCTATAGGCATGCCACCTTCCTCTAAAAAACTTCTTATTTCCAGCTCCAACTCACCCACCTCTTCTTTGACTTCCAACTTATTTAAGTACGACTTCATAATCCCGTGCTATCAAGTTTTCTAATGTCCATTGGAGAATCCTATGTCTTAAATCTCCCCTAACAAGCTTGCCCAACTAGAATCTACATCCAAGTCCTATTGGTAAAGGCAGCAACTGGTCATCTCTGGCCATCAGCTACAGCAGTGCTATCCAATATGGAAGCCACTTACCACATGTGGCTATTTAAAGAAAATGAAAAATTCCATTCGTCAGACACACTAGCCACACTTCAGGTACACGATGGCCACACACGACTAGTAGCTGCCACACTGGATAGTGGATACAGAACATCTCCGTCGCTGTGGAGAGTTCTACCGCACAAAACTTGCATTGAGATATTTCAGGGCAACATCTTTGCCTCTTACACCCTACCACCATGGCAGGAGGACAGAGCCTCTTCACCACAGAATTAATTAAGGGCTTTCTCTGGCTAACTGTGACCAGACCCATGTGTCTTAGGGTCTCTCTCTGTGTTGCCCAGGCTAGGGTGCAGTGGCTGGCTATTCACAGGCACCACAGCCTTGAACTTCTGGGCTCAAGACACCCTCTTACCTCAGCAGGTCTCATCTTTTAAGGAATAACAACAAGCCCGGAGGAGTTAAGTCATTTGCCATACATATTGATATAGCAAATGCACTGACCTCACAGGACAGAAGCATCAAAACTGACAGGCACTGAGAAATAATCACTGCAAGCTCTTCCATTCAGGAATAACCACCCTACGCGACTGCAGCTCACAGAACAAAGCACAAACCACAGACACACAAGCACAACCACCCACACAGGTGCATCCCTGACGCACAGCCTCCAAGCTCTCCCCAGGTAAGAAGTCAATCTCCACAATTCTTCCTTGACGAGATAAAGTCCCCAAATCTGGTCTCTTGTTTCTATTTATTAAAGAAGACAATGCTAGGAAACCAGTTCTCCAATCACTGTTATTTCCTACCAATCACGCTCACTAAATTGCTTCACTAGAAGTTGGATTAACACGTACATAAGCCTTTGTTGACAATGACAGTCTGACAGCATGCTAAAAAAGGGAGCCTCAGTCCCCCTGGTGACACCTAAACTAGGGAGGAGTTAATTAAAAGATTTCCAGGAATTAAAAACCTCTCAAACTCTGGGTATAGCTCCACTTTGGGGAAGGACCCTAAAATGTATTGCTGGTTACTGCTGCATTAGAACAGCCAAGGTGAGGCACACTCAGCAGTAAATAGGCAAGGTTGTGGATCTGACCTTCGACTGCTACAACCTGCAAGTTCTCCGCACTGCACTTGACATTTCCTCTGTCTCCCTCAGCTGTTCACTGCTTTCCCCCAGCCTCCCTCCCAGCATCAGGCTGCTAGGACTGAACTCCCCACCCAAGACAAGCCAGCCTTCACGGCCACCAAAACTGGTCTATAAAGCAGTGGATCCAAGTCAGCACGTCACCTCCAGTGCTAACTCCTTCAGGTAGTTGTGGCAAGCCCCATGACAGTCCCAGACTCAGATTGGCATACAAGTCAGACCTGGGTCTTACTATTAATACAATGGTACGGTAACGAATGGGAACTTTGCAGAGGTAGGACACGAAATCAAGATGAAGGTTTTTCTAGTAAGAAATGCAAATGGACTCACCCTTCTGGGCACGGAGTGGGGGGAAATAAACTAACATGTTCCTCTTACAGCCTGTGACAGTCATCTGATCCTAGATAGACGTTCCTCTCTCTGAACATTCAACTCAATCACATCAGTAACATTTCTGCCTCTTCTAATGCTACTCACCTTTGCTTAAGGACCACAGCCACGTGAATAGTTACGAAGCCCGATGAGAGTCGCTGCTTTAGCCACTTCCCACCCAGTAGTCAAAACAGCATTCTCACCTGGCCAGCCCTCCCCCACGCCAATCCATCCTGCACCCACCAGCTGGACCACCAGGAACACCCTCTCCCCCTCCCTCCCACTTCAACAACGAGGCTTAGGTACCACCATCTCTAAGGCCAAACCGAGAATCAGGAAGGACTGCTTTGCTCACACTAATGAGTCTACCCTTTATGCACATCGCAGTCGGGTTATTTTCCACAGACCCAAGCCTAACTCACCTCGCACCTCAAACATCTCCTCTGGGACACTTTCTCTCCAGGGTATGGTAACTTTCCTAACCAGACTGTCAACCCCTCAAGAGCAGGGCATGTCCTTTCACTTCTCAGTGTCTCCGAAGAGCATTTTGGGAACAGAATCTTAAGCAAAACTGACGTTTTCACAAATATTTCCCAATGCACTGAAAATACAGTTTCTATTCCTGCTCCTAATCATTCCAACGGTAGATTTTTGGGCCAGCCACTAAGGTCATCCCACTTCAACACGCAGTTTGCAATCCACTTAACATGTCTAAACCTCAGCTGCATCTTCTGTGAAATGGCAGTAACAACAGTACCCACCACAAAGGGTCCCTGGGTTACAGAGATCATGGTCAAGCACAGTGCCTGGCACACGGTAGACGTTCAATAAATGCTGCCATTGCCCCTCCTCCTTCCCATCAGGAAACCTCCTTAAAGGGACAGTGTAGCATAGAACTAACATGGCTGGAGGAATAAAATGGACCTGTGTTCAAATCCTAAGTCTGTTCAGATCCTGGGTGTGGGACCTTGGGGGAAGTTAGTCAACCTCTCAGTTGCATTCCCTTCACCAAGACTGGTAATGAACCTCAAAGGGTTAGCCTGAAGACTAAATGAGGGAGTAACACCTAATGCTCCCAGTACAACTCAATTAGTGCCATTTACTAAATACAATTTTAGCTTAGTCAAAGCCCTAACACAGCTGGAAAAAAAACACACCTTTGCACCCCTTGCTGACATCCAGGCCATGTTCTTCTGGCCACACTGTTCAAGGGGAGTCCCTAACCAGGCCCGGCCCTTTCAGCCAGCAACCCCACCAGTCCTCAACAAAAAGCTCTAACGCCACTGAGTACAAGAAACTCACCGGAGAGCTGTGCAGAGACCCGTGCTTTATGAGGAACACGTGCATCCTGATTGTAATCACTCACTGTCTCCAAACGTTCCCATCTACTCGTATTTTACACATAAAACTAGAGAGACCATTCTTGGGGGGGGGGGGGGACACTGGCACTATTAGTTACTCTTTTTTAAACAAATTCATAATTGAAACTATTCTAACAAAACAGAGCCCAAAGTGCCAAGAGTGAAAAATCCAGATCTGAAATGGATATTCAAACAAGCGGATGAAATGGGACAACCACGAAAGGCAGTCCCCAGCTGGAATCACCCCCTTACTGGGAAAAAAAATAAACGCCACTGGTTCAGACCAATTTGCAAGTTTTTGAAAACCCTGAGGGGGAAGTCGGAGCAGACTCGAGTCCTGAGGCTCCCAGTGCCCCCTTCCGAGGGGCCCAGCTTCCTCCGCCGCCTCTGCAAAAGGGTCCAGGGGCCCAGGAGGCCTCCGTGGCTCACCAGGGCAGAGGGGCAGCATTCAGAAGTTAAATGAGTTACCAGGTAACAGGGTTCCCACCAGAAATATGTCTTCTAGGCAATGGCCTGGCTACACAAAGCTGAAAAGTGACTTCACTTCCTTCCCGTTGCTCCCAGGCCAGGCCCAGCAGGCTTGGCGATGCACTGGGCCGGCCCCGTCCCCACAGACAGGACCTTACCCCAGTCCCGCTCAAGCTACTGGTGCAAGGACAGTCATTCCCCTCCCGAAGCAGGCTGAGGAAGGCTCATCCGAGCCCACAGTGAGAGTCCGTCTTTCACAAGGGCTTAGAAATTCTGTGAACAGCTGCAAACCCACTGACCATCCCCAAATACTCCAAACTTCCTCACCTCCTTCCACCACCTCCAGCTGTCTCCATTTCTTCCTTGCCCGTGCCTGCCTGCCTGCCTTGGGGCTCACAGATGTTCTTTGCTAAAACTATTAGGCCTGCTCAGATCCACCCTGCAGATCCTAGCCTGAAGTTCACCAGAAGTGTCAGATAACACTAATGATCACAGCAGAGCAGCAGGAGCATGCCTGAAGGTTCGCTAACCAGCCAGATGCTTCCGAAGTGGTATAACCTTGACCACAACATTCCATTTGCAGATGAAGGAAGCAAGTGAGAGAGTTAAAGTAACCTGCACAAGGTCACAGTGGACGAGTGGTAATGCCAGGATGCAAACCCTGACTGTGCAACTACGGAACCTACTGCATCTAGCCACTCCTTTCGCTGACTGTTCTGGAAGAAAGAATGATCTCTTACACCCAACAAACCATCAGCAGGTGCTGGCAGGAGACTAGGAGGACCAGCTGTGTCCACTCAACACTGGGGCCCAATCCTCAACCTACAGGACAGCTGTACTCAGCTTCCTCATCACCATTCCCCTTGAGCAGCTCGGGCAAGCCAGGCTGCATTTTGCAGAAGTGGAAACTGAGGCTTATCATTTACCGCAGGCTGCACTGCCACACTGGACAGGCAAACGTGTTTATTGATTTGTTTGGTGTCAATCCATCCCTGCCCCTAGAAAAAGTAGCACGGAGCTCAGGAATCTGCATCTTCACTCCTTGGATGACTGAGATACAGCTCAGGAACCACAGAACCACCACCAGAGCAGTCAATTTCAGGGCAGAGTTGGGAGAAGGATGTTAGAATCCTTAAGGAGCTTTTACGCCATCCTAACAACAACAAACGAAACAAAATAGTCTTCTAGGGTGTCAGGAGCAAGCAGAGGTAGCAGTGCTTAACTTCTAGGAGTCCTCAATCCTACCCCACTACTGAGGCAATGTCTTTCTAGTAGCAGAATCAACTGGTTGATTAGGAATATATAATAGTCAAATTAGATCATGTGAAACTCCAAAGCCCTCTGCAAATGTTTGCTGTGCACTTGATATCAGAGGGAACAGAACCGTCTTACTCTGTGGGCTGGTATAAAGCACTAGCCAGCTTTTTGTCTGAGCAACCTTGTCATGGTTCAAATGATTTAACATTCCCACCCCTTCAGAGATTCGTTTAGCAGGCACGCTGCAAGCAAAGAAAGAAGGGGTAAGGGGAAGGAAGGAGGGAGAAAGGGAAAAAAGGAGGGAAGAAACGAATGAATCCCAGGGCCTTTTACATGACACTATGTTGGGAATATGGGGACCCTTCACACACACTGAGTAGGATTTAGACCAGCACTCTCCAAAAAAAATACAATGCAAGCCAAACAAGTAGTTTTAAATGTTGCAGTATCCACATTAAAAAGATAAATAGAAACAGGTGAAACTTTAAAGAAGTATTTAATATATCCAAAATATTATCATGTAAAATATGAAATCAATATTGAAACATCAATAATGAAATGTTTTACATTCTTTTCTTCATACTAAGTCTTCCAAATTAGGTGTGTGTTTTACATTTACAGCCTACTTCAATTAGGATTAGCTGCATTTCAATTGCTCAAAAGCCACTTGTGCCTAGTGGCCACCATGGGAGATAGCTGAGATTTAGCCAGAGATGTGTAGATAATGGGGAAGAGAAAGGGTAAAAATAAAACCCTCAAAGCTTTTAGGGGGGGTCCATTTGGAGAGACGGTAGTAGCCCATTTGGGCAGAAACAAGAAGATCTGTGCAGGAGAGGACTAGGAAAGCAGGTCAAGTCCAGCTTGTGAGGGCCTTGAAGGCTGCAGTAAGGTGTATGGCATCATCTGTGATCTAGGTGACCATCCAGGCTCATCTGTGACCCACAGCCTGTATTCGTAAGGGGTTAGGTGTCATTCTTTCTTCCAGAATAGTCAGCGAAAGGAGTGACTAGTTGGAGTAGGTTCTGTAGTTGCAGTCAGGGTTTGCATCCTGGCATTACCACTCGTCCACTGTGACTTTGTGCAGGTTACTTTAACTCTCTGCCTCACTTCCTTCATCTGCAAATGGAATGAATAAGCGAAGCTCCTAAAAGAGGTGTGGTCAAGGTTACATGCACTTCAGAAGCATCTGGCTGGTTAGCCAGCCTTCAGCCATGCTCCTGCTGCTCTGCTGTGATCATTAGTGTTATCTGACACTTCTGGTGAACTTCAGGCTAGGATCTGCAAGGACTGTGTGAGCACAATTTACTGACCAAGAGATTGCTGGTATCACCACAGTGCCCAAAAGTCTCAAGCGCACAACTGAAGGGTCAGTGTCCAGTACCATGTGGACGCTCCGTAACATAACCCGCAGCTGCACCTCACACACCTGCCACATGGTCAGCCGGGACCCCAGCGACAGTCTGCACCCTCAGTGCCCAGCTGCATTGATTATAGCTCCCCACCCCCCGAGGGAAACAGGTGGAGAGCAAAGCTCCTCTCTCTTGCCAATGGGCATAAATTCTGCCCAAGGAAATAAAACAAGTCACTTCCCTCTAGGGTAGAAGTCCCCAACCGTTTTGGTACCAGGGACCGGTTTCATGAAAGACAATTTTTCCATGGCCTGGATAGGGGTGGGGTGTTGTAGGTGGAAAGGGAGTGGTGCATGGCCCATTTCCTAACAGGCCACAGCCCAGTACCAGGCCACAGCCTAGCGGTTGGGGACCACAGCTCTGGGGGCTGTATGGGGGACATGGGACATAAGCCACTGAAGAAGAATTTGGTAAGCAGAGTAAAGGCTCCCTGACAATGTCCTCATCGCAATCCCCAGAGCCTGTGACTGTGCTACCTTATGTGCCAAAAGGGACTTTGCTGATGTGATTAAAGATCTCCAAACGGAGAGATGATCCTGGATTATGCAAGGGGACCCAGTATAATCACAAGGGTCCTTATTCAAAGGAGGCAGGAGGGTCAGAGTCAGAGAAACAGATCTGATAACAGAAGCAGAAGGAGTGATTCGATCAGTGGCATTTAAGATGGAGAAGTTGTCATGAGCCAAGGAACAGGGGGTCACCTCTAGCTGGAAAAGGCAACAGTCTCCACACAGCCTCCACAAGGAATGTAATCCTGCCGACACCTTGGGCTCAGCCCAGGGAGACCTACTTTGGACTTGTGATCTCCTAAACTAAAAGAGAACAAATTCGTGCTTGTGGTTTTGTTACAGCACCATAGGAAACCAATATGCCCTTGGTAGCGCAGTCAGCTAGATGCAACAAGCACATTTGTTACAAGGACCCTCGGAATTATCAGTAGTAACCTGACGGGTAAGTCCCACTAGTAATGGTCACCATTCACTAAGTGGCTTGCTAAATCCCCAGGCACCTTGCTAAGTGCTTCACAAGCAATTTTTTTAAATAAGCTTTCATTTTGGAATAGTTTTAAATTTGCAGAAAAGCTGCCAACATAGCAGAGTCCCTGTATACTCTTTGCCTGGCTTCCCCCAACATTAGCATCTTACGTAACCGCGATATCTCTGTGAAAACAAAAAAACTAACATTCGTATGACACTATTGACTACAGATTTTATTTGGATTCCACCTGTTTTCACAAGTATTTTATCTCTTCCCAAGTCCTATTCTAATCCCGACGTGATGGCGGAAGGAGGCTGAGGCTTAGTAAGATCCGAGCACTTGCTCATGGTCGGTCAGCGAAGACTAGCAAGACCTGATTACGAAGGCTGCTCCCCGCACCCGGAGGCTCCGCTCAGGCCCTGCAACACCAGCTTCCCCGGATATCATTATGCCCATTTTACAGAACAAGAAGATGCAACGAGAAGCTAGTTACACGAAGGCACGCGGCCAGAAGCAGCATCAAGCCTGGATGTGAATGATGCGAAGTCGAAGTCGTGCTCAGGCAACACCACCACCTCCCTCCATGACATGGTGAGAGGAGGGGCCGCTTGGGGCCCGTGAAAAGCCCCTGAAACCCGTGGAGACTATCGTGGTGGCGGTGGTGGGGCAGGATCATGCCTGCAAACTGCCCACCTGTCATTAACAACCTCACACGGAACTACACAGAGTGAGCAGCACAGAGACTCAGACAAGCCCATCAGGACAGCCCATAACAAGCCAAGTTTTTCACTTACTCTTAGCCTTCAAACCCTCTCTGGCATTCCATGACCTAGCACTGTGGTCCTCGAATCCCAGCCATGGACCGGTACCGGTCCGTGGCCTGTTAGGAACCAGGGCCACACAGCAGGAGGTGAGTGGTGGTGGGCAAGTGAAGCTTCATCTGCATTTACAGCTGGTCCCCATGGCTCACATCCTGTCAGATCAGCAGCAGGATTACATTCTCATAGGAGCCTGAACCCTACTGTAAACTGCGCACATGAGGGATCTATGCTCCTTATGAGAATCCAGTGCCTGATGATCTGAGGTGGAGCTGAGGTGGTGACACTAGCTAGCACTGGGGAGTGGGTGGCTGCAAATACAGATTGTCATTAGCAGAGAGGTCTGACTGCACAATAAATGTAATGTGCTTGACTCACCCTGAAACCATCCCTCCCCCACCCCAGGTCCATTGAAAAATGCCTTCCGTGAAACTGGTCCCTGGTGCCAAAAAGGTTGGGGACCACTAATCTATCAGACCTCGGGGCATTGCGAGTGCAATTGTTTTCTCTGTGTCTCACTCCCTCCCCAGCCCCCTCCACCCTCAGTAGTTCTCAAAGTGTGGTCTCCAGGCCGGTAGCACTTCGTCACCTGAGAACCTGTTAGAAATGCAAATTCTTGAGCTGCCTGCCACAGAATCAGAAACTCTGGAGGCGGGCTGCACAATCTGTGTTTTAATAAGCCCCCAGGTGTTCCTGATGCACACGCTATGGTTTGAGAACTGCTGCCATGGCTGACCTATCCGTAAACAAACACTGGCTCCTAGCTGGACTGTGGGCCTGGGGAAGCTCACAGCAGGGCGGGAGGGCGTTTGTTCATCACATGGCTGGGGAGCAGGCCAGGTGTGCCCTACGTGCTGCGCAGTGCCCTCAGCGCTCGGCGACATGGAGCATCGGCATAGGAGAGCTTGAGGATGAATACGGAATTACAGACTGGCGGAAGAAGAGAACAGGAGCTGCTTCCATCTTGGGGGCCAAGGGGGGCTCTCTGAGGAAGGAACAGAAGGAAGTTGAGATATGGAGGAGAAGCAGGAGTTGGCCACGCAACGTGGGGAGGAAGGAAGCATTCTCGGTACAAGCACAACTCGTGCAAAGGCCCTGCAGCAGGAGAGTGCGCGGTGCTGTGGGGATCCTGAGAGAAGCCAGTGGGGCCAGACACAGAGGGAGGCAGGAGGACATGAAAGAGAAGCTGGAGACGCCTCAGGGGTGTCATCAAGAGTCTAAGCTTAAAAGGATGTCCCTAAATTTTAGGCAGAATATCGACAATAAAAATAACTCACATTTTCTCAGCACTTACTATGTGCCAGGCCCTGTCCTAGGTGCGCCACACAAAAAGGTAATCCTAACCACCCATAAAATAGATTCCATTATTGCCAGCACTCCGCAGACGAGCACGGGAGGCGATTAAGCTGCCCTAGTGACGTAGCTAGTGCAGGGCTGCGACTCAGACCATCTTCACGCCAAGCTCTGGCCACCCACCTGCCATTCTGCAGGAGACTGAAGCAGCAGACGGCCAGCCATGATCCAGTTTGCAGTTTCAAAAGCTTGCTGTGGAGGCCATGGAGATAGGGAAGAGAGAATAGAAGCAGGGGACAAGGCATCTTTCAGGCAAGAAATGGCAGTGGCCGGGGCCAGGGTGGTGGCAGCAGAGTTGTCCAAGCAACAGAAACGTCCCAGAGGCCACTTAGCAAGTTCTCAACTCCTGACCCTGAACAAAGGGAGCACATCCTAACTAACCCTCCCTCCCCAGCAGGACTAACCCAAAACACAGGGCTGTCACTGAGCCACTGTTACTCCTTAACACTAGCATCTCGAGGAAAAGTCTGTTCTTTGTTTAGAATGGATGTTGTCCACCAAGAAAGGCCAAGACACCTCAGTGTGGTGCCCTCATAAACACTGACCAGATTCAAACTCAGATATAAAAAGATGCTTCTAGCTCGCATTTTAACAAGCTAAGTTTCTCTTTAACCTGACTGTCTCACAGCTCATTAGAGAGTCTGACAACACATTCGTCAGGATGGCATGTGATTCTAGAAAAGTCCCACCTATGGCTTGGTAAAATGGTACAGGTGTTGGAGGGCCTGGGATTCAACCATCTCCTTGGGTCAGACTGAGAGTCTCAGGGGTGTAGTCAATGTCACCTGGCTTTAAATAAAAAGGGTGTTGGGGGGTAGATAATGGAGGCTTAACACCCATCAGCTTACAAAGCCTGGGAATCAAAGCCACTGACAGATCTGTGACAGTAGTGGGGACACCCCAACTGACCGATGAAGGCACTGGGTCTCCTGGGACAGGTCTGATCAGGTCTAACTGCTGGGCTGCCCCAGGACGAACCCTGCTGGCACCCACTGTCCTGCATGTCTGGACACAGCAGGGACAGGCCAGGGGTGGAGCCTGGCAGGCTCCAGATGGGGACAGGGTGGGGGATATGGAGAGGGGGATTGCAGCTTCCTAAGAAATCGCAGCCTCACTTATTAGTGCAGTTGTAGAACAGGCCACATGAATTTCAGAGTTTTGAAAGACTGCATCTAAAATGAAGCGGGCAAGTGTCCCTTGGGACCTCTCTCCTGCATAACTGCCCATCCCCCTACCATGCATTTCTCCCACATTCCTCTTCCTTACACTGATGCCTTAATTGGCCACAAAGTCTCTTGTGCTATCAATTGAAATTATAGCACCTGGTGGGTGAAAAATTCTATGTCTTCTTCTTGTTTACAAAAGTATTAAATTAAGTACCTCTTGTTGTGTAGGGCTCTTGGTATTTTTTAGTGATTTTTTTTTTTTTTTTTTTTTGGATAATGAACCTTAACAAGGAAGAGCTACAGCCCTGCTCTTACCCTTGTGGAAAGGCCAAGAAGCCTCTAATGGTGTGAGGAAAGTAAAGGGACAAGACAGGACGGAGAACCTGTGTCTCTGGGCTGCAACCCCCATAGCGGTAGGGCCCTCCCTTCCCAAAGAGCCACAGGCAAGAGTTAACGTGCCACTCATCGAACACGCAGAGCAGTGCAGTCGTCTGCTATGAGGAAATAGTCCTCCAGTGGCCTGTAAGATGCTGAGTGAGTGGCTTAATCACCCAGCAGGGCCTAGCAGGCAGTGCAGAAAACTCCTCCAAGACTGCAAGCCTGTAAATGGGAAGCATTATCATTTGTAACAGGATTAATAACACAGGCTGGAAACAAACAGACACCACTGGATTACTGTTCCAACCTCTTCCGGGAGACCACCGAGTTTGATGGAGGGTTTTATTTCTTTGTTTTTAAACAAGACGACAGCTCGCACCAGGTGACACCAAGAACCCTCTCCAGGGAAGTCACTTCTTGTGCATCCATCCTGCCACTGATAGGCTCGCCTGAAGAACAGGGGTCTGGCTACGCGGTCAGGAGGAAGGTCCAGAAGGAACAATTTTACAATTCTCACTAAAAAAAAAAGGACAAGACCAAAGATCTCCTGATTTCTCCTGATCAAGCATCAGCACCCTAAAAAAAGGCTTCAGGGGATCAGTATTCCCATGTTGCCGTGTTTCCTAAGCTATGTTTCTCAAACCCCTTGGGGTCTTGGTTAAAAATATGGACTCCACACCTGGGAAGAGGGAATCCAGAGATTTGCCTTTTTAACAAGCTCCTTTGGCCCTTCTTAACCGAGTTTGGCAAAGCGCTGCCCTATTTGATTAATGCACTGCTGACAGCTGAAGTCAGAGAACGATTCACACTTCTTTTAAAACTAGAAAATAATCTCAATCGCATCTGCATGTGATGTGGAGACAGAGTTCGCCACATTCATCAGTTAATTCTTTAGCCCTCCAAGTTTTTCAACAGATCATTAATTTTAAAAAATTAGAAAGACATTGATGTTATATGTACCTCCTTTCTTTTCCTTTGGTGAAGTCTCTACTGACTAGCAATGATCTAAAATGGTCAAAATTTGGCAACAGAAGGAAAAGCTGTGAGTGGCGGTGAGCTGGACGCCTCTGCTCAACGAGAGGCTCCTGAAAGCTTCCACCTCACCCATGATTATGCAGGATGCAGGCAAACCTCAACCTTGAATCTTTCCCAGCCTGGGATGGGAAAGGGCCCTCGAGGCAGGGGAATCAAAGCACACAGGACATGGTGGGGTGGGGTGCAGATGTGGCATGAGCCCAACTCACAACCTCAGACTCAAGACTTCTGGTACTTCCTCCCCGGCAGAGTCATGGGGTCTCACAGAGACACAAACAATGGGCTTGAAAGAAAGCATATAACTCTGAACGTACATCCTATTACCAGACCACACCACCTATATATAGTATGCTATGTCTCCATATTTTTGTGACTCCTATAATTATCTTGTAAAAAGCATGACTGGGCCAAGAGAGGTGGCTCATGCCTATAATCCCAGCACTTTGGGAGGCCAAGGCAGAAGGATCACTTAAGGCCAGGAGTTCAAGACCTGCCTGGGCAACACAGCGAAACCCTGTCTCCACAAAAAATTTTTTTAAATTAGCCAGGTATGGTGGTGCATACCTATAGTCTCAGCTACTTAGGAGGCTGAGGCAGGAGGATCAGTTGAGCCCAGGAGTTGGAGGTTGCAGTAAGCTATGATAATGCCACTGCACTACAGCCTGGACAACAGAATGAGACCCTCAAAAAAAAAAAAAAAAAAAAAAGCACGATCATATTGTATTATGTTTCTTTGTGTTATGTGTTCAGGTCTCACATGTAAACATTTAAAATTATCTATGGTATTTCTAATCCTGGGTTGCACATTTCCTCACCTTTCAAATATTCCTCATCTCTTCTCTTGAGCTCTGAGAGGCCCAGGCTGTACACTGGCCAGGGGAGCTAACCCAGCGCAGTGTGGTCTTCTGTCTACCCCGGACGATGACTGGAACTTGCTAGGTGCACGTGTCCGGAGAAACAAGAGAGGGAGTTTCCAAATCCACATCCTCTCCTCTGGTGTGCCTACCTGCCCAGCTGCAGTGAGGACTGGGACATGGAATGCTTCTGGATGTGGGGTGGAGAAACCAGGGGGTAATTTTCAGGGAGAGCTTCTCCGGAAGGACAGCAGGGGAGCCAGGGCTCAGGAAAATATACAGTGTCATGATGCAGAGGGTTTGCTTCTCCGTATGTGAGCAATTCCTCCTTCTCTCTCTGCCTCGACGGCCTTGCTGATGCTTAAAGGAGATGGGGTGGACAAATGACCACCCAAATGCAAGGAGGCAAGGGACAGGAAACACCATCGCCGCTGACCACCACAGTGCTCAGCAACCCACCAGGGCCCTCACTCGGCCCTGACATGCAATGGCCTCTGCACCAGTTCTCTGGTTACTCTCTTTGCCCCACCATCCTGACACCCACCTGTAGACCACACCACCTGCGCTCCCCTGCCTGCCGGTTCAGCTACCCGGGGACCCCATGGGTGACTGGAGGAAGGAAGAGAGGTGAGGGTATTTCTTCCAGCTCCCTCTCTCCTTGGGTGCCACATCCTTGGGCCCCATGCTTCCTGGACACCAGCTCCTTCCGGCAGCTTCTCCTCCACAGTCCCGGATCTCTCTGTGCTGCACCACCTCGACTTCCTGCCCTGTTCCCTCCGCCCCAGTGGTGATCCAGGTTTTCTTTCCACTGTCGTTAGTCCCTCTGCCTTGGTGGATCCCTCAACTAGGCCAGCCACTCTGTAATTATTCCTTCATTAGCCTTCATTCAAGCCATCCGAGGTGAATTCTGTTTCCTGCCAGGAGCCCTGATAACTGCCTCTCATTTTCAACATAATTGTTTCTGCAAATGAGATGAAATGCACAGATGTGGGTCGATGAGCATGTGGGGGCATTTCTAAGGGTTTATTTTCCTGGTGTAAGTACAAGGCTGAGAAGAGCTGATGATAAAGCTCATTCAACATCCACGTGGCTTTGAACCCAACTGCAAATCCAATCGAATGGCCACAGCAATCCCAAGCCATGGGTTGGGGGCCTCTAAACTCTGTCCGTAGCAGGCACACAGGGATGTTTTACTTATCCTTGCTTTCTGCTACCTGCTTACTAGTAGGGAAAAGAACTCGGGAAGCGGTGGTGGGGGGGGACATGACACTTCAGGCTTCTTTGGGGAATACAATCTGCAAGGAGGATAATAGCGATAGCTACATGTCAACTGACCTCAGATACACTTCAGGACAGTCCTGCAAGGAAGCCATCTTTATCTCTACCTACCAGATGAGTAGACAGATTCAAAGATGGACAAGCAGCCTGCCTGGGCCTGACCCCAAGGCTGTTCTTTCCTCCCCACTGCACTGTTTCTTATAAGAGGGAGGTTAAGATCCGTGGTCTCCAAGTTACTCCTGAACTGAGCCCAGAGGGATTAGACTCTCCCGTTTTAGGCAAATCAAAAACGCCAAAGAAAGAGAATTTTAATCTCAAGGACAAACAACTAGCTCCGAAATTGGTAAATAAGAGCTCTCTACTATATAAGTGGAAAAAAAAATAAACGTGTGTAGTATGTCTGTACCGTGTCACTTGCATGGTACAATCCCAGCATGGACATAGGTATGGGGAAGGGGTGTCTACAATAATTATGCACAAAACTTGTCAGCAATACTTATTGCTATGAAGGTGACAGTATAAACTTATAGTTTGAATTTTCTATCACAAGCATGAAACTTAATTTCTTATTTAAAGAATCAGAAAGGAGGAAAAGAGGGAAGTAGGCTGGTTTGTAGACCTTCACTGCACACAGGAATCCCCTGCAATCACTGGGGCCAGCCTCAAAGATCTGCAAGGACTTGGTCTGAGGTGTGTCCTGGGCACTGGGAGTCTTGAAACTCCCACAGGCGATTCCAATGGGCAGCCAGGGTTAAGAGCCACTCCTTTATCAGTCAGGAAAGAATTGAGACCAGAGATGACAGATTAGGGGTCTTGGCCGTTGGTGTGCCCTGCATTGGCAAGCTGCTGAAGCCCATGGATGTTGCTTCCAAATAACGTTTATAAATGCAAAAAAACACAAAGGATTACAAAGCAAACAAATTATACTTAGATTGAGTTATTTTAAATTGTGATACGGGATGAGTTCCTCGTTATTTTTTTTTTTAATATTACATATGATTGATGAAATCCAATTCCTCATTATTAATACACCAACTGATAAGATCTAAAAGTGGTTCTGTTATCTACCATCATTTTGAAATAGTGATAAGTGGAAAAAATATTTAGAGATCTCCACAACCACTGCAATGCAGTATAGATTTATAGATGACAATGGTCAAGGTACTTCTAATACTACTTTGGTCTGTTGCCTATATTCGTAACTGAAGAAAATGCCAACTTTCAGTAAGAATTGAGAGTATGTTTTTCCCCATGGGGCTCAGACTTCTAGGTAGAGAGGGAGGAGGAGGAGGGGAGGGTGCAATTAGAGAACAGTTACAGGACTGCTCATCCCAACACTGGTTCTACCACTAGGTGTGAGACCACAGCCAGAAGAGAAAAACAAACAAACAAACAAAAACCAACTTCAATCACATGTTAATTTTCAGTACAGGCTGTTCCTTTTATCTTTTTCTTTTTTTTCTTTTAGAAACTCTGTAAGGCTCTTTCAAGACATGAAAAATGTACATTTCCTGAAAACTAACTACACTATATATTTTAATTACAGCAATACTTTTCAAGTACCACTTCATGTGAAAAGATCCCTGTTTCTTCCACTAAAAAGACTCAACTGTTTTATCTGCCTCAAGACATCCATCACATGAGTGCCGATATCTTGGGATTTAAAAGGGGGCTTTTTGAAACTTTTTCAGTGTTTAATCAATAGGCTCCTTTTCATATAGTGCTATGCTGCCTGCATAGAAACTAAACACTTTTTTTCTTTAATCTGAATTTGAAATAGCATTTACCATGTATTGAGTGGCTACTATACTTTGGGCATAGTGCGAGGTTCTTTTTCCTGAATTACAGTATTCTACAGTTCATCTCCATGCTATACCATTATCCCACCTTTCTAATAAAGAAATAAAATGATTAAAGGTTTCAAAACAGCCTGATGGTACAAAATCACTCTCTCAGGAAAAAAAGGAGAGACAGAGAGAGAGAGAGCACCTAGACTATATTAACATTTGTGTTGAAATTCCAGTTATAATTGAAAAGGTATTTATTTTTAACTAAACAATACAATATTTGCTTGGGATGGGAAGGGATCACCACACCTACTTATCCTAGCAACAGACTAAGCTAAGAAACTCAAAGGCCTACTTTTCTTTATAGCCACACTTTTCTAATGACGCCAGAATTTTTAACATTCCTGCTGTTCATGAAGGGATACAGCACTCCAGTGAAATGCAGGAGGGGATGGCATTGTCAGGCCCGCACACGGGCATGTGCTGCAGACATACGTACCCAGTGATCTGGGAAGCCCTGGCCCACAGAACTTGACAGACAGGTCAGGGAGGTCCCCAAGCACGCATCTCTAGTCCATTAGAGACAACGGCATTACCTTCACCTTGGTAGGTTCTCATCCCATAACTACCAGGGAGATTCTGAAAGGACCCCACTCAAACATTTTGATTCTAAATGTTTTCAAGACTCATTTCCTTTGATTTTATGTGCAATGGACTATGAGAGTAGGGTGGGGGTTTTTTGTTGTTGTTGTTTTTGTTTGCCCCTTATGAACTCAGTTCCTCATTAAGGCATTTAATAGGGATGGGCAAAGCTCATAATTAATGAGTTGCTTCGAAGTTAACCAAACTCCACAACATAACTAACAATGCCCGAAACTCTCCTTAAAGCAAAACAGACTGGGGGAAAGAACCCACAAATTGAGATCACAGGGAAAAGAGCAGGCTAAGCAACAACACAGACTTCTTTAAAACAGTCTAACAGGAAGTCTCAGCAACGCACATTTTGTTCTCAACTGCCTTTTCCACCAGGTGAAAATGAACAAGAGGTGAGCATGGAGAGACTGGAGGAGGGATGGAGGTGTCAAGAAGGAGAAAGGTCTGGCAATATTGTTAAATCCTAGCCAGTTTAAGGGACTTTCACATGTCATTAAGTCCTTTCGTTTTTCCCACTATCTCCTCTTCAACGTTAAAATGAAACTGGAAGTCAGAGAGGTTCAGTGACTTGCCCAGAAGCACCCAGCTAGTAACAGCAGAGTCAGAACTGGGAGGCAGGTCATGCTAACTCAGGGTGATGCTCTTTTCCTTGCCCCTCAACCCTCAGATCTTGTTACTTTCTGCTCAAATTTTAAGGCGCAGGAAAATCGCATCCCAGGTTCCTAGGTCATAATCTGTTGGAGGGAAGGGGAAACATCAAGAAGTCAGAAGAAGGGCAGGGGTGGGGGGGGGTGTGAACAGCCCAATTTTCCAAAAAAGTAGGTGAGGATTGGGATGAATTCCAGAAACTATCAATGTCAAAGAGTATTCAAGTTCCACAAGTGAGTATTCAGCAAACGGTTTGTGATCACTTTAAAAAGGTGGTCTCCACAGCACAATGAGTTTGGAAAGAGCCAGGCAGCCCAAGGTAACCTCATGCCCTTTCTGGAAGGGACCCTTTAGTTGGTCCACCTGGAGACAGTGCAGAGACACGAGGCACCTGTTTCAACAAGCCATGTGACCTGGTCTCCCATGTGCCATCACTCCCAAGGACCCAAGGACATCATCCAAGGACCTGTCCAATCCAGTAGCCTTCAAAACGATTTCCTCATTTCATCAGCCAAAATAAGCATGCAACCCTAAGATATGTTAATTTATTTTAAAATTAAAAACATGTACTACTGCCAACTTATAAATATTAATAAAACTTAAGACCTTAATTTTTAGGGGAAAAATAAATATAAGTTAAAGTTTTCACACTTTCCCTCCCGTTCCCCAAAGGATTATCCTGAGCACCGAATCTTGGAACTCACTGCCCTAGATTTGCGACATAGTGGCTGCTTGGAGCTCAGTGACCTTCATCTATCTTCACTTCACCTGAGCCACATCCCTCACACACCTTGTCCAGGTTCACTGTCTGGGCCTCTAGTCCCAAAGCTGAGGGCCTGCTCTTTGCAAAGAGGAACAAGCCAGGGCCAGGGAGATGACCTACTTCGCTCCCTGCCCACTTCTCCCCCTCTATTTTTTTTTTTTAAGTTGAGATAAAATTAACATAACATAGAATCAGCCTTTAAAACTGTACAATTCAGTGGCTTTGTATACATTCGCCGTGTCATGAGAGCATCACTTCTAGCTCCAAAACATTACTGTCACAACAAAAAGAAACCCCAGACCCATTAACAGGGTTCTCCCCATCCCCCCGCCCTGGCAATGCTAATCTGCTTCCTGTCTCTGCGGGTTTACCTATTCTGGCTATTCCATATGAGCCAGCAGAGTCACACAATCCCCGCTTCAATTCTGAAACAGCTCTGCCCTTCCTGATCCACTCCTCCAACCTCCTCTCAGGAGGCCGCCTCTCTTGTGGACCTTTGAGCTGTGTCTCACATCTGTCCTGACGCCCCCGCCACCCCCGCCCCCAGCCTGTATCTTTGAAATCTCCCTCGGAACTGGCTCTTTCTCTAAGACTTTGAGCAATTCTCTCGTCCTTTAAAAAGGTAAAAGGAACACTTCTCTTATCCCTTCCACTTGTCAAGACAGCCCTACCACCCTCGGATTCATTCCATAGCATTTGCAAAGGGCTTTGCAGATTTCCGAATTGACAAAAGCAATGAAAGCGTTAGAAGGCCTCAGCCCACCGGTGCCCTCTGGTCATGTGACACATGTGACCTCAGGTAAACAGTGACTTGGCCTCCCTGTGCCTCACTCTGCTCATCTGTAAAACAGAGATCAGAATAACACTTACCTCACTGGGTTTTTATGAAGAACAAATAAGTGTAAACACCTAACGCGCTGCACCATCAATGTTCCAAGCATACCGCAAGGACTCCAAAAGTATTATCACCAAGGTCAAGATTATCTGTTCCATAAAATACATGGCCCTGCTCCACCCAAGCAGGACCAGGGCTCTCTGAGCACTCCTTCACTTTGACTCAGCCTGTAAATGCAACAATTTTCCAAGGACTGGCTCTTCCAGGGTGATACTCTTCTTGGGGTGATAACATTCAGTCTCCTGGCTTTAACTGCTACCTGATGCTGGTAACACCTAAACCCATGTATCCCAGTCCTTACCCTCCCAGACTCAGCACAGCTTTGCACTCACATGGGAACACTTGTGCCACACGACAGGAACCCTAGGGCATCTTGAACTTATCATGCCACAAATTAAAAGTCATCTTCCCATCACATCCCTCAGCCGCCTCTGCCTCCCCCCTCCACTTTGGGTTCCCCGGACCTCTTGCGGGGACGACTTCAGTAGCCTGCCCCTCCTGCCCCACTCTTATTCTGTTTCCTCCTCTTCCAGGAACAGCCCATCTGAAATCCAAATCTGCCCAAGCTATGCCCCTGCTTAAATCCCTTTTGGTGCTCTCCTCTGTTCTCAGAAGGAAGCCCAAATGCCATTCCAGGGAGGCTTTCCTGGCCTGGCCCCAGCCCCAACAGCCCCTGCCCTGCCCACTGTGCCCTGGGAATGCTAACGTTGGCAGCAGTGCTGCAATAGCCCACACGGCCCCCTCTGCTGGCAGTGCCTTTCCCACCTGATTCTCCCAAAAAGGATCAGATCAGGCACCACCGCCTCCAGGAAGCTTTCTCTGATGCCCCGGATTGCACTAAGGACCCTTCCCATCTGAAACAACTGACTAACCTTTGCCGTTTATGGGTCTGTTTTCCCCATTCAGCTGCAAGCTCTCTGAAGACCCTGTTTATCTCCTCCATCCACCCATCCATCCATTTAACCATCTATCTACCCATCCATCCACGCGCTCACCCATCCATCTATCTATTCACCTACCCATCCATCTACCCATTCACCCATCCATCTACCCACCCATCCATCTATCTATCCATCTACCCACTCATCCATCCATCCATCCATCCATCCATCATCCACCCACCCATCCATCCATCCACCCACCCATCCATCCATCCATCTACCCACCCATCCATCTATCTATCCATCTACCTACCCATCCATCCACCCATCATCCATCTACCCACCCATCCATCTACTTTTTCCATCCACCCACTCACCTATCCATCCATCTACCCACCCTCCATCCACCCATCCATCCATTCATCCACCCATCTATCTATCCATCTATCCATTCATCTATCCATCCATCCATTCAACAAAAATGACCCAAGAGCCTACACTGGGCCAGGTACTAGAAATACAATAATTAATAGGGCACACATGGTTGCTGCCCCCAGGCAGCTGGCAGTACAGCAATGGTGACCCCCTCACCCCCATTTATTAGTCCATTTTCTGCTGCTATAACAAAATACCACAGACTATGTAATTTATAGAGAAGAGAAGTTTATTAGCTCATGGTTCTGGAGGCTGGGAAGTCCAAGAGCATGGTGCCAGCATCTGTTTGGCATCTGGCGAGGGCCTTCTTGCTGTGTCATAATGTGGAGGGGGAGAGGAGGGAAGGTGGAAGCCAGTGTGTGAGACAGAGAGGGAAATAGGCCAAACTCATCCTTTGTATCAGGAACCCACTCCCAAAATAACTAGCCCACTCTCACGATAACGGCATTAATCCTTTTGCAAGGGCTCTAGTCACCTCTCAAGGGCCCCACTTCTTAATGCTATTACAATTAAATCACAACATGAGTTTTGGAGGGGACATTCAAACCACAGCACCCCCCATAGTAGCCACTCAGTGCGGGCTCTGGAGCCAGGCTCCAACAGTTGAAATTCTGGCTCCACCACGTGTTAGCTATGAAACCTGGGGCAAATTATTCATCTTTCTGTGCCTCGGTTTCCTTATCTCTAAAATTAGAACAGTAGTGCCTAGCTACTACTTTTTTTCTACTAATTCATTTTGCTCATCTATTTAGCTAATATACATAAAATGATGGGCAGTATCTATCACACTGACTAGCACCTAATAAATGCTTTGTACGAGTTAGCTATTCTTCCTATTACTGCAGCAATGGGAGTGTTTATTACAGGGTCCCACGCTAGATGTGGGGACAGGTGTTATATTCACCTTTGTGCCCTGTGCCTGGTATGAAGCACTCAGCAAATGTTTATCAAGCCATACCGGTGGGCCCTCCAGGGATGCCTCACTGGCTCAGCATCCAAGATGTTTACAGCTGGCAGTCATACTGAACAACATCTGACCCAACTCGCCCACTTTTGTGGAAGAGACAGAGGTTCACAAAGCTAGTTAGTGGCAGGGAAAACACCAGTCCCCAGATGCCCTGTCTTGCCAGCTGGTGCCTGGTTCCCCATTCTACACAGACTGGCGTGACCCCTGGCAGCACAGCTGTTCTGCATTTTCCAGCCTCCTGTCCCACAGCAGAATGGCTGCTTCTGGCCACACCAATTCCTCTTTTCTCCCCTTGCTTCACCTTCTCACGCCTCTCCTTCAACCCTGTGTTCTTTCTCTCCTGTCTTATGGCCGGTGGTTCTCGTACTTCCAGGAAAAAGCCTGGCTCTTCACAAAGACAACCAGAGATCATTGTCCTCTTCAGGGAGTGGCTCAAACCAACCACAGAAGCAGATGAAATCCCTGAACCCCAGAGTCCCTGTCTTGCCTACTTTAGGATTCATTCTTTTTCAGGTGCTCCAAGGGTCAGAATGTGGATCCCCCTTAACCTGGGTGTAAATGAAGGCCACGTATCAGCTCTCAACTGAAAGCTGATTCCCAGATGTCTGACCAAGTATGTAACTCCTGCCCAGGCCTCTGCTTGCTCTAGGCTGCCAGCCGTGGCCTTTGGATGGCAAGTCATTTTCTGGCACTGCTGACCTGATGACAAATGGTAATCTAGCAAGACTGTTTTACAGGCTGTGGTATTTACAGAACTGCCCTGTTAGGAAACTTTTGCTTTCACACCTCTCAGCTGGCTCAAAAGGCCACAAGAGAATGTGACACTGTGAACGAATAAATCCCAGGGTGCTGTGCAAGGCTCTTGATTACCTTTCATGGCTGGGCTGTAATATCATTTGTAAGTACCTTGTGCTTCATCCATCTTTGCGTCTGAGCCTCTGCCAGGTGTGTTCACACGTGGATGTCTGAGGCTCACACGAGCACGGAGAGTCAGGAGCCACAGTGTGGCTGGGATTTTTATCTCAACATCTCACAGGAATGATTATACCACACAGAGATTTGCCTTGATAACACAGCCATGGCCAGAGCACTAAAAACAGGAGTAGTAAATGTGTATCTACATATCTTACTATTGAAGAATTCATTATATGGCTCTATATCTTAACAGCCACTGGCTATGAAGATGTTTGTCCTAGATGTGAGATTTTATGACTCTTACTTTGTCTTTCTTGTAGATGCTAAAGCACATCCATTTCTCTGGCCAAAGGGAACTCTGATGTCGCCTTACAGGAATTTCTCTGTGTCTTTACACCTAGTGCAGGACTCGGTTCTTCCATCTGTGCCTTACCAATTCGTCCGAAGATGGAGCAGCCTGACCTGACCACATGCAACGGAAAGCAGGCAGGCTCTGGAATCAGAGACCTGCATTCAGAGACCCCCAATCAGAGACCCCTAATCTGTACCTTATCAGTAGGGGGACATATGTCCCCTTTTATGCCTGTTACCTCAACATAATCATCAATAGCACTCCCTTTCACTCTCAAGAGTGTCCAGCTTCGGATGTAAATTGTATGGTCACCTTGCTTACTATGTAAATCACTGCAGGCAAGACACTGCACTACTCCGTACAATAGTTTCATGTTCATTCAATGAAAATAAGAAAACCTAATGTACGAGGTTGTCCCAAGCATGAAATTAGACAGTGTGCACAAGGCTTGGTTATGGAAGTGCCTAGTATTCCCCTGAATACCAGCTGCCACACTGGAAAGGTCCACTCTCTGGAAAAAGTGTTTGTCTCCAGGTCCAAGTTTGAGTTGTCAAGTAGCATGAAGAACCCATATTTGCAATTTTTTATTGTGATATGGTCTACCTGTGTCCAGCAGCTACACAATTAATTCCGTCATCTATCTGACCAGAAGATGAATCACTCATGGCTATTTTAACTCTGATACCCTAGACCTGGACTTTATTTACTCTCTACAAAGTAAAATTAAGATAAAAATTCACCCAAACCAAACCTCTACAAAACAGGCCAAGTGAATGTGGTCAGAATTCAGGGGAGGTAGGAGATCCATCAAACTGAATGAAACTGTCACCTTTCAGCCAATGAATTTGGTGAATGTCTTACTTTCTCAAGCCAAGAAAAACAAAACAAAAAAACCCCGGCCTTATAGATCCAATGATAAAAGGAACAGCTTCTCAATAAAAGGATCTTAGATATCTCACTTTAAAAATTAGGCCTCGTCAATTGTACTCACAATCTTGTACATGAATCTGTAATATCAATCAGGGCCTCAGGGAGCAATAGCATTTTGCTATTCCTGTTCATAAAAAAAAAAAAAAAAAAAAAAACAACCACAGATGAAATGCTATCACTTCGTTGATAAGCTTGTTAAACAGACGTATATATTCTCTTTAGGTCTTAAATGAGCAGTAGGAATATAATGCAATGGGACTGCTCCTACTTCCTTATGGGAGTGGCTTATACTCAGTGAGAAATTTGATCAGTAGCTAAATGCATAGAAAAATGAAGGGGAAAATTCTGATGCTACTGGATTCCAATCTTCAGCATAATATTTTTTGAAACAAAGAATGAAAAATTATTATTCCCAGTGTCACTGAATACAGTTGTCCAAAGAATTAGTGCTGAATACATGACAAGCCCTCCCCCACTCCAACTTCTAAAGAATTAGAAAGGAAATGTTCAGCATTTTCATGCTCTAAATATAGACTTAGAAGCTATGAGAGGAAAAAGATGCACATGGCAGCACAACAATGACTCCGTGTCTGGAGGACGGCAAGGCACAGTGCAATAAGCTCTTCTGTAGCAGTCATTTTCCTATCAACAGAAGTTTCCAGAAACAGAAAAAAGTTGACTCCACTCCCAGAAACCCAGTTATAGCAGCAGCACAGCACCCTCTAGGCTGCACTCGTTGGGTGGCAAGCTAGCAAGCAAGATGAAGTGCATGCCTATGGAGCCATGCCCTAATTTCTGGGGTATGCTCCTTCCCCCACAAGCCAAATGGCCAGAGGAAACACCCCCACCCCCACAGCCACTTGTGCAACGTCCTTCTTGGGCGATGGGTCATTTCTTAGAGTCACATTGGTGATCACGTAGCTCTGAAGCCTAAGAAGCGGAAAACAGGGTGCTGGTGTGTTTATGGGGACTTTTCCTGCAGGATGTCTGTGGTTTTTCTCCACTTGAAAAACTGAAGCAGAAATCATACATCTGCTTAGGATTCAAATAGGCAGCACATGTTGGCTTTAAATGCATTGTGTACCTTGTACCGATAGACACAGCCTTGCTGGAGGAATGTTCTGACAAACTTGCCTTTTCATGAATAATAAAAGAGTGAGCCAAGGGTAGAGCTGAATTCTCTGACCAGGTCTAAGAAGAAAACAAGCCAACTGCAGATAAGCCCATGTTCACTCCGCATCCCACATCTGACACCCTCAAGGAAAAGCCAGGTCAGCAGGAGGTCAACTCCTGAGAAGAGTAGGAACAGGAGAACGGTAGCATGTGTAGGGTCACAGAACACACCACAGTCCCACTCTACCATCTCCGTGCCAACGACCCCTTGGGGGACTAGAGAGGCCTATGGACCCTTCTCAGAAGGACTTTTTTTAAATGCATAATATGAATTACGTGTCCCTGTTTATTAACACATTAAAAAACACTACCTAGCAGCAGGTGCAATGACCACCATAATTCCAAAGTGGTAAGTATTGATATTTCAAGATATCTGTTAATCATCTGTAATGAGATATGAAAATATTGGATTTTTATTGGTGACAAAGTCACAGACAATGCTAATGTTACTGCAATTTATAGCCACCATTCAAAATTGAAAGAACTGCTAAATTTTGGCTAGAGGTTAGTGAAAGTGGAGTTGTGTATTTTCTCATGCAAGCTCCCGGGTCCCCCTGAAGTTGTGCGAAGTCGTCTGCAGCAGTTCATACGAAACTCGTAGAATAACCTGATTTCACCCCCTTCTCCTGCAGCTATTCCACAATGATGTGGAAACCTGCAGACCTACATCAGAGCCACAAGGCAGACATATGGGCAAGTGGCAGTTCTGCATCAAGGACAGTCCATCACCTGTGGGCTGGGCTGGGGGACAACCAGGATGTCTGGGGCCCCCAGCTCCATTTCTTTTACCTGCTGCACCCAATGTATGGGCCACAGTTTGCTTTCTTTAAATGCTCGGCATTAAGAATATTCATTCAAATGAATCATTAGGCTAGAGGGAAAAACAGTTACTTCACAAATCATTTCACCTAGTGCTGTGTTCTAAAAACTCTATCAGCTCCAACATCCCAGCCTTATAGCAAACTTATAATACCCCTTTTCCACCTGGAAGCAAATTCTTAGATAACCTACCTAAACACAATTTCAAACACAGACATGCAATGTCCTAAGAATGACATAAATGCGAACAAAAGGAAAGTAACTTACGACAAACCTAATGTATTTCAGTATGCAATTAGTTGGACAAGACCATTCTAGAGGGCATACTTGAGTCACTAGAGACATGTGCTTTAATGTAAAATTAAAAAAAAATGAGTCAGCTGCGAACATGGACTGATAACAGGTGATGGTGGTGATGCTATTGTGTGGTGTGGGTTTCCAAAATGGCAAATTTCTCAACAAAACAAAGGTCACTGTTGATTTAAAATGTGCAAAAATTACTTGTTTACAATGCAAGTTAGGTCTAGGTTCAGGTTTTATTTGTCCATGACTATCTAGTAGTGGGTCCCAGGAAACATTGTGTGATATGCAAGTCTTCTACCCATTACAGATGTTTAGCATCCCTGGTCCCCACCCAATAAATGCTAGTAGCACCACTTAATCATTGACAAGGAAAAGTGCCCCACGACTTACTGAAATGTCCCCGATAACATTATAAAGCCTAGGATGAGACTGGAGTCCTCTCTCCAGGTCCTAACCTGTCCACCTCTGGGTGACCTCAAGCTGGGCACTAAGGGGACACTCCCCAGGAAATTGAAGCTGGCATTGTAAGAGAAAGATCAGCCTTGTTGTGTGGCTTACCCTGAAACAAGTAGCCCTACCCAGAGTTCTGCCCTTAGGACAAGAAAAGCAGACAGAGTAAGACTTAAGCAGCCAGGCAGACTAAAGCAGAGAAGAGGGCAATGACGGTTTCTGGAATTCCCAGAGCCTCAGGACCAGGCTATATGTAGATGGCTCCTGGACCCTATCCCTGTATCCCTAATGTGAATTTTCCACTTGCACTGAAGCAAGCTCCAGTGGGTTCTATGGCTAGCACTCAGAAGAATCCTTATTAATTAAAAGTATCCAACCACCTAGAGGGATGGCCACCCACCTGAACAAAGGGTGGCACAGCTAACATCAAAAATGCTCAAGAGGCCAGGCGCAATACCTCATGCCTGTAATCCTAGCACTCTGGGAGGCCAAGGCAGGAGGACTGCTTTCCATCAGGAGTTCAAGACCAGCCTCAGAAAGAGCCAGGCCCCCATCCCTACAAAAAAATTAGAAAAATTAGCCAGGCATGGTAGTGTGCACCTGTAGTCTCTCAGCTACTCAAGAGGCTGAGGCAGGAAGATCACTTGAGCCCAGGAGATGAGGTTGAAGCTATGATGACGCCACTGCACTCTAGCCCAGGTGACAGAGTGTAACCCTGTCTCAAAAAGAAAAAAAAAATGCTCAGGAGAACCTATTCTAGCATCAAAGAATCTACCTTATTTGGGAGATGTTTCTCATATTTTACGTGAGCTCTTCATGCTGCAGTTTAAGCCCATTTGTTTTTATTCCATTCTCACTGCCAATAAATAAATGGACCAGGGACCATCCTTCACCGGGCATTTCAGATTCTACAAAGACATATCCAGATCACTCTGGAGTTTTCTTCTGCCTCAGCTCTTTCTCATCAATCCCACACACAAGCCACACAACATAAATGACAATGTTGTCCTTCCTTGACAGGCTTGGAAAATGGAAATATTGGAGACATTTGGCCTTTAAGGGCCCAATTAGGTTGGAGGGGGGGGGGAAATCTCCAAAGTCTTTTCAACAGCAAAAGTCCATGATTTAATGTCTCTAAATTTTATTATGCTCAGAAATAATACCACCCTAATTCAAAAATATAAGGACCAGTTGCCAAAAAGGTGTTCTAAAAAAAGCCAGGATCACTGTTTCTCTACCTCTTCCACTAATGGACTCCATTATATCACATAAAAAGTCACTGCTGGAATCTAATGAATAAATAACTAGCACTTGAATGGAATTTGTGTCCACTTTAATTCCCGTTAGTTTCCACTAAAGCTTTATTTAAAAATAAATTAAAAAGGGGGGCATAACACTACTTACAATGAAACATTTTAGAAATGCTTGAGAAGTTCCCTAGATAAGCCAATCAGGTATGATATTAAACAGCAAGAGCTTAATTGCTGAATCTAAGTAAATGGAAAAGAAAGGTTGAGTATGACACTGGAGAAGGGTTAGTTTTCACATCGGCCAGATTGGTTCAGTGTAATTTCTAGAAAGGTATCAGGAGAACTAAGGATCAGGGTCTTGAACAGGGTCTTCCAAATGGAGGTTTGCAACTATCTGATGGGTGATCAAATCAATTCAGTGCAAGGGTGTTGTGAGCAGTGTAGAAAGCAGCCATAAACAATTCAAGAACAAACAGAAGTGGCCATGTGCCAATAAAACTTTATTTACAGAACAGGCAGCAAGTCAGTCAGAGTCTGTTGACCCCTGACCAGCATTTTTTTAAGTCAATGAAATAGAACAGAATAGAAGAAGAGAGGACATCAGAGGTAGTAAAGGTAAATACTGTTATATGTAACTTTTCTTGCTGTTACATACTTACATGTGTGAGTTCTGAGTCAATGTATATTTCTTAATGTAGATTGGGGTCAAAAGCCACCATACTACAATAAATAGTTTGAGAAAGGAAAATGAGACTGCTTCTAAGTGAAACTGGTAAGAAAATAAAGAATTTTAATGCTTTTTAAAGAAAAGGAGATAAGGGACAAGTTCTTAAACCTGAAGTACAACCTTGAAAGAATATCAATTAGTTGCAAGTAGTAACTCACAAAATGATCTCCAAAAGGACACCAAAATTACTTCTTACGCTATTGAATATCTGATATGAGCCATGTATTACCAGTTAGCAATTGCTCTATAGCAAACTTCCCCAGAACTCAGTGGCTGATTTGCACAGCTCTACAGATCAGCCCAGCAGTTCCATGATCCAGGCCGGGCTAGACCTGCTCAGAAGACCACACGCAGTTGACAGGTCTGATGGGGCTTGTCAGTCCAGGAGAGAAAATGCTGGCACAACCTGACTCACCCCATTGGGCTAGCCTGGGCATGTTCTCATGGTGGAGGTGGCAAGGTTTGAGAGAGCAAGCCTATCTGTATAAAAGCCAATCAGAAATGTAACCACATTAGACCACGCTGGTTCAACTTTTATGGACCAAAGTTGTGAGTTGTTTTTCAGTTGCCATGGATGTAACCTAACCATGCCTAGACGAACTAAGCCTAAAACCATGGGTGGAACCTAAGTGCTGGGATGGAGAAGCAGGGACTGAATTAAAAAACGGATACCAATTGGCAGGATCCAGGATCCAATCAGATTGAACCCTCATGTTACCCTGCAGCATGGTCCAGTCAGAGTTATGTTTCTTGGCATCACCCCATTGCAAGACCCTATCAGATCACACCTTACTACCCCCGACTATAAAATCTTGCCCCAACCCTAGGTCTGTCTCAGGGAAACATATTTGAGTTCCACTCCTGTCTTTTTGTCTTGGCTGTCCGACAATAAACCTTTGTCGCTGCAAAACCTAGTGCTACTATGGAGTGTGGGCAAACAAATCCGGTTTGGTTCAGTTACAAAAACACATAGGTGCTTTTAAAACTCCATTTATACATGTTAGCATGCGCTAACATCCCAATGGCCAAAGCAAATCACATGGCCAATCCCAGTGGGGGGTGGGAGGTGGGGAGGAAGGAGCAGTGACAACAAAGTTATGGGGCAAAGAGTGTGGACAGGGAGGACATTAATGGGAGCCATTAGTACAATCAATCTACCACAGGCAATATTTACTGTTTATCATCACCCTGGAAGAAGCAGAGAGATTTTATATTACACTTTTCCATTACCATTTCTCATTCTGTTTTTCTATTATCACTTTTAAGGCTGAAAAGCAGAGGAAAAAGAATGCAGGCTTTTGTACCCCAGCTCGCTCGATACCCCGTCTGGCTATGTGACCCTGGGCAAGTTTCCTTTGCATCTCAGTTTCTCCACTGTAATGTTAACAGGACTGCGGACAATTACATATTCTAGAACATGCAAAAGGACCCAGCTCAACATTTGACCTTAGCAGAACTCAAACTTTAGATACAAAAGTGTTTTGCAAATAGTTGATTTGAATATATTAAAAAAGGTGAGTAGGTGAGTAACAAGGAAACAGGTAAATTTCCTATAACAGGAATACAATAAATAATACAATAAAGAATAGTTCCGGCCAGGTGCGGTGGCTCACGTCTGTAATCCCAGCACTCTGGGAGGCCGAGACGGGCGGATTGCTTGAGGTCAGGAGTTCAAAACCAGCCTGAGCAAGAGCCAGACCCCGTCTCTACTATAAATAGAAAGAAATTAATTAGCCAACTAATATATATAGAAAAAAATTAGCTGGGCATGGTGGCGCCTGTCTGTAGTCCCAGCCACTCAGGAGGCTGAGGCAGGAGGATCGTTTGAGCCCAGGAGTTTGAGGTTGCTGTGAGCTAGGCTGACAGCCATGGCACTCACTCTTGCCTGGGCAACAAAGCTAGACTCTGTCTCAAAAAAAAAAAAAAAAATAGTTCCTTTACATAAGGAGTAAAGAATCCTTTCTTACAAAGAGTTTTGAGGACTGGTAGGTCCCCCAGTATGTTCATATCTTAACCCCTGGAACCTGTGAACGTTACTTTACAGGGCAGCTGTGATTAATTAAGGGCCTTGAGATGATGGGATTACACCGCATTGTTCCAGTTGGTCTATTGACACATGGACCCTTAAAAGTGGAGAACCCTTCCCAGGTGTGGTCAGATGACAGAGGACAAGGCCTCAGCTTGACACTGCCGGTGTGGAAGGCCGAAGAATGGGGCACAAGCCTAGGAATGTGGGTGACCTCTAGAAGCTACAAAAGACAAGGAAAGGGATTTTCCCTTAGAGATTCCTGAGAGGAACAGACACCTTGATCTTAGCCAGTGAGGCCCATATTGGACCTCTCACCTACAGAATTAAAAGAGAACCAATGTGTGTTGCTTTAAGCTCCTAGGTTTGTGGTTATTCGTTATGGCAGCAATAGAAGGACAAGATAATCGTAAAATACTTCTACTAAATACTGACAATGAGGAAATAGAAAAGTCTCTCTGGAAGCTCCCAGCCTGGGAGAAAGAAACAATAGAACTTGGAGAGTACTAACCAGTCATGGCATCAAAAATGGAAAGCTGCATCTGACTCTGCCTACAAAGACAGGTAGAGAAAAGGCAGTATGACAGAGTAAACAACTCGTTATTATGGAAAACACTTTGTAGGAAGAACAATAAAATCATAATCCAAGGATCCCCTACTTATATAATAGCTCCAACAAGCAGGTACTAGGGGGAAAGCCATATTAACAAAATCCTTCCATAAAAACTTTCTGTAGACTTCATTTAACTGATGGTTACTCCAGATGTACGGTTACTCCAACTTTGATCACTGTCATTTTTTTTTTTTTAGATAATGTTGACAATAAAGTAATAGCTCTAGTGGGGTATGTGTGTGTATGTATACACACACACACACTGAATCCCAAAGTCCCAATTTGTTTACCTTCATGAACCCATGAATTGTGCTCACTATCAGGGAAAAAAATATCTACAAAAAGATTGATTTAAAAAAAAGAGAGAACTCTAAAAGATCACAATGACCAAACAGGACCTCAAAATTAGGACCACACCTAAGAATATTCTTAAGGATAGATTAAAGAAGCTATAGCAGGGCTGGATGCAGTCGTTCATACTTATAATCCTAGCACTTTGGGAGGCCAATGAGAGAGGATCGCTTAAGGTCAGGAGTTTGAGACCAGCCTGCCTGAGCAAAATAGTGAGACCCCCATCTCTACAAAAAATAAAAAATAAAATAAGGTGGGCCTGGTGGTACACACCTGTAGTCCCAGCTACTGGGGAGGCTAAGGCAGAAGGACTGCTTGAGCCCAGGAGTTTGAGGTTGCCATGAGCCATGATGATGATGCCACTGCACTCTAGCCAGGGTGCAAGAGAGCAAGACCCTGTTTCAAAAAAAAAAACCAAAACAGCAGCAGCTAGAGTAAATAGGTCAGTGCACTGAGCCCAGTCAAGCAGGCCCACTAGAACCCCCCAAGTGTAGGAGAAGCTAAGTGATGCATCACTAGGGAAATCAGAAATTGCAATCACAGAGCATAGAATCCGCTGGTCTGAAGACAGGCAGCTAACTGCAGAGAGGCCTCACCCCCGGGGAGGCTGATCTCATGACTTCAGCATGCCCAGCCCTGGAGCTTCCAGTCTGTGCCTATGAGAGCTTCATACTTTCTGAGTATTTCTTGGAGCCAGATGTTTGGTTGTTTTGTTTTGTTTTGTTTTGTTTGGGAAAAGCCTAAGAAAAAAACTTTCCCTTGCTGGAGCTCATTGGACATCAGAATTGCAAATGAGGAATGGTGAACCTATACAAAAAGGTTGATCATATTTACCCAAGAGAATTACATTTGTACACAATGTACAGTGAAGATCGCCCACATAAGGTTACCTTTAAATCTGACAAGCCTGACAGTTAAAAATCAACTAAAGGAAGAGGAAGAGAACCGTACCATCCTTGGCCAGGGAGATCAGAACTTTGTTACAGAGGGAAGCCAATCAGATGAACACAGGGGCTTGAAGCTGAATGTGCAAAGGTCTCACCCCCAGGACTGGGGACACTTCATGATTGACACTGCTGGGGGAGGGGGACAGAGGAAAGCTCCCCCTCCCTCTCCTCGGTCTCCTCCACCTGGTGCTGCCTCTAACCTTAGTTGCTCTAAAAAAATTACTTGAGAGGGGATAAAGGAAGTATTCCAAACAGAAATAGCAAGAGAGGTGCCAAACAAAAACAGAAAGCGCGCACTCAGCATGAGGCACAGACAGTGCTTCTCCCAACAAGATGCGTTAAGAGAAAGAATCGGTCATTTAGAAAACTCCTCATCGGCATGAACGCCACTAGTAAATAAAAAATCGGAGTTGAAAATAACAGATGGCTAAAAAAAAATAAATAAATAAAGCAGCTGCAAGGAGTCTGATATCAAACTCCCTTATTTTCAAACATAGCTGTTTCACACTGAAGTGGAGAGGAAGGGATGTAAACAGAATTTGGCCCTCGTTGGGGCATCGTAAACACCTAGCCACGTCCCCCGGGTACCTTGCCACCTAACCATAGAATACTGTGAGCCTGGTCATCTTCTACTCTTTGAATCTCTACTTCCCAAGGGAAAAAATAGCTTCACTAGGGGAAAGCAGGTTATTTCTGGGCTAAGAGTAAGGACCAAGGCTTTTTAATTCTAAACATGCAAAGATAAACATCCCAAAAGATAATGGTCATAAAGGGTTGGCTCTTCTTAGGCAAGCGTTTCAGATGTCTACTGCAGAAAGTCTATGAGCAAGGGCAAAAACAACTTGAATGTTTTCTCAATGCTTTTCTTTATTCAGTAAGGGAATTTAATTTCTTTATTTTACACCTCCTTTGCTACATGTAGGATACTTTGCTACATCTCCTTTGCTACATGTATAGGATTAAGGAACATTAGAGACTAAACAGATCTTTGGAGCTCATTCAACCCTCCCTTTCCTTCCTAACATAAGAACTGAGGACCAAAGTGGCCATATGGGCTGAATTAATGTGTTCTTCATTCACAATTTCCTTTATAACTGAACTTAACTCTTCCGGGTGGGCCCTGACCAGGACTGTGCCTTTAAACTTCTTGAGCAGCTAGGGACTATTTATTACCTAGAAATATTCAGAATCAGGAGCAGGTGAGAGCACTGAAATGCCTGATGCAATCCTGGGCATATGAGAGGAATAAAAAGAAAGGAAATGGTGCTCACTGGTATGGCCACCGGGAAAATTCCACGAAGGACAACGATCCCAGTTGCCAGAGGCTTCTGCTAGGCTTCTGCATGGCTTCTGCTCTCTTTCTGGGTTCCAGAGACACTGTTGGAATGTCTTCACAGGCACCCTTTTTGGAACTGTTATTAGAATAACCCTGACATTCCTGCCAGGTCACCCCTTGACCACCCCGTGATTGTAAAGAATAGAAACTAGCGCTGAGAAGGGCCAGGAGCCTGAAGACACACAGAGAGAATAAGTAAGAGTGAAACGTGAAGTCCAGCCCAGACTGTGTTCTTAAGGTGTCAAACTTAAAAAGTGACATGAGGAAGGGAGCCCCTCACTCAAAGGGACATAAGTTGCTTAGATTCTCCCAGTGGGGGATGGGAGGAAACCCCGGCCACACTGACCTACTCCCCACCACATTCCGAGGTAAAGGTGGTGTGAGCACACAGTGGGCTGTAGGGAGGAACAGATGCCAAGCGGCTGTCACATCCTCTTTCTAGATCATTGCTATGAACAAAGCAGGCACACATCTGTTATCAGTTGTTATCAATTGTTCCTGCGGAACCCAAGGTCAGAAGTGAGGCCCAGCTTTGCCTCTGCCGATGGCTAGTGAAGCTCAGTAAGTCCAAGTACCTCTCCACACCTCCGCCAGCTCAGCTAGAAAGAGGAGGGATCTCCCTGCAGCCCCTTCCAGCCCCGAGTGTCTAAAACCCCTACCCTCTTGGGTTGGAAAGAAGGTGCTGGCTGGTATAGGGCACGTTTGTCAGCCTTAACAACTGCACAGAGCCCAGCCAACGCAGGCTCTGGGTGAGACCATCTGGGTTCGAATCCTTGCTCAGTCGCTTGTAAGCTGCTTGTGACCCT